>NC_042960.1:56440664-57820664 GCF_901001165.1 Salmo trutta
ATATGAGGGTAGATGGGTTTATGATCATTAAATATTGTGTGGCTGAAGGGTGGATAGACGGGTTTAAGGTCATTAAATATTGTGTGGCTGAAGGGAGGGTAGACGGGTTTAGGGTCATTAAATATTGTGTGGCTGAAGGGAGGGTAGACGGGTTTAGGATCATTAAATATTGTGTGGCTGAAGGATGGGTAGATGGGTTTAGGATCATTAAATATTGTGTTTCTGAAGGGAGGGTAGATGGGTTTAGGGTCATTAAATATTGTGTGGCTGAAGGGAGGGTAGATGGGTTTCGGATCATTAAATATTGTGTGGCTGAAGGGAGGGTAGACGGGTTTAAGGTCATTAAATATTGTGTTGGTGAATATGAGGGTAGATGGGTTTAGGATCATTAAATATTGTGTGGCTGAAGGGAGGGTAGATGGGTTTAGGATCATTAAATATTGTGTGGCTGAAGGAGGGTAGATGGGTTTAGGATCATTAAATATTGTGTGGCTGAAGGGAGGGTAGATGGGTTTAGGATCATTAAATATTGTGTGGCTGAAGGGTAGGTAGATGGGTTTAGGATCATTAAATATTGTGTGGCTGAAGGAGGGTAGATGGGTTTAGGGTCATTAAATATTGTGTGGCTGAAGGGAGGGTAGATGGGTTTAGGATCATTAAATATTGTGTGGCTGAAGGGAGGGTAGATGGGTTTAGGATCATTAAATATTGTGTGGCTGAAGGGAGGGTAGACGGGTTTAGGGTCATTAAATATTGTGTTGGTGAATATGAGGGTAGATGGGTTTAGGATCATTAAATATTGTGTGGCTGAAGGGAGGGTAGACGGGTTTAAGGTCATTAAATATTGTGTGGCTGAAGGGAGGGTAGATGGGTTTAGGATCATTAAATATTGTGTGGCTGAAGGGAGGGTAGATGGGTTTAGGATCATTAAATATTGTGTGGCTGAAGGGAGGGTAGATGGGTTTAGGATCATTAAATATTGTGTGGCTGAAGGGAGGGTAGACGGGTTTAGGATCATTAAATATTGTGTGGCTGAAGGGAGGGTAGACGGGTTTAAGGTCATTAAATATTGTGTGGCTGAAGGGAGGGTAGGCGGGTTTAAGGTCATTAAATATTGTGTGGCTGAAGGGAGGGTAGATGGGTTTAGGGTCTTTAAATATTGTGTGGCTGAAGGGAGGGTAGACGGGTTTAAGGTCATTAAATATTGTGTGGCTGAAGGGAGGGTAGATGGGTTTATGATCATTAAATATTGTGTGGCTGAAGGGTGGATAGACGGGTTTAAGGTCATTAAATATTGTGTGGCTGAAGGAGGGTAGATGGGTTTAGGATCATTAAATATTGTGTGGCTGAAGGATGGGTAGATGGGTTTAGGATCATTAAATATTGTGTTTCTGAAGGGAGGGTAGATGGGTTTAGGGTCATTAAATATTGTGTGGCTGAAGGGAGGGTAGATGGGTTTAGGATCATTAAATATTGTGTGGCTGAAGGAGGGTAGATGGGTTTAGGGTCATTAAATATTGTGTGGCTGAAGGGAGGGTAGACGGGTTTAGGATCATTAAATATTGTGTGGCTGAAGGGAGGGTAGATGGGTTTATGATCATTAAATATTGTGTGGCTGAAGGGAGGGTAGATGGGTTTAGGATCATTAAATAATGTGTGGCTGAAGGGAGGGTAGATGGGTTTAGGATCATTAAATATTTGGTGGCTGAAGGGAGGGTAGATGGGTTTAGGATCATTAAATATTGTGTGGCTGAAGGGAGGGTAGATGGGTTTAGGATCATTAAATATTGTGTGGCTGAAGGGTAGGTAGATGGGTTTAGGATCATTAAATATTGTGTGGCTGAAGGGAGGGTAGATGGGTTTAGGGTCATTAAATATTGTGTGGCTGAAGGGAGGGTAGATGGGTTTAGGATCATTAAATATTGTGTGGCTGAAGGAGGGTAGATGGGTTTAGGGTCATTAAATATTGTGTGGCTGAAGGGAGGGTAGATGGGTTTAGGATCATTAAATATTGTGTGGCTGAAGGGAGGGTAGATGGGTTTAGGATCATTAAATATTGTGTGGCTGAAGGGAGGGTAGATGGGTTTAGGATCATTAAATATTGTGTGGCTGAAGGGAGGGTAGATAGGTTTAGGGTCATTAAATATTGTGTGGCTGAAGGGAGGGTAGATGGGTTTAGGATCATTAAATATTGTGTGGCTGAAGGGAGGGTAGACGGGTTTAGGATCATTAAATATTGTGTGGCTGAAGGGTGGGTGGATGGCGGGCGGATTGAATAAAGATTTTTTTTAATTACCTTAAAAAAATCCATAAATGTGTCTTTCTTGTGCAATTGATATAAGCTACATTGAGGTTTTTCTTTCATTATTTTAGGCTATCTGGTATTAGTGCACCTGCCTAAACTTTAGGATTTAACTGTACACACGCCAAATAGCCTACACAGCCAATCACCAAGTAATGCTTTTGGAAACTGGCAGAAAAAGTTCATGTCAATCCACGGGGGCAAAAAGGGATTTTTAGAAGTTTAATTCAATAAGACAAAATGTGCGGAAGGAGAGTTGAAGAGGGGAGCTGGGAAGGGCCAGAAAAAAATCATATTTGGGAAAGATTTGGTTAAGTGGTAAAAGAGGACGATAGCAGTGTTCTGTGTGGTGATTGTGAGTCACTATACAAATTTGACAGTCACAAGAAGAGACTTCAAATAGGCCTATGGCCAATCAAGGGAACTGTAGCCTGTTTAGATGGGTTAAATGGAAACTGAAATCTGGACAATGACTGTAGGTATATAACCTCTCACATAGCCTTAATATTATCTCCTGCAGAATTAAGCATTTCTTTCTTGCAGTAAAATTATACACCAAGTGTAGGAAAAATTTGGACTTGGGAACAGGAGTGGAGAAATGTGATGTATTTATTTCTGCGTCTTGAAAGAATGCAATGCTCAGTAAGATATCGTCTGTAGAGGTGCTGTCTTCATCATACAAGCATCATAAAAGCTGACAGTATTTCAACCACATAAAATGAACTTGAACTGAAATCATATCAGAAACATTTTGGGGTTGGGTCATTTTCACAGCTTTCTTTTTTCTTATAACCCGTCAAACTGATGTCATTTGGACATTTTGCACAGAAAATCTTTCCTGTTTTTTTGTTGTTGTTGCTTTATTGTATTTTATCCCTAGTCCCTAAATGTATTTGCTCCGCGAGAGATGACAGAGAAAAATTTACAGATGAAACTAGATTGAAACATTCATTCTATCGATCTCTTACATTATTCTGATGAGCAAGGGTTTATTTAGTCTTCTAAAGCAACATAATGACAGAAGAGAAGCTGCATGTATCTAATTAAAGACAAGTTGACTAACAAATAGCCTACCAAAATGTCAAAAATTATAAGCAGAAACATATCTAAATCAGGCCCCAAAAAATCCTGCACCCCTTGTCAAAACATTGTTCTGCCGTCTTTGACTGTAGTCCATAGCGCATTCTCTATATTTGCGGGTTAGGGTTGGGTGCGGGCCTCAGACTAATAGGGTGTAATTTAAGATGATTCAATTAGGCAAATGAATGAGTACCATGGGCTGTGGGGTACAATAGGCTATTGGTCTTGTCTCAAGGCAGTTAGATGTAAATTGGCTTGTAGTAGAGAAACAATGGTTGAACGGAGCCACTTTAGTCTCCACTCCTGCTATCTACCTTCCTCTGGGCCTTGTGACATCTGATACCAGCAATGACCTCAGAGAATGAAGTTACAGCTAGTCTCACTATTGACCCTATAGGAATAGATCAGGATCATTTGCATGCCTTGTGTTGCCCCCACCAATGATGATTGAGATTGTACTACACACCACAGTAGTGAGGCCAGTGTTTGAATGAAGGGAAATGTGTGTGTTGTTTTTCAGAGAAAGGTGTAGATAAAGAATACTACACTGTGGGAGCCAGACTGGTCCGCCTGGAGGACAAGGTAAAAACAGGTTTATCCTTCCCTGTTCTTTGTATGTGTGTGTGTGTGGATTTGCGATCTTTGTATGTGTGTGTATGTGCGTGTGTGTGTGCGTTCATGTGTGTGTCATTAGATAACTTTGTGCGTGAGTGCTTGTGTGTGTGCATGCATAATGGATTCCCACATAAATAAATACTATAGGATTTACTAAGGGTTTTTGCGGACTAAACTGTAGAATTCAATATAGTGGTTTTGCAGACTTAAGTCCCTTTACTGTAGTATACTGTAGTATTTGCAGTTAACTATAGTAAACGTTCAGAACCCTGCCTTCCATGCTTGTTCAATGAACCATAAACAATTAATGAACATGCACCTGTGGAACGGTCGTTAAGACACTAACAGCTTACAGATGGTAGGCAATTAAGGTCACAGTTATGAAAACTTAGGACACTAAAGAGGCCTTTCTACTGACTCTGAAAAACCCCCAAAAGAAAGATGCCCAGGGTCCCTGCTCATCTGCGAGAACGTGCCTTAGGCATGCTGCAAGGAGGCATGAGGACTGCAGATGTGGCCAGGGCAATAAATTGCAATGTCCGTACTGTGAGACACCTAAGACAGCGCTACAGGGAGACAGGACGGACAGCTGATCGTCCTCGCAGTGGCAGACCACGTGTAACAACACCTGCACAGGATCGGTACATCCGAACATCACACCTGCAGAACAGGTACAGGATGGCAACAACAACTGCCTGAGTTACACCAGGAACGCACAATCCCTCCATCAGTGCTCAGACTGTCCGCAATAGGCTAGAGGCTGAGAGAGGCTGGACTCAGGGCTTGTAGGCCTGTTGTAAGGCAGGTCCTCACCAGACATCACCGGCAACAACGTTGCCTATGGGCACAAACCCACTGTCGCTGGACCAGACAGGACTGGCAAAAAGTGCTCTTCATTGACGAGTCGTGGTTTTGTCTCACCAGGGTTGATGGTCGGATTTGCATTTATCGTCGAAGGAATGAGCGTTACACCGAGGCCTGTACTCTGGAGCGGGATCGATTTGGAAGTGGAGGGTCCGTCATGGTCTGGGGCGGTGTGTCACAGCATCATTGGACTGAGCTTGTTGTCATTGCAGGCAATCTCAACGCTGTGCGTTACAGGGAAGACATCCTCCTCCCTCATGTGGTACACTTCCTGCAGGCTCATTCTGACATGACACTCCAGCATGACAATGCCACCAGCCATACTGCTTGTTCTGTGCGTGATTTCCTGCAAGACAGGAATGTCAGTGTTCTGCCATGGCCAGCGAAAGCCCGGATCTCAATCCCATTGAGCACGTCTGGGACCTGTTGGATCGGAGGGTGAGGGCTAGGGTCATTCTCCCCAGAAATGTCCGGGAACTTGCAGGTGCCTTGGTGGAAGAGTGGGGTAACATCTCACAGCAAGAACTGGCAAATCTGGTGCAGTCCATAAGGAGGACATGCACTGCAGTACTTAATGCAGCTGGTGGCCACACCAGATACTGACTGTTACTTTTGATTTTGACCCCATCTTTGTTCAGGGACACATTATTCCATTTCTGTTAGTCACATGTCTGTGTCAGTTTATGTCTCAGTTGTTGAATCTTGTTATGTTCATACAAATATTTACACATGATAAGTTTGCTTAAAATAAACGCAGTTGACAGTGAGAGGATGTTTCTTTTTTTGTGAGTTTATAAATACTGTAGTCAAAGAAAACTATAGTATATACTATAGAAATGAATGTAGTGTTTTGCAGATTGTAGTATACTGTAGTATTTACTGTAGGGTTTTTGTGGACTGTAGTATACTGTGGTGTATTTCTGGACAGAGTATACAGTAGTATTTACTGTAGAGTTTTTGCAGACATTAATGTAGTGTTTACTATATTGTTTTATTTTCTTTGACATAGAAGTGGAGGATTTCTCCTTCAGGAAACCTACTGGAGAAATACTTAAAGAGCAAATGTTCCAAAACCTGTTGGTAGGTCTGGGGTCTGAGCAGATAGTTCAGCACTTCTGCTTTTTATCTATAATCTGTAGGGAACAATATATTCTATACTTGGCTTGTTGGCTTCTCACTTATGGGTAGCACAAATTGTGATATGGGAAGGGGAATGAGCAGGGCATATGCACATTAAATACTTTAGTATTTACAATAGTTAAAAAAGTGTTGTGTTTTTGCGGACTGTAGTGGTTTTGCAGATATTACTGTAGTATTAACTACAGTGTTTTTTTGGGGGGGGGGATAATGCTGTAGTATTTACTGTCGTATTCTACAGTATGCTACAACATTCTATAGTAAGTACCAGTGGTGGAAAAAGTACCCAATTGTCATACTTGAGTAAAGGTAAAAGTCACCCAGTAAAATACTACTTGAGTAAAAGTCTAAAAGTATTTGGTTTTAAATGTACTTATGTATCAAAAGTAAAAGTATAAATCACAACATGTCTTATATTAAGCAAACCAGACAGCACCCTCTTCTTGTTTTTTTATTTACAGATAGCCAGAGGCTCACTCCAACACTTAGACATAATTTACAAACTAAGAATTTGTGTTTAGTGAGTCCGCCAGATCAGAAGCATGTAATGATGATTAGGGATGATTAGGGATGTTCACTTGATAAGTGCGCAAATTGGAAAATGTTCATGTCCTGCTAAGCATTCAAAATGTAACGAGTACTTTTGGGGTTCAGGGAAAATTTATGGAGGGAAAGGTACATTATTTTCTTTAAGAATGTAGTGAAGTAAAATGAAAAGTTAAAAAAATATAAATAGTAAAGTAAAGTACATATACCCCAAAAAACGCAGTTCGTACTGCAGTATTCTATTGTAAACTGTAGTATTTTTTCATGTGGGTTCTCTTCAACAGAGTATGTTATGGCTGGTTACGGTCTATCGAGACGTTAAACACTCCTGATGGTATCCTAATCTCTTAGTTGTAATCTACTGCTTGCCAGTGTGTACGTGACACGCAAGGTGTTTCATATTTGTCTGTTGATTAACGTTTCGTCAGTGTTTCCATGCCAACGACCCTATACCCTCTGTCCTCTACAACAACAAGTTGACTTGTGACGACAGTGGGTTGTGACTTGTGTTTATGATTCCAAAGGAGAACATGTAAGTTTTAAAAAGGCATTTCTAATACCAGCTAGAAGGGAGAGAGCCCGCCCGCACGCACGCACGCACGCACGCACACACACACACACACACACACACACACACACACACACACACACACACACACACACACACACACACACACACACACACACACACACACACACACACAGCCCTCTGGATCTCAGTGGATCATAGCCAATAGGCAGCAGCTGTGTTATGGAGGCCTGTGCTGTAACCAGGCGTGTCCCACTAGGCAGAGACCGGGCAGGGCAGTGCCACCACGTGATGCCTGCCTAATGCCCAGTCATTGCCCACCAGGGACCATGTTGTGCCAGCATTAGTTGGTCTGACTGGAGCCTGTGGGCCGGATGCGCTGCCACTGCAGTCTTGTGACTATCAGCATGTGTGAAGCCTTTCACTCGCGTCGGGAATCATCCGATTCTGGTGTTTTTCCGCTCAGGGAAGTCTCACAGGATGACAATACGGCTGGAATGGGAGCCATTAAGCTGCCTGTCATTCAGAGGTCTCTGGTTCTCTTTAAGCTGAGAGAGAAAGGGAGAGAAAGGGTGTGTGTGTGTGTGTTTGTGTGTGTGCAGTTCAATACTTTTCTCCATTCTACCATGGTTTTTGCTATACGCATTGACTCTGGCTCATGGCTCGATGTCTACTATAATGCATGAGTGAAAGGACACAGCTCTCCAAGACCTCTGGTACTGACAAGAGTGAAATGATCCTGAACTAAAGACTACCCTACAGGAGGGTAAAGGAGAGACTCACTCCACCACAGATTGAGTTCTGGCCCATTTGCTGTCTGTGCATGTTGTGATCACAATCTCTTGATTGGTAACATAAACCCACATTTATAAAACACACTCGCTGTCCCTCTTACATCCTGTGTCACACAGCAAAGCAATCTGACAGAAACGTAAAGTGAAACCGAAGGTTCCTAATTAGCAGACTGATTCAGGTGAAACAGCTGTTCAGAGCAGCAGGCAGCAGCAGCTTATTGTGAGGAACCCAAAGCCCCCAAAGCAAATGTGTCTCCAATCACTGCATGCTCCCCGAGTACAATATGAAAAGAGTTTTGCATGACTCCTAGTAGAGTTGCCATGGTGACCAATTCTACACAGAAGAACTGAAAAATAGAAGTAAAAGCATGATACCCAGAGCGCCAACTTGCTTGACTGTTTTCTGTGTGTATGTCCTCTCATATTATAGTTGTAGTCATGTGAAACATTTGTTTTGACGGGTTTGTGCAGTGCCCCCGGCAGGCAGGTGGATGAACCCAATGGCCCACCCTCTGTCTGTCCGTGCCTTGGCACATTCCTCCTCTCTCCACTCTGCTGCTCCAGAGACAGCCTGGCCAGGTCCATCTCATTGTTTGACTTTTCTTTCTCTACTCTTCCTCCACCCGCCTCAGCCCTCGCCCTCTGTTCTCAGCCCTCAGCCTCAGCCCTAGCCCTCAGTCCTCAGTCCTCAGTCCTCAGTCCTCAGTCCTCAGCCTCAGTCCTCAGCCCTCAGCCCTAGTCCTACTTTTACTTCACTACATTCATAAAGAAAGTAATGTACTTTTTACTTCGTACATTTTCTTTGACACCTAAAAGTACTCGTTACATGTTGAATGCTTAGCATGACAGGAAAATGGTCCAATTCACGCACTTATCAACAGAACACCCCTGGTCGTCCCTACTGCCTCTGATCTGGAGGACTCACTAAACACAAATGCTTGGTTTGTAAATTATGTCTGAGTGTTGGAGTGTGCACCTTGCTCTCCCTAAAAAAATACAACTAAAAAATGTGCTGTCTGGTTTGCCTAATATAAGGAATTTGAAATGATTCATACTTTTGCTTTAAATACCTAAGTGTATTTTAGCAATTGTATTTCCTTTTGATGCTTAAGTATATTTAAAACCAAATACTTTTAGACTTTTGCTCAAGTAGTATTTTACTAGGTGACTTTTACTTGAGTCATTTTCTATTAAGGTTTCTATCTTTAGTTTTAAGTATGACAATTGGGTACTTTTTCTTCTCCCACTGACAATAATGTGATAGATTGCAAGTAGTGTTTAATTATACTCAGAATAACAGGATATCATTTTGATGATTGAAAAGATATTGTCCTCATCATGTTTTAAAATCATCTCATCATGGACCAAAGAAAGCTTAGCTTTCCTCGAAAGAACCTCAAAGTTGCATAATGTCTGTGTCACTTCTAATAGTAAACCTAAACACACAGACATAACACACCAAAGTGTTATGGTAGAATCAGCCATGAACAGGGTCTTTCCCAACAGCCCAGATGAATTATTCATCAAATGTATACATCAGTGTGTGTGTAACACTCCTCCCCTGGCTTTCTCTTCGTCCATTCTTGGTCTGCCTCCAACCACCACTACAGATGTAGGATCTTCATTTGATCACCCTGTTGCAGGAGAACTTTCCTGCAATGCAGGAAATGTCAAACTTGTAGTGTGTTTGAGGTTTCAGACTTGATTTTCCCTTACGAAAAATGTATCAACCCCTACAAAAACCTATATTAATTGTAATCCACATAATAATTTACATTTCCTGTTGCTGCAGGATTATTTCCCTGCTGTTGCAAACTGGCTCAAATTAAGATCGTACATCTTTTTGAGTTGTGATGCGTAGCGCCAGCCAGCCACTATTTCCCTCTCCCCTCTTCCTCTACACTAAACATCAACAGACAATGACTGAGAGCTATACTGCTCTGCTCTCTGACTGGCTGTATGTAGATGTGTCTCTTCTCTCTGACTGGCTGTATGTAGATGTGTCTCTACTGCTCTGCTCTCTGACTGGCTGTATGTAGATGTGTCTCTGCTGCTCTGCTCTCTGACTGGCTGTATGTAGATGTGTCTCTGCTGCTCTGCTCTCTGACTGGCTGTATGTAGATGTGTCTCTGCTGCTCTGCTCTCTGACTGGCTGTATGTAGATGTGTCTCTGCTGCTCTGCTCTCTGACTGGCTGTATGTAGATGTGTCTCTGCTGCTCTGCTCTCTGACTGGCTGTATGTAGATGTGTCTCTGCTGCTCTGCTCTTTGACTGGCTATATGTAGCTGTGTCTCTGCTGCTCTGCTCTGTGCATTCGGGAATAAAATAAGACCAGTTTATTTTTTCCACATTTTGTTATGCTAAATCTTATTGTAAAATATTAATTTTTTAAATCATCTTCAATCTACACACAATACCCCATAATGACAAAGTGAAAACAGGTTTTTAGAAATGTTTACAAATGTATTAACATTGAAAACAGAAATACCTTATTTACATAAGTATTCAAACCCTTTGCTATGAGACTCGAAATTGAGCTCAGGTGCGTCCTGTTTCCATTGATCATCCTTGAGATGTTTCTACAACTTGATTGGAGTCCACCTGTGGTAAATTAAATTGATTGGACATGATTTGGAAATGCACAGACCTGTCTATATAAGGTCCCACAGTTGACAGTGCATGTGAGAGCAAAAACCAAGCCATGAAGTCGAATGATGGCACCTGAACAATCGGCTCTTAAACAACCAGGCTATTATGTACATGTTGCTGCTACAGTCTCTTATGACCAAAAAGAGCTTCTGGACATCAGAACTGTGATTGCTCACCTCAAACTGGATGAAGAGTTCTTCTTCAATGAGTCGGACGGGAGGGATGTATTACAGACACCCGACCAGGCCCAGATCCCCGTCATTCGCTGGAGAACAAACTGAGATTTTGTGGAAAGAGATCAGGGTGCCTTATGAGGATCGGGCGACGAGTGGATAATCTGCCCTGGCCTTCCTTCCTGCTAGCTAACGTTCAGTCGCTGGAAAATAAATGGGACGAACTGAAAGCACGTATATCCTACCAACGGGACATTAAAAACTGTAATATATCATGTTTCACCGAGTCGTGGCTGAACGACGACATTAAGAACATACAGCTTGCGGGTTATATACTCTATCAGCAGGACAGAACAGCAGCCTCTGGTAAGACATAGGGCAGGGGCCTATGCATTTATGTAACAACAGCTGGTGCACGATATCTAAGGAAGTCTCAAGGTTTTGCTCGCCTGAGGTAGAGTATCTCATGATAAGCTGTTGACCACACTATCTACCTTTTTTTAAAACATTTTATTTCACCTTTATTTAACCAGGTAGGCTAGTTGAGAACAAGTTCTCATTTACAACTGCGACCTGGCCAAGATAAAGCAAAGCCGTGCGACACAAACAACAACACAGAGTTACACATGGAATAAACAAACATACAGTCAATAATACAATAGAAAAACTCTATAGTTATTTTACCAGGCAAGTCAGTTAAGAACAAATTCTTATTTTCAATGACGGCCTAGGAACAGGGTTAACTGCCTTGTTCAGGGGCAGAACGACAGATTTGTACCTTGTCAGCTCGGGGATTTGATCTCGCAACCTTTCAATTACTGGCCCACTGCTCTAACCACTAGGTTACCTGCCTCCTCAAATGTCTTCACTGACATTTTCAATCTCTCCCTGTCTCAGTCAGTAATACCAACATGTTTCAAGCAGACCACCATAGTCCCTGTTCCCAAGAACACTAAGGTAACCTGCCTCAATGACCACCTACCCGTAGCACTTATGTCTGTAGCCATGAAATGCTTTGAAATGCTGGTCATGGCTCACATCAACAACATTATTCCAGAAACCCAACCTTATCTGAGTCAAGATCACTTTCGCAGTCAAAAAGCAAGCTGAGATCTACTGCTCAGATTTTGTTTTTTACATTAACCTCAAACAAACAGTTTTGTAGGAATGAGGTTTGGGCAGTAGGCCTAATACATTATCACAGCATTTTGGCTGTATGATTGGCCTGCCAATATTGTTAGTCAGACCATGTTATATTTCAAAACTCAAGCTTTGCTAACAAAATAGATCAGTTGGTTTATCACTTGTGAGGCACTGTGGAGCATGAATTTAAATAATTAGCTTTTTTATTTTACTGGACTGATGGTACCTGCATCTGATGGTCAACGAGGTCAAAGCACCACGTCAATGATCTTCAGGTCGAAAAGTCAGAGCTCTAGAAAAATGCCTGAGTTTCCGACTTGGAATTCCGAGTTGGATGACCGTTCAAAATGATTTTTCCCAACCACCTCTCATGTTCCCTGCTCTCTCCTTCCTTTCCTCCGGTGAGACTGACCAGAGAGAGGAGACATCGTCTTCCACCTGATGGTGAAACTCGAGTCTCACCGCATCTGCCTCATGCACAAATTCATGTTGTTCCTATGACTAGAGAAAGTTAAATATTCCTTAATATTAAAATCGACACGACAAGCTGCTAATAATAATAAAACGCAGGGCTATCGATACGTGGCTACTCATTCATTGCAGCTGCAGCCCGAGTGGAAGTATGGAGTTGTGTGTTTTTTAATGGTGTTGAATAAAAACAGTGACAGTGCTGAATATAAACTAACATGAACACGCTCATAAAAACAGCAGCTCTTTGCTGTATTCGTTGACAGTCTCTCTGTGGTCATGGTTTTAAAAGTTATTAAATCTTACGTAGGCTAGTAGTCTATTAAACTTGGCTGTGGCCAGGGTCATGGAAGCATGTTTGGCCATGGTGATTTGAGCCATCCGATTGGGCTTCACAGTAGGTGCACTCGATTTAGTCACAGATTTGCCGGTCCGCCGGGTAGGCGGAGTTTGTCTCATGGGAACACTTTACTTACCCAGTGCGCAGGACTTTTGAATCAGGTGCACCTACTGGCAACAGCTCAACACGATTTTAAAAAAGGAATGCAAGCCTTTATCGTTCATTGGCTTTTCTACAGAAATCTTTGATGATCGACTAGGAATGCCTTGAAGATCGACCAGTTGATCGCGATTGACCGGTTGGCGACCACTGCCCTAGACCCACTTCAATTTGCATACTGCACCAACAGATTCACAGATGATGCAGATTGCATCAATAGAGATTATATTGCACTCCACAATGCCCTTTCACACCTAGACAAAAGAAACACCTATGTGAGAATGCTATTCATTGACTACAGCTAAGCGTTCAACACCATAGTGCCCTCAAAGCTCATCACTAAGCTTAGGACCCTGGGACTAAACACCTCCCTCTACAACTGGATCCTCGACTTCCTGACAGGCCGCCCCCAGGTGGTAAGGTAGGTAACAACACATCCGCCACGCTGATACTCAACACGGGGGCCCCTCAGGGGTGCATGCTCAGTCCCTTGCTCTACTCCCTGTTCACTAATGTCTGCACGGCCAGGCACGACTCCAACACCATGATTAAGTTTGCTGATGACACAACAGTGGTAGGCCTGATCACCGACAATGATGAGACAGCCTATAGGGAGGAGGTCAGAGACCTGACCGTGTGGTGCAAGGTCAACAACCTCTCCCTCAACATGATCAAGACAAAGGAGATGATTGTGGACTACAGGAAAAGGAGGACAGAGCACACCCCCATTCTCATCGACGGGCTGTAGGGGAGCAGGTTGAGAGCTACAAGTTCCTTGGTGTCCACATCACCAACAAACTAACATGGTCCAAGCACACCAAGACAGTCGTGAAGAGGGCATGACAAAACCTATTCTACCTCAGGAGACTGCAAAGATTTGTCATGGGTCCTCAGATCCTCAAAAGGTTCTACAGCTGCACCATCGAGAGCATCCTGACGGGTTGCATCACAGCCTGGTATGGAAACTGCTCAGTCTCCAACCACAAGGCACTACAGAGCGTAGTGCGTACGGTCCAGTACATCACCGGGGCCAAGCTTCTTGCCATCCAGGACCTCTATACCAGGCAGTGTCAGAGGAAGGCCCTAAAAATTGTCAAAGACTCCAGCCACCCTAGTCATAGGCTGTTCTCTCTGCTACCGCACGGCAAGCGGTACCGGAGCTCCAAGTCTAGGTCCAAGAGCCCCCCCCCCCCCCCCCCGGAACGCTGCTGCTACTCTCTGTTATTATCTATGCATAGTTACTTTAATAACTCTACCTACATGTACATATTACCTCAATTACCTCGACACCGGTGCCCACTCGCATTGACTCTGTACCGATACCCCCTATACAGTTGAAGTCGGAAGTTTACATACACCTTAGCCAAATACATTTAAACTACGTTTTTCACAATTCCTGACATTTAATCAGAGAAAAAATCCCTGTCTTAGGCCAGTTAGGATCACCACTTTCTTTTAAGAATGTGAAATGTCAGAATAATAGTAGAGAGAATGATTTATTTCAGCTTTTATTTCTTTCATCACATTCCCAGTGGGTCAGAAGTTTACGTACACTCAATTAGTATTTGGTAGCATTGCCTTTAAATTGTTTAACTTGGGTCAAACGTTCCGGGTAGCCTTCCACAAGCTTCCCACAATAAGTTGGTTGAATTTTGGCGAATTCCTCCTGACAGAACTGGTGTAACTGAGTCAGGTTTGTAAGCCTCCTTGCTCGCACAGTCTTTTTCAGTTCTGCCCACACTATTTCTGTAGGATTTAGGTCAGGGCTTGTGATGGCCACTACAATACCTTTACTTTGTTATCCTTAAGCCATTTTTCCACAACTTTGGAAGTATGCTTGGGGTCATGCTTGGGGTCATTGTCCAATTGGAAGACACATTTGCGACAAAGCTTTAACTTCCTGACTGATGTCTTGAGACGTTGCTTCAATATATGCACATAATTTTCCTCCTCATGATGCCATCTATTTTGTGAAGTGCACCAGTCCCTTCTGCAGCAAAGCACCCCCACAACATGATGCTGCCACCGCCGTGCTTCATGGTTGGGATGTTGTTCTACGGCTTGCAAACCTCCCCCTTTTTCCTCTAAACATAACAATGGTCATTATGGCCAAACAGTTCTATTTTTGTTTCATCAGACCAGAGGACATTTCTCCAAAAAGTACGATCTTTGTCCCCATGTGCAGTTGCAAACCGTAGTCTGGCTTTTTTATGGTGGTTTTGGAGCAGTGGCTTCTTCCTTGTTGAGCGGTCTTTCAGGTTATGTCAATACAGGACTTGTTTTACTGTGGATATAGATACTTTTGTACCTGTTTCCTCCAGCATCTTCACAAGGTCCTTTGCTGTTGTTCTGGGATTGATTTGCACTTTTCGCACCAAAGTACTTTCATCTCTAGGAGACAGAATGCATCTCCTTCCTGAGCGGTATGACGGCTGCGTGGTCCCATGGTGTTTATACTTGCGTACTATTGATTGTACAGATGAACGTGGTACCTTCAGGCGCTTGGGAATTGCTCCCAAGGATGAACCAGACTTGCGGAACTCTACAATTGTTTTTCTGAGGTGTTGGCTGATTTCTTTTGATTTTCCCATGATGTCAAGCAAAGAGACACTGAGTTTGAAGGTAGGCCTTGAAATACATCCACAGGTACACCCCCCAATTGACTCAAATGATGTCAATTAGCCTATCAGAAGCTTCTAAAGCCATGACATCATTTTCTGGAATTTTCCAAACTGTTTAAAGGCACAGTCAACTTAGTGTATGTAAACTCCTGACCCACTGGAATTGTGATACAGTGAAATAATCTGTCTGTAAACAATTGGTGGAAGAATTACTTGTGTCATGCACAAAGTAGATGTCCTAACCGACTTGCCAAAACTATAGTTTGTTTACAAGAATTTTGTGGAGTGGTTGAAAAATGAGTTTTAATGTCTCCAACCTAAGTGTATGTAAACTTCCGACTTCAACTGTATATAGCCCCTGTTGTGTCTTTGGCTATGCCGGATTAAGTGATATGACATGCTATTCTACAAAATCATTTCTCTGTAATTAATATTACCTGATTAAGCTAATCAGGTAGATGATTAACTAGAAAGTCGGGGCACCACAAAATAATGTTTATAGATCTGTTATCCGAATAAACTCTTAAAGACCTGGTAATCTTTTACGTCCGTAGCAGTCAATATTTAATCCTCACTTTATTTTGTCTCATCTGAAAGTTGTAAATTCTTTGTTATCTTCACGAACCCTGGCTAACAAGTTGAATCAGCAATACAACATTTAGTTTAATTATTTATTTACTAAGTACCTAGCTAATCACACAGAATTACATATACACAGAATGGGTCATACATTAATTACAAATTATGTCATAAACAAATTGTCCCTGGTGGGCATTTGGTTACACAATGGAAAGGGGGTTGGGTTTGAGTGAAAGAGCGGGAAGACTGAGTAACAAAGGGAGAAGCTATGCTATCGTAAATACAGTATCTTATGCATTCTAAATTACCGCCCATTTGAAAAAGGAGAATTCAATAAATATTTACTCTGAACTGCACTTCGGTAGATTGGTCGTAGATCGTAGGCTGGGTTGTCCAGCATGGATCTCTGGTCCTTTGAAGACTGTCTAGTGGAGAAACTATGGCGCCAGAGAAGAAGGCAGATGTTTTACGTGTCCCCAATCGATTGTGTTTTTTTGTTAGTTAATTTGCGTTTTCGTACTTATTTTGTACATAATGTTGCCGCTACCATCTCTTATGACCGAAAATAACTTCTGGACATCAGAACAGCGATTACTCACCACGGACTGGCAGAATCCTTTTTTTCCTTTAACGAGTCTGATGAGGCCATCGCGAATGATATACTGCTTTCTCGGGAACAGGCCCAGATCCCCGGGATTTGCGTGATGAGGAGGCGGAGAAAAAGGGGCCGGAGAGCAGGCTGCCTTCTGAGAATTCGTAGGTGATCGAATAAACCCCCACTTCTTTCCATTCTGCTAGCAAATGTGAAATCTTTGGACAATAAAATAGATAACCTACATGGAAGATTAATCTACCAACGGGACATTCAAAACTGTAATATCTTATGCTTCACGGAGACGTGGCTGAACGATGACACTGCCAACATACAGCTGGCTGGTTATACGCTGCACCGGCAGGATAGAACAGCGGCGTCTGGTAAGACAAGGGGCGGCGGACGAAATATTTTTGTAAATAACAGCTGGTGCACGATATCTAAGGAAGTCTCGAGCTATTGCTTGCATGAGGTAGAGTATCTCATGATAAACTGTAAACTACACTACCTACCTAGAGTTTTTTTTCTGTATTTTTCGTAGCTGTTTAAATACCACCACAGTCAGAGGCTGGCACTGAATGAGCTGTATTCCGCCATAAGCAAACAAGAAAATGCTCAACCAGAGGCAGTGCTCCTAGTAGCCGGGGACTTTAACGCAGGGAAACTTAAAAATAGTTTTACCAAATTTCTATCAGCATGTTAAATGTGCAACCAGAGGAATAAAAACACTGGACCACCTTTACTCCACACACAGAGACACATGCAAAGCTCTTCCTCGCCCTCTATTTAGCAAATCTGACGATAATTCTATCCTCCTGATTCCTGCTTACAAGCAAAAATTAAAGCAGGAAGCAGCAGTGACTCGATCAATAAAAAAGTGGTCAGATGAAGCAGATGCTAAGCTACAGGACTGTTTTGCTAGCACAGACTGGAATGTGTTCTGGGATTCCTCCGATGGCATTGAGGAGAACACCACATCAGTCATTGGCTTCATCAATAAGTGCATCGATGATGTCGTCCCCAAAGTGACCGTACGTACATACCCAAACCAGAAGCCATTGATTACAGGCAACATTCGTACTGATCTAAAGGGTAGAGCTGCCGCTTTCAAGGAGCGTCAACACGTTTAACATTGTGTGTTGATTGATGTGGAAAAAAATATATTTAATCAATTTTAGAATAAGGCTGTAATCCCTGTGGCTCAGTTGGTAGAGCATGGTGTGTGCAATGCCAGGGTTGTGGGTTCAATTCCCATGGGGGGCCAGTACAAAAAAAAAAAAAAAAATGCATGAAATGAAATGTATGCACTCCCTACATACTGTAAGTTGCTCTGGATAAGAGTGTCTGCTAAATGACTAAAATGTAAAAATGGGTCTGAATACTTTCTGAATGCACTGTATGTAGATGTGTCTCTTCTCTCTGACTGGCTGTATGTAGATGTGTCTCTACTGCTCTGCTCTCTGACTGTGTGTGTGTGTGTGTGTGTGTGTGTGTGTGTGTGTGTGTGTGTGTGTGTGTGTGTGTGTGTGTGTGTGTGTGTGTGTGTGTGTGTGTGTGTGTGTGTGTGTGTGTGTGTGTGTGTGTGGAGCCTTCAGAGTTTCCTTGTCCCTGTTTTACCAGCACATCAGTCCTGGAAGTATTAATCACGCACGCACACAAACATGTACAGACACACACACAAACATGTACAGACACACACACACATTGGGAGCATTAATCTTAGTGGGGGTGAAAGTTGTGAAGCGTTTGAGTGGTGTGATGTTGAGTTATACTGTGTTAATGCCTGGGCCCTGTACTCCGACAGACAGTGATTTATGGCACACAGACAAAGACAACACATCCAGCCTAAAGGCTCTCCCTGGCTTTCTCTAACTCCTTTGGAAAGGAAGAGGCAGCACAGCATTGGGTTAAATTCTCCAGACGGAATGGGGATGATGACTTGCAGGACGTGACAGTCTGTTATCTTTCTGTCAGACAGCATCCCTGACAAATACAGAAACAACAAGCTCCATCGAAGACCAACAACTTAGGGGAGTCCTGAGAAACACTGTGGAAGACAGAAGACTTCATGTCACAAACCTCCTCCTGTTTTCACAAGACAACACTCAAAACATGTTCTGGAGACTCTAGCAACAATATTACAGGGATTTTTCCAACCTCATTCCAGTGTTGCTCAAGGTGGGACAGTTCCATGTTAATGTGTTTCTCTTTCTCTTCATTTGTTAAAGTTATTGTCCATCCCCTCATATTTGGAAATGTAGTCCTTTATCACGTTTATCCCATTTCCTACCATAACCAGATGTGTTTTGTCAGGGTTAGTCAAAAGCCCTCATAGAGGATACTTTGAAGGTATAGACATCAAAGGTCTGCAGTGTTGAAAGCAGCAGCAGCATCCCTGGTCTAACACACCCTCCAGACATGTCCATACATGTCTCTGTACCCAACATCATTATTGGCCTTACTCAAAGTTTATGGACCATAAATCAGGATTTGCGGTTGGCTGCTGTGTACACTTTATTAGTGCAAGTATAACAAATATATCCTACATATTAGCAGTAGGCGTATACACAGAGGAATGTTCTCCCCTTGTAATGATATCTCAATTAGATAAATATGCACTAAATTCCACCAAGGCTGAATACAGCCCCTCAACACGCCATGGTCCCTATGCTCTGCTGTTTGTGGCTGTGTCCCAAATGGTAGCCTATTCCCTATATAGTGCACTACATTTGGCCAGGGGCCATAGGGCTCTAGTCAGAAGTAGTGCACTATATGAAATAGGGTGCCATTTGGGACTCATACTGTGTGTATGAGAAGTCCATCTGTAAGGCATTTAGCCCTCCATCCCATCCCCAAACAGCCAGGGCCTAACAGTACTCTGTTTAGACTGGTCGGCCCAGCACTACAGCCAGAGACAGGGCTGGCCTGGTAAACACACAAGCACACTGCTGTAGTCCATCCGGCCCAGCTAGTCTAACCTCAGGGCACGTCCACAACACGTCCCTTCTCTCTCGTCGGTTGCTCTACCCACCAAACAGGAACAAGCTCATTATCTCAACATCAAGAGATGGAAGGGCAGACTGACTACAGACCCATAACTCAACAGAGACAGGTTCTTCAGTCGGTCTGTAGTGGAGTTGTTCTCTCATCACTTTTTGGCCATAGGACTCGCAGTGGCTTTCAAAGAGTCTAATCCCAGTGCTACAATATGACAAGACAATTTATAGACTGAGAGGAGGGCTAGAGGATACGTCCTAAGTGACTGTGGAACTATAGGTCTGTGTCATCAAAATGGCAATAAGCAGAAAGATGACGGCTTTATAATGGTATTCTGTTCAGCCACGCTATTCTTTCCTCTTCTCCTTCGTGTTTGAGAATCATTTTCCTACTTGTCCCCCTGCTAGATTCACAGAGTTCATACGTAATTCTATGATTCTGTGTCCAGACCTTAATTAAGCACTCTTATGTTGAGGAAACCACGTAGCCCATATGAATGGTGAAAGTGCACTTTCCCTGGTTCAGGACCCAACAGACTGTTTAAGTACTTAGAGAGTGTGGTATGCCTATGACTTCTCCCCTGGCAGCCCTGTACCACCTCAATGGGCAGCGGTCACCATGGTCTTCCCTGGCAGGTTGTGGGAAGAGTTCAGTCCTCTGTCAGAGATCTTCCTCTCTCCCCCTCTCTCTCCCTCTTTCCCCCTTTCCATCGCCCTCCCTCTTTCTCCATCTCCCTCTCTCCCCTCTACCTCCCTCTGCTTCTCCTTCTCTCCCCTCTACCTCCCTCTGCATCTCCTTCTCTCCCCTCTACCTCCCGCTGCATCTCCTTCTCTCCCCTCTACCTCCCGCTGCATCTCCCTCTCTCCCCTCTACCTCCCTCTGCTTCTCCCTCTCTCCCCTCTGCCTCCCTCTGCTTCTCCCTCTCTCCCCTCTACCTCCCTCTGCATCTCCTTCTCTCCCCTCTACCTCCCTCTGCTTCTCCCTCTCTCCCCTCTACCTCCCTCTGCTTCTCCCTCTCTCCCCTCTACCTCCCTCTGCTTCTCCCTCTCTCCCCTCTACCTCCCGCTGCGTCTCCTTCTCTCCCCTCTACCTCCCTCTGCTTCTCCCTCTCTCCCCTCTACCTCCCTCTGCTTCTCCCTCTCTCCCCTCTACCTCCCTCTGCATCTCCTTCTCTCCCCTCTACCTCCCTCTGCTTCTCCCTCTCTCCCCTCTACCTCCCTCTGCTTCTCCCTCTCTCCCCTCTACCTCCCTCTGCTTCTCCCTCTCTCCCCTCTACCTCCCTCTGCTTCTCCCTCTCTCCCCTCTGCCTCCCTCTGCTTCTCCCTCTCTCCCCTCTACCTCCCTCTGCTTCTCCCTCTCTCCCCTCTACCTCCCTCTGCTTCTCCTTCTCTCCCCTCTACCTCCCTCTGCTTCTCCCTCTCTCCCCTCTACCTCCCTCTGCTTCTCCCTCTCTCCCCTCTACCTCCCTCTGCTTCTCCCTCTCTCCCCTCTACCTCCCTCTGCTTCTCCCTCTCACCCCTCTGCATCTCCTTCTCTCCCCTCTACCTCTCTCTGCATCTCCTTCTCTCCCCTCTACCTCCCTCTGTTTCTCCCTGTCTCTCCTCTACCTCCCTCTGCTTCTCCCTATCTCTCTTCTCCTTCTCCTCTATCGCTCACCCAGGCCACAGGTCCTGGCAACAGACAGACAGACAGAGTTGCCCTAAGAGTTGCCTGTAGTTACAGCCTGTAGTGTTGTTGATATATGTGTGTTTGGCTGCAGTGCGGCCAGGCCAAGCACCCAGACTGACCAGAGTGGACCAAACAAAGAGAGGAAACTTGGCAAGGAAACCTCCACCGCCGCGGCAGGCAGGCAAGACATTCGTCTGTACTGAGCTGAGCTAGACCTAGGCTACGTCCCCAATGGCACCCGATTCCCTACATAGTGCACTACTTTTGATCAAAGCCCTGATCAAAATGAATGCAATATATATATATATATATATATAGGGAATAGGGTGCCATTGGGGACGCAGTCCTAGCTAGCGCTGCAGACATGACAAACCCCTCAGAGGCTTCAGGGCATGTCTAGACTAGACTGGGCAGCGTTCAGAAAGAGCCACAGCTCCTTTCTTCTGAATCAAAGGTTATCTAGTTCACTGAATCCTGTTACGCCAAGGTTCTTTATGTTCCAAACTCCAATTGTCTGAAGGCTACAGACAATTCAGATGTGTGGAAATGCTGATTCAGTGAGATCCCACGATGCAGCATTGAGAGGATCAAGATATCTCATATTCTTAGCCGTTTCACATTGACTCGGTGCGCAGACACACACACACACACACACACACACACACACACACACACACACACACACACACACACACACACACACACACACACACACACACACACTGGTCCTCTGTCTTAGTGTGAGTTAACAATGACACACTCACTCATAGTTTTAACAAACTGGTGTGCTGTGTCTGCCTCACTACTGCAGCCCAGTCCCAGTTAATCACAGCTGGGCAGTGTGCTGTGGATGCTGTCTGAGCCGGCTTCCAGACATTCTCTGCCTCCCTCTCTCTCAGCGCCACGCTCTAATTTCAGCCTGGATCCTATGTGCTGCGTCTACCACATTATCACAGACAGACAGTCAGTTAGCCTAGCAGACCTGGGTTCAAATAGTATTTGTTTTTGTTCAAAGACTTAGAGCATCTGATTTAGCCCGCCCTGAGTGCTACACCGTAGATACACAGGGTTCGATCTTGTGGGATTCATTGGTTCCATTGCGATGGGCACGCTCAATGAAGCTCAGCTAAAACATTTGAAAGAAAACAAATACTGTCTGAATCTAGGTATGTCTCACAGCCAGCCAACCAGTCCCTGGTAATCTCCACCAAACTCAGAGGATTACAGGTCTGCAATCTTACTTCACAGCATTTAAATCATCTCTCTGAGCTACTAGCTGTCTCTGGCTCATGTCAGATTAAACTCTCTCTGTTTCTCCCCCCATGTCTCTCTCCTCTCTCTGTTTCTCCCCCCATGACTCTCTCCTTCTCTGTGTCTCCCCCATGCCTCTCTCCTCTCTCGGTTTCTCCCCTGTGCCTCTCTCCTCTCTCCTTCTTTGTTTCTTCCCACATGACTCTCTTTCCTCTCCTCTCTCCTCAGTCAGTATCTACACTATGTTACACCCGCTGTGGAGCCCGCTAACTTGGCTGTAAATACCCACGCTACACTGTCCGAGTTTGGCAGGCCCCCCTTTATATTTTTACACATTGATTTTATTGACTGGGTCTAAACCCCCTGCTGGCTCTCTTTGCCCCTGTACTATTAGCTTACATCCTAAACGGCACCCTATTCCCTTTATAGTGCACTACTATTGACCAGGGCCCATAGGGAATAGGGTGCCATTTGGGACGCAGTTCTAGTCTTCTACACAGACAGGTCCCACAGGAGAGGACAGGGTGAGCAGCAGCATATTTAAGAAGGTAATGAACGGGTCACTCACTATGCTGTGTAGTGAAATAGAGGCATGTCTTTATGAGTCCCATAGTGTTTTCTACACTCAGCACTAAGTACCCCTGGTGCCAGCCCACTGTGGGGCCCCTGGTGCCAGCCCACTGTGGGGTCCCCGGTGCCAGCCCACTGTGGGGTCCCCGGTGCCAGCCCACTGTAGGGCCCCATTCAATCAGTCTGATACATGGGGGATACATGCAAATGCAATAACCAAGTGCTGCGGAGATGATTACACAGACCACAGTGTGTAAATGTCATTGTTCACTCACACTGCGACAGGGGACAGTGTGTGCGTGTTTGTCTGTTTGTGTGTGCGTGTTTGTCTGTTTGTGTGTGAGTGTGTGTGCGCACACATGTATTAGTGCGTTTGTGTGCACTGTGTCTTTTGCTTCCCTTAAGTGAACCCATCATATATATATATATACATACATTTGTGTATAAAAAAGCATGATGAGTGAAACATGCATTTAACTTACACAACGCACACTAAGGAACCAACAACATTTACTCACTGAGCCTATAAGTACCATGGGTACTTTTCCAACATACCAAGGCCTCAGAGGTTGAACATGGCTGACAGGTCAGTGGCACTAGCTAGTATTGCTGACTACAGCATGGCAACACAGAAGACTAAGGCTGCATCTCAAAATGGCATCCTATTCCCTAGATAGTGCACTACTTTTGAGCAGAGCCATATGGGTCCTGGGCAAAAGTAGTTCAGTATCTAGGGAATAGGGTGCCATTTGGGATGTATCCTAGCCCTCAGATGATGGAATGATTTCAACTATCTGTTCAAAGGTCCCAGGTCGCAATTGTAAATGAGAACTTGTTCTCAACTTGCCTACCTGGTTAAATAAAGGTGAAATAAAATAAATAAATAAAAAATCCTGCTAAACGGTGGTGCCTCTCTCGTTCCAGCTCCTACCTGCTCTTGTCTCGTCCCATCGCTTTTAATGGTGTCCGTTTCCAGGAAACAGAACAGAACACTTTACAAGCTTTGTATTATTGCATTGTATGGTAGCACTGTGTTTCTTGGTAATGACTAATGATTTCACTGGAAGGAGTTAAGTGGTGGTGCGGGTTTCTCTGGTCCTTCAGGGCTTGTGTTTCCTTTCAGGAACAACATTCAGAGGCCCTCCCTTTCCATCAGGCACACACTGACTTTCTATTGTAAAATAAAGGCTATGTCTGATTGTCCTGGTCTTTTGATTGGTCTGGCTGGTCTGGCAGGCCCAAAGTCAAGGTGATAAGAAGCTGGGCTTCACACTCTCTGTCTTCACAAGCTGTCAGTCTAGAGCTATAAGACACGAGGGAACATATCCAACAAGCTGGCAGTCAATTCTTTATAATGTCACAAAGGGCCAGGAGTTTTTCCCTGGTCAGGTCATGTGGTCAGGAAAAAACTCCTGGCTCTAGCCATTACGTCCCAGAAATTACATTATTTGCAGAATACGGCTACTTATTAGTTCACACATTTTGCTATTGAGGAGTTCCCCTGTTAATGTTGTTCAATGCCAATATATATGCATACATCATGCATCAGTTTATCAGCTTTCATTTTCATTCAGTTGTGTCATAGATGGTGGTAGAACTCATTGAGCTTTAGGCTGTTCACACAGAGACAGAGTGGTGAGAAGAACTCTGTGAAAGGTCACTGTTGCCCAGGGGTCATTCCCACCAGTCCACAGTGGCACAACAGACAGTGTCAACAGGTCAAAGGGCATCTCAGAAGGCTAGTATTTCAAGCACAAAAGCCCCATTGGAAACTGTGTGGTTTATTCTATGGAGCTGCCTGCTACAGAGCAACCTTCTACAGCTGACAAGACATTCTCCCCCTGAGAACAACTCCACCAAGTTATCCAACAGGCTTTGTGTAGACACTGTCTGCCCTGGACTTGGTGTGTATTCTGGCAATGGCTCTGAATGCTTGACTTACTTACCATTGAGGGCTAAGGACAAGACTGATGTTGTAAGAGGCCTGGTTGTTGTGTAGCCTCCTGGTCTGTCTGGAGCTCCCCTCCTCCTTCCTTCAGTCTGCACCTTGACATTGGCACAGGGCCCCAATAGAGATCTGCAGCCTCAGGTGGGTAGCTCCCTCCTTTCTCTCCCTTCTCCCACTCCTCCCTCCCTTTGTGTCCACCCCTACCACCACCCTTCCTCCCACCTCCACCCCAGGGCCTGCCAGCTACCCTCACCCAGGAGCCTTAAATACATTCTCTCTCCCTCCGCGGCGCCCTACATCTCCCTCCCTTCCTCCATGCTTAACATGAGTGTGGGAGTTGGTGGTTGGAGAGCACTGCGTATGGGAGCTGGGCTGCCTCTCATTCGGACCTCTGAGGGAGTGCAAGGGGCGTGTGTACGTAGTCTAGGCAACACTGTCTCTCATGTGAGACGTTTGGATAGTTGTCATGGAGATAAAAGTACAGTACTTCAAGAAGAAGGTTGTTGATAGTTAACATGGAGTTCATTAACATGAAACACATCACTTCAGAGGAAGGGGAGGTTGTATGATCTCGGGATCCATGTTTGTTGGATGATGTTGATGATGATTTCAATACTTTTCTGTTCACCCCTCATTTGCTGCGTATCTGAACAATATTTCAAACATCGTAGTCAAAGAAGCGATATGTTTGCCAGGATAATGTGAAACCATTTGGAAGTCAAAGAATCAAGAAGCAGCATGAGAGGAGTAGCTGTGTTTTCTCCCAGACCAAAGAGGTTAACCACCACTTGTATTACATTACATTACATCTCATCAACAATGTGCCGGGCAGAAAAAAATGCCTTTTTTTGTCCTCTTCTCTCTTTTTAGCCAGATCACCAAACAAAAAAAGAGAATTGCCTGGAAACTCAATATGTACATTACTCCACCCTGGAGATTACACTCTCTACGAGCCAGACAGAATTACAGCCTGGGCCCTTTTACTGTCCCCTGCTCAGTGTGTGTGTTTGTGTGTATGTGTGTTTACTCCCTGAACCAGTCTTTCCTGTTCTACTGAATGTATGTCTTAGTTACATCACATGACCTTGTTGTTTACCCTTATCACACATTGTTTAGTCACTCCTCATCACCGCTGAGATTGGAACGTGTGTGTGTGTGTGTGTGTGTGTGTGTGTGTGTGTGTGTGTGTGTGTGTGTGTGTGTGTGTGTGTGTGTGTGTGTGTGTGTGTGTGTGTGTGTGTGTGTGTGCATGCGGAAAGCCATATTGTCTGTGGCATGAATGGAATTCAATGTCAGTCACACTGCCACACCCTCCCCTCCTTTAATAGTGACTCAGGTGGGAGATACATTGCTGTGCATAAAAGTGCAGTCTGTGATAGAACCAGCTTGGTTTTCATGCTCTCATCAGCCTAAAAGTTAGTGGGCCAGTCTTGCTGTGGTGAATAGGGCACCTGATAGTAGGTCTGCCTGGGTTGGGATGGAGCTGAGGCTGGGCGCGGGATTACCACTTAATCCATTTCGCCCCACGCTATACACTAATTCAGAAGAAGTGAGAACATATGTTCTTTAAACCTCAATAGTCAACAGGTCTGATATCTTATAGATAGGGACTGTGAGAAGGGGGTGCTGCATCCTCAATGTTACTCTGTGACTGTGTGTCTCAGTGACAGTGTGACTCAGTGGCAGTGTGATTATTGTGACTGTGTGACTCAGCGGCAGTGTGATTAGTGTGATTCTGTGACTGTGTCTCAGTGGCAGTGTGATTAGTGTGATTCTGTGACTGTGTCTCAGTGGCAGTGTGATTAGTGTGATTCTGTGACTGTGTGTCTGAGCGGCAGTGTGATTAGTGTGATTCTGTGACTGTGTGACAGCGGCAGTGTGATTAGTGTGATTCTGTGACTGTGTGTCTGAGCGGCAGTGTGATTAGTGTGATTCTGTGACTGTGTGACAGTGTGATTCTGTGACTGTGTATCTCAGTGGCAGTGTGATTAGTGTGATTCTGTGACTGTGTGACAGCGGCAGTGTGATTAGTGTGATTCTGTGACTGTGTGTCTCAGTGGCAGTGTGATTAGTGTGATTCTGTGACTGTGTCTCAGTGGCAGTGTGATTAGTGTGATTCTGTGACTGTGTCTCAGTGGCAGTGTGATTAGTGTGATTCTGTGACTGTGTCTCAGTGTTAGTGTGATTAGTGTGATTCTGTGACTGTGACTCAGTGGCAGTGTGATTAGTGTGATTCTGTGACTGTGTGTCTGAGCGGCAGTGTGATTAGTGTGATTCTGTGACTGTGTCTGAGCGGCAGTGTGATTAGTGTGATTCTGTGACTGTGTCTCAGTGGCAGTGTGATTAGTGTGATTCTGTGACTGTGTCTCAGTGGCAGTGTGATTAGTGTGATTCTGTGACTGTGTCTGAGCGGCAGTGTGATTAGTGTGATTCTGTGACTGTGTGACAGTGTCACATTGTGACACTCCTAATGAGGAAGAGCACAGGTTCCCGTGACAACAGGGCCCTCACAGAGAGGTGTTAGGGTGAGTGAGTGTCTCAGAGTGATAACTGTGTCACGCAACACTTACACACATCTGCCTCAAACTGTAGACCTGTGGAAAACTATTCAGATTTTCTATGTCTGTGTTGATATTGTCTATACAAAGTAATTGAGGATAGTTGAGAGTAGATCTGAGTTATATAGTGTACAAATGGCATTAAGCCAATGGAAATAGCATTGTAACTAGTCCTATCACTGGTGTCAGGCTGTTAGCATTATCACATTAAAACACATTGAAAGACATCTGAAGCCTGATGTTTTCCCTGCCCAGCCCTAGACCTAGTCTAGCGTGACTGGAAAAGCTGGTAAAGCCAGTCATTCAATTAGTGAAACCCCAAGTAGGGCATCAGGCAGGCACCAGTGGTTGGTCATAGGCTAACCGCTAACCAACATCCTCACCTAACTACCTAGCTACCTACAGAATAGGGCACTCGCACACTCAACTCCATACAGGAGTTCCTTTGTTATAGTGCTGTTCTGCTGCTGCTTGTTATGTGGCTGCCTGGCTGTCAGTGTGCCAGCGAAACAGGCCAACAGTGCATTAAGGTATGTAGGAAGGTCCTGCATTCAATACCTATTATTTACACCACAATATGGCCCCAGGACAGAAATAGTCCCCGTAGTCTGTGGACATCACCCATTGTCCTCACTCACTACCTCACCCCTTCTAACTGTATAACATACAGAGGTAGAGAGAATCATTGGGCTAGAGTGTCTATATCATTGTTATTCATTCACTACAGTTAGAGTTTAGTAAAATGGATGTTCCGTTCAGAAAGCAAGGAACTGCATGGTTGGGGGTGGTTGGGGGGTGGCAGATCCAAAGAAAGCAATGTGTGGGTAATCATTCATAAGCATTTACAGAAAAGAAAGGAATACTGTCTTCTCTTTCTCTCGCTTTCTCTCTTTCTGTCTCTCGCTGTCTCGCTCGCTCTCTGGGTATCTTGGTCAGAGAGAAGTCCTGTCACGTCCTGACCCTTGTAAGATGTCATTTTCTATAGTAGAGTAGGTCAGGGCGTGACAGGGGGTGTTTTGGGGTGGTTTTCTATGTTATCTATTTCTATGTGGTTATTCTAGGTTTCTATTTCAATGTTGGGGTTTTTGGAATGATCTCCAATTAGAGGCAGCCGGTCCTCGTTGTCTCTAATTGGAGATCATATATAAGTAGGGTTTTTTTCCACTTTTTTCCACTTTGTTATATTTTGAGGAGTGTTTTTTTCTCTCTGCGTCACGGTTTGTTGTTTTGTTATTCAAGTTATTTGTGTATTGCAACGTTTCACGGAAATAATAAATTTGTGGAACTATAACCATGCTGCACTTTGGTCCGATCCTTTAGACAACCGTGACAGAACAACTCACTACAAAAGGACCAAGCAGCGTGGTAGGGATCAGCAGGAAAAATGGACTTGGGAGGAGATTTTGGACGGGAAAGGACCCTGGAGGCAGGCTGGGGAGTATCGCCGCCCGAGGGAGCAGATTGAGGCAGCAAAAGTGGAGCGGCGATACTACGAGGCGCTATATCCACCAAGAGGCAAGAGTGAGAGGCAGCCCCCCCAAAAAGTTTTTGGGGGGGCACACGGGGAGTTTGGCAGAGTCAGGGTGGAGACCTGAGCCAACTTCCCGTGCTTACCATGGAGAGCCGAGGAGTGAACCGGAGCCAGTCAGGGTGTCGAGCGTGGAGCTCGACGCAAGATTCCGGAGAGAGGTGCTGGCGTTGAGAGCGCTGCGAAGCGGGCGTGCTGAGGAGCGAGTGACTGAACGAGCACCGTGTTATGCGGTGATGCGCACTGTATCGCCCATACGCACTCACAGCCCGGTGCGCTTGGTGCAAGCTCCTCACCGTTGTCGGGCTAAAATTGGCATTCAGCCAGGAAGGAGTATGCCTGCTCAGCATTCCTGGTCTCCAGTTCGCCTCCATAGCCCAGTACGTCCTGTGCCTCCTCCCCGCACTCGCCCTGAGGTGCGTGTTACCAGTCTGGCGCCACCTAGGCCAGTCCCACGCATCAGGCCTCCAGTGCGCCTGCCCAGTCCGGGGTGTCCTGTTCCTGCTCCCTGCACTCGCCCTGAGGTGTGTGTTACCAGTCTGGCGCCACCTATGCCAGTCCCACGCATCAGGCTTCCAGTGCGCATTCCAAGTCCAGAGCTTCCGGCGACAGTTCCTAGTCCAGAGCTTCCGGCGACAGTTCCCAGTCCAGAGCTTCCGGTGACAGTTCCCAGTCCAGAGCTTCCGGCGACAGTTCCCAGTCCAGAGCTTCCGGCGACAGTTCCCAGTCCAGAGCTTCCGGCGACAGTTCCCAGTCCAGAGCTTCCGGCGACAGTTCCCAGTCCAGAGCTTCCGGCGACAGTTCCCAGTCCAGAGCTTCCGGCGACAATTCCCAGTCCGGAACCTACTGAGACGGACTACAGTCCGGAACCTACTGAGACGGACTACAGTCCGGAACCTACTGAGACGGACTACAGTCCGGAACCTACTGAGACGGCCTACAGTCCGGAGCCTCCAGCGACGCTCCCCAGTCCGGAGCCTCCAGCGGCAGAGCCTCCAGTGGCGGTCCGGAGCCTCCTGCGGCGGAGCCTCCAGCGGTGGTCCGCAGCCCAGAGTCTTCAGCGGGGGCCCGCAGCCCAGAGTCTTCAGCGGGGGCCCGCAGCCCAGAGTCTTCAGCGGGGGCCCGCAGCCCAGAGTCTTCAGCGGGGGCCCGCAGCCCAGAGTCTTCAGCGGGGGCCCGCAGCCCAGAGTCTTCAGTGGCGGCCCGCAGCCCAGAACCTCCAGCGGCGGTCTGCAGCACAGAGCTTCCGGTGATGATCTACAGTTAGATTCCTCCGATGACGATCCACGGTCCGGTGTTACAGAAGCGGAGGGATCTGCGGGCGGAACGGTGGTTACACCCTGAACCGAAGCCACCTCCGCTGCTGGAGGATCTGCGGGATAGTAAGGTTCTGGGTTTTGCACTAGAGCCGCCATAGACATTTGTCACCCTCCCTACCCTCCCTTCGTGTTTTGTAGTTGCTTTTCTTTCTTTTTTGGTTTGCATTCGGAGTCTGCACCTTGGGGGGGAAGGGGGGGGTACTGTCACGTCCTGACCCTTGTAAGATGTCATTTTCTATAGAGTAGGTCAGGGCGTGACAGGGGTGTTTTTGGGTGGTTTTCTATGTTATCTATTTCTATGTGGTTATTCTAGGTTTATATTCCAATGTTGGGGTTTTTGGGATGATCTCCAATTAGAGGCAGCCGGTCCTCGTTGCCTCTAATTGGAGATCATATGTAAGTAGGGTTTTTTTCCACTTGTGTTTGTGGGTTGTTATATTTTCAGTAGTGTTTGTTTCTCTCTGCATCACGGTTTGTTGTTTTGTTATTCAAGTTATTTGTGTATTGCAACGTTTCACGGAAACAATAAATATGTGGAACTATAACAATGCTGCACTTTGGTCCGATCCTTTAGACAACCGTGACAAGTCCTTGTTTCCTATTTCTATATTCAGGAATATCTCCGAATGTAATATGTTAGGGGGACACTTGTGTCAGAGGATGAGATGTTTTGGTCTGTTAACTTGATGCGATATACGTACGGAACGGACACTAAACAGGATGACAGAGTAGAAACGTAAAGATTTTCAGCGGAATACCCCAGAATTAGTTGATTCTTAAATCTTTCAGCCTATGTCATTATGTGTGTTGCAGTCAGCCCTTTTCACAGAATGGGAAGCTCATTTGGGCAACGTGGGAATGACTGAAATTCCTTGTCTCATCCGTAGGGGAGAGGGAACGAGGTGCTGGGCTGCTTTCCCCTGATACATGCATTACATATTGTCATGCTGTGGTTTCAGAAGTCCATGATGGTGCAGATTCCTTAAAGGCAGTATGTGTGGGAAGGTCATCAGCTTAACAGAAGGTGCAATCTCGAATTATTAGCGGTGTTTTGTAGAAGAATGATAAGTAGGGTGTTATTAGTGTCCATGCTATATGAATTGTCATTCTAAGTGCATCTTGAAATGTAGAATTACATATTTTTGAGGGCACTGTAGAGGATATTTTTATGTCTATATTCAACCAAAATGTTTATTCCGCATTTAACCCCTCTGGATCAGAGAGGTGCGGGGGGCTGCCTTAATCGACGTCGTTGGCGCCCGGGGATCAGTTGTTGTTGGGGGTTAACTGCCTTGCTCAAGGACAGAACAGCAGATTTTTCCACCTTGCTGGCTCCGGGATTTAAACCAGCAATCTTTCGGATACTAGCCTAAGGCGCTTACCCGCTAAGCTCCCTGCCGCCCTTGCCACCCTTGGGATGCGAGCACATCATTTTCGTGATGTTGTCAGGCAGCCAGTCTGTACTTAAAGTGATGCTCTTGAGTTTTTGTATAATTTCAGTCAGTAGTGCTGAAAGTAGTGCTCATGAACCAAAACGGGTCCCCGACAATTGTGTACTATGTCATCCATTTTGTATGATATGTTACAAATTCCAATTCCTACGATAAGTTAAGAATTTGTGCTTATGATCCTGGACTGGATCTTTAAGTGTTTTTGCATATCAATAGGTAGCCTATGCTGAGCTGACCTTCCCAGAAACGGCCAATGCCTTTTCCATTCACTGGCCTCAATGGAATAGAACTGCTGCGTTTATGAATAGTCAGTAATTGCACAGTGTTGGAAAACACTAATGTTGCTCGTAAAGGGGACACTTAGACTGGTGCAATTACAATGGCAGTTTCCAACACACAAATCCAGGAAAACACACTATGCACCCACCTCAAGTCATCAGGCTGCTAACCAACAAACAACCAACAACCAACCAACCAACTGAACAACCAAGCAACACCCAACAACCAACCAACCACCATCCAACCAACCCACCAACAACCAACAAACTGCTGTTTGTATTTGTTACCTCATAAACTGTAACCACTGCCGTTTGGTTGGCTCTGTCTAGCAGGCCTGGGATTGTCTAATGGATTTCACTTTAACTAGAAAATCACAAAGGAAGATATAGTGATGGTCAGTAGATAAAGACGAAGCACAATGACAGAGGAAAGGCATCTCCAAAGCAAACGGATACTGACAGTACAGTTCTTTGAAAGCGTGTTGTTCTATAGCCTATCAGTGAACAGGCCATCTGGTAAGAGCTCTGGTTCCTTCCTCATGAAGATATAAACACCATCACACTAGACGCCTCAGGGCTCCAGTACTACTGGGATTGGGTCAGAGGGGGCTGGGCCGGGATCAACAGGCACTGAGCTAACAGTCCTCACCACTGATAAGCTTTACATTCACTAATGTCCAGAGCCAGTAACCATCCAATCTCTAATGAATCATTTAAACACAACAAAGGATTGTTGTCGCAATGTCTTTAGGGTCCTATCTGGAGTGATTTCAGATTTGTATCAGGCCGTTTTGTAGCCCCCTCTAGATTTTTTGAAGAACATTACGCAATCCCCTGTTTTATGAACTACTAATGACATTGTGTAAATAAAGTTGGTGGTGAAGTTTTTAGACAAATGTAGGACTAAATTACAGTACATCAAGCTTAATGTAAAGAAAAGATCACTGGAAAAAAATTATTTCTATGTGCCGGGTGGTTGGTGATTTGGAGTGTCATTTAATCATGTGTACTGCTTTTCTTTGGGTAGTCATCATGTGTACTGCTTTTCTTTGGGTAGTCATCATGTGTACAGCGGTCTGGTCATATCCGCACCACTGCTCTCTCTCTCTCTCTCTCTCTCTCTCTCTGTCTCTCTCTCTCTCTCTCTCTCTCTCTGTCGCTCTCTCTTTCTCTGTCGCTCTCTCTTTCTCTGTCTCTCTTTCTTCTCTCTCTCTCTCTCTCTCTCTCTTTCTCTTTCTCTTTCTCTGTCTCTCTCTCTTCTCTTTGTCTCTCTCTGTTGCTCTCTTCTCTCTGTCTTTCTTTCTTCTCTCTGTCTCTCTCTCTCTTTCTTTATCTGACTCATATTTCCCATGGTTCCACGTTCTGCTGACTCCTCTCCTTTCTCTTCCCACCCTACTCCCTCTCTCCATCAGTCTATCACCACCCTTGTCTTCTCCCTTAGTTTTGATTTATGCTCACATTATTTTCACCGCTTCTCATCCGCCTCTCTCCTGAATTATCTTAATGAATATGCATCCCATTCCACCAGGCTCTGTTGGTTTCCCCTTTCTCTCTCTCTGTGGTGTTACGTGTTGTTTTTGCTGTGGCCATCCTCCAGTAATTGGTGGGAGAAAAACAAAGAGAGCTTGTTAAGGCTCTCCATCAGTAGATTATTGTTCTGAGTTGGTGTGTGTGAAAGAGAACGGACAGAGAGAGATTGGGTATTGTGCCACCTTTCTCTGTGTGTGTGTATATGTATGTATGTGTGTGTGACTATGGACCTGTGCGTGCAATCTTGTCTGTACGCGCTTGTATGCACTCTTATGCTCGAGTTTGTGTTCGAGAAACTGGATCCTGGGCCACACGTTTTTCTTGTGGGAGTGCTGAGCAGAGCAGGGATGGAGGCAAACAACACAGCACAACACCACTGTGCTTCCCTCCCCTGCCCTCCAGAGCACTGGGGCGTATTGGGTTCCAAATCTCCTGTCCATCACTGGGCCACAGCCCCCGTTTAACTGGAGACAAAGTCCAGCGGCTGGGTCAGCTAATAGTGACCCTAAATGCAGGTCATTATCCTGATAACCAGGGGTGGCAGGCAGACAGCTAGCTGAGTCTGGGGCTGGTATTAATGGCTGAGGGACTGGCTACATGGCAGGTAGAGTCAGACACAGTCAGACAGACAAGGACAGGCAGATATCAGATAAAGCCACTAACAGATTCTGTATCAGGACTCTCTCTGCTAAGGCAATGTCAGGAATGGAAACTGGATGCCGTAAGGCAACAATGATATCTATCTGTGTGGGGGGCGGCTCTGAAAGCCACGGCCCTGGTGCTCTGGGCTCTCTGCCTTCCTCCCCCCGTTTTTTCTATTTCTCCCTCTGCGTCTTTGTGGTTTTGTTTTTTCTCCGTTGCACGCCACATGCTCACGCTATCTGTCTCTTTCATCAGCCACGAGGGCTGGGGAACTGTCAACAGCCCCAAGGCCCATGTTTCCAAGGAGCCACAGATACACCCTTTCTTGCTTTTTAGTGTGTGTGTGTGTGTGTGTGTGTGTGTGTGTGTGTGTGTGTGTGTGTGTGTGTGTGTGTGTGTGTGTGTGTGTGTGTGTGTGTGTGTGTGTGTGTGTGTGTGTGTGTGTGTGTGCTCGTGTGCGTATGCATGTGTGTGTTTTTTCTGTCTACTTCGATAACCCTGTGGGGGCATTCTGGGCTTTTGCCCATTTTCCATCAATGTGTGTTTGGCAGAGGTGCTGTCGGTGATAAGGGGGCATGTATCATTCAATGTTTGACTCCCTTTGGCATTGGCTGCTACTGTACTGTACAGTGTGACAAGGTAAGAGATAGTCCTGCCTGGCTAGAGCACTGTGGTCACCAACACACGTACAGCCACTCATTTTTCAATGTCTTATGCCTACTTAATTCACTTCACATTTTCAACGGGGATTTTTGTTGTTGTTGCAGTGTCTTGATAAATTACTGTGCATTCGAATAGGTAGTGTGCAACTCAGCAAGTTCTCTACGGGAATTCCCTAATGATGATGTTAGCGATACCATATGCGTGTCATTCCTAGCTGCTTTCTACAACCCTGTCACGAGAGGCTAACAATATGTAAACACTGAATTACTGCTGCATAGACATACCCATCATTTATTGCCCACACATTTTGGGTACAAACCATGCAGGTATATGCCTGCTTTATTTGTCTAAGCGTTTTTATCCCAGAGCATGCGGATTCTGAAATGATTATTCCTTCTGCATTCTGATCTTTACCAAGACTTTGATGGTCTGCCAGTGTGGTTTTCTACTTCCACACCATTACTGTAAAGTATTTAATTGCACCTTTCTCTCAGACATACAATTACTATCTGGTGTCTCAGCTTCTTTAACCTGGAGTACAAAACATTTTCATCTTTAAGATTCTCATTTACAAAGGAACAAAAAGACAGAACATTTCACTGTTATTTCAACTTGAATATGGGCCAAAGAGCTTATTATATACTTTATAAAAGTGATAAACCCTGGAATTTAACATACTGTTGTTTTCGAACCTATATCCATACTAGAGCCCCACCCAAAGCCACTATGTTTCAAGTTTCAAGTTTTAATCTCACATGTACAAGTACAGTGAAATGCCTTTCTTCCAAGCTCTAACCCCAACAATGCAGTAATCAATATCAATGTAATACTAAAAATAAAACACACAAGAAATACAAATATGTATGAGAAGTACTGTAAGTAAGCTATATACAGGGTCAGTTCCAATACCATATTTACAGAAAATGTGGGGTTTCTCGGATAGCACTAAAATAGTTCCTTGTTCACCTCCGAGAGAGCTGGGGGGGTGGAGAGCGAGAGTGAGAGAGACAGAGAGAGAATGGGTGATAATCAAAAAAGTGAACTAAATGGCTGATTCAATTCTCCAGCTCCCCCTCCCCTCTGTCGCCCCCTCAGTACAATGATCCAGGTGCTGACCCCCCCAGAGACAGACTGACCCCCATTGACCCTGCTGAGCAGAGCCAGGGGTCACAGGTCAGGGGTCAAGGAAGAATCCTCCCACTGTCTGTCTGTGTGTTTTTCTCCAGGCTAGGATTGAGGGATGGAGGGAGCTCTAGGAAAATGATGTCTGCCTGTCTGTCCTGTCCGTAACTGTTTTTATAATGGCCAGAACAGGATAGAACTCAAATGGATGATGTGAATTTGAGAGAAAACAGGACTTTTGGCTGCACTTTAATGCCTGGCTGAGAAGAAGAGAAACCTTGAATGTAGACTCAGCGATATGACGTAGATGCAGAAAGTAAATAGCATAGTGGGCCAATATCCGCAACAACTAAGAGCGTTAAAAGCGAGAGGCTCAAATTCTCCTCTGTTTTGGTCCCGTGGCTACTACGCTGTAACAGCGTGAAGCGAACCCATGCACATGCGAAGATACTGTGGGTGACTTTGTAAGAGCAAAGTTTTGCATCTTGCTCATCTCAATATCTGCGGTGCTGCTCGTGTCAACGTCATTTCGCTGAGTTTACGTTTAAGGCTGTCATAATGAACCTGTCTGTGTGTGGGAGAAAGTCATCTTGTTCTTGTGTCTATCTATGCCCATGCTTGTCGGTAATGAAATTTGCAGATATTTGATCCAAGGCATTCATGGTTGATTTAATCAAAAACAAACAGTCAGATTACAAGCTAGACTGACTGTTATGTACTATTTGTTTTATTCTTGGGTTGTGACTGTAGGGCACCTGTGTCAAACTCATTCCCCAGAGGGCCGCGTGTCTGCAGGTTTTCGCTCCTCTCTGTACTGGATTTATGCATTCAGATCACTAATTAGTAAGGAATACACCTGGTTGTCTAGGTCTTAATTGCAAGGAAAAAACAAAAACCAGCAGACACTAGGCCCTCCATGGAATGAGTTTCACACCTCTGTTGTGTAAACTCATCAGTCATGTCTTGACTGAAACACTGTGTTACAGTGCATTCGGAAAGTATTCAGACCCCTTGACTTTTTCCACATTTTGTTATGTTACAACCTTATACTAAAATGAATTAAATTGTTTTTTCACCTCATTAATCTATACACAATACCCCATAATGACAAAGCAAAAACAGATTTTTTGAATGTTTTAGAAAAAACAGAAATATCACATTTACATAATTTACACACCCTTTACTCAGTACTTTGTTGAAGCACCTTTGACTGTGATTACAGCCTTGAATCTTCTTGGGTATGACGCTACAAGCTTGGCACACCTGTATTTGTGGAGTTTCTCCGATTATTCACTGCAGATCCTCTCAAGCTCTGCCAGGTTGGATGGGGAGCTTTGCTGCACAGCTATTTTCAGGTCTCTCCAGAGATGTTCAATCGGGTTCAAGGCCAGGCTCTAGCTGGGCCACTCAAGGACATTCAAAGACTTTTCCCGATGCCACTCCTGCATTGTCTTGGCTGTCTGCTAAAGGTTGTTGTCCTGTTAGAAGGTTTACCTTCACCCCAGTCTGAGTTCCTGAGCGCTCTGGAGCAGGTTTTAATCACCGATCTCTCTGTACTTTGCTCCGTTCATCTTTCCCTTGATCCTGACTAGTCTCCCAGTCCCTGACGCTGAAAAACATCCCCACAGCATGATGCTGCCACCACCATGCTTCACCGTAGGGATGGTGCCAGGTTTCCTCCAGACGTGACACTTGGCATTCAGGCCAAAGAGTTCCATCTTGGTTTCATCAGACCAGAGAATCTTGTTTCTCATGGTCTGAGAGTCCTTTAGGTGCCTTTTGGCAAACTCCTAGCGGGCTGTCATGTGCCTTTTACTGAGGAGTGGCTTCTGTCTGGCCACTCTACCATAAAGGCCTGATTGGTGGAGTGCTGCAGAGATGGTCGGGCTTCTGGAAGGTTCTCCCATCTCCCTAGAGGAAATGTGGACCTCTGTCAGAGTGACCATCAGGTTCTTGGGTTACCTCCCTGACCAAGGACCTTCTCCCCTGATTGCTCAGTTTGGCCAGGCGGCCAGCTCCAGGAAAAGTCTTGGTGGTTCCAAACTTCTTCCATTTAAGAATGATGGAGGCCACTGTGTTCTTGGGGACCTTCAATGCAGCAGAAATGTTTTGGTACCCTTCCCCAGATCTGTGCCTCGACACAGTCCTGTCAGAGCTCTACAGACAATTCCTTTGACCTCATGGCTTGGTTTTTGCTCTGACATGTACTATCAACTGTGGGACCTTATATAAACAGGTGTGTGCCTTTCCAAATCATGTCCAATCAATTTAATTTACCACAGGTGGACTCCAATCAAGTTTTAGAAACATGTCAAGGATGATCAATGGATACAGGATGCACCTGAGCTCAATTTCGAGTCTCATAGTAGAGGGTCTGAATACTTATGTAAATAATTGTATTTTTAATACATTTCCTCAAATTTCTAAAAACCTGTCATTATGGGGTATTGTGTGCAGAATGATGAGGGGGAGAAAATATGTAATACATTTAGGAATAAGGCTGTAACCTAACAACATGTGGAAAAGGGGAAGGGGTCTGAATACTTACTGAATGCACTGTACCCCCCCCCCCCCACACACACACACACACAGCCTATATGTCAGTCAGCATCATCATGATGCAGTTTTAGTGTAGGGAACAGAGTGTTGTAGTGTAGGGAATAGAGTGTTGTAGTGTAGGGAACAGAGTGTTGTAGTGTAGGGAACAGAGTGTTGTAGTGTAGGGAACAGAGTGTTGTAGTGTAGGGAACAGAGTGTTGTAGTGTAGGGAACAGAGTGTTGTAGTGTAGGGAACAGAGTGTTGTAGTGTAGGGAACAGAGTGTTGTAGTGTAGGGAATAGAGTGTTGTAGTGTAGGGAACAGAGTGTTGTAGTGTAGGGAACAGAGTGTTGTAGTGTAGGGAACAGAGTGTTGTAGTGTAGGGAACAGAGTGTTGTAGTGTAGGGAACAGAGTGAGCCATTGCTATGCTGCCTTCTCTTTTCTTGCCTCAATGTCTTTTTCAGTTTGCTGTTCTAGTTTGCATTAAGTTTCACAAATGTGTGGTATTTTAAGTTTATCTTGAGGTTACTACATAGTATACTGAACAAAAATATAAATGCAACATGTAAAGTGTTGGTCCCATGTTTCATGAACTGAAATAAAAGATCCAAGAAATTTTCCAAATGCACAAAAAGCTTGTTTACATACCTGTTCGTGAGCATTTCTCCTTAGCCAAGATAATTAATCCACTTGACAGGTGTGGCATATCAAGAAGCTGATTAAACAGCGTGCTCATTACACAGTCACACAACACAATGCCACAGATGTCTCAAGTTTTATAAGTTCCTTATGTGAACTGTAACTCATTAAAATCTTTGAAATGAATAGAATTACTAACTTGAAATACAATTCACCCTTTTCTTCTCAGTTCAATTCAGTGTTTATTTTATGTACCTAATTTATCTGCCGTGGGTAAACTCGTTCTTGTCAGCAAAGTAATAAACAAAGTAATGATCATATGTCATAGGAGTTTATAGTAGTGTCATAGGAGTAACTTTTTGTGTGTGTGTGCAAATGTCAGCAGTTTTTTCTCTTTGTATATGAACTTGGCTGGGCTCCCCTACCCCACCTAGTTTGTAGGGTTAGCTCTAGCCTTTTAGCCAGTACTCAGTGAAACAGCTGTTTTGTTTCAGGTTACTCTCCGACTGACGCTCAGGTAACAATAGCCCCGGCAGCATTCAGCCAGCCCATTGTTCAAAACGCGGTGTACAGTCCGTCTATGGCAGTCTTGGCAGGTGCTGGCTGGATGATGCAAAGCGGATGCTACATACTGGACGTGTCTATCATGAATTAAACAGTATTAAATGCCTTGTAAAGAACAACTGATATCTACAGTCAAGTGAAGTATTCGAAGAGGGCCCAGACTCCAGAGTCACGGGTGGCTTGGACATGTTTTATAGAGGTGAATTCCCCCTGTATGAAGTGCAATGACAGGAACCCAGTGAACAGTACTATGGGAGGAAGTAGAGGAAGGTTGTAAAACCAGGGGCTGCTGCAGCTTTAGTGTTGATGAAACCTAGAGGAAACACACAACAAACAGCCTGTAAGCATTAAGCAGCATCTGTAGACAGCAGACTGGCAAATTACAGACTGAACACACACATCACAGAGAGAGAGAGAGAGATTTTTGACCTGTTATCACAAGAAAAGGGCAACCAGTGAAGAACAAACACCATTGCAAATACGAGAGAGGGAGAGAGAGAAACTTGTTTTTAAACCACTCCACAAATTTCTTGTTAACAAACTATAGTTTTGGCAAGTCGGTTAGGACATCTACTTTGTGCATGACACAAGTAATTTTTCCAACAATTATTTACAAACAGATTATTTCACTTATAATGCACTGTATCGCAATTCCAGTGGGTCAGAAGTTTACAAACACTAAATTTTCCAAGCTGTTTAAAGGCACAGTCAATTTAGTGTATGTAAACTTCTGACCCACTGGAATTGTGATTAAGTGAAATAATCTGTCTGTAAACAATTGTTGGAAAAATGACTTGTGTCATGCACAAAATAGATGTCCTAACCGACTTGCCAAAACTATAGTTTGTTAATTAACAAGAAATTTGTGGAGTGGTTGAAAAACAAGTTTTAATGACTCCAACCTAAGTGTATGTAAACTTCCGACTTCAACTGTATGTTGAAGAGGGTGGGGCTTAAGCTGCATCCCTGTCTCACCCCACTGACCTGTGGAAAGGTATGTGTGTGTTTTTTTGCCAATTTAACCACACACTTGTTTGTGTACATGCAATTTATAATGTTGTATGTTTTTCCTACAACACCACTTTCCATTCATTTGTATAGCATTCCCTCATTGTTTTGGGGTTTTTGTTTGTCAATTAGGGTGAATACATGGTTTGTGGTATGGTAATTTGGTAAAAAGCCAATTCCGTATATTTTATCATTTCATATAGGAAACCATCAACACCACAGGCCTTTTTGGGCTGGAGGGTTTGTGTTTTGTCCTGTAGTTCATTCATTGTAGTTGGAGAATCCAGTGGGTTCTGGTAGTCTTAGTTGATTCTAAGATTTGTAATTGATCATGTATATGTTTTTGCGGTTTGTTCTTTGTTAAAGAGCCAAACTAGATTGTATAAGTGGTTTATCCATACATGTCCGTTTTGGGTAGATAGCTCTTTGTATTGTTGTTTTTTTAGTGTTTTCCAATTTTCCCAGAAGTGTTTAGATTCTATGGATTCTTCAATTACATTGAGCTGATTTCTGACGTGCTGTTCGTTTTTTTCTGTAGCGTATTTCTGTATTGTTTTAGTGATTCACTATAGTGAAGGTGTAGACTCCGGTGTTCTGTGTCTCAATGTTTTTGGTTGAATAGGTTTCTCAGTTTCTTTCTTAGGTTTTTCCATTCTTCATCAAACCATTTGTCATTGTTGTTAATTTTCATAGGTTTTATGCTTGAAATGTTTAGATTTCATATTGACGCGAATGGTCAAATGTACCATTTAGGCTTTCTAATGCCAAGTGTACACCTTCACTATTACAGTGAAATGTTTTGTCTAAAAGGGATTGAATTTGTTGTTGCCTAATTGTTTTTGGTTTCTACACTACTTTCCTCCCATCTATAGCATTTCTTAATATTGTGCATTTCCTTTGGCTTTGATGCTTCATGATTGAGTATTGCTCTGTTCAGGTATACTGTGATTTTGCTGTGATCTGATAGGGGTGTTAGTCAATCAATCAATCAATCAATGAAATGTATTTATAAAGCCCTTCTTACATCAGATGATGTCACAAAGTGCTGTACAGAAACCCAGCCTAAAACCCAAACAGCAAGCAATGCAGGTGTAGAAGCACTGTGGCTAGGAAAAACTCCCTAGAAAGGCCAGAACCTAGGAAGAAACCTAGAGAGGAACCAGGCTATGAGGGGTGGCCAGTCCTCTTCTGTAACGGCCGTCAAAAGGAGTAGACCAAGGCGCAGCATGGTGAGTGCTCATCATTAACTTTTAATAGAACACTTTCAACAAAACAAGAAAACGAACGACAGCTAAACAGTTCTGTCAGGAACATGAACTAAACAGAAAGTAACCACCCACAAAACCCAAAGGAAAACAGGCTGCCTAAGTATGGCTCCAAATCAGAGACAACGATATACAGCTGTCCCTGATTGAGAACCATACCCGGCCAAAACAAAGAAATACAAAACATAGAAAAAAGGACATAGAATGCCCACCCTAGTCACACCCTGGCCTGACAGGGCATGACATCTTCTGGCTGTGCCAGGTGGAGATTATAACAGAACATGGCCAAGATGTTCAAATGTTCATAGATGACCAGCAGGTTCAAATAATAACAATCACAGTGGTTGTCGAGGATGCAGTAGGTCAGCACCTCGGGAGTAAATGTCAGTTGGCTTTTCATAGCCAATCGTTCAGAGTATCTCTACCGCTCCTACTGTCTCTAGAGAGTTGAAAACAGCAGGTCTGGGACAGGTAGCTTGTCCAGTGAACAGGTCAGGGTTCCATATCCACAGGCAGAACAGTAGATACTGGAGCAGCAGCGTGGCCAGGTGGACTGGGGACAGCAAGGTGTCATCAGGCCAGGTAGTCTTAAGGCATGGTCCTAGGGCTCAGGTCCTCCGAGAGAGAGAGAGAAAGAAAGAAAGAAAGAGAGAGAAAGAGAGAAAGAAAAAGAGAGAAAGAGAGAGAATTAGAGAGAGCATACTTAAATTCACACAGGACACCGGATAAGACAGGAGAAATACTCTAGATATAACAGACTGACCCTAGCCCCCCGACACATAAACTACTGCAGCATAAATACTGGAGTCTAAGACAGGAGGGGTCGGGAGACACTGTGGCCCCGTCCGACGATACCCCCGGACAGGGCCAAACAGGCAGGATATAACCCCACCCACTTTGCCAAAGCACAGCCCCCACACAACTAGAGGGATATCTTCAACCACCAACTTACCATCCTGAGACAAGTCCGAGTATAGCCCACAAAGATCTCCGCCACGGCACAACCCAAGGGGGGGCGCCAACCCGGACAGGAAGATCACGTCAGTGACTCAACCCACTCAAGTGACGCACCCCTCCTATGGACGGCATGGAAGAGCACCAGTAAGCCAGTGACTCAGCCCTGTAATAGGGTTAGAGGCAGAGAATCCCAGTGGAGAGAGGGGAACCGGCCAGGCAGAGACAGTAAGGGCGGTTCGTTGCTCCAGTGCCTTTCCGTTCACCTTCACACTCCTGGGCCAGACTACACTCAATCATAGGACCTACTGAAGAGATGAGTCTTCAATAAAGACTTAAAGGTTGAGACCGAGTCTGCGTCTCTCACATGGGTAGGCAGACCATTCCATAAAAATGGAGCTCTATAGGAGAAAGCACTGCCTCCAGCTGTTTGCTTAGAAATTCTAGGGACAATAAGGAGACCTGCGTCTTGTGACCGTAGCGCATGTGTAGGTATGTACAGCAGGACCAAATGGGAGAGATAGGTAGGAGCAAGCCAATGTAATGCTTTGTAGGTTAGCAGTAAAACCTTGAAAGGTGGGCTGACTGTAAACGTCTGAGAGACTGGGTTGAGGTTAGTGATAAAGTAATCTACAGTATTACTGCCATGGGATGAGCCCATCCTCGAAGCCTACCATTTACTATGTACAGACCCAGCGTGTGACAGAGCTGCAGTGTTTGTGACCCATTTTTGTGGGTCGTTTTGTCATAGTTGTGTCTAGGGGGCATATTTGGGAGGGAAACTGTCACCTCCAGGTAGGTGTTGTCCTCCTGTGTGCTGAGAGTGTCTTGTCCAGTTCTGGCATTTAGGTCGCCACTGACTAGTACATGTCCCTGGGCCTGGAAATGGTTTATCGCCCCCTCTAGAATGGAGAAGCTGTCATCATTAAAGTATGGGTATTCTATTGGGGGGCTATAAGTAGCACACATGAGGACATTTTTCTCTGTTGAGATAATTTCCTTATTAATTTCTATCCCGATGTAAAATGTTCCTGTTTTGACTAATTTAATAGAGTGGGTTAGGTCTGCTATATACCAAATTAGCATACCCCCTGAGTCTCTTCTCTGTTTCACACCTGGTAGCTTGGTGGATGGGACTACCAGCTCTCTGTAACCTAGAGGGCAACCAGTGTGTCCGTCGCCTCTATACCATGTTTCAGGTTTGATCTGGGGGGGCCAATATAGGGAGTGGCCAGGGTTTGTTTGGGGTGGTCTCAGCTAGTTGGGGTGTGGCTGGGGAAGCTGTGGTCTCTGTGTAGGTCCTCTTGGCATGGGTTCTCTCAGTGCAGGTCCTTCGGGAGGGGGTCTTGCAGGTCTGGGAGGGTTTCTCACTGGTCTGGGCGGGGTGTCCATTGCTCTGTTGCTCCTGTGTGAGGTGCTGAGGCCGGATTCACAAAACCTTCATAAGAAGAAATGTATTCTTAACTGCCATTATTTCCTTAACTATAGACTTATGAAGATAGCAAATTTGCAATCTTCAATAAAGTTATTGTACATTTTCTTAATTGTTTTCCTATGTTTCTTCCTTAGAAAAAAGTTAAGAAGAAATGGGATTCTTGAAAATAATTTTCTAGGATTTCTTCTTGGAAATGTACTTAACTTTAGGACAGCTAAACGTTTGTCTTGTGACGAATGGTTACTTTTGTAACCATGAACGTTTTCTTGCGCCACAGACACAGTTGGCTACTGGACATTTAAATACAGCAAGAAAACAAATTAAACATGCATTATCTAGCTAGCTAGTAGTTAACAATATATTACCATATTTTAGAAGTGTTAAAAAGCTAGCGTTAGCTCGTCAATTTGCAAAGAAGAACATGGATAACTTAGCTAATGTTAACGTTGTTAGCTATGTTGGCTATAATGTTGTTACGCGTTAGCTAGCTAACTTACCGGCCGCACAGTCACTCTACCACCATCTCTTCTATCATGGACAACACCTTCTCCTCCAGCTGGTCCACATTAATGGTCTCTCAGCTCCCTTCTTCTTAGCAGCCGACTTGATGTCGGACCACGATTTCTTTACGGCGGAGTCACTGTCCCTTGCAATACCCCCGATGGCAGAGACAGAGTCGCCCACTCTCGCCCATCCTCTCTTTTTGGTCTCTGCAGTGACCCCACAGTCTCCCCAAAAGCAACCTTTTCCTGACTGATATTTCCTCTCCCATCACTTTGGCAGGGTAGCCTAGTGGTTAGAACATTGGACTAATAACCAAAAGGTTGCAAGGTCAAATCCCAGAGGTGACAAGGTAATAATCTGTTGTTCTCCCCATGAACAAGGCAGTTAACCCACTGTTCCTAGGCTGTCATTGAAAATGAAAAAGCTCTTGTTTGCTGAAGTTTTTATTGCGCTTTCCTTGATTATCCATTTTTGTTTTTGATATAGCTAGTCTGATGTTTTTTGTGCATAAAGGGTTTGTGAGCCCCCAAAAAATTCATAATTTAAACAAAAAAGGTTTTCTTCTCGAGAAATAAAGCAAAAAAATAAATGTCATAAAATGTAAATATCAACACTGTCACGTGTGCTCCTTCTCCGGCGCTCTAGGTTGTCATGCTCCCGCGCCTCAGCAAAGGTGACCGGTCCGCTTCTGATCCCCGGGATCGTCATCTTGGTTGGCATCCTGCTGCTTGAGCCGCGCGTCGGGAGGGGGTACTGTCACGTGTGCTCCCTCTCCGGCCTCTAGGTCATGGTGCACACCTGTCACCAGCGTTATGCGCATAATGACACTCACCTGGACTCCATCACCTCCTTGATTACCTGCCCTTTATATGTCACTCCCTTTGGTTTCTTCCCCAGTCGTCATTGTTGCTGTTTCATGTCAGTGCTCTGTTCGGGTTTCTTGTTTTGTTCATTTATTTATTAAAGGTATTCACTCCCTGAACTTGCTTCCTGACTCTCAGCGTACATCGTTCCAAACACTTTATTATAGTGCGCCAAATCCTATCATCCCTGTCACGTAGGCTTATTTATTGGTTTCAAGCACGTCACTCATGTCAATGTCAAATAATAAGATATTTACGAAATTCTTAAGAAAGATATTTACGAAGTTCCTATGAAAACTATGAATTCCTAAGAACATTTTGGGGAATTGCTCTTTCGAACATCTTATTTTATTCCTTAAGAAACTTCTTACGTTTTTTCGTCAGTAATCTTTTGTGAATCCGGCCCCTGGTGCTGCGGTTGAGGGTGACGTCTTTCAGGGTCCAGACAAAAGTTGGGATTGTTGCCTTGTAGGGGTGGACCTGGTCGTTAAGGCTGTTCAAGTCCAGGGTGGAGTGGTGGGCCAGGTAGACATTAGGTTTTGAGGCACAGTCCTGGGAAATGCTTGCATTCACCCGCTGTATGGTGGCAGGGTGAATGTCTTTTCGTGGTAGTAGGGTGGAGATAACCACTTGTGCGTTGGGGGAAGTGGAAGAAGCTTTTTCAATCACTCCCTTGAGTGCTGAGGCCACCCTTTCCTTCTGGGCCCTCAGGTCATTTGTGCCGTATGAATTATAATGTGGCTGTGGGACCCTAGTCTGTCCTCTGACGACAGCTCCAGAGCATGCCTAGTATTTGGTCAGCAGAGTTTAGCCACTTTGTGTTTGGGAAAAAGTTTATTCTCTTGAATGTATTTGCCATTTGAGTCAATTAGGGGCACAGTTTATGGCTTTTGTGTGTCCTCAGTGGATGTGTGAGGGTTGTTAGGAGTGCTATCGGGGAAGCTGACAGGGAGACTGATAGGAGGGATTGGGGTCTGTTGGGTTGGTGGGTCCTGTGTTGTCTGTCCCATTGTTGTGTTGAGGTTGTCGTCCAGGTCTGAGGTGGGCTGTTCTGCTGGCGTCTCTGGGGGAGTGTCCTGCTCTCTGTCACACCTCAGCTTTCTCACCTCCTCCTTCAGTGCTGTTATCTGTGCCATGTGTTCCTCTCTCTCCTCCTTAAGTTCTCTCACTTCAGTCCGGAGTGCAGCCAGCTCTCTCAGATAGCCGTCCATCTCCACCTTCAGCTTTCTGGGTCTTGTTGGGGGGTGTTGTTGTGCTGCTCTGTTTTGTGGCTTTGTTCTGCCTGGATTGTGTGGACTAGCTCTCTGAGCTCCACCATGTTTCTCTTCAGCACTGTGAATTTATCCCTCTCAGTGATGGAGGAGCAGTGCAGTTGTGGGACCTGGGTGTGTTCAGTGCTGGGGGGGGGGGGGGGGGGGTGACTATCCTCGTCTGAAAGGACAGTTTGAAGAGGTGTGATCAGACTCACTCAGGATGGGGGAATAGTCACCGAGAGAGAGCTTTTCCTGCTGTGCTCTCTCTTTGATCCCATAAAAGTCCTGCTGGAACTGCTTGAGGATGCCCTGCACTATTACTGTCCCAGACGTGTACATGTTGACAGAGGTTGTTTCAATTTCCTAAATGTCTACTATTCTGAGTTTCCACCCTGGGCCAATACCCTCTCTCTTGACATAGGGGTAGTGTGCTCTTCTAGCACTGTGCCATGCCAGGGGATGGTCTGTGTGGAAAATTAAGTTGCTCACGTTCCCCTCTTTGTAGCAGTCAGCAAATAGTGTCTCTGGATTGTCCTTGAGAAGCTTATTTTTGTATTTATTCCATGCAGTGTTATTTTTAATATCCAAGTGGTACTGTGATGACATCTGCACAGGGGGCTTCAAAGGCCTCTGCATTTGGCTGGGGGAGGCTGTGAAACTCTCCTGCCATTATTAGGCTCAAGATTTTTCACAGATCTCACTTCACAGATCTCACTTCACAGATCTCACTTCACAGATCTCACTTCACAGATCTCACTTCACAGATCTCACTTCACACTTCACACTTCAGTGCTAATTGAATTCTGTCCTAGCAGCTTGGTAGCTTAGTAGCGCAGGTAGCCTGGTGGTTAGAGTGTTGGGCCAGTAACCAGAAGGTTGCTGGATCAAATCCCTGAGCTGACAAGGTAAAAATATGGTGTCCTGAGCAAGGCAGTTAACCCACTGGGAGCTGAAGATGTGGATGTTGATTTAAGCAGCCCCCTGAGAGGTGCAAGAACAACAGATTTTTGCCTTGTCAGCTTGGGGATTTCATCCAGCAACCTTTTGGTTACTGGCCCAATGCTCCTACCAGCCAGGCTACCTGCCGCCCCTACTAAGCTTTATATAACAAAATTATCTAGAGATTATTGTCTTAATGCTTTTTGGCTTCAGAAGTAGGTTCAGACTGAACATTACTCACTCAGTTTTGTGTTGGATGGTAATTCCAGGTTTCCGCTGTGTTTCTTCTGCAGGTTTTGGTTTGTTAGACGTTTTTTTCTTGATAGTCCTTGGTAGTTAGAATCCATTTAGGTAAGGTTTTATGTATGGCATTTTGATTTGGTTTGAAGGTTTTGATGTGTAGTGTAGTTTCCTGTATAAGTCCTTGCGAAAAGAATCTCAGGAGACCTCAGGAGCCACTATTTCTCTCTCATCTCTCTATCTCTCCTTCTTCTATCTCACTCCCTCTCCCCCTCTATTTCTAGGAGTCCATTGAGAGTCATGCCACTATCCACACCAATATGACTGGCTCAGCCCTGGCTCTTAATAGCGGGTCTGCAATCAGAGCATCAGAGGCCTGGCCCCAGCTCATACAGCAGTACCATGCCTAATCTGCTCCCTGTCCTCCTGAATACAAACCTTGATCATCTTAGTAACACTCAAGACTAGTAGGAAGAAGAGATGCGTTGGTACAGTTAGTGGCAGAGGCATGTCTGCCACTAATCATTGCTCTATGGCGGTTGTCAACAGATGCTATTCAGTTCATGTTTTTATGTTACATGGGAAATTGTATTGTGGAGTGTATACTCTTGGCATGATGTATAGGCATCTGGTTGGCATTGTTTAAATGGGAAAGGCATTGAGGATTGGAGAGGATGTGCAGCGGGCAGGGCACCTCTTTGGCATAAGGTATCAGGCATGGCATGGACACTGCTGTCGCCAAGTGTTGCTCATGGTGGGTGTGGGTACATGGTGAAGTAAGGGTTTATTTGGAGGGGAAGGGTGGCAGCTGCGTGGCATTGACTGACTTGATGACGTCATCACAGAGAGGGCATGTCATTCTGTCACTCCCCTATGTACCCTAGTCACTTGCTCCATACTGTAACTTTATAGTGTCCTTAGTGACATCACATCACTTCCAAACAAACTCATCTCACTAGCTTGTGTGTTTTCCCCTTTGTCTTTCCGCTGCTATGTCACTGCTTGTAGGAAGTGTCAGTGGACACACAGTCAAACTTTCACTGTCAGAGGTGAACAAAATACCTACCTCTGCACCTCTGTACTTGTTCTCAACTGGCCTACCTGGTTAAATAAAGGTAAAATATATTTGACTCATATGGTCCTCCACTCTACCCCTGACCCCTATCCCCGCCGGCCTCTCCCAGCCCAGCCTGGCTCCATCCAGCTGTGGGCTGGAGTTAGCATTAGCGATTATCGTCAGAGGGGAGGGAGCGGAGGGAGCTGTCAGTGACACACAGCCCCTTGTGATATTAAATCACCTCATCTCCAGCTCACTGGCCAGGGGAAAGAATGCCGGGGGCATCAGGGCTCGTGATTTATGTCCCAGCTCAGCATTAAAACAGATGAATGGTTTACAATAAGAGGGACGTTGTTAAAGTCCAGAGAGAGAGAGAGAGAGAGAGAGAGAGAGAGAGAGAGAGAGAGAGAGAGACACAGAGAGAGAGAGAGAGACAGAGAGACAGAGAGACATGCCTCAGGCAGAATATGTTCTACTTTCTTATCAATGTTCATGCACAGGAATTTGACCCCAAAAAATCTATAACCAGGCCTCCATCCAACCACTTCATGCAGGTGAATTATCTGACGCTAATGGAAACAGGAAATTTCGGTACAATTTCATAAATATCAACATACAATTTGTTCGTTTGACATGGTGGCATCTTTTTGTGTCGATTAAATGAATGATGTAAGAAATGGCGGTGGAAATAACTTTATGCACAAATATTGATAAAATAACCATCATAACGAAGTAAACACAATAATATGGTGTGTGGTCCTCCCAGTACGATTCGTGAAACTATGCAGTTTATTAGGCTACAGATTAAGTAAGTTATGATGAACTTCAACAGGTGGTAAAAGTGCACAGTGATGAGCTTGATGCTGCTTCCCAATAAATATCAAGGCTCTTATTCTGGTGGAATATGATGATTGCTCTAGTCTTATAATAATAATAATAATATAATCTTATCATGTAGTCTAGCCTACCCGCACTGTATCTGCGAGCTGTTGGCTAGAGCTGTCCTCTGATGCTATGTGTGTGAGAGAGGCTATTCTCTGCCCTGTTTCTAACAAACAATGACAAATGAACCCTCTGTCCCTCCCTGCCCCTCCCTCTCTCTCCTCCCTTCTCCTCCCTTCTCCAACCCCCCCTCCCTCCTGCCTCCTCCCTCCTCCCTCTTCCCCCCTTCCCCCTCCCTCACCCTTCTCCCTCTCTCTCCACCCTCCTGCCCCTTCCCTCTCTCCCTCTTCCCCCCTTCCCCCTCCCGCACCCTTCTCCCTCTCTCCTCCCTTCTCCTCACCCTTCTCCCTCTCTCTCCTCCCTTCTCCTCACCCTTCTCCCTCTCTCTCCTCCCTTCTCCTCCCTTCTCCATGCTGCCCCCTCCCTCTCCACCCTCCTGCCCCTTCCCTCTCTCCCTCTTCCCCCCTCCCTCACCCTTCTCCCTCTCTCTCCTCCCCTTCTCCTCCTCCCACCTGCCCCCTCCCCTCCCTCCTGCCCCCTCCTCCCTCCTCCCTCTCCATCCTGCCCCCTCCCTCTCCTCTCTCCCTCTTCCTCCTGCCCCCTCCCTCACCCTCCTGCCCCCTGCCTCCCCCTCCCTCTTCCCTCTTCCTCTTCCCCCCTGCCCCTCCCTACTCCCTGTACCTATTTCCCCTGCCCCTCCCTCTTCCCTCTCCCTCTTCCCCCTGCCCCTCCCTCCTTCCTCTCCCTCTTCCCCCCTGCCCCTCCCTACTCCCTGTACCTATTTCCCCCGGTCCTCTCCTCCTTCCCCCTTGCCTCCTCTCTCCCTCTTCCCCCTGCTCCCTCCCTCCTCCCTCTTCCCCCCTGCTCCCTCCCTCCTCCCTCTTCCCCCCTGCTCCCTCCCTCCTCCCTCTTCCCCCCTGCTCCCTCCCTCCTCCCTCTCTCCCACACTGTGGAAACCAATACACCAGGAAATTCACACCAAATATTAATGGTGTGCTGACGTCAGTTGCATGTCCCCTTTGTGACCAAACTTCAATCGCCCACGCTTTTAGTAGTCTCTCTCTCTCTCTCTCTCTCTCTCTCTCTCTCTCTCTCTCTCTCTATATATATATATATATATATATATATCTCACAAACACACAGACACATGCATGCACATAGACACATAGACAGAAACACACACACGAACACACACACACAGCAGACTGAGCTCATCTGGTCGACATCTTAGATGAGCATGCCGTTGTTTTGACAGGAACCAGTCTATTTCTAGATGTCATATCCACAAATGGATGTTCCCAGACACATTCAAAGAATAACTCAAATATTTTACAAAGAATGTCACATTTGAAAATAACTAGAAGTAGAAGTATTCATGGTGTGTCTTACGTCTTGAGCAATAAACTTAAAATCAACGCCGACTGCGAGCCATGTCTAATCGCCCAACATCAGTGCCCGACGTCACTAATGCTCTTGTGGCTGAATGGAAGCAAGCCCCCACAGCAATGTTCCAACATCTAGTGGAAAGCCTTCCCAGAAGAGTGGAGGCTGTTGTAGCAGCAAAGGGGGACAAACTCCATTTTAATGCCCATGATTTTGAAATTGAGATGTTCGACGAGCAGGTGTCCACATACTTTTAGTTGTGTAGTGTATCTATAAAGCCTTTTCAGTGTTGACCAATAAGTTCCAGAATTACAGTTTTTTTTTAATCCCAAACACAATAGCGTGTAAACGATAAGCAGAGATCTGGAAATAGAACTGTGTGATCTTAGTCCTGTTGATGATATACAGACAGGTAGTGGAATAGGGAGGCCTGGAATGTTTATCAAAACCTCGTTTTTTCCTGATAGAGAAAAGAGAGAGGGCTGCTTCCCTCCTCCTCCTTCTTTGTGACTGACAGTCAGTGGCCCACCTGTAAGCCAAGGACTCTGCTTTTCTTTCCTCCCTCTGTTTCTCATTCTGCTGAACTCTGTGTAACTGCATGTCCTGAACGTTTGACCCCACACACACTCCTGGCCCTGGCTGCTAGCGAGAGAAAAACAATGGAGAGCCCCTATAGTGTTCCTCCTGCCTGGCTGTGACGCGTCGGGCTCTTTGATGCTGAGGCCAGGAGCCGGCCGGGGAGGCTGAGAGGAGAGACTACACTGGAGACTGACTGGAGGAGAACCAGGGGACAGGGGCACTGACATGATGTTACCCCACACCCTGCAACCCCAACCTGGGTTAGGATCAGGAGGCACGTGGCACAGGAGCATGGAGGGCCGAAGAGCGGATGTTGGTTTTGGCGGGCGGGCGGATGCGCTGGTTTGGGCTGTGATGAGCTCCATCCCGGGGTATCGTGAGTGAGGCCGTGGTCCTGGGGTGGTGAAACTCAGCTCACAGAAATGTTATTTATATGAATAAGGAATCTGAGATATGTGTTAAGTTACAATTATTATTATTTTTCCCCCTTGACAGTTTTCCTTCTTCTCTCAGCTTGAGGGGGAGTCTGAAGGGTGGAGCTGGTGTAGTGTTGGCCAAGGTTGTGTGACTGATGTTTGGTGCCTGAGGATCAATCATATATGTAATTAGACCAGCAGTGTGTTTCCAGTCTATTTTCTGCATGTGGATAGGTAATCAGCTCCCGTTACATGAATCAAGTGGAAAAAAACTGCATTATCTGGGAAATGATTTGTCATCAAGCCTGCAGCTACACTTTCTGCTTCAACTGCCAGTCCTTGGGCTGGAAGCAACAGTGCTCGAAGCCTCAGTTGCTTTCTTTCTCTCTACTCTCTTTCTGCCTCACTCTCTCTTTCTCTCCCTCTCTCTCTCCGCTGCTCTGCCCGCCAGCTCACTCCAGATGTGCAGAGGGAGACAGAGGAGCTCAGTCCAGTCTTGAGGTAGCTATCTACTACAGCCCTAGAGTAAATGTGTTTCAATAGCCAGTCACAACCCAGCCCCTGGTCCACACTGACGTCTTCCCAAGCTGCAGCCAGACAGAGGGTAGGGCACTTAGAGAGAGAGAGAGAGAGAAGGGCTTCAGCCTCTTGGGGTCCTGGTCTGTCTGTCTGCCTTTAGCAGGCCTCAACGAATGAGACTTAACACCGTTGTCTTTATTTGCCAACGGGATGAGGGCTAAATGTGATACGCAGGCCTCTTAACCTGCACATAAAGTCAGCAGATCTCTCAGGTTGTGAAAGTAGAACTCCACAGACCTGGCTGTGTATGGAAATACTACTAGGCATTTGATTCCACTGCCTGTTGGGTGAACTTACTGTAGCAGCACATTGATCCCAAGAAATGGTGTATATACAATTGATTTAGTCTGATATGAATTCAATGTGATACCCAGGGGCCCTATAGGGCCATGAGGGGACCCCCGACTGACTGACACGGTGCATTAAAGTGCTTTATAATATGATCACTGATGTTTATTGACAGCTGGAAAATCATGTTGGGAAAATCCCCCAGTGAAAAACAAAGAGAGGGATGCTGTTATTTGCATTTCATGTTTTTCATTAACTATACTGTACTCCTTTGCCAAATGGCTCCAGGCTCTTAGCATAATGCTAGCCCATAAACTTCAAGGAAGAAGAAAGGTTTTTGATTTTCATTTTGACATTTTTCTAAGTGTTGAAACATTTGAACAAAATGTTGATTAAGTTATCAGAATTGTGAAATAAATGATCATTAGTTGTTACTATTCAAACAGTCTTCCTGGCATGTTATGGTTGTGTTATGGTTGTGTTATGGTTGTGTTATGGTTGTGTTACTGTACAACATCTTGTAATTCTACTTCAAATCAATCAAATCATACTTACTTCACATTGTGTGGTAAAGGTGTGATAGTCATACCTGTGGTAATATACTACCATATCATTTACAATGACTTGTCAAACTGTATCATAATTACTCCTGAAGTACTCAGCCTGTTTCTCACCCTCCCTCCTCTCTCCGCTAAGGGCTGCTGCCTCCTTCTTGCTGCTTTGTGACTTGATGAGTCCTGGGCCAGTTTTCACAAAGTGTCTCAGATTGCTGATCTAAGATAATTTCCTCCCTATCCATGTAATCTTATTCATTATAATCTAATAGGTCAAACTGATCCTAGCACTCCTGCTCTAAGACTCTTTGTGAATACGGCCGGGGTCAGAAGGGCGGCGAGGCAAACGTCTCAGTTTTTCTTTATTTGGATTATAATTTGTCCGGAAAAGCCGTTCCTGTGTTCCATCCTGAGGTGTTTGTTTACACATCTCCCCCTGTGACGTTGCCTGTTGTGTTCACACTATTTGTCTGTCCGTTTTGTTAGAATTTTTATTTTATTCTTGGCTGTGGCCGTTTAGTCTTGTTTTGACAACTGAGCTTCCACTCCAGGGTTATAAATATAGGGGAAGGAGGAGCAGACAGACAGGCAGGCAAGGAGTCAGACAGGCAGACAGACAGGCAGATATCTTTTCTCATCAGAGGCTGACCAGTGACCCTGCTGAGGTATTGGCCCTGACAGCCTGTCTCTTTATTATCATTATAACTACATTACCTTGGAGGTCCTGTGTTTTCACGTCTGGCCTCATTGGCCATTGGTTGAAGAGGGAGAGCCAGAGAAGTGGACTGTTCACGTCACGGAACAGAAGAGAAGAGTAGAGGAGGCAATTTCACAGTCCTTATTACCCAGTCTCTTTGAATTAGCAGCCAGACTAAGACACAGTTAAGTTTAACCCCTCACAGGAAGGGCTGGTTCACATACTGGAAGTACAGATGAATTCTGCAGGTGCTTCTGAGTTGATACCTAAAGGTTAGGTTTATTGTGGGCTGTGGTTTTCTTGTTTCAAGTACAGTCATTTTGTTAGAGTAAAACATCATTGATGTGTCGTAGCCTCACTAAGAAAGCTCAGTTGTGTTGTAGTCAGTTGTGTGAGAGTGTAGTCAGCTGCTGAGGTACAGTCAGACATATAGTTATTTGACATTGAGGTGTTCAGTTACGATAGGTTTGTTGAGGTAATAGTGTTTCTGGTTTAGTATGGTGGGAGAAGATCTTTCTCAGGGAACAGTCTTTTTCAGAATTATTAAAGCGTGCAGCTCTGTGTTTTCATAATAAATCCTGGCAGCCATTAGGAGAGTGTCGCCAGACGGGTGTGTGTACTTATGTGCCTGCGTGTGCGTGTGTGTGAGCCTACGTGTGTGATAGTGTGTATGTGTGTCTGTGTGCGTGTATTCCTTGTCTCTGTGTCTACTCCAGGGTCCGAAATCAAAGTATATTTATAGTGATCAAGCTGCAACAAGATCTCATAGTTTCCCTTCGAAATTCGCTGTATTATGGATGAACATCTATTTTTGACGCATTAATTCTGATTGGTTACTGGGTTATTTCCGGTTGGTTACAGGGTTTAAGGTGCCCTTTGCAGAAATCATGATTACATTTTTTTATACATTTTTTATTTAACCTTTATTTAACTAAGCAAGTCAGTTGATGGCTTACCAAAAGGCAAAAGACCTCCTGCGGGAACAGGGGCTGGGATTAAAAATAAATACAAAATAAATAAATAACATATAAATATAGGACAAAATACACATCACGACAAGAGAGACAACACAACACTACATAAAGAGAGACCTAAGACAACAACATAGCAAGGCAGCAACACATGACAACACAGCATGGTAGCAACACAACATGACAACAATATGGTAGCAAAACAACATGGTAGCAGCACAAAACATAGTACAAACATTATTGGGCACATACAACAGCACAAAGGGCAAGAAGGTAGAGACAACAATACATCATTCAAAGCAACCACAACTGTCAGGAAGAATGTCCATGATTGAGTCTTTGAATGAAGAGAATGAGATAAAACTGTCCAGTTTGAGTGTTTGTTGCAGCTCGTTCCAGTCGCTAGCTGCACTGAACTGAAAAGACGAGCGACCCAGGGATGTGTTGGCTTTGGGGACCTTTAACAGAATGTGACTGGCAGAACGGGTGTTGTATGTGGAGGATGAGGGCTGCAGTAGATATCTCAGATAGGGGGGAGTGAGGCCTAAGAGGGTTTTATAAATAAGCATCAACCAGTGGTTCTTGTGACGGGTATACAGAGATGACCAGTTTACAGAGGAGTATAGAGTCCAGTGATGTGTCCTATAAGGGGCATTGGTGGCAAATCTGATAGCCGAATGGTAAAGAACATCTAGCTACTCGAGAACACCCTTACCTGCTGATCTATAAATTATGTCTTCGTAATCTAGCATGGGTAGGATGGTCATCTGAATCAAGGTTAGTTTGGCAGCTGGGGTGAAAGAGGAGTGATTATGATAGAGGAAACCATGTCTAGATTTTACTTCAGCCCGCAGCATTGATATGTGCTGAGAGAAGGACAGTGTACCGTCTAGCCATACTCCCAAGTACTTGTATGATGTGACTGCCTCAAGCTCTAAAACCTCAGAGGTAGTAATCACACCTGTGGAGAGAGGGGCATTCTTCTTACCGAACCACATGACCTTTGTTTTGGAGGTGTTCAGAACAAGGTTAAGGGTAGAGAAAGCTTGTTGGACATTAAGAAAGCTTTGTTGTAGAGCTTTTAACACAAACTCCAGGGAGGTATGATAGGACCCACCTTGTCCAAAACGTTGACTCAAGCTTGCCAATAAGCACCTGGATGATCATCAAGACTCTTGGAAGTATGTTCTACGGACAAATGAATCAAAAGTATAACTTTTTAGACGACAAGGGTCCCATTAGGCCTGGCGAAAACCAAACACTGCATTCCACAGTAAGAACCTCATACCAAGCATGGTGGTGTTAGTGTGTCTCAGGACCTGGACGACTTTCCTTAATAGAAGGAACTATGAATTCTGCTCTGTATCAGAGAATTCTACAGGAGAATGTCAGGCCTTCTGTCTGTGAGCTGAAGCTGAAGCGCAGCTAGGTCATGCTGCAAGACAATGATGCAAAACACACAATCAAGTCTGCATGAAAATGGCAAAAAAGCAACAAATTTGAAGTTTTGGAATGGCCTAGTCAAAGTCCAGACATAATCCCAATTGGGATGTTGTGGCAGGACTTGAAACGAGCAGTTCATCCTTGAAAACCTACAAATGTCACTGAGTTAAAGCAGCTTTGCGTGGAAGAGTGGGCCAAAATTTCTCCACAGCAACATGAGAGGCTGATCAACAACTACAGGAAGTGTTTGGTTGGAGTCATTGCAGCTAAAGGTGGCACAAGCAGTTATTGAGTGTAAGGGGGTAATTAGTTTTTCACACAGGGACATTGGGTGTTGCATAACTTTGTTTAGGAAATAAATGAAATAAGTATGTAATTGTTGTGTTATTTATTCGCTCAGGTTCCCTTATAACATTCAGTACCAAAAATATGCAAAAATAGAGAACATTTGAAAGGGGGCAAATATTTGTTCACAGCACTGTATGGAGGTCCTCAGGACCTTTTCAAACGTTCGAAATCAAAGTGATCAGGCTGGTCCAGACATGGACAGGAACCTATACACACACACACACACACACACACACACACACACACACACACACACACACACACACACACACACACACACACACACACACACACACACACACACACACACACACACACACACACACACACCCTTGCAGATAGTTATTATTAGTCACCTCCATGCTCTGAATGGTTGTGAGGAAGTCAGCATGACTGGAAGCCCTGTCTGCTTACTCATGCCTGGACGTGACAAAACGCCACAAACCTACTCAGGCAAAAACGTGAAAAAAGACATTATGCAATGAGTGTAGCTGCTTGCATTGTCATCCATATAAGGCTAGGCTGGGTGATTCAGACCTTTCTTACTACTCAATCTTTACTTTTCTAGAGCCTGCTTTTTGAATGGAAATAACATAAATGTTAGTCTTCCACAATCACATCAGTATGTGGAAAGACGTGGCAATATACTGATATAAATACGAGTAAATATTCTTTCCTAAATGTCTTTAAAGCTAATTCTAATCATTGTACATGTCAGTAATGATTACAACAGCAACTAAATGGGGCATAATAAATGACATGATGATGATATACAGATAGTGGTAGAATCCATCAGTCCTGCTCTGTTGATCTCCTCTGATGAGTCAGGCTGGTGGTGGTGTGACAGAGTGTGGCGTGATGTGAACACACTCCTATTTCCACCAGCCTCCTCCTAACCTTACCACAAAGCTGGCTGGGAAGCACTGAGCTGAGCCACGCTGTTGCCTGTTGCCCAACATGGGTGGCTTTACTTGTCTGTGTCCCAAATGGCACCCTATTACCTAGGCTATATAGTGCACTACTTTTAACCAGAACCCTGGTCAATGGCAGTGCACTGTAGAGGGAATGGGGTTCCATTTGGGATGCATTCTATGTGTAGCAGGATTCTTAAAGGGCAATTCCACCACTTTTCAAACTCATTTTCATCATCTCCAGCACCAAACCAGTGTCTATGTGGAAACATCATGTTTCTATGATCTGTGGTTAAAAAGACAACACGAAAGGTCCTAAAAAAATGCTTCTCTGTGACATCACAGGGTAGGATTAAAAACAAAAAAACGGTGATTTCAAAACCTTTGCCACGGGAGGGTATTTCCTTGCTCCCCACGTCACCGCGAAACTCATAGTGTTTGAAAATCACTGTTTTTAAAATGTTTTAACTTGTGATGATGTCATCAGCTAGACATTTTTTATTTGATATTTCTTTCTACAACAAACTTAGAAATGCGCTGTTTTCACATATGTTGATAATGGTTTTGTGCTGGAGATAATGAAAATTAGGTTGAAAAGTGGTGGCGTTGCCCTTTAAGACCCAGTTCAAAATTGTGCAACAAATGTCTCCCTCCTCTCGTCTGGAACCTTCCTGCATTTGTCATGTCTCACTTGCTCCATCCAAGGTTGAATAAATGATTAACGCTCACGATGTAGATAGCTATGGATGTTTAGTTTCCTCCTATTTCATACTCATTTTCCTAATTACTGTAAAGGAGAGGTGGGACCAAGTCATTGTTTTACAAGTCACAAGTAAGTCTCAAGTCTTAGCACTCAAGTCCCAAATCAAGTCCCAAGTCAAGACAGGCAAGTCCGAGTCAAGTCTCAAGTAAAGACCAACAAGTATCAAGTCAAGTCTCAAGTCCTAAACTTTGAGTTTCGAGTCCTAAACAAGTCATAATGTGCTCTTCACCAAATGTAGACTTACATTTCCCTCACTAACTTTAAACATCAGCTATCTGAGCAGCTACCCGATCGCTGCAGCTGTACGTAGTCCATCTGTAAATAGCACACCCAATCTGCCTACCTCATCCCCATATTGTTTTTATTTACTTTGCTGCTCTTTTGCACACCAGTATCACTACTTACACACCATCATCTGCTCATCATCATCTGCTCATCTAGCGAGCTTCAATGCCATACAACTCTCCTTCCGTGGCCTCCAACTGCTCTTAAATACAAGTAAAACTAAATTCATGCTCTTCAACCGATCGCTGGCCGTACCTGCCCGCCCGTCCAGCATCACTACTCTGGACGGTTCTTACTTAGAATATGTAGACAACTACAAATACCTAGGTGTCTGGTTAGACTGTAAGCTCTCCTTCCAGATTCACATCAAACATCTCCAATCCAAAGTTAAATCTAGAATTGGCTTCCTATTTCACAACAAAGCATTCACTCATGCTGCCAAACATACCCTCGTAAAACTGACCATCCTACCGATCCTTGACTTCGGCGATGTCATTTACAAAATAGCCTCCAATACCCTACTCAATAAACTGGATGCAGTCTATCACAGTGCCATCCGTTGTGTCACCAAAGCCCCATATACTACCCACCACTGCGACCTGTACGCTCTCGTTGGCTGGCCCTCGCTTCATACTCGTCGCCAAACCCACTGGCTCCAGGTCATCTATAAGACCCTGCTAGGTAAAGTCCCCCCTTATCTGAGCTCACTGGTCACCATAGCAGCACCCACTTGTAGCACACGCTCCAGCAGGTATATTTCACTGATCATCCCCAAAGCCAATTCCTCCTTTGGCCGTCTCTCCTTCCAGTTCTCTGCTGCCAATGACTAGAACGAACTACAAAAATCTCTGAAATTGGAAACACTTATCTCCCTCACTAGCTTTAAACACCAGCTGTCAGAGCAGCTCACAGATCACTGCACCTGTACATAGCCCATCTATAATTTAGCCCAAACAACTACCTCTTCCCCTACTGTATTTATTTATTTAGCTCCTTTGCACCCCATTATTTATATTTCTACTTTGCACTTTCTTCCACTACAAATCTACCATTCCAGTGTTTTACTTGCTATATTGTATTTACTTTGCCACCATGGCCTTTTTTTGCCTTTACCTTCCTTATCTCACCTCATTTGCTCACATTGTATATAGACATATTTTTCTACTGTATTATTGACTGTATGTTTGTTTTACTCCATGTGTAACTCTGTGTTGTTGTATGTGTCGAACTGCTTTGCTTTATCTTGGCCAGGTCGCAATTGTAAATGAGAATTTGTTCTCAACTTGCCTACCTGGTTAAATAAAGGTAAAATAAATAAATAAAAAATCCATCACTCCATTGTTAATCTGCTAAATTTAATTACTTTGCTACTATGGCCTATTTATTGCCTTACCTCCTCATGCCATTTGCACACACTGTATATAGACTTTCATTTTTTTCTATTGTGTTGTTGACTGTATGCTTGTTTACTCCATGTGTAACTCTGTGTTGTTGTTTCTGTCGCACTGCTTTGCTTTATCTTGGCCAGGTCTCAGTTGTAAATGAGAACTTGTTCTCAACTGGCTTACCTGGTTGAATAAAGGTGAAAAAAAATAAATAAAATGTAATACCATTTCATATTTTTAACAAGAGTAGTAGTTAGTATATTACATTAACGCAAATCATGGACCAAGTACGCCCCCATGGACAGAGCACGCCCCCATTCTCATCGACAGGGCTGTAGTGGAGCAGGTTGAGAGCTTCAAGTTCCTTGGTGTCCACATCAACAACAAACTAGAATGGTCCAAACACACCAAGACAGTCGTGAAGAGGGCACGACAAAGCCTATTCCCCCTCAGGAACCTAAAAAGATTTGGCATGGGTCCTGAGATCCTCAAAAGGTTCCACAGCTGCAACATCGAGAGCATCCTGACTGGTTGCATCACTGCCTGGTACGGCAACTGCTTGGCCTCCGACCGCAAGGCACTACAGAGGGTAGTGCTTTCGGCCCAGCACATCACTGGGGCTAAGCTGCCTGCCATCCAGGACCTCTACACCAGGCGGTGTCAGAGGAAGGCCCTAAAAATTGTCAACGACCCCAGCCACCCCAGTCATAGACTGTTCTCTCTACTACCGCATGGCAAGCGGTACCGGAGTGCCAAGTCTAGGACAAAAAGGCTTCTCAACAGCTTTTACCCCCCCCCCCAAGCCATAAGACTCCTGAACTATTTGCATTGTGTGCCCTCCCCCTGCCCCCCCCCTGCTACTCTCTGTTTATCTTATATGCATAGTCACTTTAACTATACATTCATGTCCATATTACCTCAATTGGCCCGACCAACCAGTGCTCCCACACATTGGCTAACCGGGCTATCTGCATTGTGTCCCACCACCTGCCAATCCCTCTTTTACGCTACTGCTACTCTCTGTTCATCATATATGCATAGTCACTTTAACCATATCTACATGTACATACTACCTCAATCAGCCTGACTAACCGGTGTCTGTATGTAGCCTCGCTACTGTATATAGCCTGTCTTTTTACTGTTGTTTTATTTCTTTACCTACCTATTGTTCACCTAATACCTTTTTTGCACTGTTGGTTAGAGCCTGTAAGTAAGCATTTCACTGTAAGGTCTACACCTGTTGTATTCGGCACACGTGACAAATAAACTTTGATTTGATTTGATTGCTTTTAAAAATATCAATATATTTATTACTTTCCAAATAAACATTATATTTCCATGGAAATACATGGGTAGCCATGAGACACACCCCCAATTGTGATCGACTATCGAGGATCGCTATGGGGCGCAATCGGGCATTGTAGGCTTGTACACAATCGCCCAACCTTAACACACACACACACTCTCTCTGTGTGGTTACAGTAGGCTAACGCATGTCAATGGTTTTAGGAACAGCAGTAACATCAGGTGGGATTTAGGCTACCAACTGCCAGCTGTAGCTCAATATTGGGTGCAATGATCACGTTCCCGCACTGACTGACTGTGTGGAGGCTCATTGATTTAACGTTACATTAGTCTACATGCTACACTAGCAAAGTTATAAATTGTATAGCTGTCGGCTATATTAGCCACGACTTACTGTTCTTTGTGCAGCTTCAAATGTCGAACAAAGTTGTAAATTGTTGCGCCTCCATCTGTAATTTTCTTCCTGCATGTTTTGCAAGTAGCAATCCGTTTTTTGTTGATACAGCGTCATCTTTAAATCCGAAAAAAATAATTGCCCTTTTCTTGTGGCAACAGGCCACAAATCTTGCAGCTGTGATGGCACACTGTGGTATTTCACCCAGTAGATATGGGAGTTTATCAAAATTGGGTTTGTTTTCAATTTCTTTGTGGATCTGTGTAATCTGAGGGAAATATGTGTCTCTAATATGGTCATACATTTGGCAGGCGGTTAGGAAGTGCAGCTCAGTTTCCTCCTCATTTTGTGGGCAGTGTGCTCATAGCCTGTCTTATCTTGAGAGCCAGGTCTGCCTAATGGCGGCCTTTCTCAATAGCAAGGCTATGCTCACTGAGTCTGTACATAGTCAAAGCTTTCCTTAAGTTTGGGTCAGTCACAGTGGTCAGGTATTCTGCCACTGTGTCCTCTCTGTTTAGGGCCAAATAGCATTCTAGTTTGCTCTGTTTTTTTGTTAATTCTTTCCAATGTGTCAAGTAATTATATTTTAGTTTTCTCATGATTTGGTTGGGTCTAACTATGTTGCTGTCCTGGGACCAGCTTTCTTAAGAGACTCTTCTCCAGGTTCATCTCTCTATAGGTGATGGCTTTGTTATGGATGGTTTGGGAATCGCTTCCTTTTAGGTGGTTGTAGAATTTAACGGCTCTTTTCTGGATGATCATTAGCGGGTATCGGCCTAATTCTGCTCTGCATGCATTATTTGGTGTTTTATGTTGTACATGGAGGATATTTTTGCAGAATTCTGTATACAGAGTCTCAATTTGGTGTTTGGCCCATTGTGTGACATCTTGGTTTGTGAGCGGACCCCAGACCTCACAACCATCAAAGGCAAATATTTTTAGCCAGATCCTAATTGGTATGTCGAATTTTGTTCCTTTTGATGACGTAGAAGGTCCTTCTTGCCTTGTCTCTCAGATTGTCCACAGCTTTGTGGAAGTCCCCTGTGGCGCTGATGTTTAGGCTGAGGTATGTATCGTTTTTTGTGTGCTATAGGGAAACGGTGTCTAGATGGAATTTGTATTTGTGGTCCTGGCGACTGGACCTTTTTTGGAACACATTCTTACTGAGATTTACTGTCAGGGTCCAGGTCTGACAGAATCTGTGCAGATCTAGGTGCTGCTGTAGGCCCTCCCTGGTTGGGGACAGAAGCACCAGATCATCAGCAAACAGTAGACATTTGACTTCAGATTCAGTAGGGTGTGGCCGGGTGCTGAAGACTGTTCTGGTGACCTCGCCAATTCGTTGATATATATGTTGAAGAGGCTGGTTCTAAAGTGGCAACCCTGTCTCACCCCCCGGCCCTGTGGAAAAACGGGTGTGAGTTTTTTGCCAATTTTAACCGCACACTTGTTTTTTGTGTACATGGATTTTATAACGTCATATTTTTTCCCCCAACACCACTTTTCATCAATTTGTATAGCAGACCCTCATGCCAAATTGAGTCACAAGTGTTTGTGAAATCAACAAAGCATGAGAAGACTTTGCCTTTGTTTTGGTTTGTATGTTTGTCAATTAGGGTGTGCAGGGTGAACACATGGTCTGTCGTATGGTCATTTGGTAAAAAGCCAATTTGAAATTTGCTCAGTACATTGTTTTCACTGAGGAAATGTACGAGTCTGCTGTTAATGATAATGCACAGGATTTTCCCAAGGTTGCTGTTGACGCATATCCCACGGTAGTTATTGAGGTCAAATGTGTCTCCACTTTTGTGGATTGGGGTGATCAGTCCTTGGTTCCAAATATTGGGTAAGATGCCAGAGCTGAGGATGATGTTAAAGAGTTTAAGTATAGCCAATTGGAATTTGTGGTCTGTATATTTTATCATTTCATATAGGATACCATCAACACCACAGGCCTTTTTGGGTTGGAGAGTTTGTGTTTTGTCCTGTAGTTCATTCAATGTAATTGGAGAATCCAGTGGGTTCTGGTAGTATTTAATAGTTGATTCTTAGATTTGTATTTAATCATGTATATGTTTTTGCTATTTGTTCTTTGTTACAGGGCTAAAAAGATTAGAGAAGTGGTTTACCCATACTTCTCCATTTTAACTTTTTGTGTGTTGTCTTTCTCTCTCTCTCTCTCTCTCTCTCTCTCTCTCTCTCTCTCTCGCTCTCTCTCGCTCTCTTGTTCTCTCTTTCTTTCTTTGTTTCTCTCTCTCTCTTTCTCTCTCTCTCTCTCTCTCTCTCTCTCTCTCTCTCTCTCTCTCGCTCTCTCTCGCTCTCTCTCGCTCTCTCTCGCTCTCTTGTTCTCTCTTTCTTTCTCTCTCTCTCTTTCTCTCTCTCTCTCTCTCTCTCTCTCGCTCTCTCTCTCTCTCTCTCTCTCTCTCTCTCTCTCTCTCTCTCTCTCTCTCTCTCGCTCTCTCTCGCTCTCTCTCGCTCTCTTGTTCTCTCTTTCTTTCTCTCTCTCTCTTTCTCTCTCTCTCTCTCTCTCTCTCTCTCTCTCTCTCTCTCAGTCTGATGGCAGCAAGGGATATGTAGTAGCCCTGGCTGCCATCAGAGAGGAATCACCTCACCCAGGGAAACAGTGAAACACTGAGCCAACGTCGTGTTAAAAATAGAAAGACCTAATTCAGCACGGAGGAACTTGAAAAGAGCTACCTGTTGCAATTTCCTGAGTGGGCCTACCCCCTCCCCTTTTTTTTTAAATCAACATGCTGCCTAAATGAGGACTGTGATCTCTCATGACTGCTTCCTCACATGGAGACGTGGGGGGACATGGGGGGTTGCAAGGAGAGAGGCAGCGAGCTGTGTTTGATGGGCGCAGGCAGCCCTCTCCCCTGTTTACTACAGGCTAAAAATATCAGCCTGTCTCTGGTGCTCTGGCCCTTCAGACTCTCTCTGTCCCCACAGCCCAGCCCGAGTGCTGAGGGTCCAGCACAAGGGGAGAGAGAGAGGTCCCTCATCGCTGTGGGGGGAGCAACAGGTGGAAGAGCAGTGTGTGTGTGTGTGTGTGTGTGTGTGTGTGTGTGTGTGTGTGTGTGTGTGTGTGTGTGTGTGTGTGTGTGTGTGTGTGTGTGTGTGTGTGTGTGTGTTGTTACAGCCCGGGCCCTGTAAAAGCCCAGTATCACACAGAGCCTGTGTCCGCAGCTCAATACAGAGCTGAATTCTCTTATTCATGCTTTCTAAACTATAAAAGTCCACAGAGTTTAATGCATCTTTAGTGTTATGAATCCCTGTCCCATTGACGTTAATGGGGCTGTTGTTGGTGTGGAGGCTCTATGTGAGTACAGTATTTGCCATTCAGAACTGCAATTCAGTGACTAAGGCTCTATTTTTGCCCGTGTGTTTTTTCTTCTTCAACCCACTTTTACCATCATACTGACAAAAGGCAGTTGGCCTTCTCCAATGACGGGCTGCAGACTGAGTAGGTACTGTGAGGCTGATTGTTTCCGGGCAGCTCTCTCTGCCTCCCTCTCTCCTCCCTCTTCCTCTCTCTCTCTCTCGCAATGTTCAATTCAATTCAATGTAAGGGCTTTATTGACATGGGAAATATATGTTTACATTGCCAAAGCAAGTTAAATAAATAATAAACAAAAGTGAAATAAACATATTTATTTTACATATATCTGTCTCTCTCTCTGCAACCCACTCCCTCTCTCTGAGATGGAAATAGTTACCAATGTTCTGATTAAATACCTTACAGTTTGTGTTTGAACAATCTCATGATGATCTAGGGGGGAATGCTGGGCGTTCCAACCCAACAAGGTTAACGCACCGACCGGACAACCAAAACAGAGCCTGGGATATCGAACAGAATAATCACTTTTTTGGGGGGGGCGAAACAAAGCAATGACTGTATTTTTATGTTGATATTACCGCGGTGCCGGTGGGCTTGGAGGCACACGATGTTACTGGCCAGTGTAGCAAAATGTCTGGAATAGTTTCATTTAGTCCGTTAAATTCAATATTTTGTCCTCATGGTGGTTGTTGGTCTTACAGGAAGAATGTAGGGTTGTGATAGAGGTGACAGAGTTTGAAATCACGTCTTGGACATGTAGTGAAGTGGATAGTAATTTTAACAGTACGCCATTACACCTTAGAGTTGTGTAACATATTGGTCTATTATTTCATTCAGTTCTGCAAAAATGTTCACATTTATTTTGGAGGTGGGGTTGTTTTTGCAAAATTGAGTTGAAGCTAGCCAACCAAAAGACTTCAGAACAATGTCACTAGCCAACCAGTCAACATCAGACTGTCACCATCCAACCAGACGACTCCAGGATGTATAATTATCTTCCTCTGCCCTTTCACCATCTGAGTCGCAACCAAACATCACCCGATAGAAGCAAAATAAACGTCTGTACAAAGCAATGCTCCGAACGAAAACTAGATTTTGTCATGTCTGTGTCTTTAATGAATAAAAAAAGCCACAATAACAAAAATAGAGTATACTATATTTGGAACCAGGGGACGACAGGTCTCTCTCTCTCTCTCTCTTTGTCTCTCTCTTCTCTCTCTCTCTGCTCTCTTTCTCTCCTCTCTCTCGCTCTGCTTTCTCTTTCTTTCTTTCTCTCGCTCTCTTTCTCTCCCACTCTCCCTCACTCTCTCTATTTATTTTTCTCTCTCTCTCATGTTCTTTCACTCTCTCATTCTTTCTCTTTCTCTCTCTTCTCTCACTCACTCTCTTGCTCTCTTTCTCTCTCTCTTCTCTCTCTCTTTTTCTCCCTCTCTCTCTCTCCTCCATTGTCTCTCTCTAGTTCTTTTTCGTTCTTTCTCTCTCTTTCTCTCTCACACATTCCCTTTCTCTCTCTCCCGCTCTCTCTCCCTCTCATTCTCTCTCGCTCTCTCTCTCTCTCAAATTAAAATTAAAATTCAGATTGCTTTATTGGCATGACATACTGCTTTGGCAATATCTAGAAATTGTATATTAGTAAATACAGTACAATATACTACTGTATAAAATAAGAAAAATAAGGAATGGCTAATGAATAGAAAACAAAATGTACATGAATGATGGTTCCACTGTGTATTCTCTCTCCGTCTCTCTCTGGGCCAGCTGTACCTGGGAGGACATACAGCAGAAAACTGGCTTTATCTGATTTAATACATCTTACGGGGCAGGCGGTAGCTCTCCAGTGGCGACGGGCGGGCTGGATCTGCTGGCACGCTGGTTGGCCTTGGCACCGACCCGAGCGCCAGGCAGGGTCACAGTCTGGGCACGTCTCTGCCTGGAGTCAGTGGGTGACAGCTGATGGTCGGGCACACGCCAGACCCAGACCCAGACCCCACTCTGTCTGTCTGGAGGTCCCACCACCATCACCATTCCTCTGTCCCCCAAACAACTGGCTTTCTCTGACTCTGTTTACCCTACACTGACTGGCTCTGACTAGATTGTGTACTTCACTGTGTTTGACTTGTGATTCCCTTCAGATCAGTCAGATAACGCCAGGCAGGCAGGTGTTATCTGTGTCGGATATCATCTCTGACAAGAGTCCCTTTGTTGCTAATGATGCCCAACAGATATAGCAGTCAGTATCTCATTAACCTTTGACCTGTAGCTAAGTGATGCCATTTATTCCATGAGATTTACTATAATAGGCCAACAAGACAAAGACTAGTGAGGGAAGACGAGGTGATTCAGAGACACATAAGCTTTAGCTTAGCAAGCTAGTGCAGTCTTGTGGCATGCAAGCGACCGGTTGGTCACCCAAACACTATTTTGTTTAAACAGCCACGTCCCTTGTCACCAGGCATGTGGTGTGGCTAGCTACCACGACTGGTTGTTGTTGGCACATAATGTGTGGTAGCAGCTGGTCCAGGGGCCACCTCACCCCTATAAAGCCTCTCCTGTTGGCCACACAGGAGGGCTCAGGACTAGCTCGGGGTGACGCCCTGGATCCCAGGCCCACAGTCAAATAGCCTCCAGGCCCCCAATCCCCATGTGTCCCTGTACTTTGACATTTAAACCACACTTGTGGCACTGCAGTCAGCTGACAGACCAGCCCTGTGTCTCTCCCTTGTTGTGGCACGCGCATGTCTGGTTGGTAACAGTGGTTTAGCTGCCAGCTGCCAACAGACCTGGTGACTCTGGCAGACAGACAGACAGACAGACAGACAGACAGACAGACAGACAGACAGACAGACAGACAGACAGACAGACAGACAGACAGACAGACAGACAGACAGACAGACAGACAGACAGAGAGTGAATCACAGACAGACAGACAGACAGACAGACAGACAGACAGACAGACAGACAGACAGACAGACAGACAGACAGACAGACCCAGCAACAGGTTGCCAGGGTAGGACAGGGCTTAGTGGTCAGGCTGGCGAACAGATGACGTGACGTTTGTCCAATTCATGTTGATGACGGTGGAGAGAGGTGTCAGCAGTCATTGTGACATTAGCTGAACAAATTGTTTCCTCTCAACACAGTTCTGATATTAGCTATGGTTGAAATGCTTTTTTCACTTTCATCAGGGAGGTTGACTCAACTAAAGTTTAATTTCAGACCTGAATACACATTGAAGTGTAGTAGCATTGTAAAGGCTCTATGGAGAAACATCATGGTCCTAGAAAGACAGCCGTGTGTGTGTGTGTGTGTGTGTGTGTGTGTGTGTGTGTGTGTGTGTGTGTGTGTGTGTGTGTGTGTGTGTGTGTGTGTGTGTGTGCCCTGGACCACCACACTGGGGACCTGTAAAGAGAGGAGGACTCCCAGCTGTCACTAAGGACACATGTTAAAAAAGGCATCTGGCCCAATATTTTACAGGACCCCTCTCCCAGGTCCCTGGTTTGATTCCACATCCACACAACTTTACGGGTAGCTTTGTGAAATAAGAACAATGATGATACCTTTTATGACAGCCAGACTGGAGTGGCATCCCCCTGTGTGGTGACAGCTTGGTGGAGTTCAGTAAATGGAGGTTGACTTGGTCTGGGTGTTCTATTTCATTCTGTGGCTGAGAGGTACAGTATATAGATCCATTTATCCGCTAACATGGCGGGGGAATTCCCACCCGAGTTAAGCGTAAATGGAACGTAATTCCCTTTTTATGTACTTCTCTCTACGCGAGTATTGGATGCTATTCACCCGCTGTTCCTTTGGGGTGGAGATAACAGAAAGGAAGGTGGGGCATAGGTGTGTCTACAGATACGCCCTCTTCTGACCGTGACTTAATTACCTCGTAATTCCACCACCTTTATGCACGATGAAACCATGAATAAGGTCCAACAACCTGTCTGTTCCAGGTGGAACAGCATCTACTTTCTTTGTTCCGATAGAAATAACACCGTTCTCCATGCACTGTAATGTACAAGTTAATAAGAGCTATTGATAAGAGCTAGCTAAATGAGGAAGACGTTTGTATAAGGGGATTGTAAATATAAATGACAAATGTATTTTACCTTATGATCGCTGGAGACCAATGTGAAGCCAGTCAAATGGCAGCAAACTGAAGCATATCAACATATCCCCTTTTCCACTGTGAAGTTTATGCTGGCCTTATAACTTGCAAGGATGTAGCCATTAGCAAATGACAGTATAGTGCCAAACCTACTGAGTTGATTTATGATTTCTAAAATGTTTTAATTATATATTGTCATTGTATTTTCTACAATTTGTATCATGTTAAATATTAGCCACTACCTTTAGCCCCCGTCAGTGAAACCCACATATATTTATAATCGTCACTTTAGTGTAAGTTTCCTTTCATTTTGTATAATTGCGTTACATAATTAGTTAACCTTTCTTTCCTCCGCCACGTTCGTGTGGTAGTTCCTGAGGATCGCTAGTAATAGTGGATCATATTAGGCTAACGTATTACAAGTGCAATAATTTGGGACTTGTAGCCTATTTGAATCCTTATGGAACACAGACCATACTAACCTGGCGCACAGTTCACAGCGATTGGACTGTTGTCATCAAAGTTCCATGATTAGTGAGGATTATTAGGGTAGATTTAAAGGACTACTGTTCAATCCCTGTTGTCCACTTTTCTCTCCTTCCAATATTTCATGGTTTGAACAATTGAATATGGATACTTTCAGGATCAACATTTTTGATTCTCCAATATATTTTGTTTGTAACCGCTCTACAGACCTGTTTTTTGATTATCCAGAAATACTTTCCTAACCCTAAATAATATACAAGATCAGAGTATTTTTTGATCTACCAATGTGTGTATTAAAGGAGATGAATGTGTGTGTATTTAGGCATACATGGCTTTCTTTCATTGATCCCTAATATTCTGGACTGTTCTCTCTATATATTCTAGTAAGTCAGTCAAGAAAATTAAAATGAAAGGTACACCAAATTTAAAGGGATGGCTTTAGATTATTGTACTGAAAACCCTATTGAATGAAAACTCCACAAGAAAATCTGTTGGCCAGCAAGTGGGAGCGTTTTCAGGTTTAATTAAATGTAATCAGCGCGTGCAAGGGAACCACCTGCAAAGCCCGTTATGCATCTGCATAAGGTAAGTCGTGCATAAAAAAGACGTAGATTTCCTAAGTCTGAATCGGGCCATAACAGACTCTCATTCAGTGATGCAGACTTACAAGTCAACATGCATCCACAGTACTGTGAGAACAACAACAACATGAAAGCATTCCCTAACACACCACCACCTCATCAGTCAGAACACGTCTCATAATTCACCTCTTCATCCAGCTACTAGCCTGTTTATTCCACCGCATGTATTTGGTGTTCAGTAACATTTCGCCGTCTCTCACATCCCTCAAGGTAAAAAATGGACCACCACCTCTAATGGGCCACCACCGTGACTTGAAAGCCATCAAACTTCTCTCTCCATCTGAATACATGAAAGTCTTAACTGTTCCCACACATCCCCTCTCACAGCTCCTCCATCATGTCTAAACAGGTTATCAGAAAATAATGTAAAACTCCCCTGTCCCTCTGTACACCCTGTATATGGGCCCTGATGGCACAGACCTGGGGACTAGGAAAAGGGCACTCCCAACAACAGAGTGCTAAGGTCGGGGGAGAGAGGAGAGGGATGAGGGGAGGAGAGGGAGGGTGGGGTGGAGAGAGAAAGAGGCCACCCGCCCCGTATGGACGGTGATTGTACCTCCTTGTGAAAGTAGCTCTGAAACGCTCTGAAACAAAAGCAGCTTTGAGAGCACGCCCACTCAGCAAAGGAGATTAGGTGGTGGCGAGTGCCTGCTCCCCTCCCCCCCCCCCCCCACGGAAAGGCTTTGGTTACAGTGTAATGGCACGTGGCAAAGGCCTTGATATTTATCATGTGCGTCAGGTGCTCTCGCTTGATTTCCTGTTCTTTTAAGCACCCCCCAGCGCCAAATCCCTCTGCTCAAACCCTACACCACCCTCCCTCCCTTCACCCCTCCTCCCCTTTCTCCTTTTTACAAATACAAAGAACATATTGTATCTGGCAATGTTAAACTGAATCCATTTATCTTGGCAGGGGTCGGCCGGCTCTGTGAATCTGAGCTGTACTCCTTCGGCTTCCAGTTGGTCGTAGTTACTGCTTGGTTGGTCCTTTGATTGGTTGGTTGGTTGGTGGTGAATTGGATCTGTGAACGCACACGTTTGTTTAGGATCCTTTCTCTCCTGCACTGGACTCAAATAAACACACAAAACATGCAGATGCATTGCACAAATCAAAACACAATCCCTGACCCAAGTCTTCTGAATCTCACACACACGTACAGTTCACACACACTTTACCCAGATTGTAACAGCTTTTTAGCAAAACACTACACACTATCAACATACACACACACACATTTCAAATATACACAAGTGATGAGATATGAGTATCTGAAAAATCTCATGACAAACAATCTCCCAGTCAACACACAGAAAGGAGGAAGAACTAACTCCAAGCCAGACGAACGCTGGGCTAGGTCTGCTTTGATGTCAATTTGTCTGTTCTTCCTCCCTCCTCCCTCCATCCCTCCCTCCACCCTCCATCACTCCCTCCTCCCTCTGTCTCCTCAGGCCCTTTCTGTCCTATGCTCCGAGAGAGAAGCGAACATCAGTAAACAGCCCTCTCTCTCTCTCTCTCTCTCTCTCTCTCTCTCTCCTCTCTCTCTCCTCTCTCTCTCCTCTCTCTCTCTCTCTCTCTCTCTCTCTCTCTCTCTCTCTCTCTCTCTCTCTCTCTTCTCTCTCTCTCTCTCTCTCTCTCTCTCACCTCTCTCCTCTCCTCTCTCTCTCTCTCTCTCTCTCTCTGTGTGCTGAGGGAGAAGGCAGATGTCTAGGAGGTAATATGGTACACTAGATCCCATAGGTTATCTGAGGCTTCATATGCGCTCAGCCTCTCTCCTCGCTCCATTGCTCTTCTCAAGGCCCAACCCTGGGAGGCTGGGAGGTGGGAGGCTGGGAGGTGGGAGGCTGGGAGGTGGGGAGATGGGGGGACGTAACGCTTGGTCAGGGGCTGTGGTCAGGGAAACTGCACACAATGAGGAGGCAGCCAGGGCAGTGTAGGCCAGCGTAGACCTGGGCAGAAGCTCCCTCAGGGCCGTGCCGAGCTTACCTGGCCTGACCTTGTGTTGTTGTTCTTTACAGGAAGCTCCACTGACATTCCCTCGGCTTCAGACCTAGGGTTGAGTTATATATATATATAGAGAGAGAGGGAGGGGCTGGCTAGGCTGATACGCAGGGGCTCCAGTCAAGGGTCACCAGAGGGAAAATAACGAAAATAATGTCACGTATACCATGATGGGCACTGATTGTGACATGTGGAAATGTTTTCTTTTTTGTCCCTTCTCTCTCCTCATTGTCAATTGCGATTGGAGAGCTACAGCAGTTGGATGATGGGAATCTTGTTTTTGAATGAGGCTGACTCCTATTAGATGCCAAGAAATTCCTGGAGATGTTTGTTTTTCCCCCTTGCAGTCTTTTCCTCTCTATTTGACTGTCAGAGTCAGAGAGAGAGGTTGGAGAGTGAGAGAGTGAGAGAGAGAGAGAAAGAGAGAAAGAGAGTGAGAGAGAAACAAAGAAAGAAAAAAAGAGGAAAGGAGAGAAAGAGATTGAAAAAGAAAGGCAGAGAGGGTGAGTTGGAGAGAAAGAGAGAGTGGATATTGTGGTTTCATTCATTCAGCCTACTTTATGATTTCACCTAATAAGACCGACATATTGTGGCATTTCAGACGCAGACATGGCCTTTATTTAGACTAACATTGAACTATCTGATTAAATGAGGCGGACCAGTCTTTTAGTGTCCAGTCTGTGAGTAGAGAACTGACCTGAGGACGTATGTTAGATGGGTTAATTAACTGTAACAACAGCTACTATCATTTTAGACTGTTTTTTTCTCTTGTTTATTTTTGATTACTAGTGTTTAGTAGGGTGACTAGGGTCACACATGAGTATGAATTGGATAAACTGAGTCCCACATCATTGTGACTGAGCTCTGGACTGGACTAAATGGTTCGCTGTTATTGCTGTTGTCTTCTCAGTGACAAACAAGCACAAACAAACAGAGAAAGGGGTGTTTGGCGTTCAGCACTGTTTAGCGGCTGGGTTAGGCTGCCCTGCAGATAATACAGCTGGTCCCAGGGGAGGACGGAAGGTAAGCTAGGAATGGAAGGGTGTTCCTCTGTTAACACAGCCATTGTGTCCTGGTCCCCTGTCTCCAGTCAGTCCCCACCAAGCCCATGTTCCCACCACTGTTATCCCCCTGTGAGGAGATACTTTGGGACAGACAGGGTTGCAGAGGGAGGGTTCTCAGAACATCTGCTTAGGCTTGGCAGGGTGGGCTCCCAGTCTAGCTCTGTTGTCCCCCACCTGCACATGTTTAGCCCCGCTTGATATCAGTTGAACATTCAACTGAAAATGGTTGTGTGTTTCAGGCTAGTGTGTTATCCTAAGGGCCTTGGTGCCCCGCCCTTGAAGAATAAATTGTGCCACAGAGAATGAGTGGGGTAGGCTGTTTGTGGTCATGTGTTGTTTGGGAGGGTGGGGTGGTGGGGGGTTGGGGACAGTTGAGGCTGACCCTGTATCACCTGTCCCTGTATCACATGTCCTTTGATACAAGGAGGTTGACAGCGTCATCATTAGCTATCCCCCCCTCCATTGATCCGGTGGAGCTAGGGTTAGGGTTATGGTTGTAGTTGAGGTTAGGGTTATGGTTGTAGTTGAGGCTAGGGTTGGGGCTATGGTTGTAGTTGAGGCTAGGGTTAGGGTTATGGTTGTAGTTGAGGCTAGGGTTGGGGTTATGGTTGTAGTTGAGGCTAGGGTTATGGTTGTAGTTAAGGCTAGGGTTAGGGTTATGGTTGTAGTTGAGGTTAGGGTTATGGTTGTAGTTGAGACTAGGGTTATGGTTGTAGTTGAGGCTAGGGTTGGGGTTATGGTTGTAGTTGAGCCTAGGGTTGGGGTTATGGTTGTAGTTGAGGCTAGGGTTAGGGTTAGGGTTGTAGTTGAGGCTAGGGTTGGGGTTATGGTTGTAGTTGAGGCTAGGGTTAGGGTTATGGTTGTAGTTGAGGCTAGGGTTGGGTTTATGGTTGTAGTTGAGGCTAGGGTTATGGTTGTAGTTGAGTCTAGGGTTGGGGTTATGGTTGTAGTTGAGGCTAGGATTGGGGTTATGGTTGTAGTTGAGGCTAGGGTTATGGTTGTAGTTGAGGCTAGGGTTAGGGTTATGGTTGTAGTTGAGGCTAGGGTTAGGGTTATGGTTGTAGTTGAGCCTAGGGTTGGGGTTATGGTTGTAGTTGAGGCTAGGGTTAGGGTTATGGTTATGGTTGAGGCTAGGGTTGGGGTTATGGTTGTAGTTGAGGCTAGGGTTATGGTTGTAGTTGAGGCTAGGGTTAGGGTTATGGTTTTAGTTGAGGCTAGGGTTAGGGTTATGGTTGTAGTTGAGGCTAGGGTTGTGGTTATGGTTGTAGTTGAGGCTAGGGTTATGGTTGTAGTTGAGGCTAGGGTTGGGGTTATGGTTGTAGTTGAGGCTAGGGTTGGGGTTATGGTTGTAGTTGAGACTAGGTTTGGGGTTATGGTTGTAGTTGAGACTAGGGTTGGGGTTATGGTTGTAGTTGAGGCTAGGGTTAGGGTTATGGTTGTAGTTGAGGCTAGGGTTGGGGTTATGGTTGTAGTTGAAGCTAGGGTAATGTTGAACCACGATGGGGACATGAAGCTAGGGTTAGGGTTATGGTTGTAGTTGAGGCTAGGGTTAGGGTTATGGTTGTAGTTGAGACTACGGGTGGGGTTATGATTGTAGTTGAGGCTAGGGTTAGGGTTTTGGTTGTAGTTGAGGCTAGGCTTGGGGTTATGGTTGTAGTTGAGGCTAGGGTTAGGGTTACGGTTGTAGTTGAGGCTAGGGTTGGGGTTATGGTTGTAGTTGAGGCTAGGGTTGGGGTTATGGTTGTAGTTGAGGCTAGGGTTGGGGTTATGGTTGTAGTTGAGGCTAGGGTTGGGGTTATGGTAGTAGTTGAGACTAGGGTTATGGTTGTAGTTGAAGCTAGGTTTGGGGTTATGGTTGTCGTTGAGGCTAGGGTTAGGGTTATGGTTGTAGTTGAAGCTAGGGTAATGTTAAACCAGGATGGGGACATGAAGCTAGTGTTAGGGTTATGGTTATGGTTGAGGCTAGGGTTGGGGTTATGGTTGTAGTTGAGGCTAGGGTTAGGGTTACGGTTGTAGTTGAGGCTAGGGTTGGGGTTATGGTTGTAGTTGAGGCTAGGGTTGGAGTTATGGTTGTAGTTGAGGCTAGGGTTGGGGTTATGGTTGTAGTTGAGTCTAGGGTTATGGTTGAAGTTGAGGCTAGGGTTAGGGTAATGGTTTTAGTTGAGGCTAGGGTTAGGGTTATGGTTGTAGTTGAGGCTAGGGTTGGGGTTATGGTTGTAGTTGAGCCTAGGGTTGGGGTTATGGTTGTAGTTGAGACTAGGTTTGGGGTTATGGTTGTAGTTGAGCCTAGGGTTGGGGTTATGGTTGTAGTTGAGACTAGGGTTAGGGTTATGGTTGTAGTTGAGTCTAGGGTTGGGGTTATGGTTGTAGTTGAGGCTAGGGTAATGTTGAACCAGGATGGGGACATGAAGCTAGGGTTAGGGTTATGGTTGTAGTTGAGGCTAGGGTTAGGGTTATGGTTGTAGTTGTGACTACGGTTGGGGTTATGGTTGTAGTTGAGGCTAGGGTTAGGGTTTTGGTTGTAGTTGAGGCTAGGGTTGGGGTTACGGTTGTAGTTGAGGCTAGGGTTAGGGTTACGGTTGTAGTTGAGGCTAGGGTTGGGGTTATGGTTGTAGTTGAGGCTAGGGTTGGGGTTATGGTTGTAGTTGAGGCTAGGGTTATGGTTGTAGTTGAGGCTAGGGTTGGGGTTATGGTTGTAGTTGAGATAGGGTTATGGTTGTAGTTGAAGCTAGGGTTGGGGTTATGGTTGTAGTTGAGGCTAGGGTTAGGGTTATGGTTGTAGTTGAAGCTAGGGTAATGTTGAACCAGGATGGGGACATGAAGCTAGTGTTAGGGTTATGGTTATGGTTGTAGTTGAGGCTAGGGTTAGGGTTACGGTTGTAGTTGAGGCTAGGGTTGGAGTTATGGTTGTAGTTGAGGCTAGGGTTGGGGTTATGGTTGTAGTTGAGTCTAGGGTTATGGTTGTAGTTGAGGCTAGGGTTAGGGTTATGGTTTTAGTTGAGGCTAGGGTTAGGGTTATGGTTGTAGTTGAGGCTAGGGTTGGGGTTATGGTTGTAGTTGAGTCTAGGGTTGGGGTTATGGTTGTAGTTGAGGCTAGGGTTGGGGTTATGGTTGTAGTTGAGGCTAGGGTTGGGGTTATGGTTGTAGTTGAGGCTAGGGTTGGGGTTATGGTTGTAGTTGAGGCTAGGGTTGGGGTTATGGTTGTAGTTGAGGCTAGGGTTGGGGTTATGGTTGTAGTTGAGCCTAGGGTTATGGTTGTAGTTGAGGCTAGGGTTAGGGTTATGGTTGTAGTTGAGGCTAGGGTTAGGGTTATGGTTGTAGTTGAGACTAGGGTTGGAGTTATGGTTGTATTTGAGAATAGGGTTATGGTTGTAGTTGAGGCTAGGGTTATGGTTGTAGTTGAGGTTAGGGTTATGGTTGTAGTTGAGGCTAAGGTTGGGATTGTGGTTGTAGTTGAGTCCAGGGTTATGGTTGTAGTTGAGGCTAGTGTTGGGGTTATGGTTGTAGTTGAGGCTAGGGTTGGGGTTATGGTTGTAGTTGAGGCTAGGGTTAGGGTTATGGTTATGGTTGTAGTTGAGGCTAGGGTTAGGGTTAGGGTTGTAGTTGAGGCTAGGGTTGGGTTTATGGTTGTAGTTGAGGCTAGGGTTGGGGTTATGGTTGTAGTTGAGGCTAGGGTTGGGTTTATGGTTGTAGTTGAGGCTAGGGTTATGGTTGTAGTTGAGCCTAGGGTTATGGTTGTAGTTGAGGCTAGGGTTGGGGTTATGGTTGTAGTTGAGCCTAGGGTTGAGATAATGGTTGTAGTTGAGGCTAGGGTTAGGGTTATGGTTATGGTTGAGGCTAGGGTTGGAGTTATGGTTGTAGTTGAGGCTAGGGTTATGGTTGTAGTTGAGACTAGGGTTAGGGTTATGGTTGTAGTTGAGGCTAGGGTTAGGGTTATGGTTGTAGTTGAGGCTAGGGTAATGTTGAACCAGGATGGGAATATGAAGCTAAGGTTAGGGTTATGGTTGTAGTTGAGGCTAGGGTTATGGTTGTAGTTGAGCCTAGGGTTGGGGTTAGGGTTTTAGTTTAGGCTAGGGTTGGGGTTATGCTTGTAGTTGAGGCTAGGGTTGGGGTTATGGTTGTAGTTGAGACTAGGGTTGGGGTTATGGTTGTAGTTGAGACTAGGGTTGTGGTTATGGTTGTAGTTGAGACTAGGGTTAGGGTTATGGTTGTAGTTGAGGCTAGGGTTAGGGTTATGGTTGTAGTTGAGTCTAGGGTTAGGGTTATGGTTGTAGTTGAGGCTAGGGTTGGGGTTATGTTTGTAGTTGAGGCTAGGGTTGGGGTTAGGGTTGTAGTTGAGGCTAGGGTTATGGTTGTAGTTGAGCCAAGGGTTATGGTTGTAGTTGAGGCTAGGGTTGGGGTTATGGTTGTAGTTGAGCCTAGGGTTGGGATAATGGTTGTAGTTGAGGCTAGGGTTAGGGTTATGGTTATGGTTGAGGCTAGGGTTGGGGTTATGGTTGTAGTTGAGGCTAGGGTTATGGTTGTAGTTGAGGCTAGGGTTGGGGTTATGGTTGTAGTTGAGGCTAGGGTTATGGTTGTAGTTGAGGCTAGGGTTGGGGTTATGGTTGTAGTTGAGGCTAGGGTTAGGGTTATGGTTGTAGTTGAGGCTAGGGTAATGTTGAACCAGGATGGGAATATGAAGCTAGGGTTAGGGTTATGGTTGTAGTTGAGGCTAGGGTTATGGTTGTAGTTTAGACTAGGGTTGGGGTTAGGGTTGTAGTTTAGGCTAGGGTTGGGGTTATGCTTGTAGTTGAGGCTAGAGTTGGGGTTATGGTTGTAGTTGAGACTAGGGTTGGGGTTATGGTTGTAGTTGAGACTAGGGTTGGGGTTATGGTTGTAGTTGAGACTAGGGTTAGGGTTATGGTTGTAGTTGAGGCTAGGGTTAGGGTTATGGTTGTAGTTGAGGCTAGGGTTGGGGTTATGGTTGTAGTTGAGGCTAGGGTTACGGTTACGGTTGTAGTTGAGGCTAAGGTTGGGGTTATGGTTGTAGTTGAGACTAGGGTTAGGGTTATGGTTGTAGTTGAGTCTAGGGTTAGGGTTATGGTTGTAGTTGAGGCTAGGGTTGGGGTTATGGTTGTAGTTGAGGCTAGGGTTGGGGTTATGGTTGTAGTTGAGCCTAGGGTTATGGTTGTAGTTGAGGCTAGGGTTAGGGTTATGGTTGTAGTTGAGGCTAGGGTTAGGGTTATTGTTGTAGTTGAGGCTAGGGTTGGGGTTATGGTTGTAGTTGAGACTAGGGTTGGAGTTATGGTTGTAGTTGAGAATAGGGTTATGGTTGTAGTTGAGGCTAGGGTTATCGTTGTAGTTGAGGTTAGGGTTATGGTTGTAGTTGAGGCTAGGGTTGGGATTGTGGTTGTAGTTGAGTCCAGGGTTATGGTTGTAGTTGAGGCTAGTGTTGGGGTTATGGTTGTAGTTGAGGCTAGGGTTGGGGTTATGGTTGTAGTTGAGGCTAGGGTTAGGGTTATGGTTGTAGTTGAGGCTAGGGTTAGGGTTGTAGTTGAGGCTAGGGTTGGGTTTATGGTTGTAGTTGAGGCTAGGGTTGGGGTTATGGTTGTAGTTGAGGCTAGGGTTGGGTTTATGGTTGTAGTTGAGGCTAGGGTTATGGTTGTAGTTGAGCCTAGGGTTATGGTTGTAGTTGAGGCTAGGGTTGGGGTTATGGTTGTAGTTGAGCCTAGGGTTGAGATAATGGTTGTAGTTGAGGCTAGGGTTAGGGTTATGGTTATGGTTGAGGCTAGGGTTGGAGTTATGGTTGTAGTTGAGGCTAGGGTTATGGTTGTAGTTGAGACTAGGGTTAGGGTTATGGTTGTAGTTGAGGCTAGGGTTAGGGTTATGGTTGTAGTTGAGGCTAGGGTAATGTTGAACCAGGATGGGAATATGAAGCTAAGGTTAGGGTTATGGTTGTAGTTGAGGCTAGGGTTATGGTTGTAGTTGAGACTAGGGTTGGGGTTAGGGTTGTAGTTTAGGCTAGGGTTGGGGTTATGCTTGTAGTTAAGGCTAGGGTTGGGGTTATGGTTGTAGTTGAGACTAGGGTTGGGGTTATGGTTGTAGTTGAGACTAGGGTTGTGGTTATGGTTGTAGTTGAGACTAGGGTTAGGGTTATGGTTGTAGTTGAGGCTAGGGTTAGGGTTATGGTTGTAGTTGAGGCTAGGGTTGGGGTTATGGTTGTAGTTGAGGCTAGGGTTGGGGTTAGGGTTGTAGTTGAGGCTAGGGTTGGGGTTAGGGTTGTAGTTGAGGCTAGGGTTATGGTTGTAGTTGAGCCAAGGGTTATGGTTGTAGTTGAGGCTAGGGTTGGGGTTATGGTTGTAGTTGAGCCTAGGGTTGGGATAATGGTTGTAGTTGAGGCTAGGGTTAGGGTTATGGTTATGGTTGAGGCTAGGGTTGGGGTTATGGTTGTAGTTGAGGCTAGGGTTATGGTTGTAGTTGAGGCTAGGGTTGGGGTTATGGTTGTAGTTGAGGCTAGGGTTATGGTTGTAGTTGAGGCTAGGGTTGGGGTTATGGTTGTAGTTGAGGCTAGGGTTAGGGTTATGGTTGTAGTTGAGGCTAGGGTAATGTTGAACCAGGATGGGAATATGAAGCTAGGGTTAGGGTTATGGTTGTAGTTGAGGCTAGGGTTATGGTTGTAGTTTAGACTAGGGTTGGGGTTAGGGTTGTAGTTTAGGCTAGGGTTGGGGTTATGCTTGTAGTTGAGGCTAGAGTTGGGGTTATGGTTGTAGTTGAGACTAGGGTTGGGGTTATGGTTGTAGTTGAGACTAGGGTTGGGGTTATGGTTGTAGTTGAGACTAGGGTTAGGGTTATGGTTGTAGTTGAGGCTAGGGTTAGGGTTATGGTTGTAGTTGAGGCTAGGGTTGGGGTTATGGTTGTAGTTGAGGCTAGGGTTACGGTTACGGTTGTAGTTGAGGCTAAGGTTGGGGTTGTGGTTGTAGTTGAGGCTAGGGTTGGGGTTATGGTTGAAGTTGAGGCTAGGGTTAGGGTTTTGGTTGTAGTTGAGGCTAGGGTTGGGGTTATGGTTGTAGTTGAGGCTAGGGTTGGGGTTATGGTTGTAGTTGAGACTAGGGTTGGGTTATGGTTGTAGTTGAGGCTAGGGTTGGGGTTATGGTTGTAGTTGAGGCTAGGGTTAGGGTTATGGTTGTAGTTGAGTCTAGTGTTAGGGTTATGGTTGTAGTTGAGACTAGGGTTATGGTTGTAGTTGAGGCTAGGGTTGGGGTTATGGTTGTAGTTGAGACTAGGGTTGGGGTTATGGTTGTAGTTGAGTCTAGGGTTAGGGTTATGGTTGTAGTTGAGGCTAGGGTTATGGTTGTAGTTGAGGCTAGGGTTGGGGTTATGGTTGTAGTTGAGGCTAGGGTTGGGGTTATGGTTGTAGTTGAGGCTAGGGTAATGTTGAACCAGGATGGGAATATGAAGCTAGGGTTGGGGTTATGGTTGTAGTTGAGACTAGGGTTGGGGTTAGGGTTGTAGTTGAGGCTAGGGTTGGGGTTATGCTTGTAGTTGAGGCTAGAGTTGGGGTTATGGTTGTAGATGAGACTAGGGTTGGGGTTATGGTTGTAGTTGAGACTAGAGTTAGGGTTATGGTTGTAGTTGAGACTAGGGGTAGGGTTATGGTTGTAGTTGAGGCTAGGGTTAGGGTTATGGTTGTAGTTGAGGCTAGGGTTGGGGTTATGGTTGTAGTTGAGGCTATGGTTATGGTTACGGTTGTAGTTGAGGCTAGGGTTGGGGTTAAGGTTGTAGTTGAGGCTAGGGTTGGGGTTATGGTTGAAGTTGAGGCTAGGGTTAGGGTTTTGGTTGTAGTTGAGGCTAGGGTTGGGGTTATGGTTGTAGTTGAGGCTAGGGTTGGGGTTATGGTTGTAGTTGAGTCTAGTGTTAGGGTTATGGTTGTAGTTGAGGCTAGGGTTATGCTTGTAGTTGAGGCTAGGGTTGGGGTTATGGTTGTAGTTGAGACTAGGGTTGGGAATATGGTTGTAGTTGAGTCTAGGGTTAGGGTTATGGTTGTAGTTGAGGCTAGGGTTATGGTTGTAGTTGAGGCTAGGGTTATGGTTGTAGTTGAGGCTAGGGTTGGGGTTAGGGTTGTAGTTGAGGCTGGGGTTGGGGTTATGGTTGTAGTTGAGGCTAGGGTTGGGGTTATGGTTGTATTTGAGACTAGGGTTAGGGTTATGGTTGTAGTTGAGGCTAGGGTTAGGGTTATGGTTGTAGTTGAGTCTAGGGTTGGGGTTATGGTTGTAGTTGAGGCTAGGGTTGAGGTTATGGTTGTAGTTGAGACTAGGGTTATGGTTGTAGTTGAGGCTAGGGTTATGGTTGTAGTTGAGGCTAGGGTTAGGGTTATGGTTGTAGTTGAGGCTAGGGTTGGGGTTATGGTTGTAGTTGAGTCTAGGGTTAGGGTTATGGTTGTAGTTGAGGCTAGGGTTGGGGTTATGGTTGTAGTTGAGGCTAGGGTTGGGGTTATGGTTGTAGTTGAGGCTAGGGTTGGGGTTATGGTTGTAGTTGAGGCTAGGGTTAGGGTTATGGTTGTAGTTGAGGCTAGGGTTAGGGTTATGGTTGTAGTTGAGGCTAGGGTAATGTTGAACCAGGATGGAGATATGAAGCTAGGGTTAGGGTTAGGGTTAGTGTTAGAGCCCTGAAAAATGTGGATAAACACAGTAATGAGAAAGGCTTGTCCCTAAACCTAACCGTAACCCTAACTCCAACCCTAACCCTGTTCAGAGCTCTAACCTTAGCCCTAACCCTAACCTTGTTCAAGATTCTAACCCTGTTTAGCCCAAAGAAATGAAATTATTTCCTGATCCATGCTAAAAACCACAGGAATGCGGATAAGTATAGATTACTGCTGACATGTTTATTATACTGTTATACACCACATTACCAAAAGACACTGCACACCTGCTCGTCAAACATCTCATTCCAAAATCATGGGCATTAATATAGAGTTGGTCCCCCTTTGCTGCTATAACAGCCTCCACTCTTCTGGGAAGGCTTTCCACTAGATGTTGGAACATTGCTGCGGGGACATGCATCCATTCAGCCACAAGAGCATTAGTGAGTTCGGGCACTGATGTTGGGCGATTAGACATGGCTCGCAGTCGGCGTTCCAATTCATCCCAAAGGTGTTTGTGGTGTTGAGGTCATGGCTCTATGCAGGCCAGTCAAGTTCTTCCACACCGAACTCGACAAACCATTTCTGTATGGACCTCGCTTTGTGCACAAGGGCGTTGTCAAACTGAAACAGGAAAGGACCTTCCCCAAACTGTTGCCACAAAGTTGGAAGCACAGAATCGTCTAGAATGTCATTGTATGCTGTAGCGTTAAGATCTCCCTTCACTGGAACTAAGGGGCCTAGCCTGAACCATGAAAAACAGCCCCAAACCGTTATTCCTCCTCCACCAAACTTTGCAGTTGGCACTATGCATTGGGGCAGGTAGCGTTCTGCTGGCATCCACCAAACACAGATTGGTCTGTCGGACTGCGAGATGGTGAAGCAGGATTCATCACTCGCCAATGGCGGTGAACTTTACACCATTCCAGACGACACTTGGCATTGCACTTGTTGATCTTAGGCTTTTGTGCGCCTGCTCGGCCATGTAAACCCATTTCAGGGTCCCGTTGGTAGAGCATGGTGCTTGCAACGCCAGGGTTGAGGGATCTATTCCCACTGGGGACCAGTATGAAAAGGTAGTCACTCACTACTGTAAGTCACTCTGGATAAGAGCATCTGCTAAATTACTAAAATGTAAATAATGCTCCCGACGAACAGTTGTTGTGCTGACCTTGCTTCCAGAGGCAGTTTGGAACTTGGTAGTGAGTGTTGCAAACGAGGACAGATGACAGCACTTGGCAGTCATGTTCTGTGAGCTTGTGTGGTCTACCACTTTGCGCCTGAGCCGTTGTTGCTCCTAGACATTTCCACTTCACAGTAACAGCACTTACATTCGACCGGGTCAGCTCTAGCAGGGCAGAAATTTGACGATCTGACTTGCTAGAAAGGTGGCATCCTATGATGGTGCCACGTTGAAAGTCACTGAGCTCTTCACTAAGGCCATTCTATTGCCAATGTTTGTCTACGGAGATTGCATGGCAGTGTGCTCTATTCACCTGTTAGCAATGGGTGTGAAATAGCCGAATCCACTCATTTGAAGGGGTGTCCACATACTTTTATATATACTGCTCAAAAAAATAAAGGGAACACTTAAACAACACAATGTAACTCCAAGTCAATCACACTTCTGTGAAATCAAACTGTCCACTTAGGAAGCAACACTGATTGACAATAAATTTCACATGCTGTTGTGCAAATGGAATAGACAACAGGTGGAAATTATAGGCAATAAGCAAGACACCCCCAATAAAGGAGTGGTTCTGCAGGTGGAGACCGCAGACCACTTCTCAGTTCCTATGCTTCCTGGCTGATGTTTTGGTCACTTTTGAATGCTGGCGGTGCTTTCACTCTAGTGGTAGCATGAGACGGAGTCTACAACCCACACAAGTGGCTCAGATAGTGCAGCTTATCCAGGATGGCACATCAATGCGAGCTGTGGCAAGAAGGTTTGCTGTGTCTGTCAGCGTAGTGTCCAGAGCATGGAGGCGCTACCAGGAGACAGGCCAGTACATCAGGAGACGTGGAGGAGGCCGTAGGAGGGCAACAACCCAGCAGCAGGACCGCTACCTCCGCCTTTGTGCAAGGAGGAGCAGGAGAAGCACTGCCAGAGCCCTGCAAAATGACCTCCAGCAGGCCACAAATGTGCATGTGTCTGCTCAAACGGTCAGAAACAGACTCCATGAGGGTGGAATGAGGGCCCGACGTCCACAGGTGGGGGTTGTGCTTACAGCCCAACACCGTGCAGGACGTTCGGCATTTGCCAGAGAACACCAAGATTGGCAAATTTGCCACTGGCGCCCTGTGCTCTTCACAGATGAAAGCAGGTTCACACTGAGCACATGTGACAGACGTGACAGTCTGGAGACGCCGTGGAGAACGTTCTGCTGCCTGCAACATCCTCCAGCATGACCGGTTTGGCGGTGGGTCAGTCATGGTGTGGGGTGGCATTTCTTTGGGGGGCCGCACAGCCCTCCATGTGCTCGCCAGAGGTAGCCTGACTGCCATTAGGTACCGAGATGAGATCCTCAGTCCCCTTGTGAGACCATATGCTGGTGCGGTTGGCCCTGGGTTCCTCCTAATGCAAGACAATGCTAGACCTCATGTGGCTGGAGTGTGTCAGCAGTTCCTGCAAGAGGAAGGCATTGATTCTATGGACTGGCCCGCCCGTTCCCCAGACCTGAATCCAATTGAGCACATCTGGGACATCATGTCTCGCTCCATCCACCAACGCCACGTTGCACCACAGACTGTCCAGGAGTTGGTGGATGCTTTAGTCCAGGTCTGGGAGGAGATCCCTCAGGAGACCATCCGCCACCTCATCAGGAGCATGCCCAGGCGTTGTAGGGAGGTTATACAGGCACGTGGAGGCCACACACACTACTGAGCCTCATTTTTACTTGTTTTAAGGACATTACATCAAAGTTGGATCAGCTGTAGTGTGGTTTTCCACTTTAATTTTGAGTGTGACTCCAAATCCAGACCTCCATGGGTTGATAAATTGGATTTCCATTGATTATTTTTGTGTGATTTTGTTGTCAGCACATTCAACTATGTAAAGAAAAAAGTATTTAATAAGATTATTTATTTCATTCAGATCTAGGATGTGTTGTTTAAGTGTTCCCTTTATTTTTTTGAGCAGTGTATATAGTGTATGTTTTGCCCCCTGACCACGCAGTGAGTACTCCGTTTTCTTAAAACAGCTATTTAGGTCATGATAAACCTTGTAGTCTAATCTAGGGCTTGTTCTAACTTTTTGTAATTTCGTTTTTTCCTCCTACTTTGACGAGTCTATGATACCTGTGAGTCATTGGTATGGGGTGATCTTATTTGATGTAATTGAATAGGCTTCATCCATGGTTTCATATCTCAAGAACAATGACTGATGCTCAGTGTCTTGTTGTACTATAAAAGTGTCATGGCCGTCAAGCACACTCACTAAAAGAGGGAGGAGCCCAATCCTCAACACACAAACATACCAGTGGATTCTGAGATGTGAATGTCAGACAAAATACTGCAGTTCCACACTATCAGTTATGACTGGAATGAACATCGGCAAATGTCTCTGTCTGTCTGTCTGTCTGTCTGTCTGTCTGTCTGTCTGTCTGTCTGTCTGTCTGTCTGTCTGTCTGTCTGTCTGTCTGTCTGTCTGTCTGTCTGTCTGTCTGTCTGTCTGTCTGTCTGTCTGTCTGTCTGTCTGTCTGTCTGCCTGCCTGCCTGCCTGCCTGCCTGCCTGCCTGCCTGCCTGCCTGCCTGCCTGCCTGCCTGCCTGCCTGCCTGCCTGCCTGCCTGCCTGCCTGCCTGCCTGCCTGCCTGCCAGCCATGGCTCTTTCATGTACTATGATGTACACATAACCTCTTCAACTTTATCGGAATCCATTACCACTTATCTCAATGATTATTACATTTGTAAATCAGGTTAACAAGTAGTGATAAGTTAAGTCAAAGATAATGCATTCCTGAAAGTATAACTACATAAATCCAATGTAAAGGCAGAGGGCAGGATGATAAAGATCTGTAAAAAAACGATTTGATGTTTAGAAAGGTGTGTGCGCGCAAGCGTGTGTGTCTGTGTGTCGGCAGACAGCCTGGCTTGTTTACCTCTGCCATACAGGGCGTGGGCGCTGAGCTGTACACACAGGGGTTAGAAATACTAAGGAGGTTCCCTGGTTGAGATGCCTCTGTCTGTTGGGTGACAGACACACCTGTGTTTACCGTTGAGTCCCTGCTGTGCGTGTGCATGCGTTCGTGCGTGTGCGTGCGTGTGTGTGTGTGTGTGCGTTCATGCGTGTGCATGCGTGTGTGTGTGTGCATGTGTTCGTGCGTGTGCATGCGTGTGTGTGTGTGTGTGTGTGTGTGCGTCCATGCGTGTGCATGCGTGTGTGTGTGTGCTTGTGTTCGTGCGTGTGAATGCGTGTGTACTAAAAGTCCTCCCTCCCACTCCTGGATCATTGAGCCGGGCCAGCTGCTTTAATGAGTGGCTTCTGCAGGTATACCATGACAGACAGACAAACATGTTATTATACACTAGAGGTCTGTCATTGGGATGGGGCCATATTATAATAATAATAATACATTTTATTTTAAGCGCAAAACCCAAAGTCACATAAGTATATCAAAGAATAAGGACAGACTAATCAGGAAGTGAACTAGAGGGAGGATAAACGCTAAGACGACAAATAATCCAGATAAGCCTGTGTGAAGAGGTGTATCTTTAGTGTGGACTTGAATTTGTGTATTCAGTATTGGAGGCCTGGTGGACAAAAGAAAGGCTGAAACTCAGTGACACTGCTTCACCCATTTAAATGTCCTCACTGACTGACTTTAGTCCCGCACATATAATTACTACAGCAGTATATCTCTACAGTCACGAATGTATATAACATGTTTCAAGTTTCAAGTTTTATTAGGCGTATGTACGGGATACGCATGGTATACATCGTCCAATGAAATGCTTACCTGCAGGTTCCTTCTCGACAATGCAACAACAATAAGAAGTAATAAAATATAAGAATAGGAACATAAAGTAAATGGCTCAGTAGAATAGACATTTTAACATGGCCCTCTCTGTTGTTTGTTAAATGTCCACACTATAGTCAACCATCTATAACCTAAAACATGTACCTTTGTTTGCTGTGTGTTGTATAAATAGATGGACCAGATGAGCCATAAGATGGAGGCGGTGCTGAAGATCTTGGTGGACCAGTACAAACCCAAGGCAGAGCTGCTCCAGAGGGCCCCTGCCCCTCCACTCCCAGCCCCCTACAGCTCTCGCATCAGCATCATGAGGCGTCAGAACATGGGCGTCAGCTTGGATGAGGGACGGTGATGTCACAGTGGGCAGACAGGCGCCAGGGATGGAACCACCAGGGACTAGTAGGACCAACCGTGAGATATCAGTTGCAATGTGAAGATAAATCATTTTTAAATTCATTGTCAGCTGCTTGACCAGGAGGGCACAGACTCCAATAAAGAAAAGGGAGCACTCTTCTTACCTTATTAAAAAGATGGTGTCGTTTGGCTACTTCTAGTGCCCTCTGTTTTATAACCCCCAAAACCTTTACATCACTGTCTTTGACCGCTGACCTTAGAGAGAGAACTTGAACAACTCAGCTCCTGCTTCTGTTCTCCTCTGCTGAAGAGGCGTGCTTGTCTGAAAGTGAGGGTTATAGAGAACTATGAGGGGACATGACAGCAGTATACTGACAGCTAGAGATGCACAGTGATGCCGTCCATCCTCCCTCCCCCCCCCATCATGGTGAATGGGCATACGGGGTCCTCCTCCTCTTCAGAATGTTCTTCTCTTTCTCCCTCTTTAATATCAGCACTATGAAAACATACTACACTCTTAGAAAAAAAGGTGCTATGTAGAGCCTTAAAGGGTTCTTTGACTGTGCCCATAGGAGAACCCTTTGAATAACCCTTTTGGTTCCAGGTAGAACCAAAAAGGGTTCTCCTATGAGGACAGCCGAAGAACGCTTTTGAAACCTTTTTTTCTAAGAGTGTACTGAAACTTCCACAGCATACATTGTAGCAAAAGCATACGTCAACTCCTTTTTGTTTTATACGATTAGCCTGACACTTTCACTGCTCAGCACATTATCACGTAAGATATGAGAATGTATTCAACTGTATTCATTCAGCGAGGCACATCCAAGCACTAAAATATTATTTCCAAGCAAACCATCACACTAATGATATTATTTGGAGATTTTGCAGTCAAAGTGCTAAAGCACTTGCTTAAAGGGTACAGCACAGAGAATGAGGAGACCAGCAGAGATCAAACCCTGATCTTGGCACCATTCAAACCAAAATACAGCATCACTATTTCTATATAGCCACCAATTCATCTCACCTTACTGTATTTAGTATGTTTGTTAGTAGTAATCGAGTGACATAGAGAAGGATCAGGAGACTGACTATATGGTGACTTTGCCCAGGGTCTGCCTCTGTTAGTGGCTGGGCCTAGGCTGCTGGAGCAGAGTATAGTGGTGAAACAGCTCTGCAGGAACTAATCTGCCGCTGATTTACGGCTATGGTTAAGCTAATAAAAATAGCAGAACAGTCGTGACAAGGCAGAACGCAGTATTACAGAAATACAGTGAGGGAAAGAACAGTACGGAGAGTTATGGTACGAAGTTAAAGTTGACTCAACACCCCGTGCCAAGATTTTCACTAGGATATTCCAATGAACCACTTCACCCCACCACCCATCCTTCTCAATGCTAAAACACTTCCATTTTCCCTCTTTGGACTTAAACTGCAGTGTGCAATTTGTAATTAATTTGCCCCATTAGAGCGCTGATTATTTATCTGTCTATTGCTAATTAAGTGCTGAATTCCTGGTAAGGGGAGATGACTAATGAAAAGAACACTGGAAAATGTGTACAATTTAAACAGTAGGTTTTGAACAGCTCACTCCATAATTCAGTGTGAAGGGTCTGAAATATCAAGCTACCTCTAAGAGAGAGAGACGTACCAAGCTTCGGCTTCAGCTTTGACATTAAAGCCCTTTAAAGCGTTGAATATAATTAATGTCTCTCTTTTTGTTCTCACTCCATGTATTTGTCGTACGGCCAGGACCCAGCTGGGTTTAGCCAGTTGAAAATAGAAAACAATAACTAAGCTATGTGTGCAATCCCTTCCATAATTATAGTGTGCACATTCCTCGAAAGATGGCAACACAAAGGAGGGGTGAAACGAGAGAGAGAGGGGAGGAAGAGAAAAACACTGAACTACAAGTATATATACTGATCAAAAATATAAACGCAACATGCAACAATTTCAACGATTTTACTGAGTTACAGTTCATATAAGAAAATCTGTCAATTTAAATAAATAAATCAGGCCCCAATTTATGGATTTCACATGATTGGGCAGGGGCGCAGTCATGGGGGGGGCTGATAGGGAATAGGCCCACCCACTTGGGAGCCAGACCTACCCTCTGAGGAGCCAGACCCAGCCAATCAGAATGAGTTTTCTCCACAAAAGGGCTGTGTTACAGACAGAAATACTTATCAGTTCCATCAGCTGTCCGCGTGGCTGGTCTCAGACGGTCCCGCAGGTGAAGAAGCTGGATGTGGAGGTCCTGGACTGACATGGTTACACGTGGTCTGCGGCTGTGAGGCCGGTTGGACGTACAGCCAAATTCTCAAAAAACAACATTGGATTCGGCTTATGGTAGATAAATTAACATTAAATTCTCTGGCAACAGTTCTGGTGGACACTCCTACAGTCAGCATGCCAATTGCACACTCCCTCAAAACTTGTGTTGTGTGACAAAACTGCACATTTTAGTGGCCTTTTATTGTCCCCAGCACAAGGTGCACCTGTGTAATCATGCCGTTTAATCAGCTTCTTGATATGCCACACCTGTCCAGGTGGCTGGTCTCAGACAATCCCACAGGTGAAGAAGCTGATTATCTTGGCAAAGGAGAAATGCTCGCTAACAGAGATGTAAACAAATTTGTGCACAACATTTTAGAGAAATGAGCTTTTTGTGCATATTGAACATTTCTGGGATCTTTTATTTCAGCTCATGAAACATGAGACCAACACTGTTGCGTTTATATTTTTGTTCAGTATGTTTTATTATTTTGCCGTGGTTGAAGATTTGGAATATGTATTTTATATAACAGGCTGCTTTTTAAAGCCAGTTTCTTTGAGATAACTGCTCCACATACTGGCTGTCTGACCATTCTCCTGTACAGTTTTATAAGAGTTGTAAATAGCAACATTGACTTATATTTATTATCATGTGGAACGAACGATCAACCTGGGAATACTCCTGGTCTGCAGAGTGATGATGAGAAATAAAGAGAAGTGTTGTAAAATGGATTGGAATGACTGTAAATTATATTCACAACCCTCTGTAAATCTGGTGTAAATAAAAATCCATTTCATTTCATTTTCTGGGCTCTCCTTGGGCTCAGTGTGTCTTGATTACCAGTTAGTCTATCATTTCCTTTCCTTGGATTCAACTCTTCTCTCTTGGCTGTCTGTTCGATTTGCAGGCCACATCAGGTCAAGGTAAGCCATATCCTCTCAATCCCACAACGTTTAGAATTCTTCAATTCATTATGTTTTTACACTGCAATCAGGGGACAGAGAAAAATAAAGATTTTTATTTTTTTGCCGTGCATACTTTGAACTTCAATATTCCATAACCATTGAGGAGCGAGGGGGGCGTGTGGGAGAAAGACAGAGAATGAGAGAGAGATAGCGAGAGAGAGAGACAGAGAGTAAGAAAGAGAATACGTCTCAAATTACCACTCAATTATATTTCCCTTCAAAGGCCAAGAAATACTGGGGATGTCCCAAAAACAGCACGGCCAGAGCGGGGAGAGAGAGGTCTCTAGGGAGGGGTGGATGGAGGGAAGAAGGGCAGGAGAAGGCGGACTGGGAGGGGGTGGAGGGAGTAGAGGAGCAGCCCAGAGCCATTTTCAATTACCCATAGAGCCTTGTCTCCACAGCCCAGCTATAGTGTTTTGCTGCCTTTGTCCTCCCCTGGTTTATATCACGGTCTCCCCCTGGTCTAGTTGCTGTTTACTGAGCCAGCTCAGCTCTATACCACTGAGACCCTGCTACTTCACTTTCATCTCTGACTCCCCACTTCAAACGAGGGTTTGATGTCAGAAGAACACAAGAGCAAGAACACAAGCTAAAAGGGAACATCAAGAGAGAGCCAGGAAGAAAGTTGAATAGAATGTAGCTCTGTGTGGTCAGTGAGACATGCTAGTCAATACCCTCATATATACCCTATACCTCCATATATACCTTATACCCCATATACTGTATACCCTATACCCTCATATACACCCTATACACTCATATACCCCCTATACCCCCACATATACCATATACCCTCATATATACCCTATACCCTCATATACACCCTATACACTCATATACCCCCATACCCCCATATATACCCTATACCCTCATATATACCCTATACCCCCATATACACCCTATACACTCATATACCCCCATACCCCCATATATACCCTATACCCTCATATATACCATATACCCCCATATACACTACCAGTCAAAAGTTTTAGAACACCTACTCATTCAAGGGTTTTTCTTGCCGACCTTCAATGCTGTAGAAATGTTTTGGTACCCTTCCCCAGATCTGTGCTCGACACAATCCTGTTTCGGAGGTCTACAGAAAATTCCGACCTCATGGCTTGGTTTTTTCTCTGACATGCACTGCCAACTGTAGGACCTTATATAGACAGGTGTGTGCCTTTCCAAATCATGTCCAATCAATTGAATTTACCACAAGTGGACTCCAATCAATGAACCTGAGCTCAGTTACAAGTCTCATAGCAAAGGGTCTGAATACTTATGTAAATAAGGTATTTCTGTTTTTTATTTGAAATAAATTTGCAAAAATACGAAAAACCTGTTTTTGCTTTGTCATTATAGGGTATTGTGTGTAGATTACTAAGATGTATTTTTATTGAATTTGTTTTAGAATAAGGCTGTAACGTAACAAAATGTGGAAAACGTCAAGGGGTCTGAATTCTTTCTGAAGGCACTGTATATACACTATACCCTCATATATACCCTCATATACACTTTGGGGTCACTTAGAAATGTCCTTGTTTTTGAGAGGATAGCACATTTTTTGTCTATTAAAATAACATCAAATTTAACAACCAGAATATAAAGAGGAGGGGGAGGTCCCAGTGCACAACTGAGCGAGAGGACAAGTACATTAGAGTGTCTAGTTTGAGAAACATCTTAATCTTTTCTATTTATTGGCCAGTCTGAGATATGGCTTTTTCTTTGCAACTCTGCCAAAAAGCCCAGCATCCCATAGTCGCCTCTTCACTGTTGACGTTGAGACTGGTGTTTTGCGGGTGCTATTTAATGAAGCTGCCAATTGAAGACTTGTGAGGCATCTTTCTCAAACTAGACACTCTAATGTACTTGTCATTTTGCTCAGTTGTGCACCGGGGCCTCCCACTCCTCTTTCTATTCTGGTTAGAGCCAGTTTACTCTGTTCTGTAAAGGGAGTAGTACACAGCGTTGTACGAGATCTTCAGTTTCTTGGCAATTTCTTGCATGGAATAGCCTTCATTTCTCAGAACAAGAATAAACTGATGAGTTTCAGAATAAAGATATTTGTTTCTGGCCATTTTGAGCCTGTAATCGAACCCACAAATTCTGATGCTCCAGATACTCAACTAGTCTAAAGAAGGCCAGTTCTATTGCTTCTGTAATCAGAACAACAGTTTTCAGCTGTGGTAACATAATTGCAAAAGGGTTTTCTAATGATCACTTAGCTTTTTAAAATGATAAACTTGGATTAGCTAACACAACGTGCCATTGGAACACAGGAGTAATGGTTGCTGATAATTTACATTTACATTTACATTTAAGTCATTTAGCAGACGCTCTTATCCAGAGCGACTTACAAATTGGTGCATTCACCTATAATATCCAGTAGAACAACCACTTTACAATAGTGCATCTAAATCTTTTAAAGGGGGGGGGGGGGTTAGAAGGATTACTTAATAATGGGCCTCTGTACGCCTACATAGATATTCCGTTAAAAATCAGCCGTTAACAATGTCTACACTGTATTTCTGATCAATTTGATGTTATTTTAATGGAAGAAAAAAAGTTATTTCAAAAACAAGGACGTTTCTAAGTGACCCTAAACTTTTGAACGGTAGTGTATACCCTATAACCCACATATACCCTTTACCCCCTAGCCTGTAAAAAATCTCTTTCGTATCGTCTGCTATCCCCAAAGATTGGAAAGCTGCCGCGGTCATCCCCTCTTCAAAGGGGGAGACACTCTAGACCCAAACGGTTACAGACCTATATCTATCCTACCCTGCCTTTCTAAGGTATTTGAAAGCCAAGTTAACAAACAGATCACCGACCATATCGAATCCCACCGTACCTTCTCCGAATGCAATCTGGTTTCCGAGCTGGTCATGGGTGCACCTCAGTCACGCTCAAGGTCCTAAATGATATCATAACCGCCATCGATAAAAGACAGTACTGTGCAGCCATATTCATCAACCTGGCCAAGGCTTTCGACTCTGTCAATCACCGCATTCTTATCGGTAGACTCAACAGCCTTGGTTTCTCAAATGACTGCCTCACCTGGTTCACCAACTACTTCTCAGTCAGAGTTCAGTGCGTCAAATCGGAGGGCCTCTTGTCCGGACCTCTGGCAGTCTCTATGGGGGTGCCACAGGGTTCAGTTCTTGAGCTGACTTTTTTCTCTGTATACATGAATGATGTCACTCTTGCTGCTGGTGATTCTTTGATCCACCTCTACGCAGACGACACCATTCTGTATACTTCTGGCCCTTCTTTGGACACTGTGTTAACAAACCTCCAGACGAGCTTCAATGCCATTCAACTCTCCTTCCGTGGCCTCCAACTGCTCTTAAATGCAAGTAAAACTAAATGCATGCTCTTCAACCTATTGCTACCCGCACCTGCCCGCCCGTCTAGCATCACTACTCTGGACGGTTCTGACTTAGAATATGTGGACAACTACAAATACCTAGGTGTCTGGTTAGACTGTAAACTCTCCTTCCAGACTCACATTAAGCATCTCCAATCCCAAATTAAATCTTGAATCGGCTTCCTATTTCGCAACAAAGCATCCTTCCCTCATGCTGCCAAACATACCCTCGTAAAACTGACTATCCTACCGATCCTTGACTTCGGCGATGCCATTTACAAAATAGCATCCAACACTCTGCTCAGCAAATTGGATGTAGTCTATCACAGTGCCATCCGTTTTGTCACCATACTACCCACCCCTGCGACCTGTAGGCTCTCGTTGGCTGGCCTTCGCTTCATATTTGTCGCCAAACCCACTGGCTCCAGGTCATCTATAAGTCTTTGCTAGATAAAGCCCCGCCTTATCTCAGCTCACTGGTCACCATAGCAGCACCCAGCCGTAGCACGTGCTCCAGCAGGTATATTTCACTGGTCACCCCCAAAGCCAACTCTTCTTTGGCTGCCTTTCCTTCCAGTTCTCTGCTGCCAATGACTGGAACAAATTGCAAAAATCACTGAAGCTGGAGACTCATATCTCCCTCACTAACTTTAAGCATCAGCTGTCAGAGCAGCTTACAGATCATTGCACCTGTACATAGCCCATCTGTAAATAGCCTTCCCAACTACCTCATCCCCATATTGTTTTTTTCCTTCTCCTTTGCACCCCAGTATCTCTACTTGTACATTCATCTTCTGCACATCTATCACTCCAGTGTTTAATTGCTAAATTGTAGTTATTTCACCACTATGGCCTATTTATTGCCTTACCTCCCTAATCTTACTTCATTTGCACACACTGTATATAGACTTTTCTATTGTGTTATTGACTGTACGTTTGTTTATTCCATGTGTTGTTTGTGTCGCACTGCTTTGCTTTATCTTGGCCAGGTCGCAGTTGTAAATTAGAACTTGTTCTCAACTGGTCTACCTGGTTAAATAAAGATGAAATAAATTCAAATATATACCCTATACCCCATATATACCCTTTACCCTCATATATACCCTATACCCCATATATACCCTTTACCCTCATATATACCCTATACCCTCATATATACCCTGTTCCCCATATATACCCTTTACCCTAATATATACCCTATACCCTCATATATACCCTACTCCCCATATATACCCTACACCCTCATATATACCCTTTACCCCCATATATACCTTTTCCCTCATATATACCCTATACCCTATGTATACCATATACCCCATATATACCCTTTACCCTCGTATGTACCCTATACCCTCATATATACTCTATACTCTCATATATACCCTATACCCCATGTTCACGATGGAATGTTACAGAATCTGAGAAAGCTACTGTGTATCTATACCAATTGGTTATCACGTGAAGTATACTGTGGAGATTCACCACTCCCAGCTACCAAGTAGACTTTGGGTTCATTTAATTTTTTTATTTTTGTTTATTTCACCTTTTTTTAACCAGGTAGACAAGTTGAGAACAAGTTCTCATTTACAATTGCGACCTGGCCAAGATAAAGCAAAGCAGTTCGACAACATACAACAACACAGAGTTACACATGGAGTAAACAACATACAGTCAATAATACAGTAGAAAAACAAATAAGACTATATACAATGTGAGCAAATGATGTGAGATAAGGGAGGTAAAAGCAAAAAAATGCCATGGTGGCAAAGTAAATAAAGTATAGCAAGAAAAACACTGGAATGGTAGATTTGTAGTTTGAAGAAAGTTCAAAGTTCAAATATAAATAATATGGTGCAAAGGAGCAAAATAAATAAAATAAATAAATACAGTAGGGGAAGAGGTAGTAGATTGGGCTAAATTATAGATGGGCTATGTACAGGTGCAGTGATCTGTGAGCTGCTCTGACAGCTGGTGCTTAAAGCTAGTGAGGGAGATAAGTGTTTCCAATTTCAGAGATTTTTGTAGTTCGTTCCAGTCGTTGGCAGCAGAGAACTGGAAGGAGAGACGACCAAAGGAGGAGTTGGCTTTAGGGGTGACCAGAGAGATATACCTGCTGGAGCGCGTGCTACAGGTGGGTGCTGCTATGGTGACCAGTGAGCGGAGATAAGGGGGGACTTTACCTAGCAGGGTCTTGTAGATGACCTGGAGCCAATGTGTTTGGCGACGATTATGAAGTGAAGGCCAGCCAACGAGAGCATACAGATCGCAGTGGTGGGTTGTATATGGGGCTTTGGTGACAAAACGGATGGCACTGTGATAGACTGCATCCAGCTTGTTGAGTAGGGTATTGGAGGCTATTTTGTAAATGACATCGCCGAAGTCGAGGATTGGTAGGATGGTCAGTTTTACGAGGGTATGTTTGGCAGCATGAGTGAAGGATGCTTTGTTGCGAAATAGGAAGCCAATTCTAGATTTCACTTTGGATTGGAGATGATTGATGTGAGTCTGGAAGGAGAGTTTACAGTCTAACCAGACACCTAGGTATTTGTAGTTGTCCACAAATTCTAAGTTAGAACCGTCCAGAGAAGTTATGCTGGATGGGCGGGCAGGTGCAGGCAGCGATCGGTTGAAGAGCATGCATTTAGTTTTACTTGTGTTTAGGAGCAGTTGGAGGCCACGGAAGGAGAGTTGAATGGCATTGAAGCTCGTCTGGAGGGTTGTTAACACAGTGTCCAAAGAAGGGCCAGAAGTATACAGAATGGTGTCGTCTGCGTAGAGGTGGATCAGAGATTCACCAGCAGCAAGAGCGACATCATTTATGTATACAGAGAAAAGAGTTGGCCCAAGAATTGAACCCTGTGGTACCCCCATAGAGACTGCCAGAGGTCCCAAAAATTCCCAAATTCAAAGGTCCCAAAAATTCCCAAACATTCCTTTACCAATTGTTTTTATTCTTGTATAGCCATGTAGTCTTCACTAACATTAGATTGTAGGTGAGGAGGGGCCTTGCAGCACCCTAAGGGGCCACGCTAGCCCACAGTGAGGCCCCAGCAGGGCCACCTGTCTGGTAGGCAGGCATTATGGAGGCCCATCAACGCCATATGAAAGCAGATACCAGAGAACAGGTGTGTGTGTGTGTGTATGTGTGTGTGTGTGTGTGTGTGTGTGTGTGTGTGTGTGTGTGTGTGTGTGTGTGTGTGTGTGCGTGCGTGCGTGCGTGCGTGCGTGCGTGCGTGTGTGTGTGTTTGTGTGTGTGCGTATGTTTGTGAGTGCATGTGTGTGTGTGTGTGAGAGAGAGAGAGACTTTGCTTGTGTGTGCGCCTGCATGTGTGTAGGAGAGGGACACAGACAGTGTCAGCAGCAGCTGATGCTAGACACTCCATCGAGAGTCCCTAAATAGTGGAGGGCAACAGTTGGGTTAGAGACAGTTGGTTTTGTTGCTACTGAGGCTTCTCAGCCACTGTTAGTGTTGAAGCATAATTCAAATTCCCATTCAAAATCCCCTCACCCAAGGGCTCCATCAAAATATATAAATGTCACACAAAACCAGTGCAGGACAATGTGCTTCATGCTAAAAAAGCAAGTAAAGGGAATAAAAATGGCATACACCATTCACGAAATGTGTAACATAGTAATGTGTAAAGCAGGCCGCAGTAAGTACTGTCCTCAGGGAACCTGGCCTTTGACCCACTACAACTTAAAAAGAGGCCTTCCTCGCCCCAGCCTCCTTCTGCTGAGCACAGGATAATGGTTTTCCATGTAATCATTTACAAGAGGAACCGATACAGTGCATGAGCTTTGACCTCTGCTGTGGTTGGTATAGCTAGTTGCTACATCACCCCTGGGAGACAAATCACCAAGAGGTTAAAGGGTTAGTTTGACCCTCTGTGACCTTCGCCCTCTGAGATTTCCTTCGGCCATATGTCTGGTGTTCGTCCTTCCCAGTAACCAGGGTAAGTTCAACAACCAACAGCCAACAACAACAACCAAATTGCAAGATCCCTCTGCAACGCCCCACGCTGCTCTGCTTCATGTCCAGACCAGGGCATGCCAGCCGGCCACAATAACCCCACCCAAGACTGGCCAAGTAAGCCAACAGCAGCTGCCGAGGAGAAGGAGGTGCAGGAGGAGGAGAGGTCCGGGGTAGTGCACACATGTTATGTAAAGAGGCCAGGGGACAGAGAGGCTGTCCGTTGCTTATCTAGGTTACAATCAGGGGCGAAACTTTCACTGGGGACGTCCCCCCAGTTTTATCAATGGAATGTGATACAAAACGAGGCAACGGTGTGCTTTAGGACCATGCGGATGGCTCAGAGCGGTCGGGGAGGCTGTTTTGAGTGTTTATCCGACTGGATTTAAAAAAATATGTATATATAGTACCAGTCAAAGGTTTGGACACAGCTTCTCATTCAAGGGTTTTTCTTTATTTTTACTGTTATCTACATTGTAGAATAATAGTGAAGACATCAAAACTGAAATGACACATATGGAATCATGTATTAACCAAAAAAGTGTTAAACAAATCAAAATATATTTTATATTTGAGATTCTTCAAAGTAGCCACCATTTGCCTTGATGACAGCTTTGCACACTCTTGGCATTATCTCAACCAGCTTCATGAGGTAGTCACCTGCAAGGTGTTCCTTCTTAATGTGTTTGAGCCAATCAGTTGTGTTGTGACAAGGTAGGGGTGGTGTAAGGAAGATAGCCCTATTTGATGAAATATATTATGTCCCCCCCACTTCTAAAACCAAAGTTGCGCCCCTGGTTACAGTATTGGGGACTTTTCCCCCAGACAGCCTGAGATTCCTGGCTGGAACTGGAAGGACTTCAGTGGTGCGGTGGGGTTTGGCCAGCCAGAACAGTATGTGAGGCTTGGAGGACAGCTGCAGCTAGGAGCTACAGTGGAGTCAGAGACTGAGCAGGGCCAGAGAGGGGAGGAAGGGACAAGGAGCCATAGGCTAGGAGAGGGCATGGCGTTATGTCACACACAACACATTCTGATACAATAGCCAAGAAATATACAAGGGTTATTCTGCAAGCTTTACCTCCATGTTTGATGTACCTCCCATTATGTAAAATTACTAAAAAGGCATAAGTATTGATGCATACAGGTTGCTGCCAACACATAACAGAGTGAATATTGAAGTACTTGTGGCCAATGGAGATAAGTCCCAACACAGAAAGAGAGGAGCGTGTTCTATTTTTCTCATCATGCTGTGTGTTTGAGAACATGTTCATTCCTCCCTACAGCAGCCATCTTCTCTGGACCCCACTAAGCCAGGATTCAGGCCTGCTGAGGCTCCTAGGGACAAAAAGATGCAAGAGACCCGCATGTAGAAGAAAAGCCTTCTTCTGAGTGCTGCAGATGTGTTATAAACCTCTACTATCTTTTGAAGTGCTGCCTGGTAGCCTGGGAAGGCCTCACTTATAGCTTGAATGAGCTAGAGTCATTGGCTGCTTGATTGATCAAAGGAACACTCAACAGTGTTTTAATGCAGTTTCAAGAAATGCTGATTTATTTTAATTGTGACAAAAAACAGATTGGCTGTGGTGTTTAGGGGGGAAGAGAGAGAGTGGCTTTTTATTGTGCCTTGGCCCTTCTTCCTCTATGGATGTGCCAGATGTGAGGTAATTTATTTATTGGTGTCTCTAGCTCCTTTTATACCTGGTTCTAACATGCGTCCTTTGTCCTGATATTGTACTGATCTTGTACGTTTATACTTATAATATCTGATCACAATCTTACCCCAAAGCGTATTTTAATCGTCTACACCTGTCAAAATTTGTGGGCACAATCAGAATGTAGATAAGATCAGGACAAAGGACATGTTAGAACCAGGTGTAAACAGGGCTTCTGTTTCATTATGACATGTTCAACACTTACTGGATTACTATGATTATGTTCCTTATCCTCATATATAGTCATGTATTTATGTATACCTCTCAATCTTCTTGAAATGTTCTTGTTACTGTTCCTCTTTTTTTGTTTGTATTCCACAATCAACTTTCTATCTGGGACAATAAAGTAACTACCATCATTACTAATACTACTCCTACTACTACTACTACCATTACTATGACTACTACTACTATTACTATGAATACTACTACTATTACTATGACTACTACTACTACTATTACTATGACTACTACTACTACTATTAGTACTACTACAACTACTACTACTATTACTATTACTATGACTACTCCTACTACTACTACGACTACTACTATTACAGCTCCTACTACTACTACTATGAATACTACTACTATTACTATGAACACTACTACTAGTACTATGAACACTACTACTATTACTATAACTACTACTATGACTACTACTACTATTACTATGACTACTACTACTACTACTATGACTACTACTACTACTACTATGACTACTACTTACTACTACGACTACTACTACTATTACTATGACTACTACTCCTACTATTACTATGACTACTACTACTATGGCTAATACTACTATAACTACTGTGACTACTACTACTACAACTACTATTAGTACTACTACGATGACTACTACTCCTCCTACTACTACTACTATTACTATGACTACTACTACTACTACTATGACTACTACTTACTACTACGACTACTACTACTATTACTATGACTACTACTCCTACTATTACTATGACTACTACTACTATGGCTAATACTACTATAACTACTGTGACTACTACTACTACAACTACTATTAGTACTACTACGATGACTACTACTCCTCCTACTACTATGACTACTACTGATACTATGACCACTACAACTATGACTACTACTCCTCATTCCTACTACTACTATGACTACTATTACTACTATGACTACTACTACTCCTGCTACTATGACTACTACTATTACTATGACTACTACTACTATGACTACTACTACGATGACTACTACTACGATGACTACTACTACTATGACTACTACTACGATGACCACTACTACTATGACTACTACACCTCCTACTACTACTACTATGACTATTACTACCTCTATGACTACTACTGCTACTATGACTACTACTACTATTAATACTACTCCTCCTCCTCCTACTACTTCTACTATGACTACTACGACTATGACTACTGTTACTACCACTACTATGACTACTACTCCTACAATGACTACTACTACTACTACTACTATGACTACTATTACTACTACTACGATGACTACTACTCCTACTACGACTATGACTACTATGACTACTACTGCTACTATGACTACTATTAATACTACTACTATGACTACTATTAATACTACTACTATGACTACTATTAATACTCCTACTATGACTACTATTAGGATGACTACTACTCCTACTACTACTACTACTACTATGATCACTACTGCGATGACTACTCCTCCTCCTCCTATTATTACTACTATGACTACTACTACTATGACTACTACTGCTACTATGACCACAACTACTATGACTACTACTACTACTGTTATGACTACAACTCCTCCTTCCTACTACTACTACTACTATGACTACTACTACAAAGACTACTACTACTATGACTACTATGACTACTATTACTACTACTTTGATGACAACTACTCCTCCTCCTCCTCCTACTACTACTACTATGACTACTACTCCTCCTCCTACTACTACTACTATGACTACTACTACTATGACTACTACTCCTCCTCTTTCTCCTACTACTACTACGATGACTAATATTACTGCTGTTACTACTACTTCTACTATTACTACTATGACTACTACTCCTCCTCCTACTACTACTATGACTAATATTACTACTGTTACTACTACTACTACTATTTCTACTATAACTACTACTACTACTACTCATCTTCCTACTAGTACTACTACTACTACAATGACTACTACTACTACTACTACTACTACTATGACTACTACTACTACTATAACTACTACTACTACTACAATGACTACTACTACTACTACTACTACCATGACTACTACTACTACTACTACTACTACTACTACTACTATGACTACTACATACTACTACGACTACTACTACAATTACTATGACTACTACTACTATTACTATGAATACTACTACTACTATGGCTACTCCTACTATTACTATTACTACTACTACTACTATTACTATGACTACTACTCCTACTATTACTATGACTACTACTACTATTACTATGACTACTACTACTATAACTACTGTGACTACTACTACTACTACTATTAGTACTACTACGATGACTACTACTCCTCCTACTACTATGACTACTACTCCTCCTTCCTACTACTACTATGACTACTATTACTACTATGACTACTACTACTCCTGCTACTATGACTACTACTATTACTATGACTACTACTACTATGACTACTACTACGATGACCACTACTATTACTACTACTATGACTATTACTACTACTATGACTACTACTGCTACTATGACTACTACTACTATTAATACCACTCCTCCTCCTCCTCCTACTTCTACTATGACTACTACGACTATGACTACTATTACTACTACTACTATGACTACTACTCCTACAATGACTACTACTTCTACTATGACTACTACTACTACTACTACTACTACTATTATTACTACTACGACGATGACTACTACTCCTACTACGACTATGACTACTACGACTATGACTACTATGACTACTACTGCTACTATGACTACTATTAATACTACTACTATGACTACTATTACGATGACTACTACTCCTACTACTACTACTACTACTATGATCACTACTACTCCTCCTCCTCCTACTATTACTACTGCTACTATGACCACAACTACTATGACTACTACTATTACTATTATGACTACTACTCCTCCTTCCTACTACTACTACTGACTACTACTACTATGACTACTACTCCTATGATTACTACTACTATGACTACTACTACTATTACTATTATGACTACTACTACTATGACTACTACTACTATGATTACTACTACTATGACTACTACTACTATTACTATTATGACTACTACTACTATGACTACTACTCCTATGATTACTACTACTATGACTACTACTACTATTACTATTATGACTACTACTACTATGACTACTACTACTATGATTACTACTACTATGACTACTACTACTATTACTACTATGACTACTATTACTACTACTTTGATTACTACTACTCCTCCTCCTCCTACTACTACTACTACTACTACTACTATGACTAATATTACTACTGTTACTACTACTTCTACTACTACTATGACTACTACTCCTCCTCTTCCTCCTACTACTACTACTACTACTACTACTATGATGACTAATATTACTGCTGTTACTACTACTTCTACTATTACTACTATAACTACTCCTCCTCCTCCTCCTACTACTACTACTCCTCTTCTTACTACTATTACTATGACTACTACTATTACTATGACTACTACTATTACTACTATGACTACTACTACTACTACTATGACTACTATGACTACTACTCCTCTTCTTACTACTACTACAATGACTACTATTACTACGACTACTACTCCTCCTACTCCTACTACTACTACTACTACTACTATGACTAATATTACTACTGTTACTACTACAATGACCACTACTACTATGACTACTACTACGATGACCACTACTACTATGACTACTACTCCTCCTACTACTACTACTACTATGACTATTACTACTACTATGACTACTACTGCTACTATGACTACTACTACTATTACTACTCCTCCTCCTACTACTACTTCTACTATGACTACTACGACTATGACTACTATTACTACTACTACTATGACTACTACTGCTGCTATGACTACTACTCCTCCTCCTACTACTACTACTACTATGACTACTACTACTACTATGACTACTACTACTACTATGACTACTAAGACTACTACTACTCCTCCTCCTCCTCCTCCTACTACTACTACGACTACTAAGACAACTACTACTTCGATGACTACTACTCCTTCTCCTACTACTACTACTATTACTACTATTACTTCGATGACTACTACTCCTCCTACTACTACTACTACTACTATGACTACTACTACTATGACTACTACTACTATGACTACTACTACTTCGATGACTACTACTCGTCCTCCTACTACTACGACTAATATTACTACTATGACTACTACTAGTACTACTACTATGACTACTACTCCTCCTACTACTACTACTACTACTATGACTACTAAGACTACTACTACTATGACTACTATTACTACTACTACTACTGCTGTGTAATAGCATTTGACTGATTTGACTGACAGGAATGATTGCCACATACACTTCTTCAGAATGTTGCTGCGTTTTGCATCATTGTGGTGAAGTGACGTCACACACCACCACACTCTGTCTCATCATCATGCCCAGTAAACGACAGACCAGCTAAGCATGTCAACTCTGATTATATTTAACCTCTGTCATATTTATCTTCAACAAACAGCTGTATACAGCATAGTAATACACAGTGGTTGAACCTCTTATTGCTTCAGTAGTGTGGACATTTTTCAAAATGTGAAGAGTACACCCTCCACCCCACCCCACCTACCGCTGAACAAATAGTTCCTCTGACTACAACCTGTTGAAATATCTCTGCCCTGTATATGTACTGCAGAACAGCTGGTTGTATCAAGTGTGGTCTTCCTCTCTAGCAGTCATCTGCAGGTCTTCACCCCTGATGATATCCATGAGCTTGCAACTTCATTAGCTCTTAGCTCCCTCCAATCCCTGTCTGTCAGAACTCTGTTGCCTATCTGCACTGCACAGATGTTTGAGAGGCCCTCCTTTCCGGCCAACAGCATCTGAATGCATCCGTAAGACATTCCTGACGAGATTAGGCCAGGTACCACAGACAGACAGACATACTGGTCATGGGGTAGGAGGTATGTAGGAGAGGGACAGAGTGTGCCTAACTTGTTTTTGCCGTTCTATCTGAGAGTTTGAGCAGATTTGCGGTGATAACAGATAAAGGCTATTCAATGAAGCGGCAGGTGCGCTCGTTTAATGAGCATTATGACCCACCCATCGCTCCCCCCAAAACCAAACATGCCACAGACACATCAGTACATCTACCATTTCATGCTATACAGCATCTCATTTCTACACAGCATACACCCCTGTCTGCCTGGCCCTCTCTCTCTCTCGCTCTCCAATCACTCATTTCCAACAACTGATTTGTCATCATTGTGCTCTGTGTTTCAGAGAAAAGGGAACACACGCACGTGTTTGTAGGTGCTCTTCCTTCGTAGGAAATTGTGCCAGCGGGTTGGGTTATGACGTTGGTTGTGGCCAGTTCAGGAAACATGGGGAGGAAGCTGTGGTTTTATATTAAGTGCTGGGGTGGTTAACAGGAAAAGATAACCTGTTGCTGTTGATATAGCTAGGAAGTGTGATTCAGTCTGTCTAGCTTGGTACATATAACACTGAGAAAAATAAATGTTCTCAATTTCTGATACACTGGATGTCTGCATAGTGGTCTTTGTGGTGGTCAAAGTGAATAAGAATAACGTCTTTTTTAAAATGTGTTGTTTGTGTGTGAATTTAAAACATTTCAGGGAGATAGCAAAGCTGAAAGTTAGCACTTACAAATTGACTATATTCTTTGGCCTCTACAGATCTGGGTATATGAAAGCTGGCAGCCAGTTGACAGCAGTTCAGATACAATATATTTAGACCCATCAGGTACGGCTCATTGGATGACTGTCTTTGTCTAAGCCTGAAACCTTGTTTGTCAAACCACAGATAATAACAATGTAATAACAGTGTAAGCTACTTTTATGTTGAACATTTCCAGTCCAGCCTTTGGTTGGGCCTCTGGAGAATAGCCAGGATCACCTGCAAGGTCAAACTTACCATTTAGATGGATAGAAATGTCTTATACAGAAATTATTCCAATTATACAATTTATTCCTGGTGAGCTTTATAAAAAACACAGGGGCTCCTGCTTTAAATGAACCAACCAATTAGTGTAATAAATGTTTGCCACCTTTAACCCCACGTTGAGCTTGACCAATATCCATGTCAATATGACTTAATGACACAAACCACCCCCAACGGTACTCAGTGTGGTATTCTCAATCTGCAGACACCACTTCCTTTTCCCCCTTCATCCACTCCAGTGTTTCAGCCGGCAGGCCCTTTGTCTGAATGGGAGCCCCAGACACAACAGTGCCGAGCGCCCGCACCTCACAATGGCCCTCTGCACAAAGCCAAACACACAGGGACAATGGGCCCAGCTCTGAGTGGGGGGTAAACAGCAGAGCTAAGGTTACCCACCTGCACACTTCAGAATGAATCAGGAGCCCCCTAAGAGCTGCTGCATGTGTCTTCCTGTTGCATCCTGCTTCCTGGTGCTCTAAGGCTGTAGTGGGGTGAGGCCTTCATGGTGCTCTAAGGCTGTAGTGGGGTGAGGAGAGGAGGGAGGCCTTCATGGTGCTCTAAGGCTGTAGTGGGGTGAGGAGAGGAGGTTAGGCCTTCATGGTGCTCTAAGGCTGTAGTGGGGTGAGGAGAGGAGGGAGGCCTTCATGGTGCTCTAAGGCTGTAGTGGGGTGAGGAGAGGAGGGAGGCCTTTATGGTGCTCTAAGGCTGTAGTGGGGTGAGGAGAGGAGGTTAGGCCTTCATGGTGCTCTAAGGCTGTAGTGGGGTGAGGAGAGGAGGGAGGCCTTCATGGTGCTCTAAGGCTGTAGTGGGGTGAGGAGAGGAGGGAGGCCTTCATGGTGCTCTAAGGCTGTAGTGGGGTGAGGAGAGGAGGGAGGCCTTCATGGTGCTCTAAGGCTGTAGTGGGGTGAGGAGAGGAGGGAGGCCTTCATGGTGCTCTAAGGCTGTAGTGGGGTGAGGAGAGGAGGGAGGCCTTCATGGTGCTCTAAGGCTGTAGTGGGGTGAGGAGAGGAGGGAGGCCTTCATGGTGCTCTAAGGCTGTAGTGGGGTGAGGAGAGGAGGTTAGGCCTTCATGGTGCTCTAAGGCTGTAGTGGGATGAGGAGAGGAGGGAGGCCTTCATGGTGCTCTAAGGCTGTAGTGGGATGAGGAGAGGAGGGAGGCCTTCATGGTGCTCTAAGGCTGTAGTGGGGTGAGGAGAGGAGGGAGGCCTTCATGGTGCTCTAAGGCTGTAGTGGGGTGAGGAGAGGAGGTTAGGCCTTCATGGTGCTCTAAGGCTGTAGTGGGGTGAGGAGAGGAGGGAGGCCTTCATGGTGCTCTAAGGCTGTAGTGGGGTGAGGAGAGGAGGGAGCCCTTTACCAACTCAACAATAAATATTCTCTTTAAAAATACATCTTTGGTGTGTGTGTGTGCGCGCGCTCACACGCAAGACAAGGCCTAAGTAACTTCAGACTAATGGATTGAATTGACCTTCACAAAGTCAAGCTTATAAATTCCCTTGGGATTGATCTGATGAAATTTGGTAGTGAAAGTGTGCATCTTGACAAATGCATGAAAAATGATGCAATAGATAATTAGTCAGAGAAAGACCAAATGTAATTCAGCAGTGAACATGTTTTATTGGCTCTGCTTTGTTGCTAATCTTTACAATGTAAAGATTAATTACCAAAAATATTAATAACGATTGCTGCTATAAAATTCCTTTATGTAGCTGACTGCTATTTGTGTAGGCGAATATGTTGGTAAAAAAGCTTATAGTTGTACAAAATAGTAGGCTTATAAATTGTTGCAAACAACTCTCCAAATGAGTCTGGAATTGTATTTGAAGTAGCCCAGTAAAACATGTGACATAACATAATTCTGGTGTAAAAATGTGAATAAATATACACCATTGTGCCTTAATGATAAAAACATGAGTAAACTCTTTTTAGTTTCAACTCATTAGCGAATATACTAAAACATAAGGCAAATGAACAATCTACATCAAAATATTGTTTGCATAGCTTTGATCTATAAAGAAATCAATAAAATGACACTGTATATCATAGAGTTGTTTTATTAAAAATGCTCATTACAGTATCAGGGATATATTTCGACATCCTTTTTTCTATAATTAAATAAAACTACAGTTAAAACATCTATATGCATGCAATTACAGTATTTGTTGGATGTGGGCTACACTAGCGCATTCTCTGTGACGAAATATAACAAAATGCATGCAGTAAGACTGACCTTATATAATTTCAACTGTGGACCTGTGGGGAGTGTTTTTTCACCTCTAGAAACATTGCAGTTCAAACCATCCATAAGACAAATGTAACTGGCTGCAACAGTGGTGTGCTTAACTTAGCCATAACCGGATTGGAGGACCCAAACGTCAATCACCAGGCATTTTTCAAAATACTTTACGATTTCATCATATTGGGAGTGCCACTGCGCAGACGGCGGCATATTTGGTCAGCGGTGCTATAGTGGATTAACACAGGCTAAACTATTTTAAAATGGACTGATTTTGCAACCGTAGAAGCAATAACATCGTTTGTATTTACCGGACCCTATTACGTGCTACTTCAAGCTTGAAACATGCGTAATGTGCCAAATGGTACCGAATGCGCACGGGTTAGTTCCAGTTTGCTGCGAGCCGAAAAGAATACACCACATTGATTAAAAAATTACATCAAATACTGAAATAATGTATCTACTCCTAACTGCTGTGAAAAGCACTAGAACTACAAAAATAACTGTTTTTAAGGAGTTAAATCTCTTCATGCCTTTATTCCAGGATGATAATGTATAAACTTCCAACCTAAAAGCAGTGGGTATGAAGAGAACCGAGGTATGACACAATCTCAGCAGTCTATTAAACTGAAATTTAAGGTCGTTTTACCTGGAGTCCTGAGAGGCATTTTTACTTGTGATTCACCAGTGGGCTATATAGGAACATTATACCTCATATGCGATTCCTCCCGCTCCATGAGAGCACATGCAGTTTCTCTGTGCAATTTATAGTATGAAACATCAAGTTATGAAGGACACGGATATGGATTATGTATTAGCGTAATGGAAATACATTAAAATCGTTACGCTGTATACTCGCTGAGAGAAAGAGTGTGACCGTGTGCAGGCTGAAGAGGTTCCTTTCAACAGTGCAAACATGACCAACAAATCAGATAACGATTTATCTTCTGTTTTAATTGATTGCAACACATCTTAAATCACACATTGAAAAATGCACAACAAATATTTTAAATCAGGCTCAGGTTGCAACCTTTTTTGATAAAATAAAAACTACCAAAAATATGCTTACAAAAAAAATATATGTAAATGCCACTTTGGATAACCTTGATCAAAACCCCATTTTATTCTACATAAAAAAAGCTTGACATAAATAAGTTAGTATAATTTCTCAGTGTTTTTACAAAGTTATGTACACTTAATAGATTTACACGGGCAGAGTGACTACTTTGAGACAATTCTTAGCCTCTGAACAAAGGCTGATTGTAAATGGGCGAAATTAAAGTTATTTTAGAAGCTACATTTGCATGATCTGCACTAACAATGTCTGGGAGAAGGGGGAGATTAACAAATGAAATTATCTTTCTGTATCAAACAGGAGTACAATGCCAAGCGTCGACACAGACGTATTGAAGCAACCATGTATTTGGTATTGTAGGACATTTCAAACATAAAAAGGCCTAATCGTTTAAAAAAATATTAAGAACCGTTAAACTGAAAGACACGAGTATGTCAGGGAGAGGATGAAGTTGATTAATACTACCAGTACAGTTAACAGATACTTTATCCTTCAGCAAATTAGTACCCTACACCACTTCAGAAAAATTAATTAGCTACACTTTCAAAAAAAATGGTGAAGAGGAAGACTTGTAAAAAAAACAAAATATTCCAGAATTTAAGTGACCGGCATAGGCCTACAGATTTTCAACAAAATACAATAAATATTGGCTGACTTCACATATTACTTTTTTAGTCATAACAGAAATGTATCATTATTTGAGGCATTGTTTTCGTGGGGTGGCTGAGAACCCACGTTGTGTGACACTTAAATGACTCAAAAAAACAAGGCTACACATTATGTACCATCAATCTCTCCCTACATACAGATGACCTATGAGGATACTTTGATGAGGAACAATTATTTAATCCAATCATTTTTTAAATGGATCAGGATTTATAAACAGCATTTTGGAAACAAAACTACACTGCAATTCTTCAAGTCAAATTCATGCCTTTTACATAGTTTTTTTTCTTCTCCCCAATCATAATGTTTTATGTGCTACATATGAAAATAAATATATACACAGGTAGTAAAAAAAATAAAATAAAGAAGCAAAAAAGGAAATAAAACCTAATTGCACACTGCTACATCGACTGCTTTTAGAGGCAGTAACTTTATGAGTGCCAGAACTTTAGTGTTTATATTCAGTGCTTGCACAGCGTCCCCATCCTAAGGGAGAATTGATATGTTTCGTTTTCTTTGTAGTTCCTCTTCAAAATCACCGAACACTTAGGTTTCCATGACAAAAAGGGGAAATACATTTTCAGCTCTGCAGAGAGAAATAAAAACAAAGTTGTGAGACCAATGATAATTTACACCAGTAAACATGACCACATACAAATGCATCAAAACCATTCATGGCCACTTCTTTTTGCAGACAAACATAGCTGTGGCAACATGTAATAGTTTTGACATGACAAAACAATGCTAAGAACAGGCTAATGCTAGTAATCTACTGAGGTCAAAGACACCCTATGGACTTATTCAAAGCAGCAGAATACTTTCATTTTCCAAATGATAAATTCTCTCCATAGCTACACACACACACACACTTCATTGCAAGTTAGAGTAAACATTTAGGCCTATTCAAAAACGTGCATACTGTGCTTTCATTCACTAGAACGGCCAGATGTTTTGAGAGGGGACTAGCGTGCATAGTGCACTGCTGAGGAGACCGGCCCCTTCTCCCTCACGAGGGCAGTGGTTGCTGACGTGTTACTATAGTGTTGTTCTGAGGACTTGTTTACAGTTTCGTCGGAAAATGAACCTCGCCGTGGCAGTAGTAATGTCGCCTATATTTTGTGTAGCCTTTTGGACTTTAAAATCCTTTACTAGACCGCACTGAACATCACAACGATATAGTTAAGCACACATTTCGAGCTTCAATAAAACGAATAGCTACTTGGTTGGCAATTGCGCATAGGTTACAACGTGGGAAAAATCACAACGGCTCAACACATTTAAAACAAAACGTCTGAAATGCTTACAGGAATACCAACGTGATGTGTTCCACTTTACCGAACCTAACAGTTTACACACACTGCTTTATGTAGGCAATAAAACATATTGGGTTAGTTGGGAAAATAAGTCCACAACAGTATAACATATCTCACTAAAGCCAGACAAAAGTAGCAGATAACTATCTCACCTTTGTCATCTTCACGTTTGAGTCCTGGGACTGGCTTTCCTGGGTGTTTTTTCTACTGAATGCGTCAAGCCTGGGCAAGGAGTAACTTCATTCGAACTACTGTGTGACCTTTTATTTTGGGACGAGGGGTCTGGAAAAGAAAGACAATTTTTTTCAGAATATAGGTCAAAATGTTATTCTCGAAAATTAAGTATTGTGAATAGTCTACTCTACATTATTTAAATGAGTAAGGCAATTTAGGCTGTTACATTTCCCTATCTATAGTGATTTGCCTATCAGGTCTTATCTTTACAACTTGACTAGCAGGTAGTCATAGACTACCGGTATTGCTTACTGAAAACATTAATGAAAACGATTAGAATTGTTATAACGCCTTTCTTTAGAATAACTGATAAGTGGGCCCATCTATTTGTTAACTAGGCCGAGTCTTCTACAATGTTACGTCGAGCCTGGCTAATACAAATGACATAGCTGAATAGGCCAGCACGTCAAACAGTAGGCAGAAAGACAAAGTAGCCAGACTGATGAGTATCTATAATTTACATCATTCATAAAGGCGTAGGCCTACATTCATAGCAGGCTGGTCTTTTTCTCCGCCCGGTGCATTGCTCTTTACTCTCCATTTGGCTCTCTGACCTCTCGGTGTTGTCAGTGGGCTGCCGGGGAGTCACCACCACACAACTATGATTCCCATTTAGATCCATATTGTTATTCCCAGAGGGGCAAACGTCTTTCACTGATTGTTGCGTTCTGGTGTAGAAATTTGGAATGTCTTTACAATCCATTAATTCCCATTTGAATCTCCCGTTCGATAGAGGTGTGTGACTTGAAAAATCGAAGTTCCACTTCGCTGAGGCCGCCGCTTCCATCTCCTGCAAATGTCCCTTTAAATCCCGCCTTAACTCTTCGCGATCCGGCGAGCCGAAAATGATTCTGCAGGCTGACGGTTTGGGGTGATCCGACAACCGAGCATCCGTCCTTTCCAACGTCGGGCTCCCATTTGAAAGTCGAACATCTGACATTTTCGGAGAATCAATTAGAACACTTAAAAAAATCGTATTTCCTCCTTTCTCACCGCGATCCAAAACAAGCGTAAAACGAATGATCAACACTTTTATGCCATGCATAGGTCTGGATAGAAACGGTAATTTCCAATACGGCAATGCGAGCTAAAGTAGTCAGATCATCAAAACAATGTGCAGTAACTGAAGCCACTCCTGTCAATTTATTCTCGTAGTAAGAGAGAAGAAATAACAGACAAACCTTTTCAGTACCCAATATGGCGATTGAGGGGAGGCTGACTGGGGGAAAAACTGATTGACACAGAGCTATTTAAAACGAAGAAGGGAATTCATTGGTTAAAAAAACGTAGGCCCGCCCAATTCTCTTAAGGCGATCATGCACGTTACAAAGGCTTTGCAACATTGTCACATTTCTATACATGTTACTTTGTAACGGCTGTAGCCATAATCACTATAAGCATTTAACATTTTAGCTATGGATGTAAATAAATAAAGGGCCATTATAAGGAAACTTAATGTATGCATTATTCATTTGTTTATGTTGAGAAAATATTTTAATGTCAATGGTCTCGATCTTCATGTCACAGTTTTTTAGCACCAAAATAGAACAATAAATATACAGAAGGAAATCTAATTTTATTTGAGAATTATAATAGTTTTTCAATAAATATGGAATTGTAGTACCACCTTAATGATTTGAAACATTTGAAAATACACAAGCCAGCGTGAAGCATTTTGTCACTTGGAGTAGGTTGTCATTGTCATGAATCTGTCAAACATTATAAAAAGCTAATAAAATCTTAACATTTTAATTATTTTACATGGTGGTAACCATTTATTTCTCTCCATTAAACAGATGTGAATATTGACTTATCTGAGCTCAGTCAAGGTCACCAGTGTACACCCCAGCAAAAGGAGGGATGGTATTAGAGTAGTGGCAAGCATTTCTCATTGGGAAAACAATATTTTCTGCAGGATAACGCAATTAGACAATTTACAATTAATTATCAAACCATCAATTAATAACTACTTAAATAAATTATAACTCATTGGCCATTTGCAATAGAACGATTATAGTAAGAGTGAATCATTTTTTATTTCACCCACTAAATGTGACAAACCTACACATCTTGTCCACCTGTTTTTAATTACCTATTGCTATTGCCCTTTTTAAAATGTCAAAATATTCATCTATTTTAGCTGTAAGATATTTTGCAATGTAAATGTAATTTTTGGATGTAACTAGGGTCTTATAATCGAGCTTTGCTACAGGGTGTCTGAAGGAGCTTTTACTCACTTCTCATTTAAAGGGAAGACTGCACTGACCCCTTGTTGTGAAATTAGGTACTAGGCAAATCGGTTATGTAATATCTAACGATCACAAAAATAAAACCATTCACATACACAGTACGTAACATACAACTAACAAGACAAAAGCCTTTCACCAAATATATTTTATATATTACAGTATCATTGAATCCACACATATATAGTGCACTAAATCCTCTCCTAGATATCAGCAGGGATATATTGAAACAATACAGGTCTATTTCCAATATCCAGCTCTCTTCACCTAAGCCTCCCTGCTTGCTGTCCTACCTCCAGTACACAGACAGTGCATAGAAGTGATAAGGTCCCAGCCACCTGATGATGTGGAAGTTATTTTTTCCCACTCTGAGGAGAGACAGTCCATTGGCCAGGATGTGCTGGCCGGGGGTCAGTACCTGTTCTGGGCTGTCTGTCTTACTGTGGTTGATCCATACAGCTCCTTCTGAAACCATGCGACACCTGCAGCACAACACATCACAGCGACAAAACAAAGACATCACAACACATCACAGAGACAACATAAAGACATCACAACACATCACAGAGACAACACAAAGACATCCCAACACATCACAGAGACATCCCAACACATCAGAGACATCCCAACTCAACACAGAGGCAACATAACAAAGAACACAATACATCACAGGAGACATCACAACACAGAGACAACACAACAACCCAGAGACAACAACACAGAAAAACAGTTAACACATTTTGATACGTTACAGCCTCATTCAAAAATGTATTAAGTAAAAAAAAATCCTCAATCTACACACAATACCCAGTAATGACAAAGCGAAAACAGGTTTTTTGAAATTGCTACTAATTCATTCAAAATAATAAACATAATTTATTTCACTAGGCAAGTCAGTAAAGAACAAATTCTTATTTTCAATGACGGCCTACGAACAGTGGGTTAACTGCCTTGTTCAGGGGCAGAACGACAGATTTTTACTTTGTCAGCTCAGGGATTAGATCTTGCAACCTTTCGGTTACTAGTCCAACGCTCAGACTAGGCTGCCTGCCGCCCGAAATAATAATAATAAAAGTCTGACATAAGTAATCAGAACCTTTGCTATGAGACTATAAATTGAGCTCAGGTGCATCCTGTTTCCATTGATCATCCTTGAGATGTTTCTACAACTTGGAACCCACCTGTGATAAATTCAATTGATTGGACATGATTTGGAAAGGCACACAGCTGTCTATATAAAGGTCCCACAGTTGACAGTGTAAAAACCAAGCCATGAGGTTGAAGGAATTGTGTGAAGAGGTCCTAGACAGGATTGTGTCGAGGCACAGCTCTGGGGAAGGGTACCAAAAACAATTCTGCAGCAAGAACACAGTGGCCTCCATCATTCCTAAATGGAAGATGTGTGTAACCACCAAGACTCTTCCTAGAGCTGGCTGCCTGGCCAAACTGAGCAATCAGGGGAGAAAGGCCTTGGTCAGGGAGGTGACCAAGAACCCGATGGTCACTCTGACAGAGCTCCAGAGTTTCTCTGTAGAGATGGGAGAACCTTCCAGAAGGACAACCATCTCTGCAGCACTCCACTAATCAGATATTTATGGTTGAGTGGCCAGACAGAAGCCATTCCTCAGTAAAAGGCACATGAAAGCCTGCTTGGAGTTTGCCAAAAGGCACCTAAAGGACTCTCAGACCATGAGAAAAAAGATTGAACTCTTTGGCCTGAATGCCAAGTGTCACATCTGGAGGAAACCTGGCACTATCCCTACGGTGAAGCATGGTGGCAGCATCATGCTGTGCGGATGTTTTTCAGTGGCAGGGACTGGGAGACTAGTCAGGATCGAGGGAAAGATGAACGGGGGAAAGTACAGACAGATCCTTGATGAAATCCTGCTCCAGAGCTCTCAGAACCTCAGATTGATGAGGGGGGAAAAAAACAATTTAATCATTTTTAGAATAAGGCTGTAATGTAACAAAATGTGGAAAAAGTGAAGGGGTCTGAATACTATGCGAATGCCAGTATGTTTTAAAGTCAACACAGATTTGAGAGAAAAGTAGAGGGAATGAAAGAAACAAACATGGAAAGCAATAAAAAGAGAAATTAGAGGAAAGGAGAAATATAGAAAGTGTGAAAAAGCCAATGGGGTGGGAGTGGTGAAATAGAGTGAGCGAGTGACCTTCCGTGTGAGGTAGTCATGTCGGGGATGATAAGGAACAGAGGAATATAAAGGGAGAGCCCTACCCTTTGGGCCCCTGAGGGATGTCCTCTGCCCTGCGGCAGGCATCCAGTATTGTGGTCCCTGGCTCCAGCAGCAGCTCATGGAACGGGGCCTCTCTGAAGAGCTCCTGCAGCTCAGCATCACGCATCTGCTCCAGGGCCTGAAGGCTACTGTGGTACCGGGCATTGATGCACCTGGAGAGAAACACACGCACACACAGCATTACTAATTGTACCAGGCGACACCTCATTAATGACACCAAAATGACATACGCACAGTCTTTATCTAATTATCTATTGCATCATTTTTCATGCATTTGTCAAGATGCACACTTTCACTACCAAATTTCATCAGATCAATCCCAAGGCAATTTATAATCTTGACTTTGTGAAGGTCAATTCAATCCATTAGTCTGAAGTTACTTAGGCCTTGTCGTGCGTGTGACCATACACACACAGCACCTTTTGCCCTCATTGCTGTGGACCAGTTTGGTGACTTCGGCAGCGAGAGGTTTGTGTGCGGCCCGTTTGCCTGGCTCCTGTCTCTGCTGCTCCATCACCCGGCCCACCTCGGCCAGGGGTAGGAAGGTGAACAGCTTCAGATACCGGCAGGTAGCACAACCAACACTGACTCAGTCTCCAACATCACCATGGATAGGCTAAACTCAGGTACTAATATCAGGTCCCGTGTTCACAAAGTGTCTCATAGTAGGTTTGCCGCGCACATTTACAAAGAAAAATAACCTAAAACGCCCCTCGTCTGTCACAAAAGATGACAGGACGGTGTGTGGCAAGCTAAATGTGTTTGCCCGTGCGTGCATACTGACCGAAGTCTTGCATCCTCTACCAACTGAGTCCTGTGTGGCTCAGGTGGTATAGCACTGTGCTTGCAACGCCAGGATTGTGGGTTCGATTCCCATGTTGGACCAGTATTAAAGAGTATGAAAATTCATGCACTCTATTGTAAGTGGCTCTGGATAAGAGTGTCTGCTAAATAATGTGAACGTGATAGAAATGTATTCAGCAGTGCAGGTAAATAATACTTTGTGGATAATTTGTCACCAAATTTGACCCACTGAAGAACCAAACAAACTTAAGAGTGTAGGCTAATTCTATTGAACATTCTGGCTTGTTAAAAAAGGAAACTTTCCGCTACTTAATTTCAGGCTGTACACCAGAAAATGATATCACAGTCTGATTCATCAACCTAAGAGGTGTGTGGATCTAGCTGGCCTTTTAAATCATAGAGGGGGAGATCTGATCCTAGATGAGTGGCAGGTATCCTCGAGGTTAGAGCATTGGACCAGTAACAGAAAGGTCGCTAGTTTGAATACCAGAGCCAAAAAATCTAACGTTATGCCCTTAATCCTGTAGGGGATGACGACGCAATCTTTGCAAGAGAGAGTATCTGATTTCATTGGTCCTCAACTCGCGGAAAAGTAATTTCATTCAGGTTAAGTGGAGTTAGCCAGCCCCGGAGCAGGTTAGTTCTGAAGGATTTGATGCCATAGAAATTTTGCTGGCTAAAAGGTGAGTCACTTTCGTATGACCGGATTTCCCGAATTGTACTCAGAGTTGACTTAAGTTACCTCGCTAACTCCTCAAACCTGCTTCCTAGGACACCCCTCTGTTTAGTTCTAAATAGAAGGCTCTGATAAGTAGGACCAGTTCCACTGGATTCTCCAGCAGGGTTTCCATGTCCGCATGTTTCCTGCAAAATTTGGCTACTTTAAAAAAGATGTTGCGGGTCAAAATGTATTAGTTGCGGTTTTTTGGGCTACTTCGAAATTGCACCGCAGCTGCCATGGCATTTCTCTTAAAAAAACATGATTGATTTCACTGTGACCTGCGCTGCAGACTATCAGGCTGTGAGGCAGGCTGTTGCTGAGTGAGTGTCGGGGAGGGCCGGAAGGGTGTGAGACGAGAGTGTTGCAGGCCACAGGCAGCTGAGTGAGTGGTGGGGAGAGCCGGAAGGATGTGAGTTGAGAGTGTTGCAGGCCACAGGCAGCTGAGTGAGTGGTGGGGAGAGCCGGAAGGATGTGAGTTGAGAGTGTTGCAGGCCACAGGCAGCTGAGTGAGTGGTGGGGAGAGCCGGAAGGATGTGAGTTGAGAGTGTTGCAGGCCACAGGCAGCTGAGTGAGTGGTGGGGAGAGCCGGAAGGATGTGAGTTGAGAGTGTTGCAGGCCACAGGCAGCTGAGTGAGTGAGAGGAGAGCAGCACCAGCACACACACACACGTAATGACAAGTGATGTGAGAACAACTAACAGCACTAGCTAGCTACATACTTCTCCCTCATGTGGCAACTACTCTCTTCCTATTAACATTTTTGGGGGGCTAGTTTTAAGGCCTTGTGGGTAGGTTTTGAGTGGTCATTGTGCTGAGATTCTAGCTTGTCATGGGCCGCCTGGCAACCGTGGTCTCCAGCCACCTACCATTCCACACTTCTGACAGACTGTCTGAGGAAGAACTGATAAAGGTCAAACGGAGACGTCTTGACCCTGTTCAGCCACACTGCCTTGCCTGCTGTCTTCCCCAGTTAGTCCAACACAGAGCTGGCCACCAGTGGGTTGGTCAGCCCATACACCTCCTGTCCAGTCACCCTGTCATGGAGAAATGGGTTACAATGGACATCAGAGACCATCACCGGTCAGTTAATGTTGAGGCAAGTATGTGCATGTTTATTATATTAATTTGTATTATTATTATTATTATTGTAGGTTATTTATGGGCATGATGCATCACTTTAGTGTCTGATGCATCCTTTAGATGTGAAAAATTGGTCATATATTTGTAAATGTGTGTGTGTGTCCAATGAATGACGCAACATTACTTGTGTATGAACTTGTGCCCAGACATCAGGGTGCCCAGTTGGTATGTCCCTCCAAGCTGGATCTTACAGCTGTGATTCTGGTTCAGATGGTAGAAGTCATAGGCTTGAAACAGCTGGTAAGAGAATAAAGTAAGGCTCATGCTTTCTGCACTCTTCAACCTGGACTGGACACTGCATGCCTACTGAGCAGGGTCCCCTTTCGGAAATGTCTGCCAACTTCTGCCAGAAAAGCAACCATTCCAGTCTTTGTACAAAGTTAACTTGTTCAATACGGTTACAGTGCCAAACTTCTTAGAGTCGTTGTGGAAAGTCAGTTCATGGTTGGTGAAGATTCGCTGCACGCTCTCTCGCTCGTTTTCCCGCTTGGGTCTCCTACCAGTGCTGTTGCACCACCGATTAGAGCGACGCCAGTGTGTCCTGCGCTTTGAAAATTCAGTAGCCCGATGATGGCGAGTAAATTACCCACATGAAGGCTGTCTGCCGTGGGGTCGAATCCGCAGTACCCGGTCTGGCACCAAGACTGCAGTAGCTGAGGAGGTGGATGTTGGGCTGCTTTTTCAGGGAAACCGTCCTTCAAAACGCCCCGTTTATTTAGAGATAATATACATCCACTCTGGGCTGTTGCAGAGCGATGAAACCTGTATCTTAACGTTACACATGGTAGTGTGTTTATCGAAATAATACAAGAATCATGCCGAGATGTACAAGCAAAACGTATTGATAGACACCGCCATAACGGAAACTGTGCGACACACTGAACAGGAAGATGAAAGACGGGACTGATGTATGACGGTAAGAATATAGCGCCATCTAGTGTATTGTGTAAATTTACCATACCTTGCCTGTTCCTCCTGACCTGTGACCTTTTTCTTATCATTTGTGATTTTAATGTCACATCATCCTCTTATTATCCTTTTAGGTTGACGATAAAAAATGTTTTGGTTACCTACTGTGTGGATGAATCTCCCGAATTTACATCTGGTGTAACTTGGAAAGTGGGAATAATGATAAAATCCAAGGAAAGTAAAGTCAAACCCTTACCTGCTTAGAATTGGATTCAATTTTTGGTGTTTATAATGATATAAAATGCATGCTGACAATGTAGCTGACCAATGTTTATAGAGAGCGAGAACAATTTAATTTAATCCTGCGGTGCAGATCAGCAAGTGCAGGGTTTGATTACGGGGGCTAGGAGGGGCTAAGCAGCCCATAACGAATCAGGGCCTGTTATAAGAATTAAAATATTCAAGTTATGAAACTACCAAGGCAATGTTACACAACGTACACTATACAGTTGAAGTTGGAAGTTTACATACACTTAGGTTGGAGTCATTAAAACTTGTTTTTCAACCACTCCACAAATGTCTTGTTAACAAACTATTTTATTTTAATTTTAATTTCACCTTTATTTAACCAGTTAGACCAGTTGAGAACAAGTTCTCATTTAAAACTGCGACCTGGCCAAGATAAAGCAAAGCAGTGCGACACAAACAACAACACATGGAATAAACAAACATACAGTCAATAACACAATAGAAAAAATCTATATACAGTGTGTGCAAATGAGGTAAGATTAGGGAGGTAAGGCAATAAATAGGCCGTAGTAGCGAAGTAATTACAATTTAGTAATTAAACACTGGAGTAATAGATGTGCAGAAGATGAATGTGCAAGTAGAGATACTGGGGTGCAAAGGAGCAGAAAAAATATAACAATATGGGGATGAGGTAGTTGGATGGGCTATTTACAGATGGGCTATGTACAGGTGTATTGATCTGTGAGCTGCTCTAACAGCTGATGCTTAAAGTTAGTGAGGGAGATATGAGTCTCCAGCTTCAGTGATTTTTGCAATTCGTTCCAGTCATTGGCAGCAGAGAACTGGAAGGAAAGGCGGCCAAAGGAGGAAATGGCTTTGGGGGTGACCAGTGAAATATACCTGCTGGAGCGCGTGCTACGGGTGGGTGCTGCTATGGTGACCAGTGAGTTGAGATAAGGCGGGGCTTTACCTGGCAAAGACTTATAGATGACCTGGAGCCAGTGGGTTTGGCGACGAATATGAAGCGAGGGCCAGCCAACGAGAGCAGACAGGTCACAGTGGTAGGTAGTATGTGGAGCTTTGGTGACAAAACGGATGGCACTGTGATAGACTGCATCCAATTTGCTGAGTAGAGTGTTGGAGGCTATTTTGTAAATGACCGCCGAAGTCAAGAATCGGTAGGATAGTCAATTTTACGAGGGTATGTTTGGCAGCATGAGTGAAGGATGCTTTGTTGCGAAATAGGAAGCCGATTCTAGCCAGACACCTAGGTATTTGTAATTGTCCATATATTCTAAGTCAGAATCGTCCAGAGTAGTGATGCTGAACGGGCGGGCAGGTGTGGGCAGCGATCGGTTGAAGAGCATGCATTTAGTTTTACTTGCATTTAAGAGGAGTTGGAGGCCACGGAAGGAGAGTTGTATGGCATTGAATGGATGGATCAGAGAATCACCAGCAGCAAGAGCGACATCATTGATGTATACAGAGAAAAGAGTCGGCCCAAGAATTGAACCCTGTGGCACCCCCATAGAGACTGCCAGCGGTCCAGACAACAGGCCCTCCGATTTGACACACTGAACTCTGTCTGAGAAGTAGTTGGTGAACCAGGCAAGGCAGTCATTTGAGAAACCAAGGCTGTTGAGTCTGCCGATAAGAATGTGGTGATTGACAGAGACGAAAGCCTTGGCCAGGTCAATGAATATGGCTGCACAGTACTGTCTTTTATCGATGGTGGTTGTGATGTTGTTTAGGACCATGAGCATGGCTAATGTGCACCCATGACCAGCTTGGAAACCAGATTGCATATCGGAGAAGGTACGGTGTGATTCGAAATGATCGGTGAGCTGTTTGTTAACTTGGCTTTCGAATACCTTAGAAAGGCAGGGTAGGATGGATATAGGTCTGTAACAGTTTGGGTCTAGATTGTCTCCCCCTTTGAAGAGGGGATGACCGCGGCAGCTTTCCAATCTTTGGGGATCTCAGACTATACGAAATTGGAGGTTGAACAGGCTAGTAATAGGGGTTGCAACAATTGTGGTGGATAACTTGCCAAACTATAGTTTTGGCAAGTTGGTTAGGACATCTACTTTAAGCATGACACAAGTAATTATTCCAACAGTTGTTTACAGACAGATTATTTCACTGATAATTCACTGTATCACAATTCCAGTGGGTCAGAAGTTTACATACACTAAGTTGACTGTGCCTTTAAACAGCTTGGAAAATTCCAGAAAATGATGTCATGGCTTTAGAAGCTTCTGTTAGGCTAAATTACATCATTTGAGTAAAATCAAATCAAATCAACGTTTATTTGTCACGTGCGCCGAATACAACAGGTGTAGACCTTACAGTGAAATGCTTACTTACAGGCTCTAACCAATAGTGCAAAAAAGGTATTAGGTGAACAATAGGTAGGTAAAGAAATAAAACAACAGTAAAAAGACAGGCTATATACAGTAGCGAGGCTTTAAATGTAGCAAGGCTACATACAGACACCGATTAGTCAGGCTGATTGAGGTAGTATGTACATGTAGATATGGTTAAAGTGACTATGCATATATGATGAACAGAGAGTAGCAGTAGCATAAAAGAAGGGTTGAAAGGTGGTGGGTTGGACACAATGCAGATAGCCCGGTTAGCCAATGTGCGGGAGCACTGGTTGGTCGGCCCAATTGAGGTAGTATGTACATGAATGTATAGTTAAAGTGACTATGCAGATATGATAAACAGAGAGGAGCAGAATTGCAGGTGTACCTGTGGATGTATTTCAAGGATGTATTTCAAGGCCTACCTTCAAACTCAGTGCCTCTTTGTTTGACATTATGGGAAAATCAAAAGAAATCAGCCAAGACCTCAGAAAAAAAATGTAGACCTCCACAAGTCTGGTTCAACCTTGGGAGCAATTTCCATACGCCTGAATGTACCACGTTGTAACGCCCTGGCCATAGAGAGGGGTTTTTGTTCTTTATTTTGGTTAGGCCAGGGTGTTACATTCGGTGGGCGTTCTATGTTCATTTTCTATGTTGTCTGTTTCATTGATTTTGGCCGTGTGGCTTCCAATCAGTCACAGCTGTTGTTGGTTGTTGCTGATTGGGAGTCACACATAAGTGCCTGTTTTTCCGTTGGGGTTTTGTGGGTAATTGTTTCTGTTTCGTTTCGCACCTGACAGGACTGTTTTGGCTGTCGGTTTTCTTGTTTTTTGTATCGTGTTCTTACGTTAATTAAATAACTATGATGAACACTAACTCCGCTGCGCCTTGGTCTACTCTCTCTCCCGACAGCCGTTACAGAATTACCCACCAAAAACGGACCAAGCAGCGGAGGAAGGAGAGGCACCAGGAGAAGGAAAGTAATATGGACTCATGGACTTTGGAGAAGATGGAGAGGAACGTTCAGGATTCCTGGAGATGGGAAGAATTAATGGACGGAAAGGGACCATGGGCTCAAGCTGGGGAGTATCGCCGCCCGCAGTGGGAGATCGAGGCAGCGATAGCTGAGAGGCGCTGGTATGAGGAAAGGGAGCGCAACAGACACGAGAGGCAGCCCCCCCCAAAAAAAATTTGGGGGGCACACGGGGAGATTGGCGGAGTCAGGCGGTAGACCTGAGCCAACTCCCCGTGCTTACAGGAGGCAGCGCAGTACTGGTCAGACACCGTGTTATGCGGTAAAGCGCACGGTGTCCCCAGTACGCGTTCATAGCCCGGTGCGCTATAGGCCAGCCCCCCGCAAGTGCCATGTGAGTGCAGGCATCGAGCCAGGACGGGTTGTGCCAGCTCAGCGCGTCTGGTCTCCGGTGCGCCTTTTCGGTCCAGGTTATCCTGCACCGGCTCTGCGCACTGTGTCTCCAGAACGCTGGGAGGGCCCAGTTCGCCCAATGCCTGCACTCCGCCCGTGCAGGGCCAAAGTGGGCATTCAGCCTGGAGTGTGGGTAAGGAGCCTACGTACCAGAACTCCAGTGCTCCCCCATAGCCCGGTTTATCCTGTGCCTCCTCCTCGGACCAGGCCTCCAGTGGGTCTCCCCATCCTGGTTAAGCCTGTGCCTCCTCCACGGACCAGGCCTCCAGTGGATCTCGCCAGTCCGGAGCCGCCAGAGCCGCCCGCCAGTCCGGAGCCGCCGGAGCCGCCCGTCAGTCCGGAGCCGCCAGAGACGCCCGCCTGTCCGGAGCCGCCAGAGCCGCCCGCCTGTCCGGAGCCGCCAGAGCCGCCCGCCTGTCCGGAGCCGCCAGAGCCGCCCGCCAGTCCGGAGCCGCCAGAGCCGCCCGCCAGTCCGGAGCCGCCAGAGCCGCCCGCCTGTCCGGAGCCGCCAGAGCCGCCCGCCAGTCCGGAGCCGCCAGAGCCGCCCGCCAGTCCGGAGCCGCCAGAGCCGCCCGCCAGTCCGGTGCCGCCAGAGCCGCCCGCCTGTCCGGAGCCGCCCGCCTGTCCGATGCAGCCATTGCCGCCCGCCAGCCAGGTGCAGCCATCGCCACCCGCCAGCCGGTCGTAGCCGGGGTCGCCCACCAGTCCTCCGGCGTGGCCAGTGGCGCTACCTAAGTGGGCAACGCCGAGGGTGGAGTGGAGGCCATGTCCCGCACCTGAGCCGCCGCCATAAGAAGGCCCACCCGGACCCTCCCCTTCAGAGTCAGGTTTTGCGGTCGGAGTCCGCACCTTGGGGGGGGGGGGGGTACTGTAACGCCCTGGCCATAGAGAGGGGTTTTTGTTCTTTATTTTGGTTAGGCCAGGGTGTTACATTGGGTGGGCGTTCTATGTTCATTTTCTATGTTGTCTGTTTCATTGATTTTGGCCGTGTGGCTTCCATTCAGTCACAGCTGTTGTTGGTTGTTGCTGATTGGGAGTCACACATAAGTGCCTGTTTTTCCGTTGGGGTTTTGTGGGTAATTGTTTCTGTTTCGTTTCGCACCAGACAGGACTGTTTTGGCTGTCGGTTTTCTTGTTTTTTGTATCGTGTTCTTACGTTAATTAAATAACTATGATGAACACTAACTCCGCTGCGCCTTGGTCTACTCTCTCTCCCGACAGCCGTTACACACGTTTATCTGTAAAAACAATAGTACGCAAGTATAAACACCATGGGACCACGCAGCCGTCATACCGCTCAGGAAGGAGAAGCGTTCTGTCTCCTAGAGATGAAAGTGCTTTGGTGCGAAAAGTGCATATCAAGCCTAGAACAACAGCAAAGGACCTTGTGAAGATACTGGAGGAAACAGGTACAAAAGTTTCTATATCCACTGTAAAACGAGTTGAATATCGACATCACCTGAAAGGCGGCTCAGCAAGGAAGAAGCCACTGCTCCAAAACCGCAATAAAAAAGCCAGACTATGGTTTGCAATTGCACATGGGGACAAAGATCATAATTTTTGGAGAAATGTCCTCTGGTCTGATGAAACAAAAATAGAACTGTTTGGCCATAATGACCATCGTTATGTTTGGAGGAAAATTGGGGAGGCTTGCAAGCCGAAGAACACCATCCCAACCGTGAAGCACGGGGGTGGCAGCATCATGTTGCGGGGGTGCTTTGCTGCACGAGGGACTGGTGTACTTCACAAAATAAATGGCATCATGAGGGAGGAAAATTATGTGTATATATTGAAGCAACATCTCAAGATATCAGTCAGGAAGTTAAAGCTTGGTCCCAAATGGGTCTTCCATTTCCATTTGACCCCCAGCATATTTCCAAAGTTGTGGCAAAATGGCTTAAGGACAACAAAGTCAAGGTATTGGAGTGACCATCACAAAGCCCTGACCTCAATCCTATGGGAAATCTGTGGGCAGAACTGAAAAAGCGTGTGCGAGCAAGGAGGCCTACAAACCTGACTCAGTTACACCAGCCCTGTCAAGAGGAATGGGCCAAAATTCACCCAACTTATTGTGGGAAGCTTGTGGAAGGCTAGCCGAAACGTTTGACCCAAGTTAAACAATTTAAAGGCAATCCTATCAAAAACTAATTGAGTGTATGTACACTTCTGACCCACAGGGAATGTGAAAATGAAAAGAAATAAAAGCTGAAATAAATAATTCTCTCTACTATTATTCTGACATTTCACATTCTTAAAATAAAGTGGTGATCCTAACTGACCTAAGACAGGGCATTTTTACTAGGATTAAATGTCAGGAATTGTGAAAAACTGAGTTTAAATGTACACTGGTCAAAAAAATAAAGGGAACACTTAAACAACACAATGTAACTCCAAGTCAATCACACTTCTGTGAAATCAAACTGTCCACTTAGGAAGCAACACTGATTGACAATAAATTTCACATGCTGTTGTGCAAATGTATAGACAACAGGTGGAAATTATAGGCAATTAGCAAGACACCCCCAATAAAGGAGTGGTGACCGCAGACCACTTCTCAGTTCCTATTCCTGGCTGATGTTTTGGTCACTTTTGAATGCTGGCGGTGCTTTCACTCAAGTGGTAGCATGAGACGTAGTCTACAACCCACACAAGTGGCTCAGGTAGTGCAGCTCATCCAGGATGGCACATCAATGCGAGCTGTGGCAAGAAGGTTTGCTGTGTCTGTCAGCGTAGTGTCCAGAGCATTTGAGGCGCTACCAGGAGACAGGCCAGTACATCAGGAGACGTGGAGGAGGCCGTAGGAGGGCAACAACCCAGCAGCATGACCGCTACCTCCGCCTTTGTGCAAGGAGGAGCAGGAGGAGCACTGCCAGAGCCCTGCAAAATGACCTCCAGCAGGCCACAAATGTGCATGTGTCTGCTCAAACGGTCAGAAACAGACTCCATGAGGGTGGTATGAGGGCCCGACGTCCACAGGTGGGGGTTGTGCTTACAGCCCAACACCGTGCAGGACGTTTGGCATTTGTCAGAGAACACTAAGATTGGCACATTCGCCACTGTGCTCTTCACAGATGAAAGCAGGTTCACACTGAGCACATGTAACAGACGTGACAGAGTCTGGAGACGCCGTGGAGAACGTTCTGCTGCCTGCAACATCCTCCAGCATGACCGGTTTGGCGGTGGGTCAGTCATGGTGTGGGGTGGCATATCTTTGGGGGGCCTCCATGTGCTCGCCAGAGGTAGCCTGACTGCCATTAGGTACCGAGATGAGATCCTCAGACCCCTTGTGAGACCATATGCTGGTGCGGTTGGCCCTGGGTTCCTCCTAATGCAAGACAATGCTAGACCTCATGTGGCTGGAGTGTGTCAGCAGTTCCTGCAAGAGGAAGGCATTGATGCTATGGACTGGCCCGCCCGTTCCCCAGACCTGAATCCAACTGAGCACATCTGGGACAGCATGTCTCGCTCCATCCATCAACGCCACATTGCACCACAGACTGTCCAGGAGTTGGCGGATGCTTTAGTCCAGGTCTGGGAGGAGATCCCTCAGGAGACCATCCGCCACCTCATCAGGAGCATGCCGAGGCGTTGTAGGGAGGTCATGGAGGCACGTGGAGGCCACACACACAACTGAGCCTCATTTTGACTTGTTTTAAGGACATTACATCAAAGTTGGATCAGCCTGTAGTGTGGTTTTCCACTTTAATTTTGAGTGTGACTCCAAATCCAGACCTCCATGGGTTGATAAATTGGATTTCCATTGATTATTTTTGTGTGATTTTGTTGTCAGCACATTCAACTATGTAAAGAAAAAAGTATTTAATAAGATTATTTCATTCATTCAGATCTAGGATGTGTTATTTTAGTGTTCCCTTTATTTTTTGAGCAGTGTATTTGGGTAAGGTCTATGTAAACTTCCGACTTCAACTGTATATACAAAAGTATGTGGACATCCCTTCAAATGAGTGGATTTGGCTATTTCAGCCACAACCGTTGCAGAGAGGTGTATACAATCGAGCATACACTCATTCAATCTCCATAGACAAACATTGGCAGTAGACTGGCCTTACTGAAGAGCTCAGTGACTTTCAACTTGGCACCGTCATAGGATTTCACATTTACAACAAGTCAGTTCGTCAAATTTCTGCCCTGCTAGAGCTGTCCCGGTCAATTGTAAGTGCTGTCATTGTGAAGTGGAAACGTCTAGGAGCAACAACGGCTCAGCCGCGAAGTGGTAGACCACACAAGCTCATAGAACGGGACCGCCAAGTGTGGAAGTGCGTAAAACATTTCTGTCCTGGGATTGCAACACTCACTACCGAGTTCCAAACTGCCTCTTGAAACAAGGTCAGAACAAGAACTGTTCGTCACCAGCTTCATGAAAGGGGTTTTCATGTCCGAGCAGCCGCACACAAGCCTAACATTACCATGGGCAACGCCAAGCGTCGGCTGGAGTGGTGTAAAGCCCGCCGCCAGTGGACTCTGGAGCAGTAGAAACGCGTTCTCTGGAGTGATGAATCCCGCTTCCCCATCTGGCAGTCCGACTAATGAATCTGAATTTGGTGGATGCCAGGAGAACGCTACCTGCCCCAATGTATAGTGTCAACGATAAAGTTTGATGGAGGAGGAATAATGGTTTGAGGCTTTTTTTTGTGGTTCGGGCAAGGCCCCTTAGTTCCAGTGAAGGGAAATAGTAATGCTACAACATACAATGATTCTGTGCTTCCAACTTTGTTGCAAAAATTTGAGGAAGGCCCCTTTCCTGTTTCAGCATGACAATGCCCCTGTGCACAAAGCGAGGTCCAAACAGAAATGGTTTGCCGAGATCGTTGTGTAAGAACTTGACTGGCCTGCACAGAGCCCTGACCTTAACGCCATCGAACACCTTTGGGATTAATTGGAACCCAGACAGTGAGACAGGGATAATCGCCCAACATCAGTGCCGGACTTCACTAATGCTCTTGATGCTGAATGGAAGAAAGTGCTTGCAGCAATGTTCCAACATCTAGTGGAAAGCCTTCCCAGAAGAGTGGAGGCTGTTATAGCAGCAAAGAAGGGACCGACTCTATGTTAATGCCCATCATTTTGGAATGTGATGTTCGACGAGCAGGTGTCCACATACTTTTGGTCATGTAGTGTACACACTTTGAAACCCAGAACAGAAATCGTGTTTAATTGCGTCAGTTGCTCGGTTTAGTTCTGGGGGCAGGTATGTTAGAAAATATACTAGAACGAGGGCCGTAGCCCCACCCCCTCTCTGTGCAAGTTTCAGGAAAGTCTATGGTCCACATGTCAACCTTTCCTTCTGAAATTTAAAAGATGCGAGCACCTGCAAAATCGTGATTTCTGAAAAATGATCAGTGACGAAAGATCTGAGTACCGTAACAATATTCATCTTTAGTTGTCGCATCCTGATCCCACAGTCTGTTGACAGACGCTATGATACCATTTATGTTACGTGCGTCTGAGAGATTGCACAATTTAAGACATCATTTGCAGTTGTATCTGAAGACAAGCAGATGGAGTCCTCAATCTCAACATCCCATGGCCTCATACATTTACAGGTAACTGCCAAAATAAAGAAAACACTTGAGTTGTTTGAGCTTTTATGGTGTGGGGTGTATTGTCCAGGCTTGATTTAGTTCCACTCAACCTCTTAGAGGGCAAGGAAAACGGCAATAAATACACAGCCATTCTGAGTGATCGCTTTCAACCTATGGTGAAACATTTCTATCCTGATGGGAATGGTCTCTTCCAGGATGACAATGCCCCCATCCACAGGGCACGAGTGGTCACTGAATGGTTTGATGAGCATGAAAACGATGTAAACCATATGTCATAGCCATCTCAGTCACCAGATCTCAACCCAATTGAACACTTATGGGAGATTCTGGAGCGGCGCCTGAGTTTTACACCACCACCACCATTCCTTGCGGAAGATTGGTGTTGCATCCCTCCAATAGAGTTCAAGACACTTGTAGAATCTATGCCAAGGTGCATTGAAGCTGTTCTGGCGGCTTGTGGTGGCCCAATGCCCTATTAAAAAGCTTTATGTTGGCGTTTCTGTTTCCTTTATTTTGTCAGTTACCAATATGCAGCCTTCTTTAATTTATTCAGCTCTCACCATCAGTCAGATGTTATTATTTACTTGAAATAGATGGACAATAACGTTGGATTTTGAAATAATTTTATTTGTCAATCTATTCAAAGTCAACTTGTTTGTTGTTTAAATTACTAGATAAACATTCATCAAACATGTACTTTATTGTTACCAAGCCACAGTATACATAAACAAAGCATCCAAAGACTGTCTCCAGTCTCTTTGCATGACACTAGCCATAAAAACACTGCATCAACTCTTTACTACAAAATACAAACCTTTTTCCTATATCTTCTGCACTCATCATTTCTGCAGAGTTGTATTTATTATTATTATTATTATTATTATTATTATTATATCTGTGCTGTATGGCAGGGCACTATAAACTCACTTGAAAAATAAAAAAAGAAGAACAGTACCTCGCTATGTCCTGAGCTAGTATAAACTAAGGGACACAATATTTTCCCTGATACTTGTCAAAAGTCCCTTGTCAGTTCAACACAAAACAATATAGATCCTTAAGGGTAGCAGACATCTTCAATTTACCAATCACATAACTTCTCCTCTGGGTTTTTGCTCTAGTGTTTGAACCATTATATAATCTTGTTTGTATTTACACTATTGCAAGAGAGCGACCTCTCTAATGTGGAGGAATGTAATTCCAAACAGTAGTTATGTTCCTCAGATTCAACAATGGTCTGTCTGCCTATCACAATTTTGATACCTTCCCTAATTCTGTCATGACGCCATATCCTCTCTTTGTGTATCTCTGTACTGTGTAGTATCATATCCATACCAGCAGCTTCTAGCTGGGGACACAGAACTGTACAGAACTGTGTGCAGCTTTACTTTACTCTATTGTGTCTAGTGTTGTATGTCATAGGTTAAGGCACGGGTTGAGTTTAATCCCTAATGTGTTCTGTTCACCTTGTGATTCTAGAATCTAGTGGATTAAAGCAGCGTTGCATTCTGCAGAGGTCTGACAATCCAGAAAAATAGATCTTGTAGAACTGCCATTACAGGCAGCTTGAAATTCAGTCATCTAACATATGGCATGATTATAATTAAGTAAGTTAGAACACAGCAGCGAGTGAGGAGGGAAGCCAGTAAAACGCTTGATACAGGGGAAGCATGTTAATTAAGCAATAAGGCCAGAGGGGGTGTGGTATACGGCCAATATACCATGTTCTTATGCGCAACGCGGAGTGCCTGGATACAGCCCTTAGCCGTGGTATATTGGCCATATACCACAAACCCCAGAGGTGCCTTACTGCTATTATAAACTGGTTACCAACGTAATTAGGGCAGTAAAAATACATGTTTTGTCATCATACCCGTGGTATATGGTCTGATATATCAGCCAATCAGCATTCAGGGTTCGAAACACCCAGTTTCTAATAAACAATATACTGCATCTTTACTGCATTTAGCTGTAATTAAATCACTGTTCATTGTGGACAAGTTATGAGTGTGTAATGTTCTATATACTGTACATGTATCAAAACAGAGAAGGGATATAGTAGGGCCACAAAAACAACAAACCGTTTGGCTTGAAGAACATAATGATGCAGTTATGGAGCATTTATGTTCAGTATAGTGAAATGACACCCTAATCATCCCCTTTATGACCTAATCTTCCACCTGAGACCATAGCATAGAAGGAAACCTGCAGTATTGATGTAGGATCTGTGCCATGATAGCTTATTACCAGTCTTAACGCTGATGATTTACTTATGCATGTTCAAGACAAACAATATATCCAGATCATGTTGTTGAGTGAAAATATAGTGTCAATAACCCATGAAAGGTTTTGCGTTCAAGTCTTGATATTTGCTATGAGTGCTTTTAGTATCCCTACAGCGAAGCACAGCACATAGAGAACATGTTAACTCTCTCTCTCTCTCTCTCTCTCTAGTGTGGGAATTAACCAAAGGAATGTCCCCATTGGGAATCACATCTATGGTTGTATCACCAGATACTTAGCTACTCTATTTACATTGCATTTTTCAACCTAGTTATTCAACAAATCAATTTCTGATATATATATGATATATATATATATATATATATATATATATATATATATATGCTTTAGTATAAAAATATGATCCAACTCAATTATAACATTGTCAAATTAGGTAGCGCTTAATCAAAAACATACCTACATTTCTGTACCATTTAAAACATTGAAAGGTATTTACCAGACAAAAAGGAATACAAAACATACCCAATAATAGTTAGTATCTTGCATACCTCTGGTTATAGTTGGGGCAAGCAATCACATAATCACTGAATCTATGTACAAAGCATTAATACAACATGGTGCAGAGAGTGAAGCTAGGTCCATTACACCAATAAAAAACATTGATTTGTGGATTCATGAGAATTTGCTACGGTAAGCAAAGAACAAAAAACATTCCCTCACAGAAAATATACACACGTACTGTATATCCTTTCCATCAGAAAAGCATGCACACATGAAGGATTATTTCATTCTGTCTTTGAAACATTCCCAACAGTTCTGTGAAGGATTGATGGCTGGTTTGATGAGGCAGTTTTAGTATTTAATCTCTACTAGACTAAAACAACTAGTCTATGGAGTAATGAGAGAGAGAGAGAGAGAGAGAGAGAGAGAGAGAGAGAGAGAGAGAGAGAGAGGAGAGAGAGAGAGAGAGGAGAGAGAGAGAGAGAGAGAGAGGAGAGGAGAGAGAGCGAGAGAGCGCGAGAGAGAGAGAGAGAGAGAGAGAGAGAGAGAGAGAGAAGGCTGTCTTGTTAATGGCTTAAAATGCTGTAAATCTGCCTTTGTTAAGGTTTTATTACAGTTTGAAATCATATTAGCCCTTTAATACCAGTATACAAAACAAGATGGAGTGCCAAATATTACAGTATATAAAAGAGTCTCATATCATATCTCGTAACTACACTGTGCTTTAGTGTTGCGTTGTGGGTGCATTTACACAGTGAATCTCTGATTGGTCATTTCCAAGTCAGTCTGTTTTGAATGAAATCAAACCACTTACAAACAAATGTCCTGATGGGGCCATGTTCTGAATGGTGGGGGGACACTATTGACATGGTAGTTTGTTTACTTTTGTTTGTGAAAGTATTGAAAATGAAAAATCTTTGAAATCATTGAGCTTCACCTTGGTTTTATAAAATGAATATAATGCACACCAAAGCCTCCATGTAAGAGTTTGGTCTAGATAGGAGAGGAAAATGAGATGAAGGGCAAGGTATGTGAAACCATCACTAAAAAGCACATAGTGAATTCTCGGTCGAAATATGACTGATGAGTAACTGACGTTTGAACAACGGAGGCCTGTGGAGGCCAATAATGTGTCCCTCCATCTGAGGCTGTGGGTCTTTGCCCAAAAGAGCAAAGGACTAAAAACTCAGTGGGATATAGGGGGAGCACTTTCTGAAACTCTGTAGCCTCATTCATGATAACATTAGCAAATATGCAAATGTTAAATGAACAATTATAGCTAAAGTCGTTTTTTCCCCCCGGAGGAATCCAAATTTCTAAGACATGATTAGTTATAGCCTAAGCAGGAGCAAGAGCTTGAAAACACACAGGAGAGGTTTCCCAAAATGAATTAAGCAATATGTTATATTTACTTGTACTGTGAGTTGGATTTTGAGCCGCTGCAGACACGTCTGAGGGACAGTAACCTGGTACAGTGTGATGTATTAGGAAACTGAATATAGGAGAGACACACACACACTGGCAGTGAGAGAGACAGACACTCATGAGGACCTCATTGACCATGCAATCCCATAACCTCACTGGGGGAGGACATCCAATCGCTAAAAAGCTGCCTTACTGTGAGACACAGTCACTCACATCTGAAGTCTGTATTCGGCATTGAAGTCGCGTGGGTGTCTTTACTGCAAAATAGGTGTGCAACATTATCATTCTTTTCTCTTACTCTGAAGTTCGTTACAAAATGACATAGTTATAAACATACTGCTGGAGTGGTGATTCTGTCGATACGTCCTGCTGTTCATCACTCAAGGGCCTGATTAGGTCAGAGATGTGTGTACCGTATAGGAAAGGGATCCCCTCTAGCAGGGACTCTGGTGGCTATAGTCTGACTGAATCATATGCTGCATTTAGACAGGCAGCCCAATTCTGATCTTTTTCCCACAAATTGGTATTTTGACCAGTCACATCAGATCTTTTCATATCAGATCTTTTTCAGAGCTGATCTGATTGGTCAAAAGACCAATTAGTACAAAAAATATCAGAATTGGGCTGCCTGTCTAAACACAGCCACTGTTATCTAAACAAGCCATTGATTATTTGATCCGTGTACTTCTTTCTGACGTTGGCCAAAGGTGTCTAAACCCAGCCAAATACATGTTCTCTAGTTAGGACAAACACTGGAACAGGACACTCAATTCAGCTTCACATTGCCCGTCCACACAGGTAATATGGCCCTATAGGTCCCTGTGGGAGTAGTGGATGCCACCACAGGTGCCCAGAATATAGTCCTATTGTCCTGTCCAGTCCTGTCTGAAAGATGAGCAACCCTGCATCTGGGGGTCCAGTGGTTCCATCCTTTCATGGTGGGACTATTCAGAGAGACTGTTCACGCATGTGTCCCCAAAATGGAGGGCAACCTCCTTTCTAAACTCAGTACATGTCCCCAAAATGGAGGGTGAGGTGGGTGTGTGACCCAGCCCCCAACCTCCTCTCTAGGCTCAGTATCTCAGTACATGTCTCTGTAGATCTCCTGCAGCAGGGGGTGGAGCGACATGTCCTCTGTTTTCTTGATCTCCTGGACCAACTGAGCGTGCTCGGTGACCAGCTGCCGGAGGTCGGACAGTTTCTGCAGCAGCTTGGGGAAGAGGAAGGTGTCGTCTGGGTGGTTGGCCAGCAGGTGGAGCCGCAGCACCTGAACAATGTTCTCCTGCATGCGCTCAATGTGGCCAACGTTCACCAGGCCGGGACGGTCTGAGGGAGAAGAAAGAGGACAGAAAAATTAGAGAAAGAAGGTGGATTATGCCAATCCAAGAAGAGACATTATGATTGGCATAGAGCTGAAGAGCAAATCCATCAAGAAGATCAGTAATAACACTAGTAATTAACTACCAATTAGTGGTAACTACCAATTAGTGGTCATTAACCCCAGATCCTAGCCTCTACCTCTCTCTCTCTTACCTCCGCAGCAGATGATGGCGGCCACAAACAGGGCCAGGTCACTGTCATCCAGCTCCAGCCCGTTGAACTTCATGGCGAACTGGAACTTGGGTTCCATCATGTCGCTGAAAGGCCTCCTCAGACTCTTGAGAAACTCCCTGGTGATGAAGCCCGATCCGTAGGCCACCAGGAGGCCGTCCTTGTTCATACATGAGGCCAGCAGGGCGAACAGCGCCTCATACACTCCATACTTCAGCAGAGTCACCTGGTCGTTCAGGTCCAGGCTTGAGAAGCCGGGGACAGACTTGGCGAACTCAGTCAGCTCTGTGACCGTCTCCACGGAGGTGCACTGGCAGCAGTGGAAGATGCGTACCTCAGCCTCCTTCTCCAGCAGATGGCCCCCAGCCGTGCCCACCATCTTGGCAACGAGGGTCTGCTCTGCCAGCTGGAGGGTATCCATGTCGTGGATGACAAATGGCTGCAGGGGCATGAAGGGAGACAGGGTGGTGAGGAGACATGCATTTTAATTGAGCTAAAGCACGGATCTTCCACGCTCCGGATTGAATCTGGGCCATAGTCTGTAGTCATGTGTAATGAATGACAGCCCATTATGTAGCAACGTTGGTAGATAGGAATGGCCCTATTTCAAACACTTGCCCCTAGAAAGACCCTGTGGAAAAGGACAGGTATTTGCAATATTACTACTACTAGAGTGAGGAACCATATGTTACAAAAACAGTCCTGCCTACATGTAAGGATAGACAGCCTAAATAACATTTACTGACAGAAAGGAAGGAAATATGTTATTTCAGGAAGTTTAAATCCTTATTGTGACATAATCTGAGCCCTGTCCTTGATCCTAGAGTAAATTAAGAACTCCCCCGTCTCAAAACCTATAATGTATGTTATTGCCGTTATGAATCTGGCGAGGTTAACTTGTTTCTACTGAAATATGTTTAGGGACAGGGCAAACAGGGTCAAGATTAGCTGTGATGTCCTAAGCTGTAGCAAAACAAACAGGCAAATCTAATATACAGTAATCACGTGTGTACCCTTAGAGATGGAGCCATGTCTTACAAAAACACTGCTGCCTGTGTTCCTCAACAAGCACTGCAAAGACACCAACTCAACATGTTTCCAACCGGAAATACACAAGGACTGTGTTTACTTACTTAAATAAACTCAACAGTTATCTAACTCTGCTTTGCAACGGGTTAAAAAATAACACGTTTGTTTTTAGAGTGTAAGGCTGCTAAACAACTGTCTGTGGGTCACTGTTTTGGTGGGGTTGTTTTGGAAGTAGGCTACACTACCAGAGATGCAGTGGGGAAAGTTCCCACAGGTGCCAATCCAGCACCTGCTCCTGTATATCAAACCCAGAGCTCTGATACGTTAATGCTGCGCAAACAATAAACTCCGTGCTAAACACAGTTTACTCAACTCACAATATGATACGCTCCCAACATTTGACTGGCAATGCATGCCAAAATAGTATTGTTGATGGTGGCAACTGGGTGAAAGGCAGAGCCGCTTGATCAACAACAGAAAATGTGTTCAATCTGTGCATACTGTATGCAGAAGGCAAGACACTGTAAAAATAATGAAAAAATATTCAACTTATAATTGTAAGGCAACCAGCTGCAATAGGATTGTGTTTGCTCAACATTTGGGAATATTGCTGAACCAATATACAGTTGAGTGAACAAACTTTAACACATTAGCTCCAATTCTTGCCCATTTGAAGTCCACTCAACTCACAGAATAATGCTGATTAAACAATTGATTAAGTTAGCTGTAACGGCTGTTGAATGGAGTAGACCAAGGCACAGTGTGGTTAGTGCTCATCTTTGTAATTTAATGGAAAAAGAGAACACTTTACAAAATAAACAAAAGACAACAGCCAAACAGTTCTGTCAGGTAACAAATGACTAAACAGAAAATAACCACCCACAAAACCCAAAGGAAAACAGGCTGCCTAAGTATGGCTCCCAATCAGCAACAACGGTGTACTGCTGTCCCTGATTGAGAGCCATACCCGGCCGAAACAAAGAAATACCAAACATAGAAAAAAGGACATAGAATGCCCACCCCAACTCACGCCCTGACCAACCAAAATAGAGACATAAAAGGATCTCTAAGGTCAGGGCGTGACATTAGCTTTTTTTTTTTACAGTGTACTGGAGAGTGTTTGGGTAAATTGAGAAATTTTTTACATTCTGCATCACTCCGTCAAGGGAAATATTGTATTTTTTAAATAAAATAAATATCTATATACACTGTGTACAAAAGATTTCCATGACAAAGCTATGATCCCTTATTGATGAAACTTGTTAAATCCACTTCAATCAGTGTAGATGAAGGGGTGGAGACAAGTTAAAGAAGGAACTTTAAGCCTTGAGAGAATTGAGACATGGATTGTGTGTGTGCCATTCAGAAGATGAAAGGTCAAGACAAAATACTTAAGTGGCTTTGAACGGGGTATGGTAGTAGGTGCTAGGCACACCAGTTTGAGTGTGTCGAGATCTTCAACGCTGCTGGGTTTTTCACGCTCAATAGTCTCCTGTGTGTATCAAGAATGGTCCACCACCTGGACAACCAGCCAACTTGACACAACTGTGGGAAGCATCGAAGTCAACATGGGCCTGCATCCCTGTGGAACGCATACGACACCTTTTAGTGTCCATGCCCCGACGAATTGAGGCTGTTCTGAGGGCAAAAGGGGTGTAACAAACAAACACTTTGTACTTTTTATTACACTTTTAACATAGGCCAGGCCCTGTTGTTACCTGATATCCCTGCAATAATGCCTTGCATTACGCCTGGTAAGAAAACACTTTAATTTGCTTAACTTGCCATTGGCTCCAACATTGGCAAAATTTTCTCCATGGCCAACGGCTCAACTTACCCCAAGGCAAACCTTTTAACTATATTAGCTCACACAGCTACAAGGATGCACTTTCATGCTAGATTTAGGACCTCATATTGAAGCTTATAAAGACCCCAACTGATGTATAGAACAATCTTAAAATTAGCTACTTTGGTTTAGATCAACACCAACTGAATTTGGCTGTGCCCGGAGTATCCCTGAAGTACCCCTCATGTACATTTTACCAGTAGGTCTATGGTCTTATGAGTCTTCTCAAGTACCCCCAGCTGATAGGCCAAGTACCCCCAGGGGTCCTAGTACCCCTGGTTGGGAACCACTGGTTTAGATACAAGTATCATCAAACCTCTAACACAATAAATTCATTTGACTTGGCGAAAATCACTTTTTTGGACATAACTTTCTTATCACTTTTTCAATGTGGTTTCTTCCTCCACAGACTGCATGAAATTATGACCTCTTCCTAAATATTTGGTCACATGATTAATTTTGTGTACAGTGCATTTGGACCCCTTCCCTTTTTCCAAATGTTGTTACATTACAGCCTTATTCTAAAATGTATTAAATAAAAAATGTCCCTCATCAATCTACACACAATATCCCATAATGACAAAGAAAAAACAGTTAAAAATTGTTTTTTGCAAATGTATTAAAAATACAAAACAGAAATACCTTATTTACATAAGTATTCAGACCTTTTGCTATGAGACTCGAAATTGAGCTCAGGTGCATCCATGTTTCCATTGACCATCGTTGAGATGTTTCTACAACTTGATTGGAGTCCACCTGTGGTAAATTCTATTGATTAGACATGATTTGGAAAGGCACACACCATGTTTATATAAGGTCCCACAGTTGACAGTGCATGCCAGAGCAAAAACCAAGCCATGAGGTCTAAGGAATTGTCCTTAGAGCTCTGAGACAGATCTGGGGAAGGGTACCAAAACATTTCTGCAGCATTGAAGGTTCCCAAGAACACTGTGGCCCCATTCTTAAATGGAAGAAGTTTGGAACCACCAAGACTATTCCTAGAGCTGTCCACCTGCCAAACTGAACAATCGGAGGAGAAGGGCCTTGGTCAGGGAGGTGACCAACAACCCGATGGTCACTCTGATAGACCTCCAGAGTTCCTCTGTGGAGATGGGAGAACCTTCTAGAAGGACAACCATCTCTGCAACACTCCACCAATCAGGCCTTTATGGTAGAGTGGCCAGACGGAAGCCACTCCTCAGTAAAAGGCACATGACATCCTGCTTAGAGTTTTGCAAAAGGCACCTAAAGGACTCTCAGACCATGAGAAACAATATTCTCTGGTCTGATGAATCTAAGATTTAACTATTTGGCCTGAATGCCAAGCGTCACATCTGGAGGAAACCTGGTACCATCCCTATGGTGAAGCATGGTGGTAGCATCATCATGCTGTGGGTATGTTTTTTAGCAGCAGGGACTGGGAGACTAGTCAGTAGAGATCCTTGATGAACATCTTCTCTAGAGCGCTCAGGACCTCAGACTGGGGCGAAGGTTCACCTTCCAACAGGACAATGACCGTCAACATACAGCCAAGACAACGCAGGAGTCTCTAAATGTCTCTAAATGTCTCTAAATGTCCTGAATAAATGGGTCTGAATACTTTATGAATGCACTGTATGGCTTCCTGCAAACAAGCCTGGCTCAACTTACACCTTAGGCTCAACTTTAACCCACTCTCCCCTCAAGGCATTGCTAAAGGCTATGCTAAAGGCTATGCTAAAAGCTATGCTAAAGCTAAACTGAGTGTCTATCCATACAGTGTAGTTGGTCCACAGTTTCTGCTCACTGTTTACAACACTGTGATACCATGAGCTCATTGGGAAACTTGGAGAAGATCAAACCATGCTCTTAGCTGCTTGGACTGAATCACTTCTAACAACTGGACTAGACTATCATTAACTCTAGTAACTAGTAACTGGACTAGACTACTGAACTCTGAGTGGATAGTCAAGGGATAATGCCAGAAAAGCCGGTGTTTGCAAGATATATTGGCACGCCTGCAAACAGTGGCAGCTCTGCTTCTAGCTCCTAAGCAACTTTGCTGTATTTTGTTTTTTTGGTGTGTTATTTCTTACATTATTAGCCCAGAATGTTTTTTAAAATATTACATACAGCCAGAAATAAATGTTGGATATCAGAGCGGTGGTAACTCACCAGCATTACGGCCAGGAATACGACTTTCCTGAATTGGATCCTTTACTTGTATCCCCCAGGGCAATTTAACTTATCCCAGAGGCTGCTCCAAGACGTGGCCAGAAGAGAAGAGAAGAGGTATTCGGAGTGGACTTCTAGTCCGACTCAGGAGGAGGGCACACCATCCACCGCTTCCGAGTATATTACTCACTAATGTCTCTGGACAATTAAGTTGATGAGATCAGGGCAAGGATCTCCTTCCAGAGAGACATAAGGGACTGTAACATACTCTGTTTCAGGGAATCATGGCTCTCTCGGGATATACTGTTCCCGTCCATGCAGACAGGAGTAAAGAACTTTCCGGGAATGAAGAAAGGCGGGGGAGTATGTTTCATGGTTAACTACTCATGGTGTGATTGTGATAACATACAGAAACTGTATATTTTCCCTCAAGCCGATACCACAACAGCCCTCAAGGAACTACACTGGACTTTATGGAAACTGGAAACCACATATCTTGAGGTCGCATTTATTGTAGCTGGGATTTTAACCAAGAAAATGTAAAGAAAACGCTATGGAAGTTCTATCAACACACTGACTGTAGTACTCGCTTAGGAAAAACACTAGACCACTGCTACTCGCATTTTCGAGATGCCTACCAGGCCCTACCCTGCCCTCCCTTCGGCAAATCAGATCACTACTCCATTTTGCTCCTCCCTTCCTATAGGCAGAAACTCGAACAGGAAGTACCCGTGCTAAGGTCTATTCAACGCTGGTCTGACCAATCAGAATCCATGCTTCAAGATTGTTTTGATCACAAGGACTCTGATATGTTCTGGGTAGCCTATGAGAATAACATTGACGTTTACACGGACACGGTGACTGAGTTCATCAGGAAGTGTATAGGGGATGTTGTTCCCAAGGTGACTATTAAAACCTACCGAAACCAGAAATGGATAGATGGCAGCATTCTTGCAAAACTGAAATAGCAAAAAACTGCATTTAACCATGGCAAGGTGACTGGGAATATGGTTGAATAAAAACAGTGTACTTATTCCCTCCGTAAGGCAATCAAACAGGCAAAACGTCAGTACAGAGACAAAGTGGAGTCAATTCAATGGCTCAGACACGAGACTTATGTGGCAGGGTCTGCAGACAATCATGGATGACAACTGACTGAACTAGCACTCACTTAGGTCACAATGAAGTGCTTTGAGAGGCTAGTTCAGGATCATATCACCTCTACCTTACCTGACACCCTAGACCAGTGGTTCTTAACCTGGGTTCGATCGAACCCCAGGGGTTCGGTGAGTCAGTCTCAGGGGTTCGGCGGAGGTCAAGACACACACCCGACTCATATGATTCGTGATGCTGGACATAAAAACGAAGAAAAGGAACAGACTTTGTTGCGAAAATGACATGAGAGTGGCACTTGCCAAGGTGAAGCCGCGCATTTCTGAACTGGTCTCTGAAAGGCAACAGCAGAAGTCACACTGATTTACAATAAATAGTCATTATTATGTTTTTGTTTTTGTGTGAAAATCATGTTTTAATGGTTTTGTTCTTTGAACACTGATGTTGATGCACGGTTCATTTTGTGTACCAGTAAAATATATACCTATGTTTTGAATTGTATTTTTCCAATTAAGAAGGGTTCGGTGAATGCGCATGTGAAACTGGTGGGGGTCAGTACCTCCAACAAGGTTAAGAACCACTGCCCTAGACCTACTGCCATTTGCTTACTGCCTCAATAGATTCACAGATGATGCAATCACCATCACACTGCACACTGCCCTATCCCATCTGCACAAGAGGAATACCTACATCAGAATGCTGTTCATTGACTATAGCTCAGCCTTCAACACCATAGTACCCTCCAAGCTCATCATTAAGCTCAGGGCCCTGGGTTTGAACCCCGCCCTGTGCAACTGGGTCCTGGAGTTCCTGATGGGCCGCCCCCAGGTGGTGAAGGTTGGAAACAACACCTCCACTTCACTTATCCTCAACACAGGTGTGCGTACTCAGCCCCCTCCTGTACTCCCTGTTCCCCCATGACTGCGTGGCCACGCACGCCTCCAACTCAATCATCAAGTTTGCAAATGACACAACAGTAGGAGACCTGATTACAAACAATGACGGGACAGCCTACAGGGAGGAGGTGAGGGCCCTGGTGGAGTGGTGCCAGGAAAATAACCTCTCCCTCAACATCAACAAAATGAAGGAGCTGATCGTGGACTTCAGAAAACAGCAGAGGGAGCACGCCCCTATCCACATCGACGGGACCGCAGTGGAGAAGGGGGAAAGCTTCAAGTTCCTCGGCGTACACATCACTTATAATCTGAAATGGTCCACCCACACAGACAGTGTGGCGAAGAAGACGCAACAGTGCCTCTTCAACCTCAGGAGGCTGAAGAAATTTGGCTTGGCCCCTAGGACCCTCAAAAACATTTACAAATGCACAATTGAGAGCATCCTGTTTTGCTGTATCACCGCCTGGTACGGCAACTGCACCGCCCGAAACCGCAGGGTTCTCCAGAGGGTGGTGCTGTTTGCCCAACACATCACTGGTGGCACACTACCTGCCCTTCAGGACACCTACAGCACCCGATGTCACAGGAAGTCCAAAAAGATCATCAAGGACATCAACCATCCGAGCTATCATCCAGAAGGTGAGGTCAGTACAGGTGCATCAAAGCTGAGACCGAGAGACTGAAAAACTGCTTTTATCTTAAGGCCATCAGACTGTTAAATAGCCATCACTAGCCGGCTACCACCCGGTTACACAACCCTGCACCTTAGAGGCTGCTTCCCTATATACATATTCATGGAATCACTGGCCACTTTAATAACGGAACACTAGTCACTTTAATAATGTTTACAAACTGCTTTACTGATCTCATATGTATATACTGTATTCTATTCTAATGTATTTTAGCCATTGATTTGATTTGATATTCAGTTGCCAGAGACGCGACCCAGTCATTGTCTTTTTGTTCTGTATCTATGGACGCGACCCAGTAGTTCGTTCTAAATGTTCCATTGCCATACTGGCTGCCAACGTTCTTATCCCTTGCTTGCTACTGTAGCTAACCAACTACGGCTAACTTCCGGTCACGTCAAACAGTGCAGCCAGAATAAAAACAGTTGCTGCATTTGCGTTTGTTTAAGCTGTTTTGTAGTGACATTTTATTTGGATACATCCATAACAATGAGCTAATGAGGCGCGATTTCGCCTGGCATAGAAAATGTGCTCTCTCGTCAGGACACTGTTGTTCAGAGTAGATAGCCAACAACACAGCTAACACAATCACTTCAAACTTAAACTGGAAAGACTGTAAACTAGCTGCACTTTGTTTATTTTTACCTTTTTTCAATTTACATTTCTTAGTACATACAGTTGAAGTCGGAAGTTTAGCCAAATACATTTAAACTCAGTTTTTCACAATTCCTGATGTTTAATCCTAGTAAAGATTCCCTGTTTTAGGTCAGTTAGGATCACCACTTTGTTTTAAGAATGTGAAATGTCAGAATAATAGTAGAGAGAATGATTTATTTCAGCTTTATTTCTTTCTTTTATTTCATCACATTCCCAGTGGGTCAGAAGTTTACATACACTCAATTAGTATTTGGTAGCATTGCCTTTAAATTATTTAACTTGGGTCAAAAGTTTCGGGTAGCCTTCCACAAGCTTCCCACAATCAGTTGTGTGAATTTTGGCCCATTCCTCCTGACAGACCTGGTGTAACTGAGTCAGGTTTGTAGGCCTCCTTACTTGCACACACTTTTTCAGTTCTGCCCACGAATTTTCTATGGGATTGAGGTCAGGGCTTTGTGATGGCCACTCCAATACCTTGACTTTGTTGTCCTTAAGCCATTTTGCCACATCTTTGGAAGTATGCTTGGGGTCATTGTCCATTTGGAAGACCCATTTGAGACCAAGTTTTAACTTCCTGACTGATGTCTTGAGATGTTGCTTCAATATATCCACATCATTTTGCTCCCTCATGATGCCATCTATTTTGTGAAGTGCACCAGTCCCTCCTGCAGCAAAGCACCCCCACAACATGATGCTGCCACCCCCGTGCTTCACGGGTGGGATGGCGTTCTTCGGCTTGCAAGCCTCCCCCCTTTTCCTCCAAACATAACGATGGTCATTATGGCCAAACAGTTCTATTTTTGTTTCATCAGACCAGAGGACATTTCTCCAAAAATTACGATCTTTGTCCCCATGTGCAATTGCAAACCATAGTCTGGCTTTTTGAAGGCGGTTTTGGAGCAGTGGCTTCTTCCTTGCTGAGACGCCTTTCAGGTGATGTCGAAATACGACTCGTTTTACTGTGGATATTGATACTTTTGAACCTGTTTCCTCCAGCATCTTCACAAGGTCCTTTGCTGTTGTTCTGGGATTGATTTGCACTTTTCGCACCAAAGTACGTTCATCTCTAGGAGACAGAACGCGTCTCCTTCCTGAGCGGTATGATGGCTGCATGGTCCCATGGTGTTTATACTATTGTTTGTACAGATGAACGCGGTACCTTCAGGCATTTAGAAATTGCTCCCAAGGATAAACCAGACTTGTAGAAGTCTACAATTTTTTTTCTGAGTTCTTAACTGATTTCTTTTGATTTTCCCATAATGTCAAGCAAAGAGGCACTGAGTTTGAAGGTAGGCCTTGAAATACATCCACAGGTACACCTCCAATTGACTCAAATGATGTCAATTAGCCTATCAGAAGCTTCTAAAGCCATGCCATAATTTTCTGGAATTTTCCAAGCTGTTTAAAGGCACCGTCAACTTAGTGTATGTAAACTTCTGACCCACTGGAATTGTGATACAGTGAATTATAAGTGAAATAATATGTCTGTAAACAATTGTTGGAAAAATGACTTGTGTCATGCACAAAGTAGATGTCCTAACCGACTTGCCAAAACTATAGTTTGTTAACAAGAAATTTGTAGAATGGTTGAAAAACAAGTTTTAATGACTCCAACCTAAGTGTATGTAAACTTCCGACTTCAACTGTATCCATAAAAATTATGCCAGCTGATTGATGTTTTTGACTGGCTGAGAAACGCTGCCTGCCTGTCTGTCTTGTCCCGACAAAAGACACGTTCATTACTATGGGAGATCGAATTTTAGATCAAATTTAAATATTGAAACAATGTTGCAAATGTTAAAGAGACAGACAGCAAGGTTTATACAAATATCCACTGTTGAAAACGAAATGTTAGTCTAAAAGAAATGTGAGATAATGTCTAGATTATTTTTATAGTGGAGATAAAGTTTATAAATAGCCTGGCTGGGCTGATGAGACAGTGGTTTGCGCAGTCAGATGGAACAGAGTAAATAGGCATTTTAACGTCATATATTTTAACTTGTGGAATAGACACCGGCTGGAATGCGGTTTTAACCAATCAGCATTTAGGATAAGAACCACTCATTGTATAAAGAGAACTAAAGACTCACCACTGAACAGAGAACTACAGACTCACCACTGAACCGAAGAACTCAGATTCACCACTGAACAGAGGAACTACAGTCTCACCACTGAATAGAGTAATAACAGACTCACCACTGAACAGAATAACTACAGACTCGCCACTGAATAGAATAACTACAGACTCACCACTGAATATAATAACTACAGACTCACCACTGAACAGAGGAACTACAGACTCACCACTGAACAGAGGAACTACAGACTCACCACTGAACAGAATAACTACAGACTCACCACTGAATAGAATAACTACAGACTCACCACTGAATATAATAACTACAGACTCACCACTGAACAGAGGAACTACAGACTCACCACTGAACAGAGGAACTACAGACTCACCACTGAACAGAAGAACTACAGTCTCACCACTGAACAGAGGAACTACAGACTCACCACTGAACAGAGGAACTACAGACTCACCACTGAACAGAAGAACTACAGTCTCACCACTGAACAGAGGAACTACAGTCTCACCACTGAACAGAGGAACTACAGACTCACCACTGAAAAGAGGAACTACAGACTCACCACTGAACAGAAGAACTACAGTCTCACCACTGAACAGAGGAACTACAGACTCACCACTGAACAGAGGATCTACAGACTCACCACTGAACAGAGGAACTACAGACTCACCACTGAACAGAAGAACTAAAGACTCACCACTGAACAGAAGAACTAAAGACTCACCACTTTTTTATTTTTTCACCTTTATTTAACCAGGTAGGCCAGTTGAGAACAAGTTCTCATTTACAACTGCGACCTGGCCAAGATAAAGCAAAGCCGTGCGACAAAACTGACCAGTGAGCTGAGACAAGGTGGGGCTTTACCTAGCAAAGACTTATAGATGACCTGGAGCCAGTGGGTTTGGCGATGAATATGTAGTGAGGGCCAGCCAACGAGAGCATACAGGTCGCAGTGGTGGGTAGTATATGGGGCTTTGGTGACAAAACAGATGGCACTGTGATAGACTACATCCAGTTTGCCGAGTAGAGTGTTGGAGGCTATTTTGTAAATTACATCACCGAAGTCAAGGATCGGTAGGATAGCCAGTTTTACGAGGGTATGTTTGGCAGCATGAGTGAAGGAGGCTTTGTTGTGAAATAGGAAGCCGATTCTAGATTTCATTTTGGATTGGAGAAGCTTAATGTGAGTCTGGAAGGAGAGTTTACAGTCTAACTAGACACCTAGGTATTTGTAGTTGTCCACATATTCCAAGTCAGAGCTGGCCAGAGTAGTGATGCTAGTCGGGTGGGACGGCAGCAATCGGTTGAAGAGCATGCACTTAGTTTTACTAGCATTTAAAAGCAGTTGGAGGCCACGGAAGGAGTGTTGTATGGCGTTGAAGCTCGTTTGGAGGTTTCTTAGCTCAGTGTCCAAAGAAGGGCCAGATGTATACAGAATGGTGTAGTCTGCGTAAAGGTGGATCAGAGAATCACCAGCAGCAAGAGTAACATCATTGATATATACAGGGAAAAGAGTCGGCCCGAGAATTGAACCCTGTGGCACCCCTGTTACTAGCCTAGAGGTCCGGACAACAGGCCCTCCGATTTGACACACTGAACTCTATCTGAGAGGTAGTTGGTGAATCAGGCAAGGCAGTCATTTGAGAAGCCAAGGCTATTTATTTTACCTTTAATTAACTAGGCAAGTCAGTTAAGATAACTATTGAATCTGCCGATAAGAATGCGGTGATTGACAGAGTCGAAAGCCTTGGCCAGGTCGATGAAGACGGCTGCACAGTACTGTCTTTTATCGATGGCGGTTATGATATCATTTAGGACTTTGAGCATGGCTGAGCTGCACCCATGACCAGCTCGGAACCCAGATTGCATAGCGGAGAAGGTACGGTGGGATTCTAAATGGTCGGTGATCTGTTTGTTAACTTGGCTTTCGAAGATTTTAGAAAGGCAGGGCAGGATGGATATAGGTCTATAACAGTTTGGGTCTAGAGTGTCTCCCCCTTTGAAGAGGGGGATGACTGCGGCAGCTTTCCAATCTTTGGGGATCTCAGACGATACAAAAGAGAGGTTGAATAGGCTAATAATAGGGGTTGCAACAATTTTGGAGGATACTTTTAGAAAGAGAGGGTCCAGATTGTCTCTGATTTTGCAGCTCTTTCAGAACATCAGCTATCTGGATTTGGGTGAAGGAGAAGCGGGGGGGGGGGGGGGGGGGGGGGACATGGCCGGCCATTGAAAAATGAAAAATGCTTATTGAAACCATTGATTATCGTAGATTTATCGGTGGTGACATTGTTTCCTATCCTCAGTGCAGTGGGCAGCTGGGAGGTGCTGGGAGGTGCTCTTATTCTCCATGGACTTTACAGTGTCCCAAAACTTTTTGGAATTAGTGCTATAGGATGCACATTTCTGTTTGAAAAAGCTAGTCTTAGCTTTCCTAACTGACTGACTATATTGGTTCCTGACTTCCCTGAAAAGTTGCATATCGTGGGGGCTATTCGATGCTAATGCAGAACGCCACAGGATGTTTTTGTGCTGGTCAAGGGCAGTCAAGTCTGGGGTGAACCAAGGGCTATATCTGTTCTTAGTTCTACATTTTTTGAACGGGGCATGCTTATTTAAGATGGTGAGCAAAGCACTTTTGAAGAGCAACCAGGCATCTTCTATTGACGGGATGAGGTCAATATCCTTCCAGGATACCCGGGCCAAGTCGATTAGAAAGGACTGCTCGCTGTGTTTTAGGTTTTAGGGAGTGTTTTAAGGGAGCGTTTGACAGTGATGAGGGGTGGTCGTTTGACCGCAGACCCATACGCATGCAGGCAATGAGGCAGTGATGGCTGAGATCCTGGTTGAAGACAGCAGAGGTGTATTTAGAGGGCAAGTTGGTCAGGATGATATCTAAGAGGATGCCCATGGTTACGGATTTAGGGTTGTACCTGGTAGGTTGCTTGATAATTTGTGTGAGATTGAGGACATTGTCATGACGTTGGCCTGTGGGTAAGGTTTATGACCCCCCCCCCATAAATACCTTTCTCCCTTCCCCTCTCTGACCCTACTGAAGGACTGCTGTCCTGAAGGACTGCTGTCCTGTTAAATATAGAGAGTCTGGGAACATCAAACAAATGGGGAAAGGAACCATATTTTGGTAATAAAACCAGTTGGAAATATGCTTTGGAACGTAATGAGTATGGATGTCAGTTCGGTTGTCATATGAGATATTATGACTGATGACAGGATGACATAAACTGTACCTGGGAAAGTATACACCCTCTAGTTATCAGAGTCACATGGAATTGTTATGCAATTGAAATGTTTGATATTGAAATTGTTTGTTAGGAGATTAACCTCTTACATCTACACGTTCCGCTAGCGGAACGTCTGCTCCAATATCCAATGATGGGCGGGGCGCGAAATTCAAACTCCTCTAAATCCGAAAACTTACACTTTTCAAACATATGACTATGTTACAGCTATTTAAAGACAAGACTCTCCTTTATCTAACCAAACTGTCCGATTTCAAAAAGGCTTTACAGCGAAAGCAAAACATTAGATTATGTCAGCAGAGTACCCAGCCAGGAATAATCACACAGCCATTTTTCAAGCTAGCATATCATGTCACATAAACCCAAACCATATCTAAATGCAGCACTAACCTTTGATGATCTTCATCAGATGACACACCTAGGACATTGTGTTATACAATACATGCATGTCTGTTCAATCAAGTTCATATTTATATCAAAAACCAGCTTTTTACATTAGCATGTGACGTTCAGAACTAGCATTCCCACCGAACACTTCCGGTGATTTTACTAAATTACTCACGATAAACGTTCACAAAAAGCATAACAATTATTTTAAGAATTATAGATACAGAACTCCTCTATGCACTCGATATGTCCGATTTTAAAATAGCTTTTCGGATGAAGCACATTTTGCAATAATGTAAGTACATAGCCCGGCGTTACAGGGCTAGCTATTTAGACACCCACCCAGTGTAGCCTTCACCAAAATCACATTTCCTATAAGAAAAATGTTCTTACCTTGCTTGTTCTTCATCAGAATACACTGCCAGGACTTCTACTTCAATAACAAATGTAGGTTTGGTCCCAAATAATCCATCGTTATATCCAAACAGCGACGTTTTGTTCGTGCGTTCTAGACACTATCCCAACGCTAAATCTCGGCCACGAGCATGACGCAAAATATGACAAAAAATTTCGAAATATTCCATTACCGTACTTCGAAGCATGTCAACCGCTGTTTAAAACCAATATTTATGCAATTTATCTCGTAGAGAAGCGATAATATTCCGACCGGGAATCTGCCTGTCTGTAAACTGAGGAAAAAACCAAAAGCCGGGGGCGGGGCGTGTCACGCGCCTAAGGCTTAGTCCATTGACTGACCACTCAGCATTTGCTCTCGTGTGCTTCAGCCAGGGCTTTGAATGACATCATTCCTGTTTTTCCCGGGCTGTGAGACTCCATTGTTGACGTGAGAAGTGTCACGTAAGAGCAGAGATCCTTTGTAAACGACAGAGATAATAAAGAAGGGCAAGAAATGTTCAGACAGGGTACTTCCTGAACAGAAGCATCTCAGGTTTTTGCCTGCCATAGGAGTTCTGTTATACTCACAGACACCATTCAAACAGTTTCAGAAACTTTGGAGTGTTTTCTCTCCAAAGCTAATAATTATATGCATATTCCAGTTTCTGGGCAGGACTAATAATCAGATTAAATCGGGTACGTTTTTTATCCAGCCGTGAAATTACTGCCCCCTAGATGTAACAGGTTAAATGTAATTTTAGCTTCCAAATGAGAGAATTGGGTTTTCATAAGGAAAGTGCCCTGCTTGATCAGTGGCCCAACCCTGTGAAGAGACAGGGGTTATAAACGATGAAACACCTCCTTCCCCCTCTCCACTATATAAGCCTTTGACGAAAAGATAACGAGGATGTTCCAGTACGTGAGGTCTGCAGCCTCTACGTTAGAAGGACACACATGTCAAGTACAGAACTGAGCCAACCTCGGCGTGAGCTTTGGTGGCGAATGGTATGAACTTTGAGCTTATTCACTACAGAAGTGATACTTCCTAGCCGTTGAGTTAGCAGCGGCCGCTGTAGACGTGGGCTAGGAAAGGACGGACGACGGATCCAGTCTAACAGACGGACGAAGATACCACCACGTATCCAATTTACCACCAGAGACATTCTTCCGAGGACAGGAAGATCTGTTGGCCAACCCGGCCAGCATCTACGACCAATATACCGAAGTGCAGCTCAGAGTAAATATTTATTGCATTTTTCTTTTCCAAATGGGCGGTAATTTGGTAATGCATAAGATAATGTATTTACGATAGCATAGCTGCTGTTTCTTCGTTCCTAAATCTTCCCGCTCTTTCATTCAAGCCCCAACCCCCTTTCCTTTGTGTAACCAGCTTTCATACAGGTTCCGTCCACCAGGGACGTTTTCTGTATGACATCATTTGTATTCTGTGTATATGTAATTCTGTGTGATTAGTTTAGGTATTTAGTAAATAAATAAGTAAACCCAATTTTGTATTGCTGATTCAACTTGTTAGCCAGGGTTCGTGAAGATAGCCAAGAATTTACAACTTTCATTATGAGACTGAAAATAAGATAATGGTTAATATTGACTGCTATCGATGTAAAATATTACTAAGTATTTTAAGAGTTTATTCGGAAGATAACAGCTCTATAAACGTTCTTCCGTGGTGCCCCGACTTTCTAGTTAATTACATTTACATGATTAGCTTAATCAGGTAATATTAATTACAGAGAAATAATTTTATAGGTTAGCATGTCATATCACATAATCCGGCATAGCCAAAGACACGACAACATCTAGCTTAGATTGTAGGATGGCCGGAGTGTTAAGCATGTCCCAATTTAGGTCACCTAACAGTACGAACTCTGAAGATAGATGGGGGGCGATCAATTCACATATGGTGTCCAGGGCACAGCTGGGGGCTGAAGGGGGTCTATAACAAGCAGTATACCTGGATAGTATGACAGAACTCTGTATGCTATCTCTGCAGTAGATTGCAACTCCGCCCCCATTAGCAGTTCTATCTTGTGGGAAAATGTTATAGTTAGGGATGGGAATTTCAGGATTTTTGATGGCTTTCCTAAGCCAGGATTCAGACACGGCTAGGACATCCGGGTTGAGTGTGATAAAGCAGTAAATAAAACAAACTTAGGGAGGAGGCTTCTAATGTTAACATGCATGAAACTGAACCACTGAACAGAGGAACTACAGACTCACCACTGAACATAGGAACTACAGTAACAGTTTGGTCTGTGTTACATGTGGATGTGTATTTCAACTGACCTGTGACCACTGACCGCTTACTGACTGAATCCTTTCTGACATCTTCTTTATGACCCCTGCCACACCTACACCCACCGATGATGGAATTCACCAATTCACCAGAAACATAACCCTTATCCCACCCATATAGTCTACTCTTGGAGTCCACAGATCTAAGGGCATAATCTTTAAAGAAAGATGAAGGGAGTGGTTTCCAAACACTGTTAATAATGGTCCATTATGAGTCAGGGTCATACAGAGTGTCTCCTCATAAAGTATATTCAGACAGATGTGTCCTAGAAATGTATTTCTGTCGTTGCATGATTCTTTGGCTCCTATTGGGTAGTTGTTGCCAGGTTATATTGACACATAAGGACTGTTTGATTGCCCATTTCATCACATTTAAACTGGATCCAAATGCAGTCTACACACTCCAAAGGGAATCATTCAAAATATAATATTGGACCCTTCTGGTTGCACAAAAAAGACATATGGTGTAATCATTAGGGTTGGAACAAATAGTATGGCATTTCCAATATTTGAATTATTCCCTTTGGACAGTGAGTTTCAGTTTGGTCCAACATGCTCGCATGCATGCGAGCAAGCCTCGATCCCCCCCACTTCCACACACTGCTCTTACTGGAGTGCTGGTCTTTCCGGTGAGGATGGTGCGGGCTTTGGCCTTGTTCATGTTGAAGTTTTTGAGGTAGGCCTCATAGATGTGCCTGGCCAGAGTCTTCTGGTCAGCCTGCTCGGGGTCCTCCACCTCCCTGTCCCCCGTCTGGATCTCTGCCTTCAGCTTCAGCTTCTCTGACTGGGGCATCCGACCAAAACGGATCGCTAAACAGAGAGCAGAGAGGAGGTTGCACAGAGGAGAGGAAGAAAACACATTAGGTGCAGCATGGCAGTGACGAGGACGTGTCATTTCTATTTAATTAAACTGCAACGGACAAAGATGTATCTGTTTTGCTGAGACAGATATGCAGACGCATGTCAATTGTACGGTATATTGTTTATCAAATCAACATAAGAAAGATATGGAGGTTCAAGACAACTGAGTACTGTTTGCCAAATCATGAACACTGTTGTTTTAAGTTTTCTAGATATCAAGACAGGTTATGGATCCCTGGAGACATGAGTTTAATGTCCTGTATGTTTCAGGAACAGTTGAGAGAATTGGTGGCAGGATGAGGGCTAGTTGAGGATTAATGTGTTAGCACGCTAAAGAAAATAGGACAAATCAGGTAGCTAGTGTGTCTGTGTGTGTGTGTGTGTGACTCTGATCCTAAGTGTCTCGCTAATCAGATTACAGTTGCACTACCAATAACCTCTTCCCTCTGACACACACACACACACCCACACACACGCACGCACGCACGCACGCACGCACGCACACACACACACACACACACACACACACACACACACACACACAACAGCAGGTGCACCTATTACATATATTTATGGTACTCTAAAGGGATACAGCTGGGCTCAGATTTCACTGGCTTCTATAGCACAAATGTGTTCTATTGTGATTAACCATACCACACACACATTCACTGACCGGTAAATTACAGTAAAACAAGCCGTTGTTCACAATTAGGCCATATTAGATTACTGTATAAGTGAATGGTTCCTCTAAACTTGGCAGATCCCTGGGAAGGATGGCAAACCTGGGTTCAAATACTATTCAACATAATTTCAAATACTTCGCTTGGGCTCGATTGAGCTTACCTGGCAGACTAAAGCAAACGCTCAAACATTTCAAATAGTAGTTGAACCCACGTCAGGAGGATGTGGATCCTGAGGCAGCAGCCAACTGTCATTAGAGAAAGAGGAAGTGAGAGATGCTCTGAGTGGGGCCCAGGAGACTCGGGATAAGAACATCAGACTAAGCGATGGATGAGAGGATGTGAGTCTCTGACTCACTAAAGCAGAGCACAGGGACGGTGTGGGACAACAATCTGTCAGAATGTCTGTTCAACAAACAACCCAATCTATGCTGCTGAAAGGCTTAAGGAGCAGGGAGGCATTTATAACGTCTCTTCTGGAGTGCTGTAGTCCTGCTGGCCATCAGGCAAACAAAAGTCTACCAAGGCAAGAGTGACTACCGGAATAAATTGCACACAGAACTCAGACTTTTGTGCAAATCTTCCATTGAAATCCATGCATGATTTATGCAAAAGAGGGAGAGAGAGAGAAAGGGGGGGGTCTAAAGCCTCAGTGTATTGGGTTCTATATGTTCCATGACCCTCTCCCATGTCATTCTCCTGTATACTGTTACATTTAGGTAACATATGAAACAGCCCTAAAAATATATTTAAAAAATAAATAAACATAGGAAACACAATACACATGCACAGATAGAGGACTGTATGCACAGCTAGAGGACTGTATGTACAGATAGAGGACTATATGTACAGATAGAGGACTGTATGTACAGATAGAGGGACTGTGTGTACAGATAGAGGACTGCATGTACAGATATAGGAAGTGCAGATAAGATAAGTGAACACCCACTTTATTGTTCCTGAGGGGAAAACTTGTCTTGAACACACAAGTGCTGGTCCCACATAAACATTTTGAAATTCATACTAATATTGAGCATCAGTCCCAGACCTGGGTTCAGATACCATTTATGGTATTTCAAAACTTTAAAAGACATTTGGAAGTATTTATTTATGTTTTATTTGAAAAGACTAGTTGAATATTGGAATGTATTTGGAAATATACATGGCAAGTATTTGAAAATACTGAAATACACTGACTCAAATACACTCCCATGCATTTAACCCATGTATTTGAAAATAGCATTTTAAATATGTATTTGAAAATACTTTCAAATAGTAGGCTATGTATAGTGAATTATTAAAAAATACTTTCAAATAGTTCCAATAGAAGCAGTTGATTTTGTGCTAGACATGCACCTGTCTGGGCTAAATAAAATGTAGACAAATCTCGACCCAATATGTGACCGATGTAGAGACGCTTCTGCAGATCTTATGCATATGTTTTGAGTGTTTTTGCCACATCTGTAACAGGGGAAGTTTTTGGAGTCAATGTAGAATTGTGCCCTCTGGTGGCCCTTTTTGGTCTACCACCTACTGGCTTAATGGTGTCCAGACCAGTGCAGGATGTACTTGCTTTCTCTACTATCATCTCCAAGAGACGTATAGTTCTTAAGTAGAAAACCGCCCACCGTCCATTACACAGTCGACAGTTAAACGATTTGATTCACTTTTTAAAACTATAAAAAAAATATTATACTTTAAAAGGGAAAAAGTATGTATTTCATTCTACCTGGGTACTCTTTATAGACCTTCTACTAAGGCCAGACCCTCCGTATGACTTGAAAATTGTCTGGCTTACTGATGCTGTTGCCATTTGTTGTTATTTATTTTTTAAATATTTGATTTGCATCCGTTATGTGTGGATGGCTTGGTCCGGTAACAACCTGTCACCATACCTGTCACCATACCTCCGAGTAGGGTTAGGTGGGGCTGAGTTGTGATAGAACCTATCATTAGGTTTAGGTGGGGGCTGAGTTGTGATATGTTCTATCAGTAGGGTTAGGTGGGGGCTGAGTTGTGATAGAACCTATCATTAGGGGTAGGTGAGGCTGAGTTGTGATAGAACCTATCATTAGGGTTAGGTGGGGGCTGAGTTGTGATATGTTCTATCAGTAGGGTTAGGTGGGGGCTGAGTTGTGATAGGTTCTATCAGTAGGGTTAGGTGGGGGCTGAGTTGTGATATGTTCTATCAGTAGGGTTAGGTGGGGGCTGAGTTGTGATAGGTTCTATCAGTAGGGTTAGGTGGGGGCTGAGTTGTGATAGGTTCTATCATTAGGGTTAGGTGGGGGCTGAGTTCTGATAGAACCTATTAGTAGTGTTAGGTGGGGGCTGAGTTGTGATAGAACCTATCAGTAGGGTTAGGTGGGGGCTGAGTTGTGATAGAACCTATTAGTAGGGTTAGGTGGGGGCTGAGTTGTGATAGGTTCTATCATTAGGGGTAGGTGGGGGCTGAGTTGTGATAGGTTCTATCATTAGGGTTAGGTGGGGGCTGAGTTGTGATAGGTTCTATCATTAGGGGTTAGGTGGGGGTTGAGTTGTGATAGGTTCTATCATTAGGGTTAGGTGGGGGCTGAGTTGTGATAGGTTCTATCATTAGGGTTAGGTGGGGGCTGAGTTGTGATAGGTTCTATCATTAGGGTTAGGTGGGGGCTGAGTTGTGATAGGTTCTATCATTAGGGTTAGGTGGGGGCTGCGTTGTGATAGGTTCTATCATTAGGGTTAGGTGGGGCTGAGTTGTGATAGAACCTATTAGTAGGGTTAGGTGGGGGTTGAGTTGTGATAGGTTCTATCATTAGGGTTAGGTGGGGGCCGGGGGAGAGACAATGTGACCCCTTTGGGTTCCCATTGCCAGGAGTTGTGAAGCATTTCCCTCCAACAATATATATACAGTGCCTTCGGAAAGTATTCAGACCCCTTGACTTTTTCCACATTGTTACGTTACAGCCTTATTCTAAAATGTATTCAATAGTTTTTTCCCCCTCATTAATCTACACATAATAGCCCATAATGACAAAGCAAAAACAGTTTTTTAGAAATGTTTGCTAATTTATTAAAAATAAAAAAAAGTTTGGACACACCTACTCATTCCAAGGTTTTTCTTTCTTTTCTACATTTGTAGAATAATAGTGACGACATCAAAACTATGACAATGACCCAAAACACCTCCAGGCTGTGTAAGGGCTTTTTGACAAAGAAGGAGCGTGATGGTGCTCCATCAGATGACCTGGCCTCCACAATCACCTGACCTCAACCCAATTGAGATGGTTTGGGATGAGTTGGACCGCAGAGTGAAGGAAAAGCAGCCAACAAGTGCTCAGTATATGTGGGAACTCCTTCAAGACTGTTGGAAAAACATTCCTCATGAAGCTGGTTGAGAGAATGCCAAGAGTGTGCAAAGCTGTCATCAAGACAAATGGTGGCTACTGTCATGACGTTGGCCTCTTTGGGTACAGGGAGGACAGTTGGCCCCCTCCCCTTTGTACCATCCCCCAACATACCTTCCCCCCAACCCAGGCCCTGTGTGAAAGGGTTTTAAAAACTCTAAGAGGAGAATCTCCTACCACATGTTTCATAGAGAGACAAAGGAAATTCTTCCAACTCATAGAATTGGAGAACCGAGCGACATGTGTGTTCTGGAGAAGGTATGGAAGATTGGTGAAGAATCCAGCTACGAACTGGTCCGCTTGGTACAATTTTGTGATACTCAGAAAAGACAATATAGCCATATTACCATAAAACTGTTTATATAATAGCCTCAGCGATGAGACTTGCATCATAATGGTTGTATAAAATGTATTAATAAGGATAAAGCTATTTGTAATACATTGAGATGCTATGTACTGATGTTAATGTGATTGAATTGGATTTCTGTACCAAGCTTCACTCAGCCATCGGCACGCCCCCCCAAGGGACACAGACAGGACCAGGCGTCATTTGACAAGCCTGTTCAAGGGTCACTATAAAACTATACCCTGAGCTACATTTCTCCAGACCAGGCCTCCACTCCATGGCCAATAGGTTTTACCATCCAATTCCTCTACTGAAAGTGAACTTATACCACATGGTTAACTTTTAGACTATCGAGACCGACAGAATAAGAACAAGTCTTTGATATTAATTATTAGTCTGCAGCTAAGTAAATTATATCATCGAACGCGAAGAACAACGAAACATCCATTCTATGACGACATTAATGAATGTCCCTCTGAAAGATCCATTCTAACCGAGAGAGAGAGCGAGAGAACGCGGACAAAACTCCCCAACAGAACAGAACTCTCCAACAAGGATCCAGACGACACACTGAGCGTAAATATATATTGATTGCAATTGTTCCCGAATGAGTGAGCGTTCAATTGTCAATTGTAATATTAATGAACTCTGTAGGTGTGCATCCTCAGCTGACTTTTATGATCCATTGTTCAACAGGCCGACCTGCCTGTTTAGCCCATTAGAGCACATTACGCTACCAATCCTTTGTGATGATAATTACTGTTTGTATGTTTTCTGTTAATTACTTAGTAGTAAATAAATGATTTTAAGACAATTGATGTATGGATGATTTTAGTAAAGACTGGGTTCGTGCAGATACAACAATTTACGACGTTTGGAATGAGACTGAACGCGAGGTAAAATACACCATTTAAACCAGAAGATAATCGGCCTATATTATAATATAGGAAAGTTATATTAGGAAAATTATAACTTTGTAATCTGAATATTCTCCTTGGTGCCCCGATCTCCTAGTTAATTACAATTAAACGATTAATCAGTTTAATCGCGTGATTATAATTACAGGGAGTTAATTGATAAACATGTCTTCAGTTTAATGGTACCCCAAAGACACGACACTACTTTGAATCTCAGATATAAAATATATTTTGATTTGTTTAACACTTTTTTTTGTTACTACATGGTTAATAGTTTTATTTCATAGTTTTGATGTCTTCACTATTATTCTACAATGTAGAAAATAGTAAAAATAAAGAAAGACCCTTGAATGAGTAGGTGTGTCCAAACATTTGACTGGTACTGTAAGTAGTCAGACCCTTTACTCAGTACTTTGTAGAAGCACCTTTGGCAGTGATTACAGCATCGAGTCTTCTTGGGTATGACACTACAAGCTTGGCACACCTTTCTCCTCTGCATATCTTCTCAAGCTCTGTCAGGTTGGATGGGGAGTGTTGCTGCACAGCTATTTTAAGGTCTCTCCAGAGCTGTTTGATCGGGTTCAATCAGTCTAAATGACCTTAAATTCTCCACTAGGTCAGTTCATTGATCAGTGGGCAGCCCTGGTCACGTGACCTGTAGGTCCAAACTGAGACTCACACTGCTTGTCTCTGTTCACACCTAAAGGGCGACAGGGTTCAGTCAATGCAATACAGCCCCACCTTACCGTTCTACTGACCTTCACAATTACACACCACCACGCAGAGAGACTGCATAGAGTCTTGATAGAGACCGCACAGAGACCGCACAGAGACCGCGTAGAGACCGCACAGAGACCGCGTAGAGACCGGATAGAGACCACATAGAGACAGGGAGACTTATGCATCAATTGCAATTCTGCATTGTTTTCTTCTAGATACAGCAAAATATGTAATGGTGCAAATGTTTACATAGGTTTATGAATGAATGCTATAGGATTCACAGCTGTCACTCATTCATCTTGAAAAGCAACTGTGCACTATAATGTGGTTTTGAATGGCGTACAGTACGTGTGAGTGCGTGTGTGCGTGTGCGTGCGCGTGCGTGTTATTGTGTGTGTGAGCGTGCACGCTCCTTCCTGATCCTACAAGAGTGTGGTTTTAAATGGCGTATATGTGTGTGTGCATATGTCCGCGTGCAAATGTGTGTGTGTGCGCTCCTCTCTGGTTGCTACTGGCAGGTTGTGCTGGAAGCAGTAAGCAGTACTCAGGGCTCTGGCTTTGTCTGTGTTCCTCACCATTGTGGGACATGCCCACAGACAGGCACTTCTGGAAGCGGCAGTATTGGCACTTGTTCCGGTTCTTCTTCAGGATCTTACATCGGCGTTCACACTTGTCATATTCCAGCTTGAGGCGGATGGTCCGCCGAAAGAAACCCTGCAGGGAGGGAAACAGGAGAGAGATAAATGTTCAGGTTGAGACCCAATAGACTGCACTCATGATAAAACTCACCCTCGACTCAGTAGGGTAACTCAACCACATACAGTGTTGTGACTTGGTAAAAGAAAACAATTGCCAGTTTATACCTGGTATCTTTATATCTCTCAACCTTGGCGCAAACTTTATTCATCTAAGACTCTCTCAACCTAAGTGAACTATCAGCAAAGCAAAGGCAGTATCCTGACCTACAACATGCCACTAGGAAACCCCATTTTCCTCCAATCAGCCAACAGACACTTTCTCCGTAGAAAAAGTGAAATACAGAGAATGGACCCAATGACTGGAGCATGACACTATCAGCCTGGACATACATGCTTATCACGTTCCAAATGGGATTTCACTAGTGTTACACAACCCTGACAAACAGCAGTGTCTGGTTATGGGCAGCTTTAGATGTACTGTCCTGAGTGGTTTAGGGCTTGGACTGGGGTTGGGAGGGGGGGTAGTGAATTGCTTAAGAAGAACATTTAGCCAGCCCCATCCCAAGATGTTGATTTCATAATTCTTGTGAAAGATCTCCTTAATGTGTTCCTACACACGACATGCATTAACGCTTGCAAGGACACACCACACACACGCAAGTACGCACATACACCCCTCAAGGGTGACATGAGGGCAGAATGCTTGTCAGACACAACGGCCTCCTGCCAGGCCTGTCTCTGCCTCATGTCTCTGTTTCTGCCTCTTGTCTCTTTCACAGTATCATTTCTCAGTCTCTGTCTCTGTTCCTGTCTGTGCCTCATGTCTCTGTCTCTTTCTCTATGCAGGGGTCACTCTCAGATGACCAGACAGCTGAGGAGTGGGGCGCTTGTAGGACACATAGTTGGAGTTTTACTCTGAGACAGCTATGTCCAGTTTTACTCTGGGACAGCTATGTCCAGTTTTACTCTGGGACAGCTATGTCCAGTTTTACTCTGGGACAGCTATGTCCAGTTTTACTCTGGGACAGCTATGACCAGTTTTACTCTGGGACAGCTATGTCCAGTTTTACTCTGGGACAGCTATGGACAGTTTTACTCTGGGACAGCTATGTCCAGTTTTACTCTGGGACAGCTGTGACCAGTTTTACTCTGGGACAGCTATGTCCAGTTTTACTCTGGGACAGCTATGTCCAGTTTTACTCTGAGACAGCTATGGACAGTTTTACTCTGGGACAGCTATGTCCAGTTTTACTCTGGGACAGCTATGTCCAGTTTTACTCTGGGACAGCTATGTCCAGTTTTACTCTGGGACAGCTATGGCCAGTTTTACTCTGGGACAGCTGTGACCAGTTTTACTCTGGGACAGCTATGTCCAGTTTTACTCTGGGACAGCTATGTCCAGTTTTACTCTGAGACAGCTATGGACAGTTTTACTCTGGGACAGCTATGTCCAGTTTTACTCTGGGACAGCTATGTCCAGTTTTACTCTGGGACAGCTATGTCCAGTTTTACTCTGGGACAGCTATGGACAGTTTTACTCTGGGACAGCTATGACCAGTTTTACTCTGGGACAGCTATGTCCAGTTTTACTCTGGGACAGCTATGTCCAGTTTTACTCTGGGACAGCTATGTCCAGTTTTACTCTGGGACAGCTATGGACAGTTTTACTCTGGGACAGCTATGACCAGTTTTACTCTGGGACAGCTATGTCCAGTTTTACTCTGGGACAGCTATGTCCAGTTTTACTCTGGGACAGCTATGGACAGTTTTACTCTGGGACAGCTATGACCAGTTTTACTCTGGGACAGCTATGTCCAGTTTTACTCTGGGTGTCACGTCCTGACCAGTAAGGGGTCATTTTGTTAGGATAGTTTGGTCAGGGCGTGGCAGGGGGTGTTTATTTTGTGTGTTTTTTGGGGGGGCGGCGGGGGGGTTGATCTATGTTATTCTATTTCTATGTTTAAGTATCTCGTTTTTCTGTTTCTATGTTGGAATTGTTTGGGGTTGGTCTCTAATTGGAGGCAGCTGAAACTCATTGCCTCTGATTAGAGACCATATTTATGTAGGGGTTTTCTCATTGTGTGTTATGGGTGGTTAATTTCTGTTTTGTATTACATACCTGAAAGAACTGTTTGGCTGTCGTTATTGGTTTCTTTGTTTCAGTGTTCAGATCAAAATAAATACATGATGAGCACTAACCACGCTGCGCCTTGGTCTACTCCTTCAGACGGCCGTTACACTGGGACAGGTATATCCAGTTTTACTCTGGGACAGCTATGGCCAGTTTTACTCTGGGACAGCCATGGCCAGTTTTACTCTGGGACAGCTATGTCCAGTTTTACTCTGGGACAGCTATGACCAGTTTTACTCTGGGACAGCTATGGACAGCTTTACTCTGGGACAGCTATGACCAGTTTTACTCTCGGACAGCTATGGACAGTTTTACTCTGGGACAGCTATGACCAGTTTTACTCTGGGACAGCTATGTCCAGTTTTACTCTGGGACAGCTATGTCCAGTTTTACTCTGGGACAGCTATGGACAGTTTTACTCTGGGACAGCTATGGCCAGTTTTACTCTGGGACAGCTATGACCAGTTTTACTCTGGGACAGCTATGGACAGTTTTACTCTGGGACAGCTATGACCAGTTTTACTCTGGGACAGCTACGTCCAGTTTTACTCTGGGACAGCTATGTCCAGTTTTACTCTGGGACAGCTATGACCAGTTTTACTCTGGGACAGCTATGGACAGTTTTACTCTGGGACAGCTATGACCAGTTTTACTCTGGGACAGCTATGGACAGTTTTACTCTGGGACAGCTATGACCAGTTTTACTCTGGGACAGCTATGTCCAGTTTTACTCTGGGACAGCTATGTCCAGTTTTACTCTGGGACAGCTATGGACAGTTTTACTCTGGGACAGCTATGTCCAGTTTTACTCTGGGACACCTATGACCAGTTTTACTCTGGGACAGCTATGTCCAGTTTTAATCTGGGACACCTATGACCAGTTTTACTCTGGGACAGCTATGTCCAGTTTTACTCTGGGACAGCTATGTCCAGTTTTAATCTGGGACACCTATGACCAGTTTTACTCTGGGACAGCTATGTCCAGTTTTACTCTGGGACAGCTATGACCAGTTTTACTCTGGGACAGCTATGGACAGTTTTACTCTGGGACACCTATGAGCAGTTTTACTCTGGGACAGCTATGGACAGTTTTACTCTGGGACACCTATGAGCAGTTTTACTCTGGGACAGCTATGTGCAGAAGGGTAGGGGATGGTGGGGTGGGGTAGGGTAGGGTAGGGTAGGGTGGGGGAGGGAAGGGTAGGGTGGGGGAGGGAAGGGTAGGGTAGGGTAGGCTGGGATAGGGTTGGGTGGGGTAGGGAAGGGTAGGTGTCGGTAGCTTAGGGGATGGGAGGGTAGGATATGGTGGGGTAGAGTAGGGTAGGGTAGGGGAGGGGAGGGGAGAGTAGGGAAGGGTAGGGGAGTGGAGGGGAGGGTAGGGAGGTTAGGGTGGGGAAGGGTAGGGTAGGGTAGGGATGGGTAGAGGAGGGTAGGGGAGGGAAGGGGAGGGTAGGGGAGGGAGGTTAGGGTGGGGAAGGGTAGGAAAGGGTAGAGGAGGGTAGGGTAGGGAAGGGGAGGGGAGGGGTGGGTAGGGGAGGGAAGGGCAGCGAACACTGCGGCCCACTCTGCTCTGCTATCGCCTGCCATCTGGAACTCAGTGTAACAGTGTGTTGACATGAGGGGGAGGAGCACCGCCAACTTCGCCAAGTGACATCCATACTCAGACAAAGTCCTGGCACAAGGATAGATGGGCTGGTCATGGGTCCAGAAGACATCGCCCACGCGTTCAGAGTGAAAGAGTATGTAGGAAATGTAGTGGATGACAAACCAATTACATTTGCCTGGCTTTCACAGCAGGGTGAGAATGGACTATTCTCCTTAGGGCCTAAGCATGCAGTCACAGAAGTAATACAGCAGGGTGAGAATGGACTCTTCTCCTTAGGGCCTAGGCATGCGGGTGAGAATGGACTCTTCTCCTTAGGGCCTAGGCATGCGGGTGAGAATGGACTCTTCTCCTTAGGGCCTAGGCATGCGGGTGAGAATGGACTCTTCTCATTAGGGCCTAGGCATGCAGTCACAGAAGTAATACAGCAGCAATAGAATCAGCACCATTACCAGTTCCTTTTGGGTCACAGCTAAAGACTGGGTTATGTTTTCTTTGGAGGTTAGTGGTTTGTGGGTCATAATAACACCAAACTACATTATCTTACAGTCACATGTGATCTAGTGGCTTTCCAATGGCACATTAAGATCTGCTCTGTCCTCCAGTGACTTGTGACAAAACACATTAGCCTTGGGTTGCTCTTCAACAGGCTCATAAACAATTAACCAAGAGAGCATCCACACTGTGTTGGAGGGCACATTCTTGTGTCCTGTTTGTGTGTTCAGTCATTATCGTTAGACTGTTGTCTGAAGGTTGGTCCAGTGAATCTCACTCTGACTAGGTGTGTGCGTATGTATGGTTATGTATGTGTATTTTAATGTTTGTGAGTGCATGCGCTTGTGCGCTCTGCATACGTGGACGTGTGTGATGGCTGGTCCATCTCACCTTGCAGCCCTCACAGGCGTGAACTCCGTAGTGGTATCCGGAGGCGCGGTCAGCACACACCCGACACTCCAGGTTGAGCGAGGTGGAGGAGAACTCTTCCTGCCCTGCAACCGCCCCATACACTCCCGACGATGGGCTGGAGGCTGGGGTCAGAGCATCTGGAGAACACACACACACACGGAGTACACATTCATGAACACACTTATGCATGCACAGACAACACACACACACGCACATTAATAAACTCATTGCACAGAAAACAGACACACACTTAGAACTATTGTGAAACAATAAACAAATGAACCTTTTAACTGTGAAGCCTCTTTGCTCTAGCTGACAGATGAGCACTGTACCAGTGGAAAGTCACTGGAGTCTCAGGCCTTCGGTCCGACACAGAGGAAGAGCACATGTGATATGTGTTCCATTACATCTCTATTAATACATACAGACCGCCATGCACACCACTGAGAGTGGATCAGCAACACTTTTAAATTCAGGGGATGAGTCAAATATTGGCCCAAAAGACACACACTGTGTCTATTTTAATACCTGAATACGAAACACACCAAACACACACCAAACACACAGCATTTCAAGAATGGTGCCAAACAGAGCAGCGCTAAGTCAGCCCACATGAGTTGGGTGAGAGAAGCCAAATCAGGCTTATAAATATTAAGGCCTTGGACCAACTGCACGTGTCACAGACCACACTCTACAGCCTACCCTGTAGACAGGAAAATAATATATCACAGATACTCAGTGTCTGCTTCTCTCTCTTCCTCCCTCACTCACCACTCCATCAACAACCATAAACATCCAGCACTTCTCCAACACACTCTCCATGACTTTTCCATGACATCATCAATGCTATTTTCCATGATGCTCCCCCCTCCAGTCCTCTTCCCCTAAAACCTCTTCCCCCTCTTCCATTTTGCCAATACACCATCCCCTCTTTTCCTCTAGATTTAAATTCTAACACCCGTCACTCTTTCAGTGCCTGTTGCATACTAACTACTATGTACTAACATATTTGCTAACACATCCAGGTGGTTTCTATTGGACACAAACAAGTTAATGTTTACACAAATATAGTGTGTCTGCGTCCAAAATGGCACCCTATTCCCTATATAGACTAGGACCCTGGACAAAAGCAGTGCACTCTATAGGTAATACAGTGCCATTTGGGACACAAATTGTGAGTTGAGGAATGTTTGTGGATTGAGGAAGTCTTCTGTGGAAGTGTGGGGACGAGGAGAGTGGCCTTGGGGTGTAATGTAGGTCAGACAGACAATCTGTTGGGGGGGAGGTGTAACATAACAGTTGCCAAAAGCATCTCTGTTACCCTGGGTAAGGTCAGAGGTTAAACAAGCCGAGTGTCCTCTCTGAACCCTCTGAGTCAGGGTGAATTAGCGATGAGCTATGTGAGGAGGGATCCTGAATGATCAGGAAACACATGGTCAAACAATAACAACATAGAGATACTACTGCACTGTTGGAGCTAGGAACACAAGCATTTCGCTACACTCGCAATAACATCTGCTAAATATGTGTGTGTGACCAATACATTTTGATTTGATTTGATTTAGAGCTGGCTTACAACAGGATTACTACACCATAGACTACTCATTCCATACTTTCAGGGAAACTAAGAAACTATTAGACAGACCCACTAGCTAAAAACCTGTCCCTAAGTATAAGGCACTTGAAGTCTCAACGTTTATATAAGGGAAGTGTCAACGTTTCTATAAGGGAAGTCTCAATGTTTCTATACGGGAAGTGTCAACGTTTCTATAAGGGAAGTCTCAATGTTTCTATAAGGGAAGTCTCAATGTTTTTATACGGGAAGTGTCAACGTTTCTATAAGGGAAGTCTCAATGTTTCTATACGGGAAGTGTTAACGTTTCTATAAGGGAAGTGTCAACATTTCTATAAGGGAAGTGTCAACGTTTCCATAAGGGAAGTCTCAACGTTTCTATAAGGGAAGTCTCCACGTTTCTGTAAGGGAAGAGAAGTTAAAGGGAAGGCATAGCGTGTGTGAGACAGCAGTAGCCAATAAACCAAGCACAACACACTACCATCACACTACTATCACCCTACCATCACACTACTATCACACTACCATCACACTACTATCACCCTACCATCACACTACTATCACCCTACCATCACACTACTATCACACTACCATCACACTACTATCACCCTACCATCACACTACTATCACCCTACCATCACACTACTATCACACTACCATCACACTACTATCACCCTACCATCACACTACTATCACACTACCATCACACTACTATCACCCTACCATCACACTACTATCACCCTACCATCACACTACTATCACACTACCATCACACTACTATCACCCTACCATCACACTACTATCACACTACCATCACCCTACCATCACACTACTATCACCCTACCATCACACTACTATCACCCTACCATCACACTACTATCACCCTACCATCACACTACTATCACACTACCATCACACTACTATCACCCTACCATCACACTACTATCACCCTACCATCACACTACTATCACACTACCATCACACTACTATCACCCTACCATCACACTACTATCACACTACCATCACACTACTATCACCCTACCATCACACTACTATCACCCTACCATCACACTACTATCACCCTACCATCACACTACTATCACACTACCATCACACTACTATCACCCTACAATCACACTACTATCACACTACCATCACACTACTATCACCCTACCATCACACTACTATCACACTACCATCACACTACTATCACCCTACCATCACACTACTATCACACTACCATCACACTACTATCACCCTACCATCACACTACTATCACACTACCATCACACTACTTCGAACCATTGAAGGTATGGCTCTATACCTAGAATGGTGGATCCTTCAGAGCCAGAGCCGTTACTCGACTGGGACTGGTACTCAGGGACGTCAAAGGAGCTGTGGGCGTCACCGTCGATGGATTGGGAGATGTCCTGCAGCGCCTCCATGCCCCCGATGAAGTCCCCACACAGCGGGCTGCCCAGCACCGAATCCTCTAGGGGGGACGGTGGCCGGCAGTGGCTCTCCATGTCGACCATGACGGAGGACGGGACCAGGGGGAGGATCATTCATCAGACTGAAGAGAGAGAAACGGGGAGAGGAAGAGAGAGAGAGAAAGAGGGTTAGTAAAAGCCCCCAATGCAGCCGTTTTATATATCAAATCATTTCTGGCCAACAACTTACTATAATAGTTATCCATTAAAGAAATAATTAAGAAATCATTTTGCCAGGACTATGGTCTGAGTTGTGAGGGGAAAACAGCAAACTAGCTGTTATTGGCAGAGAGGTTTGGAACTCTCTTTGTTATTGGTCTATTAACTAATTTATCTCCTGGTGATGTCACCAGCCAAGCCGAAACTCCACCCATGCAAGGTCCTGTGTAGATTGTATTTTCAGCCAGCAATTATGAACGACACTGATAAAGAAAACCACACTTTTACAGTTTTAGTTTCATCAGTTATTGTACAGTATGATACAAAAAAAAATAATAATCATGTTGACTGCACTGAGCCTTTAATGGAATGTCCAGATCATAGGAAAGAGGAAACAAGAAAGTCTTCACTCCTGTTCTTACATCATTGCACTCTTTCCATCACCAACAAACATCGCATCAACACATGAAGCGTTAACAACACTGATAAGAGTTCCTAATGTGGTGTATCCTTGACACCAAGGGTAGAACTCAAGCTGTTCAGCCTGGTCTCATAGACTTAACAAAGTAAATGTAAAATCTAACCCCATCCTTCACCCTTTAACCCTTTAACCTAACTCCTAACCCTAACCGTAACCTTAACCTCTAACCCTAATGTAGTGGAATGTAGGGCCCTGTGCTGGGCCAAACTGGATGAAGTGGTGGACTTTTGAGGGGTAGAACAGAGAGAAGGTATCAGACCTCATAGTTCCAGGTAGAAGTTACCCTAAGTCAAAGATCTAGGATCAGCTTATCCTCACCAAATCCTAACCTGAAATTGACCTTAGATCAGTCTGTAGGGGCACCAACCCATATATCCACACCAAAACTGGGTCAAGCTGGAGTAAAGCTCCCTGGTCAGGCCTGGTGTAGAGAGAGGGGTGTGGCTGCTGAGCATTTGCGAGGGGGGCATGGAGCTAGGAGACAGCAGCTGGTCCATCTGAGACCAACCTGCAGTAAGCTGACAGGGCTTGATCCTATGGAGTCTAACCTAACAGACCCCATACAGTAGTCATGTCTGTTTTGTGCTCTGGTCAATGACTCTGTCTAATGGACGTGTCTAACAGTACGTACACGTTCACGTTCAAAGATGAATTCCAGCCCCACACCAGTCAATGTATTCCAAGGTCACAGATGAGAGAAATGCATGGTATTTCATTGAAGCATAGTGTCTAGCCGTAGGTCTAAGCTGGCACCGCAGCAGGTGTTTTGAACACAGAGAGAAAGAGACAGAGTGTTTATTTACCCAGGCGGAATAGAGCTGTCCTCTTTAACATAGTCCTCCTGCTCCCAGAGGTCTTCATTTAGAGGACATCCTGGTTCAGGACATTCACTCATCACTATGTCATTACAACACTGGGCCTCTCCATGGCAACCACAGTACCAAGTACAACAGTACCTAGGCTAGACACTGCTGTGCCAATGTAGATAATAAACAATTTGTTTCAAGAGTAACAATTGGCCCAGCGTCGTCTGGGTTAGGGGAGGGTTTGCCCGGGGGGACGCAGTGGCTGCACAGTAACATGCTGTAAATGACGTCAGAGCTCAGGCTCTGCGCTTCACAGCGCTGTATGTGTTTTGACTGACAGCTTTTCTGAACTTGAACACCACATGCTACAAGAAGCTGCCCCCATCCCTCCCGCTAATTGAGCAACTTCTGCTAATTTGTTGGTGTCTGAGTGAGGGAAATGCTGTACATTAAGATGACAGGATGTATTCTGAAAGATGAGACTTTGAGGATTATAATAAAAAACGCTTTGATGTCAAGCAAGCTGGCCAAACACCCGTGAGTCCAAATGTGCACTTCACATTTCCACATCATAAAACTTATGTCATATACAGTGTCAACGTATTTTATGTACAGTTACATAATGACATGGTGTCATATGACATGGCGTCATTGGGCTCCCGAGTGGCGCAGCGGTCTAAGGCACTGCATCTCAGTGCTAGAGGTGTCACTACGATTCCAGGCTGGCCGTGATTGGGAGTCACAGGGTAGGCCGTCATTAAGAATTAGTTCTTAACTGACTTTCCTCGTTAAATAAAGGTTAAATATTTTTTTTTTAAATACCCTGGGTTGTTCTGAACAGAATGAGCCTATGTTTGTATATTTGTGAAGAAAATTTTACGCGGAACACACAGCTGCGTTCACTCATGACTCCTTTCTATGCGCACCAAAACTGAATTTCCCCGTGAAAGCCTAACGCTCTAAGATCAGATTTAATAACTTAGCTAGTCATGTTGGCAATAGAACAAGCTTTCAAGTTATGCCCACCTGACACAGATTGCGATTTATAATGGTGCGTTTTTTGGATTGCGTAAGCAACAACAGTAATTGTGTGATGGGGTTGATGCAGGGTTGTGTTCCAACAAAACAACTACAAGTGTGCTTGCTCTAGTTCCTCAACGGCAGAGCTAAGATAGCTAAAAAAAAGCACCTTATAGTTGAAGATTTCTTTGAGTCATAAAAGTGCATTAAAATGACTTAGGAACTGTGTACACTTTGTAGAGGTGTGTCTACTTGGAGACACCAGTTAGTCCTCTCACTCAAACCCTTGTCATTTTTATTGTCTTATGTTGCACCTACAACACATTTTCCAGGAATATTCTTATCATGTTACTGAATGTTTCAGAATATTTCCAGATTTTGTTACCAACAAATGTGGCGAAAACTTCAGTAAATGTAAAATGCACATATAATCAACAGTGTAATGTCTTGTCAGGTGAACTGTTGCATCCTCAACTTTGGTCTAATCATTTTCCCATAATCTCCAAACTGTTCCCTCTCAAATGCTACCATGCTTAATTGCTACCAGACTAACTGACTGACTAACTGTTTGACTGTCTGACTGACTGACTGGTTAGCTGGCTGACTAACTGTTTGACTATCAGACTGACTGACTGACTGACTGACTGACTGGTTGGTTGGCTGACTAACTAACTTTTTGACTAACAAACTGACTGACTGGCTGAGTGAATGGTTGAGTGACTGATTGGCTGGCTGGTTAACTGTTTGACTAACAGACTGACTGACTGACTGGTGGAGTGACTGACAGGTTGGCTGACTGACTAACTGACTGATTGAGTGACTGACTGACTGGTTGGCTAACTGACTAATTGTTTGACTAACATACTGCCTGACTGGCTGAGTGACTGGTTCAGTGACTAACAGTCTGACTGGCTGGCTAACTGTTTGACTAACAGACTGACTGACTGACTGGCTGAGTGACTGACTAGCTGACTGGCTGGCTGGGTGACTGAGTACAGACATTGGGTGTTTCTTCCGAGCACACAAATTGGAGCACGGGAAGGTCAGAGTATGAGTCCAAATCAAAGTTTGCGAAACGGAGCACGGAGGGCACTATTCAAATGTGTACTCCATTTGTACATTGATGCAAGCTTCAATGGAAAGTATGCAAAGAAATATGACGCAACCACGTAAAAAATGAGGCATCAATTGAAATCAATGGCGGCCATTATTTGAGCTGAAGCGAGAGAAATTACACTCTGATTTCGAAATGAAATGTTGTTTATTCACATCTCATATGTTGCTTGACTACAATATTTTATCCTGATACGTTAATAAATACATACTGTGTTAATTTTGGCATGTTTATCTTGGCTAATTGGCTAGCTAACAAATAGAAAATTGACATCTATCTTGCATAATATTCATTTTAGGTCATTTTTGCCTGTTAAACTATCTGTTTATCTACATTATTACGATTCACATATAACTAGCTGATAGTTATAAAAAATGCATGAAATGAAATGAAATGTATGTATTCACTACTGTAAGTTGCTCTGGATAAGAGCGTCTGCTAAATGACTAAAATGTCAAATGTAAGTAAAACGGTTGCTTTGTGTATATCTTGTTTTGTATCTATTGCCATTGTCCTGGCTGGAAGAAAGTAAATGGGGAGGTGAAGCGTGAGGTAATACAGTAGGGGGAGTGCGAGTGCTTCTCAAATGTAATGTTTAATGCATTCTCCACACTCTCGTCCTCACAAGAACGTACTCAAGTGAATGTCGTCGGAGAACGCACTCGGAGCATGAGAGTGTGGAGCACGGTAGTATGCATATTGAGAAACACCCATTGTGTAAACAGAGACCTGTCACACAAGGACATAGACCCTGGTCATAGCTGAGCTACTTATAGACATGACTACTGATACCATCACTGAACGCATGACCCCACCAGCAGCGGCTATGCTGTACAGTACTGCCTTTCTCCGCTATGCCCTAGTCATGGCTGAATCCCAAATCACCCCCTTCTCCTTCCCCTCGTCCCTCCATTTGTGTGTTCATGTGCGCCTCTGTTCATGTGAGCCTGAAAATTATGGAGGGTGTAGGGGCTAATTAGACCCTCCGATAGCTAGCCACTTTGACCGAGCAAGCTACGCTGCAGACTTCCGAGCGAAGTGGTATCGCAAAATGCACCGCATCATTTTCGAGTTTGCACAATTTCACAAAAAAGAACGGAGTGGCGTACCGAATTATTGTATTGGTTTGTGTCTGATTTTGAGGCTTGAAACATGAAATACGTCCCAAATGAAATGCTTAACTTTTACTGAAGTTTACAGTGCATTTGGAAAGTATTCAGACCCCTTAACTTTTTCCACATTTTGTTCCACATTTTTTCCCCTCATCAATCTACACACAATACACCATAATGACAAAGAGAAAACAGATTTCTAGATTTTTTTGCAAAATGTATTCAGACCCTTTGCTATGAGACTCAAAATTGAGCTCAGGTGCATCGTGTTTCCATTGATCATCCTTGAGATCTTTCAACAACTTGATTGCAGTCAACTTGTACTAAATTCAATTGATTGGACATTTTTTTATTCAACCTTAATTTAACTGTCAGTTAAGAACAAATTCTTAATTACAATGACGGCCTTCCCCAGCCAAACCTTTCCCTAACTTGGACGACGCTGGGCCAATTGTGCACCCCCTATGAGACTCCCGATCACGGCTGGTTGTGATATAGCCTGGGATCAAACCAGGGTCTGTAGTAGCGCCTCTAGCACTGAAATGCAGTCCCTTAGAATGCTGCGCCACTCGGGAGACATGATTTGGAAAGTCACACCCTGTCTATATAAGGTCCCACAGTTGACAGTGCATGTCAGAGCAAAAACCAAGCCATAAGGTCAAAGGAATTGTCCGTAGAGCTCAGAGACAAGATTGTGTCGAGGCACAGATCTGGGGAAGGGTACCAAATAATATGTCTGCAGCATTGAAGGTTCCCAAGAACACCGTGGCCTCCACCATTCTTAAATGAAAGAAGTTTGGAACCACCAAGACTCTTCCTAGAGCTGTCTGCCCGGCTAAACTATGATATCGGGGGAGAAGGGCCTTGGTCAGGGAGGTGACCAAGAACCCGATGGTCACTCTGAAAGAGCTCCAGAGTTCCTCTGTGGAGATGGGAGAACCTTACAAAAGTACAACCATCTCTGCAGCACTCCACCAATCAGGCTTTTATGGTAGAGTGGCCAGATGGAAGCCACTCCTCAGTAAAAGGCACATGACAGCCCGCTTGGAGTTTGCCAAAGGCACCTAAAGACTCTCAGACCATGAGAAACAAGATTCTCTGGTCTGATGAATCCAAGATTAAACTCTTTGGCCTGAATGCCAAGCATCACGTCTGAAGGAAACTTTGCACCATCCCTACGGTGAAGCATGGTGGTGGCAGCATCATGCTGTGTGGATGTTTCTTAGCAGTAGACACTGGGAGACTAGTCAGGATCGAGGCAAAGATGAACAGAGCAAAGTACAGAGAGATCCTTGATGAAAAACTGCTCCAGAGCGCTCATGACCTCAGACTGGGGCAAAGGTTCACCTTCCAATAGGACAATGACCCTAAGCACACAGCCAAGACAACACAGGAGTGGCTTCGGGACAAGTCTCTGAATGTCCTTGAGTGGCACAGCCAGAGGCCGGACCTGAAAATAGCTGTGCAGCAACGTTCCCCATCCAACCTGACAGAGCTTGAGAGGATCTGCAGAGAAGAATGGGAGAAACTCCCCAAATACAGCTGTGCCAAGCTTGTAGCCCCATACCCAAGAAGACTCAAGGCTGTAATCGCTGCCAAATGTGCTTCAACAAAGTACTCAGTAAACCGTCTGAAAACTTATGTAAATGTGATAGTTCAATTTAGTAATTTTTATCAAATTTCACAAATTTCTAAAAATAATAAAACAAGCATGAAATTCAAATGAGGAAATTTCACCTGGCGTTCGACAAGACCTGTTTTTGCTTTGTCATTATGTGCTATTGTGTGTAGATTAATGAGGGGAAACAACTATTTAATTAATTTTAAAATAAGGCTGTAACGTAACAAAATGTGGAAAAAGTCAAGTGATCTGAATACTTTCCAGAATGCACTGTATTTCTTGTCGAACGCCAGGTGAAATTTCCTCATTTGAATTTCATGCTTGTTTTATTATTTAATTGTGGAACAAGAATTGCATCATTCAAGTCACAAGTGTGTTCCGAAGTTGATGGTTTTATTTGATCCCCTCGCCACTCTTGAAGTCACCCTCAGAGTTTTGTCAGCAACACGGAACAATGGAGGGCCCTCCGAGCGAGTTGCTAGGGGCGAAAGGGTTGGTTTGGCATTCACAGCATGTCATCAACAGAGAAAAAGGGGTAAACAAACACATGATTAGTCACTCTATACAGATGTAGGATCTTAATTTGATCACTCTTTTGATGCTGAGAATTTTCCTGCACGGCAGGAAATGCAAACTTGTTGTTTATTCAAGGTTTAAAAAGGTTTAAAATGTCAGACTTGATTTGCCCTAACGAAAAAGCTATCAAACCCTAAACATTTTTTCCATTAATTATAATCCACATAATAATTTACATTTCTTGTTGCTGCAGGATTATTTTACTGCTGTAGCAAACTGGCTCAAATCAAGATCCTACTGTACATCTTTACAGTCTCCCCATATCAGCCATGTACTACTTTAACCTAGGCAGACAGATGAGAGGGTGGGTGGGTCAGATGGACTGAATCAGAGCACTGGAGTCAGATTAAGACAGGCCGTGAGAGGCCAATAGAGAGAGTGAGAGTAACAGAAAAAAAGATAACATAGGGAGACAGAGAGAGACAGGGAGAGGAGGGAGAGAGAGAGGGAGAGGAGGGAGAGAGAGAGGGAGAGGAGGGAGAGAGAGAGGGAGAGGAGGGAGAGAGAGAGGGAGAGAGAGAGGGAGGGAGAGGAGGGAGGTGGCTCCAACAGTAACAGAGCTCAAGCCCCTCTTGTGCTCGCTCAACCAAGCCTGCTGAGGAAGGCTGCACACACTGCACCGAGGACAGGCAAGGTCATCTGCGTGCATGCATGTGTGTGTGCCTGTGTGTTTGTGTAGACATGTTTAACTATACTTGTGGGGAACAGAAGTCCACACAAGAATAGTAAACCAACAAAACATTTACCAACTGGTGTCATTTTGTTAGTCTTCACAAGGTCAAATGCTATTTCTAGGGGGTTTAGGGTTAAGGTAGAATTAGTGTTAGGGTTAGAATTAGGGTTAGGAATTAGGGTTAGGTTTTGGGGTTAAGGTTAAGGTTAGAGTTTGTATTTGTATTTATTAAGGATCCCCATTAGCTTACTCTTCCTGGGGCCATCAACATTAAGGCAGTTATATACAATTAAAAAGATTACATGACGTTACATTTCATAACACTTTACCGAATACATTTAGTGTGATCCCTCAGGCCACTACTCCACTATTACATATTTACAATACAACATCCATATGTACTTGTGTGTAGAGTGTGTGTCTTCTCATGTGTATGAGTGTCTGTGCCTGTGTGTGTGTCCCTTCACAGTCCCTGCTGTTCCATAAGGTGTTTTTATCTGTTTTTTCAATCTGATTATACTGCTTGCATCAGTTACCTGATGTGGAATAGAGTTCTATGTAGTCATGGCTCTATGTAGTTCTGTGTGCCTCCCATAGTCTGTTCTGGACTTGGGGATTGTGAAGAGACCTTTGGTCATGGCATGTGTGCTAGTAGTTTGTCAACACTTCTTACAAAAACATGAGGTGATGAAGTCAATCTCTCCTTCACTTTGAGCCATGAGAGATTTACATGCATGTTATTGATGTTAGCTCTCTGTGTACATTGAACGGCCAGCCGTGCTCCACTGTTCTGAGATAATTGTAATTTTCAGGGGTCCCTCTTTGTGGCACCTGACCACACATCTGAACAGTAGTCCAGGTGCAACAGAACTAGAGCCTGTAGGACTTGCCTTGTTGATAGTGTTGTTAAGAAGGTAGAGCAACACTTTATTATGGACAGACTTCTACTCATCTTAGCTACTGTTGATCCAACATATTTTGACTATGACAGTTTACAATCCAGGGTTACTGCAAGCAGTTTAGTCACCTCAACTTGCTCAATTTCCACATTATGTATTACAAGATTTAGTTGAGGTTTAGGGTTTAGTGAATGACTTGTCCCAAATCCAATGATTTTTCGTTTTTGAAATATTTAGGACTAACGTATTCCTTGCCACCCATTCTGAAACTAACTGCAGCTCTTTGTTGAGTGTTGCAGTGATTTCACCCACTGTAGTAGCTGACGTGTAAAGTGTTGAGTCATCTGCATACATAGACACACTGACTTTACTCAAGCCGAGTGGTATGTCATTAGTAAAGATTAGGGTTAGAGTTAGGTTTATGGTTAGGGTTTAGGGAAAATAGGATTGTGAATGGTAAATTGTGTGTCCCCACAAGGATAGTTAAACAATACTGTATATTAGGGTTAGGAATGTGAGGGGGAGGGGGTGGGCTCTATCCCTGGGGGACTGACAAAAGGACTTCTCCCGTCAGCCACTGAGATCACCATGACAATGTCATGACAACTCCGGCACATAGATCATGTTCAAAATCGTGAGGAGACAACAATCTACTACCACTGAAATCTATGATCAGTTTTCTGGTTCCTTTTGTTCTCTAATATGATGTATAAATGAGTCTCAGGAAGGTGTTTTAGCAACATGATAATAAACAGGGAACAGAGAACAGCGGAAGTGTAAGCCCACATGCAGTCTGGTTGGCCTAATACCCTGCTCTAGTATCATCACTGAGCAGGCGGCATGCCCGACCTCTGCGTGAGTCCTCTCACTCTCTCCACTGCAGAGCCCTGAGAAAGCCCTGTCCGGAGAGCCTGTAAAGCAGACCACATGCTGGGGGAGAGCTGTTATAGGGACATGTTCTAAACATGACACAGGCATGCAGACTGTAGACAGGCTCTCTCTCCCATGGGATGGGGGTGTATGTAGCAGAGGTCTTCTAGCCTGAGCTGTGTGAAGTCATTGTTGCCTTCGAACCATAGTAGAGGCAAGCTGAGCTTCTGTGGTTCAGCTGTATTATTGCCGGTTGTCTCAGAGTGAATTGCTGCTGGGATATTGAACCCTGGAACAGGATGTTATACACACTATCTATAGACACCCACAGCGACACACAGCTACACATAGGTACACAGCTACTGAGCTACACTCTAAGAAAGGTGACCAGAATGGATCCATGTACTAAAATACAGGCGTTAACCAGTCTGAGCCAATACTGACGTAAGACTAAGACAGCCCCTGGTTTAGGTTCCCCTAAGGAGGAAATAGAACAGCAGGCTGATAGTTAAGAGCATGATAACAACGCTGGCAGCAGATCAAGACAGAGGTGTGTATAGGCGTGTTTGCTGCAGGTAGAACTCAACTGAACACACAGTAACATATTGCTGGCCCAGAAAACCAAATACTTCAATGGTAGTCATGCTGGTCTAATTCTCATTGAATACAAAATATGTCTCAAATGCAATACATGGCATATTCTGAAAGAAAGCATACCAGTAATCTCATACCAGTATAAACCAACCACAAAGTACACAACCCCTACCTTTCCTGATCCCAACACACAAAGTCTCCATTCCCGGCCCTTGTCTTTGACTAAATGCCATGTCAATGAGTGTGTGTGTGTGTGTGTGTGTGTGTGTGTGTGTGTGTGTGTGTGTGTGTGTGTGTGTGTGTGTGTGTGTGTGTGTGTGTGTGTGTGTGTGTGTGTGTGTGTGTGTGTGTGTGTGTGTGTGTGTGTGTCTGTGTGTCTGTGTGTGTGTCTGTGTGTGTCTGTGTGTGTCTGCGTGTGTGTATGCACATGTGTGCGAGCAAAGCTAGCATTAATGTTTAGAGACAGGGCTGGCCTCACCAACCCACTACACTGAGTGATATATGGGGAGATAGGGCTGGCCTCACCAACCCACTACACTGAGTGATATATGGGGAGATAGGGCTGGCCTCACCAACCCACTACACTGAGGGATATATGGGGAGATAGGGCTGGCCTCACCAACCCACTACACTGAGTGATATATGGGGAGATAGGGCTGGCCTCACCAACCCACTACACTGAGTGATATATGGGGAGATAGGGCTGGCCTCACCAACCCACTACACTGAGTGATATATGGGGAGATAGGGCTGGCCTCACCAACCCACTACACTGAGTGATATATGGGGAGATAGGGCTGGCCTCACCAACCCACTACACTGAGTGATATATGGGGAGATAGGGCTGGCTGATAGAAAAGCAGAGCTTTGCCCAGCCCTATTTCCTATATAGTGCACTACTTTTGACCAGGACCCGCATAGGGCTCTGCTTAAAATAGTACACTTTGTAGGTAATAGGGTGCCATTTCGGACGCAACCAATGGGTTTGCAGCGTTTTCTTTAAAGGTCTTGGAGTCGAACCGTGCCCAATGAACAAACAGCAGAGTGGTCCTTATCTGAGCCCAGTGATACGCCGGCTGCTTAGAGCCCTGTCATCTCTAAGGAGACCGGTCAAAGGGCAGGGTACTGGGTAAAGTGATGGACACTGCACTGGCTGGGGGATGTTCTTTTTGCTGGAGTTGAGTAAGTTTATGATGGGGTCATTCATGTGATGTGATATCTAAAGGTTCAAACATACCACTAATGGGTTGTTTATCTAACGCATGTCAAGGACAGGACAGTTTATTGAACATTAACATAACCTCAGTGCTCTGCTAAATGGGGTGTGTGCCAAAGGGAGGCAGTAGTAGACAGTAGCAGCTAGGTTACTAGCTAGGTTACTAGCTAGGTTACTAGCTAGGTTACTAGCTAGGTTACTAGCTAGGTTACTAGCTAGGTTACTAGCTAGGTTACTAGCTAGGTTACTAGCTAGGTTACTGGGACACCACTATCTGGGACCATGATACACTTCACTGCATTTAAACAGTCATTTCATCTGCTGGAGTCATAAGGAGTAAGCAACGTAATGTGCTGAAGTAATTTCTTTCCCAACAATTTTCATTTCCAAACAGAATAAAATTAGACCTGTAATTTGCTTGAGATATTTACTTTGCTTGCTTCATTTGATGAGGGGCCAGGATTTGAGTCAGACCATTATAGTTAGTCAAGATGTGCCATTGCCTCTCCTTACGACCAATTGCCATGTGCAGCCAGCTGCTGGTGCATAGAAGCACTGGGAAAGAAAACATTACATCGAACGTTACATAAACTCCTCCACTGGACTTGAGTTGCCAGCAGGTCCAGTGTCAGAATGATAACAACACTCACACTACAAGAGGTGAGAGAGAGAGAGAGAGGTCATGGGCAAACAGGTCCTACTTATGATGCGTCCACGTCGGTGCAGATGTGGTGTGGTTAGTGACACTGAGGGTACATGGGGTAACACACCTACACACACACACACACACACACACACACACACACACCACACACACACACACCACACACACACACACACACACACACACACAACCACACACACCACACACACAACACCAGGGGACGTCAAGAGACACCACTTAACTGTCCCGCTATGCCAGACATGTTTAGAGTTGAACCGGTGGCAGCCTTTTCTTTCACCTCTCTCTCCCCTTTATTTACCCCTTTCTTTCACTCTCTCTCCCTCCTGTATTTACCCCTTTCTTTCACTCTCTCTCCCCGTATTTACCCCGTTTCTTCACTCTCTCTCTCCCCTGTATTACCCCTTTCTTTCACTCTCTCTCCCCCTGTATTTACCCCTTTCCTTTCACTCTCTCTCCCCCTGTATTTACCCCTTTCTTGCACTCTCTCCCCTGTATTTACCCTTTCTTTCACCCTCTCTCCCCCTGTATTTACCCCTTTCTTTCACTCTCTCTCCCTGTATTTACCCCTTTCTTTCACTCTCTCTCCCCCCTGTATTTACCCCTTTCTTTCACTCTCTCTCCCCTGTATTTACCCCTTTCTTTCACTCTCTCTCCCCTGTATTTACCCCTTTCTTTCACTCTCTCTCCCCCTGTATTTACCCCTTTCTTTCACTCTCTCTCCCCTGTATTTACCCCTTTCTTTCACTCTCTCTCCCCCTGTATTTACCCCTTTCTTTCACTCTCTCTCCCCCTGTATTTACCCCTTTCTTTCACTCTCTCTCCCCCTGTATTTACCCCTTTCTTTCACTCTCTCTCCCCTGTATTTACCCTTTCTTTCACTCTCTCTCCCCCTGTATTTACCCCTTTCTTTCACTCTCTCTCCCCCTGTATTTACCCCTTTCTTTCACTCTCTCTCCCCCTGTATTTACCCCTTTCTTTCACTCTCTCTCCCCCTGTATTTACCCCTTTCTTTCACTCTCTCTCCCCTGTATTTACCCCTTTCTTTCACTCTCTCTCCCCCTGTATTTACCCCTTTCTTTCACTCTCTCTCCCCCTGTATTTACCCCTTTCTTTCACTCTCTCTCTCTGTTGCTCCAAGAAGCACTTAACAACAACTTAAGCCACAGTACACCTCAGCTTTGTTCCAAATTCTTGGCTGCTGCCATGCCGAGCTTACTTCCAAATCAGTCAGCAGGATCCGACACAAAGCAGCGTTAAAAAAACACTCCGAGTGGGAAAACCAATCTATCCAAGCTGTTTTATCCACTGGACATCTGGAGGACTAGCTGAAGAGGAAGGAATTCTATCTGTGCAGCACAGGCAGTCAGTACTATGCACTATATTCTCCAGAAAGAGCAGTACAACAGCCACAGAAGGCCAAATATCAACACCATAATACACTATTGCCCACATCCACACGAGTCACTTACTCTAAAGTAGGTTTATATGATCTGTTTACAACGTTCACGGTTTACTACTTCCTCTGTCTTTACAGATTGTATCCACTCTCCCAGATACACAGCTGGAAGAGAGAGGCGGACAAGACAAGTGCACATACCTCCTCCCCTGCCCAGCTGAGAGACGTGCAGGAATGTGTCCCTCCCTTCCCCTAACCAGATGCTGTCCCCACTGTGCCAAGCTGCTCAGGCCTGGAAACAGTGGCACAGGAGGGTCAGGGCAGACAATGTTCCCATATCTATGTACCAGGATCATCAGTCTGTGCCCATGTGGATTGGGTTGGCAGGACTCCTGGCTACCAGCTGCCAGCCAAACTTCATCAGCCGGCTGATTGATGAGGATGGAGTAGCATATGTAACACTGATAAGAAAGCTTTACGGTAGAGCTTAGCATTTGACTGATATTGATGGGGTAAGATATGCAAAGTGAAGGAAAGTGAGGAGGGAACATAGTTTGCTGTCCTTGCATGAAGGGCAGCATTCGGTGAAGGCCATCTTCATACTGTGGAGCGTGTGAATGATGGTCACTGGTCACACATTTAAAGCAAGCTCACCTAATTTTTTCTTGCTTGTTCAATGCTTTAAAGCACAGCCGACAGGGGTAAAACAATAGCAGACACACAACAATGAGCTTTTCTGCCCTCTGTATTACAGCAGGAACAGCATGTGCATGAAAACAAACAGGGGGCTGAGGACAGAACAATGTTCCACCTTGATCGCTGCATGAATTCTGTCTGTTTCTGAAGTAAATACTACCACAAGGACAAACATTGGGAGATGGACGTTGAGAGCGCTTCTCCCTGCTAGATCAGCTGTGTGGGTCCTGTTACATTTTCCAGCATGACATTGGAATCCTGTACTCCCCAGTGTGGCTGCCAAGTCAGCCTACATGTTTGTTGGGTTGGGAGTTAGGCATGCAGCGGAAAGCGGAGCAGTACAGTAGTGTTTGACAAAATTGCACTACCCAAAATACACTCTTCGTGGAATGAGACAGCTTCCGTCCATAGGCCCAGTTTGCTACACAATGTTACAGCTAATGATGCAGCCTGAGGGAGTTGTGAGAGTTTAGGTTGCCCCTACTCACTGGTTCACTAACCGTAACGGTTGGAGTTGACAAACTGTTCCTGTTCTGGCCTAATTTCACAATTCAACACTCTAACAGTGTGTGTGCTTCTCAAACACACATAAACTACAATTTTGTCACCTAATTCATTCTATTTACAGCATTCATATGCCAAGTAGGTGCTAAGATTATTTGAACTGCAACAGTTTCCCTTTATATACACTACTGTTCAGAAGTTTGGGGTCACTTAGAAATGTCCTTGTTTTTGAAAGAAAAACAAAGTTTTTGTCCATTAAAATAACATCAAATTGATCAGAAATACAGTGTAGACATTGTTAATGTTGTAAATGACTATTGTAGCTGGAAAGGGCAGATTTTTTATGGAATATCTACATAGGCGTACAGAGGCCCATTATCAGCAACCATCACTCCTGTGTTCCAATGGCACATTGTGTTAGCTAATCCAAGTTTATCATTTTAAAAGGCGAATGGATCATAAAAAACCCTTTTGCAATTATGTTAGCACAGCTGAAAACTGTTGTACTGATTAAATAAGCAATAAAACTGGATGAGTTGAGTATCTGGAGCATCAGCATTTGTGGGTTCGATTACAGGCTCAAAATGGCTACAAACAAAGACCTTTCTTCTGAAAATCGTCAGTCTATTCTTGTTCTGAGAAATGAAGGCTATTCCATGCGAGAAATTGCCAAGAAACTGAAGATCTCGTACAACGCTGTGTAATATTCCCTTCACAGAACTACAAGAGGACAAGTACATTAGAGTGTCTAGCTTGAGAAACAGATGCCTCACAAGTCCTCCACTGGCAGCTTCTTTAAATAGTACCCGCAAAACACTAGTCTCAACGTCAACAGTGAAGAGGCGACTCCGGGATGCTCGCCTTCTGAGGTCATGCGCACTCTGGAGCAGGTTTTCATCAAGGATCTCTTTGTACTTTGCTTCATCTTTGCCTCGATCCTGACTAGTCTCCCAGTCCCTGCTGCTGAAAAACATCCCCACAGCATGATGCTGCGACAACCATGCTTCACCTTCGGGAAGGTGCCAGGTTTCCTCCAGACATGATGCTTGGCATTCAGGCTAATCTTGGTTTCATCAGACCAGAGAATCTTGTTTCTCATGATCTAAGAGTCTTTAGAAAACCTCCAAGCAGGTTGTCATGTGCCTTTTACTGAGGAGTGGCTTCCATCTGGCCACTCTACCATAAAAGCCTGATTATTTAGAATGATAGAGGCTACTGTGTTCTTGGGGAACTTCAATGCTGCAGACATTATTTGGTACCCTTCCCCAGATCTGTGCCTCGAAACAATCCTGTCTCTGAGCTCTATGCACAATTACTTTGACCTCATGGCTTGGTTTTTGCTCTGACATGCACTGTCAACTGGGGGACCTTATGGAGACAGGTGTGTGCCTTTCCAAGTCATGTCCAATCAATTGAATTTATCACAGATGGACTGCAATCAAGTTTTAGAAACATCTCAAGGATGATCAATGGTAACAGGATGCACTTGAGCTCAATTTCGAGTCTCATAGCAAAGGGGCTGAATACTTAGGCTGGGTTTCTGTACAGCACATTGTGACATCGGCTGATGTAAAAAGGGCTTCATAAATACATTTGATTGATTGATTGATTATGTAAATAAGGTATTTCTGTTTTTTAGTAGATTGCTGAGGGAAACAATTATTTAATACATTTTAGAAAAGGGCTGAAATGTAACAAAATGTGGAAAAAGTCAAGGGGTCTGAATACCTTCCGAATGCACTGTAGCAGGAACAGCCCTTCTCCACAGCATAGTGTTGATAAATCATTTCCACTTACACCTAGGCTCATCCAATCAACCGATCAGGCTGCAGTGTCACTCTGAGCTGGTCAGTGGGGCTTTACAGTGGGGCTCTACAGTAGAACGTCTACGGCGGAACATCTACGAAGACTGGTCAGGGCTTTACCCAGTAATGGAATCAGACATTACTAGAGCAGAAGAGGCTGAAACTAGGTGACTGATTTCTCTAGACGGGCCTCTCATAGCGAGACGTGGCCGACCTCAACCCAACTCCACCTCCGACTCACCAGCCACATGGATGCCTAAACCCCACCTCCCACCCCTTCGGCCACATACACCCCGCTCCAACCTGACAGATACAGTAGACCCCAACTCCAACACTACGAAGCAAAGAGATAGAGAGAAAGAGCCACTCAAGTGAGCCCATCACAAGCATCATAGGCAAACCAGTCCAAACCGGCACCCATAGATTTAAGCCCCTTGGGGTTCAAAGTACCCTGACAGTCAGTCAGCTGACATCAATGGGCCATGATGATGATGATGGCTCCTCCCCATCCTTAGCTCAGACAAGCTCCTGTCCAGAGCAGCTTACAGTAAGTCTGTCTGTGACCCAATCCTATAGATGGGACTGAGGGATTTTACCATGGAAGATCTAGGCTTCGTCAAAAATGGCACCCTATTCCCTTTGCAGTGCACTACTGTTGAGCAGGGCCGATAGGGTAGTGCACCATTAAGGGAATATGGTACCATTTGGGATGCATACCTAAGGGAACCTGGTGGTGAAGATGAAGGTCAGGCTGTGGTTTCAGAGGACGTTCCGAGGGGGAAAACACATGGTATCTCTCATAACCCATTGGGCAGACACTTGTTGAATAAACGTTGTTTCTATATAATTTCTATTAAATTACGTTTTAACCAATGTGGAATAGATGCTGAATAGACGTCTGTGTCCAGTGGGAAGTCCTGGAGTAGTGATGTGCGGTCAGGGTAGAGAGGGTAGGCAGTGCCTACCCTGTAATAATGAATGAACATTTGTGGTGACCTGGTACAAAATGAGCAAGGATGCTTGGGGAAAGTCAGCCTCAACGTGTGCCTTTTTCCCGCCCTTCAAACTCCAAACTCAAGGCATTGACATGACTTGCACATGCGTGTTTCTACCCTATACTGCCAGCTTCGCTGCCTTTCATGTGTCAATATGTCCCCTTCATTTTCATTGCACTCGAATAATACATACTTGCTCCTGCCTGAGGACGTCACACATCATCTGCAGCCTTTTGGCACTTCCGTTCGTTTTACTGCTAGCTAAAGTAAGCTGATCAGGATGGCTGAAACATTGCATCTGAAACAGTTTCCAAAGTTGGATTTTCTAGTGAAACAGGGGGTGATAAGGAAGACCAACACCTGAGTTTAGGGACGTACATCAAAGGAAGGGACAGAAATAACGTGATAATTTCAGTCTGAGTGGTATCAACAACAAAAAACTGTCTCTCTGGCAAAGCTGCTAGCAGCCGACTCTACATCTTCCCCTGCCTGCTGTTCTCCACCAGTGACAGCATGTGGACAACATCTGGTTACTGCGACTTGGACAACTTGCCTACAGCACTCAACAAGCATGAAAAATCTGTGTCTCACATCCAAAGTCATATAGCTCTTAAGATAGATCTGGCATTGAATGAACAGAGATTGAACGTCAGCATGCACAATGCAAACGTAAAAGAGAACCGTGAGATTTTGAAAGACCTAGCTGATTAATGCTACATCATGCTACCTACAGTATGTAGGTAAACAGGAGTTGGCATTTCGTGGCAATGATGAGAGTGCCAGCTCATCAAACAGGTCCAGGGGCAACTATGTGGAACTATTACATATTGTGACGATCGTCGTAATGAGGAGACCGTGGTGCAGCGTGGTAAGTGCTCATGATTAATATTTATTATAACTCAGAACACTAAATCAAAACAACAAGGAAAACGAACGTCATGTTCTGCAGGCTTTACTGAGCTGTACAAAAACAAGATCCCACAACTGAAGGAGGGAAAAAGGGCTACCTAAGTATGATTCCCAATCAGAGACAACGATAGACAGCTGCCTCTGATTAGGAACCATACTCGGCCAAAACCAAAGAAATAGAAAACATAGAAATACAAAATCTAGAATGCCCACCCAAATCACACCCTGACCTAACCAAAATAGAGAAATAAAAGGTCTCTCTCAGGTCAGGGCGTGACACATATGTCTTTGCTGAAAAGAATGAACCGTTAGCAACCCATTTAACGACCGCCCCCATCTTTTTTTTGCTCAAGTCCTGTAAGGGAATTTTCAATGAAACTGCATTTGTTTAAAAAGAAAAACATCTACATTTTATTAACCTTTTCTTTTTTTACAACACAAACCATCCACACACAAGTGACAACATCCAGATGCACACAAACATCCACAACATCACACCTAGACCCACCTGCTCACACCCCCTTCTCCAGTGCCTACAGTACATCACTCTCCGCCACATGGCCTCAGACTGCACCATTTTCTTTCTGTCCATCGCCAACGCACTTTCAACACAAAACTGTCATCAAGGCAAAGGGTGGCTATTTGAAATATGAAATATATTTTAATTTGTTTAACACTTTTTTCTTACTACATAATTCCATATGTGTTATTTCATAGTTTTGATGTCTTCACTATTATTCTACAATGTAGAAAATAGTAACAATAAAGAAAAACCCTTGAATGAGTAGGTGTTCTAAAACTTTTGACCGGTAGTGTATATCTCAATCAGTAGCGCCGTCTACCATTATTACATTACATGTCTATTGTATTAGTATATATCTCAATCAGTAGCGCCGTCTACCATTATTACATTACATGTCTATTGTGTTAGTATATATCTCAATCAGTAGCGCTGACTACTAGGCATTTTGTATGTATAGTGCTGTCTACATGTAGGCCTACTTGCTGGCATTTGGGCTGCTGTCTGTAGTGCTGAAAGTCCCCTGTTCATGCAGGGCACAAGCTATTAGGGCCTGTGAATGTGTGTCTAATGTTTGCGCCGCATATCTGCTGCTGTGTTATGATTGGTTGTGGTTGTTTGATGGCTATCTTTGTGATCCTGTCATACCGATAAACACCATAGCAAAAATCCACTTTATGAGTGTGTGTGTGTGCGAGTGAGAGACGGGGATACCGGGCATCAGACCTTACCGGGCATCAGACCTTACCGGGCATCAGATCTGACCGGGCATCAGACCTTACCGGGCATCAGACCTTACCGGGCATCAGACCTTACCGGGCATCAGATCTTACCGGGCATCAGACCTTACCGGGCATCAGACCTTACCGGGCATCAGACCTTACCGGGCATCAGACCTTACCGGGCATCAGACCTTACCGGGCATCAGATCTTACCGGGCATCAGATCTTGTCGGGCATCAGATCTTACCGGGCATCAGACCTTACCGGGCATCAGATCTTACCGGGCATCAGATCTTACCGGGCATCAGATCTTACCGGGCATCAGACCTTACCGGGCATCAGACCTTACCGGGCATCAGACCTTACCGCACACTACTGCTCTGTAGAGATCACTCATGCACAGACAGAGAAGTACATAGATACACATACACACGTACAAACAAGTGCACACGTGCATGAACGCATGCACGTACACACACACACACACAAACACACGCCTCAACACATACACACGCTCATACGCATGCCAATACCTCCATGAACAGGTCCTTTGTATTGCAGAAGCCTCTTTCTGGTGTATGGTGTCATTTCTCTTCAGAAATGACTCTCAACTGTCTCAACAAAGTCACCTAATGAACATGCATACCAGGCTTCTGAAAGAGGATTCTTGTTGCAAACCTACTGACAACATGTTCTTTATGGACTCACAGAGAAAGACCGGTGATAAATGTAAGAAAGAACGCAGTTAAGAGGAAACTGGAAAGTCCTGTTTGAGGAGAAAAGAGAAATCCCTCCCCTCTGTCTCGCTTTCTTTCTGTCTGTCTCTTTCTTCCTCTGTCTCTGTGTCTCTATGCAGCTGTCTAAAGCAGCCAAGCACAAGCTGATTACAGGTCTCAGGTTCCTAGAGTAGAGACAAGTCTCTCACAGTGCAGCCAAGCCACATAGAAACAGACTGCCTAAGGACAGAGCAGGAGAAGTCTCCCATAGCTCTTTAGGGATAGACTAAACATGTACAACACATGGTTAGGAAGGGACTGAGTCCTGAGATTGTGGGTCAAAGACATTAAGCAAGAACTATTAATCTGCAGTGTTTCTAAACTATATCTCTGTGGAGCGTGATGTGAAGTTGCATGAAAAGCTCTGATGAGAAATGATACCTTTTTGAAAACAAAAGAAGATCCATTGGGTTCTTTCAGTGCATGCAGTAACCAACTCAACAGGCAGCGTAAACTCTATCATTGGCGCAGGGAAGAGAACAGTTTTGCAGGTGCACATTGAAGGGCTTTTGAGGAATAGCTCATACATAAATATCAGATCAACTGACTCAAAAAAATAAATATATTTGTCACATGCGCCGAATACAATGTACCCAAGTCAATGTGCGGGGGTACAGGTTAGTCGAGCCTTTTGGACCTAAACTTGGTGCTTCAGTACCGCTTGCCGTGCGGTTGCAGAGAGAACAGTCTATGACTTGGGTGACTGGAATCTTTAAAAAAAAATTGGGCCTTCCTCTGACACGCATAGTAAATAGGTCCTGGATGGCAGGAAGCTTGGCCCCAGGTGATGTATTGGGCCGTACACACTACCCTCTGTAACGCCTTACGGTCGGATGCCGAGCAGTTGCCATACCAGGAGGTGATGCAACCGGTCAGGATGCTCTTGATAGTGCAGCTGTAGAATTTTTTGAGGATCTGGGGAACCATGCCAAATCTTTTCAGTTTCCTGAGGGGGAGACTGTCTTGGTGTATTTGGACCATGATAGTTTGTTGGTGATGTGGACACCAAGGTGGCAGGTAGCCTAGTGGTTAGAGCATTGGGCCAGTAACTGAAAGGTTGCTAGATAAAATCTCTGAGCTGACAAGGTAAAAATCTGTCGTTATGCCCCTGAACAAGGCAGTTAACCCACTGTTCCTAGGTCATCATTGTGAATAAGAATTTGTTTCTAACTGACTTGCCTAGTTCAAAAGTAACTCTAAACTCTTGACCCACTACAGCCCTGTTGATGTTAATGGGGTCCTGTTCTGCCCTTCTTTTCCTGTAGTCCACGATCATCTCCTTTGTCTTGCTCACATTTGAGGGAGAGGTTGTTGTTCTGGTCCCACACTGCCAGACCTCCTTCCTATAGACTGTCTCATCATTGTCGGTCATCAGGCCTATTGCAACTGAAAATGCAATCCTCAGGGACCTTAGCTTACAACCAACTGTATAATCATATAAGAAGTAAGTAGACCTCCTTGTATGAAATGCATGAAAATAACTCCATTCTTTTTAACATTTTGGGATATGCAACCATGGCAGATCATTGCTGGACCTTAAAACAAGTAGAAACCTTTCAGTGTGAAGAGAGCCTAGGTGGAAAGTTTCACTGATGGAAGGGTGACCTTTGAACTAAAGGCAAACTCCACGTCCACATGGCCCTGGCAGTATGAAGAAGGGCCCCAAGGCAACAACCAGAGAGACTAATGTAACCCTCAACTACCACTACACAGTGCAGTCAGTGTCTGTCCAGGCTATCCTTACCAAACCTCATAGAGAATACTGTGATCAACAGTTGTGGTCAAATATATTGGCACCCTTGCACGATTCACTATTTCTCAAAAAATAAGTTACAATTTAAAAAACGTTTGGTGTTCACATGTGTTTTTGTTTGATTTAACACTGTTAAGGTTTGAGTTTTTTTTTTTAATGAAATTTAGATTTTTCACTTTAAAACAAAAAATGGCCTGGACTAAATTATTCAAAATCCGAAATAATTTGTTTGGAGGCAGTCTAATTTACCTCACCTGTGGTAAGGTGCAGTTGCCTACAGGGTCATAAAAGCCATTCAAGGGCCTCCCGAGTGGCGCAGCGGTCTAAGGCATCATTACAGACCCGGGTTCGATCCCAGGCTGTCTCACAGCTGGCCGTGACCGGGAGACCCATTGATGCGGCGCACAATTGGCCCAGCGTCATCCGGGTTAGGGGAGGGTTTGACCGGCCGGGATGTCCTTGTCCCAACGTGCTCTAGTGACTCCTTGTGGTGGGCTGGTGTTTCCACCGACACATTGGTGTGGCTGGATTCCGGGTTAAGCGTGCGGCTTGGCAGGCTTGTGCTTCGGAGGACGCATGGCTCTCGATCTTCGCATCTACCGAGTCCGTACTGGAGTTGCAGCAATGGGACAAGACTGTAACTACCAATTGGATATCACAAAAAGGGGGTAAAAGTACTACATATATATATATATATATATATATATATATATATATAGCCATTCAACCAGTTTTTAAAAGAGAATACTGAACATTCTGCTCCATTGCACTCCATTGTAAAGTGCAAGGGTGCCAATATATTTGACCGCAACTTGTATGAGTACCAAATTCAGATTTTTTTTAGATGACTAAAAGAAGGTAACAAGTGGATTAAAATCCCAACCAGCTTGGATGTGGAAAAACCCTGGCAGCATTCCTGTAGCTTGGAGGACTGGGGCAAGGACAGGAACGGCAGGATTTGGGTCAAGTTTCAGACTCACAGAGGAAGTGTGCAATTTGGCACTGAAAGGCTCTATTGGTAGGTTGTTGATTCCCTTCATAAGAGATCATTGCACAACAAGCATTATACACATACTAGGTTACAATTTAGTTTGATTAATATATATTTTGTGTAATGTGCATAACTTTGATCTGCTAAAAAAGCAAGTAATTTCGGCACCACGTTACGTACTAAATGTAGGTATTGGACTAACCATCAGCAGTCTAGAAATAACTTTATATTGTACTTATATATCCTTCACAAACCCTTTATAAACTTATTATGAAGCCCATTATAAAGACCTGACCATTCAGACACACATGTGGGACCATTTTATCCCATCTGTATACACACATAGAAAAGTATAGATAAGTATAATTGTATATCGTTTATAGATAGTGTGAGTGAAGTACATTTATTCTAAAAACAGAGCAAACCTGGAAATATCCTCATGATTAGAAGAGAGGCAAACCTGCAGGCCAGGACAAAAGAATGATCACCCTGAGCACTGAGCCAACTCTCAACACATGCTTCCTCTTCCCTTACAGTAATACCCATTCACTATCAACGGGCCTCCAAGCTTTCTCCCAAAACCTGACCTCCCAGACACACATTTTAGCGTCATCACTGACTCTGTCCTCAACACCGCCCCTCACCCCTATTTACCATATAAAGACCACCTTCAAAGTGTAGGCTAGTCATACTCATACTCATAATATTATACTCATTCTGAGCAAAATTATTACTACTGAGCTATTCTGAATGAGAAAAATCCTAAACATTTTCTACAAGTTGTGTTTATCATAAAATAAACACAAACCTCAAACTCCAATTCAGGATATCAGGATAAGGATAGGCTCCACTAGGGAAATAATTTGTTACTTTGTTTTAATAAGTGAGCACTGTCCAAAAGGTAGCTAGCCTAAGCTGGGAAAAACAAAAAACATTATATTGTAGTAAACTCAACAATGTCATGCATATGCAACTCGCAGCCTAATTATGTATAAGAATGTTACAAAGCTCACATGTTACAAAACTCTCATGGCAATTTTCCCACACATTATTTATAGAAGTAGCCTAACCCAGGGCTCTTTAACCTTTTCTTGCCCAGGGACCCCCTCTCAGGCAAATTGGCGACCCAGGGACCCATCATACATTAGCAACAATATATATTTTTAAATGCATGTCTTGTCTTATGGTCAGGTGAATAATTCACATTATACAATAAATAGATTTGGTCGTTTTTTATTATTATTGTTACCTCCCCACATTATAATTGGAAGTGTAAACTCTAACAAAGCCTATTAGCTAGAAATGTAACTTCAAATACATTTTCGCTAAGAACAGCTATTTAGCTGGTTAAACAAAGGTTAGCCGTGTGTTGGCAAAAATGTCCAAGTCAAGAAAGCCCTTGCCGCGCTGGTAGCGGGTACTTTTTCAAAGCCCATGTCAGATACTCCATTAAGTGTAATTGGCTCCAATGAGTTCAATTTGTTCAATATTAGGAGTTGAGAAATAAAGTTGCTACCATTAGAAAGAAAACATTCTCCTCTACTGTAGGTGTGTCATTCAGCATGGGTGTATTCTGTTGTTGCTAGCGATATTCATTAAAACATTGAAATAATAAAATAATCAAAACCACTTTATTTTTATATATATATATTTTTTCGCGGACCCCTGCAGTACGGACCCCTGCAGTACGGACCCCTGGAGTACAGACCCCTGGAGCTATCAACAGCCAGTGGCCTACATCCCAAAAAGCATGTATCATATACATACGTCGGATGCGCAGGCGTACTCGACTGTACAATAACAATGGCCCCAGATATCTTGTTGCAACATGCATTCATTGATTTTTCAGTTTTTTTTGCTGAAACTATCATGAATGGGATAAATTCCTTAAAAATATCAGTCGATGTACACTGACACATTTCAATCTTAACACTTCAATTCAATGTCAAAACTATACAGTCTAGAAATTCTGTGATATCAGTCATGAAGCAAGCAATGCATTGAGAGTCACATCAATATGTGCAATAATAAACCTATCAAATCGATACCTTACAATGGACAGCCCGATCCGAAGCCGACATCCCGTTAGAAACCTCCGTGCGTTGAGAAGCTGTCAGTGCGAGTTCGGGTGGAACAAGGAGGGAAAGAATTGTCCCCTTCAACACGTCCTTGTTTGTCTCCTAAACAACTCTGCTGCTGTCAAAATCGCCCACATACAGCCCACAGAGCACTGCCCACCAGCCGGAACTGACGTCATGATTGACAGCTGGTGTGAAAGAACCACAACCCCCCCTGACACACCTATCTTTTCAGCGAATAGAAAGAGCCCGTCTTTCCCTTGAGCAGGACGCCCCCTAACAAAGGGATGACGTTAGGGAGCAAGGCAGTAATCCAACTCATGTTCACTAGCTGCTGCGTTGGCCAATGTAGTAGGACAAATGTTCACAGAGCGTGAAGACCCGAAATATGGGTATTTTAATCACTTGTATATTCTAATATCTACAGTTACTAAACGTTTTTATATGTATGTACATGTATTACAGGGTTATAAACATAACCTACAGCTCCTATTATTGTTCCTGTACTACTGTGCATTCATCTTTTCATAATAAAATAGGATCTTATTCTGCATTGAAGGGTGCTGTGCTTACTCCCGTATTCAGTGCTGCAGAAGGCACACATCCTGTGGTCAGACTATCACACACGGACACGTCATGTGACCCTACTACATGTCATGTGTCATGCCCCCTGCCTCCACAGCTCACCACTGGCCCAAGACATAGGACTTGATTTTACATTTCAGTCATTTAGCAGACGCTCTTTTTCAGTGTGACTTACAGGAGCAAGGAAGGTTAAGTGCTTTGCTCAAGGGCACATAGGCAGATTTTTCACCTAGTCGACTCAGGGATACAAACCAGCCACCTACTGGCCCAATGCTCTTAACCGCTAGGCTACCTACCCATAGCATTTTTGACAAGGTCATACTATAGCCTACTGTGCAAACAACACAGGCATACCAGGGCAGGGATGGAGGACCTTGTCAAAGAACAGCTTGTATAAAATATGTTTTAAAAAATACACTTAATTCAAAATAACTGTTTTTATGTAGCCTAAATTCTTCAGCCACGCTTCTGTGGATAATATGAAAACCAGTCAATACAGTATCACTGTGAAGAATGCCAAGCGCATCATAGGGGGTGTAGTAAGTTAGCCACAGTTTAACTGATTTAGATACATTTTAATATGATAATATTGACGGCTAGCCAAGCCATGAAGTCATCCAATAAATTGCTGCAATAAGTTCAACATTAAAGGAGAAGTTTCCTTTGTTACAACCAAATCTCTATTTTTGATATAAATGGCATGTTATAGAAGGTTCCAGACATCTTTTTTTGTGATATCGCATGTTTTTGAGAAATTTAGCCCAAACAGCAAATCACTTCTTCGTCCTCGTTGTGTAATATGGAGCCCTGAAAAAACATTAACAAAGGCTCCAAAAACACCCAAATATGTCCTTTTAGAAACGACAAAGTGCTCAGTATAGTAATGCAGATGTTAAGAGGTTGTATACATGAAATTGTGTCATTCCGAACTTTATCCGCAATGTTATATTCCCTTTTGCACAACTCAAGCCGTTTCCCCAGCCTATCCAGCTGGTCCATTTTCCGCATAGCCTGCTGCTGCATGTAACTGCCAAAATAAAGGAAACCCGAACATAAAGCATCTTAGCTGTGGAAAGCATGGGGTGCTTCCACACAGGAAGTTTCAGACACTTGTAGAATCTATGGCAAGGTGCATTGAAGCTGTTTTGGTGGCTCATGGTGGCCCAACGCTGTATTAAGCAGCCAGGTCACCCGTGATGCAAGTCAGTATTCGTCATCCATCCATGTCTGAGGAAATTGGGCGATGACGTGTAAACTGGCCACTAGGGGCAACATTGAACGCTGTTACCTTCAAGTAGGTCTCGGTTTTGCTAGGGTGTTGTGGACTGGGATGGTGGATGGGCGTTAACATCTGATTTTAAATGTTGCAAGTTCGATCCAGCGATAGAAAGTTGTTGTTTTTATTTTTGTTTTAAGCCTATCCCAAATCTTAACCCTTACCTTAACCATTCAGAGTTAATGCCTTACCTTAACCATTCAGAGTTAATGCCTAACCTTAAACATGTGGAGTTAATGCCTAAACTTAACCTTAAACACTTCAAAATGTGACGTTTGAGAAACATGTATGAATGTCTTATTCTGACGTGAGACTGTGAGAGCTGCTAGCTGCACTTCGTGTCCCTCATTTACTCAATGTTTCCTTTATTTTGGTATCGCTGGTATCGCTGGAGTCGCAGTAGAATGGAATAGGCCTATAACGATGCGGATAAAGTTTGGAATGACACAATTTCATCTTAAGATCTTAAGACATGCATCACTATACTGACAGCTTTCCCGGTTCTAAAAGTGTATCTGGGTGTTTTTGGAGCTTTTGTTCATGTTTTTTCAGGGGCCCCATACTACACAATGAGGATGAGGATGTGATTTGCTGTTTGGGGTACATTTCTCAAAAATGTGAAATCATGAAAAAGGTCTCTGGAACCTTCCATAACATTCCATTTACATAAAAAATGTAGATTTGGTTGTAAAAAAGGAAACATTCCTTTAATGGACCATTTGTGTTTGTACTGGCCTGGTCAAGTGCTGAGTGTGCAACAACCCTCCACTGATTTCTCCTGCAGCCTGTTTCCTCATGTTCTGTCCCTGGTCTGGACTCCATCACACTGTGTCCAGTGCCATTGGCAGATTGCTGTGTGTTGCTCCATCAGACCTTGGCCCAGATACCCTCCTCCTCTTCCCACACACATGCACACACACGCACGCACGCACTCACACACACACACACACACACACACACACACACACACACACACACACACACACACACACACACACACACACACACACACACACACACACACACACACACACACACACACACACACGCAGAGCCTCGTGACAAGCGGTAATCGGCAGCTCTCTGCATTCCCTGGAGTGGCTCCAAGGTCCCAGTCACCAGTCACCAGCCATTGCACTGGAGGTTCCCTGGAGCGGCTCCAAAGCCCCAGCCACCAGCCATTGCACTGGAGGTTCCTCGCTGTGAGCAAAGGAACATTAGAAGATAAGGCTCATTTCAACACTTTTCGGAGGGGTTGTCAAAAAGTGTCGGGCATTGGATTTTTTCTGTCTGCACCTCTTTATTTGGTATCACAATCTGAATCTGGGGGATGGACACACAATGTTTCCCGACAGCTCCTTCATTGAGGAACAACCCATTGACTCCCATTTGAGACAGAATGGCACAATGTCCTGAACCTAATTCCTCAAACCTACTTCATTCTCCTCGTTTTGCCCAAAAAACCCTGATTATGCCTGGCAGGCATCTTTAATCCTAATCTTCTCCGCATTCTGACTGTGCCCACATTTTTAGACAGGTGTAGACGATTAAAAGACGCATTGTGATCTGATTGTGATCAGATCTTCCTTTCCATACATTTATAGGATCATGAATCAGTATGAGATGAGATACAGTACTCTATTATCCTTTTGCACAGATATTTGCTTACAAACTGCCCATAAATGCCTACCATAAATGTACCCTCAAACCACGGCAGGCTTTGGAGTCAGACTGACACTTTCTATTTCTTGTCATCCTTTCAATTACAGTTTTTATTTGGTTTATTTTACCTTTATTTTAACAGAGTCCCTCTGTTAAAATAGAGACCAGTCTCTCTTTCACAAGGGAACCCTGTATACAAATAATTTACTAAATACAATAAAATGCAAATATACAAAAACTTCAAATACATTCAAGAAACACAATTACATTCATCAGCCAGAGAGGCACCAGAACATCCAGCTGTATGAACTCTATATATTGTTTCATACATGGTGTGCAAACAAACTAAAAGCAGATTTACCTAACTCTGAGGAGAACAAAGGTATTTCCAGAGTTAGCCATCCCTGAGACCGTGAGTGGTAACTCGTATGCCTAAAGGTTATTAACGAAGTTAGATACAGTGGGACTTTTTGTAAGAGAGCTTTATAAATAAAAAAGAGAGCGTCACTTCAAAGAGGGCCAGCCTACTTCTGGTAAAGAGTGCAGTGATGTGTACTGAACCTGTCTCCCTTAGTAAAGCGAAGTGCGCTATGGTAAACTGATTCTAACGGTTTTAATGAAGTGGCAGCTGCATTCATATAGATCAGCGATGGGAAACAATGATGGGGTGGGGGCCACAAAAAATCTGAACGCATCATGAGGGGCTGCAGTGGCTCAGCGGGTCGGAGTACCCACATACCCTTCACACAGAGTCAGAGCCAGCCCCAGGCTTTTGGAAGCACTAAGCAACAACAGAAAAGATCAGCGTGCCTACCATCCTGATATAGAGGATGTCGTGATAGTCTAGGACCGGTAGGAATGTCCATTGAATGACCTGCTTTCTAATATTTAGCGAGTTTCAACTGTTCACACATTGGAGTAATGTCTTTATGCTGCCAACTGCATAGATGTTATTACATTTTTTAGTAGAGATCAAATATCAATCAATATCAATTAAATATCAGTGTCTGGACTACTGGCCTGTAGTGGTTAGAGCATTGGGCTAGTACCCGGAAGGTTGCTGGATTGAATCCCTGAGCTGACAAGGTAAAACTCTGTCGTTATGCCCCCGAGCAAGGCAGTTAACCCACTGTTCCTGGGCGCCGAAAAAGTGGATGTTGATTAAGGCAGCCCCCCGCACCTCTCTGATTCAGAAGGGTTGGGTTAAATGACACATTTCAGTTGAATACATTCAGTTGGACAACTGACTAGGTATTCCCCTTTCCCCCTTTCCCCCATATGGGTCTGGACTTAGTAAAATGGCCCTCTTCCCCCACCTGCTGCTGAAATGCACACTGTGCATCACAATTCAATTTACTTAAATGTGTTGAAATTCAGATGCACTATAAAATCTAATTTAACTGCAAAATAGATTGTGCTGAGAAATTGTTTAGCAATTAGGGACATATATATATACAGGAGCAATGTGGAGACTGTAGGTTATTGTGTGATTGTTGAGTGTCTCTGGTCTACAAGCAGGCACTAGATGGCGATCTAATCACCTTTCTGAATTCAAAGCAGATTTAAATTTCAATGTTCCTTTTTTTTTATTTAACCTTTTTTTAACTTGGCAAGTCAGTTAAGAACAAATACTTATTTTACAATGGCGGCCTACCCCGGCCAAACCCGCCCCTAACCCGGACGACGCTGGGCCAATTGTGCGCTGCCCTATGGGATAAAGTAATAAGGTGGATTAGAGCTTGTTCATCCCAGTAAATTGTGTTTCAAGTATTAAAGTGGAATACAATTTATCCAAATGCAGATTGTGACTAAATAAGATTCTGTTTATAATAGGGGAAAGTCATATTTCAGATGGAGGTGTGAGAGGACACCCACTTTGTGGCTTTTTTTTCAAGTGAATGCCTTGAAAAGGGTGCAGATGAAGACAGTCACTGTAGGATTGATATGACCTCATCCCACAGGCAGTCACTGTTACCACTTTATCTACAGAAAATGAATAATGTAGTCTAAATGCTCAGTGTCTCTCTGAGACAGAGTGAACAGACAGAGAGCCATTGTCTCATGTGTCTTAGTATTCAACTCCCTCTCCTTTGTCACAAGGGCCAAGGCTCAAGTCAGTTAAATCTGGTGGCCGGTGGTAGGATTGGGAAGAGGTGCAGCATCCATACTAATCTACGCTGCACTGAGGGAGTGAGAAACTACACACTCATACATTTCGGGGACGGAGAATGCTATTTACAGTGCATTCGGAAAGTATTCAGACCCCTTGACATTTCCACATTTTGTTACGTTATAATTTTATTCTAAAATGGATTTTAAAAAAAAATCCCTCATCAATCTACACACAATACCCCATAATGACAAAGCAAAAACAGGTTTTTAGAATCTTGTGCAAAAATGCATTAAAAATAAGAAACTGAAATATCACATTTATATTTGTATTCAGACCCTTTACTCAGTACTTTGTTGAAGCACCTTCAGCAGCGATTACAGCCTCGAGTCTTCTTGGGTATGACGCTACAAGCTTGGCACCTGTATTTGGGGGGTGTCTCTCTTTCCTCTCTGCAGATCTTCTCAAGCTCTGTCAGTTTGGATGGGGAGCGTTGCTGCACAGCTATTTTCAGGTCTTTCGAGAGATGTTCAACCAGGTTCAAGTCTGGGATTTTTCGAAAAACCAGTTTTTGCGTGTAGAATGCTGAGAATTTTTTTGTATTTAATCCATTTTAGAATAAGTCTGTAACGTAACAAAATGTGTAAAAAGTCAAGGGGTCTGAATACTTTCCGAAGACACTGTATATCAATGCAAATTGTGTCTGAGTAGTTTACTGGCACATGTACTTGCGATCCGAAACCCTTGGTGTGCCATACGTTTCAAATCTGTACTTGACCTTCTGTTTGTTGAGGTAAATTATACTTCACTCTGCAGTTTTTTTCAGATGAGCTTTAATGAAGCAAGAACACAGTTAATGAAAACATTTATTTTTGTCATTTAGCAGGTCCCTCTTACCCTCATTTGATGCACATACGCATCAAAGACTTTCATATTGTCATTTAAGATGAGAAAAAAAGAACAAACCCGCACACTGCTCTTGCTAGTATGGCTCCGTAGTGGCGCAGCGGTCTAAGACACTGCATCTCATGCCAGAGGCATCACTACAGTCCCTGGTTTGAATCCAGGCTGTATCACTTTAGGCCGTGATTGGGAGTCCCATAGGGTGGCGCACAATTGGCCCAGCATCGTCTGGGTTTGGCCAGGGTAGGCCGTCATTGTAAATAAGAATTTGTTCTTAACTGACTTGCCAAGTTAAATTAAAATAGTATCACTGCTCGTCAACCAGCTTTACGTATCGGCCTCAAGGCCTTCGTCAGAGCTTTTGTGAGTTTCTTTTAATTAGCACCCTTATGTAGACTTAGCTCCACCCACATCCGTTCAATGCATCGAATGGGGTTGCAGTTTTTTCTCATCTTATTACCATGCACCTGCAAAAAAGATAGCTCAGATGTGCGAATGCCTTTTGAATATTATCATTTAACAAATCCAAACACAGCAAAAAGACAGACAAGGTATGGATGACATTTATAAAATAATATTTTTTATTACTCATTTGAATACATACAATTTCAAAGTTATCCAATAACATGTTAGCTACATGGTATCATAGATTGTCAGTTTACTTTACCTGAAATGCTTCTGTGTCCTCTGGAGCTGATTAACAGAACCTGTTTAATACCTAGATACCTAAATAGATACCTATTTTCAATGCTAGATTATCATGTGGTGCCAACGCTGGCCTCTGCTGTTGTCTGGTGTAGTCTTGCTGCCCTTCAGGGAAGGCAGTAAATTGTATAGTTATCTCCTGATGGGGCAAAATCACTACCCTGAAACCACACAACCTACTACCTCACCCCGTGCGAACATCAGAGAGGCAGAGCCGTTTCACGACAAAATAATAAATACAGAATACAAAGAGCCAGAACAGAACCAAATGATGCAAACATACAATATAAATGACATTACAAACATGTTATCACCTTGAATTAGTACATAATAAATATTCCTATCGAGGTCCAAGTGACGAGAGCTCTGCAGAGATGATGGATGATATTACAGCCACCTCAGGAAAGACAGTAAGTTGTATAGTTATCTGACAGGAAGGGTATGACCCTAAAACTATACAACCTACTACCTCACCCCAAAGGACAGTGATAGACCCGTCAGTCTACTCTGGTCCTCCAGTACCATGGTCCCAGTCAGCCAAGTCAGGAGGACAGCTTCAACAACACCTCAGTAAACACAGAAAAATGGTTAGGATTAAAACATAGTGAAAAGCAACCTGGTGGAAGCATTAATGCTGTAACTGCCTGCTGCAACGTTGGTTAAGTTTACTCGTTAAATTGTTGGGAGCAGAGTGTGGAACTTTCTTTCTTTCTTTCTTTTTTAGAAAGAATTAAAGATAAACACATAATCACAGATTCATTCACCTCTAACCAGTCTGAGACAGAGATACTGGGATTGTCTGAAGTGTAACTCTTAGTTACTCAATGGGACAGTTTTCCAGACACAGAATAAGCCTAATCCAGAAGTAAAAAACATATTTAATAGAGAATCTCCATTTAAAGAGCTATTTAGTACAGGACTGGGCTTAATGTGTGTCCAAGAAGCCTTTACTAAATGTATTCCTGGTAACTGGTGTACACTAGGCATTCCCCAGAGAGGAGTGAGTTTCCACTGGTGGACAGACAGACAGACAGTGGGGTGGGCTAGCTCAAGCCCTCTATCACATGTGCAGAGCAGTGCAGCTGCTGCTGTTAATGTTTCTCACCTGCTCCCTAATGAGCAGAGAGAGAAATACACTGGCCTACCGCCTCCTCCCTGTTTCTCACCTGCTCCCTAATGAGCAGAGAGAGGAATACACTGGCCTACCGCCTCCTCCCTGTTTCTCACCTGCTCCCTAATGAGCAGAGAGAGGAATACACTGGCCTACCGCCTCCTCCCTGTTTCTCACCTGCTCCCTAATGAGCAGAGAGAGGAATACACTGGCCTACCGCCTCCTCCCTCCTCCTCCTCCTTCTTCCTCCTCCCTCCTCCTTCCTCTGCCTCCTCCCTCCATCATGCTCACAGCAGCTTGTCAGGTAGCTCTGTCTGAAAGGAACCAACAGGAAAAATCAGTTAGTTGTAGGGAAAACTTCAACTTGAGCTTTGCCTTCTTGCGTCATAATGCAAGAAAAAGGTCATTGATGTACAGTAAATGAGTGTTTTCAATCAATTGCCTGGTGAAATGAAAATAAAATGCAATTTGTGTGTTAATGCATGAGAAAGCACCCAAGGACGCACACACGTTCTCTCATTCACTGTCACAATGCCTGCTGTTCGGTCATATAATCCTGTTGGATCTGTTGCTATATCCCCTATGTCTGATAGGAGCAGGAGAGTACAGTACAGTACAGTAGTACAGTAGTACAGCAGTCCAGTAGTACTGTACAGTAGTATAGTACAGTTGTACAGTAGTACAGTAGTACAGTAGTACAGTACAGCAGTACAGTAGTACAGTAGTACAGCAGTCCAGTAGTACTGTACAGTAGTATAGTACAGTTGTACAGTAGTACAGTAGTACAGTACAGCAGTACAGTAGTACAGCAGTACAGTAGTACAGTAGTACAGCAATGCAGTAGTACTGTACAGTAGTATAGTACAGTTGTACAGTAGTACAGCAATACAGTACAGTAGTACAGTAGTACAGCAATGCAGTAGTACAGTAAAGTAATACAGTAGTACAGTTGTACAGTAGTACAGTAGTACAGCAGTCCAGTAGTACTGTACAGCAGTACAGTAGTACAGAGGTACAGTAGTACTTCTGCAATTTGTGTGTTAATGCATGAGAAAGCACCCTACTGTAAGCACCCTACTGTACAACTGTACAGTAGTACAGTTGTACAGTAGTATAGTACAGTAGTACAGCAGTACAGCAGTACAGTAGTACAGTAGTACAGTACAGCAGTACAGCAGTACAGTAGTACAGCAGTACAGTAGTACAGTTGTACAGTAGTATAGTACAGTAGTACAGCAGTACAGTAGTACAGTAGTACAGTACAGCAGTACAGTAGTACAGAGGTACAGTAGTACAGCAGCACAGTACAGCAGTATAGTAGTACAGCAGTTCAGAACAGTAGTACAGCAGTACAGTACAGTAGTGCAGTAGTATAGTAGTACAGCAGTACAGTACAGTAGTACAGTACAGTACAATAGTACAGTACAATAGTACAGTAGTACAGTACATGAGTACAGCAGTACAGTATAATAGTACAGTAGTACAGTACAGTAGTACAGTAGTACAGCAGTACAGTACATTAGTACAGTAGTACAGTAGTACAATATAGTAGTACAGCAGTACAGTACAAAGCACAGTAGTTTAGTACAGTAGTACAGCAGTACAGTACTACAGTTGTACAGCACAGTATGTCTTGAGAGGATCATTGTGTCTGCTCAGTAGTGAGGAGTATTTTGCCACCTGCATTATTAAACATAGCCTTGCTTACTGTTCTGGGATGTGGATCACTGGAGGCTTGGCTTCTAGGTACATACGCACGCACGCACGGACGCACACGCATACACTCACGAACTTACGCAGGTACACATACACACACACATATACACACACACACATTCACTTTACTGTAAAGGAGAGTTCTGGGTTCACAAGGTGAATACACTTGACCTTAGCTTTCTGACTTGACACTATCTTCTAATATGGCAGATGGCTGTTGAGTTATGATTCATGTTGTGTTGGTAAAGGAATTGCTTTGAACTTGGGCCAGCTGACAACATCCAGTGAGACGCACACACACACACACACACTCACACAAACACACCCACACATACACACACCCACACCCACACACACACACTCAAAAGCACCAGACATGGTCATGCAGGTACGCATGCACGCACACACACACAAGCACACACACACAAGTGCAAACGCACACACACACACACACACACACACACACACACACACACACACACACACACACACACACACACACACACACACACACACACACGTATACTGCACACACATACATACACACACACATACTCAAAAGCACCAGACATGGTCATGCAATAGAATGTAAACCACCCTGATTAGCAGGAGCGGGGTCACCTGAAGAGAGAGTCTTTTTTTTCTTTTTTTGTTGTTGTTGTATTTTACCCTCCTTTTTCTCCCCAATTTTAAATCTTGTCTCTTCGCTGCAACTCCCCAACGGCCTCGGGAGAGGTGAAGGTGGAGTCATGCGTCCCTCCGAAACATGACCCCCCTAACCGTGCTCCTTAACACCTGCTAGCTAATCCCGGGAAGCCAGCTGCACCAATGTGTCGGAGGAAACACCGTTCAACTGGCGACCGGGGTCAGCCTGCAGGCACGCGGCCCACCACAAGGAGGCACTAGAGTGCGATGAGCCAAGTAAAGCCCCACCGGCCAAACCCTCCCCTAACCCGGACGATGCTGGGCCAATTGTATGCCGTCCTATGGGACTCCCGGCCACGGCCAGTTGTAGCACAGCCCGGGAATGAACCTGTGTCTGCGATGCAGTGCCTTAGACTGCTGTGTCACTTGGGAGGACCAGAGTGTGTATTTTTAAAAGTATGCAACCTCAGCAAACACTGGTTCACTCCTAACTGGAGCATCTGTAACTGATATCCCTCCTCTGTCTCCTGCTGCCTCCTCCATTAGCTGTCTGTCTACAGGCAGAGGCTCACAGACCTGCCTCCTCCATTAGCTGTCTGTCTACAGGCAGAGGCTCACAGACCTGCCTCCTCCATTAGCTGTCTGTCTACAGGCAGAGGCTCACAGACCTGCCTCCTCCATTAGCTGTCTGTCTACAGGCAGAGGCTCACAGACCTGCCTCCTCCATTAGCTGTCTGTCTACAGGCAGAGGCTCACAGACCTGCCTCCTCCATTAGCTGTCTGTCTACAGGCAGAGGCTCACAGACCTGCCTCCTCCATTAGCTGTCCACCATGATGCTATCAGTACGCCAAGACAAGGTGAATGAGCATTAACGCTACAGTCAATATGAAGTTTATTTCCAAAATGCTAAATCCACAAATTTCTCACATTTGTGTTTTTCATCAGAAATGATTACTTATGGGTTTCTTCGTGTGTGTGTAAAATATTACTGTTCTCTGATTTTTAATTCATGGATTTTAGATTTGTTTGATTGTTATTATTTATTTTTGCAAAACGCTATATATTCATTGTGCTGGAATAGCTGGAATGGAATGTTGGTATCCTGTATATGTGACTGTGATACGTGGTTGTCTCACCTAGCTATCTTTAGATGAATGCACTTACTGTTAATTGCTCTGGATTTACATTTGACTAAAATGTGAAATGTAAATGTTTTACGTCCAGATCTCATATTAGTGTTTTTAATTACTTTTCATTTGTTACATTTGACTGTGTTAAACCCAGCAGTACTACTTATTTCTCTGAGAGTGAGGCGGATATAAAGCGTTTTGCCAAAATAGATTATTTCTTTCTCTGAAATGAATCCATCAAGTGATAGATTTTAAACAAATACATATCTGTCATTGAACAACCCTATGCCATGATTAGACAGTGAAAAAACACACCAATTTCTTTAAACAATAAAAGCTGATTTTTCAACATTTCTGAAAATGGATATATAGGGTTTTGGAATGAAAGTCTTCATGCAGTATATCAATCAATATTAGCACAATAAAGCTGAATTTCACTGACCGGTTTAGTGTGGAAACCTGAGCTGGAGGGCATGAAGTGCCTGGACACAGAGCTCAGTGTGTAGACCAGGTCACCAGTGGGACATTTACATGTCTCTACAGTCAAAACCAAAGCCCTTCTCCTCAAACGTACACCCCTGTCTGCACTCCCCCTGCCACAGAGCTTCTGTAGACTGATGTGTGTGTGTGTGTCTGTATGTGTTTGTGTGTGTGTGCTTGTGTGTGTGATGTGCGTGTGTGGGTGTGTGTGTCTATTGGTGTGTGTGTGTGTAGTCCAGAGAGGTAACCAGGTGCAGACAGGAGGCATCCAGACAGACACGTCAGAGTGTTTAAAAAGGGAAGAATGGCTTCTTGGCCCCCTGGGTTAAGGGAGGGAGCAGGCATGGACATCTATTTATACCAGCCCAGAGAGAGGAGAGCAGAGAACAGGGAGGGGGTTGCCAGGCCAGGTCCAGTTACACATGGCTGGATGGGTGGGTGGGGGATGGGGATTCTGGTCAAAGTCAGACAGGCTGACCTCCCTATAACCTCTGGTGCTGATATGGGCCTTGTGAGACGTCCTGGTTGTGCTGTAAATGTGTGTCTGTCTGTGGAGTGATATTCCGCTGTACGCTGTACGTATGTTGACAGTATGATAAAAAAATCACATAAGTGCGATCCAGTGCATAGCAAATCCTTAACCCTCACACCCAGAGCCAGAGTTAATATGGTCTGTATGGAAGTAGGATTAACCAAAGTTAGCTGATCTAGCCCCAGTTAGCTGATTTAGCCCCAGTTAGCTGATTTAGCCCCAGTTAGCTGATCTAGCCCCAGTTAGCTGATCTCGCACCAGTTAGCTGATCTAGCCCCAGTTAGCTGATCTAGCCCCAGTTAGCTGATCTCGCACCAGTTAGCTGATCTAGCCCCAGTTAGCTGATCTCGCACCAGTTAGCTGATCTAGCCCCAGTTAGCTGATCTACCCCCAGTTAGCTGATTTAGCCCCAGTTAGCTGATTTAGCCCCAGTTATCTGATCTCGCACCAGTTAGCTGATTTAGCCCCAGTTAGCTGATCTAGCCCCAGTTAGCTGATTTAGCCCCAGTTAGCTGATTTAGCCCCAGTTAGCTGATCTCGCACCAGTTAGCTGATCTAGCCCCAGTTAGCTGATCTACCCACAGTTAGCTGATCTAGCCCCAGTTAGATGATCTAGCCCCAGTTAGCTGATTTAGCCCCAGTTAGCTGATCTAGCCCCAGTTAGCTGATCTAGCCCCAGTTAGCTGATCTCGAGCCAGTTAGCTGATCTTGCCCTAGCCTCATCTTTGTAGAAGAACAATGGCCTCAGTCATTGCAGTGACAGGGCATGCAGCTGGGATCACCCAGAGGAGGGAGCTTTACCCTCCAGCGGCTTCTCATCACAAGCACGCACACAAGCATGCACATAGACATGCACTCAGTAAAGGTCACAGTCCCACTACTGCCCATAAGCCACCATGCTAACACCCAAACCCTATTACCCATGCATCTTCCTGGTGACCCAGAGGGCCTCTTGTCCATTAAGACAAGGCAACAGATCTGAAACGTCCACCCCTCTGCCTGCCGGCTGCCTCCTTCAGTTTGACGGTGCCCCAGCCCCTGGCCATCTGACGAGGCTAGTGCCTGCTGCGGAGTGCCCTGCCAACACAAAACTGCATCTGTCGTAGGTCTATTAATAGAGGGTGGGACACATACCTCTCCTCTGCTCTCTCTCCCTGGCTCTGAACATTACTGGACCACTGGCTGGCAGAGTGGACAGACAGAAGGTGTACTACAGTACATACAGTAACCTTGACGAACAGGCTAGCAGCTAGGACAGTTATCTATACTATACTGTACAGTTAGCTATACAATTAGTTATGGTTAGCTATAGCCGACAGTTAGCTACCACAGAGTTAGCTACAGTTAACTATTGTACAGTTCGAGCTTTTGCCAGGATAAGGTCTGCCATGTAAACCATTGTTATCAATGCCAGCTAGCTGTAGAATTAGTCATACAGGACAACCAGAAAATGCATTGATAAAGCAGACTAATGCTCCTCTAATGTATATCAGACATAAAATAAAAAGCTCTTGAGTCCAACTTGATTTTTCTTCAGGCCTGTGAGTGTGTGTGTGTGTGTGTGTGTGTGTGTGTGTGTGTGTGTGTGTGTGTGTGTGTGTGTGTGTGTGTGTGTGTGTGTGCGTGCGTGCGTGCGTGCGTGCGTGCGTGCGTGCGTGCGCATGCATGGCTGTATGTGCGTGTGTGTGTGCATGTGGCAGTGCCAGTGAGTGTTAGCGTGAGATATGTGACCATGTTGCGTGGCCATCTGCTCCGTGTAACCATAAAGACACAGGCCCACCAGAGGCAAGGCAGCTTCACAGTATCATTTCCACAAGGTCTGTTCTGGGTATGGATGCATGGGGAAATGGGTGCTTATGTCTCTGGGTAGATGATACACAGATAAGGCATGGTTAATGCGATATTTATAATTCATTCCACAAACACAATATGGAGGCCATTCTGTGCCATACTGGAGCCCATGGGCAGATTAGAGGAAGGAGAGTGAAGAGAGCGAGAACAGACTAAAGAATTGAGCTACAGTACGGGGGTGAGACTGTCTGTCCCCAAAGAGAGTGTGTCTGAAGGGTGTTCAACAGCCGAACACAGGCTTCTGTCTAGTCTATGTGGCTTCAGTCTATGTTGCTCTAGTCTATGTGGCTCTAGTCTATGCGGGAAGTAGCCTATAGGCTATAGATTCCCACATTGCAAAAAAGAGAGCACCATCTGAATTTGCTAACATTGCTAATGAAGGAATGATGCACAGTTGTCTTAGCATAGATGAATGGGGCCATACTTGCGAACATTAGAAAAATTGAAATCGTTGACGTAGTTGCATGTGATCAAAGGTTACGTGTTAGCTGTTCCCATTATATAAGTTTGCACATTTAGACCTATGCTAACCTCGGCAGGTGGCCGTGATTATTTCCTGTAACAAACTGCCCACTTTTTCTTGACAAACCAATGGCATTTCTTAAAATAGGTCAATATCGCCACCAGAGAGATACATTTAAACCTCCAAATTCAGGGTTTACTTTTGTTCCCCTTCAATTGGTCTGTCTCAAGTGTAGAGTGCCAATATTGCATGATTGTCGCTTCCTTGACTAGGATAATTATGCTTCGTTTGTAACCAAGTGGGAGGCAGAAATGCACCAGTTGTGAAGTCGTAAATACCAGTTGGATGCATTCACGTGCTTTGAACTCGTTGAGAAATACCAATTGGCTAATGACCAACAAGCTGCGTAAACTATAAACTAAAAGTACAACAAGAAGTGGGAGCTCAGGATGATAAACAAGTTTCCCACAAGGAATGACCAGTTGTAGGGCCGTTCAAGTGGATTTTTTTCCATTCGTATGGGGTAAATTCCCACTTTCCACTTGGTTACGAATGCAGCACTGCTAACGTTACGTTTTTGCAAATATGGCATAACTGTGGGTTCGAGACCCCTCGCTTTAAACATTTTTGTTAATATTAAGGAAAACACTGTTCATTGCTTTTAATGCATATACAGGTTTAGTGTAGGCCTACGCGTCTATGCATATAGCCTATACTATAGTAGCGTTGATTATTTATGTAGCAGTGTCAGTAGCCTATGTGTCGGTCTGCAAGACGCTCCGACAAGAAGCTACTCATGAAATGGACTCACAATAAACTTCTTTAAAATAACTACAATATTGCATCTGTAGGATGATAATGAGAGTACAACCTGTAATCCTACTGTATTAAACTTTGTAATACCTATGTAAGAATGCTGTTCATTGACTACAGCTCAGCATTCAACACCATAGTACCCTCCAAGCTCATCATTAAGCTGGAGGCTCTGGGTGTCAACCCCGCCCAGTGCAATTGGGTCCTGGTGGTGAAGGTAGGAAACAACATCTCCACTTCGCTGAACCTCAACACTGGGGCCTCACAAGGGTGTGTGCTCAGCCCCCTCCTGTACTCCCTGTTCACCCATGACTGCGTGGCCATGCATGACTCCAACTCAATCATCAAGTTTACAGACGACACAACAGTAGTGGGCTTGATTACCAACAAAGACGAGACAGTCTACAGGGAGGAGGTAAGAGCACTCAGAGTGTGGTGTCAGGAAAACAACCTCTCACTCAACGTCAACAAAACAAAGGAGACGATCGTGGACGTCAGGAAAGAGCAGAGTGGAGAAGGTGGAAAGTTTTAAGTTTCTCGGCGTACACATCACAGACAAACTGAAATGGTCTACCCACACAGACAGTGTGGTGAAGAAAGCGCAACAGCGCCTCTTCAACCTCAGGAGGCTTAAGAAATTTGGCTTGTCACCTAAAACCCTGACAAACTTTTACAGATGCACAATTGAGAGCATCCTGTCGGGCTGTATCACCGCCTGGCACGGCAACTGCACTGCCCTCAACTGCAAGGCTCTCCAGAGGGTGGTGCGGTCTGCACAACGCATCACCGGGGGCAAACTACCTGCCGTGCAGGACACTTACAGCACCCAATGTCACAGGAAGGCCAAAAAGATCATCAAGGACAACAACCACCTGAGCCACTGCCTGTTCAACCCTCTACCATCCAGAAGGCGAGGTCAGTACAGGTGCATCAAAGTTGGGACCGAGTGACTGAAAAACAGCTTCTATCTCAAGCCCATCAGACTGCTAAACAGCCATCACTAACTCAGAGAGGCTGCTGCCTACATAGAGACTCACTAGTCACTTTAAACAATGCCACTTTAATAAAATTTACATATCTTACATTACTCATCTCATATGTATATATTGTATCTTATACCATCTATTGCATCTTGCCAATGCCGCTTGGCCATCGCTCATCCATATATTTATATGTACATATTCTTATTCCATCCCTTTAGATTTGTGTGTTTTGGGTAGTTGTTGGGGAATTGTTAGATTACTTGTTATATATTACTGCACTGTCGGAACTAGAAGCACAAGCATTTCGCTACACTTGCATTAACATCTGCTAACCATGTGTATGTGACCAATAAAATGTGATTTGATGATTTGATTCGATTTAATGCTTGTCTTTGAACCAAATAACACATGTGTGATAGAGGAGATCATTATACAAATGCATATAAAAGGTTGTAGGTCCACATTTAGGTGTGCATGTCCATGTAATATAGCCAATGCAATATGATTATTTGGCCATAGCAATGTGCTTGTCTGCAAAAGTAAAGAACAAGGTAGCTCCTTATTAAATTAATTCTTAATCTTCATTTTCAAGCTGTTGGCTGTAGGGTGTCCATTTTCAACACACTAACACAATACATGTAATTCTACATTTCAAAGGGAGAAAAATTCAAACCCTTGCCACAATCTGGACAATTACGTGGAGCTAGGCACTCTACACAAAGAGCTATTTGACCAGTCAGTCAAATGTGATGTAGTTGCTTTAATTATCAGAAAGTGCTGTTGGACCACGTTCAACTACGTTGACGATTTTAATTGGTTTGATACGGACACTTGCTGAGGTTAGCCTAGGGCTAAATGTGCAAGCTTATGTAACAGGAACAGCTAATCACGTGCAACTACTAATTGGCTGATGCTTAAACTTAAACGTAACCTTGAACTTAAACTTTTTCTAATGTTCGTAAGTATTGTCCCCATGGGTCTTTGAAGCTGTTTCCCACATTGCCAAAGAGATCAGATAAGGGGGTGTGTGGTTCCCTATAGCCATGGTCTTAGGCCTAAGCAACATGGGATCTATACACCATATGCCTGTGTAATCGAATGCCTGGCATGTGCTGACTTCTAGAGCTGTAGGCAGTACTGTCTAAGGATAGCCTGGGTCTGAGGTTGGGGTCAAGTTTGGAGCTGGGGCTGGGGGCTTGGCTGAGGATGGGGCATGGGGCATAGGGCTGGAACTGGGGCTGGGGTTAAGGTTGGAGCTAGGGCCGGGGCCTGCAACTACAACTAGGGAATAGGCATTTGCTGGGGCTGTAGCTCGGGGCAGGGGAAACAGTTAGGGGTGTTGGAGAGAGCTAGAGCGGCCCCTGCTCCTGCTCTTCTGCACTGAAAGAATGACAGGAAGGTTTTGTTAAGGGCCAGGCACAGGCTTGCTGGGGGAGTCGGAGCGGGGTACAGAGCGGGCTGGGGGAGTCAGGGCGGGGTACAGAGCGGGCTGGGGGAGTCGGGGCGGGGTACAGAGCGGGCTGGGGGAGTCGGGGCGGGGTACAGAGCGGGCTGGGGGAGTCGGGGCGGGGTACAGAGCGGGCTGGGGGAGTCGGGGCGGGGTACAGAGCGGGCTGGGGGAGTCGGGGCGGGGTACAGAGCGGGCTGGGGGAGTCGGGGCCGGGTACAGGGCGGGCTGGGGGAGTCGGGGCGGGGTACAGAGCGGGCTGGGGGAGTCGAGGCGGGGTACAGAGCGGGCTGGGGGAGTCGGGCGGGGTACAGAGCGGGCTGGGGGAGTCGGGGTGGGGTACAGAGCGGGCTGGGGGAGTCGGGGCGGGGTACAGAGCGGGCTGGGGGAGTCGGGGCCGGGTACAGAGCGGGCTGGGGGAGTCGGGGCGGGGTACAGAGCGGGCTGGGGGAGTCGGGGCGGGGTACAGAGCGGGCTGGGGGAGTCGGGGCGGGGTACAGAGCGGGCTGGGGGAGTCGGGGCGGGGTACAGAGCGGGCTGGGGGAGTCGGGGCCGGGTACAGAGCGGGCTGGGGGAGTCGGGGCGGGGTACAGAGCGGGCTGGGGGAGTCGGGGCGGGGTACAGAGCGGGCTGGGGGAGTCGGGGCGGGGTACAGAGCGGGCTGGGGGAGTCGGGGCGGGGTACAGAGCGGGCTGGGGCAACTGCAGGCTGTAGCACATTTTGGGCCACTAGAAAATAACAGTTTATGGCGTCTGCCCAAGGTCAGCTCTTTGAGAAGAGGAGCTGGGAAGGCTCCATAGGCGCTGCCTGTTTGTATGCAGTCAGTCAGTCAGCAACAATTAAACCTCCAATAAGAAAGACACCCCCCCCCAAAAAAAACTCTGGACTAGTGACCTCCTCTTTTCTATGTCCTTTCTAGCCTAGCCTAACCTATTCCTTTACTTGAACTCTCCCTCTCTCTCCCTCTCCTCTCATCTTGCTATCTGACAACTTTGACAGTAGCACACAAAATGGATGGGAGAGCTACAAGGAGCTGGAGGCAGAGACTGGAGGCCATTTTGTAATGGCTCCAGGCACAGCAGAGAGATAGCGGTGGTCGACTATGAGGCCGATTTTCGTTTGCCCCAATGGATTCTAAAGATTAGGTACGGTGTGTTTGTATGTGTGTTTTAACCACCTGCACTTGCTAATTGCTGTTTCAAATTAAGATGGGGCAGTCATAAATACTAAACAAATCCAAATATATTCAATATTATATAATATAAAATAGCTTACAATATCTTACTTACTGCTAGGGCCATCTGTCTGACCATGGGGTTCTCTGCTTGGCTAAAAGTCCTGTGCCATCGGCCGAGGCCTAAGTCATGTAGCAGAGAGAGAGAGAGCGAGAGTGAGTGAGAGCGAGGAGAGAGAGAGAGAGGAGAGAGAGAGAGAGGACAGAGAGAGAGAGAGACAGAGAGAGAGAGAGTTCAGTCTGGTTCCAGGGCCTCCAGTCTTTGTAGTCTGTTGACTACTAAGCTCGCCCCACAGTCTCCCCATGGTCTCGCCTGGCTAAGGAAATTCATTAGTGAAGTAAGTACCACACCCTCTCTGCTCCCTCTGCTGAACACTGAACACACGGCAACTTTCTGTGCCGCATGACCAGTCAACACAAACACAATAACCTGCATCCGCACGAGCACCAACACAAACACAAATCCCAGGAACCACAACAACACCACTAATACCAACACTAATGCCGACAACAACCCCATGACTAACACCAACCCCCACACCACAACACCGGCCTCAATGGATACTAACAAAGTCTGAGTTAACCCTGTGCTTAAACACTTCAGACCAACTATAGTAGCTGTTAGCATTTCCCATAGATAAACATGCCACAATTAGCCAGCCTTACTCCCACGAGACCTTGTGGAACAGCTAAAGTTTGAATATGGATGATTTTCTATCTCTCGCTATAGCGCATATTGACCTATATTAAGAACTTTGATAGGTTGGTGCGCTGCTACCGTCTACTTCAGTCATTGGTTGACGCGCTATTATAAGTGCGTACACGTGACTCGTGGTAGCAAGGCGGCTAATTGTGACATGTTTTCCTATGGGAAAAGCTAACAGCTAATATAGTTTTCTAAAAGGCATAGTATGGACCCATGGTGTCCACAGCCTGGTATTGTGTTATGTCACCGACTCGCTGCATATAAGTGTAAGTGTGTATGTGTGTGTGTGTGTGGGTGGGTGTGTGTGTGTGTGTGAGTGTGTGTGTGTGTGTGTGTGTGTGTGTGTGTGTGTGTGTGTGTGTGTGGGTGTGGGTGGGTGGGTGTGTGTGTGTGTGTGTGTGTGTGTGTGTGTGTGTGTGTGTGTGTGTGTGTGTGTGGGTGTGTGGGTGTGTGGGTGTGTGTGTGTGTGTGTGTGTGTGTGTGTGTGTGTGTGTGTGTGGATCTCCCATATGAGAGCGAGTGTGTGGCAGTGAAAAGGGGAAAGGATGGGGCTGGTTACTTCAACATCATAGTTTACTCTCCACAAAGCTAGGAGGAGAAGAGGATCCCTGTGGTAGCATCAGCTGTCCCTATTGGAACGGAGGAGAGGAGCACCAATTACCAGCCTCCACTTAGCCGTGCTGCTGAAGGGTGGTCATTCTATACAAGGGCACTACTTGCAGGTGGAGTACGTAGCCTTGTTGAGGCAGCCAGGAATCTTTTATATATTGTTTTTAACGTTTGTAATGACAGTAGAGTGAACTGGTTCTATGCATGTTTATGGCCCTGATGTGAGTAACCCAACTCCTGTGACCACGGAGAAACATGGGTGGAGCAGAGGCAGTGGAACTTAATGTTTGACAGTTTACTAAAGTTTACTAATTTGGAACAGTTTACTAATTTGAAACCACGGAGTTACCGCAAGTCAGCACAAAGACAACAGCAGCACCGCCTCCATTATTCCAGCACCATTTCAACTTAAACATCATCAAATCAACAAGGCTATACTGTATATGCTTAGTGTAGTAGATTGAAAACAAAACAAAGATACCAAACAACAATTTAGTCCAATCAATGTTGCTAAATATCATGTGGCTGTCGAAGGGCTTGAAGAAGTAGGTGCCGACTGCAGAGGACAGGGGACACTGACTACCAAACATAAAGAACACCTCAGCTGTGTCAACTTGGCTGGATGTCCTCTGGGTGGTGGATCATTCTGGATACACACAGGAAACTGTTGAGCGTGAAAAACCCAGTAGCATTGTAGTTCTTGACACAAACCGATGCGCCTGGCGCCTACTACCGTACCCTGTTCAAAGGCACATAAATATTTTGTCTTTCCCATTCACCCTCTGAATGGCAGACATACACAATCTATGTCTCAATTGTCTCAAGGCTTAAAAATCCTTCTTTAACCTGTCTCCTCCCCTTCCTCTACACTGATTGAAGTGGATTTAACAAGTGACCTCAATAAGAGATCATAGTGTTCACCTGGACTCACCTGGTCAGCCTAATGTTTTGTATACTCAGTGTATGTGTGCTGTGTGGGTGAACCAAGACACACTGAAGGATGGCACAGTAATACACAACCATTTGAGCTATAAAGGCTTCACAAATAATGCCAAACTACTTTAATTGTACTCCAAACTGCAAGGAAGAACATTAGTCCATATTGGTTTTCTTTGCCTAGACAGTGTGAGATGCTATTCACTTGTTCTATGACTACATGCATTTTCACAATAACCTTTACTATACAAATATGAACTATTTTTGCAATAAATTACATAAATGTCACTATCACCATCCAACAAATTACAAGGATGTCCTAGAAATGTAATCAAGACATTACATTTCCAGATATGTAGATCTTAGTAAATACACTCACTCAATTACCTATTCTACTAGCGCTGCTTAATTTGAGAAAATGGTGGTGAGGAGAGGAGAGGGACTGGAGTAGATAAAATACACTCTGCTCCAGTAGCCAACTTCTAACTTTACACTCCTGCAGAGTCTGCAATTTTTCTGTGACAAAATTGCCATGGCGATGACTGAGGCCAAAAAAGGGAGGGAATATATGAGTGCTGGAAGAAAAGCTAGGAGAGGCTCTCAGCCCGAATGTTATCTGGAATATCGCTCAGCCTGGCAGGTACATAAAACAAGTATCCATCCAAACGATGCATACGGTAGGGGCCCTTTGGACGTGGTACACTACCGATTACAAACTCTCTAAAACATGACTATCTACTATCTGAAACTAGTCCAACTGCAAGAAACTAAGTACACACAAGTTTATTTTGCTGGTGATTTGATTCGCTCATTTGACCTTGCTCATTAGGTCTGCTGAGGTAAACTGATCGCGTGCAGGTCAAAGTTCAGACAAAAAGGCCTACACGGGGGACTTATAGTGTTGGGGCGGAATATCTACATCATCCCCAAACTCTCCCCCAGTCCAACATTATGTCATTATTACTGTGCTCAACATCTCTGCGGAGCTCGTGTGGTTTCATGGATAAATTGCATGTGACGTCCCAGCTGACATCCCGATAAACGCAGAGAGAATGAAATGGCCCCCAATCCTCAGTGTTGAGTGACGTAATGGGCTAATGGCTTCCATGTGTGAGGAGAAAGGAGAGGAGAGGTAGGGGGTCTGAGGGGAAACTGTCACAGTCTCTGCTCTGCTCCGGCCTTCTCTGGCCCCTGTGTATTGTATAGAATCCTGCTTAATACTGAGACTAGAGGACCTGTAGTGGCCACTGTTACCCACTCCTTAGTCTATAGTCTCCTTCACCATCAGTGCTGTAAGCCTGGTAAGCTAGTCTACACAATATATAACTGAGCTGGCAGCCCAGACAATTCATTCACATGGCAGGATATAATTGAACTCTAGAATTGTCTGATTAATAAAACATAAATGGTACTGAAAACAAACAAACAAAGAACATACATTTAGGAACATTGTTGACCGCTGGATTCTGTGTATTTAATATCTAAATACTGGTCGTCCCTGGTGACTGACTCACTGGTCAGTATGATACTGGTCTCAGTACCATGGTAGTTCCTCCTATCAACTAAATGTCATAACAGTAAGAGTTGAAAATCTAAGTCCATTTAGATTCTTCTAACTAGTAGTGACTTGTTTCAGCTGATCATCAACGAACCACAGTGTTAACTTATGCAATCTGTCAGTTACATAGAATCTGGCTAGGTGGAACTGCAAGCTCATCATATTCCTATGTGTATGGGGATATAGGCCTACATACAGCACAGGGTTAACTCTTCTCAAAAATATAGTCTAAATATCTAGGCCTAAGTATCGTCACAAAACCTGTAAAGTAAGATATTGTACATCATACTTTACTCATATCTTTACTCATATCAAATACTGTACTCATATCAAATACTGTACTCATATCAAATACTGTACTCATATCTGCACTGTAGGCAGGGGTGGCAGGTAGCCTAGCGGTTAGAGCATTGGGCCAGTAAGCGAAAGGTTGCTAGATCGAATCCTTGAGCTGACAAAGTAAAAATCTATCGTTCTGCCCCTGAACAAGGCAGTTAACCCACTGGTCCTAGGCTGTCATTGTAAATAACATTTTTTCTTAACTGACTAGCGTAGTTAAATAAAGCTAAAAAAATAAAAAAAATACTGTACTCATATCTAGCTGAGAAAACAGGCACATGGCTGCAATGGACATTGCCAAAGCCAACAGCTAGCCAAAACCTAAATAAAGCTCTACCCAGCGTGGCCAATTTAATAGCTACATTGTTTTATATTCGTAACTGAAAAAGTGATAGATACGTACAGTACATTATAGAAATTGTTAAACAAAATAATTCAAGCCTAGGTTGAAAATGACACTAAACACTGGACTGCATTTAAGCTTACCGGTCTGCTGATCAGATGAAATAAAACATTTAAAAAATAATACAGTGCACTAAATGTCAAAAGGAGCAGTGGCGGAACTTTCCCTGGGGATGGGGAGGGGGGAGATGTCCCCCCCACATTCTGAAATTGCATTTTTGTCCCCCCCAGTTTTATCATTGAAATGTGATACAAAACTAGGCAACGGTGTGCTTTAGCACCATTCAGACGTCCCTGAGTGGTCGGGTAGGCTGTTTGGAGTGTTTATCTGACTGGATACAAATAAATAATGTATGTTCCCCCACGTCTAAAACCAAAGTTGCCCTTGGTTCAACACATACTAGTTGAACAGTCAAATCATTTCTAGCTTCGTTATAGCAGAAATTGAATTTGTGGTGAGCATTTTGGTTCAATGATGGCCACCATCCTCAGATCTGTGCTTAACAGCTGGAATGAAACATATTGGATGGAAATCACTAATACTACAACCTCTGTAATGAACAGAAATCAAATTATTCTAAATACCAATTTCTACATTTAACAAATTAAGCAAAGTACTGGTGGTTTATGGTTATGTTGTGCTGGTGGATGATTCACTTTCAGTATGAGTACCATTGGTAAGAAAACATTGAACAATGTGTCACATGAGTCAAACCACAGACTCAGAGCCCCAAAAGACCATTTGGGTAAAAATATACATCATATGCTGAAACCTAGCTACTGTGGACAAAATGTAGGCCTACCTGTCAGCACAGGGTTACATTTATTTCAACTTTTTTCCAGCCATTGAGCATCAATCCAATTTGCTCAGGACAAACATACTTTTCAGATTAATACATATTTCTCAATAACCAAAACGTTATGTGTTGAAATGAATTATGATTCCCAGCGTTGTAGGAATTATGAATCCGAATTGTACAGTAGGCCTATTCTTTACATTAACTAACAATGTACATATTGCACTAGGCTTGCGATGCCAAACAAGATGCTAATCTCCTTCTTCCACCAAAATCTATTTAATCAACTGAGAATGAATGGTTTTATTGTGACAACTAAATTCAGTAAGAATTACAAACTATTGGCAACAATTAAAAAGCATTAGCTGAAATGTGGGAGCCAATATGCAGTAGTCTATATTTCCGAACCCTGAGTTACTACTAAAGACCCATTTTAACTTAAACAGAGATATATACATATTTGACTAATGATAGACAAGCAGAATTATGATGACTGTGAATTATTAACTAGGGGTGCACAATATATCGGTGAACATATCAGAATTGGCCAATATTAGCTAAAAATGCCAACATCGGTATCGGCCCGATGTCTAGTTTAAAACCGATGTGCAAAACCGATGTCAAAGTTGACGTGCATACCTATATAACGTAGGTACATGATGTAATGACGCCACGTAAATCGTTGCGCTACACGTGCAACACAGCATTCCTAACCTCGCCCACAATGTCTGCTGTGTGGATTGAGCAGTCAACAAGTCGAGCAGTCATTTGAAAGAGTAAGAATTTCAGCGAGACAACTCAAAGGCGAAATCCATTAACGTCAAGATAATGGAATTCACTGCCCTTGATAATCAACCGTTCTCTGTCGTTGGTGATGTTGGCTTTCGCCGACTGGTCGAGCACCGGTATACATGTTGCCCGCTGAGTTACACAGTAATAGCGTCACTGCGATTAGCTTCACAACATACTATGGAATACCGTTTGGGTCTTTGCGTGTCAAAAAAGATACAGGTCAAATAACACTATTTGACGCATTAAATAAGCTTTTAATTTGACATATCAAATAACACAGTTCTATTATAGAATGTTGTGTGTTCTGAATTTGCATGTGCAAGCCAAGCGCCACCACTACTATCAGTAGCACTGTCAAAGATGTATAAAAAGGTCCGCAAACAAGCAAACACCGGCAACGAACGATGTGTTTACAATACCTCGGTGGTAATAAAGCATCATTTGCTCGACCGCAACCGCTGGGGTAGCTAGCTTTAGCTTGGTACCTAGCTAGCACCAATACAACCAGCCTGAAAACAATGACCAGTAGAAACTGTAGTCATTTTTATTATTCTTAGCAATAATTTAGGAATCCTTGTGAGTAAGTATTAGCTAGGTAGCCACTTGTTGTTCGCCTATTGAAATTGAACTTCAGTTCATGAAAATATATAGCTAGCCAGCTACTTAACCCTGTTGCCTAAAGCTAACATTATAAGCAGCCAGCTAGCTTCATCTGAATAGTGAAGCTCGACCGGACCGGGTCATGTGTTGTGAAGCTAGCCATAATAAGGATTAGGCACAATAGTGGAATTTGCGGTTTGCCTTCAAAATAAAGGTACCTCTTTGAAAGTGATGCAGAAGGTTATAATTGGTGGAATCATGCCATATTTAGACTAGATAATGTTAAACAAGGTTGGAATGTGAAGCAATGAAATGGGGTATCAGTCTACTCGGTGACACCCACAGAACACAACTGTGAAGAGTTTACTCAAATATTAGCATTGTAGCTCTCATCGCGGGACTATGTGTGAAATCATCACCCCAGTCAGCCTATTGTGTGTATTGACATTCATATTGCACTGTCCAGCTTTACCTAAGGATTGGGGATCAATGAAATGGGGTATCAGTCTACTCAATACCTAAGATATTTTTTCCCAACATCCTCCTCAGAGTTATCAGACTCCAAAACATTCACACAGTATTGTTTTTCCTCGGGAATAGTGTTCAATACACATAGGTTGACAGTAAATGTGGCTCAATTCACAGTTGTTTCAGAGTCCTGCAATAAGAGCTACGATGTTAATGTTCTTTGGGTGTCACTGAGGAGACTGATACCCCATGTCATTGATCCACAATCCATAGGTAAGTCTGTACAGTGAAATAAGTATGCCCCCAATGCAATTCTAAAATATAATACATCCAGTGTGATATCAACAGGTTTTGGTCAAATGAACAAATTATTGCCTTTTGTTGATTTTATATAACAACATTCCAACCTCGTTTAGCATGATCTATTCAATTATGGCATAATTCTACTATTTGTATTAATTTGCATCATTTGCATGACATACTTTTATTTTGAAAGCTAATCGCAAAGTCCACTATTGTGGCTAATTCTTATTGTGGCTAGCTTCACATAGATGGGTCAGACCACCATTAATCAAATAAGAACAGTCTCATAAATTAGGGTTATTGAAGGCTACTGTAACAGATTATTAGCTTTTTTTATGACCAGCATTGTAGGTGCGCGAGACAACTTAATCAGCATCATAGCATACGTATCAATGAATCGTTGTGACATATGAAATACGAGTGGGTGTAATCAATGTGTAATAACTACGTAAAAAATGTATGAACGCGTTCAATTATTATGTGACGTGCAGTCATATTCAGGTCCTGATTGGTCAACAAGCTTATTTGACACGTCAAATAGTATTATTTGACACGCAAGACCCAAACGGCTTTCTATAGTATGAGAAATCCAGGTTGAGAATGAAACGACTGAACAAATGAACAACGAAACAACACAGCAAGAATGTGAAAGAAATAGGTTTGATGATGTTTTACTGGTAATGGGGACATACGTAAATGCCAACAAAATAACCTTTTGGTCAGTGTGTGTGTGTGTGTGTGTGTGTGTGTGTGTGTGTGTGTGTGTACTATTTGTATTAATTTGCATCATTTGCATGACATACGTTTATTCTGAAGGCTAACCGCAAAGTCCACTATTGTGGCTAATCCTTATTGTGGCTTGCTTCACATAGATGGGTTCGACCACCATTAATCAACCCTGACCTGTTCACCGGACGTGCTACCTGTCCCAGACCTGCTGTCCCAGACCTGCTGGAACCCTGACCTATTCACCGGACGTGCTACCTGTCCCAGACCTGCTGTTTTCAACTCTCTAGAGACAGCAGGAGCGGTAAAGATACTCTCAAAGATCGGCTATGAAAAAGCCAACTGACACTTACTCTTGTGTTACTGACTTGTTGCACCCTCGACAACTACTATGATTATTATTATTTGACCATGCTGGTCATTTATGAACATTTGAACAACTAGGCCATGTGCTGTTATAATCTCCACCCGGCACAGCCAGAAGAGGACTGGCCACCCCTCATAGCCTGGTTCCTCTCTAGGTTTCTTCCTAGGTTTTGGCCTTTCTAGGGAGTTTTTCCTAGCCACCGTGCTTCTACACTTGCATTGCTTGCTGTTTGGGGTTTTAGGCTGTGTTTCTGTACAGCAATTTGAGATATCAGCTGATGTAAGAAGGGCTATATAAATAAATTTGATTTGATTTGATTTGATTTGTGTGTGTGTGTGTGTGTGTGTGTGTGTGTGTGTGTGTGTGTGTGTGTGTGTGTGTGTGTGTGTGTGTGTGTGTGTGTAACCTTTATTTAACTAGGCAAGTCAGTTAAGAAAAAATTCTTATTTACAATGACGGCCTACCCCAGCCAAACCCGGATGACGCTGAGCCAATTGTGCGCCGCCCTATGGGACTCCCAATCACGGCCGGATGTGATACAGCCTGGATTCGAACCAGGGTCTGTAGTGACGCCTCTTGCACTGAGATGCAGTGCCTTAGACCACTGTGTCCATGTGTGTGTGTTAACTATTTAACTGTACTAGAATGCTTAAAAGGCCGCAAAAATGTTAAATATCGGATATCGGTATCGGCCAAAAATGTCATCACTATTATTAACAGTTCAAAAATATATTTTTCTAGTACAGGTGAATTGGCTTGATCACACTCATTCTAACTACTCAGAAGAGAAACTCAGTGCAAATGATTTTTGTGATGAAAAATATGAGCTGATCCAATAGAGAAGAACAAAGCTAACATAGACTATAGTTATCAAATATATATATATTACTGTAATGACCATGTAATGACCATGTAATGAGTCTCTCTCACACACGCACACACACACACACACGCACACACACACACACACACACACACACACACACACACACACACACACACACACACACACACACACACACACACACACACACCTAATTTTTATCTTACAATTCTGCGAAATAGCCTTGATCTATATAATTTCTCCAAATGTATCAAAATAAAACACAATATATTAACAAAAGGGCATAAGAATATACTGCACGTTTTAGGGGATCACACTGTATTCATTTAGCTGTGGCCCCACACCCCCCAAAAAAAATGCGGGATGGAAAAAAACACTTTTAGTGTGAACTGAAATAACTAAAACCAGACAGAAAGTTTGTAGAAATATAATTGACCTATATATTTTTCAGTAATATAATTTTGAGAACTCGAAATCGTCAAAATAAAAAATAAAAACGATTAAACCAATAAAAGAAAAAAATGAATTTAGGAGAACTTTTGGCATGGCGGCAATACCAACCGGGTACGCAGGGCACATGCTTGGGGTCACAATTGATTTTGTTATGTTTCAGCATAAGGACACAGAATTAGCCATGACAAAATGTGCAGAATTTGTGAAAAATGTGCTTTAAAATGTCGCTTTTTTTCTCTCAGCTCCAGAAATGACCTTCTCACAGTCATTCTACAAAATAATTAACCCGGGAGGGGGAGGGACACAATTTCTATATTCAACGAGGATCAAATGTCTACTGGAATTGTCCGTATAGTTTCTCAGTTATTACGTTTAGCACCACCGTACAAAGAGCAGCACTTTGCATTCTAGCAGCATACCGTCACAGCTGCATTGGATGTGCCTATTTGCCTTGTATTGTTTAAGTATTTGAATGACTGTACACAACATGGGACAGCGTCTTGGTAGCTAGTGATTCAAATGTAGTTTTCTTTAAACAATTTACTTTACCGGACAGTATATGAGATGCAACTCGTCTTTAAAAAAGAAGGAAATGGCTACTTGTTACTATACTTTCAAAGCACCTTGCATTAACAGTAATCGATTTCTAGAACGTTTTGTCATAATATCTCTTTGTAATCAAAATACAACACAGTAGACCTATTCTGTGTAGCTATGAAAATAATGAAAATCAAACATCGAAGTAGGGGCCTTTGAAAAAAGTATTTCATATATAATCCAATCACCTGATTTCACTATCTGTTACAAGCCACACCCCACTGGGCAAAACCTGGTTGAATCAACGTTGTTTGTCATGTCATTTCAACCCCACAACATTTTTTGGATGACTTTGAATCAACGTTGAAAACTGATTGGATTTGAAAAAAAGTAATCAACGTAAGGGAATTTCTACTTTTTTTTACCCAACTTTTAACTTAAATCCAATGATATGGTGAGATGTTTTGTTGATTTCACGTTGAATTCATATTACTTAACAACCCAAATGCAAACCAAAACTAGACGTTGGAATGACGTCTGTGCCGTGGGACAGCACTATAACAAACTACTCAGTTTGGTTTCTCTGCAAATACAGATATGATGTTGAAATGCTATGGCATCTGTAGGACCAGCATCACTACAACCCAGTGAAAATGCAAGTTCAAGTACAAATGCTCAAGTACAAATACACAGACTTGCCGGGGGAATTATTTTTGCAACACAATGAGTATGTTGTCTGCTTACATACAGTTCACAGATACACACACAGTCGTGTAATAAGGCAAGATAGTTAACTATCAAGTTAACAACATTTACTCAATGGTTAATTATTAGAAATTGACAGGAAATAATCATTTTGACATTTTCAGTGCAGCTTTACACGTTTTACCAGTCTGTGTGTGTGTGTGTGTGTGTGTGTGTGTGTGTGTGTACAGTACATGCGCACAGTTGTGTGCTGAGTACGCCCAAATCTTCTTTGTATCTGTGTGTACCTACCATACAGTATACTAGACTACAATGCCCATATGTGAAGGAAGGCCTGTCCGGGATCTATTATTGGGCAGGTATAGTGTTACAAAGAGAGAGAGAGAATGAGAAAGAGAGAGAGAGAGAGAGTGAGAGAAAATACTGCAAACCATCTGCCCCTCCACATGCAACAGAGTTAGCTACCCCTGGAAGACTGCCATCCCCGCCAAAAAAGGCCTTAGGTGGCTCACTCAACTGCCAGCCAAATGCACTATCGGGGGTTAGCAAGTGGGCACATACAGGATATCCGTGGATAAATCAGCCCTACCTTCATGACCGTTAAGTTCCATATATGTAATGGACTGAATACAATCTACTATCAGTACAGGCCTCACGCTCATCATTTGAAAATGTGGATAGGAGGTAATAAAGGCCTATGTTTTTTTTCAATCAACAAATTCACTAAACAATAGTGCCAGTTCAAAGTCTAATGTAGCCTGAATCCTGTTCTTCATGAAAACCATGAAATACTGCTCATAACCTCACAGATAGGCATTTCACATCATTGAGGAAAAAGCTTGTATACTCAGTTTGATTGTCCATGAGACAATGAAGTGAAATATTGCAGTTATTATAATGATATCATAATTACTTACAATTTAAGGGTATTGAGTGTAATCTGCTGAAATGACATTTTGTGCCAACAACATCTAATATGTAGTATGAATTAATATTATCACTAGATAATTACATTCTCATTTATTTCAGCGCTGCTAAATGTATCACAAAATGACAGCAACCATATTATAATGAGCAAATCCCGACACACTGAATAAGTGTGAAATTGTAAATTAGAAGGAAATAATTGTCAGTCAGATTGACTTATTTGCTTCAATATTAGCTTAAAATCTGTAAAGAAATGATCCTTTATCCAAGGGAAATGTCTGTGCATTGCAGGGACGTGACTTGTTACTATTTGTATTATACATGCGATTGTGTATTGAAAATGTATGTATTGTGCAGGTATGTATGCTGCTGTGCAGAGAAGAATAAGGGATATGAGAAAGGCACAGGAGCCTTCTCCTGTTGCTCAAAATAACCATGTAGAAGAAATCCATTGTATCAGTTTAAATCAAGTCTTCGATGAACAACAAATGAGCCTGTAAATATGGCAAAATTAGAATAACTCATAATTCCAACACCAACCTTAATTTACATAGATTTTTGACCAAATTGGGTACCACAATGTATCACTCCACACACATTGTCACCTAACCCAAAACCGCATCACTCACACTAAATATCTCCACAAACGTGGTCTTCCACAGTCCCAATGATTACCACGAAATCAGATTAACTTGACAGTAATCAACGCACCATTAAAGGATCCCTCTGGTTTTAAGAAAAACACAGATTTTTCTAGATTTTGAGTGGAAGTCACAGTATTATACTTTTTGAGTTTGAGTAGTAATACATATATAGTAATTTGCCATGAATTAAACAATTTCATAACAAACATAAAGTAGTACCTTTGTGCAATACACGACTATATGCAATGGCTTCCGATTGCGTTTTTTAATTCACCACGTGCATCAAAATCAAAAAGAAACAGATAAAAACTATAGTGCGTGTGAAGTCCATTATTTTGTACAAAGGCTACAAAGAGTAATAAACATAAATTATACTAAAGGGAATTCAACACATGTACACAATGAATAGACTCACACACTCACACATAGAGAAACAGGTATTACCTACAGATATTCCACAGTAGAGGCGATTCCGAAACATTCCGAAACATTCCGAATCCGGAGGTGAAATTCTAAGCAGGTTTTCTCTTCCTCTCTTTTTCTCCTGCGGGATCCACATACAGTATCTGTTGAGGAGAACAGGAAGCCATCATCCTCTGTGTCCCTGGCAGCTCTGGTAAAGCAGCCAGGCAGGCAGGCCCTCTCGTAGCCCAGCCAAGACCCAGCCCAGAGCCCCAGCCCACGGCCGCTGCTACCTCGCCTGGCCGCCATGGGCTGGGCCCAGGCCTGGTGTGCCTGCAACAAAAGGAGGCCATGAGGCTGTCTGGAAGGCTCCAGCTAAGCCGTCTGCTAGTTAACAAGTCTTTGAATGAGGAATGTTAGCAAACAGACAAACAGCATGTCTGATGCATGCAAATAGCACAACCAGTCCAATCACAGCCTTGGCTGCCCACATGAATAATTCAGCAGTCTGAAAAAGGAACCCCACTCCCTCCCTCCCTTCTTCCCTCCCTTCTTCCCTCCCTCTGTCTTCCCAACTCGAATGTGTTCGTTACCAGACTAAGTGCAGTTACAGTAAGTATTCAAACCTCCATTTCCCAAGCTGTCTCAGCCCCTGAAATCAGTTATAATACTTAACTCAATCATGCATCGGTGGCACAAAACCATGGTCACTTCTTATGTTTTCGCTGAAAAAAAATAAAAATAATAATCAGCATTATTCTGTAATTTTTTGGGGGGAGGCACCTGTCCCAGAAATAGCTCCAGCCCAACACAGCATTTAAAAGCGAGCGAGAGAGAGAACAAGGGAGGGAAAGAGAGGGTGCGAGAGGGAAAGACACAGTGAAAGCAAGGAAGAAGAGGGAGGTGCAGTACTTCTAGGTGAGAGAGTTTCTGGCGCTCACGAAGAGCATGTCTTTAACACGCAGATGTGCAACACGCTCAGAGACTGAACACGTTCCCCTGCTTGTCACCCACAGACAGTCACTAGGAGGAAGAGCGTGAAGAAGAGGGCTTAACCCAGCAGAAATGGAATGGTGCCCGTACGCACACATCTCCAGGAGGAAGAAGGCCCATCACGTGGCGGGAGACAAAAACGACGAAACAACGACAAAAATAATATCATATTTAAAAGAAACACCAACAGAAACTCTTTCACATAAAAACACACAACTCTGGGTAACAATGCAGATGAAAATAACACCAAATAGGAGAAATAACACCAAGATACAAATTGCCGCAAAAATCGGCGCGCAAAACTACGAAAAGGCCCCCAAAAAGCATCTTGTTGCCAGGTTTTTGCAGAGCCCCTGTGCAGATAGTTGGAGGCAGAGGGTTAAAATCCAGCTAGTAGTAAAAAATGTCCCTCTGTGGAAGGGCGGGCTGTGGGGAGGCCCTGACTGGAGGAATATCAGCAGACTTCTTTTCTTTTTCTTTTTTCTTCCCCACAGAGCCTGAGTCTCTCCCTTGCATGCAGCTGGAGCTGAGAGAAGGGGAGCGAGCGAGAGAAGAGAGGAGAGGAGGAGAGAGGAGAGGAGGAGAGAGAAGAGGAGTGAGGATAGAGGAGAGGAGATAGCAAGCGCAGAGTGAAGGAGAGAAAGCTCAAGTGATGATGAAATAGGAGGTGCGGCGGAGCGCGAGAGCCAGACACTTCTTGATCACACGTCCAACACGGCAAGGAACTGTATTTGCACTTGAGAGGGAGGGAGAGAGAATGAAGGAAGGGAGATGGAGGCCGAGAGGGAAAGAGAGAGAGAGAGAAAGAGAGAGCGAGAGGGGAGAGAGAGTGGGAGGGCGAAAAGCAGGCAAGGGTGGGAGGGGGTAGAGGAGGAAGAATGACACAGAAATCCACTCCTCCAGCAGTGCGCAGACGCAGTGTACACACTCACGCCATACTAGCACACGCTACACCCCGACAATCAACTACACACAAGAGCAGAAATAAGAGAGAAAATGAGAGAGATAAAAGAGAGAGAAAGAGAGAGAGAAAAGAGAAAAGAGAGAGAAAGAGAGAAAAGAGAGAGAAAAGAGAGAGAAAAGAGAGAGAGAAAAGAGAGGGAGAAAAGAGAAAGAGAGAGAAAAGAGAGGGAGAAAATAGAAAGAGAGAGAGAAAAGAGGCAGAAAATAGAGAGAAAAGAGATCAACAGACAAACACTCAGAGTGGATAAGGAACTTGAAATATGCAACATATCTGAGAGCAGGTTAAATGATTAACCTTATCTGGTACGGTACAGTACAGTACTGTAGCGCTCTCTCTGTCGTCAAGCTGCAACAGCCTGTCTGGATCACATTCTGCAGCCAGCCACGACTCACAGACAGAGTATTAACTCTTTAGCATGCCACAGCAGCTAGCGTGGAAGCAGCATGGAGAAGACAAAAAACATAAGCTACTTGCGTATAATACTGTAGTGTAGCACGTGGCAGGGTAGGAGCTGGGTTTGTAGAGTTACAGTACAGCAAGACCCTCCTCCTCCTGTCCTGACTCGATCACTCCGAGGGGCTAAACATTGCACGACCCTTACAGCTATTTTGGCAAGGAGTCAAAAGCCTGATAACCATTCTGTATGAGACCTCACTGCTTTTCTGGAAGAAAAACAGCTGCCGTGATTACAATGTGATTGTGAATTCACAGAAAACACGAGTGGTTCTGATTTGTCCTGGGTAAAAAGGCAGAGGATAGCTTATCCAAATAACCCAGGAACAATAGCTGTACTGACTAAAAACTTAGCAGATTTAAAACCAATAGGAAAAGATCTTTGAGTGTATTTGGGTCTAAAGTATCCCTTACCCTGGAATCGTCTAGAGTCCTGCATCGTGACGCGCTCCACCTTCCCTAAACCCTGCTGTTTGAGCGAGCGTGCACACGCACATGTGCACGCGCACACGCACACACACACAATTATGTACTACAGGACTACAAAACAACATGGCAGACCAGTCCTCCATCTTAGTTCATACTGATTATTCTTTTGATTCACGTGTCTGCCTATCTCAGTTTTTTATGCTCCTTCTCTCCCTTCCTCTCGTCCTGCTTCTCTCTCTCTCTGTCCCGCCACCTTCTCCACTCTGCAACCAGCATTTGGCTTTTTCCATTTGTGGCAGATTACTGTAAGGCTATTGTAAAACAACTTCCTGCCTCTTTTGGCTCTGGTTCCAAAAAACGGCAAAGGCTGGGCTCACATGTCTCCCCCCCTCTCTCCCCGAAGTATCAGGAGGTCTAAAAAGAGAGAAAGCCAGAAAAAGGAAAAGTGTAAAATCTCTGCATGTCTCCTCTTGAGGACTTATTTTGATGCCTTGTGTCTTTAATGCCACATGAGAAGTAAAGGAGGAGAGCAGGGGACTGCATGCCTAGCAGAACGGAAAGGTGGGGAAAACTCTAATTTTGCTGTTTTTACTGTGTAACCTTCTGTTGGTTTGTGGAGGACATTTATGCTGTTAGGTTAGCTCAGACAAAACTACCCAACATGGCTGCTGCTGCAGGGTTCCCGTCTTGTCTGCGGAATGAGTCTGTGAGGGGTACTTTTCCTAACGCAGCCACCCGGTTCCTTTCATCGCTGGCTTTTTCTCTCTCCCTCGTTAGAACAGCACAGCAACACCCGACCGACCGGAGGCTCCTCCGCTCACTCACTCCGAGGACTCTCTCCTCTCCTCCTCTTCATGACAAGGTTCAATAAGACACAGGTGGCCACATTCAATGGACCTGCAGAGGGAAAAAACATTGTTTGTGTTTACTTACTGAAGACATGGTGCAACCAAGTTCGGGCGTTATTAACAGTCTCTCATCTTCTTTTTAAAAAATGACACAAAATGGGTTGGATGTGTCTGCTTTGGAATGAGCTAGAACCCTAGAACCCAATCCCCAGCACTGCAGCCTCACGTCACATCTCGCCATGCGTTTTAACCAATTGAAAAACTCACGTCTTTGCGTTGAAACATATAGGTTTAAACATATAGTTTGTGGATATTGTAGATATATATTAAGAATAAGTATTTTTGTATGTACAATCCTGCTCAGTTTCAGTAGAGGACAGACAGTGGGGGAAATGTACATGGAACTATGAATTTGTTTTAGTTTTTGGTTTGGAACGGTCTGTAGTAATAATTTAGCTTAGTGTGCATGTAGCACAGAATTTGCAAGAAGTTCACTTGAGGATAAGGTTTTGGTTTTGGGAGGATGCCAACTTTTACGACTGTGTGCCTCTACCTCGCTCCCCTCTTCTCTACTCTGGTTGCATTTGTCTGTATTGAATTATATTTAAAAATGTATTTATATATGTAATTATATATGTAATTATTATATTTTAAGTTGTGTTTTAGAATTGTAAATTACTTTAACCATGCTTTCTTTAAACACTTTTCAAATAATAAATTAAGCAATTTAAAGATGACACGTTTTAATATTTTTTTTACTTAGATATTTTTTAAGGAATGCTTTCTTACACAGGTGTGTATAAGAACTTTGGCAAACAATACCATTAAAAAACAATGTCCTAGTACAACATAAAAAAAGCTTGGAGGGAGGACTATTCTTCTATAGTATATTTGAAGGGATTTCTTAACCCTATTGTTAATAATTACGATCAGCTATGGAATGCTATGTATCTCAATCAGCATTAATTCGTAGAATCTTTAGATAATATCACAATAGATTAAATGGTTAATAAAGTTTAAAGTAAATATCCAACCTGTTAGTCAAAGCTATGTTCCTGGTTTTGAAATGCTACAAATCCACATAACTCACTACAGTGGATGGTGAAGGAGAGAATGATCAGAGTAGGAAGTTAACTAACACGTCAGTAAATGTGGCTTAGCTATCGACACGTGAATACCAATTCAGTCATTCAGTCCTATTCAAGGACATTTTTTATAAAATGGCGGACGCTGGCATGTCATTTACCGGCTTCATTCAGAATTTTTAAGTATTGTAATACATTCAAAACTTAACCTTGCTTAATAAAATGTATTCCCGTACTACACATTTTGTAACAAGTGAACTATAACGACTCCAGGAAAAATCCTCACACATTTTGTCTCTGTCTTGTCTTTCAACTCTTAAATCGACAAGCTGGTTATACATTTGTAAGGAAGTATTTGGAATAACAAACATAATTCAACAGAAAAAAATAAGCACAATCAATATGAAAATTGCTATGTGGTCTTAGATAACTTAAAATCTATGACAAAACACCTAAAATAGTATCCAACCATTTCATATGTAGTTGCTGTACTGATAAATAAATACATTCAATGTTAACCAGTAGTATATCACTAGTATATATGGTAAAAACAGATCATGCAAATATAATTTTCTCTAACTGGTCCTACAGAAAATTATAACTTTTGTTAGTATGCATGTTGGATCTTATCATGGTAAACAAAAAATATGTAATACATCAAATGTTTATTTTGGGATAATAAGAATTCCTGATCATGCAAAATGTAGGCTGTTGGATTCTCACTTCTTGCTTTTCTCATGTGTTATGAGTAATTAACTAAATAAAAGGTCGGCCAAGGGAAGATCAAACTAAATGCAACAAATGATCTATGCAAAAGAATGACAAGATAGCTCTATGTACAACACTACATCTTTATTTTCTGCACAGGGGGCATAATCATGGCATTCTCTAATTTAACTAATTGAAATGTCGTTTTTTTTGTCTCACTCTAAAATGTTTTGTGCTCCATAATTTGTATACATAATTTGGAGTCACAGAGTAACAGTCACAAGGTCTCTGAACACCATTTTTGAAAGCTGTCATACCTAACACTCGGTATTCCATGTAGGTCACATAAGGAGAGTCAAGGACACATGATTAGGAGCCCGTTTGCTTGTCTTTAGTGTCTAGAAACACAGGAAACAGCCAGGAAAGGAATATGAAATTGCAGTGGGCAGCAGCTCCGCATAGGCAAACATGATCTACTCTCCTTTACCCATTAACCACCAACAGGAGTACAAGCCAGATTTCTGACTGTGCAGGATCAGAAACTGCAATGCATCAGGATACCAGGCACATACAGCTGACACATCACAAAGAAACAATTGATATTCTATAGCAGGGTTCCAAAACAGGCGGCCTGCGGGCAAACTTCGGCCTTCGGGTGATTTTATTTGGTTATTCTGATCAAAAATAATAAAAATAAATAAAAATAATAATACAAAATAGAAACTATATAATTTTCATTGTTGGACATAAAAGACTGTAAAATCACCAGGAAATCAGCATAAAGTGTTTTAATTTAGGAAATCTGTTCCCAAGTATTCTCACGCATAAACAGAGGCATACAGTATGTGATCGTATCCCAATGTAATCAAGGTTTGAAATTATTCTGTTTTTGTCAAATACTATGTCTGTTTGGGATTCTTGCGGTCAATTTGCAGTCTACAAATTATTTGTAACCATGTTCCAGCCCCCCGACCATCCACTCAAGGAAAAATCGGCCGTGACTGAATGTAATTGGGGACTTCAGTTTTAAAGGAAGCTAATCAGGAGAATAGCACCAATCCACAAGGCCGGATGGCCCTACGTACGCAGGGATGAAAGACTTGGACTCCCTCTCTAGGAACAGGGGCAGAGTGAGTCTATGAGGTGGTCTTGCTTCAACCCGGCACGTGTCTAAACAACTTCTCTATTACACCTGACCTCTGAGGGCACTCCCCATCGAGCAGGGAACAAAGGCCATGACCCTGGGGTCAAAAGTGTTATACGGGAGGCCCAATGAGGAACCCAGTGCTGTTTGCTTTAAGAAGGTAAAGATGACTAACACATTAACTAATGCTGAATAGGGGATTATCCCCGAGGGACGTCACTCACAGGGTCTACACATCACGTCTTATTAACACCCCTGACCTCTGGTCCATCACCTCAGGCAGCTGACTGCGACCACCACTCTCCCTCTCTGTCTATGTGTAAGGATAACACGCACGCACGCGCAGGCGTGCGCGCACACACACACACACACACACACACACACACACACACACACACACACATACACACACACATACACACACACACACACACACACACACACACACACACACACACACACTACAAGAGGGTGGTAGGGATGGGTGCAACTTTGCTTGAAAAAATAAGTAATATGTGTTTTTACAATCACTATAATTACTGAGTATCAATTCTGAATTACAAACAGTAATACTTAATAGTAGTATTGCCATGAGAAACTAAATATAAGAAACTTTTGAACTTTATACCGGGCATTTCCTTTCATTTCAAGATCTTTATTTTATGTATGATTAGCAAATGTATTTCTTTGACATTTAATTTCACAATGATCATGAGTCAAGGAATTTATTTACACCCTACACAATAGATTCCCTCAAATTGATCCCCCGTGTTACTGAGCTGCAAGTGTTCCACGGCACTTCATAAAATGGGAGCATTTAGATCAAGTTCTGATCACAAAATGGTGGACAGAAGACATGCGCAGTGTGAATATCATGGATAATATTACACGATATGATAGATAGACCCTTTCAACAGCACATGCTTATTCACACATTTTAAATTATTACTGATGTATTGAGGGGGTGACGTAAATGAATTGTGTCAATGTGAAAAAGTGGAAGCTGATTTAACCCTATATCTCCTGACAGATTACACCTCCATATTCATTATTGAAACTAAACAAGCAGGGTTTCATTTCATTGGGTCTACTGTTATGTGCAATACCTCATAATGTCATGATAACATTTTCTTCTGAAAAACAAATAGGAAATGTTATTATTATGTGTATGAGAAAACCATTTCTGAGATGGTGATGTTTAACAATTATGATTTTGCTTTGTTATACACATTTACACTTGAATATTGTACAATCTTAAAGAAAATTGTATTTGTGAAATATGTTCTATTAGTCACATATGTTTTCTTTTTAGAAATGGGTTCACAGCTCAACATAACATTATAAAAGTTTTTGAATTTGAATTGAAAATAGAAGATATGTCTTTCTAATGACAATACCATTTTCAATATATGTATAATGAAGGGCCTTTGAAAAGACTATCAATACATAACAAATAACTCTGTAGCTATAGCAATGAATAATACAATGAATTAGTTACTGTAACAAAATATGTTGTATACATACCTCAATAGAAAAATGTGGAACTTCTTACCACAAAGAGCTTACATTTCAAATCAAATCAAATCAAATTGTATTTGAATACTACAGGTGTAGACCATACAGTGAAATGCTTACTTACAAGCTCTTAACCAACCATGCTTTAAGAAGTTTTAATAAAAATAAGTGTTAAGTAAAAAATGGATAAGTAAAAAAAATTAAAATAAAAGTAACAAATAATTCAACGGCAGCAGCAAAATAACAATAGTGAGGCTATATACATGGGGTACTATATGATTAATATAGAATGAATACATCATTGGAAGTGCATTGATTAGATAATAACTGATATTACAAATCGAGAGTGAATATCAACCGGGTAAGAAGAAATAACTTCAAACTTAAATTGGGCTATTCAAAAGAATCTGTCGAAATTTGTCAACCACATGTAGAATTAAAATCAGGTGCATCTGCGTGTAATTGTAACAAATTATGCAATAATTAACTGCTATATAGCAAGTCCTTCATCTACAATCAAACATTGTGATTTACATTTTTTTTAAACTAAAATGGAAGTCATAAGTAATGTGTCTGCCAACAAGAAGGTTAAGCATTTTCCCATGATAAGAATTTAAAAAAAGATGGGAAAAAATTATTTATACGTCAATTATATTGAAAGAGGATTTTGAAATATCAAAATAGCATATTTGTCCAATAAAAAATGCATTCAAAGGAAATAAGCTCGCACACACCACTCTGGCAAAGTATCACTCATTTACTTCCACGCCAACTTATTTTCTTTGAATAACTGTTTCACTTTTCCAATGCACCTGCTAAGCAACAAGTAACACTCTCTTTAATTTAAATAAAACATTAAAAGTAGAAAATAATCATTGAATTTATGAAAATGAACTGCACAGTATCATTTGACACAGTCAGCAAGGCTGCAAATGATACATATTAACTTATAATTGAAAAAGTATGAACCTTTTTATCAGTAACATGTAACACTTTAACCTCTACATCTGTATATCTGAATGTATTTATCTGTGCAATTCCAGCAAACCAATATGCTATAGTCATTAAACAATGAGCTATGTGATTATTGTATTGATGCTTTCTTTACACAGAGATGCTTTTCAGAAATTTGAACTTACGAATCAGAAGTCAAGGTCAAAGTATGTGGGAATAACTTACAAGATTCAAGAGTCATGAAGATTAATGTCATCCTATTATGGTTTTTATGCACTGAGTATTTTGGAGAATAGTAATTCAACTATTTTACCATTTGTTTTCAGGGAAATATTTAAAATAAGTAATTTTACTTAAATCTATATCATATGAAAGTACTTACAGATGTCAGATCTTAATTTTAGCCAGTTTGCTACAGCAGGAAAATAATCCTGCAACAACAGGACATTTAAATTATTATGTGGATTATAATTCATGGCCATTTTTGTAGGAGTTCATACATTTTTAGTATAGAACAATCAAGTTTGAAATTCGTGGAAATTACAAACTTCAGAAGCCTTTTTAAACCTCAAATACACATCGCAGGAAAGCCTGCAACAGGGTGATCAAATTAAGATCTTACACCTGTACACTATTACAAAACATTATTTTGCAGACTATATTGTCAATTGCCAATTCATCATACAACTTCAGTAGCATTTAGCTGGTGTTTAGTCACCTTTGTATGCAAAAACTTGAATCAGAAGCTAATACGGAGGCTCTAATACATACCTTCATATCTTACATATATACAAGCATTTCGCTACACCTGCAATAACATCTGCTAAACCCGTGTATGTGACCAATAAAATTTGATTTGATTTGATATATTATTGTTTAATTAAACATATAAACACACAAATAAACACAGTGACTGAATGTAAAGTAGATGGTTTTCAATAAGTAAGAACAAGACAAACAGATATGATATTCCATCAGCGCTAAACTCACCTCGCGGTGTCTCACCGGATTCTGAGAGAAAGAGAGGAGAGAGAGGGAGGGAGGGAGGGAGAGAAAGCTTGGGAGCTTGCAATACAAAATGGACCCTATCCGATATCAGACCTCAGAATGGACAACCTTCATAAACGGGGCGACACCCAGATTGCAACGAGTCAGGACTACTTCTCATGGCCCTTCAGGAAGCAGACATATAATGTATAGAGTACAGCCACACCACTACAGCAGAGGTCAGAATCAGAGCTCCTCACCATAAAAAGGGCAATATTATATCAGGGTTCAGTTCAAAATGAATTGATCTTGACCTTGAGCAGAACGGTTAACATGAAATTCTAATTGAAAAATGCCCTATAGTGCCTTTGTCACATGAGTTGCATGTTCAATTCTACAGTAGTATTACATTGAAATGGATAGACATGAGTTAGGTTTTTACAACGAAGATAACATTGTTATTTTATCAGATTCTATTTTGTTTAAATGTGATCTAAGCTCATATGATTTGAAATATCACTGGCATTTAGAATATTAAAAATGAACATTATATTAGGCCTTGTTGCCCATACTCAGCTAAATCTAAACATTTAACAGTGATAATCATTGATATGATGCAATATAACACATATACAAATGCATATTTCAAGGATAATGCACATTCTTACAAAGAAAAATCAACCAACCTTAACTTTTAGTAACATACGTAAATCCGAAGAAGAAACGACAACAGAAAAGCTTAAGACAAAAAGTCTCCTGACCTGGTGAAGCGTAACAATACAAGTAAATTCTCCTTTCCCCCTCTGTGCACTTGACCAGCACCACCAGCCTGTGTGAGTCTGGGGCCATGGGCTCTTACATACCTGAGCTCCCCCTCTGTGGTCCTCTGAGGAGGAGAGGTCGGCTAGCTGCTAACACACCCTTCACCTAGCCTACAGCCTGGGCCACTCACTTTTATCATTCCTGTGTGCCAAGCCAAGAGCGGGCGAGCCTGGCGCTAGCCTGGTGCTGTAGGGGCCTTTGCCCACCGCCAACGAGGCCGAGGACAACTCTGTGCAACATCACCTTTACCGGCACAGACTGGGGCGAGAAGACGGCGAGAGGATTTTCTGGCTCCAGCCGAACCCGACGCACCTAATCGCCGCTCCTCACACTCTCTCGCTCTCCTTTACACACTCTCCATGTGCTTTTCCTCTACTTCGGTCACACACACTCCCTGTTTGCTGTCGCTGCATCATAACACACACCTCTTTTAACACGCACACACTCTTCATGCTCTTTCTCTATCTAGTAACACACACCCCGTGCTTACTGTCTCCCTAGGACACTAACAAAGCCTCAATCACTCACTGTCTTGGCAGATAGACTCCCGTTCTCTCAATCTGACGTGGCTTCATTACAGTACAGAGGGCTGGGACACAGAACAGGACTGATCCCAGACACACTCTCACCAGCGAAACTAATGAAAGTAACAGATGCATAAGAAACTGTGTAGCAGCCGGTCCAATGTAGCTGCTGTGTCAGTAAAGTTTCTACCAGCTGCTGCTCTAACAGTACTGAGCACGGTTCTACTGGGGCAGTGGAATCAATTACAGCAGTAACATTACTCCAGTGTTAACAACACCTCCAGAATGAGGTCATTTCATTGAGGAAATATAGCAGTTGAAATGGATCAGACTGTTTGATTTCTATACCACAACAGATTTACAGAATGATACTGTTGGATGCAAATCCACGTTAGGAAACGTGGCAATGTTTTGGTGAGCAGTTCAATGTTTATTATTAACAACTGGGCTATTGCATTACATCACAGTACATTTTATTTTATCGTTGTACAATAATATAAAGGCCAATTAAAATATCATAACATTTTGCATTATGGTTCTATGGTGTACAAGTTCTGTGCAGTAACCTATATGGGTGTAATTAACATAAATTTGGAGAAAAACTAAAATATACAATTAAACTAAATAACATTTCCATTTGTAAACTGAGCTGCTCTGTTGAAGTCTCCATACCATATTTTAGAGTATCGCCCCCAAATCTTTTAGAAACACATTTGTAATTTACTCTGTAACTTGTCTCACACTCACTGCTAATTAAGCAAATGATGTCTCGATAGACCTTAAAGCAGGGAGTTGTCTGTCTGTCTGCGATGGAAAAGAGATGACTCCCTGGCCCTCCCATCAGGGTGTGGGGTAGAGTTGTGGACAGGCGGCTACCATCCCAGCCGGCTACATGACAGCCCCTGACCTGTCATGCCACAGGGGTCAGGGAGAGGACATGGCACTGTGCAGTATGGACAACGGAGGAGAAGTCAGTCTTATCCTTCCACTCCTGCAAAGGCTGTGCAGCGATAGCAAGACGGGCTGGAAGAGCGTTGTAAAATCTACACTTATTTGGACTGAAAGTGAAGGCATCAGGGCAGTGTGTGTTTCAAAGGAACTGCTGAGGAGAGCATTTTTATGGCCCGTGCACTCGACAGTGTGTGGTACACCTGTCTCCGTATTTACGCTCTCTCCCCCTCCCCAACCGACTCTGACTCTTCCCAAAACAATATCTCTCTGTCATCATTCACTGCCAGCCACTGGATTGAATTCTTCAGAAATACAGCTCATCGCACTCAGAAGTACAGAACTGCAGTAAAGCACCTTTGCTGAAAGACCATGTTTTTACACTGCAATCGATATTCTCTGATGTATTTTATGGATGTTTGAACCCCTTTGGTCTTCATTAGGTCAGATCTGGGTCGAAACCTCATCAATAAAGCACATGGAATCGAGGAGTGCAGACTGCAGTCTCATAATGGCACTAACTGTCGTCGTTTCTGACAGGTTCATACCAGTTTGCTGTTCCCCCTGCTCTCAGACCTATAGGGCAGGAGGATGAAAAGACAGACGGCTCCACAATGACAGTGTGAAAACCGGCAGCTCTCAGACAGTCGGCAATCCCAAGTGTGCCTTTGCCACAGTAATAGGGGTGATGGCATGGTACCAACCACTAGTGCCCATTCAGTTCACTTAAATATCAGAGATGGGAGAGGAGAACAAAAAATGAGAGCGCATTTATATTTTAGGACAGCAGATGCTATAGTCCACTGTGACTCACTGTGAGTGCTGCACAGAAGGGCCAAAAGGAGGGAGGGAGGGAGATAAACAGAGAGAGGGAGAGAGCAAGAGACAGAGCAGGAGGGGGGATGAGAGAGCAAAACTCGAGCTGCATAAACTAAGAAATTAAGACTTGACTAGCATTTTGATGATGTTGAAAATCACTTAACAGTAATAAGGGAGGTATAGCTCACTAATACCTCTCTTTATTTCTAATAAAGTGTTTAAGAAGTTCTGCCGCAGACAAAACTCTGGCAGGGAGGGAGTGGTTGGAGGGCTGGAGAGGATTGGGGAGCCTGGGGGATTGGGGGTGGAGTTGGTTGGCGGAGACAGAGTGGTCTTTTTTCTAGGGGGTGAAAGGCGGACGATCATGTGTGCGGAGCCCATGACAAAAGGCTCTTTTATGTGCAGCGTATGCAGATAGAGGAGGCTCCTTTGTGCGCAAACGGAGATCCCACCACTGGGTCTGCCTGGGGCGGAGGGAGGGAAGGAGGGAGGGAGGGAGGAGGAGTAAGGGAGTGAGAGAAGAAGGGGTGGATCTGGTATCGAGCGCCTTCAATGTGTCGGCCAGGGGAAAAGGAAGGGGTGCAGTGGTGTGGTAAAGACAACCTGGGTTGCCCTGCCCTCCTGTCCAAGTCAGGTTCAGATATTCAGATACAGAGGAATCACTGGGGTTATTAGGGGAATATCAGGGGAAACGCTGGTTATTATGTGGATATTAGGGTAAACACTGGAGTCATTAGCGGAATATCAGGGGAAACTGGTTATTAGGTGGATATTAGGGGAAACACTGGGGTTACTAGGGAGATATTAGGGGAAACACTGGGGTTACTAGGGAGATATTAGGGAAAACACTGGGGTTACTAGGGGGATATTAGGGGAAACACTGGGGTTACTAGAGAGATATTAGGGGAAACACTGGGGTTACTAGGGGGATATTAGGGAAAACACTGGGGTTACTAGGGGGATATTAGGGGAAACACTGGGGTTACTAGGGAGATATTAGGGAAAACACTGGGGTTACTAGGGAGATATTAGGGAAAACACTGGGGTTACTAGGGAGATATTAGAGAAAACACTGGGGTTACTAGGGAGATATTAGGGAAAACACTGGGGTTACTAGGGGGATATTAGGGAAAACACTGGGGTTATTAGGGGGATATTAGGGGAACAGGTTATTACGGGGATATTAGGTGAAACAATGCAGTTATTAGGAGGATATTAGGTTAAACACCGGGGTTACTAGGGGGATATTAGGGGAAACGGTAGGGGGATATCAGGGGAAATACAGGTTATTAAGGGGATATTATGGGAAACAATGGGGTTAGTTGGGGGATATTAGGGGAAACACTGGGGTTAATATGGGGATATTAGGGTAAACGGTAGGGGGATATTAGGGAAAACACAGGTTATTAAGGGGATATTAGAGGAAACAATGGGGTTAGTAGGGGGATATTAGGGTAAACACTGGAGTTATTAGGGTGACATTAGGGTACCGGTAGAGACTCATGCATGCTCTACTTTACCAATGATCTCATATATTTATTCACCTATCATACTATCTTTGCTTTCACGTATTCACTCTGATCGCCCACACAGCAGGAGGTATGTCGTACGGACAATGGCGATGCAGTGGATAGCAGCTGTCTCACGGGCTCTTGACCAACTCTGCTATTTTGTGTGTTTTTTTACTCTGATCTTAACTTTTTTTGTACATAATGTCACTGCCATCATTTTCTATGGCCGACACCAGCTTCTGGACATCAGAACAGCAATCACTAACCTCGATTTGGACAAAAATGTGCCTGAACAAGGACATCAATATACTGTACATCTCGCTAGTTTTTCGATGCATTGTCAAGACCGAACAACAGACTCGGGTAAGATGAAAGGAGGAGGTGTATTTCTTTATTAACAACAGCTGGTGCGCAATCTCTAATGTTAAGGAAGTCTCGCGCTTTTGCTCGCCTGAGATAGAATACCTCATGATAAGCTGCAGACCATACGATTTGCCAAGAGAATTTTCATCTACCAGTCAAAAGTTTGGACACACCTGCTCATTCAAGGGTTTTTCTTTATTTTTACTATTTTCTACATTGTAGAATAATAGTGAAGACATTAAAACTATGAAATAACACATATGGAATCATGTAGTAACCAAAAATGTGTTAAACAAATCAAAATATATTTTATATTTGAGATTCTTCAAAGTAGCCACCCTTTGCCTTGATGACTGCTTTGCACTGTAAGGATCGACGCTGGTAGAGACGAGAAGCAGGTACAGGGAGTGAACATTTAATTGTCAGACATGGAACGGAACAGGACAGGACAGCATCTGGACATGAACACATAACAACATGAATGCAGACACAGGGAACAAACGGGGGAACAGACAGTTATAGACGGGGCAATCAACAAAGGGAAGAAGTCCAGGTGAGTCCAATGAGCGCTGCTGCGCGTAATGATGGTGACAGGTGTGCGTAATGAAGATCAGCCTGGCACTCTCGAGCGCCAGAGAGGGAGAGCGGGAGCAGGCATGACAGTACCCCCCCTCTAGGGACGCCACGCGGCGTCCCACCTGGGCCAGCCTGACAGGCTGGCAGAGGCATGGGGAAACACTGGGGTTACTAGGGAGATATTAGGGAAAACACTAGGGTTACTAGGGGGATATTAGGGGAAACACTGGGGTTACTAGGGAGATATTAGGGAAAACACTAGGGTTACTAGGGGGATATTAGGGTAAATACTGGGGTTATTAGGGGGATATTATGGGAAACAGGTTATTACGGGGATATTAGGTGAAACAATACAGTTATTAGGAGGATATTAGGTGAAACACTGGGGTTACTAGGTGGATATTAGGGGAAACGGTAGGGGGATATCAGGGGAAATACAGGTTATTAAGGGGATATTATGGGAAACAATGGGGTTAGTTGGGGGATATTAGGGGAAACACTGGGGTTAATATGGGGATATTAGGGTAAACGGTAGGGGGATATTAGGGAAAACACAGGTTATTAAGGGGATATTAGAGGAAACAATGGGGTTAGTAGGGGGATATTATGGGAAACAATGGGGTTAATAGGGGGATATTAGGGTAAACACTGGAGTTATTAGGGTGACATTAGGGTACCGGTAGAGACTCATGCATGCTCTACTTTACCAATGATCTCATATATATATTCACTCATACTATCTTTGCTTTCACGTATTCACTCTGATCGCCCACACAGCAGGAGGTGTGTCTTACGGACAATGGCGATGCAGTGGATAGCAGCTGTCTCACGGGCTCTTGACCAACTCTGCTATTTTGTGTGTTTTTTTACTCTGATCTTAACTTTTTTGTACATAATGTCACTGCCATCATTTTCTATGGCCGACACCAGCTTCTGGACATCAGAACAGCAATCACTAACCTCGATTTGGACAAAAATGTGCCTGAACAAGGACATCGATACACTGTACATCTCGCTAGTTTTTCGATGCATTGTCAAGACCAAACGGCAAACTCGGGTAAGACGAAAGGAGGAGGTGTATTTTTTTATTAACAACAGCTGGTGCGCAATCGCTACAATCTGACAGTAACCCCCCTCTAGGGGCGCCATGCAGCGTCCCACCTGGGCCAGCCTGATGGGCCGGCAGAGGCATGGCCGCTGGACAAGCCGGCTGGGGCATAGAAGCCCGACGAACCGGCTGAGGCGTAAAAGCCCAACGATCCCGCTGAGGCGTGGGAGCCCCACGAAACGGCTGAGGCATCTCCTTGCCTCCTTGCTCACACATGCTTTTTCAGTTCTGCCCACAAATTTTCTATAGGATTGAGGTCAAGGCTTTGTGAAGGCCACTCCAATACCTTGACTTTGCTGTCCTTAAGCCATTTTGCCACAACTTTGGAAGTACGCTTGGGGTCATTTTACATTTGGAGGACCCATTTGCGACCAAGCTTTAACTTCCTGACTGATGACTTTTTACATTTACATTTTAGTCATTTAGCAGATGCTCTTATCCAGAGCAATTTACAGTAGTGAATGCATTCATTTCATGCATGTTTTTTTTTTTAAATGTTGTACTGTCCCCCCATGGGAATCGAACCCACAACCCTGGCGTTGCACACACCATGCTGGCACCATGATGCCATCTATTTTGTGAAGTGCACCAGTCCCTCCTGCAGCAAAGCACCCCCACAACATGATGCTGCCACCCCCGTGCTTCACGGTTGGGATGAGGTTCTTCGGCTTGCAAGCCTCCTCCTTTTTCCTTCAAACATAACAATGGTCATTATGGCCAAAAGGTTATATTTTTGTTTCATCAGACCAGAGGACAAGTCTCTAAAAATTACGATCTTTGTCCCCATGTGCAGTTGCAAACCACAGTCTGGCTTTTTTATGGCGGTTTTGGAGCAGTGGTTTCTTCCTTGATGAAGGACTCGTTTTACTGTGGATATAGATACTTTTGTACCTGTTTCCTCCAGCATCTTCACAAGGTCCTTTGCTGCTGTTCTGGGATAGATTTGCACTTTTCGCACCAAAGTATGTTCATCTCTAGGAGACAGAACGCATCTCCTTCCTGAGCGGTATGACGACTGCGTGGTCCCATGGTGTTTATACTTGTGTATATACTTACTATTGTTTGTACAGATGAACGTGGTACCTTCAAGTGTTTGGAAATTGCTCCCAAGGATGAACCAGAATTGTGGAGGCCTACCATTGTTTTTCTGAGGTCTTGGCTGATTTCTTTTGATTTCCCATGATGTCATGCAAAGAGGCACTGAGTTTGAAGGTAGGCCTTGAAATACATCCAAAGGTACACCTCCAATTGACTCAAATATGTCAATTAGCCTATCAGAAGCTTCTAAAGCCATGACATCATTTTCTGGAATTTTCCAAGCTGTTTAAAGGCACAGTCAACTAAGTGTATGTAAACTTCTGACCCACTGGAATTGTGATACAGTGAATTATAAGTGAAATAATCTGTCTGTAAACAATTGTTGGAAAAATTACTTGTGTCATGCACAAAGAAGATGTCCTAATCGACTTGCCAAAACTATAGTTTGTTAACAAGACATTTGTGAGTGGTTGAAAAACTAGTTTTAATGACAACTGGGATATTATTCCATCTACTGAGTTCAGATTGATTAGATTTGAGCGTTCTGTTAAAGTTTTTGGCAATGGTTTTATCTAAAGATGGAAATATACTGCTCAAAAAAATAAAGGGAACACTTAAACAACACAATGTAACTCCAAGTCAATCACACTTCTGTGAAATCAAACTGTCCAGTTAGGAAGCAACACTGATTGACAATAAATTTCACATGCTGTTGTGCAAATGGAATAGACAACAGGTGGAAATTATAGGCAATAAGCAAGACACCCCCAATAAAGGAGTGGTTCTGCAGGTGGAGACCACAGACCACTTCTCAGTTCCTATGCTTCCTGGCCGATGTTTTGGTCACTTTTGAATGCTGGCGGTGCTTTCACTCTAGTGGTAGCATGAGACGGAGTCTACAACCCACACAAGTGGCTCAGGTAGTGCAGCTCATCCAGGATGGCACATCAATGCGAGCTGTGGCAAGAAGGTTTGCTGTGTCTGTCAGTGTAGTGTCCAGAGCATGGAGGCGCTACCAGGAGACAGGCCAGTACATCAGGAGACGTGGAGGAGGCCGTAGGAGGGCAACAACCCAGCAGCTTGACCACTACCTCCGCCTTTGTGCAAGGAGGAGCACTGCCAGAGCCCTGCAAAATGACCTCCAGCAGGCCACAAATGTGCATGTGTCTGCTCAAATGGTCAGAAACAGACTCCATGAGGGTGGTATGAGGGCCCGACGTCCACAGGTGGGGGTTGTGCTTACAGCCCAACACCGTGCAGGACGTTTGGCATTTGCCAGAGAACACCAAGATTGGCAAATTCGCCACTGGCGCCCTGTGCTCTTCACAGATGAAAGCAGGTTCACACTGAGCACATGTGAGAGACGTGACAGAGTCTGGAGACGCCGTGGAGAACGTTCTGCTGCCTGCAACATCCTCCAGCATGACCGGTTTGGCGGTGGGTCAGTCATGGTGTGGGGTGGCATTTCTTTGGGGGGCCGCACAGCCCTCCATGTGCTCGCCAGAGGTAGCCTGACTGCCATTAGGTACCGAGATGAGATCCTCAGACCCCTTGTGAGACCATATGCTGGTGCGGTTGGCCCTGGGTTCCTCCTAATGCAAGACAATGCTAGACCTCATGTGGCTGGAGCGTGTCAGCAGTTCCTGCAAGAGGAAGGCATTGATGCTATGGACTGGTCCGCCCGTTCCCCAGACCTGAATCCAATTGAGCACATCTGGGACATCATGTCTCGCTCCATCCACCAACGCCACGTTGCACCACAGACTGTCCAGGAGTTGGCGGATGCTTTAGTCCAGGTCTGGGAGGAGATCCCTCAGGAGACCATCCGGCACCTCATCAGGAGCATGCCCAGGCATTGTAGGGAGGTCATACAGGCATGTGGAGGCCACACACACTACTGAGCCTCATTTTGACTTGTTTTAAGGACATTACATCAAAGTTGGATCAGCCTGTAGTGTGGTTTTCCACTTTAATTTTGAGTGTGACTCCAAATCCAGACCTCCATGGGTTGATAAATTGGATTTCCATTGATTATTTTTGTATGATTTTGTTGTCAGCACATTCAACTATGTAAAGAAAAAAGTATTTAATAAGATTATTTATTTCATTCAGATCTAGGATGTGTTGTTTAAGTGTTCCCAAATATTTAAAATGGGAAACAATTGGGATTTCATAAGAAGAGCTGGAGTCCTCCATCGGGGTCTTGAGAGGCAGTAGGGCTGTTTGGGTTAGATACATTTTATCTTGAAATGAAGGCGAATCTATCTATGATCTTCAATGCGTTTGGGAGCATTTGAGATACATTGTCTAGATATAGTAAGTCCTTGGAAGTCCAAGATGGCGTAGCAGTCAGACGTCTTTTGTCCTCGTCTTGTCGTGTCCAGTGTATATATCTTTTTATATCTTTTTCTTCGCATATCTTTTTTATATTGTTTTCTAAAACTCAACTTCAAAACACTCTCCTGCAACCCGCCTCACCCAATGTGGTGCGGATCTGTTTTTTTCTAAAGTATTATTCACCTCGAATCCAAAATCCCCCAACAGAAGCTAGCCAGCTCACTAGCTACTAGCTAGTAGTCAGCAGCTAACCTTTAGCTCGGAAAGCTCTCGCCAGTCTGTACAACGCGACTCAAACCAGAGCATACCGGACCTATTTTCTCTCCATATCCCCGGATTCCTACCATAAGCTCTGGGCATTTTCACCTGGATCTTCGCAGCTAGCTCGCTGCTCTCCGAGTACTGGCTAACGTCGGTCCCGAAGCAAGCACCAATTAGCCTGAAGCTAGCTCATGCTAGACCCTTTCTCCCGGTTAGCTAAAGAGGCCCATCAGCCACTCCTGGGCTACAATACCCAGACCCTTCTACTGTCGGTACTGGGCACAGAACCCCACAACTGGACTACAACGTAATCTGATCGAGGGGGTACTCAACTGGTCTCTACATCGCGACCACCCCTGAATGCCCGCTAGCCGCGGCCCGCTAGCTGCTAGCTGTCTAGAGCATATTGGACTGTTAGCTGTATAGACACATCGGCCAATTTCTTGGGCCACTATACCTATTTTGCAAATTGGACTTGGATCCCTCTGCTACTCGGAACCCTACTAATCCATCACGACTGGTCTACCAACGTCACCGCATGCGGAGGCCAAAACAGACTTTCCTCCGTCGAGACGTCCCTCTAAGGCCCTTCTGCTAGCCCCGGTCTGCTAGCTTGCTAGCCCCGGTTGCTAGCTGTTTGAATCGCTGTGTCTCCAGCCAGCCCAACCATTCACTGGACCCCTATCGATCACCCGGTTATGCATGCCTCTCCCTAATATCAATATGCCTTGTCCATTACTGTCCTGGTTAGTGATTATTGTTTTATTTCACTGTAGAGCCTCTAGCCCTGCTCAATATGCCTTAACCTACCAGTTAGTTCCACCTCCCACATATGCAGTGACATCACCTGGTTTAAACGTCTCTAGAGACAATATCTCTCTCATCATTACTCAATGCCTAGGTTTACCTCCAATGTACTCAGATCCTACCATACCTCTGTCTGTACATTATGCCTTGAATCTATTCTCTTATGCCCAGAACCCTGCTCCTTTTACTGGCTGCTCTTAACGCACTAAACGACCAGTCCTGATAGCCTTTAGCCGTACCCTCATCCTACTCCTCCTCTGTTCGTCTTGTGATGTAGAGGTTAATCCAGGCCCTGGAGTGCCTAGCTCCACTCCTACTCCCCAGGTGCTCTCATTTGTTGACTTCTGTAACCGTAAAAGCCTTGGTTTCATGCATGTTAACATTAGAAGCCTCCTCCCTAAGTTTGTTTTATTCACTGCTTTAGCACACTCTGTCAACCCGGATGCCCTAGCCGTGTCTGAATCCTGGCTTAGGAAGTCCACCAAAAACCCTGAAATTTCCATCCCTAACTATAACATTTTCCAACAGGATAGAACTGCCAAAGGGGTGGTGTTGCAATCTACTGCAGAGATAGCCTGCAGAGTTCTGTCTTACTATCCAGGTCTGTACCCAAACAATTCGAGCTTCTACTTTTAAAAATCGATCTTTCCAGAAACAAGTCTCTCACTGTTGCCACTTGCTATAGACCATCCTCTGCCCCCAGCTGTGCCCTGGACACCATATGTGAATTGATTGCCCCCCATCTATCTTCAGAGCTCGTGCTGCTAGGTGACCTAAACTGTGACATGCTTAACACCCCGGCCATCCTACAATCTAAGCTTGATGCCCTCAATCTCACACAAATTATCAATAAACCCACCAGGTACAACCCTAAATCTGTAAACACGGGAACCCTCATAGATATCATCCTAACCAACTTGCCCTCCAAATACACCTCTGCTGTTTTCAACCAAGATCTCAGCGATCACTGCCTCGTTGCCTGCATCCGTAATGGGTCTGCGGTCATATGACCACCCCTCATCATGGTCAAACGCTCCCTAAAACACTTCAGCGAGCAGGCCTTTCTAATCGACCTGGCCCGGGTATCCTGGAAGGATATTGACCTCATCCCATCAGTAGGGGATGCCTGGTTATTCTTTAAAAGTGCCTTCCTCACCATCTTAAATAAGCATGCCCCATTCAAAAAAATTAGAACCAGGAACAGATATAGCCCTTGGTTCTCTCCAGACCTGACTGCCCTTAACCAGCACAAAAACATCCTGTGGCGTTCTGCATTAGCATCGAACAGCCCCCGTGATATGCAACTTTTCAGGGAAGTTAGGAACAAATATACACAGGCAGTTAGGAAAGCTAGGGCTCAAAAAAAGTTCTGGGACACTGTAAAGTCCATGGAGAATAAGAGCACCTCCTCCCAGCTGCCCACTGCACTGTGGCTAGGAAACACTGTCACCACCGATAAATCCACTATAATTGAGAATTTCAATAAGCATTTTTCTACGGCTGGCCATGCTTTCCACCTGGCTACCCCTACCCCGGTCAACAGCCCAGCGCTCCCCACAGCAACTCACCCAAACCTCCCCCACTTCTCCTTCACCCAAATCCAGATAGCTGATGTTCTGAAAGAGCTGCAAAATCTGGACCCCTACAAATCAGCCGGGCTAGACAATCTGGACCCTCTCTTTCTAAAATGATCTGCCGAAATTGTTGCAACCCCTATTACTAGCCTGTTCAACTTCTCTTTCATATCGTCTGAGATTCCCATAGATTGGAAAGCTGCCTCAGTCATCCCCCTCTTCAAAGGGGGAGACACTCTAGACACAAACTGCTACAGACCTTTATCTATTTCTAAGGTCTTCGAAAGCCAAGTAAACAAAAAGATTACCGACCATTTTGAATCCCACCGTACCTTCTCCGCTATGCAATCTGGTTTCAGAGCTGGTCATGGGTGCACCTCAGCCACGCTCAAGGTCCTAAACGATATCATAACCGCCATCGATAAGAGACATTACTGTGCAGCCGCATTCATCGACCTGGCTAAGGCTTTCGACTCTGTCAGTCACAACATTCTTATTGGCAGACTCAACAGCCTTGGTTTCTCAAATGATTGCCTCGCCTGGTTCACCAACTACTTATCTGATAGAGTTTAGTACGTCAAATCGGAGGGCCTGTTGTCTGGACCTCTGGCAGTCTCTATGGGGGTGCCACAGGGTTCAATTCTCAGGCCGACTCTCTTCTCTGTATACATCAATGATGTCACTCTTGCTGCTGGTGATTCTTTGATCCACCTCTACGCAGACGACACCATTATGTATACTTCTGGCCCTTCTTTGGACACTGTGTTAACTAACCTCCAGATGAGCTTCAATACCATACAACTCTCCTTCTGTGGCCTCCAACTCCTCTTAAATTTAAGTAAAACTAAATGCATGCTCTTCAACCGATCGCTGCCCGCACCTGCCCGCCCGTCCAGCATCACTACTCTGGACGGTCTGACTTAGAATATGTGGACAACTACAAATACCTAGGTGTCTGGTTAGACTGTAAACTCTCCTTCCAGACTCACATTAAACATCTCCAATCCAAAATTAAATCTAGAATTGGCTTCCTATTTCGCAACAAAGCATCCTTTACTCATGCTGCCAAACATACCCTCGTAAAACTGACCATTTTACCGATCCTTGACTTCAGCGATGTCATTTACAAAATAGCCTCCAACACTCTACTCAACAAATTGGATGCAGTCTACCACAGTGCCATCCGTTTTGTCACCAAAGCCCCATATACTACCCACCACTGCGACCTGTACGCTCTCGTTGGCTGGCCCTCGCTTCATACTCGTTGCCAAACCCACTGGCTCCAGGTCATCTACACGTCTCTGCTAGGTAAAGCCCCGCCTTATCTCAGCTCACTGGTCACCATAGCAGCACCCACCCATAGCACGCGCTCCAGCAGGTATATCTCACTGGTCACCCCCAAAGCCAATTCTTTCTTCGGCCGCCTCTCCTTCCAGTTCTCTGCTGCCAATGACTGGAACAAACTGCAAAAATCACTAAAGCTGGAGACTCTTACCTCCTTCACTAGCTTTAAGCACCAGCTGTCAGAGCAGCTCACAGATCACTGCACCTGTACATAGCTCATCTGTAAATAGCCCATCCAATCTACCTCATCCCCATTCTGTATTTATTTATTTATCTCGCTCCTTTGCGCCCCAGTATCTCTACTTGCACATTCATCTTCTGCACATTCTACCATTCCAGTATTTACTTGCTATATTGTAATTACTTCGCCACCATGGCCTATTTATTGCCTTACCTCTCTTATCCTACTTCATTTGCACATGCTGTATATATATTTTTCTACTGTATTATTGACTGTATGTTTGTTTATTCCATGTGTAACTCTGTGTTGTTGTATGTGTTGAACTGCTTTGCTTTATCTTGGCCAGGTTGCAGTTGCAAATAAGAACTTGTTCTCAACTAGCCTACCTGGTTAAATAAAGGTGAAAATAAACCCCCCCCCCAAAAATAAAAAAATTATTAAATATTGTCTGCGTATAATGAGATGAAGTGATCAGTAGATTTGAGAGACATTTGTGTTATTTCCTTTGATTGACTAAATGCCTGGGCCAGGGGTTCCATGGATAATAAGTATAGCAGAGGCGAAATTGGATCGCCATGTCTGCTGCTTCTAGTGATTCTGAATGGATCAGAGCAGATATTGCCTGTTATAACTATGGCTGTGGAATTGGCATATAGTATTTTTATCATATTAATGAAATTGGAGCCAATTCCCACATGTTCCAAGATAGACCAGAGATATGACCATTCTAGTCCAACAAAAGCTTTTTCTGCATTGAGATATAATACAGCCCTCTCGAGATTGGACGACTACATATTGGAAAACAGTTTAATGTTTTAATATCTGTGTTAATCAAAGATAGGGGGCAATAGTGAGAACACTGGGTGGCATTCTTAACTTTTTTTTTATAAAAGCGAAATTAGTATTGTATTCACATCTCTCCTAAATGAACCTTTGTGAATGGCTGTATTATTAATTTTGAGCAATAGTGGACCTAATTGATTCCAGGAAGAATACTGTCCCATCCAGGTGATTTTCCTTTGTTCATGCTGTCCAATGCCTCCCAGTGAGGTGGCTTCCTCTGTTGAGAGAAGAGGAGTTATTCATTATTTTACAAAGGTCTTACAGTAGTCTGGCTTGGTGTCGATCAACAATCAGAGGTTTACAGTTCTTCATAGAAGCGTGAGAATCTTTGATTGAGTCATTTGGGTTCTGATAGTAATTCCCCTGTTTCAGATTCAATAGTTGCTATATCAGCTAATTGATCATTACTGCCATTTTATATTTACTCATAACTGTTATTCATTATTCACTGTTTATTTTACTCCTTGTGTCACTATTTCTATTTTTATTTTATTACTTTTTCATCTTTAACTCTGCATCATTGGAAACGGACCCGTAAGTACGCATTTTCAGTGTTAGTCTACACCAGTTTACGAAGCATGTGAAAAATAACATTTGATTTGATTTGGGGTAATGGAGGTATGACATGTAAATGGTCCTCCAGTGCTGTTACATATTCTATTTCAACTGAGTTACTGTTGAGCCTCAGAATGCTACCACATAGAAGATTCTGGTCCCATGTCAGTCTGTAAAGAGTGTTTTGTTCTAAGAAAAGTGCTCATTATCCTCCCAAGAGATGGGGCAGCTCCCACTGTCACACAGACATCACATCCTCCCTGTGCTATGCTCCCCCTCTCAGCATCAACCAACCACTGACCAACTCACACACACACACACACACACACACACACACACACACACACACACACACACACACACACACACACACACACACACACACACACACACACACACACACACACACACACACACACACACACACACAGAGAGAACACAAGTTGCACAGCACAGGACAGTGTTAGAGACAGACACAACCCTATCCCGTCGGCACACCATGTGATACAGAGCACAGTGCTTCTTCACTCTGGACTCTATGGGGCTGGACTACAGCAGACAGACGGAGAACACACCCACACAAACATATTAACCCTCGCATATGAGGTCCCAACCACGCTCAAACATTGTATCTGTGACTGGCAACCCCATGAGCACGGACAGCACACACACACACACACACACGCACACACACACGCACACGCACACGCACACGCACACGCACACACACACACACACACACACACACACACACACACACACACACACACACACACACACACACACAAAACATAATGAGGAGGCCAAAGCGGTAGGCTAAAGTAATGAGGTGTGTTTTGTCTGAGTGCTGTTCTGGTTTGCTGGCCTGGCACCAGCCTCCCTTACCAACCATGTCTCTTTGTCTGTCTGTCTGTCTGTCTGTCTGTCTGTCTGTCTGTCTGTCTGTCTGTCTGTCTGTCTGTCTGTCTGTCTGTCTGTCTGTCTGTCTGTCTGTCTTTCTGTCTGCCTGTAAGTCCTTTCTGTCTGTCCATCTGCTGTCTGTCTGCCTGCCTGTCTGTTTGTCCATCCGCCTGTCTGTCTCTCCTGTCTGTCCAGCTGGTCTGTCTGTCCTGCCTGTCTGTCTGTCGTTCGTTCAGTCAACAGGGCAGGAATGAAAGGCTGGCACACCACACACCCCTCTCTCCACTATCTGATCCCCAGCTGGCACTCTGGATGCCAACAAAGGTATTTCAGACCCTTAGCACCATATAATCAACAGAGAGAGGGAGAGTGTGTTTGTGTTTGTGTCTGAGGGAGGGAGGGAGGGGGTGAAGTTTGCATAATGAGGTGCCTGACAACCATAGAAGATGAGGAAGAGGAAAAAAGAATGAGAGAAAAAGAGAGGGAGTTGGAGAGAGAGACAGAAAGAGAGAAGAAGAAAAACACTCTCCTTGGCATGTACGATTTTTCCAGCCTGCCTCAATTGACCTGTAAACCTTTGTGACTGGAACAAATGCAAATAGCGCTGACTTGCTCACACAAAATACTGAAGGCTATTCAAATTAGCTCACTCGCACAATAGCAGGCTGCCCAGTCTCAGAACAGGGTGAATATACGGTCTGCGGCTGAATGGCACAATGTGTGAGAGCCAAACGGGGGGCTAAAGAGTCTGGAGACTAAGAGAGAGAGTCTTACCAGGCTGCCTTGCCTGACTGCCACAGAGGTGCCAGTCTCTCTATTCAGCCTCCTCTCTCTGCTGCTCCCATCACTACACACACAGCTCAACGTCCACGTCGCCACACTCACTCACAGACGGCCTTCTAATGGATCGGCCACACTATTCTGACAGACAAATGAAGGTCCGTTAGAACGGAGACAAAACTATATAGTATATTTTAATTATAATACAATACTGATAATAAAATATAATACCGTACAGTGTATTCTATGTGGAAAAAGTTGATCTTTTGTTCATGGTTTAAATGACTTCTGTTTTTTATCACGACCTGTGATGGAAGTTCAACTTCCACTTTTATCTTGAAAGTTTGGGGATCTTTTTGTTGATAGAAGACATTATTAAATGGAATTACATTATTATTACATGTTTAAACTTTATTGTGAACATTTGAATAACTTGTATATGACTATTGAATAAAAGGTTGTTACATAGTTGACTGTTTGTGTATTTTATACAATCATTAGATTTGGAAACTAATTCAAAATAAATTGTGCTAAAACCTTCCCCGTAGCTTGTCACATTAATGCTTAACATTGCACATAACATTGTAAATTATTTGTGCAAATCTTTCCACTCGTGCATCTTCAGGTATAAAAGTAGTCAGTCCTATGAAACAATTGTACATTGTACATTCTTTTTTAATCTTGAATAGTGAAAATGTCCCTATCAAAAATATTCCCCAACAAAAGCAATAAACCAAGATTGTAAATGCTGTCTATACTGCTAAGTTGTGCTATACTGTACTGTCCCATTCTTTCTCAATGCTTCAGGAATGTTTTGGTAATTTCTCTTTAAGAGCACACTGAGCCTACAGCCATGAGCACTTTAGCTGTCTCTCTCTCTCTCTCTCTCGCTCTCTCTCTCTCTTGCTCTCTCTCTTTTGTTGCTCCTCTCATTTCCACTCTCAAACTTCATTTTCAGCCTTAGCAAGGGTTTCAGCCACGCTGGCTGGAACTTAGGCACTTTCTCTGGCAGCCAAACTTCCCAGCATGCATTGCGCAGGTCTGGCTTTGTCCCTGTCTTAACTGTTAAAGGCCCAATGCAGCCATTTTTATAAAATAATTTCCTTTTAACAATGAAGTACTTTACTGTTATTTTTTCACAATTAAAATTGTAAAAAATAACAATTTAAAATTGCTTCTGTGCAAAGAGCAATTTCTCAAGCAGGAATTTTGCTAGGACTGTCTGGCAGTGGTCTGAGTGAAGGCCTAATTGGACGAGCCTAATGAGAGGGTTTTGTAACCTAAACAAATTGCTGTTATTGGCAGAGAGGCTTGAAACTCTTAACTTATACTGCCTGTTGATTTCGCCAGGCAGGCCAACACTCCATCCCACCAAAACAGGCTGAAATTTCAGCCGATCTTTTTAAACAACTCTTACACTAAAACGGCATGATCATAATTTTCACAATTTTACAGAATTACTCCAACCTCATAGTGTGGAAATATCTATAAAACATAGGGAAATGTCGTTTTTGAGTGCACTGGCCTTTAAGTTGCTCGACTGGACTCAGCACGTGACAGACCCTTTCTCTTCACCCTCTACTACAGATAGTTCTACAGTACATACTAGACAGACACGCAGGAAGCACACAAAATATTAACTGACACACATATACAAAGGCACATAAATGCACATGGTTTGGATCTCTATTTAAGGAAATAAGGAAGGAAAAGTGAAAGTAGGCCTATAATACTATAGTTGACAATTAATTATTAATTTGAACTCTTTACACTCATGGGAATTGGCCTATATGGACAGGGCTAAACTAAAATGTTTAGTATAGAAGAAATATGAAAAAAGTATGTATAAGCATGGTAGCAATTGAAAGGGAATAGTTTGGAGATTATTGGAAAAATGTTATACCAAAGGCGATAGTTCACTTGACACAAGACTGAATCCAAATATAACACTGTTGATTATATGGTCATTTTATGTTTACCATATTTTTTGCTGCATTTGTTGATAACGAAATCTGAAAATGCTCTGGATACATTCAGTAACATGATAAGAATATTCCTGGAAAATGTGTTGTAGGTGCAACATAAGACAATAAAAATGACAAGGGTTTGAGTGAGAGGACTAACAGGTGTCTCCAAGTGGACACACCTCTCCAAAGTGTACACAGTTCCTAAGTCATTTTAATGCATTTTTATGACTCAAAGAAATCTTCAACTATAAGGTGCTTTTTTTTAGCTATCTTAGCTCTGCCGTTGAGGAACTAGAGCAAGCACACTTGTAGTTGTTATGCTTGCAGCACAACCCTGCATCAACGTCATCACACCATTACTGTCGTTGTTTACGCAATCCAAAATCACAATCTGGGTCAGGCGGGCCTCATTTGAAAGCTTGTACTATTGCTAACATGACTAGCTAAGTTATAAAATATGATATTACAGTGTTAGACTTTCACAATGCAATTCAGAGAAACAGATCATAAATGTTGAGGCGCACAGAGAGGAGTCATGAGTGCATTCAGGTGCATGTGCCGTGGCATATTTTCTTCACAATAGACAAACAGGCTCACTCTGTTCAGAACAACCCAGGGTATGACGCCATGTCATCTTGTAACTAACTGTACATCAAATATAGTGATCATAAACGTTGACACTGTATATGAAATAATTTGTTTTATATGGAAACGTGAAGTGCACATTTGGACTCATGGGTGTTTGGTTTGCTTGTATGACATCAAATCGGTATTTATTATAATCCTTAACGTCTCATCTTTCAAAATACATAGAGACCTCTTAATGTACAGTATTTCCCTGATTCAGACAACAAAAAATTTCCAAAAGTTGCCTAATTAGCGGAAAGGATGGGGGTGTCTTCTTGTTGTGCGAGGTGCTCAAGTTCAGAATGCTCGTCGGACGCTGGTCGGATGTGGCAGACGGATTACCAGGATGTGTACTCCGAGCATGCGCTAACCAACTGGCAAGTGAAAGGCTGGTCATGGCTCACATCAACACCATTATCCCAGAACCTCTAGACCCACTCCAATTTGCATACCGGCCTAACAGATCCACAGATGATGCCAGCTCTATTGCACTCCACACTGCCCTTTCCCACCTGGACAAATGGAACACCTATATGAGAATGCTATTCATTGACACAGCTCACCTTTCAACACCATAGTGCCCTCAAAGCTCATCACTAAGCTAAGGAACCTGGGAGTAAACACCTCCCTCTGCAACTGGATCCTGGACTTCCTGACGGGCCACCCCCAGGTGGTAAGGGTAGGTAACAACACATCCACCATGCTGATCCTCAACTCGGGGGCCCATCAGGGGTGCGTGCTCAGTCCCCTTCTGTACTCACTGTTCACTCATGGCTGCACGGCCAACCACGACTCCAACACCATTAAGTTTGTAGATGACACAACAATGGTAGGCCTGATCACCGACAACGACGAGACAGCCTATAGGGAGGAGGTCAGAGACCTGACCATGTGGTGCAAGGACAACAACCTCTCTCTCAATGTGATCAAGAGAAAGGAGATGATTGTGGATTACAGGAAAAGGAGGACCGAGCAAGCCCCCATTCTCATCAATGGGGCTGTAGTGGAGCAGGTTGAGAGCTTCTAGTTCCTTGGCGTCCACATCATCAACAAACATACATGGTCCAAGCACACTAAGACAGTCCTGAAGAAGGCACGACCAAACCTATTCCCCCTCAGGAGACTGAAAAGATTTGACATGGGTCCTCAAATCCTCAAAAGGTTCTACAGCTGCACCATCGAGAGCATCCTGGCAGGTTGCATCACTGCTTGGTATGGCAACTGCTCGGCCTCCGACCGCAAGGCGCTACAGAGGGTAGTGCGTACGGTCCAGTACATCACTCGGGCCAAGCTTCCTGCCATCCAGGACCTCTATATCAGGCAGTGTCAGAGGAAGGCCCTAAAAATTGTCAAAGACTCCAGCCAACCTAGTCATAGACTGTTCTCTCTTCTACCGCAGGGCAAGCGGTACCGGAGTACCAAGTCTAGGTCCAAGAAGCTTCTAAACAGCTTCTACCCCAGAGCCATAAGACTCCTGAACATCTAATCAAATGGCTACCCAGACTATTTGCATTGACCCCTCCCCTTTTTACGCTGCTGCTACTCTCTGTTATTATCTATGCATAGTCACTTTAATAACTCTACCTATATGTACATATTACCTCAATTGCCTCGACTCAATTGCCCCGCACATTGACTCTGTACCGGTACCCCCTATACATAGCCACGCTTTTGTTATTTACTGCTGCTCTTTAATTATTTGTTACTTTTATTTCTTATTCTTATTTGTTTTAGGTATTTTTTTAACTACATTGTTGGTTAAGGGCTTGTAAGTACCGTAATTTCCGGACTATAATCCGTAACTGTTTTCCCACGCTTTGAACCTCGCGGCTTAAACAATGACGCGGCTAATATATGGATTTTTCCCACTTTCAATTTTTTTTTAAAGGAGATGACTTGTGGTTTCAGTGCACAGGAGGAGGAAGATAGTGACCAATGACTTTCTTGGTAGGCTACTGTTTACTGCTAATTTTTTATTTGTTGTTACAAGCCGTGTTTTGTTAAAGCCTATTTATTTTTGTTACAAGCCGTGTTTTGTTAAAGCCTATTTATTTTTGTTACAAGCCGTGTTTCGTTAAAGCCTATTCATTTTTGTTAAAAGCCGTGTTTCGTTAAAGCCTGTGTAAAGTTCATTTGTTTCAATGTACCGGTAGGCACCTGCGGCTTATAGACATGTGCGGCTTATTTATGTTCAAAATAAATAAAAAAATGTAATTCAGTGGGTGCGGCTTATATTCAGGTGCACTCAATAGTCCGGAAACTACGGTAAGCATTTCACTGTAAGGTCTACACATGTTGTATTCGGCGCATGTGACAAATAAAAATGTATTTGATTTGTCAGTCAAAACCCATACAGCACTGTGAAGCGCAGAGCAATAGCTTCAATGTCATGTATAGCATGTTACTGTACAGCCACTACGTTCCAATTTAGGCATTTATCAGTGCCCAAATCTGCCATTTTCCACCTGTATAAAGATACGTGTGAAGGGCTATACCAGTAACTTCCAGCATGTTAAAAAAAGCATAGCAAGCCATGCCACTTCATGTTAATTATGATGTCACGGGCAAGAAGTGATTGATTTGCATCACGCACAAAGAAATAAATAATTTTTGATGCTACAGTCTGTACTGTCCCTGGAGAGCCACTTGCTGTTCCAATCCTGCCCACAGGATCTTGATTAGAAGTGGATGTTACATCTCCATCCAATGCCGTTCCTGGCAAGACCTGAGACAGTGCAGTCTGCTTGCCTCGCTGCCGGCTTGCCTCTCTGTCTGCATGCAGCATCTGGTGGACACCTGCAACAGTGCAAGTCACTGGAGAGAATAAGAGAGAGAGAGGCCTCTTCGAATTTACTAAATCACCATAACCTGTCCTAGAGTATTCAAACTGCAGAGCATTCTAGCCAATTCGCCAAACTTTGAAACTGAAGCAAGAAGAAACAGTAGTGTACAGTCACCAAAGTAAAATGAATGTTAACAACAATCAGTAGTCATAGAATTTGTAACAAGAATATCCCCAAGGCATGGCAACCTTGCTCCAGTCCATACAACAAGAAACATCAGGCAGTCCAGGTCCATGCATATGTGCCAAATAAAGCTCTGTCTATTAGACCTGGAGTGGCAATAGTTTCTGTCCCTGTTACAAAAAATAGGCTAATGTGAAACTGCGAGGTTTGATATATGGATATGAGGCAGAGCCAAGCTATGGTCTCTGGTTTGGCCAGCTCAGTGAATCATTCAGAGGGAGAGAGAACTGGTTCTAGTACCATCTGATGGTTTCAGGCTAACACACACATTTAATTAAACAATGACACATTGCCGGCATGCCTTGTTCTTCCTACAGAATGGGGGTAAATTCACCCCTTTCAACAGGTGAAACCATTGTTTGTTTATGAAAGCAGGATGAGGAAGACTGAGAATGTTCAAATTTGCCTAATTCGCTCGCCTGCATTTCCTCAAGTCTATTGAATCAGTTCTCTCTTCATCCTGGTCACTCTACGTAACACTGGGGACAAAATACATATCATTAAATATGGTATCTAAGTCACAGCACAAAGCCCTTTGAACAACAAAGTCAGTGCTAACAATCCATCGGATGAAATATAACATTGGAAAAAGTGACAAGATATTTTCCCTTCACAACAAAGCCCAATGCTTCCTACTGTGGGCCAGTTCGTTAGGCCATAGCAAACCAAAGAAGTGCTTTCAAATGGTATCAGACACTCAGTGCTCACTGTTCACAGAGCTCTTCGAGTTTAGATCGGTCTCTCCTGGCCCGTGAGGCAGCAGGGTGGTTGTTTTACTGCCGTGAGGGTGCAATGCTGATTGTTAACGCAGGCAAAGTGATCCCTGGAGTCAGGCCCCTGAACCTGCTCCATCCTTGTAACCATGTCAGCAGACAGGTAGTGTCTGGGTCACAGGGTCAACATGGCTAGGCTGCAGCGGTCTGCATATGAATATACAGGGGAACAGGCTTTTCATTAATCAACAACAGAACTTGATGTTCAAAAGGATTTAGCAACGTCAACCTCTGCTTAATCAGGTTAGCTCAGGGGAGAACAACTGCCCCTCTCTCACTGAAGCCACGGAAGTTCAAGGCTGACCGCAGTATTGCAGAGATTGTTAGCAGAAAACAGGATCCCTCATTATAGTGAATAAAAAAATTGTGATCTTCGTGGCCAATCTTTGTGTTTTCTGGAGGTAAGAGATAATATGATACAAAGCAAATAAGTTTATATCCTCTTTGCATGCAAAACAAAGTATTCTTCACTGTGCTAGACTGACCCGGCGTGGTCTGTCTGTCTGTCTGCCCCCAGAGAGACAAACATACGCCCATACGCCCATGATCTCTCCCTTCGCCTTGCCAGCACTCTGTCTTTAGTCGCTGTGAGACAGGCCGACTCAAGCCAAGGCCTCCACAATTCATTACTATAGGAACAAAAGCCAAAGCAGTAGACAAAGCCGTCCAGACCAACCCAAAGCAGCTCCCACTTAACACACACATCACACTTCACAGTGGTCTCTCTGACAGACTTACATACAAACGGCCAATTCAAGGCCTTACTTCTGTCCTTTTGAAAATAAATATGCTCAATAATTATAATTCTGCCCTAATTTCTAAACCCTCTAAAAGTAGTCACCACCTTTTCAAGACAGTAAAATAAGATGGTTTCAAGATCAATTATTTCAGAAATTATACTGTGCAAAAAAATCGGACAATTTCATTCATAATCCAGTCTGTCCCCTACGTGATTTTACTTTGATACAACTCACAAATGTAATAGCGCCAAAGACTGAACAGCTATAATCTACCATTGTGCAACAAAATCACCTGTCTCGCTGGCTTCCGACCTCCTCACACTGGTTCTGTCTGGCCAAATGTCATTAAAAAAAAACTCTTTGCCCTGAACCAATCAGTTCTGAATCTGCATACATTTCTGTCCAAAGGAAGAGAGGAGAGCCAATGAAAAGCCTCCCTCTTCCTATTCCTCCTGGCCTCCAGACCTGCTCACGCACATGACAATCGCCTTGTAAGAAATGCCAGTAGAGAGGCAATCAGCCATTGTAATTAGGCTGCTTGCCATCCCTGAGCTGTCATAATTCAGACTGGGCTGGAAGCTGGGGGCCTTGGTGGCTAGGAGGCTGGGAGGCTGAAAGGCAGGAAGCTAGGAGGCTTGAAGCTCGGAGGCGGGAAAGCTGGAGGCTGGAAGGCTGGAGACTGGGAGGCTGGAAGCTGAGAGGCTATGAGCTGGGAGGCTAGGAGCTGGGAGACTGGAAGCTTGGAGGTTGGGAGGCTGGAAGCTGGGAGGCTGGAAGGCTACGAGTCTGAGACGCCGGGAGCTGGGAGGCTGTAAGCTGGGAGGCTGGGAGCTGGGAGGCTGGAAGCTGGGAGGCTGGGAGCTGGGAGGCTGGAAGCTGGGAGGCTGGGAGCTGGGAGGCTGGAAGCTTGGAGGCTGGGATACTGGAAGCTGGGAGGCTGCGAGGCTGGAAGGCAGAGCATTGGGATTGGCTGGGAGATAAAGCGACAGTAGAGACCCAGCTGTTGCTGACTGGGCCCACCACTGACTCATCCAAACCCCAACACAGGCCATTCCCTCTCTCCCCTCTCCCTCTCTCTCCTTCCCTCCCTCTTCCCTCTGTCTCTTCTCCTCTCTCAGAGGGGGAGACAGCAGCATTGTTTGTGTGGTGGGAGAAGGGGCTGACTGCAAAATTAAACTCTCCCTCCCTGTCCCTCCTTCTCCCTCTCTCTACCCACCCACCCACCTCCCATACTGCTCCCTGTCTCTCTCCCTCCCTGTCCCTCCTTCTCCCTCTCTCTACCCACCCACCTCCCATACAGCTCCCTGTCTCTCTCCCTCCCTGTCCCTCCTTCTCCCTCTCTCTACCCACCCATCTCCCATACTGCTCCCTGTCTCTCTCCCTCCCTGTCCCTCCTTCTCCCTCTCTCTACCCACCCACCTCCCATACAGCTCCCTGTCTCTCTCCCTCCCTGTCACTCCTTCTCCCTCTCTCTACCCACCCATCTCCCATACTGCTCCCTGTCTCTCTACCTCCCTGTCCCTCTACCCCTCTCTCTCCCCTCCCTGTCTCTCTCCCTCCCTGTCTCTCCTTCTCCCTGTCTCTCACCCCCCATACTGCTCCCTGTCTCTCTACCTCCCTGTCCCTCTACCCCTCTCTCTCCCCTCCCTGTCTCTCTCCCTCCCTGTCTCTCCTTCTCCCTGTCTCTCACCCCCCATACTGCTCCCTGTCTCTCTACCTCCCTGTCCCTCTACCCCTCTCTCTCCCCTCCCTGTCTCTCTCCCTCCCTGTCTCTCCTTCTCCCTGCCTCTCACCCCCCATTCCGCTCCCTGTCTCTCTACTTCCTCTATCCCATATTGCTCCCTGTCTCTCTACCTCCCTCTCTCCCCCTCCCTGTGGTGTAAAGTAACTATACTTTGAAGTACTACTTAAGTCATTTTTGGGGGTATCTATAAATTACTATTGATATGTTCGTCAACTTTTACATCACTACATTCCTAAAGAAAATAATGTACTTTTTACTCCATACATTTTCCCTGAAACCCAAAAGTGTTCGGTACATTTCGAATGCTTAGCAGTACAAGAAAAGGGTCCAATTCACACACTTATCAACAGAACATCCCTGGTCATCCCTACTGCCTCTGATCTGGCGGACTCACTAAACACACATGCTTTGTTTGTAAATGATGTGTTGGAGTATGCCCATGGCTATCCATAAATAAAAAATACAATTAAAATTAAATGGTGCTGTCTGGTTTGCTTAATATAAGGAATTTTAAATGATTTATATTTTAAATTTTACTTTTGGTACTTAAGTATATTTTAGAAATTACATTTACTTTCGATACTTAAGAATATTTAAAACCAAATACTTTTAGAATTTTACTCAAGCAGTATTTTACTGGGTGACTTTAACTTTTACTTGAGTAATTTTGGTATCTTTTCTTTTACTCAAGTATGACAATTGGGTACTTTTTCCACCACTGCTCCCTCCTATACCGCTCCCTGTTTTTCTCTACCTCCCTGTCTCTCTACCCCCCACGCCCCGCTCCCATACCGCTCCCTGTTTTTCTCTACCTCCCTGTCTCTCTACCCCCCACGCCCCGCTCCCATACCGCTCCCTGTTTTTCTCTACCTCCCTGTCTCTCTACCCCCCACGCCCCGCTCCCATACCGCTCCCTGTTTTTCTCTACCTCCCTGTCTCTCTACCCCCCACGCCCCGCTCCCATACCGCTCCCTGTTTTTCTCTACCTCCCTGTCTCTCTACCCCCCACGCCCCGCTCCCATACCGCTCCCTGTTTTTCTCTACCTCCCTGTCTCTCTACCCCCCACGCCCCGCTCCCATACCGCTCCCTGTTTTTCTCTACCTCCCTGTCTCTCTACCCCCCACGCCCCGCTCCCATACCGCTCCCTGTTTTTCTCTACCTCCCTGTCTCTCTACCCCCCACGCCCCGCTCCCATACCGCTCCCTGTTTTTCTCTACCTCCCTGTCTCTCTACCCCCCACGCCCCGCTCCCATACCGCTCCCTGTTTTTCTCTACCTCCCTGTCTCTCTACCCCCCACGCCCCGCTCCCATACCGCTCCTTTCTCACACTTTCTTTTTTTCCCACTGCACTGCAGACATTTGTTTTCCAACCTGCTAGACTGATAAGTACATGAGCAACCGATGGCATCAAGGTTCTTTCTGAATTCAAAGGCAACGTCTTTAATTGTGGAAATTCATTATCAAAAATAAAAATCGGAACCTAAACCCTGCACCACGTATTAAACATGTAAAGTCCATTTGACCAACATCTAAATCCTTTTAAACAAGTGTATTCTTTAAACTGCCTCTCAAACTCTAACAGGAATTCTCCCTGTGCTCTGGATGGATGCAGACTCAGAGAACTAGCTTAGTTTACCTTGGAATTCAGAGCTAAACAGGAAGCTATGGCAGCATTCTACTGAGATGTATTTTATTTGTTTACAGGGCGTGGTTGACTCAGAAACTGGCTTTGCCTGCTGTATCTTTAAAGGACCTGAAGTTTTCTTGGGCAGTAAAACAAATAACTGTGAGTTCAGCCAAAATAGACAATAAAGCAGAATGGAGAAACTGGGGCAATTCAGTCCAGAGGCTCATTTTTCCAAAATGATTCACACTGGAAAGAAACGCATTTCCCTATCCTCAGATGAACTTAGTGTGCTCTCTCTCCCCCTCTCTCTATATTTCAATTCAATTCAACGTGGCTTTATTGGCATGGGAAACATTTGTTTACATTGCCAAAGCAAGTGAAATAAACATCAAACAAAAGTGAGAAGAAACAAAAACAACATAAGACTATTATAAATGAACAGTAAACATTGCACTGCCCTCACAAAGGTTTCCAAAAGATAAAAATATTTATATTATCAGCTATGTACAGTGTTTTAGCAACGTGCAAATAGTTGTAGTAGGAATAGTAGGGGAAGATAAATAAACAGATAAATATTGGTGGTATTTACAATGTTGTTTGTGCTCAAATGTTGCCATTTTCTCATGGCAACTGGCTACAAATGTTGCTGCTGTGATTGCACATTGCGATATTTCACCTAAAAGATACGGGAGTTTATAAATTGTTTATTTTTTTTTCAACATCTTTGTGGGTCAGTGTGATCTGTGGGAAATACTGTATGTGTCTCTAATGTGGTCATACATTTGGCAGGAGGTTAGGAAATGCAGCTCAGTTTCCACCTCATTTTGTGGGCAGTGTGCACATAGCCTGTCTTCTCTTGAGAGCCAGGTCTGCCTATGGCGGCATCTCTCAATAGCAAGGCTATGCTCACTGAGTCTGTACATAGTCAAGGATTTTATTCATTTTGGGTCAGTCACAGTGGTCAGGTATTCTGCCACTGTGTACTCTCTATTTAGGGCCAAATAGCATTCCAGTTAGTTTTTTATGTTATATTTTTTTGGTTCCCAGCAAACCGGGAACATTCCCGGAACATTAGCTAAGATTCCAATTCAGTTCTTGTTAGGATAACATCCCAAAAACATTTAAAACGTGTTTCGAATGAAATATCATTGAAATGTTCTCCTAACATAAAATGTTGTGCACAATATCTGTAACAACCACCACAGAACATTCCCCAGAACATTCCCCAAAGGTTCTCATTAGGATTCCAGCTAATGCAATAACACAATGTACCAGTAATGCTTTCCCCGCAAACCAAAACGACTTCTGTGAAAGTTCTCAAAACTTCCCCAGAACAAATGTTCTCATAACACAAAAACTGTCCAGTCATGCTGATGATTATACAATGTTTGTATAAAGCATTCACCTGATGTTGCAAGAACGTTCCCAGAACACATTTTGGCTGTTCTTTAAAGGTTCACAGAATATTTAATTAGGTTGTGGGAACTGTCTGGTTGGAACATTGTGGGGACATCACAAAAGATATGTCCCCAAAACACATAAAACTGCCCAGTTGTGTGGACGATTATACAATGTTTATCTTAGAGTGCACAAAACATTCACCTGATGTTACAAGAACGTTCCCAGAACATTTAGCTAGACTAGCTAGACTATCTTACCTGTATACATCATGGTTGGATGCTTCTCCCTGTCACAGATGGCATGGTTGCCCTTAGTTTGTAGCTGTAGTCCAGAGACAGCTGCCGAGTGGCGCAGTGGTCTAAAGCACTGCATCTCAGCACAAGAGGTGTCACTACAGTCCCTGGTTTAAATACAGGCTGTGTCATAAGGTGGCACACAATTGGCCCAGCGCTGTCTTTGGCTGGGGTAGGCTGTCATTGTGAATAATGATTTGTTCAATACTGATGTGCCAAGTTAAATAAACATTTTAAAAAGTGTTTTCACCATCTCCCTAGCTATCATACTCTAATTATACTGATTTCAAAACTCGGTCCTCCAGAAAGTGGAGAGCAACACTTATGCAGTTCTACTAAGCAATATATTTTTAAAAAGCCATGTTAGACAGGATTACCTACACATAGGTAATCCAGCTCAAATAGACAGAAGTGTGCTATACAGCAGACCAATCCGAACTCATCTCTCAGCATGTCCAGCCCACTCATTATCTAAGCCAATCATAGCTAGTGGGAAAGTTGCTGACTTTTCTGTGGCTAAATCAACTAGGCTCGTAATTGAACAATTTTATTCAAATTTACAGATGGTATACAAGTTTGTTATTAAGGCACATGAAAGTCACATGTTCCAGAAGGCATTTCTGCAAAAAACGCATAAAAAAATAATAAATAAATAAAAGATTACGTTCAAATGGCTCTCGTGTGAAGTAGTGACCCGCGACATACGCCTAGTTTCCTGAAACTGGTCACATTTGTAGGAGATTCAATCTACGGAGATTGAGAAAATGCTGCCGTTTGATTGATAATATGCAGACGGAGTCGAAAAGAGAACACACAGAAGGCTGTTGTATAAAACGCCTGTCTCTGGATTCCATCTTCAAACTAAGGGCAACCATGGCATCTGTGACAGAGAGGGAGAAGCATCCATCCATGTACATGGGTAAGATAGTCTAGCTAGCTAAATTTGATATTACATGTTTCTAATTTGGTCAGAAAGTAGTTTTTATTTCAAGTTAAAGTGTACTGTTAGTTAGCTAGCTAACGTTAGTTGGCTGGCTCGCTAGCTAACGTTATGTGTATGATCTGTGTAGTGATATTATTCGTAACTCAGAGCCATTTGCATTGCTAGTTATAGTTTAATGTTAGCTAGCCAACATTGGCTGGTTGGTTATCTACCAGCAGATTCATGCAGGGTAGTAACATTATGAGTTGGGATTATGGTTCATTGTTTAGCTAGCTAGCTACGTGTCTAAAAAACAGACTCAACTATGCAAGTAACCACTTCAATAGAATGTTTATGATGTCACTGCGACAACTGTCAATAGACGTAGCTGGTAAATCTACTCTGATTTCAGAGCACTCTCATCTTGAGTGTGTCAGTGCGCAGAATAACTGACAAATTTACAAACGCTCAACACCTGACCTCTGTGTCAGTAAACTTTGGCAAAAAGGCGTAATTAAATTGTTGCCAGCAGCACAATTGCAGTCACCAACACTCTGGATAACATAAAAACAGCCTACCCAGCTCTGCTAGGGCAAGTAACATGGTCAGAGTGAGCTGTTCTCTCATTTGTGTCTGGAAGTAGCTAACAAGCTAGCCAACGTTAGCCAATTAGCTTGGGTGCTTGACTGCTGTTATTAGGTCAGAATGATCAGATCATCCCTACTCCTCGGCAAGAGTGTCCAGTGTGCGCTCTGAACGCTCCGAGAGCAAAACGCTCTGAATTTACGAATGGACAATCTGACAACGCTCTGAATTTATGAAGTGAGGTTACAAGTTGATCAATTTTCAAAGCAGAAGGCCCTAAAAATTGTCAAAGACCCCAGCCACCCCAGTCATAGACTGTTCTCTCTACTACTGCATGGCAAGCGGAGTGCCAAGTCTAGGACAAAAAGGCTTCTCAACAGTTTTTACCCCCAAGCCATAAGACTCCTGAACAGGTCATCAAATGGCTACCCGGACTATTTGCATTGTGTGCCCCCACCGAATCCCCCCGAATCCCCCCCAGTCCCTCTTTTTACGCTGCTGCTACTCTCTGTTTATCATATATGCATAGTCACTTTAATTATACATTCATGTACATACTACCTCAATTGGGCCGACTAACCGGTGTCTGTATGTAGCCTCGCTACTTTTATAGCCTCGCTACTATAGCCTGTCTTTTTACAGGTGTTTTATTTCTTTACCTACCTATTGTTCACCTAATACCTTTTTTGCACTATTGGTTAGAGCCTGTAAGTAAGCATTTCACTGTAAGGTCTACACCTGTTGTATTCGGCGCACGTGACAAATACATTTTGATTTGACTTGAATTACTTTCCAATTGTTCCTCAACTGTAGTGTATGATATACCGTTTTCTAGCTATGAGTCTCTACTTTTATCCAATGTAAAAAACACAATTTCAAATGTTGCTACCAAAGACAGAATCAAGCCGGGTGGATTTGACAACTGTATTGTAGGCCATTACAAGGTGATATAGACACAGCATTTTGATTGCATATTATGTAATTCATGGACATTTGATCCTGCCATGTTTGATTCTCAAGCTTGGTTGTTTATCTTTTGTGACACCTTCTACATGTTATTTTTTCAGTATATAGTCTTAACAGTGTGGTCAATCAGGAATTCTATGCTTACTTTTTAGCCTTCTTAGACATAACTAACCCAGGAAAATACTGGTAACTGGGTTAATAACCATCACTTCACCCATTCCCTTTATATGCTGAACTACTGGGCTCATATTTACAATGAGCCTGTCATCTGATAGCTCATCCAATCAGCCTCCACTGGTGAAGTGACGGTGAATAACCCAGTTACCAGTATTTCCTTGGGTTGGTTATGTCTAAGAAAGCATGGCGTTCCTGATTGACCATACTACCATGGCTATATACTGAAGAAAAAAAATGCGAGTGAGCTTCCCTGGTGGTGCAGAGGAAATAAAACCTGGCTTGGGAACCAAACACTGCAGGTTCAAATCACACATTTGCAGATTGTAAACATTTGAAGTGTCTATATGATTAAATGCTGTTCAAATGTTCTATGAATTAAATTAAAAGGCTGTGTGTCTATATCACTTTGTAGTTGGCCTACAATACAGTCCTCATATGTGAATTGCCATTAAATCTGGAGAGGGACATATTCCAATCTGCTTTCTTTAGCTTTAAGGAGCTACACATTTGCATGCTATGAATGATGTGTTAATATTAAGTAAAAAATGTTCTGAGGACCTCCAAGTCAAGGTAAAATGTATATTGCGTTAACATCAATGGAATGCTACGTTAAACATAAAACAAATATGCTGTGAATGTCATAAAAACAAACTTATTTGGAAATTGTGGAACATTGTGCAACATTGGAATATTCTGTGCAACATGTGAATATCACAAAAATATTCTTACAACATCCCAGACAACTCCCATAACTTACTTAAATGTTCTGGGAACCTTTATTAAAGAACTTAGACCAGGTGTTCTGTCAACATTCTTACAACATTATAAGAATATCCTGTGCAACCTAACTTAAACATTTACGAACATCATCACAACTGAGAATATTATGTGTTTTGGGAACCTATCTCTTGTAATGTCAGCACAACTGGACAGTTTTAATATTTTGGGAACATTTATTTTGTGATGTCCCCACTATGTTCCCACCAGACTGTTCCCATAACCCGATAAAACATTCTGGTAACCTTTAAAGAACAGACAAAATGTGTTCTGGGAATGTTTTTTGTAACATCAGCTGAATGTTTTTTCCACCCTAAAAGAAACATTGTAGAATCATCTGCATAACTGGACAGTTTTTGTGTTTTGGGAACATATCTTTTGTGATGTCACCAGAATGTTCCCACCAGACTGATCCCACAACCTAATGAAACATTCTGGGAACTTTTAAAGAACAGAGAAAATGTGTTCTGGGAACGTTCTTGTAACAATATTGTAGAATCAACCTCACAACTGGACAGTTTGTGTGTTTTGGGAACATATAGAAGCTTTGGAAAATATTCAGGTTCCTTGACTTTTTCCAAATTTGTCTACGTTACAGCCTTATTCTAAAATGGACTCAATAAAAATAATTCCTCAACAATCTACACATAATACCCCATAATGACAATGCAACAACAGGTTTTGAGAAATCTTTGCTAATAAAAAACAGAAATACCTTATTTACATATGTATTTAGACCCTTTACTATTAGACTCGAAATTGAGCTCAGGTGCATCCTGTTTCCACTGATCATCCTTGAGATGTTTCTACAACTTGGAGTCTGGGATAAATTCAATTGATTGGAACATTATTTGGAAAGGCACACACCTGTCTAAATAAGGACCCACAATTGACAGTGAATGTCAGAAAAAAACCAAGCCATGAGGTCGAAGGAATTGTCCGCAGAGCTCCGAGACAGGATTAAGTTAAGTCGAGGCACAGATCTCGAAACAGGTACCAAAAAATATCTGCAGGATTGAAGGTTCCGCAAGAACACAGTGGCCTCCATCATTCTTAAATGGAAGAAGTTTGAAACCACCAAGACTCTTCGTAGAGCTGGCCGCCTGGCCAAACTGAGCAATCGGGGGAGAAGGGCCTTGGTCAGGGAGGTGACCAAGAACCCGATGGTCACTCTGACAGAGCTATAAAGTTGTTCTGTAGAGATGGGAGAACCTTCCAGAAGGACAACCATCTCTGCATCTCTCCACCAATCAGGTCTTTATGGTAGAGTGGCCAGATGGAAGCCACTCCTCAGTAAAAGGCACATGACAGCTTGGAGTTTGCCAAAAGGCACCTAAAGAGTTTCAGACCATGAGAAACAACATTCTCTGGTCTGATGAAACCAAGATTTAACTATTTGGCCTGAATGCCAAGAGTTACGTCTGGAGGTAACCTGGCACCATCCCTATGCTGAAGCATGGTGGTGGCAGCATCATGCTGTGGGGGTGTTTTTCAGTGGCAGGTACTGGGAGACTAATCAGGATCGAGGCAAAGATGAATGGACAACAGAGAGATCCGTGATGAAACTATGCTCTAGAGTGCTCAGGACCTCAGACTGGGGCAAACATTCACCTTCCAACAGGACAATGGTCCCAAGCACACAGCCAAGACAACGCATGAGTGGCTCCGGGACAAGTCTCTGAATGTCCTTGAGTGGCCCAGCCAGAGCCCGGACTTGAACCCGATCGAACATCTCTGGAGAGACCGGAAAATATCTGTGCAGCAACACTCCCCATTCACCTTGACAGAGCTTGAGAGGATCTGCAGAGAAGAATGTGAGAAACTCCCCAAATACAGGTGTGCCACGATTGTAGCGTCATACTCAAGGCTGTAATCACTGCCAAAGGTGCGTCAACAAAGTACTGAGTAAAGGGTCTGAATACTTATTTAAATGGGATATTTCATTTTTTTTATTTCTATAAATTTGCAAAAAAAATCTAAAAACCATTTTTTTCTGTGTCATTATGGGGTATTGTGTGTAGATTGATGAGGGAAAAAATACATTCCGAAGGCACTGTAACTTCTGTAATGTCCCCACAATGTTCTCACCAGACGGTTCCCACAATCTAATGAAACACTTGGTGAACCTTTTTTATGTGTTCTAGGAACATTCTTGTAATACCAGGCGAATGCTTTATACAAATATTGTATATTCAACCGCAAAACTGGACAGTTTTTGTGTTATGAGAACATTTACTGCGACCTAACGAATGTTCTGGGAACTTTCACAGAACCAATTTCGGTTTGCTGGGCTGATTCTTTCCAGTGTGTCAAATATTTTGGCTTTCTCATAATTTGGTAGGGTCTAATTGTGTTGCTGTCCTGGGGCTCTGTGGGGTCTGTTTGTGTTTATGAACAGAGCCTTAGAACCAGCTGGCTGAGGGGACTCTTCTCTATCTCTGTGGAGGTGAGGGCTTTTTGGTTAAATGTGTGGACATCGCTTCCTTTTAGGTACTGTATTTGTAGAATTCAACAGCTCTTTTCTGGATTTCGATAACTAGCCGGTATAGTCCTAATTCTGCTCTGCGTGCATTGTTTGGGGTTTTGCATTGTACAGAAAGTTTATTTTTGCAGAACTCTGCATGCAAAGTCTCAATTGGGTGTTTGTCACATTTTGTGAATTCTTGGTTGGTGAGTAGACCCCAGACCTCACAACCATATGGGTTCTACAACTGATCGAAGTATGTTTTAACCAGATCCAAATTGGGATGTCGACTTCTATGTTCCTTTGGATGGCATAGACGGCCCTTCTTGCCTTGTATATTAGATAATTCACAGTCCTGTGGAAGTTACTTGTAGTGTTGATGTTTAGGCCGAGGTAGGTATAATTCTTTATGTGCTTTAGGCCAATGGTGTCTAGATAGCATTTGTATTTGTTGTCTTGGCTACTGGACTTTTATTGAAACACTATTATTTTGTCTTAGTGAAATTCACTGTCAGGGCCCAAGACTGTCAGAATCTGTTTAGAAAATCTAGGTGCTTCTGTAGGCCCTCCTTGGTTGGGGACAGAAGCACCAGATTATCTGCAAACAGTAGACATTGGATTTCAGAGTCCACTAGGGTGAGGCCAGGTGCTGCAGTCTGTTCTAGTGCCCTCACCAATTCATTGATATACAGTATATGTTGAAGAGGGTGGGGCTCAAGCTACATCCCAGTCTCACCCCACGGCCCTGAAGAAAGAAATATGTGTATTTTACTGCCAATTTTAACTGCACACTTGTTGTTTGTGTACATTGATTTTATAATGTAATATGTTTTTCCCCAACACCCAGTAGCATTGCATGTGTAAAATCCCTGGGGAAGCCAAGCCAGAAAAAAAGCAATTTGACAACCTATGTGTTGTGATAATTGCGTTGTTTGCTCTATAACCTGTTAGTTCATAGGCCTTGCCACCATGATATATAGGCTAAAGGCCGAGACAATAAGAAGACACAGCGGCAGAATACATTCAACCACACCTTTGTTTCATCACAAAACCAGAGAGCAACATCTGAAGTCCACAAAGCGTATTGCGTGTAACAAACAAGTTGCCTTGACCTACAGCATGGTCAAGCAAGTTAATGTTTCCGACATTTTCGGACTACAAAACAACTATTGATTTAGAACCACAAAGAAAACAGGAGCTTCCTCCACTATTCCAGCACCATTTCAACTTCAACATCATCAAATCACCTATACAGTGATAACTAAAAGATACCATAAACAATTTAGTACAATGAACATAATCTAAATATGATGTGGCTGTCCATGGTTCTGATTTTTGTGTATATGTGTGTGTGTGTGCGTTCGTGCAAGTAGAAAATACATATTGACCCAACCTACTGGTAGAGAAACGCCAATACCATCCTCCTCTCTTTCATGTCGATGAAATGGCCTGTGAATCTGTCATACAGTACACGCTTTTAGTTTTTATTGTCCTAGGCTATTTGGCTAAAATGCTTGCTCGCTAGCCTAACTTCCTTTCATGGGTAACTATGAGTTAGATAACATTAGCCTACTACATCTAGCTACATATTGAACTTCCATCCTTTCAGGCTGGGTCACAATGTATGAATTTATGGTTGGATCAGAATCACCGTTATACTCATCAGCCAGTAAAGAGAATTAAGTAAAACCACAAATCCCTAGCTAGCTAGCCACCGTAGGACAACGACACAACAAGATGCAACAATTCAAGTTTTTTTTGTCAATGACGTTCTTCTTTTGATGTGATGTGATTGGTTTGAGGCCAAATCCAAAATGGCTTCCCTTGACACTTTTTTTTGGTGTGCCAGGACCATTCACAGAACTCACTCAGTTTAGCTCAATGCTGATTGGCTATTATTTTATGCTTTTTTTATCAAGCGAGGCCAAATGCTTGCTGGCTTCCCTTGAATTCAATGCTACGGGCGGCAACAATGTCATACTTTTTGTGACCAGAGAGCATTAGATAGTTGGGCTACACATACAGAGAGCTTGCCTGGATGCTTTCTCCGGTGAGATACACTACATGGCTAAAAGCATGAGCTCGTCGAACATCTCATACAAAAATCATGGGCATTAATATAGAGTTGGTCCCACCTTTCCTGCTATAACAGCCTCCACTCTTCTGCGAAGGCTTTCCACTAGATGTTGGAACATTGCTGCGGGGACTTGCTTCCATTCAGCCATAAGAGCATTAGTGAGATTGGGGACTGATGTTGGGTGATTAGGCCTGGCTTGCAGTCGGCATTACAATTCCTCCCAAAGGTGTTCGATGGGGTTGAGGTCAGGGCCAGTCAAGTTCTTCCACACCGATCTTGACAAAGCATTTCTGTATGGACCTCGCTTTGTTTAAGGGTGCATTGTAATGCTGAAATAGGAAAGGCCTTTCCCAAACTGTTGTCACAAAGTTGGATGCACAGAATCGTCTAGAATGTCATTGTATGCTGTGGCATTAAGATTTCCCTTCACTGGAACTAAGGGGCCTAGCCCGAACCATGAAAAACAGCCCAAGACCATTATTCCACCTCCACAAAACTTTACAGTTGGCACTATGCATTCGGGCAGGTAGCGTTCTCCTAGCATCCGCCAAACCCAGATTTGTCCGTTGGACTGTCAGACGGTGAAGTGTGATTCATCACTACAGAGAATGCGTTTCCACTGCTCCAGAGTCCAATGGTGTCTAGCTTTACACCACTCCCGCTGACGCTTGGCATTGGTGAACTTAGGCTTGTGTGCGGCTACTCGGCCATGGAAACCCATTTCATGAAGCTCCAGACGAACAGTTGCTTCCAGAGGCAGTTTGGAACTCGGTAGTGAGTGTTGCAACCGAGGACACACAAATTTTACACCTGTCAGCAACGGGTGTGGTTGAAATAGACAAATCCACTAATTTGAAGGGGTATCAATATACTTTTGGCCACGTAGTGTACATTCAGCCTCTGCGAATTGAAGGAAAATTACAAAACACAGAGAGCTGAAAGATAAATTATTTTATATGTTTTTTTTTTTTCCTGGTACATTTTTGGGGGAAGCCTGGCTTCCCTTGACATCCATGAATACACGTCACTGCCAACACTGCTTTGCATCAATTTGTATAGTAGACCCTCATGCCAAATTGAGTCAAAAGTTTTTTTTTATCAAAGAAGCATGAGTAGACTTTGCCTTTGTTTTGTTTGTTTTTCAATAAGGGTGTACAGGGTGTATACGTGGTCTGTTGTATGGTATTTTGGTAAGAAGCCAAATGTCGATGATACCTCAGCTGGATTTTTATGAGATTGCTGTTGCCGCAGATTCCACTGTAATTATTGGGGTCAAATTTGTCTACAATTTGTGGATTGGAGTACCAGACCATGGTTCCAAATATTGGGGAAGATGCCAGAGCTGAGTATAATGTTGAAGAGTTTAAGAATAGTCTACTTGAATTTGCGGTCTGTATATTTTATCATTTCATTTAGTATACAGTACCATCCGCACCACAGGCCTTTTTGGGGTTGGAGGGTTTGTATTTTGTCCTGTAGCTCATCCATCTCACTGCCGGCTCCTACAAGGAAACGATGAGGAGACACGTGCGCACGCACACACGCAGGCACACACGCACGCAGGCACGCACGCACACACACACACACACACACACACACACACACACACACACACACACACACACACACACACACACACACACACACACACACAGGAAAGCTTATACTGCAGATTCTTTGCTTCCTGCAGAATTAGGTCACACACATAAAGCCCTGAAACACAGACACTTGTAAAGTCATTTTCAAAGTCATAGGAAAAACAACAAGGATACCCAGCAAGAAAAACACACAGAGTAAAAACCATGCCAATATAACACTAATCACCATATCTAAGCATCCAGTACTGTCGGTACAGTAACTGGTCATACTGTATGTGCTGAGCATTGACTTTCCACACGTATTTTACTTGAACATTACACAACACCAAGACAGATGACTTTAGGAAAGGACAGCGGGCTGCACAGAGGTTGTGCCCCACCAGTCAGCTAAAGTCAACAGTCTGAGTCTGGTCTATGTGCTTGTCTGGCAATGTTCCCTGACACTATTCACCTGCTCGGTCGTCGCTCTGTATGTCTGTTTTTCTTCCTGGGGCCCACACAAAACACAGAACATGACATAATACAGAACATCACTAGACAAGAACAGCTCAAGGACTGAACTACACAAATGTAAAATAAGTTTGCCTGTCTGCACATCTGCCTGCCTACCTGTCTGCACATCTGCCTGCCTACCTGTCTCTCTACCAGCCTGCCTGTCTGTCCCTGCTCTCCACTGAAGAGGATGAATGTAAATTACTGGAAATAATATTATATGGCTATCAAAGTTAAAAGCCAAAGTAGAAATAATACACATATCAATATCTCACACCAAGTTATTAACATTAGTTAGCCATCAACTGAAATAAATTCAGTGACTGCTAACTGTTTGACAACATGTGTCTTGACTGGGAGTGTCCCGCCTCAGTTGATAGGTGAGTTTAATGCTCATGAGAGAATAATCCTTGTAATTATATGAAGAGTCCAAATTTTTATGCAACAGATTCCCCTCACCCATTCCTCTGTTGCCACAGTATTAAAAGTAATTTCAAATGTTAATTGAAAATGTGAGTCTGCCAGAGCCTTTCGCAAGGTAAATGAGGATTATGAGAGGGGTGGGTGCACAATGTAAAAATAGACAGTTTAGAACAGATTATATTTCCCTTTGCAATGCAATGTGTGTGTTTTAATATTGCTATTGAAATTATTATGTCTTGGCAGCCAGCAATATTATCAGGACAGAAATACCAATGCGGCCTCCCTTCCTTTCCCACCCTGGCCACGGCCTGCTAGGACAGAGGTGTCAGGGGAGAACAGGTAATCCATACACAGCGGAAGTTTATTGTTGTGTGTTAAGGCTTTCTTAGAAAGAGGTCCATCTGTGTGATTCAGGAAACTGACAGCTTGCCATATAGTTTAAGATTATTAAACATCTACCAATGCAATCTTGGCCATATGTAACATGTTAATGCGACACGTTTCCTTCTCATCTTTAGTTTGTCAAAGTTACACCAGGGCCGTACAACCACATTTGGGGCCCGGGGAACCTACCTCCATGGGCCCCCTCAACCCCCCAACATTTAAATAATGTTTTTTAGGAAAATATTTCAACACATTTTGCCATGAGGCTGAGAGACAAATCTGCTGTTTTATAGCTCATCTCATGCTTTTCTTGTTGCAGTTGTAAAGCAAATGTCCTGCTATTCTACACATTTTGCCATTGCTTATCAAATCAAAATCAAATTTTATTGGTCGAGTAGACATGCTTTGCAGCTGTTATCGCATGTGAAGCAGAACGCTTATGACATGTTCAAATGCTTATTATGACGTGTTCATATGCTATCTGGGGGGGCCCCGACCTCCAGGGGTCTCCCAACCCAAAGTATTTTTTTTAGGATACATTTCTGGGGGGGTTGGGGGCTCCCTGGATGTTGGGGGTCGCGGGACATGTGCCCTGTGTGCCCATACGGTAATTTGGCGCTGAGGTACACCATATGTCAAACTTGTATATGTAACAGTGTAGGTTCCGTCCCTCTCTTCGCCCCAACCCGGGCTCGAACCAGGGACCCTTGCACACATCGACAACTGACACCCACGAAGCATCGTTACCCATCGCGCCACAAAAGCCGCGGCCCTTGCAACGCAAGGGGAAACCCTACTTCAAGTCTCAGAGAGAGTGACGTCACCGATTGAAACGCTATTAGCGCGCACCACCGCTAACTAACTAGCCATTTCACATCGGTTACACTCACCCCCCCTTTGACCTCCTCCTTTTCCGCAGCAACCAATGATCCGGGTCAACAGCATCAATGTAACAGTGTAGGTTCCGTCCCTCTCTTCGCCCCAACCCGGGCTCGAACCAGGGACCCTTGCACACATCAACAACTGACACCCCACGAAGCAACGTTACCCATCGCACCACAAAAGCCGCGGCCCTTGCAACCCTACTTTAAGTCTCAGAGCGAGTGACGTCACTGATTGAAATGCTATTAGCGCGCACCACCGCTAACTAACTAGCCATTTCACATCGGTTACATATAGTGTACTTCAATCAGAGGAATGGTCAAAGTGAAGTTGCAGGTCTTTCTAACAATATATTTCATCACATGCTTCATACAATGAAATACTAAGTAAATTAAATACATGCATCATTTCTCTAGCCTTGTACAGAATCTAAATGCACACCTCACACTTTTAAAACATTACATTTGCACAGAGCATAGTTAGCCAACCTCAGCATATTGTGTTTGGTTACACAGAATATCCTATACACCATAAACTACCAGAGAAGGAACATTATGAAGATCTCGAATGTTGCCATATTCTTTTCTCATATGCCTATTTTACTAAGGAAATTAGTCAGGGAAACAATTATAAGCTACATTAACTAACATTTTTTAAACAGTCAGAATCCTGGACACCAGTGAATTAAGCAAGACCTCAACAACTAATGAATCACTTCAACAAGAGGCCATTGCCATTCTCATAATGCAATATATTATAATAGCCTACATTATTTAAAATGAGGAGAGGTTATTCCACCACCATCATATCTAAGCCTTTGGTTCAGCACTAAAGATCTACATATTGCAACACTGTACTTCAAATCCATCTACATAAAACAATGTAGACCTATAAACGTTATGCTATTTAAATAGCAAACATGCAAAAGTATATATCAACGTCCAATGGCAAGTTAATTAAAAATACAATTACTTACAATTTGTTCGTTGTTGATTTCAGGTCTTCCATACGTAAAAGGACCTGGAAGAAAAAGTTAAAGGACATAATTTTACTTCATTTTTGAAGTAGTTATGCTTTGTTGGATTTTTTGCGCATGTAGAGCACTGTAGAGAAACGAAACTAGTCTTGTGTTGCAGCCTCGTATTGCCCTGTCATTGCCTCGCAGCGTTTGACACAGTGTGTTCTGCACGTAACCAAAGTGACTGACACCCACTAAAGACGACCGACGATATGGAACATGTTAAAAGGACGGGGGTTTGATCCCGGGGAAAGCTTCTCATCTTTGCTATTCCGATCCCGCTTTGTCTGCACTGTCAAGCGGAGTGGACTCGGTGTAATAGCCCACGAGCAGTGAATCGAGCACGGGCTCGCGACACTGAATCATAGCGTGAAACTGCTGTAGTCACTTTATATAGCCTGCAATCTATGGTCACTCCACACAGAGACACACATGATAAGAAAAAGTTATTTTTTACATCATCAGGCGACCAATGGAGATGTGGCTTGGCCTACCTGAGCAATGCCCTTCTCTGAATGAAAGCGACAGTTTTTAAAACTTTTAAATATATAAATATGAATTGATGTATATGATGGGCTAGTGAAAAAGGCTATGTTGCTATGTTTGTCCATGCAATGGCCATTGATTGACATCTACAGACGTGTACCCTTGCAAAGCTGCACACAAAATATTAGATCAATGTGTGTGTGCGCCAAATAGAATATGAATAGCAGAATTACAGCACACACACACACACACACACACACACACACACACACACACACACACACACACACACACACACACACACACACACACACACACACTACTGCAACAGAAAAAGAGGCACATTTAGTGTTCTATAGGTGAAACTGAAAAGCAGTAATATTGCACTTGTTTGCAGAACATGCTTCTCACAGCATATGTTCGCCATGCCTTTTTTTCAGTAAACAGTGAAACGGTCGGTTATCTCAGACCAGACTATTTATTTCATCCTTGTTCCCTTCTTTTTAAAACATCAATGCATATATCTTTGTAAAATAATAGGATACCTGTTACATCTCCGGGATAGACTACACATCAAATATGTACATAATGTTTTTCCATTAGATTATATTTAGGCTATTCACTTAGGCCTAAATCCTGTCCAAAAATGTTGTTAATGACAATGGCTATACAATTAGTCTATTAATTAAATAGAAATGAATTCTGCCATGTGTCTCAACAATATTAGGCAAATTGATACATTAATAAACCAAACCATTATTATTTAGGACTATGCATGATTCTTTTCACATTATTGATCCCTCTCCCTTTCAAAACACATCTGTTTTAGGGACTATGGTGTCATACCACTTATGTTAAATTAAAGCACCATTTTCATTGGCTTGTGCCCAGAAACTCTCTAATGAATAACTTGATGTGGTTTATGAGTTGGAATGCTTTAAAAATGTTTTGTGAAGGGATGCATATTAAACTGCTGCAGTTGCAGAGAAATTATTCTGGTAGAACTATTTTGACCAGGACTTGCTTACTCACAAGGGTCCTGAGATTTCCTGAGATTGTCTGAATCACTGTCTATGCTGGACGGCCATAGATAACACAGGGGAGGGGGTGGGCCTGGAAACAGAAGGGCTATGAGACAGAGGTTTAATCCTAGACACATAAAAAGTGTGATGTATACGGAGGGTGCGAGGCAACAGAATATGAACAGCAGAGGGGTTAAGGATTTTAGAGATGGGGAAGGGGCCAATAAAACAGGGTGAAAGTTTACAGGACTCCATCCAGAGGGGCAGATCCCAAGTGGACATCTATACTCTCTGCCCCCAACAATAGCAGGGAGCAAGGTCCGGTGGTGGTCCGCCTGTCGCCAATACAGTGGGGCAAAAAAGTATTTAGTCAGCCACCAATTGTGCAAGTTCTCCCACTTAAAAAGATGAGAGAGGCCTGTAATTTTCATCATCGGTACATGTCAACTATGACAGACAAAATGAGAAAAAATCCAGAAAATCACATTGTAGGATTTTTAATGAATTTATTTGCAAATTATGGTGGAAAATAAGTATTTGGTTACCTACAAACAAGCAAGATTTCTGGCTCTCACAGACCTGTAACTTCTTCTTTAAGAGGCTTCTCTGTCCTCCACTCGTTACCTGTATTAATGGCACCTGTTTGAACTTGTTATCAGTATAAAAGACACCTGTCCACAACCTCAAACAGTCACACTCCAAACTCCACTATGGCCAAGACCAAAGAGCTGTCAAAGGACACCAGAAACAAAATTGTAGACCTGCACCAGGCTGGGAAGACTGAATCTGCAATAGGTAAGCAGCTTGGTTTGAAGAAATCAACTGTGGGAGCAATAATTAGGAAATGGAAGACATACAAGACCACTGATAATCTCCCTCGATCTGGGGCTCCACGCAAGATCTCACCCTGTGGGGTCAAAATGATCACAAGAACGGTGAGCAAAAATCCCAGAACCACACTGGGGGACCTAGTGAATGACCTGCAGAGAGCTGGGACCAAAGTAACAAAGCCTACCATCAGTAACACACTACGCCGCCAGGGACTCAAATCCTGCAGTGCCAGACGTGTCCCCCTGCTTAAGCCAGTACATGTCCAGGCCCGTCTGAAGTTTGCTAGAGGGCTTTTGGATGATCCAGAAGAGGATTGGGAGAATGTCATATGGTCAGATGAAACCAAAATATAACTTTTTGGTAAAAACTCAACTCGTCGTGTTTGGAGGACAAAGAATGCTGATTTGCATCCAAAGAACACCATACCTACTGTGAAGCGTGGGGGTGGAAACATCATGCTTTGGGGGTGTTTTTCTGCAAAGGGACCAGGACGACTGATCTGTGTAAAGGAAAGAATGAATGGGGCCATGTATCGGGAGATTTTGAGTGAAAACCTCCTTCCATCAGCAAGGGCATTGAAGATGAAACGTGGCTGGGTCTTTCAGCATGACAATGATCCCAAACACACCGCCCGGGCAATGAAGGAGTGGCTTCGTAAGAAGCATTTCAAGGTCCTGGAGTGGCCTAGCCAGTCTCCAGATCTCAACCCCATAGAAAATCTTTGGAGGGAGTTGAAAGTCCGTGTTGCCCAGCGACAGCCCCAAAACATCACTGCTCTAGAGGAGATCTGCATGGAGGAATGGGCCAAATACCAGCAACAGTGTGTGAAAACCTTGTGAAGACTTACAGAAAACATTTGACCTGTGTCATTGCCAACAAAGGGTATATAACAAAGTATTGAGAGAAACTTTTGTTATTTACCAAATACTTATTTTCCACCATAATTTGCAAATACATTCATTAAAAATCCTACAATGTGATTTTCTGGATTATTTTTCTCATTTTGTCTGCCATAGTTGAAGTGTACCTATGATGAAAATTACAGGCCTCTCTCATCTTTTTAAGTGGGAGAACTTGCACAATTGGTGGCTGACTAAATACTTTTTTGCCCCACTGTATCTGGAGGTGGCCTTGAGAAGAGTGGACCGGGCTCTCTTCCAGGGACGACGACAGCGGCAGAGGGGGCAGAGGGTATTCTGACATCTTCCTCTTGCTCAGGGAAGAGCTGGGGCTGATATCCCAAGGAACAGTCAAAGGACGAGAGGCCAGTGGCCGAGCAGGGAAGGGTGTTGCGTGCATATTCCACGCACACGAGTTGCTGGTTACAGGTAGTGGGATTGGCGGACATGAGACAACGAAGCACAGTCTCCAGGTCCTGATTGGCTCGCTCCGACTGGCCGTTAGACTGGGGATGAAAGTAGGAGAGTCTTATTCTGCAAACATACAGTGCAGGTGGCGACAAACCAGGATGGCAGGAGAGTCTAGAGGAATGGGCCCATTCCAGGACAGGAGAATGGGCAGAGTCCAGGACAAACAGCCGGGAATGCTTGCCTTACAGACCCGGCCCTCTATACCCCAGATGAGTGTAGCCACCAGACAGGAAGTAGGGAGGACGGTCTCAGTGTCAGAAGGTGTAGCATCAGGACTGTACAGGCGTGAGAGCGAGTCAGGTTTGACATTCTTGGACCCAGGGTGGTAGGAGATAGTGAAATTAAAGCATGTGAATAACAGGGACCGTCAAGTCTGCCTTGAGTTGAGATGATCAGTCCACACTAAGAATGGAAGTTCCGGCCCCTCGAACCAGTGCCTCCACTCTACCAATGCCATCTTAACTGCAAGTAGCTCTTGATTTCCAGCGTCATAGTTCCTCTCAGCAGGGTTAAGATGATGGGAAAGGAAGGCACAGGGATGCAGCTTTTGGTCCTGGGTAGAACGCTGGGACGGCCCCCACTCCAACGTCCAAGGCATCGACCTCCACCACAAACCGAATGGAAGGGTCCGGATGAATTAAGATGGGAGCTGTAGTGAATCGATGCTTGAGGTCCGAGAACCCCTGGTCAGCTGCTGGAGACCACATGAAAGGAACCTTGGGAGAGGTTCCCCCCCCTCTCAGAGTGCTGAGAGGGGGGGAAGCCAGGGTGCTGTAACCCCGGATTAGAGCAGCGGTAGAAATAAGCAAACCCCAGAAAATGTTGCAGCTGCGCTCTGGATGTGGGTTGAGGCCAATCCCCGACCGCTCTCACCTTGTTTGTATCCATCTAAATATTTCCTGCAACAAACAGTTGGTTCTCCAAGAAACAGTGGAGGACTTGTCGGATGTGGAGGACGTGCTCTTGAGCTGACCGGGAAAAAACGAAGATGTCATCAAGGTAGACAAACACAAACCGGTTCAACATGTCACGGAGCACATCGTTGACCAGGGCCTGGAACACTGCGGGAGCATTGGTCAGTCCGAATGGCATCACCAGGTACTCGTAGTGCCCGCTAGCCGTGTTAAAGGCTATCTTCCATTCATCGCCGGTATCCGAACCAAATGGTAGGCGTTCCGAAGGTCCAACTTTGAGAAGATGGTAGCCCCCTGGAGAGGCTCGAAAGCTGAGGAGATGAGTGGTAGCGGGTAATGTTTTTTAACCTTGATATCATTAAGGCCCCGGTAGTCGATACACTGACGCAGGGTTTTGTCCTTTTTCTCCACAAACAAGAACCCTGCGCCGGCGGTGGAGGTAGATACTCCCAGCCGCAAGAGAGTCCTTAATGTACTTCTCCATAGTCTTGGTCTCCGGACCCGACAGGGAATAAATCCACCTCCGAGGCGGTGTAGTGCTCGGAAGAAGGTTGGTGGCGCAGTCGTAGGGTTGATGCGGAGGTATGGATGTGGCGCGAGCCTTGTTGAAAACCTACTGGAGGTCATGGTACTCTGCAGGAATGGAGGAGAGATCCAAGGCTTTACCCAAGCCTGCAGAAAGACGTTCCGGGGCAGGATGCGCTGATTTCAGACAATGCGCATGACAGAACGGGCTCCAACCCATGATAGATCCAGTAGCCCAGTTGATCAGGGGATTGTGCCTCTGGAGCCATCAAACCACAAGTACATAAGGGGATTCGATGAGAAGGAACTGTATAGACTCACTGTGATTACCTAACACTCGCAGGTTGATAGGAATCTAATTGTGGGTAACTCTGCCATCCAGCGCAGTGACATCCATGGGAATGGAGAGGGGTAGTGTCCATCAATCTCCGACATCAGGGTAGTGTCCATAAAACTCTCATCGGCCCCAGTCAATGAGCACCCGGAGAGATTTGGACTGGTCACCCCACAGCAGGATGGTGTCATGACTGTCCTGATCAGGTCAGGGTACAGGAGACCACCACCCTACAGATTATCTCCCAAACCCCCAACAGAGGAGGAGAGATCTAGGGGTCTGAAGATGTGGGGGTTTTATGACACCTCATGCCCATAATAAACTTAGGCCACAGAGAAATTCCTTTGTCCTAACAATGGAGAACTGGCCTCAGAACATTAAACATGCAATAAAGGGACTTTGGAACAATGGTTTCCGTCAGCCACAATGGTGGTTATGACGAAAAGTGGAATATTAAAATGTATGTAACTTTTGTATTTGTTTTTAAAGGTTAAGAGATGACGTTATTATGAAAACATTGTACCTTTAAGAGTTTTCCCAGTATATGCCTGATGTTTATACATTGTACGCTGTTTGGAAAATATCCAAATCAAACAGAATGTTTTGGTAAAGATGAAATGTGAAGTTAGTGTCTAAAATCGGATTTTTAGCCAAATCTAAGCCTTGCCCCCTTTACTTGGTCCGCCCAGAGAATTGCCCTAAAGGCGGTTACACCCACTTCTGACCCGAGGGTATAAGACAGGAGAGTGAAGAATTAACATAGGAGACTATTGACCCCAAGCTGCAGCTAAGGTCTAACAAAGTCGACGAACCCCAAAACGAAACACAAGGTTGAAGACAAAGAAATATTTTTCTACACGAGCTACGGACGAGTAGCTGTGTCTAAGCGGGTGAATTCAAGCCGAACCACCCAGCCTCCACTCTCCATTGAATCGTGGTATCGACACCATTCGAGCCGAAGCTGTGAGCTCTGAGCTACAGAGCTGTCTGTCCTCAGAAGACCCCTTTCCGATCAAGGGTGAGGATCAGACCACTTAGCCAAGAAGGACACTGACATCGTGAGGACAACCAGAGAGTTGCGCCGGAGAACTGCGTCATTTAGAAGCCTAAACGACCACGCGGAGCTTCCCACCTGAGAACTCCAACACGTAATTACATCATTATATTCTGACCCATAAGAGCGGCAGTTCGGGGCAAGGCTAATTTTAAATAAGCATGGCTGACAAATGAACCCAAATGTATATTTCTCTCGTGTACTTCCTTTCTTTCTCTCTCTTTAAAATCCCCATTTTGGGTAACAAGCGCCATAGTGTGTTGGCCCGTTATACTAAGTCCTAATCAATAGCTAGACTGTGTTTTGTGTATGTGCATTTTTATCATCATTTTAGCTTGCTAGTAAATAAATAATCAACTAAGATTGGTGTGGTAAATTCAGTGGTAAAGCCCGGGTCCGTGCAGATTCCCGGATTATACGACGTTCCGATTATGAGACTGTAGAGGAAATTGATTAATTTAGCGACTGTTGTAATCGATATTCTGATATCCTTTGAGTTAATTTGGGAAATAGAAACTCAATCAAAACAATGTTCCCATGGTGCCCCAGGTTAATGAGTTAATAATTGCTTGATTCATTGCTTAATTCATTTAATCACGTAATTATAAACCGTTAATCATTCGATGAGCAGCAGTCGTCACATTAACTAATACAACGTCACGACATATGGCGCCCCCTGTGAGGAATCTAAGATAGGACTAGGCCGCACTGTTGTGTTATTCCATATCAATTGTGTAGCAATATATATACATTCCATTAATAGCTATAGGCAGGACTAGTGCGGGAGAGAAGTGTGTGTGTCGTTCCATTTCACCCAGATACTGGTCGGGAGAGAACGACCCCTGTTGTATATCTGACCAAAGCCAGTGTGTAGGGGGTCTACTGAATGCTACGAGCTAGGGCATATGTACCAGCCGATGCAGGCATTCTGAGAAATAATACTAGTTGGGCCTAACGTAGTGTTATTTCTGTCGATCGCTTTCAGGAGTGATCTGACTCGGTCATAAGTAATTCCTAGAGCAGAGGACATATGAGCCAGCCATTACGGAAATTAGAGTAGATATATTCGTTTGACCGAAGCGAAGTTATTATCTCTCTACCTCTCGCGTTTGGTAACGGGAAGAGGTTAAGGGTTGAACGTGAGACGTCACCAAGTAAACCTGTTCCCTTGTTGGAGGGAACATCCCTTGTGCGGCGAGGAGTAAACCCCGCGCAAGGAAAGCTAAGCATTGCGCCAGATGCTAAGCTAACAAAGGGGAGCAGCCATTTTTGTTTTCCTCTTTGTTCATAGTGAATTCACGCGTTAGACGGGAATCCTGTGAGATCTCAGCTTGGGCTATCCATAACCTCTGGCGAAGAATCGCCAGTCATTTTTCGTGAAATAAGTCAGGTTACGCTGTAGGATATCAAACCAGTCTTAACTGATTAGATATCATTGTCTTGTTCAATTTTATACATACATTAATTTGATACACTACCTCTCCAGGTTGGTTATGGGAATAATACACACACGAATGTGCCATAACCAATGAGACATGGTTAAACTGTTCCACGTTAACTTAGATATAGCAACTATTTCAGGTTAATTAAAGCTAATTCCTTTAGCCTATACGGGGTTGACAAATCTTTCAAATTGATTAATAGATTAAAGCTGTTTTACCAGCTTAATGGTGTTTAGGTAGACTTTTTAACAGTTTTGTAAAATTCTATTTTCACTGATACCCTGTCGATTTTAGCTTGTGTTAACAGTGACCTCCGGTGGTGAAGAATCACCAGTAATTATTTTTAAATAATTCAGGTTATGCTGTACGATATCTAACCGGTCTCAACTGATTGGATATCATTGTCTCGTTCAATTTAATATACATTAAATTGCTACACTACCGTCCAGGTTGGTTATTGGAATAATACGCAAACTAATGTGTTCTAACCAATGAGACATAGTTAAACTTTTCAATGTTAACTTAGATATAGCAATTACTTCAGGTTAATTAAAGCTAATTCCTTTAGCCTATACGGGATTGACTAATCATTCAAATTGATTAATAGATTAAAGCTGTTTTACCAGCTTAATGGTGTTTAGGTAGACTTTTTAACAGTTTTGTAAAATTCTATTTTCACTGGTACCCTGTCGATTTTAGCTTGTGTTAACAGTGACCTCCGGTGGTGAAGAATCACCAGTAACTATTTTTAAATAATTCAGGTTATGCTGTACGATATCTAACCAGTCTCAACTGATTGGATATCATTGTCTCGTTCAATTTAATATACATTAAATTGCTACACTACCGTCCAGGTTGGTTATTGGAATAATACGCAAACTAATGTGTACTAACCCATGAGACATAGTTAAACTTTTCAACGTTAACTTAGAGATAGCAACTCTTTCAGGTGAATTAAAATTAAAATTCCCAAATAGCCGATACAGGTTAGATTTATCATTAAAATCGATTTAATCAATTAAACCTGTTTTGGCAAGTTCAGTAATAACCAACTCACATTACTGACCCAGTCTTGATGATTCATTGACGTTTACAAACTGAGTTAAATCGTGTTTGCAGCCTCCAACTAAAAACCCCAAACATTACGTAAATTGAAATAACTGACAATCATAATAATGAGCAATCCATCAGATGGGTTTCCACCCATTTCCCCTCTAATCAGTGGACCTTCACCCACGGAAAGATTGATCGCGGACCTCAGCAACGATGCAAATCCTAACTATGCCGAGGGGCTGAAAATTTTAGATTTCAATGCCATAAGCGAGAAAAATGCAGACATTGCGACAGACGCTCTTCAAAATAGACCATCAGGCGGAGGCCTTGTGAAGGTTCTCTCCAGTTTAGCCCTCAACTATGCCCACCAGCAGAGATGGACAGTGCACCAGTACCTCAGTGCCCAGCAGAGGCACGAGCAGGAAGCTGGGGAGTTCAAGGTACAGGTGGAGAGAACCAGGGAGCTGGCATCGAAAGCCGAAAAAGATAAGCTACTGCTAGCTGAGGAACTGTGTGTGAGAACAGATAAATTGGAAGATCTGTCTAACACTTATAACAAAGAACGCGAACAATCTCTTGACCAAGTCCGTATTCTAAAAGAACAACTCGGCTTAGCCAAAACTAAATACGATGAAGTCCACGCGAAACTAGATGAATCGGACGAGCTAGCTAGAAAACGGGGCGAGCAAATTGATGCCCTACAAACGGTTGTGAATGAAACCACTCAAAGCAATAATGCTCTATTCCAAAAGCTGCAGACCAAAGACGATCAGTTAATGAACACAATGACCAAGTTGGAGGACAAAACAGCAGAACTCATTGAAGTCGCTGATTTAATGAAGGATGAGAAAGACCAGGTGAGAAAGTTGGAAAATGTGACCTCTAAACAAAAGGAGGACATCGCATCACTGGATCTCTCACTCCACACTCGCGACCTCTCCCTGCAAACCATGACAGATAAGTATGAGGCCGAGCGAAAAAAGGGCGACACCTACGTGTCGAAAATAAACACCCTCAACTCCCAGGTGGACTCTGCGATGCAGCATAACACCACCCTTAGGTATCATCTGGAGGAACTCCAGAACAGTCACGCGCTAGCGCGGGACAACCAAACCAAGCAACCTAGCTCACATCCGGAGCTAAGAGAACGAGGGAATGTAGATGACAGGAGATTTCAGCCTCTTTCTCTTGGCCATTCGGCCCACAGTGAATTGGGTCCTCCTCGCCAACACAACCACAGCTTGACTTTTCCTCTTGGCCTCTCGGCCCACAATTCTCCACGGGAGAGTGCAGATGCTCCCCGCGCACTTGGCGGGGATCGCCTTGACAAAATCGTCAAAAACTTCCGCCTCTTCGACCCCGTTCCGGGAAAGCCAAACGACACTGAGACATTCTTAGCAGACATAGAGGACGCCTTGGATGGCTACCCAAACGCTACGAATGCAGACAGGCTCTATCTTTTGAAGCGAACGTCCAACAGACACGTGACAAGGTTCATCCGTCTACAAGAGCAACACGTGCAAAACGACTATGCTAAACTTGCCACGGTTTTGAAAATAGAATTCAGTGGTTCTGCGACTCGCAAACACAATAGTTCGTTGGCTAACAATATCAGACAAGCTCGAAATGAACACCCACAAGCCTACTATCACCGGCTTCGTTCAGCTTACTTTGGCATGCTCACTGAAACAGGAATGGAAGACCTATTACCGTTCAAACAACTTTTTCTGTCAAACATGTCTCCCAACTTCATTAACTACTTGGGCCCTACTGCCCACGTCGGGTTGCCAATCTCGACGCTCCGAGAGCTGGCAAGCACCGCTTTTGAAGCATCAAAAGGAAGCCGGGCTAAGAGCCCGGACACCTCGACTTTCGAGCTTAGGCGGGAACCATCACTCGAATTAGAAGGGGCTGCATCAGGGACATATGCTGTAAAAGAGGACGATCAAAGGGGGTGGCTACCAAGTAACCACCACCCCGACAACCACCGCCGTAACAATAGCTACGATGAACGTCCCCAATCTAACAGGTCCCGTAGAGATCAACCTAGCCGACATGCCCCTCCGCCTAACTCTCACAAAGGGTCAGGACACAAGGGTAACAAGCGTAACAAGGGCAACAAAGTGTTCAACAATGATTTAAACGCTAACCGAAATGATATAGAAGCTCTGATAAAAGATGTACTGCATCGTAAGAAATTTGAGAAAGAGGACAAGGATAAATCCTCATGACTAGGCGTAAAATCGTTGGAAACCGAGTCCGCCGAAATTCATGCAATTCAAGAGGACGCAAACATTTCCATTACCCCCGCCCCCACTCGAATCCCTGTCCAGGTACCGCCCGTTCTAGACACAAGCCCGCAGGTTTTGTCTACAGACTTGGACACGGAGGTGGAGATGCACGAGATAAGCAGCTTTGCAACAGATGATTCCTCTACCATTCCGATAGAGGACCCACTGGGTCACGTAGGTGACTTATCTGTCTTGGAAATCGACGCAGATTACAAACCGCTCCGTTCTCCCAACCCACTCCATTTTGTTGGGGATATGACGAGAAAAACCAACTCGAACAGGCCATACCTTAGAACAGTCCTGGAGGACTGTGTGACCTGTCACGCTCTGATAGATTCGGGTTCAACAATTTCCCTCATATCCGAAACCTTGCTGGATGAACTAAAAAGGGCAGTGGACCCAACAAAACGTTGGTTGAAAACGGAACATTGCGATACGAATCTTCGAGGTTTCACTCAAGCTACCTCGCCCCTAACCAAACGTCTCCTACTTAAACTCAACTTCGAAAGCGTGTCACTGATACACCCCGTGTATGTGACTAGCATCGAAATCGAACGAATGCTGATTGGGAGTGATTTAATTGACCGTTTGGTACCACTAATGGATTGGAAAACCAATCAAATCTGGTCACAAATACCTATGCCTACTCCGTTGACTTCGCCGCATTCTTCCAAGGCTACCTGCCTTACATTGTGTCAGCATCTGACGCAAACCCTGTGAACTTGGCCATGAGCCCGCCATTTGTGGCAAAGGACAATGTGAGTTCGACTCGGAACTTAACCGAACATGTGGTTTTCTTGTGCGGCTTGGGTGATTCACCAGCCGACACTTACCGCCCTCCTCTGATAGGGGGCGTGTGCCTAAACGGCACTAGGGCTGAGGATACCAGGCTGGCCACCTGGTCAGAAAAATCCGCAGTCAGTTTGGAAATGTTCAACGAAATTTCGAAAACGGCTAACTGCCATCCCCTTGTGCCGAAAACGTTTAGATTTCCACTGGGAACGACTCCCCAGACAACACTCACCGCAATAGGGGTGTGTGCGCTATCGATCCGCATTGGAACCAAGGAATTATCCCACTACCTACTGGTTGTCGCGGACCTCCCACATACAGTCTATGTGGGAGCGGACATTTTGGTAAGATTGGGTGTTAAACTTGATACCATACACCAAGTTCTTTGGTCTTTGGCGCAGCCAAACCAACATGCCTTGTCTTTCGACCCGGTGCGAATGGCTTCCGGGCAGACTATTCCTGAAGCTTGCAAGACGATAACTGAGTCCGCCATGTTGATACCGGCAAGAACCACAGAGGTTTCTGTAAGACTGAACCTGGCGCCCGGATACCGGATGGAAGGCACCACTGCGTTCTTCCAACCCTCTCCAAAACTATTCGACTTGGGGCTAACTATCAATGGCAACCCACTGTTGGAACTAACCGCTAGATCCACTTACCTCCTGGTACAAAATCTGACTCAAGCGGATATTTCCATTCCTCGGCACACTCAGCTGGGAACATTGATCGATTACGCCTTCCATGATTTTGAACTAGTTGTTCCTGTGATTGGGCCTCTTCAGTCCTCCCTAGACCTAGATGGCGAGGGAGGTACGCTGTTTACTTGTCAGTCAAAAGCAATAGCACTAACTCCTGTATTGCCACTGGACGACACATCGGCATTCCGGCTGGATGCCGATCCTGACAGCAACCTGTTAATATACTCCATCGTCACGGAGGATGATATTGCGTCTCCTCCTGCATGCGAAGTACACTCTTGTGAGAAAACAACCGATGACTCTTCCAAAGGTGACATGCCGTCACCATCCGATGAAGACCTGTACAATGTCGCCGAACCATATCCTGGTTTCCATGCACAGGTAATACAACTACTATCGGAGGCTGATGCTCTTGTCAATGACACTGAACGCCATCAGTTGAGAGAATTGTTTAACAAACACAGTGAGATCTGGTCGACAGACTCGCTGGATTGCGGGGTTACGGGTATCCATGTGGTGCGTATTCCTACGCCACCCGGAGCAACTCCTACGTTCGTTAGACAATACAAAATCCCGCTCGCAGCATACGCAGCAGTACAAGAGATTATCGATTCCTTATTAGCTAAACGGATAATCAGGGAATGTAACAGTACGTACAGCGCTCCCGTGTGGCCCGTTCTGAAACCAACGGGTAAATGGCGTCTTACCATTGACTATAGACAACTCAACAAACTGGTTCCGTTGTCTCGTTGGCCAATGACACAGCTCGACCAAGAGTTGCCAAAGGTGGCAAACGCCAAGTACTTCTCCACCGTCGACGTGGCAAATGGTTTCTGGACCATGACAGTCGACCCGCGTGACCAACACAAGTTGGCTTTCTCTTTCTCGAACAAGCTCTTCACGTTCAATCGTTGCCCATTCGGGTATGCGAACTCCCCCTCAGAGTTCAACATCTTCCTGCACAAGGCGATGCCAGACGCAGCCTCTAGGGGGACGATAATTTACGTGGACGACGTTCTCATGAGAAGTGAAACTTGGTCACATCACCTCAATGAAATGGACCACGTTCTCACCCAACTCGGGACTGCAGGGGCTAAGTTGGCCATCATGAAAGGACAATGGTGCAGGACCAAGGTAAACTACGTTGGGCTTCTGGTGGGTGCCGAGGGCATCCTGCCACAGTCTAACCGAATCCAAGCAGTCCGCAACATCAAAACACCTACAAACCTTCATGAGGTGCGCAGCTTCTTGGGAGTATGTAATTACTCCCGTCAATTCATCGAAAACTACGCCGACTTGTCAAAACCGTTGACTCACCTTCTTCAGAAAGACACCCCATTCGTTTGGGATGCCACTCACAACGAAGCGGTGGCTTCCTTGAAAAACCTGCTTTGCGAGGCACCCTGCCTGGTATACCCCAACAAAGACAAGACATTCTTTTTGGAAGTCGGTTTCTCAGAGCACTGCCTCAGCGCTGGGTTGTACCAAAAATACGACCAAGACAAACGTGTGGTTGCTTACGCGAGCAAAACACTCAACCCCGCCGAACACAAATACTCAGACTGCGAAAAAGCGCTGCTGTCGACAGTCTGGGCGATCAAACACTTCACCAGTTATGTCGGCGGACAAAAGGTGATCATAGAAACATGTCACCAGCCTGTGACTTTTCTGAAAAGCCAACGAATCCGTGAGGGTGCTGTACACAACAGCAGGATAGCGGCTTGGCTCATGACGCTGCAGAGCCATGATGTAGTAATCAACTACGCAAAAGCAAAGAACCTGCCTTTGGGCAGTGCTTTGGCGGTGTGTCAACACTGTGGTGACGATGAAACCGACTCCGGACCACCCTCGCGTGACGTCGCTCCGCCATTGCCTTCGAACCATCACTATTTCGAAGAGAACGTGTGTCTCGACATGCCGATGGCATTTGTAGATGGCTGTTCTTACCGCCATCTAGACCACTTGCAAGCTGGGGTGGGATTGGTATGGCACAACGACATTCCGGGCAAACCACTTCAATTTCAGCTTGGCAACAAGACCAGCCAGTTTGCAGAAGTGGCTGGCGTGCTGATCACCCTGCAAACAGCGGTGAAACACGAATTGGCAGAACTGGCGATCTGCACCGACTCTAACTACGCGAGACTCACCTTCTTATGCCACTTGCCGTTTTGGAAACAAAAGCACATGACTACTTCAAGTGGTAAAGAGGTGAAAAACAAAGAGCTCATTCTAGCTTGTGATGATCTCATCACCAAACACGACATACAGGTGTATTGGAAGAAAGTCAAGGGACACTCCAAATCACCTGGTCGTGACAAACTTGGCAACGACCATGCTGACAGCATGGCGAAATCTGGTGCAATTCACGGCACCCCTTGGGTGTTTGCTGCTCGAGACGAAAAACCCACTGAGGAAGCTATGGTGTCTGCGGTAACGCGTAGCCATGTAGCACCACGGAAAACGTCGTCGCACAAACATAATGTGTTGCTAACGCATTCATTCATGAATGGCGACCTGGTAGCAATGCAACACCAAGATGAGTCCCTCACCACTTTGATGGCATTCCTGTCGGATCCTGTCAACCACCCAGTGTCCGAACTGGCTTTGGCAGGTTCACACGACTTGCGTTCGCTGTACGCAACTAAACAGCACCTCACACTTGTAGATGACCTATTGGTGTATGTTTCAGAAACCGACACCGCTCGAAGGTGGGTGGTTCCTAAAACACAGAGGGGGATAATGATAGCTCATGCCCACGACGAGCCATGTGGAGGCCATAGGGGGGTCAAGGCTACATGTGAAACATTGCGACAGGTGGCCCACTGGCCTCACATGGAACAAGACGTGGCACGATACGTGAGGGGGTGTCTAGTTTGCTGCCAGTTTCAACCCACCAAGCCACTTCACAGAGCACCCCTGCAACGCAAGGGTTTGTCTTACCCCTGGAGCTCGATCCAGATCGACTGGGTCGGCCCAGTTGCCAGGTCTGCCAGAGGCAACAAGTACCTCCTCACAGTGACTTGCGCATTCACAAAGTGGGTGGAGTGCCTGCCGGCGACCAATGACACAGCGGAAACCACTGCCGTTCTTTTGCTAAACCACGTTTTCAGTCGTTTCGGCCTGCCAGGAGAAACCGTGGACAGCGACAGAGGAACCCACTTTTCGGCAGCTGTAATGACCGAACTGTGGAAGCTCCTGGGAGTCAAAGCTAAACTCCACATCGCGTACCACCCTAGGAGCTCGGGGGGGGGTAGAAAGGAGCAACCAATCAATTGTCAGAATCTTGAGGAAATATGTGGCAGCCAACCACAAAGATTGGGACCTCAAACTCCCATTGGTACTGATGGCAATCAGAGCCACACGCAACAGGTCTACGGGAATGACAACCTTTGAGATGATGACGGGCCGGCAAATGACCCTTCCACTGCATCTCCTGTACCAACCGGGAGATGTCGCCGCAGCCACCGCCTACACGGCTCATCAATACGTGACCGACTTGCGGAACCATCTCCAGACTACCTTTGCGTACGCTCAAGGACAATTGGAAAGAAGTGCAGAAGGTGACAAGACCTATTACGACAAAAAAGCCTCACACCAGGTGTTCGAGGTCGGAGATAAGGTGTGGTACTACATATACACCAAACCCGCGGGCGTCGCAACAAAGTTCCTGCCCCACTGGACGGGGCCACACGAGATTGTGGTGAAGCTATCACCTGTAGCTTACCAGATCAAAATCAGCAAAGGTCGACAAACCGCCACATTAAAGTGGGTCCACCGGAACCAAATCAAGTTGTACACTCCCCCCATGGGAATAGAAGGGGTGCTAGCCAGCACCGAATAGATAAAAACCCTAGCAAAAACCCAGAGGTACTAAGAAAATTCTTAAGTACCCTCAGCTGATCCCTTCCAGGAGACCAGTACGTTGCACCTAATATATTTTATTCTCTTCCCAGCTACCAGATATACATCTGTTGTCACTAGTGATATCGTCCTGCGCTGTACTGATTAAAAATAAGAAAAACAGAAAAATAGTTGTCAAAACAATTTTTGTTTACGAATACAAATAACTGAAATAATCCAACAATCTCTGATTATGCGTTTCTGTAGGATGGAGTTCCTTTGGATGATCCTGACACTCTGCGCCCTGGTCAAAACCAACCCAGCAGACGTAATCACGAACGGACCCCCTACGGGAATCGTTCTCCGCGACGATCCAGGACTCCTCATAACTAACTGCAGAGTACACACGCAGAGGGTATATGTCCGCCTAGATGCAGAGAATGTGTACTGCCAACACATTCCACCTGCGGCGCATTTGAGTTGGGCCGGGGCTGACTGGACCAGCCAGGCAATTAAGCACGCCCAGCTAGACACTGCCCATATGTTGGCCCAACTCCAAAAGTTCACAGTAACCCAGTCAGAACTAGCTGAGCCCAGGCGAGAAAAACGATTCGTCGGGGCGCTACTATCGATAGGGGCAGCCGTAGGGTCACTATTTGCCCTAGGTACCACTGCCGTCAACGCAGTCAGTCTAGCCACAGTCAAGAGGAATGTTAGGGAGATTACTGAAGAGATGCCACTTATCCAGCAGCAGATGAAGGCACAGGCCCTTAGGTTGCAACATGTGGGAAAGTCTCTCCAGGACACTATTCTGGTGGTCAACACACACGCTACTCTCCTGAACAAAACTATCCTGTCTGTAGGAAAGCTAGCAGAGGTCATGAACCATGACTATGCCCATGTCCAATTGGTTCGATTGTTACTGGAGGATTTTCTCCGTGAAGTTAGCTCTTCTATGGACCACTTGGCCATGAATAGAATCCCCTCATATCTAGTGCCCCTCTCAATGGTGCACGACATATTGACCTCAGCTACTTCAACCACACTAAGGCCGTTACAATCACATTTGGCCTATAGTCTGGGGTCGGCCATCCCAATACACGTTGATGTTGATCGTAATGAAGTGGGTTTTCTACTGACGCTGCCGGTGGTTGAACTGGAGAATATCTATAGATTGAAAACGGTTCTCAATGTAGGATTTTGGCGCAACAGTACCCACGTAAAGATTGCCACGCCCCCAGTTGTAGCTTACCAGGAAAACAACCCAGATTTCTATCTCACCCCTAACCTGCTAATGTGTACTCTAACCAAAGATGTCCACTACCTTTGTCCTAGCAAACCATTTGTCAGGGATAACACTGAGCGTCTTTGTGGTATTAAAGCTATCACCAGCGAAGAACGCTGTAGAGCCAAACTAACAGCCAGGGATGGGGCCACCACCACACAAGTGGAGGTGGTAGGGAACCGATGGTTGGTCAACACACCGTTCGCGTCCGCCACTATGACTTACGAACGCCATGACTCCATCACCCAATTGAACCTCCCCAACCAGACTGTTTTTGTTACGGTACCAGAGGGGGCGATTATTCACGTAGACAACCTCGCTCTATACCACCTTCCCGACGACCGGATAGACACAGAGATTGAAATGCCGGACGCTTTTGCTAAACGTTCCCTTGAGCTACCACAAGCCATTCAATACCAAATCCAGTACGAGGGACCCATGACTGTCAATCTTAGCGTACTGGATGAGGCACTGTTAGTCGACCCGACTGACTACAGACCAAAAGATTGGTCTGTCGCCCGCTCTTGGACGGTGCCGGACAGTATCCTGACTGTTACCATGATCCTTGGTCTCATTTCCCTTGGCGTGTGCACCTACTACGTACACAGGCGCACACGTGCAATGGAAGACCTAATGAGGTCTTATACTAGGATCACCCGTGGGACGGAAGCGATCCCGATTTTTGGAAAGGTGGCAATGGATCCGGAAACCCTCTTACAGGGCCCAGTCCCAGCCTCCTCTCCCGAACTCGCTAGGTCAGCCCAGTAATGTCCCTAATGTAAGCTTTGGCCTTCAGGGGCCAAGTTTTTCCAAGTGCCTTAACTACCCACCTGCAAGTAGGATCAACCTAGACATGACATTAGAGACAATGCCATGATAGAGCTATTTAGCCAAGGCCTTGGACATATATAGAACATAGTCCATATTAGATGATTAAGGTGTGGTAGACATATTTTGTATACTTTTATGTTTTTATTCCAATTTTTCGTTTCATTACCTTTGACACTTAGGAAGCCTTAGAGCCAAGACACCGCTCGTTTGGGGAGGAAATGTAATGATGTATTGCCTGAGTGTTGTGCGTTATTAACGTCTGCCAAGTTACTGCCTAGGTCCACTAACCGGGATAACCGGACGACGGGCCGGAACACAGAGCCACTGCCAGACCTCCTTGATCCATTCTGGTGGTGATCCACAGCTTGCGGAAAGCCTACCAGGGGGAACCACTAAAGGGGGGGGGGCTGCTCTGATGATCCACAGACCAGGACATCCGATGGTCATTCTTATGGTGGGTTGCAACATGCAGAATCATTCCAAGTTGAACCTACCAGAGGGGGACTGTCATGACTGTCCTGATCAGGTCAGGGTACAGGAGACCACCACCCTACAGATTATCTCCCAAACCCCCAACAGAGGAGGAGAGATCTAGGGGTCTGAAGATGTGGGGGTTTTATGACACCTCATGCCCATAATAAACTTAGGCCACAGAGAAATTCCTTTGTCCTAACAATGGAGAACTGGCCTCAGAACATTAAACATGCAATAAAGGGACTTTGGAACAATGGTTTCCGTCAGCCACAATGGTGGTTATGACGAAAAGTGGAATATTAAAATGTATGTAACTTTTGTATTTGTTTTTAAAGGTTAAGAGATGACGTTATTATGAAAACATTGTACCTTTAAGAGTTTTCCCAGTATATGCCTGATGTTTATACATTGTACGCTGTTTGGAAAATATCCAAATCAAACAGAATGTTTTGGTAAAGATGAAATGTGAAGTTAGTGTCTAAAATCGGATTTTTAGCCAAATCTAAGCCTTGCCCCCTTTACTTGGTCCGCCCAGAGAATTGCCCTAAAGGCGGTTACACCCACTTCTGACCCGAGGGTATAAGACAGGAGAGTGAAGAATTAACATAGGAGACTATTGACCCCAAGCTGCAGCTAAGGTCTAACAAAGTCGACGAACCCCAAAACGAAACACAAGGTTGAAGACAAAGAAATATTTTTCTACACGAGCTACGGACGAGTAGCTGTGTCTAAGCGGGTGAATTCAAGCCGAACCACCCAGCCTCCACTCTCCATTGAATCGTGGTATCGACACCATTCGAGCCGAAGCTGTGAGCTCTGAGCTACAGAGCTGTCTGTCCTCAGAAGACCCCTTTCCGATCAAGGGTGAGGATCAGACCACTTAGCCAAGAAGGACACTGACATCGTGAGGACAACCAGAGAGTTGCGCCGGAGAACTGCGTCATTTAGAAGCCTAAACGACCACGCGGAGCTTCCCACCTGAGAACTCCAACACGTAATTACATCATTATATTCTGACCCATAAGAGCGGCAGTTCGGGGCAAGGCTAATTTTAAATAAGCATGGCTGACAAATGAACCCAAATGTATATTTCTCTCGTGTACTTCCTTTCTTTCTCTCTCTTTAAAATCCCCATTTTGGGTAACAAGCGCCATAGTGTGTTGGCCCGTTATACTAAGTCCTAATCAATAGCTAGACTGTGTTTTGTGTATGTGCATTTTTATCATCATTTTAGCTTGCTAGTAAATAAATAATCAACTAAGATTGGTGTGGTAAATTCAGTGGTAAAGCCCGGGTCCGTGCAGATTCCCGGATTATACGACGTTCAGATTATGAGACTGTAGAGGAAATTGATTAATTTAGCGACTGTTGTAATCGATATTCTGATATCCTTTGAGTTAATTTGGGAAATAGAAACTCAATCAAAACAATGTTCCCATGGTGCCCCAGGTTAATGAGTTAATAATTGCTTGATTCATTGCTTAATTCATTTAATCACGTAATTATAAACCGTTAATCATTCGATGAGCAGCAGTCGTCACATTAACTAATACAACGTCACGACAATGGCATGAAGAGGGGTACGAGTAAGGGGAGATTGGAAACTCCCCGTATGGCACACCAGTGTACTTGTACCTACTGATGAGCCTGGTCTTTTAATGGACAGGTTCATATGTAATGTCCTGTAGTATCACAATACAGACAGCATTTGGTGCTCAGTTTGCACAAGCGTTCAAATGGAGACAATCTAGCCCTGCCCAGTTGCATGGGCTCCGGAGGAGACAAGTCGACTACCCTCATGATTCCTGTCGGATTTTCTCGGCCCTGTAGACTTCAGGAACTTCCGGGATCCCTGGAGATGAGTTGGGAATCTTGGACAAGCGAGTGTGACCGGGGACAGACCTCCTCTCTCTCCTATATTCCCGTAGCCGCCCATCAATCCATATGGTCAAGGCTACGAGAGAGTTGAGGTCCATGGGCAACTCCCGGGCTGCGAGCTCATCTTTAACTACCTCTGATAAATCATGAAGGAACGTGTCGAACAGGGATTCCGGGTTCCAGGCACTCTCGGCGGAAAAAGTGCAAAAATCCACCGCGTACTCTGCCACACTACGGGAGTCTTAACGCAATTGAAGTAGCTTCCGAGCAGCCTCTTTTCAGGACAACGGAGAATCAAACACCTTCCTTACCTTTGCCACAAACTCCTCCAGACTGAGAAAATGGTGGATTGTTGCTCCCACACTGCCGTAGCCCAGGCGATTTCTCTCCAGGACATGAGTGTTATCATGTACGCTATCTTCAAGCGATCCGAGGGATGATGGAGCACTGGGAGAGGAACGCCCGGCAGGTTCATGGATCTCTAACATAGTGCTCCGGAAGAGGTAAGCTGGGTTCACGGAAAGCCGAGGTAGGCTGGGAAGAAACGCCATTGGTAGCGGGGTTACTGAGAGTCTGGGAGGTTACCGTAGTGGCTTGGTGCCTGGTAGATAATTCGCGAAATATCTCCAGTAATGCATTGAAAGCATGGTCATGGTGTTCCGCCAAGGTCTGGAGTCTTTCCACAAGGCTTTGAAGGAACTCCTTGTGTCTTCCAATGGTGGCTCCTTGGGAGGAGACAGCGTTGCGGAGCTGGTCAGAGTCTGCTGGGTTAGTGAGGGCCAGTTCGTACTATCACGGCTCAGGATATGACCCAGATGCAGACACAGGAGGTGGATAGTTAGATACTCAGAATATTTATTATACAAAGAGGCAGGCAAAGGGCAGGTCAAGGGCAGGCAGAGGTTTGTAATCCAAGGCAGTGTCAAACAGGGACAGAATGGCAGACAGGATCAGGACAGGATCAGGACAGGTTATAGGTCAGATCCGGGAAGTCTAGAAAGACAAACTTAAGAGCAGGAGAAACGGGAAACACACTGGTAAGACCTGACAAGACAAGACGAACTGGCACAGACAAACAGAGAAAGCAGGTATAAATACACAGGGGATAATGGGGACAAATGGGAGACACTTGGTGGGGGGTGGAGACAAGCACAAGACAGGTGAAACAGATCAGGGTGTGACAGTTTTGAAGTAAACGGGGCATGACCCATGACTACACAGTAAGCTACAGTACTATTTCAGACCAGATAGTTATGATAATATAATTTGTGTGACTATTACTGTGAATTTAGACTACTTTATTGTCAAATATATTTAATTTGTCATGATTCATATCCCCTGTCAATTTCCACTCAAACCTTTTAGGACATGCACTATAAATGAACTGTTATACTTCTTATTTGAAAAGGTTGCTACTATTTACAAAATGGCTATTTATTGTTTGTTTCAATACTCTATTTTCAGTAGCCACATTGATTTAATTTAAATTATTCGGACTGTTATTCAATTGAATTCAAACACCCAATAAACTGCACACTAAATGGCCACGAGTGGTCCTCTTATCTGGACAAGGGGAGCTGAGAGGAAAACTTGAACAGTCACACGAATAGTTTCACCTTGCCTACAGTAACCTACACGTGGCTGTAGTGTGGCACGAGCAGCCTCTTTAAACTAACCAGGGACCTGAAAGACAGAAAACACAAGCCCTAGCTGACTTCTCCTGCAGGAGGACGAGTCCAAGGCTAGGTCTGAAATGGCTACTTTCAAAAGTAGTGTACATTATAGGACGTGTTTTCCTCCCATGTGAAGTGTAGACCCACTCAGGCTGCTTCTTCATTCTCCTATTAAAACTAACATGCTGCTATAAATACTAACATGATGCTATTAAAACTAACACGATGCTATAAATACTAACATGATGCTGTTAAAATTAACATGATGCTATTAATACCATGATGCCATAAATACTAACATGGTGCTATAAATACTAACATGATGCTATTAAAATTAACATGATGCTATTAATACCATGATGCCATAAACACCAACATGATGCAACAAAAACTAACATGATGCTATTAATACCATGATGCCATAAACACCAACATGATGCAACAAAAACTACCATGATGCTATTAATACTAACATGATGCTATTAATACTACCATGATGCTATTAATACTATCATGATGCTATAACTACTAACATGATGATGTTAATACTACCATGATGATATTAATACTAACATGATGCTATTAATACTAACATGATGCTGTTAATACTAACATGATAATGTTAATACTACCATGATGATATTAAAACTAACATGATGCTATTAATACTAACATGATGCTATTACAACTGTGATGCTATTAATACTAACATGATGCTGTTAATACTAACATAATGATGTTAATACTACCATGATGATATTAAAACTAACATGATGCTATTAATACTAACATGATTCTATTAAAACTAACATGATGCTATTAAAACTAACATGATGCTATTAATACTAACATGATGCTATTAATACTAACATGATGCTATAAATACTAACATGATGCTATTAATACTAACATGATGATATTAATACTAACATGATGCTATTAATACTATCATGATGCTATTAGTACAAACAAGATGCTATTAATACTATCATGATGCTATTAGTAAAAACATGATGCTATTAAACTAACATGATGATATTAATACAAACATGATGCTATTAGTACAAACAAGATGCTATTAGTACAAACATGATGCTATTAAACTAACATGATGCTATTAATACAAACATGATGCTATTAAACTAACATGATGCTATTAGTACAAACAAGATGCTATTAGTACTAACATGATGCTATTACAACTAACATGATGCTATTAATACTAACATGATGCTATTAATACTAACAAGATGCTATTAGTACTAACATGATGCTATTACAACTAACATGATGCTATTAAACTAACATGATGCTATTAGTACAAACAAGATGCTATTAGTACTAACATGATGCTATTACAACTAACATGATGCTATTAAACTAACATGATGCTATTAATATTAACATGATGCTATTAATACTAACATGATGCTATTAGTACAAACAAGATGCTATTAGTACTAACATGATGCTATTAGTACTAACATGATGCTATTACAACTAACATGATGCTATTAATACTAACATGATGCTATTAATGCTAACATGATGCTATTAGTACTAACATGATGCTATTACAACTAACATGATGCTATTAATACTAACATGCCCAGCTGCTTGGAACTGACTGACTCATGTTTCTGCGCTTAAATGCATGATCATTTTGATCCTGCTCGCCCAGCGTAGGTCATACAGTGTTTGCCGAGGTCGCAGGGTAGGTCACACAACAACCTTGTTGACCCTAGCAGCGATGTAGAGAGACAAGGTTTAATGAGATTGCCAAGGCCGAGTGTGACTGTTTGTTGGTGACGTCTTTTCTCCAGACTGCGCAAGCAAGCAGTCGTTCAGCCCCGTGGTCATGTGATGAGATCACTGAGTTTAGGAGTGGGGGATTACTTGGCGGGCCCAGGGTGATCGGGTTCATCAGGCCAGGGACTCAGGGCAAGAGTTACATGTGCTCTGTATAAAGAAAGAACATATATACTACTGTAGGGATTTACAGAGCTAGAGGGTCGGGGATACCTGACCCTGTGCCATTCTCAAAGGAACACTCTGTCTCTCTGTGTTTATAACGAAATGCTTTCGGATCAATCCAATGCTGCAATTCCTGATAACTTGTCAAATCCTTTGTTGATAGCTTTGTTTTTTAATGTGTCAGGTTGTTGTTGACGTGCTCAGGGTGGGTGGGAGGGAACACGTTGCACTGCTGTCAATAGGACATGCTGTTGCATGTTCAGGAGATTCCAGCTATACATCAATAGTTCAGCCTCAATGACACTTTATTTCACTATTAAAGCCTTGTAGTCAATGTTGCAGGAACGAATAAACGGCAAGTACGGAACAAAATGAAAGGGGATTGAGATCTAGGATTTCCAACTAGTTGATTTCCTTGATGTTGAAATGGAAATTTAGGTCTAATGTATATCTGTTATGGTTAATCCAGCAGCACAATCATTCTGGTGAAGACAAAGCCTGTCTTTCCAATGCATGGACACATGCTTTCCATTTTTTTACATTTTAGTCATTTAGCAGATGCTCTTATCCAGAGCAACTTACAGTAGTGAATGCACACATTTCATACATTTCATTTTATGCATTTTTTGTACTGGCCCCCAGTGGGAATGGAACCAACAACCCTGGCGTTGCACACACCATGCTCTACCAACTGAGCCACAGGGAAGGCCAGTTCCATGTGCTGTGTAGCTCAAACTATAGACAATGAGCTTCCTATGGTGCCTAATCAACAGGCCAGACACAACATGCTTGCATATCAAGATGCAAACCACCAGATATTTAGTTTAAGGATTACAATTTACTGCCTCAGAGTTTCCCCCTGAAAATGTATTCAATAGAGTTCCCACTGGGCACAGACGTCATTTCAAAATCTAGTTTTTATATGCATTTGGTTGAGTTGTCAACTAACTTGAATTCAACGTGAAATCAAACAAAAACGTTAACATGTCATTGTATTTAGGTTAAAAGTTGGGTGAAAAAAAGATGACATTCCCTTACGTTGATGACTTTTTGCAAATCCGATCAGTTTTCCAGGTTGATTCAACTTTATCGCATATCATTTTTGTTGTTGAAATGACGTGGAAACAACGTTGATTAAACCAGTTTTTGCCCAGCCGGTTGGTTGTGTCACCCGTGTGAATTCCAACTCAGAGGAGTGGTGTGGTCTATTGCTAACTATGGTTAGATGTTTGTCTAAATGACCCCTTTGACTACAAACTGTCTGAAGACTCTCTATACACAGTCACACTAACCCATGCCTAAACTTCTCTGGATTCTCCTTGGAGAGGAGACTAGTGACAGCGCCACAAGTACAACGTTACAATTCTCTATTAAGTTTGGGCTCCATGTCTGCTGCCTACTATTAACCAGTATAAGTGACAAAGGTTGAAATTCTGTTCCTTTAGTAACTATGACTTTCGCATGAATTGCACATTGATGGGAATGGTTTCTGCATACAACAGCTTGCATAACAAGCATCTCCAGTTGGGGTTTCACCTGAAGAATCCATACGCAATAACTGTCCCACCCACAGACCACACAAACCCCTCAGGGGGATTTTCTAACAACAGATTGCAGAAAGATGAGCAGGATCGTAAACCAAAAACTGGCATTGGATCCAAATTCCGAAATTCTTAGCTTTTAGCTTTCTCACATAAACCAAGAAACACATTATATGCTAGTTTGTTAACTCTGGGAGATATAATCTTATGAAAACACACTCATTACACTCCTAGCAGGAGTCCCTATGTGGGGCCTCACCCCTGTCAATGAAAGATGCATGTATGACTAAATATGTGCTTAGATTTGTCAACCTGTGAAGACTTAAGAAAGAACCAGGGAGACAATGGGCAACTTGAGGGGAAAGCCGCGCTGCCCCGTAGTCTAAACAAAATCTTATTGTTCCTGTTTTCCATAGCTGTGGGAGTGGGGGGCAGGCATTCCCTCAACTACCCCTCCCCAATGGGGGGGTGGTGCAGAAAAAAAGCATTTCGCCGCTCTACAGATGGCTAAATCGGTCCGCTAATACAGGACTAGTAAAGGCACAGTGCACTACTTTTATTACTATGTATAAGGGAGGGGCAGATTTTTTGTTGTTGTTGCCTCCGCTAAAGACGGCTATATCGTTTTTCAAAATAAATTAGTTTATCGTATTCCTGATTTTTCAGGGGGTTCTGGAGCACCCTCAGCCCCCATACTTCCTGCGGCTAGGACCCCATCTCAAAGACACCCTTTCCACTCCTTCCCAATTCTCTCCATTCTCTCCCTCCCCAGTCCTCTCCCTCCTCCCTCTCCCTCCCTAGTCCTCTCTCTCCTCTCTCCCTCCCCAGCCCTCTCCCTCCCTAGTCCTCTCTCTCCCCTCTCCCTCCCCAGCCCTCTCCCTCCCTAGTCCTCTCTCTCCTCCCTCTCCCTCCCCAGCCCTCTCCCTCCCAGTCCTCTCTCTCCTCCCTCTCCCTCCCCAGTCCTCTCTCCTCCCTCTCCCTCCCCAGCCCTCTCCCTTCCAGTCCTCTCTCTCCTCCCTCTCCCTCCCCAGTCTCATCCCTCCAAAGTCCTCTCTCCCCTCTCTCCCTCCCCAGCCCTCTCCCTCCCCAGTCCTCTCCCTCCACAGTCCTCTCTCTCCTCCCTCTCCTTCCCCAGCCCTCTCCTCTCTGTCCCTCCCCAGCCCTCTCCTCCTTCTCCCTACACAGTCTCTCTCCAAGCTACGCTCTACTCCTCCAGCTCTGAGGCAGATACCAGGCTGGTAATTAAACAGTGCCTCCTCTCAGTGTCTCTGTCTCCTTGGGGGGAGTCTCTCCCTGTACTGCACCCTCCATTTTGGGTCCAGACGGCAGTTGATGAGGGATTATCTCCCCCCCCCCGCCATAATATAAAATTAGTTCAATTCACGGCAGTAGCATTGGGTGGATGTGCCACTACCTTTCCCACGGTTCCATACACACACACACACACACACGCACACATCCAGGCTCTCTTCACCAGCAGACTACCAACACTAGCACCATTACTCCCCCGGATTTGGCTATCAGGCCTCTAAGATATACTTCATCAATCACTGAATTGGTCAGCTTCAGAGTAGTCTATAGAGTACAGCATGAGGTAAAGTTCAATATGGATGAAATACATTGAATTTTGGCGATTAAGATAACCCCCCTATATTAGTTGATTATTATATGGTCTGCTGAAACACATATAAATTCATGTTGTCAGCTCTTAAGACAACCAGAGTTTAGTTAAGATCTTATTACTGTAAACTGTATGTTAAAATTGTCTCGCAGGTCCTATAGCATTCCACTATAATTTCGCAGGCCTCAGAGTGCCCAGAAATCCTTTAACTTGGTCATATTAATGATCAATCTTTCAACAGGGCTCTCGTGTTCTTGGGGTTTGTATGTTAAAAGGAAGTTGGTTCTGTATTGAGTGAGCGACAGTGTTTGGAAAGAAACACAATCTTTCGCTGCGCTGTTTCTTAAAGCTATAAACCTGGCCTGGGCTTCTATGGTAGAGCTGTGTGTACTACTGTGTCACTCAGAACTACCTAATGCCAACAGAGTGTTTCTCTGGGGGTGGGTGGGGGTGGGGGTGGGGGGTATAGTTTGTCTGTCACTGCTGGAGAAACACATGATCTGGATCTGCAAATCTGCCATGTCAATGGTTTGTCCCAAATTTAAATGGCACCCTATCCCCTATATAGTTCACTATTTTTGACCGGGGCACAAAGGGCTTTGGTCAAAGTAGTGCACTATATAGGAAATAGGTTGCCAATTGGGACAGAGAATATTTTAGAGTTTCTTGATCTCCAGAACAAACTGCCAAGTGACAGGGAAATAGGATGGACCAGATAAGATTGTGAATAAAACCCTTAGTGGTTATTTTCTGCTTTCTATGATCAATTGTTATTTTTCATGGGAAGTCACCAACGGAATGTCTGCGTGCTAACCTGAAAATAGTTCTAGATATACTGTGAAGAGACCTCTTGTGGCATGTCTTGTGGGGTATACATGGGTGTCTGAGCTGTGTGCTTGTTGTTTAAACAGACAGCTCGGTGCTTTCAACATGTCAATACCTCTCACAAATACAGGTAGTGATGTAGTCAATATCTCCTCTACTTTGAGCCAGGAGAGATTGATATGCATATTATTAATGTTTGCTCTCTGGGCACATCCAAGGGCCAGCCGTGCTGCCCTGTTCTGAGCCAATTGCAATTTTCCTAAGTGGCTCTTTATGGCACCTGACCACACGACTGAACAGTAGTCCATGTGCGACAAAACTAGAGCCTGTAGGACCTGCCTTGTTGATAGAGTTGTTAAGAAGGTAGAGCAGCGCTTTACTTTGGACAGACATCTCCCCTTAGCTACTGTTGTATCAATATGTTTTGACCATATCAGTTTGAAATCCAGGATTACTCCAAGCAGTTGAGTCACCTCAACTTGCTCAATTTCCCCATTAACTATTACAAGATTTAGTTGAGGTTTAGGGTTTAGTGAATGATTTGTCCCAAATACAATGCTTTTAGTTTTTTAAATATTTAGGACTAACTTATTCCTTGCCACCCATTCTGAAACTACCTGCATCTCTTTGTTAAGTGTTGCAGTCATTTCAGTTGCTGTAGTAGCTGAAGTAGCTGACGTGTATAGTCTTGAGTAATCTGCATACATACACACACTGGCTTTACTCAAGGCCAGTGTCATGTCGTTAATAAAGAAAATATTGAAAAAAGTAAGGGGCCTAGACAGCTGCCCTGGGGAATTTCTGATTCTACCTGGATTATGTTGGAGAGGCTTCCATTAAAGAACACCCTCTGTGTTCTATTAGACAGGTAACTCTTTATCCACAATATAGCAGGGGGTGTAAAGCCATAACATACATTGTTCCAGCAGCAGACTAGGATCGATAATGTCAAAAGCTGCTCTGGAGTCTAACAAAACAGCCCCCACAGTCTTTTTTATCATCAATTTCCCTATAAGCGTGCTGAAAGTCTGTTGTCAATTTGTTAACTGTAAAATAGCATTGTATCTGCTCAAACACAAACACAATTTTTCCCAACTCTTTACTAATGGTTGGTAACAGGCTGATTTGTCAGCTATTTGAGTCAGTAAAGGAGGCTTTACTATTCTTAGGTAGCTGAATAACTTTTGCTTCCCTCCAGGCCTGAGGGCACACACTTTCTAGTAGAAGTAAATTGAAGATATGGCAAATAGGAGTGGCAATATCGTCCTCTATTATCCTCAGTAATTTTCCATCCAAGTTGTCAGACACCGGTGGCTTGTCATTGTTGATAGACAACAATAATGTTTCACCTCTTCCACACTCACTTTATGGAATTCAAAATTACAATGCTTGTCTTTCATAATTTGGTCAGTTATACTTGGATATGTAGTGTCAGCGTTTGTTGCTGGCATGTCATGCCTAAGTTTGCTAATCTTGCCAATGAAAAATCATTAAAGTAGTCTGCAAAATCAGTCGGGTTTTGTAATGAATGAGCCATCTGATTGAATAAATGATGGAGCTGAGTTGGCCTTTTTTGCCTAAATGTAATTGACTGTGCTCCAAAGCTTCTTAATATCATTCTTTATGTATTTTATTTTTCTTTCAAAGTGTAGTTTCTTATTATTTTATTCAGTTTTGTCACATGCTTTCTCATTTTACAGTATGTTTGCCAATTGGTTGTGCAGCCACAGTTATTTGCCATTCGTTTGGCCTCATCCCTCTCAAACATACAGTTGAAGTCGGAAGTTTACATACACTTAGGTTGGAGTCACTAAAACTTGTTTTTCAACCACTCCACAAATTTCTTGTTCACAAACTATAGTTTTGGCAAGTCGGTTAGGACAAAAGTCATTTTTCCAACAATTGCTTACAGACATATTATTTCACTTATAATTCACTATATCACAATTCTAGTGGGTCAGAGGTTTACATACACTAAGTTGACTGTGCTTTTAAACAGCTTGGAAATTCCAGAAAATTATGTCATGGCTTTAGAAGCTTCTGATAGGCTAATTGACATACATAATTTGAGTCAATTCGAGGTGTACCTGTGGATGTATTTCAAGGTCTACCTTCAAACTCAGTGCCTTTGCTTGACATCATGGGAAAATCAAAAGAAATCAGCCAAAAAATTGTAGACCCCCACAAGTCTGGTTCATCCTTGGGAGCAATTTCCAAACGCCTGAAGGTACCACGTTCATCTGTACAAACAATAGTACGCAGCCGTCATAACGCTCAGGAAGGAGACACGTTCTGTCTCTTAGAGATGAATGTATTTTGGTGCGAAAAGTGCAAATCAATCCCAGAACAACAGCAAAGGACCCTGTGAAGATGCTGGAGTAAACAGGTACAAAAGTATCAATATCCACAGTAAAACGAGTCATATATCGACATAACCTGAAAGGACGCTCAGCAAGGAAGAAGCCACTGCTCCAAAACCGCCATTAAAAAAGACAGACTACGGTTTGCAACTGCACATGGGGACAAAGATCGTACTTTTTGGAGAAATGTCCTCTGGTCTGATGAAACAAAAATAGAACCGTTTGGCCATAATGACCATTGTTATGTTTGGAGGAAAAAGGGGGAGGCTTGCAAGCCGAAGAACACCATCCCAACCGTGAAGCACAGGAGTGGCAGCATGATGTTGTGTGGGTGCTTTGCTGCAGCAGGGTCTGGTGCACTTCACAAAATAGATGGTGTCATGAGGAATCAATATTATGTGGATATATTGAAGCAACATCTCAAGACATCAGTCAGGAAGTTAAAGCTTGGTCACAAATGGGTCTTCCAAATGGACAATGACCCCAAGCATACTTCCAAAGTTGTGGCAAAAGGGCTTAAGGACAACAAAGTCAAGATATTGGAGTGGCCATCACAAAGCCCTGACCTCAATCCTATAGAACATTTGTGAGCAGAACTGAAAAAGCGTGTGCAAGCAAGGAGGCCCACAAACCTGACTCAGTTACACCAGCTCTGTCAGGAGGAATGGGCCAAAATTCACCCAGCTTACTGTGGGAAGCTTGTGGAAGGCTCCCCAAAACGTTTGACCCAAGTTAAACAATTTAAATGCAATGCTACCAAATACTAATTGAGTGTATGTAAATGTAGCATGGTTTGTTCTGCGTTGTGTACTTTTATTTAGGACACTGCCACAACTGGAATTCTGATGGTTGAATAATTTTTATTCGACCTGCACACGAAGAGACAACACACAATATGTTAGCCCTCGGTGCAGACACAGCTCTCGGGCACCTGCGTGAGCACATAGAAACTCACTCAAACACGGTCCCAAATACTCCCGAGTTACAATAGGTACCCTAATTAGCGAGCTCGGTGAAAGTTGTTAACATAAATCTTTATAATTGTCCACATTGTAACAAAACCTATAGTTGCGTAACAGCACTTTATGTAACTTTACCACAGTTTTATATTGACAAATTACGGCGCCAAGGACAACATACCTTGCTAGTTGAAGGTCAGGCAAAAGAGAACAATTAGAGGGTATGTAAGTACAGATAACCCGCGATGGACCAAACCAAAATATACAAAACTCTTACAATTAGGTGTATTTACAATATAGATATAAAAAAATGTTTGTACACCAAAAAATAGCATTAACTATGCAGCTGTAATTAAATAAAGAAAACACATTGAATTATTATTATTGTTATTAACTTATTAACATCCCCTCTTGACCTGGCCTACTTGAACTGTCCTTGTGTGCAACTTGGTGCATAATCTAGGGGAACAACATCACTCTACTACATAAACTTCTGACCCACTGGGAATGTGATGAAAGAAATAAAAACTAAAATAAATAATTCTCTGTCACGGCCGTCGTAGGAATTGGACCAAAATGCAGCGGGGATGTGAATGCTCGTTTTCTTCTTTATTAAAATAAATGAACACTGAACAAAAAGAACGACGAAAACAGTGCTGTCAGGCACACAGCTAAACAAGAAACAACAACCCACAAAACCCCCATGAAAAACACCCCTACTAAATAGGACATTCAATTAGAGGTAACAAGGAACAGCTGCCACCAATTGAAGGTCAAAACAATAAACTAAACATAGAAATAGAATAACTAGAAAATAAAACATAGAAATACAAAACATAGAACACTACCCCAAAAACCCCGACAAAACAAAACAAACACACTCCTGCTATGTCCTGACCAAACTACAATAACAAATAACCCCATATACTGGTCAAGACGTGACAGTACCCCCCCCCCCCCCCCCCCCCCCCCCCCCAAAGGTGCAGACCCCGGATGCACCTAAACATAAAAAACACAAAAATAAACCCAAACTAAAGGGAGGGAAGGGAGGGTGGCCACCGTCACCGACGGTTCTTGTGCTACACCCCCCCCCCTCCCCAACCTCCTACTACGGAGGTGGCTCAGGCTCCGGCCTTACTCCCCAACCTAACCTGTCCACCCCCGCTAACTGCTTATTATATTTTACCCCTCCCGAAGTCTCTGGACTAAGGCGCATCACTGAAGACCTCGGGCTGAGGTGCGTCGCTGGAGACCTCGGGCTGATGCGCGTCGCTGGAGACGTCGGACTTGAGGGCGACTCTGGGAGCTCTGGACTGGAGGGCGACTCTGGGAGCTCCGGACTGGAGGGCGACTCTGGGAGCTCCGGACTGGAGGGCGACTCTGGGAGCTCCGGACTGGAGGGCGACTCTGGGAGCTCCGGACTGGAGGGTGACTCTGGCTGCGCCGGTTCCGGACTGTAAGGTGACTCTGGCTGCGCCGGTTCCGGACTGTAGGGTGACTCTGGCTGCGCCGGTTCCGGACTGTAGGGCAACTCCGGCTACGCCGGTTCCGAACTGTAGGCCGTCTCTCTCGGTTCCGGACTGTAGGCCGTCTCTCTCGGTTCCGAACTGTAGGCCGTCTCTCTCAGTTCCGGACTGTAGGCCGTCTCTCTCGGTTCCGGACTGTAGGACGTTGCCGGAAGCACTGGACGGGGAACTGTCGCCGGAAGCACTGGACGGGGAACTGTCGCCGGAAGCTCTGGATGGGGTACTGTCGTTGGAAGCTCTGGACGGGGTACTGCCGCCGGAAGCTCTGGACGGGGAACTGTCACTGGAAGCTCTGGACGGGAACTGTCACCGGAAGCTCTGGACGGGGTACTGTCGTCGGAAGCTCTGGACGGGGACTGCGCACTGGAGGCCTGGTGCGTGGGGCTGGTACTGGAGGTACCAGACTGGGGACACGCACCCCAAGGCTAGTGCGAGGAGCGGGAACAGGACGTACTGGATTGGGCTGACGCACTGGAGGCCTGGTGCGTGGTGCTGGCTTTGGACACGCCAGACTAGGGACATGCACCTTGAGGCTAGTACAGGGAGCAGGAACTGGATACACCGGGCCATGAACCAGCACAGGAGGTCTGGAGCGCACAGCCTGCACCACCCGTCCTGGCTGGGTAGTCACAGTAGCCCTGCACGGGTGAAGTGCTGGCACAGGGCGAACTGGACTGTGCAGAGGCCTGATGACTGCCGTGCGTAGAGCAGGCACAGGGTAGCCTGGGCCCAGGAGACGCACCGGTGGCCAGATGCGTTGTGCAGGCATACCCCTACCAGGCTGCACGCCCACTCTAGCACGGCACTTGTGAGGGGCTGGGATCGCTCGCTCCGGACTGTGCGTGCGCATGGGCGAGATTGTGCGCACCTCTGCATAGACCGGCGCTCTCATGATCCGCTGTTCCCCATAAAAAGCACGGGGAGTTGGCTTAGGGCTCTTGCCTGACCTAGCCACACTCCCCGTGTGCCCCCCCCAAAAAAAATGTTTTGGGGGCTGCCTCTCACACTGTCCAATCGGCGCGTATAAGGCCTCATAACGGCGCCGCTCCGCCTTGGCTGCCTCCAGCTCCTCCTTAGGGCGAACGTATTCCCCAGCCTGGTGCCATGGTCCAGCCCCGTCCAGAATTTCCTCCCATGTCCACGATTCCAGATAGCTCCTCTCCTGGTGCTGCTCCTTCCTCCGCTGCTTGGTCCGTTGTTGGTGGGTAGTTCTGTCACGGGCGTCGTAGTGATTGGACCAAAATGCAGCGGGGAAGTAAATGCTCATTTTCTTCTTTATTTTAAAATAAATAAACACTAAACAAAAAGAACGATGAAAACAGTCCTGTCAGGCACACAGCTAAACAAGAAACAACTACCAATAAAAACCCAATGAAAAACACCCCTACTAAATAGGACCTTCAATTAGAGGCAACGAGGAACAGCTGCCTCTAATTGAAGGTCAAAACAATAAACTAAACACAGAAATAGAATAACTAGAAAATAGAACATAGAAATACAAAACATAGAACACTACCCAAAAACCCCGACAACACAAAACAAACACACCCCTGCCACGTCCTGACCAAACTACAATAACAAATAACCCCTTATACTGGTCAGGACGTGACATTCTCTCGACTGTTATTCTGACATTTCACATTCTTAAAATAAAGTGGTGATCCTAACTGACCTAAGACAAGGAATTTTTACGAGGATTAAATGTCAAGAATTGTGGAAAACTGAGTTTAAATGTATTTGGCTAAGGTGTATGTAAACTTCCGACTTCAACTGTACATTTTACAATTTCACAATCCAAGGTGATTTAACAGTTTTTACAGTAATTTTCTTAATGGGTGCATGCGTATCAGTAACTGGGATAAGCAATTTCATAAATGTGTCAAGTGTAATGTCTGTTTGCTCCTCATTACACACCACGGACCAACAAATATTATTTTGTCATCAACAACATAGGAATCACTACAAAACTTCTTGTATGCCCTCTTATGCACTTTATTAGGCCTAGTCTTTGAACTTTGGATTTCCTAGATATGGCTACTATATTGTGATCACTACATCCAATTGATCCGGATACTGCTTTCTAGCACATTTCTGCAGCATTAGTAAAGATGTGATCAATGCATGTTGATGATTTCATTCCTGTGCTGTTTGTAACTACCCTGGTAGGTTGACTGATAACCTGAACCAGGTTGCAGGCACTGGTTACAGTTGAAGCTTTTTCTTGAGTGGGCAGCTTGATGAAAGCCAGTCAATATTTAAATCACCCGGAAAATATACATCTCTGTTGATATCACATACATTATTAAGCATTTCACACATGTTATCCAGATACTGACTGTTAGCACTTGGTGGTCTAATGTATTATGGATTGATTGTTTTGATTGTTGTTATGCTGATTGTGACATAGGTAAAGAGGTTGTTGTGTGCTGAAAATGTTGACCCATGACCATTCTCTGCATGCCTTGGTGAATGGAGAGGTGAACTCTGATCCTGAGAGTGAAACGGATCCTAATCTATTTTATTTATATACATTGCCAAATTGCAATTTTTGATGATAAAGATAATACTCAGGGACTATAGCAGGTTTATGCTAATGGAGTCCATAGGTGATGCCTTATACATAGTGGGATCATGATGCTTGTCCTGTGTCATGTTCATTAGGCACTAAACGGAAGAAATGTGACTTAAACAGGGAGTCACTACCTGGATTTGTCCAACAATATATGCAAATGTTTGTTTCTACAGATGGTTCTACGGGGATGGAAATGGTTATTTATCCATGCTGACCAATGGGGGTATGCTCAGTATCGATATGATGAATTGTTTTGTACTGATGGAAAATGTACTCCGATTTAGAAGGCTGAGGATTTTTTAAACCATATTTTAATGTTTATATCAATCCCAATGAAGGATATTTTATGTTAATGTGAAAACTCTGTAAACCAACGGATGATCATTTACAATGGTAATATACTAGTGCAAGGAAGTTTATGCTTAAATGTCATTTGATGGTTTTCTCATCTGTCTAATGTCTTTCTAAACCATGTAATTTTATTTTTAAGTTGAGATAATTCTCAAAATGCGGGATTGCGATAGAAAATGACATATTTACCTGATTTGTTTAATGTTAATAGTTAACAATTTCTGTTCTGTTTAATTCTGTGTTTCTGTAAAGAGATGGTTTCCACTCTAGTTTCCTGCAGTTAGTCTGCTAGAGATAGCTGGAGCTGACAATGACTTGGTGATAAAAACCTAAAAGCTGGCATTCTATAGACAAGATGTGGTGTGTGTGACCCAAGATAGAGATAGCCTGGAAGTGTTTAGAGCAATACCTCATTGTCTCATCTTCCTGGCATCTGGGAAACTACGTCGGGTTGGGGGTAAAACACCATCCTGTGTAGATAACCAAGGTGGCTTATGGGACTTGGAACCAGTCTGACTAAGCATTTTTAGGTCCCATATAACATCTATTTTTTCATTATCAGTTAAGCACTCGGCAACACACTTCAGAGTGTGGGGTCGACGGTTTCATTATTGCAATAATTCATCGATATGATAAAGACAATAAAGAGGATTGTTTGAACGAATGACCAAGTCTCTCTCAGTACTGAATTTCTACGACAGCTACCCACAAGAATGGGCTTCAGGTGAGGTAGATGAACCTGTAGCCATATTACTTCTACAGTATTTAACATGAGATCCTCTCTAATCTTTACAGGAATGTGGTTCTGAATATAAACAGACACAGCAGTGGTTCAAAATGTAGAACCCAGTTCCAACATTTGAATATAAAAATGGATTTTATCAAACAAAACTATGCTACATTTTATCTCTGGGACCCTCAGGATGACAAATCAGAGCAAGATTACTGAATGTAAGTACATTATTTACCTTGAGAGGTGAATGTATCAAACCAGTTGCTGTGATAAAAGTGTTTTGTTGTTGTGCACTCTCCTCAAACAATAGTATGGTATTTCTTCACTGTAATAGCTACTGTAAATTGGACACTTCAGTTAGATTAACAAGAATTTAAGCTTTCTGCCCATATAAGGCATGTCTATGTCCTGGAAAGTTGGTTTTGAAGACCTCCCCAAGGTCCAGCTACTCCACGGGAATGGTGGAGAGATCCGAGGCTTCTCTCAAGCCTAAAGGAAGACGTCCCGGGGCAGGCTGGGCCGACTTGAGACAATGAGCATGGCAGAACAAGCTCCAACCCACGACAGCACAAGTAGCACAACCATGGGTACTTGGGGAGATTCGATGAGCAGGAATTGCATACACTCACTGAGATTTCCTGATACTCGTAGGTAGATAAGAATCGTATTGCGGGTGACTCTGCCAATAGAGCGCCCATCCAGCACTGAGTGGAGATACCAAGCTCCGACACCAAGGTAGCATCGATAAAGCTCTTATCGGCCCCAGAGTCAATGAGCACCCGGAGCAACTGACAAACAGAGAACAGGTATAAATGCATAGGAGATAATTGGGAAGATGGGTGACACCTGGAGGGGGGTGGAGACAAGCACAAAGACAGGTGAAACATATCAGGGTGTGACACCTGTCACATACATGCCCTTTATGTCAGTCATCAGTCAAAAATAAGGTGTCCTGCTCCTAATATCTGCTGCTGCATTCATCCCTGTCATCAGAAACAGAGCATTAGTAGGTGCATGTCTGACATCAATGTGTGCGCAATTACAATGATAATTTAAATGATCAATTTCAGAAAATGTTTATTAACATAAATATATTATTGATAAGTAGGCTATGGCGTAATGGAATGTTTTGCCTTGTGTGATAGGTTTGTGGGCTTTGACACTCTTATGTAGGTGTCATAACCAGCCATAAAATAATGTAATATATGTCACAACATGTCTAAATATATGTGTCTTGACAGTGTTATGAACCATATTATGACAGGTTATGACAAGTTATGTCAGCTGTTATGACATATTATGATATGGTTATGATCGTCTCATAACGTGTTATGACGCTGGGTGTCAAGTAAAGTGTTACCCATTTTTTTTCTCACCCATCTACACACAATGCCCCATAATGACAAATCGAAAATATATTTTTTTACATTTTTGCAAATTTCATGAAAATTAAATGCAGAAATATTTTATTAACCTAAGTATTCACACCCCAGAGTCAATACATGTCAGAATCACGTTTGGTAGTGATTATAGCTGTAAGTCTTTCTGGGTAAGTCTCTTTGAGGTTTACATAGCAATATAGGCACTGTGTCATAAATGTGTTGGCACAGCTTACCCATCAAACCTGGTACATTCTCAGAACATTAGCTAAGATTTCCATTAAGTTCGACTTAGGGTTTTATCTAACATTAGGATGATAACATCCCAAAAACATTCAGAGAATGGTAAACGTTCTCCCAACGTTCAATAAAATGTTGTGCACAACATTTGTAAGAACCATCAGATAACATTCCGCAAAAGTTCTCATTAGGTTTCCAGGTAATGTAATAACCCAATGTACCAGTCATTTTTTCCCCCCAAAAACGAATTGGTTCTGCGAAAGTTCTCAGAACATTCTTTAAATCACAGAAAATGTTCTCATAACACAAAAACTATCCATTCGTGGTGATGATTATGGAATGTCACCTGATATTACAGGTGATGAGCTTGATGCTCCTCTCCAATGAATATTGAGGGAATTATTCTGGTGACACGATCATGACACGACATGCTTGGCTTCCATTTGACAAACAAAAATAATCTTGCTCTTTTGCTCATAATTAACCTTATTATGTAGGCTATAACCACACTAAATCGGCAAGCTGTTGCCCAGAGCGCACATGCCAATACCAGAGTGGGCACGCTCAACATTTTTGGTAAAAAAACCATCAGTAGAGTTGAAAATGCGATGGAAACCCGTTTAACTTGTCTTATTTATTCGGTATATGGGAATTTAACCGCAAAGGGTATTTTTATGTGCACTACGTCAAAATTCAAAAGGCACTCGCACATCTGAGCTATCTTTGTTGCAGGTGCATGGCAACAGTGGAATAAGATGAGGAAAAATAAGATACACCCACACTGCTCTTGATAGGATCACTGCTCTTTAATAAGCTTTATGTATGTGCACTATGTCATCACGCACAGCCTTTTATCCGCAACAAGTCAATTTGATGGGAAAATGCGCATAATGTTTTTAAGCAGATTTTAGAATATTCACATGAAAATCTGTTGCTAATTGAATGGAAACCTAGCCACAGATTTCACAAAATGTTGCGTCATTTATTATATGATTGCGTGATATTTCTGTGTATACTTTCCGTTGAAACTTGCATCGATGCATGTCAATACAATATTCTATAACTGGCTAGTTTTGTCTCTCCTTACATTCCCTGTTAGATCTTTCCCGGGGGACAAATCCCAGAACTAATATTCCTACAGGTGTAATTCACAGGAGGTTGGTGGCACCTTAATTAGGAAGGACGGGCTCGTGTTAATGGCTAGAGCAGAATAGGTGGAATGGTATCAAATACAATAAACACATGGTTTCCATGTGTTTGATGTCATTCCATTTGCTCCGTTCCAGACATTATTATGAGCCATCCTCCCCTCAGCAGCCTGTGGACATTGCACAAACATGGCCAACTTGACTGTAGATTACATTTATCAACAAAAAAATGATGGGTGTGTTTGTGTCACAAGACAAAACATGTTCTGCTATAAATAAGCTATCATATTGATTTGCTTATAAAGACAGTATGCCTACACTTTACCTAGAAAATGAAAATAAGTTGTGTGTAGAGTACAACCACAGAGAACAAGTAGCATAACAATCTTTGGTACAACTTCGGCTGTCCCAGAACTAGCATGGCATTCAATTATATTTCTATGGTCTTTTCTAAGCATTTGGCTGTCTAACCGCACACTGACATGTACAGCTCTCTGGGTGAGGTTCTGTCTTCAAGTCTCCAGTGGGCGATGAAGTCCCTTCCATCTATGTAATGTATTACAGGTTATGGACAGATGCTGTCAGGTGGCAGGAGGGGTGAAGTGCATGACACTCCATCCTAGATATGACAGAGTCAACCCATGGGTCCAGCAGGCAGAGTTCAGTAAATACAGGCAGACGTGAGATGTAGGAACATGCCACTCTTCTCATACCACTCCGCAGCTACTGGCCAAGCTTCTTCAAGGAGGAAACACCCCACCATTCAATTCAATAATAACAAAAGACGATGAAAAGTAATAGATGTGTCTTGTATAATTTTAATGCTGAGTGTAAGATCTCTCCCAGTTCAGACATCTGTATCAACCTGTCTTTTAGTCAGGGGACTTCATGACAAACCATCTCTCCTGTCCTCCATCTGTAGAAAAACAAGGTAGAGTTGATACACACAGCACTGACTACATTATCAATGGTTGTTAATTCAAGAACAAGTGATAGTATTTTGACCTATGACCAGATCAAATATGACCAACCTGAAGTGGGACTGATGCCTGGCAACGTACTGCCTCAGCCTTCTGCTCCTGATTTGATAGGGGGGTTCCCACGACACTGCTGAACAACAAATCCACCAGGTTTTTTAAGTAGCCTGTGAATTAAATAGAATATCACTCAATAAACATATAATGACAAAAAAAACTTGGAAGTAATTATATCGCAGCCAGTTCAAGTTGAAACATTATTGATAGCAAGCTGGCTAATGTTATATCCTATCAAACCTTATCGTCACGTGAAATGCTAGCTATGCAAATCTTCCTCTATATGACATAACATCATATTACACATTAGGGGGAGGCTACGTATTTTGCTAGTTACATCACAGTGTCACAGTAGCATAGCTAGCTACTCACCACACCAGTCACAGCCATCATGCTGTATGTTTGTTGTATCCATTCCTTGACATCTTAAAAAAAAACTTTTTATCCCTTTTTCGGGACATCCAGTTGGTAGTTACAGTCTTGTCCCATCACTTCAACTCCCGTACGAACTCGGGAGAGGCAAAGGTCGACATCCATACATCCTCCGAAACACGACCATGGGCATGTAAGTAATCCATACCCCACCCATCAATACCTTCGTTTTGGACGAGACTGATTCTATGACCAAAATTATCCTATTTACACTTTGTAGTCAATTTTGACACACAAAAAAATTGGTTTCAGACTCATATTTGTATTTGTATTTATTATGGATCCCCATAAGCTGCTGCCAAGGCAGCAGCTACTCTACCTGGGGTGCGGGAACATTAAGCACAAATGGACAGTTTTTGTGTTTTGGGAATATATCTCTTGTCATGTCCACACAATGCTCCCACAACCTAATGAAACATTCTGTGAACCTTTAAAGAACAGACAACATGTGTTCTGGGAACGTTCTTGTAATATCATGTGAATGTTTTTTGCACTTTAAAATAAACATTGTATAATCATCCGCACAACTGGACAACTTTTGTGTTTTGGGAAGATATCTTTTGTGATGTCCCCACAATGTTCTCACCAGACTGTTCCCACAACCTAATGAAACATTCTGGGAACCTTTAAAAACAGATTAAATGTGTAATAGGAACATTCTTGTAACATCAGGTGAATGTTTTATACAAACTGTCACGACTTCCGCCGAAGTCTGGAGGGCTGGATTTTGGATGCAGTTGTGTCTGTCTTTTGTGCTTCTGCCAAATAAAGTGCGCCTGATCACAACTCACTGCTCTCCTGCACCTGACTTCGTAACAGTAGCGCACAACCTTGACAGAATTTCCCACCACCTATGGAGTCAGCAGGAGCAGGTACCCCGGTCAGAGGAGTCGAGGAGCACATCCGGGATCACTCGGCAATGCTGCAACATCTCGGTACCACGATGGATCGCGCTGTCCAGACCATGGCCGCTGGGAGAGACAGGAAGTCTCCAGCGCCTCGACCAGCGCAACCGGGGTTACCTCTACCCGTCCCTCCTGGATCCAGTCCCAGTGGGATGCGTCTCTCCCTTCCCAGGGAGTATGATGGGACGGCAGCACAGTGCCAGGGGTTCCTATTACAGCTGGACCTATACCTGGCCACCGTTCACCCAGCTCCCTCAGGAAGGGAGAGGGTGTCCACCCTCGTCTCATGCCTCTCGGGGAGAGCTGTGGAGTGGGCAAACTCCATCTGGGGAGAAGGAGACACGGCGTTGGACCACTTCGAGGAGTTCACCTGCCGTTTCCGGCCGTCTTCGACCATCCGCCCGAGGGTAGAGAGGCAGGGGAACGGCTCTTCCACTTGAGGCAGGGGACGAGGAGCGCCCAGGAGTTCGCCCTGGAATTCCGGACCTTGGTCGCCGGAGCAGGATGGAACGACAGAGCCCTAAACGACCACTACCGATGCAGCCTGCGTGAGGACGTCTGACGGGAGTTGGCCTGCAGGGATGCCACCATCACTTTTGACCAACTGGTGGATCTGTCCATCCAGTTGGATAACCTGCTGGTCACCCGTGGAGGTCCAGAGAGGGCTCTGTCGGTTCCGTCTTCCAGCACCCCCGCTCCGGTGCCCATGGAGCTGGGAGGGGCTGCGCTTAGGGAGGCTGGAGGAGGGGCCTTCACGTGCACCATTTGTGGCCGCAGAGGGCACACTGCCAGTCGGTGCCGGGTTGGTCCCTCTGGGAGTTGAGGCAGCAGGCAGGGCACTCTGGCGTCACCACAGGTGAGTCTGCACCACTCTCATCCAGAATCATCTGTTGTCCACCTGTTTGTACCTGTTTGTTTTCCTGAGTTTTCCCCGCATTCCCAGCATAACCTGATATGGATAAGGGGCAGTATTTTCACGCCCGGATGAAAAAACATACCCGATTTAAACTGGTTACTACTCTTGCCCAGAAACGAGAATATGCATAGTATTAGTGGATTTGGATAGAAAACACCCTGACGTTTCTAAAACTGTTTAAATGGTGTCTGTGAGAATAACAGAACTCATATGGCAGGCAAACACCTGAGAAAAATTCAACCAGGAAGTGTAGGATCTGAGAAATGTAGTTCTTCTTTCTAGTCCCTTTCGAAACTACAGTATCTGTGCTGTTACGTTGCACTTTCTAAGGCTTCCATTGGCTGTCTAAACCCTTTAGAAAGTGTTTTGAGCATTCCCCTGTCACTGGGCAGAGTATAGTAGCTCAGTTTCTGAGTGGACTGCCTGGGGACAAAGAGATTGGATATGCGCGTTCCCGCGAGCACGCTGTTTTTCTTTTCCTCCTTGAATGAATACACTATTGTCCGGTTGGAATATTATCGCAATTTTACGTAAAAAATACCATAAAAATGTATTTTAAACAGCGTTTGACATGCTTCTAAGTACGGTCATGGAACATTTTGACCTTTCGTGCCTCGAAATGCGCTCGCGCGTTACCCTTTGGATAGTGACCTGAATGCACGAACAAAACGGAGGTATTTGGACATAACTATGGATTATTTCGAACAAAAACAACATTTCTTGTGGAAGTAGCAGTCCTGGGAATGCATTCTGACGAAGATCAGCAAAGGTAATACAATATTTCTAATACTAATTCTGAGTTTAGTTTTCCCTGAACTTGGCGGGTGTCTGTATAGCTTTCTGTGATCAACGTTTATGATGAGTATTTTTGTAAATTCACCGGAGGTTTTTGGTGGGAATACATTTTCTGAACATCACGCGCCAATGTAAAATGCTGTTTTTGGATATAAATATGAACTTGATTGAACAAAACATACATGTATTGTATAACATGATGTCCTAGGAGTGTCATTTGATGAAGATCATCAAAGGTTTGTGCTTCATTTAGCTGTGTTTTGGGTTTTATTGACATATATGCTTGCTTGGAAAATGGCTGTGTGGTTATTTTGGTCTATGTACTCTCCTAACATAATTTAATGTTTTGCTTTCGCTGTAAAGCCTTTTTGAAATCGGACAACGTGGTTGGATTCAGGAGAGGTTTATCTTTCAAATGGTGTAAAATAGTCGTATGTTTGAAAAATTGAAATTATTGGATTTTTGAGGTTTTTGTATTTTGCGCCATGTGATCCCATTGGCTGTTGGCTAGGGGTTCCGCTGGCGGACCGGGGTTCTGCCAGCGGAACGCCTAGATGTAAGAGGATAAGGCACTCGTCGATTCAGGCGAGGCTGGGAATTTTATCGACAGAGCGTTCGCCCTTAGTTTAGGGATCCCCATTATTCCTGTGGTTAGACCTTTCCCGGTACACGCTCTGGATAGTCGACCATTAGGATCCGGGCTAATCAGGGAAGCCACCATCTCCCTGGCCATGGTGACGCAGGGGGGTCACGAGGAGAGAATCAGTCTCTTCCTCATTGACTCTCCTGCGTTTCCCGTGGTACTAGGCCTTCCCTGGTTAGCTCATCATGACCCCACCATTTCATGGCAACAGAGGGCTCTCACGGGGTGGTCGCGAGAGTGCTCGGGGAGGTGTGTAGGGGTTTCCGTTGGTGCTACCATGGTGGAAAGTTCAGACCAGGTCTCCACCGTGCGCATCCCCCCAGAATATGCTGATTTGGCTCTCGCCTCTGTAAAAAGAAGGCGACTCAATTACCACCCCATCGACGGGGGGATTGTGCGATAAATCTCCTGGTAGACGCTGCACTTCCCAGGAGTCACGTGTATCCCCTGTCACAAGCAGAGACGGCTGCTATGGAGACATATGTCTCTGAATCCCTGCGTCAGGGGTACATTCGGTCCTCCACTTCACCCGCCTCCTCGAGTTTCTTTTTTGTGAAGAAGAAGGAGGGAGGTCTGCGCCTGTGCATTGACTATCGAGGTCTCAATCAAATCACGGTGAGGTACAGTTACATGCTACCTCTCATTGCCACGGCGATTGAGTCAATGCACGGGGTGCGCTTCTTCACTAAACTGGATCTCAGGAGCGCGTCCAGGAGGGAGACGAGTGGAAGACGCCGTTTAGTACCACCTCAGGGCATTATGAGTACCTCGTCATGCCGTACGGGTTGATGAATGCTCCATCAGTCTTCCAATCCTTTGTAGATTGGAGATTTTCAGGGACCTGCACGTGCAGGGTGTAGTGGTGTATATCGATGACATTCTGATATACTCCACGCGCCGAGCATGTGTCCCTGGTGGGCAGGGTACTTGGACGACTGTTGGAGCATGACATGTACGTCAAGGCTGAGAAATGCCTGTTCTTTCAGCAGGCCGTCTCCTTCCTAGGGTATCGCATTTCCACATCGGGGTGGAGATGGAGAGTGACCGCATTTCAGCCGTGTGTAATTGGCCGACTCCCACCACGGTAAAGGAGGTGCAGCGGTTTTTAGGGTTTGCCAATTACTACCAGAGATTTATCCGGGGTTTTGGCCAGGTGGCTGCTCCCATTACCTCACTGCTGAAGGGTGGTCCTGTACGTCTGCAGTGGTCGGTTGAGGCGGACTGGGATTTTGGGCACCTAAGAGCTTTGTTTACCTCGGCTCCCGTGCTGTCCCATCCGGATCCCTCTTTGGCGTTCATAGTGGAGGTGGACGCGTCCAAGGCTGGGATAAGAGCTGTGCTCTCTCAGCGCTCGGGCACGCCACCGAAGCTCCGCCCCTGTGCTTTCTTCTTGAAGAAGCTCAGCCCGGCGGAGCGGAACTATGATGTGGGGGACCGGGAGCTGTTGGCTGTGGTTAAAGCTTTGAAGGCATGGAGACATTGGCTTGAGGTGGCTAAACATCCTTTTCTGGAGTACATCCGGGCAGCAAGGAGACTGAATCCTCGTCAGGCAAGGTGGGCCATGTTCTTGACCCGTTTTGTGTTTACCCTGTCCTACAGACCAGGTTCGCAGAATATGAAGGCAGATGCACTGTCCCAGCTGTATGACACAGAGGAGCGGCCCATGGATCAGACTCCCATACTCCCGGCCCCCTGCCTGGTAGCGCCGGTTGTGTGGGAGCTGGATGCGGACATTGAGCAGGCGTTGCGTACAGAGCCCGCTCCCCTCCAGTGTCCCGTCAGGCATCTGTACGTTCCATCTGCTGTCCGTGACCAGTTGATCTATTGGGCCCATACGTCACTCTCCTCTGGTCATCCGGGGATCGGTCGGACGGTGCGCTGTCTGAGTGGGAAGTACTGCTGGCCCACCTTGGCTAAGGACGTGAGGGTTTATGTTTCCTCCTGCTCGGTGTGCGCCCAGTGCAAGGCTCCTAGGCACCTGCCCAAAGGTAAGTTACAACCCTTACCCGTTTCACAACGGCCGTGGTCGCACCTGTTGGTAGATTTCCTGACCGATCTTCCTCCCTCACAGTGTAACACCGCGATCCTGGTCGTTGTGGATCGTTTTTCTAAGTCCTGTCGTCTCCTCCCTTTGCCCGGTCTCCCTATGGCCCTACAGACTGCAGAGGCCTTGTTTACACACGTCTTCCGGCACTACGGGGTGCCTGAGGATATAGTGTCTGATCGGGGTCCCCAATTCACGTCGAGGGTCTGGAGTGCTTTCATGGAACGTCTGGGGGTCTAGGTCAGCATTACCTCAGGTTTTCACCCCGAGAGTAACGGGCAGGTGGAGACAGTAAACCAGGATGTGGGTAGGTTTCTGAGGTCCTATTACCAGGACCGGACGGGGGAGTGGGCAGCATTCGTGCCCTGGGCAGAGATGGCCCAGAACTCTCTCCGCCACTCCTCCACTAACCTCACCCCCTTCCAGTGTGTATTGGGGTATCAGCCGGTTCTGGCTCCATGGCATCAGAGTCCTGCGGTGGACGACTGGTTCAGGCATGCGGAGGAAACATGGGATGCCGCCCATGTCCACCTTCAGCGCGCCGTGCTGCGCCAGAAAGTGGGCGCAGACCGTCACCGCAGTGAGGCCCTGGTGTTCGCACCGACCGGAAACCTGCCCCTCCGCCTGCCCTGCCGGAATCTGGGCCTGCGGTTTGTGGGGCCATTCAAAGTCCTGAGGAGAGTGAACGAGGTGGGTTACGGGTTACAGCTTCCCCCCGATTACCGTATTAACCCCTCGTTGCATGTGTCTCTCCTCAGGCCGGTGGTGGTTTGTCCGCTCCAGGAATCTGAGGTGCGGGAGGTTCCTCCACCCCCTCTGGACATCGAGTGGGCGCCGGCATACTCCGTTCGTTCCATCCTGGATTCGAGGCGTCGGGCAGTGGGCCTTCAGTACCTCGTGGAGTGGGAGGGGTACGGTCCGGAAGAGAGGTGCTGGGTTCCGGTGGCAGATGTGTTGGACCCTGAACTGCTGTGGGAGTTCCACCGTTGCCAGCCCGATTGTCCTGCACCTCGCCCTCCGGGTCATCCCCAAGGCCGGTGTTGGCGCACCGCTGGAGCCGCGCGTCAAGAGGGGGGTACTGTCACGACTTCCGCAGAAGTCGGCTCCTCTCCTTGTTCGGGCGGCGTTCGGCGGTTGACGTCACCGGCTTTCTAGCCATCGCCGCTCCATTTATCATTGTTCCATTTGTTTTGTCTTGTTCCCTACACACCTGGTTTACATTCCCTAATCACACTGCATGTATTTATTCCTCTGTTCCCCCCCATGTCTTTGTGGGGAATTGTTTTGTTACGTGTTTAGTGTGATGCGCCAGACTGGTTTTTCCCCCCGCGTATCGTATTTTGACCCGTTGTATGTATTTGTCATACATTGGTATATATGTGAGTGTTTTCGCGCTTATTTACTTTTACCTGTGGCTGGAGGATTTTGGACGCAGTTGCGTCGGTCTTTTGTGCTTCTGACAAATAAAGTGCGCCTGATCACAACTCACTGCTCTCCTGCACCTGACTTCATACCAGTAGTGCACAACCTTGACACAAACATTTTATAATCATTACCACGACTGGACTGTTTTTGTGTCATGAGAACATTTACCGTGACCTAACGAATGTTCTGGGAACCTTCATAGAATACATTCTGGTTTGCTGGGTAGGCACTTTGTCCTCACACAGGTTCATCAAGTTCACAAAATGTTACACCTCAGAGAGGGAGGGACGGACCACAGTGATCTATAGAACCTGCCCATATAGCTGCTATAGGCTAAACATATACAGCACCATTCAGCTAGTGATTGAGCCCTAAGGTGTGCTGTGGATCAGATTACATTATCATCATTATCATACGGGTAGAATACATCATGAAAGCTACAGGCAGAGCCTCCCATAGATGAGTCATCTATCCTGCTCTGAGTGGGTTATCCCAGTTGAAGAAGAGATCATGCGGGCACACATGGAGGATCCTTACCCACACATTGTGCAACGCAGTCTCACACTCAATTCGTGCAATAACATGCAAAAACTATCACAATGTGGCAGTGGCTGAACCTGGCCCCATATGTAGTGGATGACAGCTCAGGTTGACACACAGACAAAACCCTGGACACACTAACAAGTCAGAGCGCTGTCTTCTATATCCTTATTCTCTGCTTCCTGTGACCTATTTTAAGGTTAACTCTAAAGGATGAGCTCCCATAGGCTGGTGCCAACTGCCTCCCCTAGCTGTCTCTGCGGTCTCTTGTTTGTTTTCACTAGCAGCACAACACATCGATAAGCTTAGGTTGGTTGGTAGATGTGTCTTAACAAGCTATCAGGCATCAGGCATTTAAATGAGCTAACAGTCACTCTAGGTCATCACGGGACTCAGTGTACTCCCTCACCCCTGGAAGTAGAAGCTCAAGCAAATCAAACTATTTTCAAGTAAACAAATGATGAAAATAAACTGTTTTACTAGGGATTCACCAAAGCTAAATCTCTGTTGGTTCAACACTCAGCACTCACAGTGGTAAAAGAGAGTACAGACTGAAGAGATTCATAAACAAGACCCCATAAAATTTAGACTGAAAACAAATATTTATCACTTAATTCTAGGCTTTTACTTGTGCGTACTTGAGTGCACTCTATCTGTCTGCATATGTAATGTGTGTATGTACACGTTTGTAATTGTGCGTGTGTGCAAGAGTGTAACTTTGTGTTGCATATTGGTGGGTCGCTCCAGCCTGGTTTATCCTGTGCCTCCTCCCAGGACCAGGCCTCCTGTGGGTCTCTTCAGCCTGGTCTATCCTGTGCCTCCTCCCAGGACCAGGCCTCCTGTGGGTCTCCCCAGCCTGGTGAGTCCAGTGCCTGCGCCCAGAGCCAGGCCTCCTTCATGTCTCCACATTCTGGTCCTGGGCCAGAGCCGCCCGCCAGTCCGGAGCCACCAGAGCTCCGGACTGGTGAGTCCTGTGCCTGTGCCCAGGGCCAGGCCTCCTTCATGTCTCCCCAGCCTGGTGAATCCTGGGCCAGAGCCGCCAGAGCCGCCCGCCAGCCCGGAGCCGCCAGAGCCGCCCGCTAGCCTGGTGAGTCCTGTGCCTGCGCCCAGGGCCAGGCCTCCTTCATGTCTCCCCAGCCTGGTGAGTCCTGTGCCTGCGCCCAGGGCCAAGCCTCCTTCATGTCTCCCCAGCCTGGTGAATACTGAGCCAGAACCGCCGGAGCCGCCCACCAGCCCGGAGCCGCCGGAGCAACCAGGGTCGCCCGCCAGCCGGGCGCAGCCAGGGACGCCCACCAGCCGGGCACAGCCAGGGTCGTCCGCCAGCCGGGCACAGCCAGAATCGCCCGCCAGGCGGGCGCAGTCAGGGTCGCCCACCAGTCCACCGGCGCGGCCAGGGGCGCCACCTAAGTGGGCGACGCCGAGGGTGGAGCGGAGGCCACGTCCCGCACCTGAGCCACCGCCGTAAGAAGGCCCACCCGGACCATCCCCTTCAGAGTCAGGTTTTGCGGCCGGAGTCCGCACCTTTCGGGGGGGGGGGGAGGTACTGTAACGCCCTGGCCATAGAGAGGGGTTTTTGTTCTTTATTTTGGTTAGGCCAGGGTGTTACATTGGGTGGGCGTTCTATGTTCATTTTTCTATGTTTTTGTATTTCTTTGTTTTGGGCCGTGTGTGGCTCCCAATCAGGCACAGCTGTAGTTCGTTGTTGCTGATTGGGAGTCACACATAAGGAGCCTGTTTTTCCTTTGGGTTTTGTGGGGGATTGTTTCTGTTTAGTGTCTTGCACCTGACAGTACTGTTTGGCTGTCGGTTTTATTGTTTTGTTGTATCGTGTTCGTAAGTAAATTAAAACTCAAGATGAACACTAACTCCGCTGCACCTTGGTCTACTTCCACAGACAGCCGTTACAGTCACTTAGAATTGTCCTTGTTTTTGAAAGAAAAACACTTTTTGTATATATTAAAATAACATGAAATTGATCAGAAATACAGTGTAGACATTGTTAATATTGTAAATGACTATTGTAGCTGGAAACGGCAGATATTTTTTTCATGGAATATCTACATAGGTGTACAGAGGCCCATTATCAGCAACCATCACTCCTGTGTTCCAGTGGCACGTTGTGTTAGCTAATCCAAGTTTATCATTTTAAAAGGCGAATTGATCATTAGAAAACCCTTTTTGCAATTATGTTAGCACAGCTGAAAACTGTTGTACTGATTAAAGAAGCAATACAACTGGCCTTCTTTAGACTAGTTGAGTATCTGGAACGTCAGAATTTGTGGGTTCAATTACAGGCTCAAAATGGCCAGAAACAAAGGACTTTCTTATGAAACTTATCAGTCTATTCTTGTTCTGAGAAATGAAGGCTATTCCATGCGAGAAAATGCCAAGAAACTGAAGATCTCGTACAACACTGTGTACTACTCCCTTCACAGAACAGCGCAAACTGGTTCTAACCAGAATAGAAAGAGGAGTGGGAGGCCCTGGTGCACAACTGAGTAAGAGGAAAAGTACATTAGAGTGTCTATTTTGAGAAACAGACGCCTCACAAGTCCTCAACTGGCAGCTCCATTAAATAGTACCCGCAAAACACCAGTCTCAACGTCAACAGTGAAGAGGCGACTCCGGGATGCTGGCCTTCTAGGAAGATATTCCGTTTCTTGGCAATTTCTCGCATGGAATAGCCTTCGTTTCTCAGAACAAGTATAGACTGATGAGTTTCATAAGAAAGTCCTTTGTTTCTGGCCTGCTCCAGATACTCAACTAGTCTAAAAGAAGGCCAGTTTTATTGCTTCTTTCATCAGAACATTAGTTTCAGCTGTGCTAACTTAATTGCTAAAGGGTTTTCTAATGCTCAATTAGCCTTTTAAAATGATAAACTTGGATTAGCTAACACAATGTGCCATTGGAACACAGGACTGATGGTTGCTGATAATGGGCCTCTGTACGCCTATGTAGATATTCCATAAAAAATCTGCCGTTTCCAGCTACAATAGTCATTTACAACATTATCCATGTCTAAACTGTATTTCTGATCAATTTGATGTTATTTTAATGGACAAAAAATGTGCTTTTCTTTCAAAAACAAGGACATTTCTAAGTGACCCCAAACTTGTGAATGGTAAGGTATATACACTACCGGTCAAAAGTTTTAGAACACCTACTCATTCAAGGGTTTTTCTTTAGTTTTACTATTTTCTACATTGTAGAATAATAATGAAGACATCAAAACTATATGTCACGTATACTCCCTCTCCGGTTTCTAGGTCATCAGGCTGCTGATTATCTCGCACACCTGCGCCTCATGACACTAACCTGGACTCCATCACCTCCTTGATTATCTTCCCTATATCTGTCACTCCCCTTGGTTCTTTCCTCAGGTGTTATTGACTCTGTTTTCATGTCGGTGCGTTTGTGGTTCGTGTTTATTTTATTTTATTTATTAACACTCCCTGAACTTGCTTCCTGACTCTCAGCACACTCGCTACACTATAAAATAACAGAAACGGAATCATGTCGTAACCAAAAAAGTGTCAAAATATATTTTATATTTGAGATTCTTAAAATAGCCACCCTTTGCCTTGATGACAGCTTTGCAAACTTGGCATTCTCTCAACCAGCTTCATGAGGTAGTCACCTGAAATGCATTTCAATTAACAGATGTGCCTTCTTAAAAGTTAATTTGTGGAATTTCTTTCCTTCTTAATGCATTTGAGCCAATCAGTTGTGTTGTGACAAGGTAGTGGGGTGGTTATACAGAAGATAGCCCAATTTGGTAAAACACCAAGTCCGTATTATGGAAATAACAGCTAAAATAAGCAAAGAGAAGTGACAGTCCATCATTACTTTAAGACATGAAGGTCAGTCAATATGGAAAATGTCAAGAACTTTGAAAGTTTCTTCAAGTGCAGTCGCAAAACCCATCAAGCGCCATGATGAAACTGGCTCTCATGAGGACCGCCATAGGAATGGAAGACCCAGAGTTACCTTTGCTGCAGAAGATAAGTTCATTAGAGTTACCAGCCTCAGAAATTGCAGCCCAAATAAATCCTTCAGAGTTCAAGTAACAGACACATCTCAACATCAACTGTTCAGAGAAGACTGTGTGAATCAGGCCTTTTATGGATGAATTGCAGAAAAGAAACCACTACTAAAGGAGACCAATAAGAAGAAGAGACTTGCTTGGGTCAAGAAACACGAGCAAAGGACATTAGACAGGTGGAAATTTGTCCTTTGGTCTGGAGTCTAAATTTGAGATTTTTACCTCCAAATGTCTTTGTGAGACACGGTGTGGGTGAACGGAGGATGTGTATTTCCCACCGTAAAGCATGGAGGAGGAGGTGTTATGGTGTGGGGATGCTTTGCTGGTGACACTGTCTGTTATTTATTTAGAATTCAAGGCACACTTAACCAGCATGGCTACCACAGTATTCTGCAGCAATACGCCATCCCATCTCGTTTGGGCTTAGTGGGACTATCATTTGTTTTTCAACAGGACAATGACCCAAAACAGCTCCAGGCTGTGTAAGGAATATTTGACCAAGAAGGAGAATGACGGAGTGCTGCATCAGATGACCTGGCCTCCACAATCACCCAACCTCAACCCAATTGAGATGGTTTGGGATGAGTTGGACCACAGAGTGAAGGAAAAGCAGCCAACAAGTGCTCAGCTCCTTCACGACTGTTGGAAAAGCATTCCAGGTGAAGCTGGTTGAGGGAATTCCAAGAGTGTGCAAAGCTGTCATAAATGCAAAATGTGGCTGCTTTGAAGAATATCCAATATAACATATGTTTTGATTTGTTTAATACTTTTCTGGTTACTACATGATGACATATGTGTTATTGCATTGTTTTGATGTCTTCACTATTATTCTACAATGTAGAAAATAGTAAAATGAAAGAAAAACCCTTGAATGAGAGGTGTTCTAAAACTTTTGACCGGTAGTGTATATTTTTTTACATTTAACCTTTATTTAACTAGGCAAGTCAATTAAGAACAAATTCTTATTTACAATGACGGCCTACTCCGGCCAAACCCGGACGACGCTGGGCCAATTGTGCGCCGCCCTATGGGACTCCAAATCAGGGCCGGATGTGATACAGCCTTGATGCATCCCTATCAATGAAGACTAGGGTGGGACAAATTATTTTGTAGGTTTTCTCAATTGAAATTCCATATATAGGTGGTTCTGGAAATATTCTTTGGTTGATTGTTATGTTAAACAAACATGATGAGTGCTTACCCCCGACAATTTTGACCTTCAAATGTGTTTTCTAATCATAAATACGGAGGACAGGTTGCTGCTTGTGGTCAGAATCTGACTGGGGAGAGAAACCTGCTTGCTTGAGCCTACTGCCTGAGGTTCAGAGAAACAGCTCTTCTCCAATTCTGTAGCCTACTAGAAACCAATTGTTTCCAAGTTTATAATACTTCCAAAGCTGTCTTTGAACTCATAAAATTGAGCCCAACATAACCGTTACAAATTATCTCTAGTTTTGAGAAATACCGGTCAGACACGAGATGTGCATCTCGTCAATTCGCAATAAATCTTTCTCCATTTGAAAAATATCCCTTTCTATATAATTCCTATTTGTTCTTATGAATTTACTGCGTTAAATGGGACTGTACTTCTTAATTTGTTACAAGTTAGTTCACCGAATTATGGGTTTGGTAGCCCTTTCCTGCAGTAAAATAACTAATGGCCTCATGGGCGGAGTATTATTCATATTTTTCATAATTTCATAATTAATAAAAAAATTTAATAAATAAATAAACTGCCAGAAATCTTGTGTTTCTATGTCAAACGGTTTTGTCATATTTCAGTCTTCTGTGAAGTATATAAAGTGTAATATTGGGATGCAAACTTAGAATGTAATACATTTCAACTCTATATCTGACATGGTACACGTCTTCTTTTCTTTAAGCCCATAACCATGTGTGTGAGGTATATACTTTTGTTTCAAACCAGATTTGTTGAAGACTACCAAGAAACACTCTATGACCCTGACTTAGCCTACTGCAGTAAAATGTTTTAAGAAGAGGAGCGTGAGAGAAAGAGGAGAGAGAGAGAGAAAGAAGAGGAGAGAGAGACAAAGAGAGGAGCTATTGCTCAGTTCTCCTTACAAGCCTTACTCAAAAATTTTTCCCTTTACAAACCACAGGCCAAACCAAAAGCATAATTGGTGGGTGAGGGGGATCCAATCATAAAATTAGGAATTGAGTAGTACTGTGTAATGTAATGCCAAAGAAAGCCAATAGCTACGGTGGGAAAATAATTTCCAATCCATCAAATGTGTCATGGTATATTATTGAGGGGGTCAAATTGTCCTGTCTCCCCCTGTGCGCAGGCGTGTGTGTGTGTGTGTGTGTGTGTGTGTGTGTGTGTGTGTGTGTGTGTGCTTAGGTGCGTGTGTGGCATATGGTTTTGTTTACCTTAAACAACCTTAATCCGTTGTTTCCAGTGGCGTTTATGTCTCAGCCAGTTGGGGCGGCAGGTAGCCAAGTGGTTAGAGCGTTGGACTAGTAACCGAAAGGTTGCAAGATTGAATCCCCGAGCTGACAAGGTGCCTGAACAAGGCATTTAACCCACTGTTCCTATGCTGTCATTGAAAATAAGCATTTGTTCTTTAACTGACTTGCCTAGTTAAATAAAGGTAAAAAAAAAAAATCTGTTATATGCCAGCTCAGATCTGCTCCACTCCAGGGTTGCTCCAAGCATCTACCCCGAGACCTCCCGAGATTTAGGCTCGCTGTCTGGCCAGGTACCAGCCTAGCTGTGGTTATGTTGCACAACACTTTGTGTGTCATTTGTCATACATTGTCATTGTCAAAGACGCCTGTGATAAATGTCTCGCATTCTGTTTTCCAAACCGATGTGTTGGCTTTGTGGTTTGTAGTGTTGTTATTATATTTAATTGATCGTTCATGTAAAGAAGTAAACTCCCTTTTGAGGACTTTCTGTGTTATTACTCAAAGACAGGAGGACTTTCAATGTCTAAGTTAAAGTGGTATAACAGACCAATGTTGTTTTATCTTTGCCTGTACTTACAGTAAAATCCTGCCAGAGAAACACACCAGCATGACACTGGTGTAATGAATGGTTATGCTAGGCCTGCTGTGGATTTGTAGCAGAACAACATTCCCCCTCGCTACAGTAAGAATGACCTCTCTGAACTTACATTATGAAGCCAGACACACCATGGGCACACAATAACATTACTGTATGTCCCATACACCCCCTCTCTGCACCCAGTAATGACAAACATGCATTGTCCAAGAGCAGAACCAGAACAACCACTTCCTTTGTGCTGCAGACACTCAAGGGTCCAGCAAGGTCAAGAAACTTTTAAGAGTTTCAAGACACTGAATCATGTCAACAGAATCATATCCATCTACTGTATGTTTATTATGAAAAAGAGTTTTACTAAAAAAGATACTGTAGGTATGCTATAAGAAACAACAAATTAAAACTCCTATTTCCAAATTACTTCAAATATTTGTTTTGGCTAATGAATTTGGCTAATAAAACTACTTACATTAGATAATCTGGATTACAGCTATTAAACATTCTCAATACCCAAACCAATTCTCAAAGCACCCATCTCACTCTTTAATTGTTGAATTTGTACTTTTTCCTGTGCTCTATCTATTTAAAGGGCAAGTGGACTTCCTGATTTGGCCTCGTTTTAGATTTGGTTAATTAAGAAATGCTAGAGGCCATGACTGAATTCAAAAGTGAGTTGGTTTCAGGGTTTGGCTTGATGTGGGTGTCTCTTGTGTGTGTTCGCAGGTGGGAAGAGTTATTCAGCCAATTAGCTTCAGCCGGCTGGTGTGCAACCATGACAAAGTTGGTTTGACTTTGGATAGCCTATCTCCGAGGCTAGTTAGGGACCTTCAATAAATTACAGAATGTAACTAAGACAATATTTTCATGTTGCACATCTTTTAGTTTTCTCATTAAATGCTTAAAATATTTGTATATGAATTTCTACAATTTATAGTTGGTTTGAGGTGTTTAAGTCATTGAAATATGGAGCTATTGGAATATTTACATATTGCCCCATGTACATTGTGTAATTTACTGATGGTCCATAACTTGCCCTATATGCATATCCAAAGTAAACCCAAATTTATCACGGGCATTACGATTGGGTTGCGTGCAGCTGCACAATTGATGATTACTTGTGTGCTACCAGCTGTGGGCATGTGGGCAGGATTGAAACAAACCCAACCTTCATTTACGTTCTGATGTTGTCACGACCACAAGTCTCACAAAACTCAGTTTTAGACGAGATTGACTTTATGACCAAAATTGTCCTATTTACACTTTGTAGTAAATTTTCACAGTAGAATAAATGTTTCTGACTCATATCGATGCCACATAGGCTGTTTTCTAAATGAGAAGTTGTTTTTTAGGGGCAGTTGCTCTTTAAGAGAGCATTGCCTGCTAGAAATATCTTCTCTCCCTCTCCTCCCTCCCTGCCCCCCTTGCTCCCTCCCTCTCCTCCCTCATTCTCCTCCCTCATTCTCCACAGACCCTGATTCAGCACACCAGGCTCTGGTATCACTCTGCGATGACATCATAATATAATAATAATAATGATTAATATCATCATCATCACACATCTGCCCTGCTGAGCTGGGCCCTTGCATCACAGACGGAACTCGGTCTCCCCCAATGACAGAGCCACGAAGGACAAAAGGGGTGGAGTCAGTGGGTTACACCAGCAGAACAGGCTCTAAGAGAAGTAAAAAGTTGAGGGAAAGTTGACAATACAATATTAAAAAAAATGAATACCAGGCACAGACAGGCACATTGAGATGCAGAAACGATATACCTGCTGTGCCTTTGTGATGCTGTTTTCCCTATCGTTCTCTGAACAATCAAAAGTTATATCAGATGACCCAAGCCTTTACCTCACAAGTACTCCATTCGAGACAACTAAATGGGTTATGGCTGAAAACATTCAAGTCCAGTACTTGATCTAACTCTGCTTGTCGGGAATGCTACATCTAAACAAAGGAAGAAAATCATCACTCCAGCTCTGCAAATGTATAGTTGTTTTGAGCTGGACTTCCACTGACCCGTATGATTAAAGCTTCAATCAGCAATTGAAACAATAACAAGCGTTTTCCACGCATCTGTTTCACTGAGGGATGGGGCTGGATGGGGCTGGAGAAATGCAACCACTCTCAAATTCATAGACAGAGCTATGGATGCAAGGACTGACCATCCATTATATCTAGTTTTAACCATGTTTTGAGGCTATATAGTGTTTGAGTAAAACAAGCCTATATTTTGGGTTATGATGGAGATTTGCATTTGTATTTGTATTTGTATTTATTATGGATCCCCATTAGCAGCTACTCTTCCTGGGGTCCAGCAAAATGAAGGCAGTTTATACAATTTTAAAACATTACAATACATTCACAGATTTCACAACACACTGTGTGACCTCAGGAGCCTACTCCACCACTACCACATATCTACAGTACTAAATCCATGTGTATGTATAGTGCCTATGTTATCGTATATGTGTGTGTGTGTGTGTGTGTGTGTGTGTGTGTGTGTGTGTGTGCATGTGTCTGTGCCAATGTTTGTGTTGCTTCAGAGTCCCCGCTGTTCCATAAGGTGTTTTTTTATGTTTTTTAAATTGAATTTTACTGCTTGCGTCAGTTACTTGATGTGGAATAGAGTTCTATGTAGTCATGGCTCTATGTAGTACTGTGTGCCTCCCATAGTCTGTTCTGGACTTGGGGACTGTGAAGAGACCTCTTGTGGCATGTCTTGTGGGATTGATGAGGTATGATGGGGTATGATGGGGTATGGTGGGGAATGATGGGGTATGATGGGGTATGATGGGTTATGATGGGTTATGATGGGTATGATGGGGTATGATGGGGTATGATGGGTTATGATGGGTTATGATGGGTATGATGGGGTATGATGGGGTATGATGGGGTATGATGGGTTATGATGGGGTATGATGGGGTATGATGGGTTATGATGGGTATGATGGGGTATGATGGGGTATGATGGGGTATGATGGGTTATGATGGGGTATGATGGGTTATGATGGGTATGATGGGGTATGATGGGGTATGATGGGGTATGATGGGTTATGATGGGTTATGATGGGGTATGATGGGGTATGATGGGTTATGATGGGGTATGATGGGGTATGATGGGTTATGATGTGGTATGATGGTTATGATGGGGTATGATGGGGTATGATGGGTAATGATGGGGTATAATGTGGTATGACGGGATATGATGGGTTATGATGTGGTATGATGGGTATGATGGGGTATAATGGGGTATAATGGGTTATGATGTGGTATAATGGGGTATAATGGGGTATAATGGGGTATGACGGGATATGATGGGGTATGATGGCGTATAATGGGTTATGATGTGGTATGATGGGTATGATGGGGTATGATGGCGTATAATGGGTTATGATGTTGTATAATGGGGTATGATGGGTATGATGGGGTATGATGGCGTATAATGGGTTATGATGTGGTATGATGGGGTATGATGGGGTATGATGGGGTATGATGGCGTATAATGGGTTATGATGTGGTATAATGGGGTATGATGGATATGATGGGGTATGATGGCGTATAATGGGTTATGATGTGGTATGATGGGGTATGATGGGTATGATGGGGTATGATGGCGTATAATGGGTTATGATGTGGTATGATGGGGTATGATGGGGTATGATGGGGTATGATGGCGTATAATGGGTTATGATGTGGTATGATGGGGTATGATGGGTATGATGGGGTATGATGGCGTATAATGGGTTATGATGTGGTATGATGGGGTATGATGGGGTATGATGGCGTATAATGGGTTATGATGTGGTATAATGGGGTATGATGGATATGATGGGGTATGATGGCGTATAATGGGTTATGATGTGGTATGATGGGGTATGATGGGTTATGATGGGGTATGATGGCGTATAATGGGTTATGATGTGGTATGATGGGGTATGATGGGTATGATGGGGTACGACTAAGCAATGAAGCAGTTCTAAGCTATATTCTTCAAGAATCAATGGGTATATATAATATCAAGTCCAAAAATAGGAACTGCTGATTGCCCCTCAATCAATCAAGAAAACTTGTAACACATTTACTGTGAGTGATGGAGTTGACTAGGTTGTGGCTCTGCTGAAAGATGCCAAAACTAAATTGAAAGCGAGAGAAAGTTGATTTTGCCGGGGTAGTGAAGTGCACATGTAGAATAATTGCATCACAATTCTGCTTGCATGTTAAGAGAAAGCACAGTCAGACCTCATATCTATTTTAGTGTCAAATCCTTCAAAACCTTATCTCAAAACACTCTCTGTGCTACCAGTATTGATTCAGGTTATGTCTGGCTAACAGTTCTATTCAGGTGTTCAGATATAAGAGAAGAATTTCTTCATAAGTGTAGTCTCTCTTTTCCTTTCAATTGAACATGCTAGAAAATCCCTCTTATGGCAGAGAATGAAAGGACAACAAATTATATAATTCAGGTGTATTGTATGATTTCCTGGTTCAATCCAAGACATACAGTTGAAGTTGGAAGGTTACATACACCTTAGCCAAATGCATTTACTCTCAGTTCTCAACAATTCCTGACATTTAATCCAAGTAAAAATTCCCTGTCTTAGGTCAGTTAGAATCACCACTTTATTTTAAGAATGTGAAATGTCAGAATAATAGTAGAGATAATGATTTATTTCAGATTCTGTTTCTTTCATCACATTCCCAGTGGGTCAGAAGTTTACATACACTCAATTAGTATTTGGTAGCATTGCCTTTAAATTGTTTAACTTGGGTCAAACGCTTCGGGTAGCCTTCCACAAGCTTCCCACAATAAGTTGGGTGAATTTTGGCCCATTCCTCCTGACAGAGCTGGTGTAACTGAGTCAGGTTTGTAGGCCTCCTTGCTCACACATGCTTTTTCAGTTCTGCCCACACATTTTCTATAGGATTGAGGACAGGGCTTTGTGATGGCCACTCCAATACCTTGACTTTGTTGTCCTTAAGCCATTTTGCCACAACTTTGGAAATATGCTTGGGGTCATTGTCCATTTGGAAGACCCATTTATGACCAAGCTTTAACTTCCTGACTGATGTCTTGAGATGTTGCTTCAATATATCCACATAATTTTTCTTCCTCATGATGCCATCTATTTTGTGAAGTGTACCAGTCCCTCCTGCAGCAAAGCACCCCCACAACATGATGCTGCCACCCCAATGCTTCACGGTTGGGATGGTGTTCTTCGGCTTGCAAGCCTCCCCCTTTTTCATCCAAACATAACAATGGTCATTATGGCCAAACAGTTCTATTTTTGTTTCATCAGAGGACATTTCTCCAAAAAGTACGATCTTTGTCCCAATGTGCAGTTGCAAACTCTAGTCTGGCTTTTTTATGGCGGTTTTGGAGCAGTGGCTTCTTCCTTGCTGAGCATCCTTTCAGGTTATGTCGATATATGACTCGTTTTACTGAGGATATAGATACCTTTGTACCTGTTTCCTCCAGCATCTTCACAGGGTCCTTTGCTGTTGTTCTGGGATTGATTTGCACTTTTCGCACCAAAATACATTAATCTCTAAGAGACAGAACATGTCTCCTTCCTGAGCGGTATGACGGCGGCGTGGTCCCATGATGTTTATACTTGCGTACTATTGTTTGTACAGATGAACGTGGTACCTTCAGGTGTTTGGAAATTGCTCCCAAGGATGAACCTGACTTGTGGAGATCTACAATTTTTATTTCTGAGGTCTTGGCTGATTTTTTTTGATTTTCCCATGATGTCAAGCAAAGAGGCACTGAGTTTGAAGGTAGACCTTGAAATTCATCCACACGTACACCTCCAATTGACTCAAATAATGTAATTTAGCCTATCAGAAGCTTCTAAAGCCATTCAACTTAGTGTATGTAAACTTCTGACCCACTGGAATTGTGATACAGTGAATTATAAGTGAAGTAATCTGTCTGTAAACAATTGTTAGAAAAATTACTTGTGTCATGCACAAACTAGTAAGTCCAAACCAACTTGCAAAAACTATAGTTTGTTAACAAGAAGTTTGTGGAGTGGTTGAAAAACAAGTTTTAATGACTCCAACCTAAGTGTATGTAAACTTCCGACTTCAGCTGTAGGAGGAGACAGCCTTTTAATTGCGGTGCAGTTCATCTAAAATAGTTGATTACCTCCAGAATGAAACAGACCCTTTGGTCCAGTCTATCAATAACAACACTTTGGTCCAGTCTATCAATAACAACACTTTGGTCCAGTCTATCAATAACAACACTTTGGTCCAGTCTATCAATAACAACACTTTGCTCCAGTCTATCAATAACAACACTTTGGTCCAGTCTATCAATAACAGCACTTTGGTCCAGTCTATCAATAACAACACTTTGGTCCAGTCTATCAATAACAACACTTTGCTCCAGTCTATCAATAACAACACTTTGGTCCAGTGTATCAATAACAGCACTTTGGTCCAGTCTATCAATAACAACACTTTGGTCCAGTCTATCAATAACAAGTGAAAGCCAACACGTTGCAAGTAAACGTGTTCTGTCTTCATGCAGTATCCATCTTAAATAACACACACACACATACACTCACTCACTCGCTCGCTCGCTTGCACGCACGCACGCACGCACACACACACACACACACTCCTTAGTTATCCAACTAATCCATGTCCTTGGCTGCACTCAGGAAGCACTAATTAAGTTATTAATGATATGCATGTGTGCTGCGGTGCCGTGCAAGCCCTGGCTCAGTAGGACAGCTGGTAGCTCCTACTCAGATTTAGTAAGTGGTGAGAGAGAGGGAGGGGGGTTAGTGGTGATTATTAGTGAGCCAGAGAGAGAGGGAGGTGGGTAAGTGGTGATTAATAGTGAGACAGAAAGAGAGGGAGAGGGGTTAGTGGGGATTAATAATGAGACAGAGAGAGAGGGGGGGTTAGTGGGAATTAATAACGAGACAGAGAGAGAGAGAGAGGGGGGTTAGTGGGAATTAATAATGAGACAGAGAGAGAGAGAGAGAGAGAGAGGGAGGGAGGGAGGTTAGTGGGGATTAATAGTGAGACAGAGAGAGCGAGAGAGAGAGAGGGAGGGAGGGGGTTAGTGGTGATTAATAGTGAGACAGAGAGAGAGGGGGGGTTAGTGGGAATTAATAATGAGACAGAGAGAGAGAGAGAGAGAGAGAGAGAGAGAGGGAGGGAGGGAGGTTAGTGGGGATTAATAGTGAGACAGAGAGAGAGAGAGAGAGAGAGAGAGAGAGAGAGAGAGAGAGGGAGGGAGGGGGGTTAGTGGTGATTAATAGTGAGACAGAGAGAGAGAGGGAGGGAGGGGGTTAGTGGTGATTAATAGTGAGACAGAGAGAGAGGGAGGGAGGGAGGGGGTTAGTGGTGATTAATAGTGAGACAGAGAGAGAGAGGGAGGGAGGGGGTTAGTGGTGATTAATAGTGAGACAGAGAGAGAGAGAGGGAGGGAGGGGGTTAGTGGTTATTAATAGTGAGACAGAGAGAGGGAGGGAGGGAGGGGGGTTAGTGGTGATTAATAGTGAGACAGAGAGAGGGAGGGAGGGAGGGGGTTAGTGGGGATTAATAGTGAGACAGAGAGAGAGAGAGGGAGGGAGGGGGTTAGTGGTTATTAATAGTGAGACAGAGAGAGGGAGGGAGGGAGGGGGGTTAGTGGTTTTAATAGTGAGACAGAGAGAGGGAGGGCGGGAGGGGGTTAGTGGGGATTAATAGTGAGACAGAGAGAGAGAAAGGGAGGGAGGGAGTTAGTGGTGATTAATAGTGAGACAGAGAGAGAGAGAGGGAGGGAGGGGGGTTAGTGGTGATTAATAGTGAGACAAAGAGAGAGGGAGGGAGGGAGGGGGTTAGTGGTGATTAATAGTGAGACAGAGAGAGAGAGAGGGAGGGAGGGGGTTAATGGTTATTAATAGTGAGACAGAGAGAGAGAGAGGGAGGGAGGGGGTTAGTGGTTATTAATAGTGAGACAGAGAGAGGGAGGGAGGGAGGGGGGTTAGTGGTGATTAATAGTGATACAGAGAGAAGGAGGGAGGGAGGGGGTTAGTGGGGATTAATAGTGAGACAGAGAGAGAGAGGGAGGAAGGGAGGGAGGGGGTTAGTGGTGATTAATAGTGAGACAGAGGGAGGGAGGGAGGGGGGTTAGTGGTGATTAATAGTGAGACAGAGAGAGAGAGAGGGAGGGGGGTTAGTGGTGATTAATTGTGAGACAGAGAAAGGGGGAGGGAGGGGGTTAGTGGTGATTAATAGTGATGCTGTGATTGAGTTCTTCTTATCAAGACAGTCTGCATGTGAGCCTGGGGAGAAGAGAAGGGAGTGCTTAATATACATTGGTATAACTGACTGTATGCACACACACACACGCACACACACACACACACACACACACACACGCAAGCACACACACACACACACACACATCCACACTCCACAGAAATGCAGTCCCCCTGATTACAGTGAGTAGCCATCGAGGTCAGGTGAACATTTCTCAATAATGGCGCAAGACATTGCTACCAAGAAGGCAGCAATTAAGATGGTGGAATGACTGGAGGACATTTGGAACTCCAGCCCAGATCCACTGCTGGAGGAGTTTGAGGCAGGAGCTCCTGCTTAATTCATTGTGAATACTTATGGAATAGCACCCTCTGGTGGGTGTTATTGATAAAACCTCATACAAACTTGAGGTGTAAATACAAATCGTATTCTAAAAATAAATGGCCATTGTAAATCCAATGGAATTTGTCATCCATTGTGTGTGTGTGTGTGTGTGTGAATCCAGAATGCTCTGGCGTTTGAATTTTCTGCACCAATTCAGCCACTTGGCTTCTCAAACTAGAACACATGTAAAAATATCACACAACACATGTTCTACAGCAGTAGGCAAACAGGCGTTCAAAGAATACATTCTCTCGCTTTCCGTGCTAATCCATTTGATATTGTCTGTTCACCCTGCGCTGTCTCCATCTACTGGGAGGGTTTGGAACGTCTCTTTTTATTTATCTTTCAAGCCATTACACAACAAACACAGACGGAACTGTCGACGCAGCAGCGGAGGACATTCCATGGGTGAGGATGACAGCTCCATTGCAGAATATTATGACTAGGGCAGTGTCTGTGTGTGTTACAAGGAAATGACAGACAAGAATGTTTTCACTAACATACAATCATGGCCAGTTACTCAATCATTTCAACAGAAATGGCAACAAACTACAGAGGGTATCTACTACAACATCGATACAACATATTGCAATGTATTGAATCACACAAAGACATGAGATATCTTATTTTATCATGCAATGAAGGACAATGAGTGCATGTAAGGCAGGTCTGAATATCATACAAGTTGCGAGGTACAGACCAACCGACCGCCCACTAGCTTCAATATATCCCTCAAATTATTGAATTACTTGGTTATGACATGATTTATCTCTCCGACAACACTCGGAGCCGGCCCTGTGTAAATTCAGCAGCCATTACAGCCATTTCAGTCAAAATTGAGATAAAATAAATACTAGTTTACTGCCCTGTTCTGTTCTGTACTGTATAAAAGAGAACCTCATTGTCCAGAGACAGTCCTATCTGCCACTTCCTGTGAGCTTTGTGTCTGTGCACGTCGCTGCCAACGACTCAGCGCTAGCTACAAATTCCACTGGATTCCAGTAAGTAGCATTTGACAGCTTTCCTGGGCTTAACGGGAAATCACTCAATGGGACCCAAGATTATAACCTCTGTAAACCGCTGGTCAATGGAAAAGTCTTAATCCACTCATAGCCAACCACTCCCTGGTGTAACATTGGCTTCGGCAGATACGGAGGTGGCCGATTTCTCCATAAAGCAAATAAATTCAGTGTAGAAGAAATACATTCCCAGAGGAACAGTATGTTTGGAGCCACTGCATGGTGTGTGTGGCCTCTCCTCCTAACGGTCACTTCAGCATTTATATGTCCTTCTGTATTTATTTATTCACAGAAACAGAGGCTAAATTAGGTATTATCTAAACTAACAGATTCTTAGACAGTGTGTCACAAGGTCAGCTGTGTCTTGTATAGCGCCCCATGCCCTTAACAGTTTACTTAGGGTCACAGTCTACAAACTATACTAGCCTCAGCCTAGTTATGCTTACTAAACTAATTATTGATCCTAGCTTGTTTTACAGTGTAAAGAGAAGCTCCTGGACCCGGAATAAAGACTTGACTTACTTGACTTATTACATTGAGCCCCTAGAGGAGCAAAGGGCCACAAGAGGTCCTCTGGAATAGAGACAAAGCAACTTATTCCACGTCAACACATCACGTTGTATGAGAACATGGTTACTCAGTGAGGTTTTCTACATGGGCCTCATGCAGGCAGGAGCTGATGGCGACCAGTTTTACACTTCAGTATGGCCTCTGAGTAATTGTCTAAAGACATCTACAGACCAAACTGTCTTCTTAATTCTCAAAGAAAACACATGTAGTGAACTCATGCACCACAGCAAAATAAAACTAAATGGATGCCTTTCATGTCGAACAGTTCCAGTTTATAGCTGGGTTACGCTGTGACTGAAAATGTCATTGTCATCTCTGTGTCAGCTGAGGTAATGGATTCAGCATAGCCTTGAAGGTGGTTCTTTCTCTGACTCCCTCTCCAGCTGTTGTCACGTCGGCCACACACTGGAAAGAAACAAGATGGAGACTGCAGACAGAGCGACGCAGACGGAAAAAAGCAAGAAATAACCAATGAGGAGAAGAGAGGAGAGAAGTAAAGAGTCAACCACAAACAAACTTCAACAACAGAACCCAAATATGCCTTTTGACCTTCTGTCACCAAAAACCACAGAATACTTTCTGCTTGCAGTTCCACTGGAGTTCAGCCACTCAGCGGGGGCGTCTGGGTCGCCCATGGTGACTGACTGTCACTCTTTTGTCGCCGTGGAAACTGTCCACTTCCCATCCCATCTCACATGGCTGAGAGAAAGCCAGGGGGCAAATAGACAGACAGACAGACAGACAGACAGACAGACAGACAGACAGACAGACAGACAGACAGACAGACAGACAGACAGACAGACAGACAGACAGACAGACAGACAGTGACAGGAGGAGAGACAGAGAGATGCTCAGACATTAAGGAGGACAGAGACAGGAGGACAGACAGACAGACATGAGGACAGACAGACAGACAGACAGACAGACAGACAGACAGACAGACAGACAGACAGACAGACAGACAGACAGACAGACAGACAGACAGACAGACAGACAGACAGTGACAGGAGGAGAGACAGAGAGACGCTCAGACATTAAGGAGGACAGAGAGGAGGACAGACAGACAGACAGGAGGACAGACAGTCAGACAGACATGAGGACAGACAGACAGACAGACAGACAGACAGACAGACAGACAGACAGACAGACAGACAGACAGACAGACAGGCAGACAGACATTAAGGAGGACAGACAGACAGACATGAGGACAGACAGAGAGAAAGACAGACAGACAGACAGACAGACAGACAGACAGACAGACAGACAGACAGACAGACAGACAGACACGACAGACAGACAGACAGTGACAGGAGGAGAGACAGAGAGACATGAGGACAGACAGACAGACAGACAGACAGACAGACAGACAGACAGACAGACAGACAGACAGACAGACAGACAGACAGACAGACGCTCAGACAGGAGGACAGACAGGAGGACAGACAGACAGACATGAGGACAGACAGAGAGACGCACAGACAGACAGACAGACAGACAGACAGACAGACAGACAGACAGACAGACAGACAGACAGACAGACAGACAGACAGACAAACCACAGGCACCCAAACTGGCTTGACTTCATATAACAGTCATTTCTGTGAGGAAGTCAAGCTCAATGTGACGGTCCATTACTGAAACACAACAAAGCAGCCTTTTCATCAACTCACAAACACCGGGAGAGGAACATGGGGCTCACTACGGGCCAGCTACAAGATGGGGGCTGAAATAGAGTGTGTTGAGTACAAACGGTAGCTCGAAGACATTGAGAACTTCTTTTGACTTTTTATAAGTCATGTCCTCTAACTAAAAATCTAATCCTGTTGGAAAGAAGTGCAGCATTCGCTTTACTGTAGAGGTTAAAATCCTCCCCTGACCTGACTGAGATGTCATCAGGTTACTGTTGTTAGGTTCCAAACAAACAAGCAGTCCCTGTGTAATGTATCCCACTAAACATTCCTTTGTGTGTGAGGCCCTGTGGAGGCAGAGACACTCTCCTGGACTGCAGACAGACACAACAAAGGGCACCTGTGTTTGACAGGCAGCACCATGCCAAACCTGAGGTCAGAAAGAACACTAGGACACACACTAGATCTAGGACAGACACTAGCAGAGGGGTTCTCAAAGTGGGGTCTGTCCGCGGAGGTATCGCATGGGATCCGCGACCAGAACTAAAATATATATACAGTACCAGTCAAAAGTTTGGACACACCTACTCATTCAAGGGTTTTACTTTATTTTTCCTATTTTCTACATTGTAGAATAATAGTGATGACATCAAAACTATGAAATAACTCATATGGAATCATGAAGTAACCAAAATAGTGTTAAGCAAATCAAAATATATTTCACATTTTAGATTCTTCAAAGCAGCCACATTTGGCATTTATGACAGCTTTGCACACTCTTGGAATTCCCTCAACCAGCTTCACCTGGAATGCTTTTCCATCAGTCGTGAAGGAGTTCCCACATATGCTGAGCACTTGTTGGCTGCTTTTCCTTCACTCTGTGGTCCAACTCATCCCAAACCATCTCAATTGGGTTGAGGTTGGGTGATTGTGGAGGCCAGGTCATCTGATGCAGCAATTCGTCATTCTTCTTCTTGGTCAAATATTCCTTACACAGCCTGGAGCTGTTTTGGGTCATTTTCCTGTTGAAAAACATACGATAGTCCCAGATGGGATGGCGTATTGATGCAGAATACTGTGGTAGCCATGCTGGTTAAGTGTGCCTTGAATTCTAAATAAATCACTGACAGTGTCACCAGCAAAGCACCCCCACACCATCACACCTCCTCCTCCATGCTTCATGGTGGGAACCACACATGCGGAGATAATCCGTTCACCTACGCTGCGTCTCACAAAGACACAGCAGTTGGAACCAGAAATCTCAAATTTGGACTCATCAGACCAAAGGACAAATTTCCACCGATCTAATGTCCATTGCTCGTGTTTCTTGGCCCAAGCAAGTCTCTTCTTCTTATTGGTGTACTTTAGTAGTGGTTTCTTTGCAGCAATTCGACCATGAAGGCCTGATTCACACAGTCTTCTCTGAACAATTGATGTTGAGATGTGTCTGTTACTTGAACTCTGTGAAGCATTTAATTGGGCTGCAATCTGAGGCTGGTAACTCTAATGAACTTATCCTCTGCAGCAGAGGTAACTCTGGGTCCCCCTTTCCTGTGGCGGTCCTCATGAGAACCAGATTCATCATAGTGCTTGATGGTTTTTGTGATTACACTTGAAGAACCTTTCAAAGTTCTTGACATTTTCCGCATTGACTGACCTTCATCTCTTAAAGTAATGATGGACTGCCATTTCTCTTTTCTTTTTTGAGCTGTTCTTACCATAATATTGACTTGGTGTTTTAACAAATACAGTTGAAGTCGGACGTTTACATACACCTTAGCCAAATACATTTAAACTCAGTTTTCCACAATTACTGACATTTAATCCAAGTAAAAATTCCCTTAGGTCAGTTAGGATCACCACTTTACTTTAAGAATGTGAAATACCAGAATAATAGTAGAGAGAATGATTTATTTCAGATTCTGTTTCTTTCATCACATTCCCAGTGGGTCAGAAGTTTAAATACACTGAATTAGTATTTGGTAGCATTGCCTTTAAATTGTTTAACTTGGGTTAAACGTTTTGGGTAGCCTTCCACAAGCTTCCCACAATAAGTTGGGTGAATTTTGGCCCATTCCTCCTGACAGAGCTGGTGTAACTGAGTCAGGTTTGTAGGCCTCCTTGCTTGCACACGCTTTTTCAGTTCTGCCCACAAAATTTCTATAGGATTGAGGTCAGGGCTTTGTGATGGTCACTCCAATACCTTGACTTTGTTGTCCTTAAGCCATTTTGCCACAACTTTGGAAGTATGCTTGGGGTCATTGTTCATTTGGAAGACCCATTTGCAACCAAGCTTAAACTTCCTGACTGTCTTGAGATGTTGCCTCAATATCTCCACATAATTTTCCTCCCTCATAATGCCATCTATTTTGTGAAGTGCACCAGTCCCTCCTGCAGCAAAGCACCCCCACAACATGATGCTGCCACCCCAACGCTTCACAGTTGGGATGGTGTTCTTCGGCTTGCAAGCCTCCCCCTTTTTCCTCCAAACATAACGATGGTCATTATGGCCAAACAGTTCTATTTTTGTTTCATCAGAGGACATTTCTCCAAAAAGTATGATCTTTGTGCAGTTGCAAGCCGTAGTCTGGATTTTTTTATGGTGGTTTTGGAGCAGTGGTTTCTTCCTTGCTAGCCGCCTTTCATCTTATGTCGATATAGGACTCGTTTTACTGTGGATATAGATAATTTTGTACCTGTTTCCTCCAGCATCTTCACAAGGGCCTTTGTTGTTGTTCTGGGATTGATTTGCACTTTTCGCACCAAAATACATTAATCTCTAGGAAACAGAACGTTCTCCTTCCTGAGTGGTATGACGGCTGCGTGGTCCCATGGTGTTTATACTTTCGTACTATTGTTTGTACAGATGAAAGTGGTATCTTCAGGTGTTTGGAAATTGCTCCCAAGGTGAACCAGACTTGTGGAGGTGTACAATTCTTTCTGAGGTCTTGGCTGATTTCTTTTGATTTTCCCATGATGTCAAGCAAAGAGGCACTGGGTTTGAAGGTAGGCATTGGAATTCATCCACAGGTACACCTCCAATTGGCTCCAATAATGTAATTTAGCCTATCAGAAGCTTCTAAAGCCATTCAACTTAGTGTATGTAATCTTCTGACCCACTGGAATTGTGATACAGTGAATTATAAGTGAAGTAATCTGTCTGTAAACAATTGTTGGAAAAATTACTTATGTCATGCACAAAGTAGATGTCCTAACCAACTTGTCAGAACTATAGTTTGTCAACAAGAAATCTGTGGAGTGGTTGAAAAACGAGTTTTAATGACTTCCGACTTCAACTGTAGGTCTATCTTCTATATACCACCTCTACCTTGTCACAACACAACTGATTGGTTCAAAGTCATTAAGAAGGAAAGAAATTCCACAAACAAGGCAAACCTGTTAATTGAAATGCATTCCAGGTGACTACCTCATGAAGCTGGAGAATGCCAAGAGTGTGCAAAGCTGTCATCAAGGCAAAGGGTGGCTACTTTGAAGAATCTGAAATATAAAATATATTTAGATTTGTTTAACACTGGTTATTGGTTACTAATTGATTCTATATGTGTTATTTCATAGTTTTGATGTCTTAACTATTATTCTACAATGAAGAAAATATAAAAAATAAATTAAAACCGTTGAATGAGTAGTTGTGTCTGAACTTTTGACTGGTACTGATATATGTATGTATGTATGTATGTTATGTATGTATGTATGTATGTATGTATGTATGTATGTATGTATGTATGTATGTATGTATGTATGTATGTATGTATGTATGTATGTATGTATGTATGTATGTATGTATGTATGTATGTATGTATGTATGTACTTGTCACGTCCTGACCAGTAAAAGGGGTTATTTGTTATTGTAGTTTGGTCAAGGCGTGGCAGGGGGTGTTTGTTTTGTGTGTTTTGGGGTTTTTGATTTATGTTCTATATTTTCTATTTCTATGTTTATTCTAGTTTTCTATTTCTATGTTGTGTTTTTCAATTACCTCCAATTAGAGGCAGCTGGTTGTCGTTGTCTCTAATTGGAGGCCATATTTAAGTGTGTTCGTTTTTCACTTGTATTTGTCCATATTAGATGGAAAGGGACCTTGGAGGCAGGCTGGGGAGTACCGGCGACCGAAGGAGGAACTGGAGGCAGCAAAGGCAGAACGACGGAGGTATGAGGCATTATATCCTCCATTTCAGGAGGTGAGGAGGCAGCCCCCCAATTTTTTTTGGGGGGGGGCAAACGGGTAGTTTGGCTGGGCCAGGGGTGAGCCCTAAGCCAACTCCCCGTGCTTATTATGGGGAGCGTTTGGCGTGGAGAGCACTGTGCTGTGCGGAAGTGTGCACGGTCTCGCCCATCCGCACGCACAGTCCGGTGCGGTCGATACCAGCCCCCCGCAAGTGCCGTGCTAGAGTGGGCATCCAGCCAGGAAGAAGTATGCCTGCTCAGCATATCTGGCCACCAGTGTGTCTCCTAGGCCCAGGATACCCTGCCATCATTCCTCAGCACAGCCCAGTTCGCCCTATGCCAGCACTCCGCCCGTGCAGGGCTACAGTGACAACTCAGCCAGGACGGGTTGTGCAGGCTGTGCGCTCCTTACCTCCAGTGCGTCTTCAAGACCCAGTGTATCCTGTTCCTGCTTCTCGCACTAGCCCTGTGGTGCGTGTTACTGTTCTGGCACCTCCAAAGCCAGCCCCACGCATCAGGCCTCTAGTGCGCCTGCCCTGTCCAGTATGTCCTGTTCCTGCTCCTCGCACTAGCCCTGAGGTGCATGTCACTAGTCTGGCGCCCCCAAAGCCAGCCCCACGCATCAGGTCTCTAGTGCGCCTGCCCAGTCCAGTACGTCCTTTTCCTGCTCCTCGCACTAGCCCTGAGGTGCGTGTCAATAGTCTGGCGCCTCCAAAGCCAGCTCCACGCATCAGGCCTTCAGTGTGCAGTCGCAGTCCAGAGCTTCTGGCGACAGTTCCCCATCCAGAACTTCCGGCGACAGTTCCCTGTCCAGAGCTTCCGGCGACAGTTCCCCGTCCAGAGCTTCCGGCGACAGTTCCCCGTCCAGAGTTCCGGCGACAGTTCTCCGTCCAGTGCTTCCGGCGATGTCCTACAGTCCGGAACCGACAGACGGCCCGCAGTCCGGAGCCTGCAGAGACGGCCCGCAGTCCGGAGCCTGCAGAGACGGCCCGCAGTCCGGAGCCTGCAGAGACGGCCCGCAGTCCGGAGCCTGCAGAGACGGCCCGCAGTCCGGAGCCTGCAGAGACGGCCCACAGTCCGGAGCCTGCAGAGACGGCCCACAGTCCGGAGCCTGCAGAGACGGCCCACAGTCCGGAGTCTCCAGCGACGCTCCTCAGCCCTGAGTCTCCAGCGACGCTCCTCAGCCCTGAGTCTCCAGCGACGCTCCTCAGCCCTGAGTCTCCAGCGACGCTCCTCAGCCCTGAGTCTCCAGCGACGCTCCTCAGCCCTGAGTCTCCAGCGACGCTCCTCAGCCCGAGGTCTCCAGCGACGCTCCTCAGCCCGAGGTCTCCAGCGACGCACGCTCCTCAGCCCGAGGTCTCCAGCGACGCACGCTCCTCAGCCCGAGGTCTCCAGCGACGCACGCTCCTCAGCCCGAGGTCTCCAGCGACGCACGCTCCTCAGCCCGAGGTCTCCAGCGACGCACGCTCCTCAGCCCGAGGTCTCCAGCGACGCACGCTCCTCAGCCCGAGGTCTCCAGCGACGCACGCTCCTCAGCCCGAGGTCTCCAGCGACGCTCCTCAGCCCGAGGTCTCCAGCGACGCACCTCAGCCCGAGGTCTCCAGCGACGCACCTCAGCCCAGAGCCTTCAGCAGTGGTCTACAGCCCTGAGCCTTCAGCGGGGGTGGGCAGGTTAGAATGGAGACTAAGGACCTCCGTAGTTGGAGGATTGGGGGGGTGGGTGTAGCACGGGAGCTGTCGTAGACGGTCCCTTCCCTCCCTTTATGTTTGGGGTTATTTTTTGGAGGCCATATTTAAGTGTGTTCATTTTTCTCTTGTGCTTGTGGGTGGTTGTTTCCAGTATAGTCTGTGCACCTTATTGGACTGTTTTCGTCGTTTGTTTTGTTTAAGTGTTTTTCCTTTAATAAATAAGAAGATGAGCACTTTACCCGCTGCATTTTGGTCCACTCCTTACGACGATCGTTACAGTACTATTATTAATATTAATAAAAACAGATACAATTTTGGCCAAGGGATATGTGGATTATGTTTAGTGGGGTATTTAAATACAATATAATATTATTAATCTAATATATATGTTCTTAACTGTTGGCAACATGGGGCTGGGATGCTCACAGGGATATTGGTATCCAGAGTACTCTACCAATTATACATGATTCAAATCAATACTTCTAGTATTCCCCCCCATTTCTTTACATAAATGCACTGTGATTTAGGCTTTTTAAACTGCCATTTTTTCTTTCTGCCTCAGGAAATTTGCTTGAAAAATGCAAAAATGTTATCTCCGATGACAAAAGGCAGGCCTTTAAAATATTCATTCCCAGGGCCCAAGACTTGGTTCTTCTGACCATGCATTGCCGAAGCCATTGTAAAACTCTTTAGCATGCTATTTATCTCACTGGAGTTGTGTTCTGATTGTGAGGGGGTCCCTGATGAATTTGCTATTTCAAAAGGGCTCCCCAGCCTCAAAAAGTTTGAAAACCCCTGCACTAAGACACACTTTAACTCAAGGAAGACAGGACACCCACCTCACATACAATACTGTGGGTCAGAAGCACAATAACACATGAGTCATATACTGCAGTGTAGAAAGCTGTGAAGTACGGCACAATACATTCAAACTACGTGTATAGGCACAGTATATGAATTTGTATTTTTTAGCCCATGTGACCTGCTCAGGAAAACCTTTTCACATGGTCAGGGGCAACTCCTGGCCAGCTTAGGGTCCTAAAAAACGGAAATGAAGGTCTGAGGTTATCACAAGCTTAAGGGCCTAAAAAACAGAAATGAAGGTCTGAGGTTATCACCAGCTTAGGATCTCTTATACGTTTTGTTCTATGAGATAATATCAATCAGTTAACATGACCTTCATGAATTATGAAGCCTTTATGTGCTTGTTTTGATTACAGAAATGCTTAAAAATGCACAAAAAGTGACGTTAGCTGTTGAAGATTATCTCAGAACAAAACCTATAAGATCTCCTAAGCCTGTGTTTACCATATTTTCAGCGTTTACCCCAAAACATGAATAGTTAGCCTCCGTTAGTGGCTATAAAAAGACACAATTACTGTTGCTCTCTATGTGGGCTATATCCTGTGGCATGTGGCATAGTATAGCATAAAAGCTGGCTTCATCATGACAAATGGTTTTGACATTGACTTGTTTTAAACAAATTGTCAACTAGGTATGCAGTATAACGTATATGACCTACTGTGCCCCAGAGCTTTCAGAATGGCATGGGCTTAGGAGTCAGGAAATACTAGTTGTATTTTCTCAATACCACAGTAATACATTAGTCTGATATTAGACTCACACTCTTGCTGTGTTGCCAAGCCATCGATGGACATGTGAGGAAATAACAGAGGACCTGCCTGCCGTGACATCAATACTCTGTGCTTGATGTTATGATTATATATGAAAGGACCTTGTCGTAGTGCCAAGAATGAAAACCCCAATCTTATAGCTGAACATATCAGCCCATGCCATGTTGAAATAAGAGCCTTAAAAACACCCAAATACAATGTTAAAGATAAACAGTGGGAATCAATGAAGGACATGGTAGATGTTATGGTGAGAGATTGGGCTGGAGGGGAAAGAGTGCAAACTCTAAGCTGAAACAAGTGTACCTTAAATACTTGAAAGCTTTTTAATGTATTTGACTACATCTCTCTTCTACAGAGCACCCAGTGTGTACAGCATCATTATGCTGCTATTGTCACCCAGGACAAACTCATCATGCTCATCATGTGTGTGAAACTGCTTGGAATACTAACACAATGTCAATGAATGATGACACAGAACATTGGGAAAACACACAAGGTACATTATTGGGATTCCGATTGATTTCACAATGAATTGATGCTCTTGTTTTTCAAGTGACTGTGCTCTGAGACCTTCTCTCTCTCTTTCTGCAGTGTTTGTTCATAGCAAAAGCTAGGCTTGAGTGTGGTAGAATGAGCTGGGGATGGATGGGGATGGACACATTGCCTGTTTCAAGCAAAGGCCGTTGTGGGAGCAAGAGGAGAGGAAAATGGGGGACCTACTCACACAGCAAACACCCCCAGCGGTTCAGAGAAAGAAGAGCGTGGTGTGTGTGTGTGTGTGTGTGTGTGTGTGTGTGTGTGTGTGTGTGTGTGTGTGTGTGTGTGTGTGTGTGTGTGTGTGTGTGTGTGTGTGTGTGTGTGTGTGTAGATGGGTCTGTCCTAACTGCGGTCAGGTACAAACGAGTCAATGCAGTCTGTTAAGTTTTTACAGGTATGTAAACTCATGTGAACTCCCATTTATTTGATGTTTCCATAACATGGCTCAAGGAACGTTAGCACTGTGACCTACCTGGCAATATCCTCTGAAATAAATCAATAACAATTAAGCAATGCAGTAATATTCAAAACATAATACTAATATGTCACTTGGATGACAGTAGGTTTGTTGCATTAACATTACTTTACTGGAAAGCTTTATGACTTGCAATGGTGACACAACTATGCCAATAAGCACACTCTATACTACGCCAATAAGCACAATCTATACTACGCCAATAAGCACAATCTATACTACGCCAATAAACACAATCTATACTACGCCAATAAACACAATCTATACTACGCCAATAAACACAATCTATACTACGCCAATAAACACAATCTATACTATGCCAATAAACACAATCTATACTACGCCAATAAACACAATCTATACTACGCCAATAAACACAATCTATACTACGCCAATAAACACAATCTATATTATGCCAATAAGCACAATATAATAAATGGAGACTATTATTGTCTATCTCTGTCATGCCGACTATTTGAAAACAAAACTAAAATGTACTAGAGGACTAGTTTCCTCTGGACGTAAAGACAACTTTTATAACGCTAATATTACAGACAAAATCATGTCCAAAAACAAAATTAGATTTCTTAGTCTGTTCTAAAGGTTTTTCTCAAATCGTCTGGTTTATTAACATAGAACAAACTGTCATTGGTCAGGCCATATACAGTGGGGGAAAAAAGGATTTGATCCCCTGCTGATTTTGTACATTTGCTCACTTACAAAGAAATGATCAGTCTATAATTTTAATAGTATGTTTATTTGAACAGTGCGAGACAGAATAACAACAAAATAATCCAGAAAAACGCATGTCAAAAATGTTATAAAATGATTTGCATTTTAATGAGGGAAATAAGTATTTGACCCCTCTGCAAAACATGACTTAGTACTTGGTGGCAAAACCCGTGTTGGCAATCACAGAGTCAGACGTTTCTTGTAGTTGGCCACAGGTTTGCACACATCTCAGGAGGGATTTTGTCCCAGTCCTCTTTACAGATCTTCTCCAAGTCATTAAGGTTTCGAGGCTGACGTTTGGCAACTCGAACCTTCAGCTCCCTCCACAGATTTTCTATGGGATTAAGGTCTGGAGACTGGCTAGGCCACTCCAGGACCTTAATGTGCTTCTTCTTGAGCCACTCCTTTGTTGCCTTGGCCGTGTGTTTTGGGTCATTGTCATGCTGGAATACCCATCCACGACCAATTTTCAATGCCCAGGCTGAGAGAAGGAGGTTCTCACCCAAGATTTGACGGTACATGGCCCCGTCGATCGTCCCTTTGATGCAGTGAAGTTGTCCTGTCCCCTTAGCAGAAAAACACCCCCAAAGCATAATGTTTCCACCTCCATGTTTGACGGTGGAGATGGTATTCTTGGGGTCATAGGCAGCTTTCCTCCTCCTCCAATCACGGCGAGTTGAGTTGATGTCAAAGAGCTCCATTTTGGTCTCATCTGACCACAACACTTCCACCAGTTGTCCTCTGAGTCATTCAGATGTTCATTGGCAAACTTCAGACGGGCATGTATATGTATTCTTGAGCAGGGGGACCTTGCGGGCACTGCAGGATTTCTGTCCTTCACGGCGTTGTGTGTTACCAATTGTTTTCTTGGTGACTATGGTCCCAGCTGCCTTGAGATCATTGACAAGATCCTCCCGTGTAGTTCTGGGCTGATTCCTCAGGGATATTGACAGTTCTTTTGTGTTTCTTCCATTTGCGAATAATCGCACCAAATGTTGTCACCTTCTCACCAAGCTGCTTGGCGATGGTCTTGTAGCCCATTCCAGCCTTGTGTAGGTCTACAATCTTGTCCCTGACATCCTTGGAGAGCTCTTTGGTCTTGGCCATGGTGGAGAGTTTGGAATCTGATTGATTGATTGATTGCTTCTGTGGACAGGTGTCTTTTTTACAGGTAACAAGCTGTGGTTAGGAGCACTCCCTTTAATCTTGGCGTTCCCCTAGGAACAGCGATTTTTGAAAAGAATTTGTGCCCATTTTAAACGGCCTCCTACTCAAACTCAGAAGCTAGGATATGCATATAATTAATACTTGTGGATAGAAAACACCCTAAAGTTTCTAAAACTGTTTGAATGGTGTCTGTGAGTATAACAGAACTCATATGGCAGTCAAAACCCCGAGACCGATCGTAACAGGATGTGGAATTCTGAATTGTGGACTCAACTTCACATCTTTGCCTGTAATTCACACAGTGAGCAATGGTTCATTGAGCACTTCCTATTGCTTCCACTAGATGTCCCCAGTCTTTACAAAGTGGTTTGAGTCTCCTACTGTTAAAACTGAATGAATGAGATGCTGTTGAAATTGGTCACATGAGGAGGGCCATCACCATTATGACGCCGGCGGCCCTGGCTTCCCTCCCGTTTCGAAACGTTTTGAAACACAATGCAATCGTCCCCCTCGAATCTTATTGGCTCTCTTGTTGAAAAAGGCCCTGAAGATTTATGTTATACAACGTTTGACATGTTTGAACGAACCTAAATGGAAAAAAAATGCATTTTCTCGAAATAGCTGTCCCGCGGCAGACGGAGCATTTGGATCAGCCTTCAGACGCGCTAACAAGAACAAGCTCTTGGAACATAAAGGAGTAATTTTTTCGAACGAAAATACATTTGTTGTGGACCTGGGATTCCTGGAAGTGCTTTCTGATGAAGACAACCAAAGGTAAGGCATTATTGACAATAGTATACAAGACTAGATGTGATATGCGATTGTTCCAAGATGGCGCAGACCTATATTTACTAGGTAATCGCATCCCCTTTTATCACAAAGTGTGATTACCCAGTAAAGTTATTTTTAAATCTGGCATTACAGGTGCTTTCAAGAGATATTCATCTATAAATCTTAGAATGACAATATTACATTTTAAAAATGTTTCCGAATAGTAATTTAGTAAATTGTAGCACTGTTTCACCGGATGCATTTGAGGGAAAATAGTTAGTCAACGTTACGTGCCGATGTAAAATGCTGTTTTTATATATAAATATGAACTTTATCGAACAAAAGAATGCATGCATTGTGTAACATGATGTCCTAGGTGTGTCATCTGATGAAGTTTAGTGCTGCATTTAGCTGTTTTTTGGTTATTTGTGATGCATGTGGTTGGTCGGAAAATGGCTATGTGGCTACTTTTACGATATACTCCTCTAACATAATCTAATGTTTTGCTTTTGCTGTAAAGCCTTTTTGAAATCGGACAACGTGGATCGATTCAGGAGAGGTGTATCTATAAAACAATATAATTTGAAAAAAAAATTGAAAAAATTTTTTTATTAAATTTTGTTATGCTAATGGCGATAGGATTTTTCGCTGGATTAGGCCGCACAGGGGTTAAGAGTGTGCTCCTAATCTCAGCTCGTTACCTGTATAAAAGACACCTGGGAGCCAGAAATCTTTTTGATTGAGTGGGGGTCAAATACTTATTTCCCTCATTAAAATGCAAATCAATTTATAACATTTTTGACATGCATTTTTCTGGATTTTTTTGTTGTTATTCTGTCTCTCACTGTTCAAATAAACCTACCATTAAAATTATAGACTGATCCTTTCATTGTCAGTGGGCAAACGTACAAAATCAGCAGGGGATCAAATCCTTTTTTCCCCCACTGTACAAGCAATATGTCTGTCAGATTTTATTATCAATGTAAATCCTTCAGTTCCATTTGCAGACCAGAATGTTTTATGTTTTTTGGGGTAACTACAATCATTTTTTGTTTTGTTTTTGAATGATGAACTCACATATGACTGTCTGCTAGTAGATGAACTGGACCTGGTCCTTCTCTGCTAGTAGATGAACTGGACCCGGTCCTTGTCTGCTAGTAGATGAACTGGACCTGGTCCTTGTCTGCTAGTAGATGAACTGGACCTGGTCTTTGTCTGCTAGTAGATGAACTGGACCTGGTCCTTTTCTGGTAGTAGATGAACTGGACCTGGTCCTTTTCTGCTAGTAGATGAACTGGACCCGGTCCTTGTCTGCTAGTAGATGAACTGGACCTGGTCCTTGTCTGCTAGTAGATGAACTGGACCCGGTCCTTGTCTGCTAGTAGATGAACTGGACCCGGTCCTTTTCTACTAGTAGATGAACTGGACCTGGTCCTTTTCTGCAAGTAGATTAACTGGACCTGGTCCTTGTCTGCTAGTAGATGAACTGGACCTGGTCCTTGTCTGCTAGTAGATGAACTGGACCCGGTCCTTTTCTGCTAGTAGATGAACTGGACCCGGTCCTTGTCTGCTAGTAGATGAACTGGACCCGGTCCTTTTCTACTAGTAGATTAACTGGACCTGGTCCTTTTCTGCTAGTAGATGAACTGGACCCGGTCCTTGTCTGCTAGTAGATGAACTGGACCCTGTCCTTTTCTGCTAGTAGATGAACTGGACCTGGTCCTTTTCTGCTAGTAGATGAACTGGACCTGGTCCTTGTATGCTAGTAGATGAACTGGACCTGGTCCTTTTCTGCTAGTAGATGAACTGGACCTGGTCCTTTTCTGCTAGTAGATGAACTGGACCTGGTCCTTGTATGCTAGTAGATGAACTGGACCTGGTCCTTGTCTGCTAGTAGATGACCTGGACCTGGTCCTTGTCTGCTAGTAGATGACCTGGACCTGGTCCTTGTCTGCTAGTAGATGAACTGGACCAGGTCCTTTTCTGCTAGTAGATGAACTGGACCTGGTCCTTGTCTGCTAGTAGATGAACTGGACCCGGTCCTTGTCTGCTAGTAGATGAACTGGACCCGGTCCTTGTCTGCTAGTAGATGAACTGGACCTGGTCCTTGTCTGCTAGTAGATGAACTGGACCTGGTCCTTGTCTGCTAGTAGATGAACTGGACCTGGTCCTTTTCTGCTAGTAGATGAACTGGACCTGGTCCTTGTATGCTAGTAGATGAACTGGACCCGGTCCTTGTCTGCTAGTAGATGAACTGGACCTGGTCCTTGTATGCTAGTAGATGAACTGGACCCGGTCCTTGTATGCTAGTAGATGAACTGGACCTGGTCCTTGTCTGCTAGTAGATGACCTGGACCCGGTCCTTGTCTGCTAGTAGATGAACTGGACCTGGTCCTTGTATGCTAGTAGATGAACTGGACCCGGTCCTTGTCTGCTAGTAGATGAACTGGACCTGGTCCTTTTCTACTAGTAGATGAACTGGATCTTGTCTACAGGCAGCATGTGAAAACACTAAAGCTTAATGCAGTCATTCGTCTACCGCACATTCCAAAACACAACACACATGCTCATTTATGGACAGCCTGTCCTCCTTTCATTTGACAATCCCTGTCCACAAATGTGGTGATGGCCTCTTGTCCATCTGATTTCAATTCAAACATCTGCATACAAATTGCTTTTCTAACTATTGCAACAGGCCTTAGAGCAGAGAGAGTCGGGCTTCTATCCCTGGAATGAATTTGAGAGAGTATTGATACATAATGACGGGATCTAAGGAGCTTAAGAGAGGCATACTGTGTCCGGATGCGGCCCGGCGCTCACATATTCGGCATTGGCCAGGAGACGATGATTAAGTGGAGGTCTGGTATGCTACAGTACTCTGCAGGGGAGTGGGACTCACTCAATATTACACATGGCCAAAATGTTTGTTGAGTCTATTGTCTCAGAGCTTTGGGGAGGACACATCACACAATGGAGTCCCAGACGGGATCGTAAGTCATCAACAGACTGTTGTCCCCTGTAATCACCATGACTAGCCAGGGTAATGTGGGATGTGATCAGTGCATCATTATAGAGTCACCACTACGTATGTGGCCTTCAATTAAATCATGGGACCATTCTGTTTAACAGGCTGTGTGTTGATTTGGGATAAAGCTGAAGTCAAATTTCAGTTGGTGTACAATAGACGAATAAAGTGATCTTAAGCTGTTTAACAGAGTTGATAAATCACTGGTCGCTCACCTCTGCAGATGGACTCTTCACTTGATTGGTGTATTCTGCTAATAAGGTCATTTGTGTGTGGAATTTGTTGTGGAAAAACTCCTGACCCTTACTCAACACACACAGCTCACCATGACCCAGACAGAGTAGTGGCAGCACATCTTAATCTCATCTCAGACAGAGTAAGCTCCTCTCCTGTTTGAAACTGAATGCTTTTCTCTCTCTAAGCCACTAGACCATTTTTAGAAATGTACTCTTGACAAAAAGGGCTGTAGCTTTGAGTCCAAAACTGTCAGATCTGGGTAAATCGATCTGGGAACTCTCTGCAATGTCTCTTAAGCTGACTGATCAGAAAACACACTTGACAGGTTGGCAAGAGGCCCAAGAGAGAAGTGAACCCTATTTAAAATAGAAACATCGCAAATTAGCGTTTGAAGGTTTAACGTTAGCAAAACCCCCACTCACTTTTGAGTTTTTTTATTAATCTTTATCCAAGCACCCCCGATGTGGCATTCGGCTCTGGCAAGCAACAGTGAACCTCAGGAAACCTGCTTTCCATCTAGAGGGCATGGTGGAGCATTTCAGCTTGCTCTAATCAGCCAGTGGAGCGAACTGGGCCGCATGTGGACACAGTCTGGCGTCTCTACACACACCCAGTCAAGCCTCTCCTCTCAGGCCCCAATATCAGTGGGCATGTTGGGGAATTAATCAGGCCTTGGTCCACTCCACACCCCCGTACGGTTATCCACAGCTGTGCCCGACCAGAAAAGGAGGAGTTCAATCACATTCATCAGGTTAGGAAGAGGATTTTTTTTTATACCTTTAAATGGTTAAAATACCTATTGTGTGATGTATTCTGCTCTGGTCATCCAGGTCACACCCTCTCTCTCTCTTTCAGTCTCTCTGTCACTTTCTAACGCTCTCTTTCCCGCGCTCTCTCTTTCCCTCTCTCTCCCTCTCTCTCTTTCCCTCTCTGCTGTGATCCATATCCTGGTCTCAGTCTTTTCTCTCTCAGAGAGACTGTGAGCTGGGGCCCCCTTTCAGGAATAGGAAGTCCTCTTTCATCCTCACCAGCTCCGTGCCAATCTAAATCTTCCCTGGGCTAATTGAGGGAAGTGTTCAAATCTGGACAGAGAGTGTGGAGCTGATGGAGCTGGGGACATCAGGGAGCAGCATAACAGCCGGTTAGTTCCCCCTCTGAGCTGCATCTGCCTGGGTCCTTGGTTTGGCATGCTGTTGCATTTATCCATTTCACTGCACTGCTGCGGCCGCTTTCCAGCTGACAGAACTCCCACACAAACACATGGATGCCCGGTGGGTTTTCTTATTTAGTTGTTGGTCAAGAGTACTTAATAATATTCAAGAAGACAGTACAACATATCATCTGACTTCTGCCAAAACACAGGCCGATCTTTTTTTAACTTTCCTTCTTCCCTCCTGCAGTTTGAAAAGATCGCAAATGAAAAGCAGATACAATTGTGCAATCTTCAAAATATTTTCACTGACCGTTGGAAAGCAATGCTGGATTACAGATGAGCATACTGTAGAGATCTCAGAAACTTTTAAGGGGACAGCACTTTGAACTTTCGTAACACGATGTAAATGGGACAAAACTGCCAATACAATTTAGTGTACGGTTATAATACAGGTATTCTATGTGTAACACAATGTTTATAATTGGGTCAAATAGTGACGGATCTAGCTACAGGAAATACGAAGTGATAATAGACCAAACAAAATAAAAACGTTTGGTCCAGGAGTTTTCCTGATCATGTAGTTGGGGCCCAAGGTTTTGAGTCTCAGAAAAAACTCCTGGCCCTATACAGCGCCTTCAGAAAGTATTCACACCCCTTGACTTTTTCCAAGTTTTGTTGTTTTACAGCCTGAATTTAAAATGGCATGAATTCCAATTTTTTGTCATTGGCCTACACACAATACCCCATAATGTCAAAGTGGAATTATGTTTATAGAAATGTTTACAAATTAATTAAAAATGAAAAGCTGAAATGTCTTGAGTCAATAACAATCCAACCCCTTTGTTATTCAAGCCTAAATAAGTTCAGGAGTAAACAAGTTACATAATAAGTTGCATGGACTCATTCTGTGTGCAATAATAGTGTTTGACATGATTTTTTAATGACTACTTCATATCTGTACCCCACACATACAATTATCTGTAAGGTCTCTCAGTCGAGCAGTGAATTTCAAACACAGATTGAACCACAAAGACAAGAGAGGTTTTCCAATGCCTCGCAGAGAAGGGCAGCTATTGGTAGATGGGTAAAAATTAACAAAGCAGACATTGAATATCCCTTTGGGCATGATGAAGTTATTAGTTACACTTTGGATGGTGTATCAATACACCCAGTCAATACAAAGATACAGGCATCCTTCCTAACTCAGTGTATCAATACACCCAGTCACTACAAAGATACAGGCATCCTTCCTAACTCAGTTGCCAGAGAGGAAGGAAAAACACTCAGGGATTTCACCATGAGGCCAATGGTGACTTTAAAACACTTACAGATGGCTGTGATAGGAGAAAACTGAGGATCAACAACTTCGTAGTTACTCCACAAGAGTAACCTAAATAACAGAGTGTAAAGAAGGAAGCTTGTATGGAATAAAAAATAGGCACTAAAATAAAAAATAAAAAAATGAACTTAATGTGCTGAATTCAAAGCATTACTTTTGGGGAAAATCCAACACAACGCATCACTGGAGTTGCTTACCAAGACGACATTGAATGTTCCTGAGTGGCCTAGTTACAGTTCTGACTTAAATCGGCTTGACTTGAAAATGGCTGAAGAATTTTTTAAGAAGAATGTGCAAATATTGTACAATCCAGGTGTGCAAAGCTCTTACAGACAACAACATGTGGAATAAGTAAAGGGGTATGAAATCTTTCTGAAGGCATTGTATATGCTATTGTAACAGGATGTTTCCTCTTGCCTTTGCAGAAATATGTAGTATAATGGGTTGGCGCCCCCCCTTGGGCTGTGCCGTGGCGGAGATCTTTGTGGGCTATACTCGGCCTTGTCCCGGGATGGTATGTTGGTGGTTGGAGATATCCCTCCAGTGGTGTGGAGGCTGTGCTTTGGCAAAGTGGGTGGGGTTATATCCTACCTGTTTGGCCCTGTCCGGGGGTTTCATCGGATGGGGCCACAGTGTCTCCTGACCCCTCATGTCTCAGCCTCCAGTATTTATGCTGCAGTAGTTTATGTGTCGGGGGGCTAGGGTCAATCTGTCACATCTGGAGTATTTCTCTTGTCTTTTCCGGTGTCCTGTGTGAATTTAAATATGCTCTCTCTAATTCTCTCTTTCTCTCTTTCTTTCTGTCTCTCTCTCGGAGGACCTGAGCCCTAGGACCATGCCTCAGGACTACCTGGCTTGATGACTCCTTGCTGTCCCCAGTTCACCTGGCCGTGCTGCTGCTCCAGTTCCAACTGATCTGCTCGCAGCTATGGAACCCTGACCTGTTCACTGGACGTGCTACCTGTCCCAGACCTGCTGTCCCAGACCTGCTGGAACCCTGACCTATTCACCGGACGTGCTACCTGTCCCAGACCTGCTGTTTTCAACTCTCTAGAGACAGCAGGAGCGGTAGAGATACTCTCAAAGATCGGCTATGAAAAAGCCAACTGACACTTACTCTTGTGTTACTGACTTGTTGCACCCTCGACAACTACTATGATTATTATTATTTGACCATGCTGGTCATTTATGAACATTTGAACATCTAGGCCATGTGCTGTTATAATCTCCACCCGGCACAGCCAGAAGAGGACTGGCCACCCCTCATAGCCTGGTTCCTCTCTAGGTTTCTTCCTAGGTTTTGGCCTTTCTAGGGAGTTTTTCCTAGCCACCGTGCTTCTACACCTGCATTGCTTGCTGTTTGGGGTTTTAGGCTGGGTTTCTGTACAGCACTTTGAGATATCAGCTGATGTAAGAAGGGCTATATAAATAAATTTGATTTGAATGTTTATGTATTCCTATTGGTTGGTTGAATTTACATATCAATAAGGTGTTATGCCATTGGTCATGCTTGCAGATAGGGGGTGATTGTGAATGTCAATTCTTCCCAGTCTACAATTACAAGCAAGCAGTAGGTTACATTCTAAAGCATTCTCTAAACAGGGTGGTTCGAGCCCTGAGTCGCTCTGGATAAGAGCGTCTGCTAAATGACTTAAATGTAAATGTAAATGATTGGCTGAAAGCCAAGGTATATGAGACCGTATACCACGGGTATGTGAAAACATGTATTTTAGCTGTTCTAATTATGTTGGTAACCAGTTTATAATAGCAACATGGCACTTCAGGGTTTGTGGTATATGGCCAATATACTGTGGCTAAGGGCTGTATACAGGCACTCCGCATTGCGTCATGCATAAGAACAACCCTTAGCATGGTATATCGGCCATATACCACAAACCCCCTCGGGCCTAATTGCTTTAGTAGTCTATTTATGTTATTTACTATTTGTACAAGTTATTTATGTACACTATGCACATTAAATATGTAACTAATTTGAACATCATCAGTATCTAAATATTCTTCACTGTCTTGACTGTCTTAATTAATTATTGAATTAATTACAATCACCTGCGTATCACTACAGTTTTCCTTTTGAAACAACTGTCTGCATTGTGTGCTGTGGCATAGGACTTGGCTTGATTGATGAGTCCTCCCTGTCCCTAATGCTCTCATCTTTGCTCCTGTTCCCTAAGCTCTTTAAAGTAGAATAAACACTATGTCATAAGATGTTCCACATGCCAGCCACCACAGTGTCGTGTGTATGTGTGTGTGTGTGTGTGTGTGTGTGTGTGTGTGTGTGTGTGTGTGCGTGCGTGCGTGCGTGCGTGCGTGCGTGCCTATGTGTGTGACATGTCTGTCTTCAATGACAGTGGCGGGTGACAAATGGGGCTGACGTATTTTGTCCCTGGTCTTTGAGGATCGGGCTTAATAAAACATGGGAGCTCCTTTGAACGTTTTAATTAAACTAAACAGGACCATCCCATCCAGCCTCTACCAATAGTTATGTTTGAAGAGAGAGAAACAAATCCATCTTTTACAGGGACACATCAAATAGGTGTATTTTTATGTCGCCCTGGGTCTTTATGTTGATGTTCATTATTTCAAAAATCCATCTGGAATTTTGATGGACATGTTTTGAAGGAAAATGCCTGGAAACCACAAAGCAAGGATGTCTTGAAACAAGGGTTTCTGCTGTTTTGTCTGTTTCTCGTGGTTAACAATAACTCTCAGCAGCACAGAGATGGGTCATGTCTGTCATTTTTGTTTAAACTGTAATTATTATTCCAGTTTAGATGTTTTCATGCGTATAGTTTTGTTCAAATATGGCATGACTTACAGTTTATGTGCTGTTTTAACAAAGAGCATAAATTAATCATAAAATCTTATGGAATCTTGAATAATGGATTACATTTCTTTGTCATTTAAACAATTCAAATGCAACAAAAAAATACAGAAATTAACAGAAATCAATTTAAATACATTTGCATATTGATTGTGATTTACACTTTCTAATGATTACACAGGCGCACATCCTATTAAAATATACATGCATGAAATGAGCCACCAAACTGTTTGTAATGTCAAGCGTGATGGCATATTGATGTGAAAAGAGTAGTGATATAAGTAGAAGACCTAGCTTGACCCACAGTCAGAAACACATTCAGAGGCACACCCACTCACATCATACAGGACTGTACAGCAACACAGAAGACTTCTGGCAGTAAGACAGCAGTTGTCTCCTTTGGCCACCAGGGGGAGTATAATACATTAGGAAGGGACCCCAGGGGACAGACACTCAAGGAGGCATTTTTACGTATTGTTCTAAAACGCATTCATCATAGTTGGAAAATCTGTCGCGTATTTAATGAAAACGATCCCTATGATTTGATCTATCGAAAAATAAGAAACACATTTCCCTAATGAGCTTTACATATTGTCTATAATTCATAAAATGTGCCATAGAAGGTTTGTTGTTGCTATACGAATGAAATGCAGAGTACTCTTCTACTCACTAGTCACAATGTAAACTAATCGCTACCATTGATTGGCTACTTGATGAGGATAGTCTATCTCCTGGTGGGCAATACCCAAGGTTGCAACCTCAACTAGCCTACAGTATATAAGGCCGTTTCGGTTCGGTTATCTGTATGTTACTGTACAACAACTGCACGTGTTCAGCTCAACCCCGAAGCCCGTCCCATCCCCTGCATATCCATACCAGTTCAAAGGAGGAGGCGTGGATAGGACTTTTGTTACCTGTATTAGAGTACCTGCAGCTACATGGAAAGAATTTAAGATGTCGTCAAGGGAGAGGAACTGCAACCGATGTGTCACGGCTTCAATACAGCGAGATTCTATTGAAAAAGAGGACATTGCACCGGGTGTAAATGTACCTGGCGCTAGCAAGAACAAGTGAGAATACATAACTTGCCCTACTTTGATACAAAGGACGAAATATAAGAACGCTTCACTCGAGAACTCATCTTTCTCCTCGACCCCTCTCTCTCACTCTCATAAGTGTTTCGTTTTTTAACACGCACGTTTTGGATCAACATCACTCTGCGACTCTCACCTGTGACGCGTTGACAATGGATTTCAGACGGCTAAATATTTCAAAGGTGTTTAGATTTGACATTTTGGAAAACAGAAGTTACAGGCCTATCTGCATCTGGAAAGGTTAGGTATTGTAGTGTTGCCAATGTGAACGTAAGCGTGACCATTTCATTCTAGTGAATGGCCAGTCCCAGAAGCGGTTATGATCATGCACAGACCCCTCCGAAGGTGGACTTTTTACGTCATCTTGTGTTTTGGCATCATCTACTTAAGGCTTGGGTAAGTGTAAATGTACTTATTGCAACTGTCAATATGTTTATGTTGCTTTGTTGTGTGTATTACTATTTTAAATATAGCCTACAACACGCTGTACCACATACGGCTATGGATATTCTGAATGCATACAAATGCAGTGTAATTCGGGCAATAATTCGACGCACCTGCCCTTTTGACCTAAATGACATATAACAAACTAACTAAAAAAAACTCTGTGTTTTCCGTCCATGTCAGTGTTCAAATGAACCTGACACCCATAGCCATCAGGGACAACTTCTGGACGCTTGCGTAAAAGCCGTCCAATTATTTAGCGGTTTGCAAAAACCCCCAAAGAAGATGAATCCATATTCAATTAGAGTTGTTGTTCATCTGCTCAGAGTCTGGTTGGTCTGTCGCTCTATAGCGAGATCATTTGACCCGCTGTCTGTCTCCACCGCTCCGGCTCACTGCTGCATTCCTTCATTAATAGCGACAGACTGGTTGAGTTGTATTTCCACATTCCACAGCCTAGACTGAGTTTTTACCTGTTTTGCAATAGCTCACCTTGATGCATAAAGAGAGATGATTTATACATGTTCTGTGTTTGCAAAAACAAAAAGAGATGCCATACCTCATAGAGAAAAATGATATGCAACCAGTTCATAAAAAATAAAACACATTTATTTCAACAAGAGGTAAGCCTTTCAGACTAGCGTTGCTCCTCATACCAGAATCCATAGCCATGTCATAGTTATCAAAACAACAGGTGTCATTCCCCAGCTCGTTCCATTGCTGTGATCCTTGAGTGAAATAGGCCTAACGGATAACCTCCACGGGTATTCATATCTAAACAGTTCAAATAGGAAAAAATCACTCCAAGTGAAGCGTCACCAGATATCTCATGGTTTCATCAAGCAAAACCAGTTAGTTCATTCCCGCGCCTACTACCCCCCTCCATCAGCCTGGGAAAATCTTTCACGATGACCTCTTCACACACAATACGTGGAGTCTGCAGGTGACGAGTGAAATCACGTTGGGCTGAAGCGATTGTGCAGACAGAGCCTTTCATTCACCGGGTTCAACGCAAAGATGCACCTTGCGGATCCTGTGTATTAAAACGTCTAATTCTGCAGTGAGACTGTGAGAGCTTGATGGTATTAAAACCTTAACCTGCAGTACTCTTTTATGGATAGACTGAAGCCATTAATAACACATCATATTAATTGATCATTTATATACAGTTAGTTATTAGGCTATTCACAATGTATGCCTATTAATTAAATAACGATATGGTCACATGAACTTTTTGAACAAGCATTGGATAAAATGTTTGCAATACAATTGAATATATTTGCTTTACGCCATTACGCACGGACGTTTTTTTTCTCACCCTGATGATGTGTGTGTGAATCAGTAGGCCTAAAGATGAAACCGTCACTGAGTGCGCCAGTGTTTGTTTACTTTGGAGTTTGATTTGATGAATGAAATACAGCTTGTCCAGGGTAGCAGCGGATCACTATCACCCCATGGTTCTGTTGTGGCGCAGAAGTGGGCGGATAGCAGTGTCTCTCTCTGCCCAATGGCAGCCACGACTCTCATGAGAGTGAAGAAAGGCACTTTTCTGCCATCCAAAATCCCTAAAACCATCATCATTCCGGCTCGGAAACCACACTCTGTAACAGCCTCTACCGCTGAGAGATGACAGAGCCAATCTCCGCGCCCGCTGCACACTCACGGCCCTGGGACTGGGAGCTGCATAGCACCGCCACTCAAGCAAGCACCGCAAACGCATCGCAGCAAACGGGGAGTCAGCTCTTTGATTTTGGAGCAAAGGGGAACTAAAACGAGCGACATCAAGGAATTAAAAAGGAGTTTATCACAGTATTTCTTTTCACTCCATCAGAAAGCGGCCATTTGTTCAATGTCATCATGATCATCTTGTCGTCGCGCGGTGTACTGCTGTCAGTCTACTATCCACAGATCTTCCTCGTCCTTACGAGTGGGAGCTACCTGTAAGTTGACCCAATCAACGGGCCCCTTAGTTAGCTCACTTGTGTGCTTTTGTGTTCCAAGACATACTGAGTAGGCCTATATGAATTTCATTTTCGATGTACTTGATGGATAATTCTGTTGTTAAATCTCTCTCTGAAAGATTGGCGCAGGTTGTTGGTTAAGGTATGGTTGTTTGCTTCCACAGCGTACGTCCCTAATAAAAACGGTTTGAATATAGAACATACAACATTGTTGAATATAGAACAAGTCATTTAAGGCAACTAGGTTATATCAAACTGAAGATTCAACATTATTTCGATGTCAGCGCTTTTCTGCTTGGCTGTGCATTTTACGCACCGAATTTGATTGAATATTGGGTATTTCCAGACATTCGATTGTGTTCTAAAGACTTTACCGTTTAAAATGACACAATTATACTCAACATCTATTCGTTATCAAAGCATACATGTATGCTTCAGGTAGCTGGGGAATCCCTCCGGTCCACGTGGTAAATAACGGATCGAGTTATACGTCGATGTCAATTACCCGAAGTCCTATTTTATGGGCAGGTTGTAACACAGGACTTGCTTCTGATGAGGTAATATAAATACTTTTTTGTTAGGTCTATTTATTCTTCTTAAAGACCCAAATCCTCCTTAAAACATTGTAATGACGGTTGGACACGGTTTCATTTGGCCACAGAGTGGCAGAGATGTTCAAGACAATTACATGGAGAGAGAACATTATTTCATTTTTCCCCCTATGTTAGCAAACCCCGAAGGTATGAATAGCTTTTACGCATGCATTGGATTATTACCTGTCACAGTTTTGGATATGGATTCGGATTTATGCATTACATCACTCATGGTTTTATGCAGATCTACCAAGGTATAATTTAAAGCCACATCTGGAAAAGTGGCTGTAAAACATCGGTCTCTGACATGTATGCACGTGATTGACACTAGTCATAATACTTGCGTCATTGAATCAGTTGCTCTCGCAAGATAACGTTTTATTTTCGGTTTAAAAATAATTACCGAACCATACTTTGAATCCATCCTGGAGCCCCCAAATTTGATGTTGCTGGAGACCCCAAACTTGATGTTAAAATATATGTGGTTTATGGTTGCAGTTAAAAGTGGCTATGCCTATGTTTAGTATGGATTTGCACATTATAAACTACATACCATCGTTTGAATTGATCATTTAAACATGCTTAATTACAGTACAGTACAGCAAATAAAATAGGTTTAAGGATGAGGATGTTTTTAAAGTGGAAAAAGAAAAGAGAGGATTGTGATCCATCCTCCAAGGTGCTCCTTTCTCTCTCATTACATGTGCAACTCATGTTTATATGGTTCAACTCACATTGACATTTGGTGAACTGTATGGGTGGCAAATGACTCATCCTCACACAGAGGGATTAGTCAGAGTACGCTATCATTCAATTAAATCATATTCAATTAAGGTCAATCACACATTTAAAGTTGCCTTTATTGCACCACGTCACCAAATAGGATCAGTATACGGTTTTTAAAACGGGGAACTTTAGAAATACGTTTTGTTCCATATTAAACCCTAATAACATCAACGTGGAATAAGACATGAAAACGAGCTCCATTGCTGTTCTTCTCATTTATCTTGCCTTCAAATAGGCCTACATATATTACGCACGTTTTAAAAGCTTTTCATTAGATAACTATTTGTTTTTAATTAAGGTAAATATTATTAATTCATATCCTTAATTTCCACAAAACAAATCTTACAGGTTTATTTCGTTTCACAATTGATATTCCAGCAATTTGCCACTGGAGCACTTTGTGTCGGACATCTTGTTTCTCAGTGAGACATACCTGTGAGCTTAATGCTGTGTCCTATCAAAGGCATTTTCTCTGATGGAATAGGTGTGTGTAGCCCCATCCAACCCAACACTTTATAATGGAAGGTTTTGCCTGCACAATAATACACTGTGGGAATCCTTGGATTTGCTATTGTTAACATCCCTACATAGCCTACTGTACATTTCTGGTAGCAGAATTGTTTCTATAATGAACAAAAATATGAATGCAACATGCAATAATATCAACAATTTTACTGAGTTACAGTTCATATAAAGAAATCAGTCAATTTAAATAAATTCATTAGTCCCTTATCTATGGATTTCACATGACAGGGCATAGGCCCACCCACTAGGGAGCCAGGCCCAGCCAATCAGAAATAGTTTTTTTGCCACAAAAGGCCTTTATTACAGACATAAATACTCCTCAGTTTCTTCAGCTGTCCAGGTCACTGGTCTCAGACAATCCCGCAGGTGAAGAAGCAGGATGTACAGGTCCAGGGATGGTGTGGTTACACGTGGTCTGCGCTTGTGAGACCGGTTGGACATGCTGAAATAATGATCTAAAATGACGTTGGAGGCTTATGGTAGAGAAATTTACTTTAAATTCTCTGGCAACAGCTCTGGTGGACATTCCTGCAGTCAGCATGCCAATTTTAGAGTGGCCTTTTATTGTCCCCATGCAGCACAAGGTGCACCTGTGTAATGATCATGCTGTTTAATCATCTTCTTGATATGCCACACCTGTCAGGTGAATAGATTACCTTGGCAAAGGAGAAATGCTCACTAACAGGGATTTAAACAAATTTGTACACAACATTTGAGACTTATAAGCTTTTGTGCTTTTGGAAAATTTCTGAGATCTTTTATTTCATCTCATTAAACATGGGACCAACACTTTACATGTTGCGTTTATACAGTATTTCTGTTTAGTATATATTGTAGATCTTTTTTTTTCATTCAAAACATTTACCAAAAGTACTTAACCTAACGATATGAAGACCGGATAACACATTTTTGGTTAACACATTTTTGGTTAACACATTTTTTGGTTAACACATTTTTTGGTTAACACATTTTTGGTTAACACATTTTTTGGTTAACACATATTCACAATATCTAATTTGAGCAGGCAATGGGGCTCCTAGCTGTGTCTATTGCAGTGCTCTCTGTCGCAAACTGCTACTGTGCACACAGAGTTGTCACTAAGCAAACAGAATCGCATTTGTGCACTTTGATGATGCAGGGATTTAACAGCTTAACTGAGGAACGCTCTGTTTTGCATTGTCTGCTGCTTTTGCAAGCCCATGTTAGATAGTGATACTGGGAATTGGCAGCTGGAAATGGCAAGGATACTATTACCCAAGAGAACAATAGCAACATCATTAAGCTCCTCATAATCACTGTAATAGTCAGTGAGGTGCACAGTGACTCATTGCTGACCGAGAAGCGACACACAGGTATTACTGTTATTATTGTTGTTATAGGATATTTGGGATCTATGTCTGCCAAACTCTTTTGTTCTCCTGACTGTGTCACGTGGTGTAATCCAGAGCATCTGTTTACCTTGCTAGAGCTTCAGTCACATTGCACCTGACCTCATAAACATTAGCATAATGCAGTATATGATTCCAACATACATTTAAACCACTAACTCCATGGGGGTTGTTTTACAGTAGAGAAGGTTGGTGGAGCATTTGAATGGTTTTGTTTAGTAGACATCGAGGAACAGCAGGTTTGAGAGGTATGCAGAGTTATTTTAGTGCTCTGTGCTTCACAAATGATTTGCTTTATATCTCAATTTCAGTTTTGGATGGATATGAAGCTGAGATTTCTAAAGGCATTTGCCAGACTTTGATTATGCACCTGATTTCTTAACGCCTGCATGGTGGTTATGTTATCTTTGCAAAGATCAAAGCATGAGTGAGCTTCATTTATCATATGGTTTTGGATATGAAAAACAGAGAGGTATATGTTGCTTAGGATGCACAGCAGTTTTGAAGAAAGCAGGGATGTCTGAATCATCTCTTTTGAACTAATGAAATCCTTTTGCAGTTCATTTGAGTTCATTGGGCTTAAATGTTTGAATCTGTAAGAATTTTAAACAACTTTTGCAACTGAAGCTCACCCACAACACATCCATAGTACATCCTCCTCTAGTGCAGATGAAGTACCAAAGAGCCTGAATTAGACAGAAGTATTTCTTGTTGCTAGAGATGACTGGTTGCCGTTATGGTTTAATTTGAACATGTCATGTGGTTTTACATTCAAGGTTTATTTTCTATCTGGAGAGAGCCAAACAATCAAGATGAACATGTTTGGCCATAACCAATTTACAATCAATATTCATTCACTCTTTGGGTTGTTTGAGTCAGAGGGGCAGTATGGTTTTTTTCCATAATCGTTTTGAAGGGGAATCCACAAAATGCAGTCGACCCCGCTCTCTCTTCTCTCCCTCTTTTCTTTGTCACACTCCCTTCTCTCCTCTCTCCCCCTTTCTCTCTTCTCTCCCTCTCTCCTCTCTCCCCCTTTCTCTCTTCTCTCCCTCTCTCCTCTCTCCCCCTTTCTCTCTTCTCTTCCTCTCTCCTCTCTCTCCCCTTTCTCTCTTCTCTCCCTCTCTCCTCTCTCCCCCTTTCTCTCTTCTCTTCCTCTCTCCTCTCTCTCCCCTTTCTCTCTTCTCTCCCTCTCTCCTCTCTCTCCCCTTTCTCTCTTCTCCCCCTCTCTCTCTCCCCCCTTTCTCTCTTCTCTCCCTCTCTCTCTCTCCCCTTTATCTCTCTCTCTCCCTCTCTCTCTCTCTCTCTCTCTCTCTCTCTCTCTCTCTCTCTCTCTCTCTCTCTCTCTCTCTCTCTCTCTCTCTCTCTCTCTCTCTCTCTCTCTCTCTACCCCTACTGTCGTTTTTCGCTGACACACAACTTGCCTGCATCAGCCTGCCCTGCTTGTGGTAAAGCCCTTGAAGGCCTACGTCAGACATCAAAGCTGGCATTCGTCTTCATGCTCTTTTACGGCTCCTACTGACATGTTTGAAAGGCATGTATCTGCAGGGTTTGGATGGCTATAAACACTCTGATGGAGAAATAACCCCATTTGTTTAGCCGTCTGTTTTCTGGTACATGACTGTTCCAAACCCAACATGTGTTAGGAACAGGGATGATATTAAGTCCCAAGGCGGTGATCAGAGGTGCTACAGAACAGCCTCTGAGGAGCAGAAGCTCCAAGGTGTCATGTCACGGGTTAAATGGCTGCTTGGTCTAGGGTTAACCCTCGAGGACTTATACCTCATTGGGCTTGCAGAGAGGCTGGTGTCGGAAACCTTGCTATTAGCCAGGCATACTGTAGCATAGCTCTCAAAATGTGGATAAAGGAAAGAAATCTCGCACAGGAAAGATATTTCTAGGCGGTGCAGTACACTGCATGCGTGCTTTAAACAGATCAATCTCAAATTCGTCGGGATAACATAGTTGTGTGTGACTTCTTGGTTGAGAAGCCCAGTTACAAATTGAAGGCACGGTTGTGCCGGTGCAAGGCTTGCCCAGCTCCCTCATGCCTGGAAACAATTCTAGCCATGTTACCTAACAATTAACGCAAAACTCCCAACTCATTTCTCTACGATCACGAGCCAAACCAATGCGGAGAGGCATTGTCAGTAAGCAAATAAACACAATGTCATTTTCTGCCTTGGATCTGTTTTACAATCCTCTGCAGCGTCAGATATTGGTTTCAGATGCTCTCTTTGCTATCTCACCTCTAATCTATTAAATTGTAATATAATCATCATATAAAACAGCACTGAGTAATTAAGGAATGCTCATCAAGGCTTTGATTTAATTTATTCCTGGTCTGGAGAGGCCTAAAGTCTATGTAATCTATCCTGCAGTAGCACTGACTGACTATGTGTGTGTGTGTGTGTGTGTGTGTGTGTGTGTGTGTGTGTGTGTGTGTGTGTGTGTGTGTGTGTGTGTGTGTGTGTGTGTGTGTGTGTGTGCGCGTGCGTGCGTATGTATGTGCATGTGTCTTTACCTCCCGATCCATAGGGCCCTGTCTTCCGTGGTGGCATTGGGTGCCAACATCATCTGCAACAAGATCCCTGGGCTGGCCCCTCGTCAGAGGGCCATCTGCCAGAGCCGCCCGGATGCCATCATCGTGGTGGGGGAGGGCGCCCAGCTGGGCATCAACGAGTGTCAGTACCAGTTTCGCTACGGCCGGTGGAATTGTTCCGCCCTGGGGGAGAGGACTGTCTTCGGACAGGAGCTGCGAGTAGGTCAGTCTGGGCACCTTGGGCCTGTCTCAAGGCTGGGGGGGGATTTGGCTTTGGAGGGGGAGATCCTTGTCTGCTGCACTATGGTCTGACGCTGTAATGTCTTCAACTCAGAAAGACATGTATGTCAGATTTAGATTCAGAGTGTTTCATTGTCACATGTACAGGGTTGTAGGTGTGATCGCAGGGTACAGAGAACATCTTAGGCTCCGAGCTCCAACATGCAGGACTAAGTGGAATAAAATAATGAAAATGGTAATAAAAAACAACAACAATAGAAACAGAAATCATAACTGTAACAGTGATGAATAAATACATGTCCATTGGAGTGGAGGCAGAGAAAGACTGTTGAGGGGGTGGGGGGGGGGGAATGACAATAGGGGGAGCAGCATGACCATTGGGGGGGAACCAATTGAAATAAAAACAATACCAATTATAATAAAACTAAAATAAGTTTGCTACATTTGTGGGGAGGCATGAGGCTGACATTTTAAGAGTTACTTCAAATCTTATTTGCAGGGAGGACTGGATTGCAATCAGGGTGGGAAATTAACACCAGCCACCAGCCAAATGTTTGTAGATTTTGGAATTGGCTGGTAGAATGTCTATTCTTACCAGCCACATTGGAGGGTGGTCACACAGAGCATTTGGGAGTAGTAAAACAAAATGTCCCCAAAGACAACATGTAAAAAAGCAACAACAACGTGTGTGTGTGTGTGTCATCTCTGAAAAAGAGAATCTCAATGCTACAGTGGTGAAAGCGGGATGGGGTACAGTGTTTTCTGTTATTTATCTGGTAAACAAATTGTGTGTCTGGTAAAATTAGGGCATCCACCGGTGACTGGTGGACCAAAGAGTACCTTTCCCACCCTGATTGCAATGGTAGTCATCGGTCATTGAAGCTGTGATGGAAAACATGTTACATTTTGAATGGAGCCTTCTCTAAATGGTAGCCTTAGAGCAGAACTCAATACACTACCAAGCCCCGACCCCCGTAGCCTTGTGAAAAATGGCTCTTCACAAGCCAAACCCAAGCTGTACACATCAGAGTCAAACTTTAACCAACTGAGTACAACTCTATTGTATAACCATACATATTGTCAATGGTTGCTTAGTGCACTCAACTCAAACTCAAACACGTCTTCATTATGTTACCATTCCAACATATTCCAGTCCGGTGTGTCCTCATCTCAATTCACACTGTTACTTTTCTGCAGCATGGCTTGGTTTCTGTTGATGTAAGATTTGCATTGAACTTCTGGTTAAAAGTATGCCGTACATTGCTGGCTGTACCAAAGTTATGGAGAGGTTACCAGAAGCACTAAAGTCTAATGGGGAAAAAGTATGGTGGAAAAATGATATAGCAAATGAGGAGACAACCAATGGTATTATTGTAGAGAACGTTGTTGAACCAAAATACTGTAGATGGCCACATCTGTTGTTCATCTTAGGAAACTAGTTGTGTCCATTGCTTGGTTTGTGTGTGTGTATGCGTGTGTGTGTGTGTGTGTGTGTGTGTGTGTACATACAGTCAGAACAAGCTACAAACAGACAAACATTTACATTTACATTTACGGTGTTTTCGTTGGAAACGGCATTCTGCAGAGCTCTTCTGCATGGCTTTTTTTACAAGGACTTTTATAAATTTCCTTTCATTTACAAATGTTTTGTTGCTGTTAAAGTGCGGTTTGACTATGCATTTAATCCAATAGCTCTGTTAACAATCACTGCTATTTAAGAGCGGCTGACTTAGCTCCAACCCCTCTAAAAGCATTTTTCTTTGTTGTAATTCTGGCGCTTTAGTAAAGGGTCTCGTCTCATTTTCTTCTGTTTTCAGCATCTCTTTTGCACTTCTTTTTCATCTTTTCTTTTTTTGCCAAGCTTCAGAGAGACTTGAAGAGAACAGCACCGCGGGGAATGCCTTGCTTATCACTGAGAACATGATCAGGCTACTGCATGTCTCTTACTGGATCTTATTTTCTTCCCTCTGCTGCTTATGCTTTTAGACCATTTGTATGACTTCTTCTAATTATTTGACTCATGAACCCGGCCACATCTATGGTCAAAGCCTTAACTCAGTCAGGCATGTACTTTAACTTTAGAGGGATGCTTCCCTCTATCCTATACCCTGAGAGGGAGACAGAGAGAGAGAGAGAGAGAGAGAGAGAGAGAGAGAGAGAGAGAGCGATTCCTTGTTCTCTACAGTAGCCATACTGTCCTCTATGATAATCTGTGGCAGTGAAACCAGGGATGTTTCACTACAGTCTCTCAGAACTAGAGCCAGACGATGGGTACTGGTACTGTACAGTATGACTCACACTGGTTCGTGATTGGCTGCTACCAGGTCCTCCATGGGTGAATTACCTGTGAGGTCACCTGCTCCAGTACTGTAGGTAGAAAGGTCATTGGATGGCCATTCAGTCAGTATTTAGCTCAGGGTTTTCATGTCTCTTACTGGGTCATCATGGGACACCACATCAACCAGCACTGCTGCATGTCAACTTCCACTTCTAAAAGTGGCCCTATTTAGTGCTTTCCGTAAACACCTTATTGTCAACCTGCCATTGGGTTTTTCAATGCCGCTTGTTTATGATACTAGTTTGATATTTACAATTAGTGAACATTGAGAGTAGCCGTGCTCTCTAATTGTGTTGTATTTATGACAGTAGTGTTGTTCAGTGTGGGATATGAAGTCATGGAATACACCTCCTTAGTAGACAAACATTCCAATCCTTTTCCTTCTCCTCCCACATAATCAACTCCTAGGAAAAGGTCCCTGTTCTGCTCCTGCTGAAGTTTTTCATTCAAATCCCCAAATTATGAACACTAAACCTTTCCTCTTCTCAATGATCCAGTCTTCATTTTGGATCGGGGGAGATGCCGTCGTTTTCTGAAGAGTGAAAGATCAGGGAACCACAAGCCTAATGCTTTCTCTCTGTGCTGCTTGCACTTGGATGGAGTCGGTCAGTTTGGCCGGGTTCCGTGGTATTACATTCGCCTTCCAGGAAAGGACACATTAATAGCTGGGTTATTGAGAATTACAGAACCCCAAATATCTTGATTCAAGGAAAGATTCTGTTTCAGAAAAGGCCAGTAATTTGATATTTATTTCTGTGTTATACTGTAAATATAGATCCTTTCGAGAAAAAGGGTGCTGCTGGCTAACACAGCGCTCCTCGACACTGGCACTTGTGTTCCGTGGGACTTTAAATGATGGATGGAAACATGCTCATTACGGCCATGTCCTTCAACAGTTCCTCTATTGTGCGAAGAGTCGTTGGCTCTCCTGTTATGTTCTAAATGACACGTTGGAGAACAAGACCGTAAACACTGAAACCTGGGTATTAAAATATGTTTGTGTTTCCTCCTATGGACACAGAAGATTTAGCAATCTCACTCACTCACGTTGTAGTATGCCACAGCACAATGACATTGGCACCACTCTGTAAGTTGAGCCGATAAAATATGGAGTGAATTATCCTGTGCTAACAGAAGTGGGTGTTATTGAACAGTATATTTCCCTCTATTAACAGTTAGTAACGCAATTGAAGTCAGATCCATCATCAAGGCAGGGAGGGGCTATGGATAGTCAAAGCAGATTGACGCAGTAGGGTTGGACAGAGACATGGAAAAAGCCAGGATAAATGGCAAGAGAGTGATACTCAGCAGCAAGTTTTTGATACAGTAAGAATAGTAGGGATGTATGGTGGGTTGTTTCCATCAGTAGGTTATCACAACCTGTGGGAAGTCAACACCTTGTCAGTTTCAACACTACTGGCTACTTTGGCCTGTTGCCAAAGTAGTTAAGATTACTGGTCAGTTAAGATATTAATGGCATCTTCAATTGGTAGTAGTTCATGTAAAAAGAACCCTGCCATTATTTGATGTGAAATAATAGATTGTAGGGAGCACCAGGGAAGTCCTATGCCCCTGAGCCTGAGCACCTTCAGCTTGAACAGCCTCAGCCTGAACAGAAGAGCAGAGCGCTTGATGTTAGCGATTATAGTATGAAAACAGACACCTTTCAACGGCTACACTCAGCATCAAAAGCAGATGTAGGCTCCGTCGTCTAACTGCCTTGCCCTGGTTACTTTCTATTTAACATTCCAACCAGTTTGTCACCATAGGGATTCATGCTTTTCATATCAAAGAGGTTCTTGTTGTGCTCAATAATGAAATATTGCAAAAGTTAAATCACTCCAGCCCCTGGCTCAGTCACTCTGTCCCCTGGCTGAATCACTCCGTCCCCTGGCTCAATCACTCTGTCCCCTGGCTCAATCACTCCGTCCCCTGGCTCAATCACTCTGTCCCCTGGCTCAATCACTCTATCCCCTGGCTCAATCACTCTGTCCCCTGGCTCAATCACTCTGTCCCCTGGCTCAATCACTCTGTCCCCTGGCTCAATCAGTCTGGCCCCTGGCTCAATCACTCTGACCCCTGAATCACTCTGTCCCCTGGCTCAATCACTCTGCCCCCTGGCTCAATCACTCTGCCCCCTGGCTCAATCACTCTGTCCCCTGGCTCAATCACTCTGTCCCCTGGCTCAATCACTGACCCCTGGCTCAATCACTCTGACCCCTGGCTCAATCACTCTGACCCCTGGCTCAATCACTCTGGCCCCTGGCTCAATCACTCTGTCCCCTGGCTCAATCACACTGACCACTGGCTCAATCACTCTGACCCCTGGCTCAATCACTCTGACCCCTGGCTCAATCACTCTGACCCCTGGCTCAATCACTCTGTCCCCTGGCTCAATCACTCTGTCCCCTGGCTCAATCACTCTGTCCCCTGGCTCAATCACTCTGTCCCCTGGCTCAATCACACTGACCACTGGCTCAATCACTCTGACCCCTGGCTCAATCACTCTGTCCCCTGGCTCAATCACTCTGACCCCTGGCTCAATCGCTCTGTCCCCTGGCTCAATCACTCTGACCCCTGGCTCAATCACTCTGTCCCCTGGCTCAATCACTCTGTCCCCTGGCTCAATCACTCTGTCCCCTGGCTCAATCACTCTGACCCCTGGCTCAATCACTCTGTCCCCTGGCTCAATCACTCTGTCCCCTGGCTCAATCACTCTGGCCCCTGGCTCAATCACTCTGACCCCTTGCTCAATCACTCTGGCCCCTGGCTCAATCACTCTGGCCCCTGGCTCAATCACTCTGACCCCTTGCTCAATCACTCTGTCCCCTGGCTCAATCACTCTGACCCCTGGCTCAATCACTCTGTCCCCTGGCTCAATCACTCTGTCCCATGGCTCAATCACTCTGTCTCCTGGCTCAATCACTCTGACCAATGGCTCAATCACTCTGTCCCCTGGCTCAGTCAGTCCTCCCCCTGGCTCAATCACTCTGTCCCCTGGCTCAATCACTCTGTCCCCTGGCTCAATCACTCTGACCTCTGGCTCAATCACTCTGTCCCCTGGCTCAATCTATTAGAGACTGGAGAACTCAACCCACAGGCTTTGATTCAATGACAAAGCAATGCACTAGTAGTCTATCCCTTAGTTTTTTGACCAGGTTGCTTTTAAACAAAACTATCTGCTCAATTATCAGAGAGGAGAAGCTGTCAGACTAACAGGCAGTTCTCGCAGGCTGTGAGTTGAGTTATAGCGCTGAGCCTGACATTGCATTGCACTTTGTTTTATTAGCAGAAGCAGCAGGCTGACAGACAGACAGACAGACAGACAGACAGACAGGCAGGCAGGCAGGCAGGCAGACAGGCAGGCAGGCAGGCAGGCAGGCAGACAGGCAGGCAGGCAGAAAGACAGGCAGGCAGGCAGGCAGGCAGGCAGGCAGTGAGTTGAGTTATAGAGCTGAGCCTGACTCCATGAGTACAGCTCTGGAGAGAGGCACTCCAAGGCACGACCAGGTAGGAGGCGAACGGACTGCAAGAGAAATGCCGACCAGCTCCAACTGCCTGGTTACCAAGCAAACGAGTGCTTTAGGAAGAGGCGAAAACAAACAGGGGTGGAATGTTCCATCTCTATTTCCCCTCCCCTGGACCCATAGCAAACAGTATCATCTCCCCAAGGAAGCTCTGTCTCACTCCCACACAGCCCGGGGGGTGGGCTGAGAGGTGTAGACAGGGTGGGCTGAGAGGTGTAGACGGGGTGGGCTGAGAGGTGTAGACGGGGTGGGCTGAGAGGTGTAGACGGGGTGGGCGGAGAGGTGTAGACAGGGTGGGCTGAGAGGTGTAGACGGGGTGGGCTGAGAGGTGTAGACGGGGTGGGCTGAGAGGTGTAGACGGGGTGGGCTGAGAGGTGTAGACGGGGTGGGCTGAGAGGTGTAGACGAGGTGGGCTGAGAGGTGTAGACGGGGTGGGCTGAGAGGTGTAGACGGGGTGGGCTGAGAGATGTAGACGGGGTGGGCTGAGAGGTGTACACGGGGTGGGCTGAGAGGTGTAGACGGGGTGGGCTGAGAGGTGTAGACGGGGTGGGCTGAGAGGTGTAGACGGGGTGGGCTGAGAGGTGTAGACGGGGTGGGCTGAGAGGTGTAGACGGGGTGGGCTGAGAGGTGTAGACGGGTGGGCTGAGAGGTGTAGACAGGGTGGGCTGAGAGGTGTAGACAGGGTGGGCTGAAAGGTGTAGACAGGGTGGGCTGAGAGGTGTAGACAGGGTGGGCTGAGAGGTGTAGACGAGGTGGGCGGAGAGGTGTAGACAGGGAGGGCTGAGAGGTGTACAGTAGACCGGGTGGGCTGAGAGGTGTAGACGGGGTGGGCTGAGAGGTGTAGACGGGGTGGGCTGAGAGGTGTAGACGGGGTGGGCTGAGAGATGTAGACGGGGTGGGCTGAGAGGTGTACACGGGGTGGGCTGAGAGGTGTAGACGGGGTGGGCTGAGAGGTGTAGACGGGGTGGGCTGAGAGGTGTAGACGGGGTGGGCTGAGAGGTGTAGACGGGGTGGGCTGAGAGGTGTAGACGGGGTGGGCTGAGAGGTGTAGACAGGGTGGGCTGAGAGGTGTAGACAGGGTGGGCTGAGAGGTGTAGACGGGGTGGGCTGAGAGGTGTAGACAGGGTGGGCTGAGAGGTGTAGACGGGATGGGCTGAGAGGTGTAGACGGGGTGGGCTGAGAGGTGTAGACAGGGTGGGCTGAGAGGTGTAGACGGGGTGGGCTGAGAGGTGTAGACGGGGTGGGGTGAGAGGTGTAGATGGGGTGGGCTGAGAAGTGTAGACGGGGTGGGCTGAGAGGTGTAGACGGGGTGGGCTGAGAGGTGTAGACGGGGTGGGCTGAGAGGTGTAGACGGGGTGGGCTGAGAGGTGTAGACGGGGTGGGCTGAGAGGTGTACAGTAGACGGGGTGGGCTGAGAGGTGTAGACGGGGAGGGGTTCAGAAGGGGAGGATCGGAGTGCTGTGTTGCCGGGGTAGGCCGAGCCAAACAGACGTCTAGCCAGATAAATGATGAGCAAGTCAGCAGGTTCATTGAAAGCCACTTGAGTGGAACATTCTAGATCAGGAGCTGAAGATGGAAACTACTACGCCCCTAAACAGACCAGCTCCCCCGCCCGGCCCCGGATCAGACAAGGTCACTGTCAATAGATCACATCGCTCCATAAGTCACGGTGATTAGAGTGTGTTTTTATCTCTGTTTAGAAGTGGGCTGCACAGAGGAAGGTGAATCATGTTTTGGCATTGTGTTGGAGGAGAGTTTGACTTATACAGGTCACTCCAAAGTAATATCTGTGATTTATAGTGCTGAGGGATTAATCAAAATTCTGGTTAGTTTTTATTTATTTTTAACAATGAATTGACCCAAGTTAGTTCCATTATTTGAATTCCATTTCGTTCTGGTTTTTTTTTCTGTGAGCTCAATGCGCACATTGCTCAGTTTCTCTAGAGGTATATCAGATCAAACGATGCAGTACGGAGTTGTAGTTTCCAACAGGCCAAGGTTGTACATAGTTTAGCGCAGAAAATGTGGTAATTAACTACAATGACCATAATCCATAAAAGTATGCCTTATTTACTTTATAGAACTACTAAATTGATTTTGTCAGACAGCATAGACAGCAACTCTATGGAGATGAGATGATGACTTTGAATGAAATAATAAAGCCATCATATAAAACAAATGTAATATAGGCTACACAACAACTGGAATATTTTATTAAAGTAAAGTAATGTGAATAAATGATAAGCAAGTGATAAGTGATAAGCAGTAATGGGCAGTCACTACCATCATGGGACTTGTATTCATTGTTTTACTCTGTGTTGTTACAGCGTTCAACCAACATCATGCATAGTGCATTTAATGTAAAAAATAATATATCGAAACCAAAGTAGAAACCGTGATTCTTTTTTAATAATCGAACCAAAAACAAACCGACCTCAAAAGCACTAATTGATCAGCACTCGTGATTGAATTGGATATATTTTGTGTTTATGTTTTTGTATTAATGGCTCTTGTCAGATAAAGTATGAGGTGCGCTAGATTGCGGTTGGAGCAAAAACCTACAGGAAGGTAGAGCTCCAGCAACAGGGTATGAGAGCCCTGTGCTAGGCTCATAGGGGTTCAAATAAATCAGGGTTTCCCAAAATCGATCCTGGGGCCCCACCGGGTGCACATTTTGTTTTTTGTCCTAGCACTACACAGCTGATTCAAATAATCAAAGCTTGATGATGAGTTGCAAGTGATAGTGTATATTATTCATTTGCGGTTTGAGTGCAAACAAAGAAAGTATAGCTCTGTCTCATGGACTGTAACAAAGCCGAAGCTCACAATTGAAGGACAACTAATACTCCATTCCAATTATAAATTAATTGGTAAGAGTTCCTTCCCTTTCTCAGAATCACTTGATGGTCATTTGTTGTGAAAGAACGCAAATTCCGATGGTATCTACATACAGTTGAAGTCGGAAGTTTACATACACCTTAGCCAAATACATTTAAACTCAGTATTTCACAATTCCTGACATTTAATCCTAGAAAAATTTCCTGGCTTAGCTCGGTCAGGATGACCATTTATTTAAAAAATGTGAAATGTCAGAATAATAGTAGAGAGAATTATTTATTTCAGCTTCGTATATTTCATCACATTCCCAGTGGGTCAGAAGTTTACATACACTCAATTAGTATTTGGTAGCATTGCCTTTAAATTGTTTAACTTGGGTCAAACATTTCGGGTAGCCTTCCAGAAGCTTCCCACAATCATTTGGGTGAATGTTGGCCCATTCCTCCTGACAGAGCTGGTGTTACTGAGTCAGGTTTGTAGGCCTCCTTGCTCACACACGCTTTTTCAGTTCTGCCCACAAAATTTCAATAGGATTGAGGTCAGGGCTTTGTGATGGACACTCCAATACCTTGACTTTGTTGTCCTTAAGCCATTTTGCCACAGTGGAAGTATGCTTGGGGTCATTGTCCATTTGGAAGACCCATTTGCGACCAAGCTTAAACTTCCTGACTGATGTCTTGAGATGTTGCTTCAATATATCCACATAATTTTCCTCCCTCATGATGCCATCTAGTTTGTGAAGTGCACCAGTCCCTCCTGCAGCAAAGCACCCACACAACATGATGCTGCCACACCAACACTTCACGGTTGGGATGGTGTTCTTCGGCTTGCAAGCCTCCCCCTTTTTCCTCCAAACATAACTATGGTCATTATGGCCGAACAGTTCTATTTTTGTTTCATCAGAGCAGAGGACATTTCTCCAAAAAGTACAATCTTTGTCCCCATGTGCAGTTGCAAACCGTAGCCTGGCTTTTTTATGGCGGTTTTGGAGCAGTGGCTTCTTCCTTGCTGAGCGGCCTTTCAGGTTATATCAATATAGGACTCGTTTTACTGTGGATATATATACTTTTGTACGGGTTTCCTCCAGCATCTTCACAAGGTCCTTTGTTGTTGTTCTGGGATTGATTTGCACTTTTCGCACCAAAGTATGTTCATCTCTAGGAGACAGAACGCGTCTCCTTCCTGAGCGGTATGACGGCTGTGTGGTCCCATGGTGTTTATACGTACGTACTATTGTTTGTACAGATGAAGCGTTTGGAAATTGCTCCCAAGGATGAACCAGACTTGTGCAGTTCTACAATTTCTTTTGAGGTCTTGGCTGATTTCTTTTGATTTTCCCATGATGTCAAGCAAAGAGGCACTGAGTTTGAAGGTAGGCCTTGAATTACATCCACAGGTACACCTCCAATTGATTCAAATGATGTCAATTATCCTATCAGAAGCGTCTAAAACCAATGCACCATTTTCTGGAATTTTCCAAGCTGTTTAAAGGCACAGTCAACTTAGTGTATGTTTTCTTCTGACCCTCTGGAACAGTGAATTATGAGTGAAATAATCTGTCTGTAAACATATGTCGGAAAAATTACTTGTGTCATGCACAAAGTAGATGTCCTAACCGACTTGCCAAAACTATAGTTTGTTAACAAGAAATGTGGAGTGGTTAAAAAAGGAGTTTTAATGTGTATGTAAACTTCCGACTTCAACTGTAGAATCTGATCCTAATAATGAGCTATTATCCTCCCAAATCTAACAATGTATTAAAATGCACTGCCAAAATCAAAATCATACACATTTGATTTAATTTATTAATGTATTTTATGCTTTCTTCCAATTTGACAAAATTAAAGAAAGGCATTTTTCAATATTAATTATGTCCTGCTGAAAGTTTTCTACAACCGCTACTTTTTTCAAAGAAATATCTTGATACAGACATTGAAATGGAAAAGTCATATAGAAATCTGAAAATAAACATATTTCTTTAAAATATAAACTATTGGGACCCCCCCCCAAAAAAATATATATATAAAAAATAAATTATGGATCTTGAAGAACATTGTAAACAATGCTAAAAAGGAAATGCTATAAATTAATCTTTGAATCTCATTATCCCATGTCACAGTGGTCATCTATTTCCCTGTTCTCTCCCCATAATTCTACATCCAACATGACGAGTGGGGAGGGAAACAAAGTAATTCAATTCTTGCTAGAATAATGATTTGATGCCGCATCTGATTGCACATTCCATTCCACAGCCAAGTACTTTAACCAACCAATCCTTGTTTAATGTGGAGAGATTTTTTAAGAAATATTTTTTGGAAGAGCACTATAAGTTGATGCTTTGACACTCTCCCAAAATATCATTATTCACCTTTGTATAACACAGCTACTGAGGCTATTCCTTTTAGCATCACTGTTTCTCCTCTTCCTGTTGGCTATGTTATTCTCAAGTAAATTATTGTAATCAAATCTGATAATTATGCTATCATACTATCTACAGCGTTATTATGGATAGATATAGTATCTATTGATTTAATGTGAAACAAAATAATGTCCGTGAAGTTCTCCGAAAATGGAGTCACCCATAGCCAAGTAACTGATATCATGTGGATAACCCTATGCAAGTGATGCGTACATTGTGCTATGCTAGAGTGGCAGCAAATAAAATACCTATGTTTGGAGCCATCATCATGTGGGTAGGCCTAATCCACTGGCCTCCTCCCTGTCAAGCCGCTGAGGCCAGGGGAAACAGAGTGGGATGAGGGACTCCTAATGGAATCATGCAGGATGTGCATCACCATCTGTAGGCTTTATCAGGATCATTAGAGTTTATCTGTTGTCTGGCTGTGGGTTCCACTACAGTGTGGGCAGTATCTTTAGGCTTTATCAGGTACAGTAGCCTGGCTGTGAGTCGACCTACAGAGAGTGGGTTGTTAGTACCCAAGGCATGGCAAAGGTCAGATCTTTTTCCCCTTAGACAGTGGGCAGTGTTTTCCCTAATGCGTTTGTTGGCTAGGCGGGGCCCAACACCTACGTCAGGGAAACAGTGATGTCTGATCCCCATGGCTGGTCTCTCTTCCTCTCTCTCTCTCCCTCTTTCTCGCTCTCTCTTTCTCTCTCTCTCTTTCTGTATACCTCTCTCTTTCTCTCTCTGTATACCCACCCACTCTCTTTCTCTCTCTGTATACCCACCCACTCTCTTTCTCTCTCTGTATACCCACCCACTCTCTTTCTCTCTTTCCCTCTCTCTCTGTTTCTCTCTCTCTATATATATATATATATATATATACAGTGCATTTGGAAAGTGTTCAGACCCCTTGACTTTGTACACATTTTGCTACATTACAGCCTCATTATGAAATTGATTAAATCGTTTTTTCCCCATCAGTCTACACACAATACCCCATGATGACAAAGCAAAAACAGTATTTTTTTTATTTTACCAAACAGAAATATTACATTCACGTAAATATTCAGACCCTTTACTCAGTACTTTGTTGAAGCACCTTTCACAGAGATTATAGCTTCGAGTCTTCTTGGGTCTGACGCTACAAGCTTGGCACACTTGTATTTGGGGAATTTCTCCCATCCTTCTCTGCATATCCTCTCAAGCTATGTCAGGTTTGATGGGGAGCGTCATTGCACAGCTATTTTCAGTTTTCCCCAGAGATGTTCGATCGTGTTCAAGTCTGCCTGGGCCACTCAAGGACATTCAGAGACTTGTCCCGAAGCCACTCCTGCATTGTCTTGGCTGTGTGCTTAGTGTCGTTGTCCTGTTGGAAGGTGAACATTCACCCCAGTCTGAAGTCCTGAGTGCTCTGGAGCAGGTTTTCATCAAGGATCTCTCTGTACTTTGCTCTGTTCATCTTTCCTTCGATACTGACTAGTATCCCAGTCCCTGTCGCTGAAAAACATCCACACAGCATGATGCTGCCACCACCATGCTTCACCGTAGGGATGGTGCCAGGTTTCCTCCAGACATGATGCTTGGCATTCAGGCCAAAGAGTTCAATATTGGTTTCATCAGACCAGAGAATCTTGTTTCTCATGGTCTGAGAGTCTTTAGGTGCCTTTTGGCATGCGCCAAGTGGGCTGTCATTTGCCTTTTACAGAGGAGTGGCTTCCGTCTGGCCAGAAAAGGGCTGATTGGTGGAGAGATGCAGAGCTGGTTGTCCTTCTGGAAAGTTATCCCATCTCTACTGAGGAACTCTGGAGCTCTGTCAGAGTGACCATCGGGTTCTTGGTCACCTCCCTGACCAAGGCCCTTCTCTCCCGATTGCTCAGTTTAGCCGGACGGCCAGCTCTAGGAAGAGTCTTGGTGGTTTCAAACTTCTTCCATTTAAGAATGATGGAGGCCACTGTGTTTTTGGGGACCTTCAATGCTGCAGACATTTTTTGGTACCCTTCCCCAGATCTGTGCCTCAACACAATACTGTCTCTGAGCTCTTCAGACAATTTTTTTGACCTCATTTCTTGTTTTTTTCTCTGGCATGCACTGTCACCTGTGGGACCTTAAATAGACAGGTGTGTGCCTTTCCAAGTCATGCCCAATCAATTGAATTTACTCCAATCAAGTTGTAGAAACATCTCAAGGATGATCAATGGAAACAGGATGCACCTGAGCTCAGTTTCGAGTCTCATAGCAAAGGGTCTGAATACTTATGTAAATAAGGTATTTCTGTTTTTTATTTTTAAGAAATTTGCAAACATTTCTAAAAACATATTGTCATTATGGAGTATTGTCTGTAAATTGACAAGGGAAAAAAAATATGTATTTTTTCCCCTCATGTATACAATACCGTTCAAAAGTTTGGGATCACTTAGAAATGTCCTTGTTTTTGAAAGAAAATTACATTTTTTTGTCCATTAAAATAACATCAAATTGATCAGAAGTACAGTGTAGACATTGTAAATGACTATTGCAGCTGGAAACGGCAATTTTTTAATGGAATATCTACATAGGCGTACAGAGGTCCATTATCAGCAACCATCACTCCTGTCTTCCAATGGAACGTTGTGTTAGCTTGATTGATCATTAGAAAACCCTTTTGCAATTATGTTAGCACAGCTGAAAACTGTTGTTCTGATTAAAGAAGCAATAAAACTGGCCTTCTTTATAGTATCTGGAGCATCAGCATTTGTGGGTTCGATTACAGGCTTAAAATAACCAGAAACAAAGAACTTTCTTCTGAAACTCATCAGTCTATTCTTGTTCTGAGAAATTAAGGCTATTCCACGAGAGAAAGTACATTAGAGTGTCTAGTTTGAGAAACAGACGCCTCACAAGCCCTCAACTGGCAGCTTCATTAAATAGTACCCGCAAAACACCAGTCTCAATGTCAACAGTGAAGAGGCGACTCCGGGATGCTGGCCTTCTAGGCAGAGTTGCAAAGAAAATGCCATATCTCTGTCCAGTGTCTGTGTTCTTTTGCCGATCTTAATCTTTTCTTTTTATTGGCCAGTTGCCTCTTCACTGTTGACGTTGAGACTGGTGTTTTGCTGTACTATTTAATGAAGCTGCAAGTTGAAGGCTTGTGAGGTGTCTGTTTCTCAAACTAGACACTCTAATGTACTTGTCCTCTTGCTCAGTTTTGCACCAGTTAGCCTCCCACTCCTCTTTCTATTCTAGTTAGAGCCAGTTTGCGCTGTTCTGTGAAGGCAGTAGTACACAGCGTTGTACGAGATCTTCAGTTTCTTGACAATTTATCACATGGAATAGCCTTCATTTCTCAGAACAAGAATAGACTGACAAGTTTCAGAAGGAAGTTATTTGTTTCTGGCCAATTTGAGCCTGTAATCGAACCCACAAATGTTGATGATCCAGATACTCAACTAGTTTAAAGAAGGCCAGTTTTATTGCTTCTTTAATCAGTACAACAGTTTTCAGCTGTACTAACATAATTGCAAAATGATTTTCTAATGATCAATTAGCCTTTTAAAATGATAAGCTTAGATTAGCTAACACAATGTGCCATTGGAACACAGGAGTGATGGTTGCTGATAATGGGCCTCTGTACGCCTATGTACATAGATATTCCAGCTACAATAGTCATTTACAACATTAACAATGTCTACACTGCATTTCTGATCAATTTGATGATATTGTAATGGATAAAAATGTGCTTTTCTTACAAATACAAGGTCTTTTGAACAGGAGCGTATATAGTACCAGTCAAAAGTTTGGACACATCTACTCATTCCAGGGTTTTACTTTATTTTGATTATATTTTACATTGTAGAATAATAGGGAAGACATCACAACTATGAAATAACGCATATGGAATCATGTAGTAACCAAAAAGTGTTAAACAAATCAAAATATATTTTATATTTGAGATTCTTCGAAGTAGCCACCCTTTGCCTTGATGACAGCTTTGCATACTGCTAGCATACTGCTAGCATTAACCAGCTTCATGAGGTGGTCACCTGTAATGCATTTCAATTAAGAGTTGTGCCTTGTTAAAGTTAATTTGTGGAATTTCTTTCTTTCTTAATGCGTTTGAGCCAGTCAGTTGTGTTGTGACAAGGTAGGTGGGGTATACAGAAGATAGCCCTGTTTGGTAAAAGACCAGGTCCATATTATGGCAAGAACAACTCAAATAAGCAAAGAGAAATGAAAGTCCATCATTACTTTAAGACATGAAGGTCAGTCAATGCAAAAAATTTCAAGGAACTTTGAAAAACCATCAAGCGTATGATGAATGATGAAACTGGCTCTCACGAGGACCGCCACAGGAATGGAAGACCCAGAGTTGCCTCTGCTGCAGAGGATAAGTTCCTTGGATTTGCCAGTCTCATAAATTGCAGCCCAAATAAATGCTTCACAGAGTTCAATTAACAGACACATCTCAACATCAACTCTTTAGAGGAGACTGCGTGAATCAGGCCTTCGTGGTCGAATTACTGCAAAGAAACCACTACTAAAGGACACCAATAAGAAGAAGACACTTGTTTGGGCCAAGAAACACGAGCAATGGACACTAGATTGGTGGAAATATGTCCTTTGGTCTGATGAGTCCAAATTAGACATTTTTGGTTCCAAACGCCGTGTCTTTGTGAGATGCAGAGTAGGTGAACGGATGATCTCCGCATGTGTGGTTCCCTCCGTGAAGCATGGAGGAGGAGGTATAATGGTGTGGGGGTGCTTTGCTGGTGACACAGTCAATGATTTATTTAGAATTCAATGCACACTTAACCAGCTTGGCTACTAAAGTGTTCTGCAGCGATACACCATAGCATCTGGTTTGCGCTTAGTGGGACTATCATTTGTTTTTCAACAGGACAATGACCCAACACACCTCCAGGCTGTATAAGGGTTATTTGACCAAGAAGGAAAGTGATGGAGTGCTGTATCAGATGACCTGGCCTCCACAATCACCTATTCTCAACCCAATTGAGATGGTTTGGGATGAGTTGGACCGCAGAGTGAAGGAAAAGCAGCCAACAAGTGCTCAGCATATGTGGAAATTTAAGAATCTAAAAATGTGTTGAACACTTTATTGGTTACTACATGATTCCATATGTGTTATTTAATAGTTTTGATGTCTTCACTATTATTCTACAATGTACAACATAGTAGAACGTTTGACTGGTTCACTCTCACTCTCACTCTCTCTCTCTCTCTCTCTCTCTCTCTCTCTCTCTCTCTCTCTCTCTCTTCTCTCTCTCTCTCTCCTCTCTCTCTCTCTCTCTCTCTCTCTCTCTCTCTCTCTCTCTCTCTCTCTCTCTCTCTCCTCTCTCTCTCTCTCTCTCTCTCTCTCTCTCTCTCTCTCTCTCTCTCTCTCTCTCTCTCTCTCTCTCTCTCTCTCTCTCTCTCTCTCTCTCTCTCTCTCTCTCTCGGCATGGGAAACATATGTTTACATTGCCAAAGCAAGTGAAATAGATAATAAACAAAAGTGAAATAAACAATAAAACATTTACAGTAAACATTGCACTCCCAAAAGTTAATATCTCTCTCTGTCTCTCCACCTACCCCTTGCTCTCTGACAGCATGGGGGGGAGCCCCTCCCTCCCTCCACTACAGATTATATTGTCTGCTGACAGGGGCTGGGTTTCCCGGCCTGCCCCACCCCTTTGCCCCCTGGGGGCCTGATGCCGTGGGCCGGGGTGGGTCGATAACCCACGTGGCGTTATCGTCCGCTGGGATCTGTGTCGTCTATGTCCGCCTGGCCGGACGCGGGGGAACAGGATGTGAGAGGATCAACTGTAATCTCAAAGCGTGCTTTGTTCCACACAATCCCAGCACTAACTGTGTTCACTACCGCAGGGCGGCAGAGCACATTTGCATGTGCCAACAATCACAGTACTATTGGCCATTAAAGAGAGATGAGAGACAGATACAGAGAGGTTTGGATGAGGAAACGTTAAAGAGGCTTTAACCCCTTATTGAGATGACGATATGAAAATGGAAGGCTTTGCATATTGTTAATGTTGGGACGATCAAATATCCTCTGAGACTTGAATGAGTGGTTGAGTTACAGTTCAACCAGTACATTGGATATCTAGGCAGCATACTACTGTTCAATATCGAACAAGATGTCAATAAACAAGATGTCACAAACAATCATTCTAACAATGACCTCAAATGAACTTCTTTCCAAGTTGCAGAGTTAGATGAGGTCTTGAACTGTACTGACTCATTATAGGATTTTCCATTAAAGGAGTTTGATGGATTCTGGCTCGTCTTTTGACAGTGTCATCATTGTGTCGAAATCTTTATCCTCACCTGGGGGAAGACAGATGGGAGAAGTGTAGGCAAGGCACATGAACAGTGTTCAAACTGTAAGTCTTATGTCCATGTCTTGGAGGCAGATTGGTTGGCTTCCCAGCATTTAAAACCATTGAACCCAAATGACCCCATATTGTTTTTCAGTTGTAATTACAACTTAACTCTTTCTCTACTCATCATCACTCTATGGACCAGAGGTTAAGACTCACTCTTTTTCCGACTGCCCGAGTGTGTGACTCCCAACGTATTACAGTTTACAATGTGAGTGCATCCAGTATGTAGTTCTGGTAAAAAAAATATGATTTTATTGTGAAGGAACATGCCTGCACTAATTCCTCTAGCTGCAAACCTCACGGACCACAACTTTGTCTATAATTTTCTCTGAGCATAGGTTCATGTCAACTGTACATAAAGCGGAACGGAAAACAGTAGTACAGAGTATATTAGTCGGGTGGGGGGCGGAGTGGTTGGTATTTAAAGCAGGGGTTTTCCTTTAAAGAATCCTGAACCATACTGTTCAACTGCAGCACCTCGTGACTACCAGCAGGTGCCACTTTTTTCTTTGTTCCAAATTAATGATTACATTTGTGCTGTACGTTATGGGCTCTCTCTGTGCCCGAAGCTGCAATATGTAACTTTTTGGGCGATTCATCGAAATTCACATAGAAATGTGAGTTATAGCTCTGTCATTCTCATTGAAATTAAAGTCTAAGAAGTTCTATGTGCACTATTTCTATGCTTCCTGTTCTTAAGTTTCGGTTTTGTGACTTTTACTTTCAGTTTTGTACACCAGCTTCAAACAGCTGAAAATACAATATTTTTGGTTTTGGAAAATATATTTCAGTGAGATTTAGATGGTAAAATGATTCTCTACACTATACTTGCCTGTTTTGTCACATAAACTGAAATTAGGTGAACTATAAAAAAAATTGCAAACAGGAAATGGGGGAGAAATGTCTGCATAGTGCACCTTTAATGGATGACTACAACGATATAACTGTTCTATAACTGTAATCCGTCCATGCTATAAGCAACACACTCCTCCTCTCTCCTTCTTCACCCTCTCTCCGCCCTCCCTCCCTCCTCCTCTCTCCTTCTCCTCCCTCTCTCCACTTCCTCCTCTCTCATCCTCCCTTTTTCCTCCTCCACCTCCTCTCTCCTCTTCCCTATCTCCTTCTCTTCTCTCTCTCCTCCTCTCTCTATCCTCCTCCACCTCCTCCTCCTCTCCGAGTGCATGTCAGAGACAGGGTCTTTAAATGTCTTTCCTCTCTAGAAGCCAAGGCTGTCCCCCTCTCTTTTACAGACGCTGGGCTTGTGTGTAGAGGCCACTGGTCTGCCCTGCTGGGCTCAGTGTGTGTGTGTGTGTGTGTGTGTGTGTGTGCCTGTGTGTTCTGCCTCTGCTTTGCCTGGGTTCCCACCCTGATTCCGTCCGGGACCACTCCCCCCTACCCAGCTCTCTCTCCTTTCCCCGCTCTCCTCGCCCCAGCTTCTCCTCCTCTCCCCCTCTACCCAGCTTCTCCCCCTTTCCCCAGCTCCCCCTCCTTTCTCCAGCTCCCCATCCTCTCCCCCTCTCCCTGCGCTCCACCCCAGAGCAGTGATTAAGTCATCACTGTGCTCTGTGACTTACTGGGACAGCTCTGATCCTCTGATCCTCTGTCCCCATCACCTACACATCTCCAAACACAGGATCTACAGAGACATCACACTACCAGTCCAGAGGGATGGTTAGTTGTAGTGTTTCCACTCACTACCACTTCCAGGCAGTCCAGAGCAGAGGAATGGTTAGTTGTAGTGTTCCACTCCCTTGCAGTCCAGTGTCAAGGCCAGGAGCTCATCAAAAAGACAGGCCAGGGGCTGGCTGTAACCTCAGTACGTATGAACCGGCTGTCGTTTCTATGGTGACTCTCCCCAATGTGTCCTTTCTGTGTCCTTTTGTGCCCTCTTTCCCTCCCTGGTCAGCAACATCAACATAGGCCTGGCGTGGCGGGGACGCTGAGCCCAGAGAGGTCACCAGGAGAGTGTTGCTAGTGTAGCCTAGCACTGCCTGTACTCTCTCAGGTTGTAAATCTCCTTTGCAGTGTCATGTAAATTTGTTTAGTGGTGCGCTCGCCTCCGCTTTAAACACAGATTGTCGTAAAAGCGGCCGGCCACCACATCCAGAAATGTTTGGGTCCATTTGGGACGGCAAGATATAAAGGACGCGCGGAGGCCAGGCAGTGGTCAGCTGATGCAAAGGCCATACTCTCACACCCATTCTCTTCATACTCTTCTCTCTCTCCTTTGCATCAGCTGTATTCCTCCGTACAGGGTGTATTCCTCCGTACAGGGTGTATTCCTCCGTACAGGGTGTATTCCTCCGTACAGGGGTGTATTCCTCCGCACAGGGTGTATTCCTCTGTACAGGGTGTATTCCTCCGTACAGGGTGTATTCCCTCCGTACAGGGTGTATTCCTCCGTACAGGGTGTATTCCTCTGTACAGGGTGTATTCCTCCGTACAGGGTGTATTCCTCCGCACAGGGTGTATTCCTCTGTACAGGGGGTTATCCTCCGTACAGGGTGTATTCCTCCGTACAGGGGGTTATCCTCCGTACAGGGGGTATTCCTCCGTACAGGGTGTATTCCTCCGTACAGGGGGTTATCCTCCATACAGGGTGTATTCCTCCGTACAGGGTGTATTCCTCCGTACAGGGTGTATTCCTCCGTACAGGGTGTATTACTCCGTACAGGGTGTATTCCTCCGTACAGGGTGTATTACTCCGTACAGGGTGTATTCCTCCGTACAGGGTGTATTCCTCCGTACAGGGTGTATTCCTCCGTACAGGGGGTATTCCTCCGTACAGGGTGTATTACTCCGTACAGGGTGTATTACTCCGTACAGGGTGTATTCCTCTGTACAGTGTGTAGTGAGCGATCCTGTATGGCCACAGGATGTTGACTGATAACTGCTCTCAGGGAAGAGCTTGAGCCTTCCTTCCTTCTCCTTCTGTCCATATTGGACACTGTCACAGACACTTGCCACTAAACTCCATTAGACAGATGGTTTAATATTTCTCTATTCTTCTCCCCGGACTATTCCAAGTTCATTGAGGTTTTTCTGGTCAGTTCAATTTTCCACTGGCAGCCTACAAGGCTACCCCAGGGTGGTTCCTCCTGGAATCCTGTCAGGACTATGGGGCCTGGTGCCTCTTTAGCCTTTTTCTCTTTCATTAACCACATGCCTGTTCAACAAGTAGGAGCTCCCCAAGGGCATGGGAGTACAGTACACAAGTCCCATTCATACTGTAGATGTAGATGCACTGGAGCATCACGCCCAACACAGCATGGAACATCTGTCTTCTCAATACACAATCAACCACCTCACGGGTCGATGATGAAATATCTTCACCACCACTACTCCATCAAACCTTTCACTCACTGAGACGCAGAGGCTCAAACACAGAAACGGAGCATCAGAAATCTCACAGTTGTAGCATCGAACATCTCCTCCATGGAAGCAGTATTAAAGTTTCTCACTGCTTGCTAGTCCAAGCATCAAGCAACTCCCGCATTCACTCACACAACATAAATCACAACCTTTAAAACCCTAGGGTTGGGTCTTGGGTGTGTGGTAAAACAGTCAGATTCATGAGGACCTAAACCAGTTGTAGAGTTGTAGTTAGAAACGTGTATTAAAGTGTCACTCCACAATTATACAAATTAAATCAAATGTTATTTGTCACGTGTGCCGAATACAACAGGTGTAGACTTTACCGTGAAATGCTTACTTAAGAGGCCATTCCAACAAAGCAGAGTTAAAAATGAAGAAAAAGTGCTAATAAAAATACAAGAGCTGACACTATATTAAAAAAAAGATTTTAGAAATCACATTGTGGAACACTCAAATATCGTTTTGAGACACTTAAAGCAGTCAAAGTCAAAACATGATACAACGAAAGTTGTCCAGCAGTAGTAAATGTTTATATCATTGTCTAATGTATAATGCGGATTCCCAATTGATATCATTGTCTAATGTATAATGCAGATTCCCTGTTGATATCATTGTCTAATGGATAATGCAGATTTACAGTTGATATCATTGTCTAATGTATAATGCGGATTCCCAATTGATATCATTGTCTAATGGATAATGCAGATTCCCTGTTGATATCATTGTCTAATGGATAATGCAGATTTACAGTTGATATCATTGTCTAATGTATAACGCAGATTCCCAATTGATATCATTGTCTAATGGATAATGCTGATTCCCAGTTGATATCATTGTCTAATGTATAATGCAGATTCCCAGTTGATATCATTGTCTAGTGGATAATGTAGATTCCCAGTTAATATAATTGTCTGGTGGATAATGCAGCTTCCCAGTTGATATAATTGTCTAATGGATAATGCAGATTACCATTAACATAGCTCTCCATTATGCTTAGGATCACTGCAGGAGAATATTTGTATATAAATGTTATATTGAACATTTTTTCTTGAGGTAAGCCGAAGTCAGTAGCTGAAGTCTACGCCCCCTCATCGGCGATTGGTCAACAGTAGAGATTCTTCAATGAAGTGCCTGTTGTCATTCAGGCTGTATCACATCCGGCCGTGATTGGGAGTCCCATAGGGCGGCGCACAATTGGCCCAGTGTCGTCCGGGTTTGGCCGGGGTAGGCCGTCATTGTAAATAAGAATTTGTTCTTAACTGACTTGCCTGGTGAAATAATGGTTAAATAAAAATACTGCATCAAACATCCTAGTTAGAAGCAAAATTGTGCGACTAAGATCCCCTCGGCAAAAACGTCAAAATTAATGACAGATTTCTTTAGTTATACTATTCTGAGGATGTGTATACTGGCTACGGCGTCTCAAAATGGACAAACAGTACTACAGCCGCTTTTTTCTTTTAGGCAACTGAGGAGTCAATGTGTAAGACTGACCAAAAAGGCTAAATGTGATTATTATGTAATAGAGGTCGACCGATTAATCGGAATGGCCGATTAATTAGGGCCGATTTCAAGTTTTCATAACAATCGGTAATCGGTATTTTTGGACACCGATTTGCCGATTTTAATATATATATATTTTTTTTTTTTTACACCTTTATTTAACTAGGCAAGTCAGTTAAGAACACATTCTTATTTTCAATGACGGCCTAGGAACGGTGGGTTAACTGCCTTGTTCAGGGGCAGAAAGACAGATTTTTACCTTGTCAGCTCGGGGATTCAATCTTGCAACCATTACGGTTACTAGTCCAACGCTCTAACCACCTGCTTTACATTGCACTCCACGGGGAGCCTGCCTGTTACGCGAATGCAGTAAGAAGCCAAGGTAAGTTGCTAGCTAGCATTAAACGTATCTTAGAAAAAACAATCAATCAATCAATCATAATCACTAGTTAACTACACATGGTTGATGATATTACTAGTTTATCTAGCCTGTCCTGCGTTGCATATAATCGATGTGGTGCGCAGTCGCGAAAAAGGACTGTCGTTGATCCAACGTGTACCTAACCATAAACATCAATGTCTTTCTTAAAATCAATACACATGTATATATATTTAAACCTGCATATTTAGTTAATATTGCCTGCTAACATGAATTTCTTTTAACTAGGGAAAATGTGTCACCTCTTGCAACAGAGTCAGGGTATATGCAGCAGTTTTGGCCACCTGGCTCGTTGCGAACTGTGTGAAGACTATTTCTTCCTAACAAAGACAGCCAATTTCGCCAAACGGGGGATGATTTAACAAAAGCGCATTTGCGAAAAAAGCACAATTGTTGCATGACTGTACCTAACCATAAACATCAATGCCTTTCTTAAAATCAATACACAGAAGTATATATTTTTTAAACCTGCATATTTAGCTAAAAGAAATCCAGACTAGCAGGCAATATTAACCAGGTGAAATTGTGTCAATTCTCTTGCGTTCATTGCACGCAGAGTCAGGGTATATGCAACAGTTTGGGCCGCCTGGCTCGTTGCGAACTAATTTGCCAGAAATTTACGTAACTATGACATAACATTGAAGGTTGTGCAATGTAACAGGAATATTTAGACTTAGGGATGCCACCCGTTAGATAAAATACGGAATGGTTCCGTATTTCACTGAGATGATAGTTTCCGAATTCGACCATATTAATGACCTAAGACTCGTATTTCTGTGTGTTTATTATATTATTATTAAGTCTATGATTTGATATTTGATAGAGCAGTCTGACTGAGCGGTGGTAGGCACCAGCGGGCTCGTAAGCATTCATTCAAACAGCACTTTCGTGCATTTTGCCAGCAGCTCTTCGCAATGCTTCAAGCATTGCGCTGTTTATGACTTCAAGCCTATCAACTCCCAAGATTAGGCTGGTGTAACCGATGTGAAATGGCTAGCTAGTTAGCGGGGTGCGCGCTAATAGCGTTTCAAACGTCACTCGCTCTGAGACTTGGAGTAGTTGTTCCCCTTGCTCTGCATGGGTAACGCTGCTTCGAGGGTAGCTGTTGTCGATGTGTTCCTGGTTCAAGCCCAGGTAGGAGCGAGGAGAGGGACGGAAGCTATACTGTTACACTGGCAATACTAAAGTGCCTATAAGAACATCCAATAGTCAAAGGTATATGAAACACAAATCGTATAGAAAGAAATCGTCCTATAATTCCTATAATAACTACAACCTAAAACTTCTTACCTGGGAATATTGAAGACTCATTTTAAAAGGAACCACCAGCTTTCATATGTTCTGAGCAAGGAACTTAAACGTTAGCTTTCTCACATGGAACATATTGCACTTTTACTTTCATCTCCAACACTTTGTTTTTGCATTATTTAAACCAAATTGAACATGTTTCATTATTTATTTGAGGCTAAATTGATTTTATTGATGTATTATATTAAGTTAAAATAAGTGTTCATTCAGTATTGTTGTAATTGTCATTATTACAAAAAAACAACAACATCCGATTAATCGGTATCGGCTTGTTTGGCCCTCCAATAATCGGTATCGGTATCGGCGTTGAAAAAAAATCATAATCGGTTGACCTCTATTATGTAACCACTCTTTATGATTGCAAGGGAAACTCAGCTAAAATCTGGAAAACTGTCTAATCTCTAAAGGGTTGCACTTCCTCCTCTCTGCCCCAACCAATTAATTCAGACTGGTAGTCAAGTTTGGGAACCACTGATCTAAGTGACAGAACTTAGGCCATCGTGGTTGATGGGGTGAAGTCCGAATTTCGTGAAGTACATGCAGGTGTTCCGCAGGTGTCGATTCAAGGACCTGGTCTTTTCACTATGTATATAAATACTTGGTCAATGATACTACAATGTATGCAATTGCTCCAACTGCTGACCTGGCTGTGACAAGGCTACAGTCCAATTTTGCAGCTGTGCAGAAATCCCTGGTTAAAACTAGTGCTTAATGTTGAGGACAGACGTTCCGCTAGCGGAACGCCTCGCCTAATATCCAATGGTAGAGCGTGGCGCGAAATACAAAAACCTTATAAATGCTATAACTTCAATGTCTCAAACATATGACTATTTTACACCATTTGAAAGATAAGACTCTTGTTAATCCAACCACATTGTCCGATTTCAAAAAGGCTTTACAGCGAAAGCAAAACATTAGATTATGTCAGGAGAGTACCCAGCCAAAAATAGTCACACAGCCATTTTCAAAGCAAGCATATATGTCACAAAAACCCAAACCACAGCTAAATGCAGCACTAACCTTTGATGATCTTCATCAGATGACACTCCTAGGACATTATGTTATACAATACATGCATGTTTTGTTCAATCAAGCTTTTTACATTAGCATGTGATGTTCAGAACTAGCATACCCACCGAAAACTTCCGGTGAATTTACTAAATTACTCATGATAAACGTTGACAAAATACATAACAATTATTTTAAGAATTATAGATACAGAACTCCTTTATGCAATCGCTATGTCAGATTTTAAAATAGCCTTTCGGCGAAAGCACATTTTGCAATATTCTGAGTACATAGCTCAGCCATCACAGGCTAGCTATTCAGACACCCGCCAACGTCGGGGCAACCTAACCTCAGAATTACTATTAGAAAAATTGGATTACCTTTGCTGTTCTTCGTCAGAATGCACTCCCAGGACTTCTACTTCAACAACAAATGTTGTTTTGGTTCCAAATAATCCATAGTTATATCCAAATACCTCCGTTTTGTTCGTGCGTTCAGGTCACTATCTGAAGTGTAACGCGCGAGCGCATTTCGTGACAAAAAAATTCAAAATATTCCATTACCGTACTTAGAAGCATGTCAAACGCTGTTTAAAATCAATTTGTATGCTATTTTTCTCGTAAAATAGCGATAATATTCCAACCGGACAACGTTGTATTCATTCAAAGAGAGAAATAAAAAAATGTTGAGGTCTCGTGAATGCGCATCTCCAGTCTCACTGTCCCCAGGCAGACCACTTATAAACTCTGCTGCTGTACTTTGCCCAGAGACAGGAGACGTGTCATTCCGCTTTCTGAAGGCTTTAGAGAGCCAATGGAAGCCTTAGAAAGTGTCACGTAACAGCACAGATACTGTAATTTTGATAGAGATGCAAAAGATGGACAACAAATTGTCAGACAGGCCACTTCCTGCATGGAATCTTCTCAGGTTTTGGCCTGCCATATGAGTTCTGTTATACTCACAGACACCATTCAAACAGTTTTAGTAACTTTAGAGTGTTTTCTATCCAAATCTAATTATATGCATATTCTCGTTTCTGGGCAAGAGTAGTAACCAGATTAAATCGGGTGCGTTTTTTATCCGGCCGTGAAATACTGCCCCCTATCCACAACAGGTTTAATACAGGAAAAACAAAATACCTGTTGTTTTCAAGTTCTCGTAAGATTGTCTCAAATGGATTAGGTCTTCACTCATCAGATGGTTGTATAATTGAACTAGTCTGTCATAGAAATACCTTGGTATTTGGATTGACAATGATTTATAGTTTAAAAAACATACGAATGAGCTTGTTAAGAAACTAAGATTTAAAGTCGCCTTTTACAAAACAGATATTTTCTCTCTCTAGTCAGCAGGAAGCAGATTGTGCTGTCAAACTTTCTATCAGTTCTTGCTTATGGTGATACTATTTATTAAAATGCAGCTGCCTGTTCTCTTAAACCCCTGGATGCCATTTGTCATAGAGCTCATCACTGTATTCTTTACCAAAAGGTTGGCTGGACGTCTTTGAAGTCATGTAGATCACATCATTACTCTCTTTTTGTTCACAAAGCCCTGTTCCACAAGCTTCCGACTTACTTCACTTCACTATTAAGATTTAAAAGTATGTTCACAGGGTTGGTTAACTCTGGAGACTCCTTTGGTGTCTTCAGAGTTAGGTAAATTGGCCTTTAGTTTTTATGCCCCATATGTTTGGAATAATCTCCAAAAAGCAGTACACATAGAGGTCTTAGTGTCCCTGGCGCTGTTTAGAGAGATGCCTTAGTGTCCCTGGGGCAGTTTAGAGAGATGCCTTAGTGTCCCTGGTGCTGTTTAGAGAGATGCCTTAGTGTCCCTGGGGCAGTTTAGAGAGATGCCTTAGTGTCCCTGGGGCAGTTTAGAGAGATGCCTTAGTGTCCCTGGGGCAGTTTAGAGAGATGCCTTAGTGTCCCTGGCGCTGTTTAGAGAGATGCCTTAGTGTCCCTGGGGCAGTTTAGAGAGATGCCTTAGTGTCCCTGGCGCTGTTTAGAGAGATGCCTTAGTGTCCCTGGCGCTGTTTAGAGATTGGAAAGAGGAATCTTATAATGAACAATGTGTTTGTTTTAGTTGATTGTCTTTTGTGTATTCATGTTTGTCTGTATTTGACTTGTTTTATATTGTATTAGATTATTTAGTTCTATGAATATTGTATATGCAGGGCTCCTTGACAAAGAGACACTGGTCTCAATGGTGACTCCCTGCTAAAATAAAGGTCAAATGAAAGGAAATGTTTTCAAGTGAATGTCCTTTAAGGGAGTATGCGAGCACACTCGTTTGGTTCTCCTAGCCGGGCCCGGCTAGGCACAAGCCGAACTGAAGCTTGTTGATGCCTTTAGCGTTAGTTGACAGTTCCAGACCCAACAGGGGGTGTCAACCAATACCATTTCCCCCATGAGAAATGTTAGTGCAGGCTGAATGGGCCCAGAAACAGGCCGGCATCTATGGCACAGGGAACCACCCTTCTTACCCTGGAAACTTCATACTCCATTCTGTTTTTACCATTACACTGCCCCGCCGTGTGTGTGTGTGTTCGTTGTGTGTGTGTGTCTGTGTGCATGTGTCTGTATGCGATTCTGTGTGTGTGTGTGTGTGTGTGTGTGTGTGTGTGTGTGTGTGTGTGTGTGTGTGTGTGTGTGTGTGTGTGTGTGTGTGTGTGTGTGTGTGTGTCTGTATGTGTGAGATGAAGGTGGCTGAGTGACCACAAGCTGGCAGGGCACAGCTCTGTTGGTAACCAGTAAGGCTGGTGTTTGTGAGTCAGTCCCCATACAGTACATACAGCAGGCAGTGGGCAGGCAGGCAGGGCATTAGAAGCAGCAGTCATGGCCGGGCTTATCTCCAGCATCACAGGCTAGCAGCCTTAGCCCTCAGCCTCCACTGGATGTGACCACAGTGTTTGGGGTTGTAAAATAAGGTAAAATACTAGATGATTTTGCATCTAGGAAGTTTCTAAATTGTTAAATATTTATTTGCTTAGCCAAATAACGTAGAACTTTTCACATTTGAGATTTGTCATGTTTTTTTACTGTAATTTGGCTGTATTGCAATATGCAGTGGTCAATATCATTTTCCCTTCCCTCATGCTGGTAGCCTGGTACAGTAGGCCTGCTCTGCCTTATGGACCAGACAGCAGAAAGTACATGTCGGTCTGATGATCATAAAATCTCCTGGATATCTGAAATACTTGATTAATATTGTTTACATGATATGGAACACACATTTGAGTAAGAAGAAAACACAACCATGAATTCTACAGAGTGATGTTACACGCAAAGTACGTTACGTAAAGAAACAGAAACATCCATGTAAAAAAATAAATATATATATATCCCCTTTAAGACCCAATAAACCCACTGGTTTGTCACTAGTAGCATTTGTTCTCCTTCCACCCTCTACCCTCTCTCTCTGAGGCCCAGAGCCCCTCTACCCTTTCTCTCTGAGGCCCAGAGCCCCTCTACCCTTTCTCTCTGAGGCCCAGAGCCCCTCTACTCTCTCTCTCTCTGAGGCCCAGAGCCCCTCTACCCTTTCTCTCTGAGGCCCAGAGCCCCTCTACCCTCTCTCTCTGAGGCCCAGAGCCCCTCTACTCTCTCTCTCCCTGAGGCCCAGAGCCCCTCTACTCTCTCTCTCTCCCTGAGGCCCAGAGCCCCTCTACTCTCTCTCTCTCTCTGAGGCCCAGAGCCCCTCTACTCTCTCTCTCTCTCTCTGAGGCCCAGAGCCTCTCTACTCTCTCTCTCTGAGGCCCAGAACCCCTCTACCCTCTCTCTCTGAGGCCCAGAGCCCCTCTACTCTCTCTCTCTCTCTGAGGCCCAGAACCCCTCTACCCTCTCTCTCTGAGGCCCAGAGCCCCTCTACTCTCTCTCTCCCTGAGGCCCAGAGCCCCTCTACTCTCTCTCTCTCTCTCTGAGGCCCAGAGCCCCTCTACTCTCTCTGGGGCCCAGGGCCCCTTTTTCTCTCTCTGAGGCCCAGACCCTCTCTCCCACAGACTACTCAGGGGACACCTGGGTAACTCACTGTGACAGCACAGCGTCCATGGCCCCTTTTGGAGCACAGCAGCCTTTTAAAGACTGAGCACTCCCTACTGACAATTGGACAGCACTGTCTGGGGGATGCATACTTGAAAAGGGATTGTAGAAAAAAGCATTTGTATTAACAGTCTTGAACAATACATCTCATTGGAGGAAATAGTATGTCATACCGGCATCACTTTTGTCTGTTGGTTGTCCTCTGTCTGAACTTGTGCATGCATACATGGCCTATACCAGTAATGCTGAAGTCCTAACCACTGCAAGTGTACTGTAGAGAGAGAGAGAACACCAGGCTCCCAGAGAGAGATAGGGAGAAGGGAAGTAACTGCACCAGACAGCCAGACAGACCTGCAAAGCACAGCTGTAGTAATGTGGGCATGCAGTACAAGGTGCTCGAGGAGAGGAATTCAGCACTGTGGACAGCACCTAGCTACAGTACTCTCCTCTCCCCACTCGGCCTGGAATCACAGCACTGCACACTTGGAGGCTGTCCTTGAGGACTTGTGGTCTGATGCTGTGACCACCTTCTTACCAAGGTGCAGGAGGGACCGAAGGTAGGAGGGAGGGACGCCGGGGAGGTCTTGCCTGGACGATTGTGCCTGATTTCCTTATCTAGAGATCATCAAGTCAAAATAGAGCAACAAGGTCATAGTACACAAGCTTCTATGACGTTCTGTTGTCATCGCTGTAATTCTACAATTTAACGTCCCTAACCTCTCTACCTCTTCTCAGGTAGCCGGGAAGCTGCGTTCACGTACGCCATCACGGCCGCCGGCGTAGCCCATGCCATCACGGCAGCGTGTAGCCAGGGCAACCTGAGCCAGTGTGGCTGTGACCGGGAGAAGCAGGGTTACTATAACCAGGAAGAAGGCTGGAAGTGGGGAGGCTGCTCGGCAGACATCAAGTATGGCGTTGAGTTCTCCAGGAGGTTCGTAGACGCCCGCGAGATCAAGAAGACCACGCGCCGGCTGATGAACCTCCACAACAATGAGGCAGGGAGAAAGGTAAACAACCACATAGAAGAAATACATCTTTATATTTTTAGATCGGTGTGTGTGTGTGTGTGTGTGTGTGTGTGTGTGTGTGTGTGCACACGCTCATTCATTCGTGTATTTATGGTTGTGTGTGTGCACGCGCATCCATGTGTAAACACCCCAGCCCAGATAAAGAATGGAACCTACAGAGTGGTGGCGGCAACTCCTAAATGGGGGTCATGCTGATTGACAGTTAGCCTCTCAGCAGCATGTTTTGCTTTAGCTCAATTACAGATTTTTTTCCCACTATAATGTGGGGTGTTTTTCTCTTGGAGATCTGGCACACTTCTCCTGTGGTGGTGGTGGTGGTGGTGGTGTGGTCCTGGGCTATGTTTGTTTGTTATTAGTCATCCCAGAACAAAGAACAACATGAATCATAACAGAGAGACAGAAAGAGTGAGAAAGCAAGAGAAAGAGAGAGAGCGCATGCCTCTCTGGGCTTCTCTGGCATTCTGGTGACAAATGGATCTAATGAATAAGTCCAGGGTTTAATCGTGTGTTCGCTGGGAAAGCGGAGCGGAGCGCGGCCGGCAGCCGTCTGCCAGATGGAGTTCTGCCATGGCCCTCCATCCAGCCCTTTCATGGAATTATGAAGTGTAAAGTCAGGAACAGGATATTATTGCAGGTCTCTCAGCCGTACCAAAAACACAGCACTGCCATTTCACTGCGCCCATTCAGTTTCTGAAAGCACAGCGACAATGCCGGAGTTAACGCAGGCAGACTGATATGAGGGGATCGTAGTCAGATGACCTGTCTGAGTCTGAGTTAAGCCTGGCAGAGGTTTGGTACAGAGGATGGGGCTCAATCAAACACACACTGTGGAAACGGGCATTGTGGGGGATCAGTACATTTTTAAGTGCAATCTGTTGATTAACGAGACAACGGGGAAACTCAGCTAAACACATTTTTTTGTTTGAAAGGATGCATTTTCACAGCACAGGAATAATGTGATTTTCTTCACAGTGTTTGTGGTTTGATTGATGCTGGCCCGAGACTACTACTCTACCACTACAAAGATCCCTCTGCATCTAGAACATTCCGACACAAACACTGTAGGCTCCAGTTCTGTGAATCCCAAATAAATACAGACAAACCCATGGAATGATTTAGTCTCTCTGTATACTGGGATCCAGTGAGTTTGACAAATCTGGTCATATCTGACTAATTGGTAGCAGACAAGGTTTTGATGGACACAGTGTAAAGTAAATGTTTTCAACCATTCAGTAATTCTGTTTCACACAGACATTCATTGTGGTTTATACCACCATATATTTTGGGAAATCCTCATTCTGAATCATCATCTGTAACGAGATTGTCGGTTGACCCTCAAGTATTCTATGTACCTTCTCCCCACGCTTTCAATCGAATATCTGCTAATGACGGATTTCAAAACACATACAGTGTCAATGTAAGAATCAGGCAGCATTTATTAATCCATAACTCTGTGTACATTGTGTACATTGTGGAAGTGTCTGACAGAAACGATGACTACTGCTGGCAAGGCGTCATGCCAGGAAAAAACTGCTCTGGAAAAATGCCCTGCCAACAAAACTGAACATCTTATATAACGAATGCATACTTGGTTCTTACAAGTAGAAGCACCCAGTTAGGTTGGAAGAGTCATGTTAGGACTACTATATGTATCCCATGTCCTATACAAGCGCCACAGTCTCTTTTTTCTCAATGACTTCATCCACTCTATTCTCCACAGAATACAGCATGTACTGTAGTGACAGAATGCCGATTTACAGTAGGTAAGTAGAGGCCTGTTGTAGAACAAGGATTGACTTGGTCCTGACACTAAACTGCTGAGGACACCACACAATATTTCCCAGATGCCCTAGGATTAGGCATTTAAGACGAGTTCTCTTCTACACTATGTGCCACATGCCACATGCCACAATTCCCACGGGGGACCAGTACGGATAAGAGCGTCTGCTAAATGACTAAAATGTATGTAAACATGTCAGAGATGAGCTTGGTAATGAATGGGTACTAGTGCATTTTGAAACGATTCCGTTTCTAAGATATATGTCTGCTATCTGAACATGTAACAGTGTTTTGATTGAAGATAAGAGGCCTTGAAGTGTTGATTTGGATGATCTGTTTCATTGTGACATCCAATATTTAATAATTCTTTCATTCAAACGCCATGTTTCTTTAGTTAATTAACCAAACCATGATCCCAGCATACACGCTGATCCAGATGCAAACAGTTAATAATCATCTGTCGACTATGTCGTATCTGCAACGCATTAAATAGCTGAATGATCCACATTTAACTCAAGCGTAATGGTGTATGGTTATATGAGATGTATATTTATTTTCCCTTGCTATTGATGTAGTCTTCAGGAAGGTAGGGATAATTATATGGTTGAATATTACCAGTAAGTGCATTTTCCCCTGTTTTTGACATATAGCTGGCATCAGTGTCCCTCTTAGAATGTCAGATATGCCTGGTTTGGTCTACTTCATAGGGAACAGTCACTCTACGCCAGATTGTGAATGTTTGACCCTCAGATGTAAATGGATGTGGCACAACGCACAGAACAAACAACCAGTGTGAATTCAGATCAAACACAACTCTCTATTCTATAACACAATATACTCAAATACTTTCAAATCAAAACAACTGTCTATGGAATGGCACGCATCTGTCATTGTGAACATCCGTTTCCACTTACAGGGACTCCTCCATACAAAGAGTGCATTTAACAACCGTCTGCTGAAAACTCTTTGTTATTCATTAATAAACACAATATTGAACTCAAATAAATACGTCCTCTTCACTCAGAATGTTTCTTGGTCTCTCTCTAAAGAATTTACACTGAGCGTACAAAACATTAGGAACAACTGCTCTTTCCATGAAATAGACTGACCAGGTGAATCCAGGTGAAAGTTATGATCCCTTATTGTACAGGTGAACGTGGTACCTTCAGGCATTTGGAAATTGCTCCCAAGGATGAACCAGACTTGTGGAGGTCTACAATTGTTTTTCTGAGGTATTGGCTGATTTCCTTTGATTTTCCCATGATGTCAAGCAAAATACTGAGTTTGAAGGTAGGCTTTGAAATACATCCACAGGTACAACTCCAATTGACTCAGATTATGTCAATTAGTCTATCAGAAGCTTCTAAAGCCATGTCATTATTTTCTGGAATTTTCCAAGCTGTTTAATGGCACAGTCAACTTAGTGTATGTGAACTTCTGACCCACTGGAATTGTGACACAGTGAATTATGAGTGAAATAATCTGTCTGTAAACATTTGTTGGAAAGATTACTTGTGTCATACACAAAGTAGATGTCCTAACCGACTTGCCAAAACTATAGTTTGTTAACAAGACATTTGTGGGGTGGTTGAAAAACGAGTTTTAATGACTCCAACCTAAGTGTATGTAAACTTCCGACTTCAACTGTATATACAGTACCAGTCAAAAGTTTGGACACACCTACTCATTCTTTATTTTTACTATAGAATCATAGTGAAGACATCAAAACTATGAAATAACACATATGGAATCCTGTAGTGACCAATTTTTTTTTGAGATTTGAGATTCTTGAAAGTACCCAACCTTTGCCATGATGACAGCGTTGCACACTCTTGGCATTCTCTCAACCAGCTTCATGAGGTAGTAATCTGGAATGCTTTTCCAGCAGTCGTGAAGGAGTTCCCACATAGCTGAGCACTTGTTGGCTGCTTTTCCTTCACTCTGCGGACTAACTCATCCCAAACCATCTCAATTGGGTTGAGGTCGGGTGATTGTGGAGGCCAGGACATCTGATGTAGCACTTCATCACCTTCTTGGTCAAATAGCCCTTACACAGCCTGGAGGTGTGTTTTGGGTCATTGTCCTGTTGAAAAACAATTGATAGTCCCACTAAGCGCAAACCAGATGGGATGGCGTATCGCTGCAGAATGCTGTGGTAGCCATGCTGGTGAAGTGTGGCTTGAATTCTAAATAAATCACTGACAGTGTCACCAGAAAAGCACCCTCACACCATCACACCTCCTCCTCCATGATTCACGGTGGGAACCACACATGCAGATCCGTTCACCAACTGTGTGTCTCACAAAGACACGGCGGTTGGAACCAAAAATCTCACATTTGGACCAAAGGACAGATTTTCAAAAGTTGAACCAAGGACAGATATCCACCGGTCTAATTTCCATTGCTCGTGTTTCCTGGCCCAAGAAGGTCTCTTCTTCTTATTGGTGTCGGGTCTTAAAATAATGATGGACTGTCGTTTCTCTTTGCTTATTTGAGCTGTTCTTGACATAATATGGACTTGGTCTTTTACCATATAGGTCTGTCTTCTGTATACCATCCCTACCTTGTCACAACAGAACTGATAGGCTCAAACACATTAAGAAGGAAAGAAATTACACAAATTAACTTTTAACAAGGCACACCTGTTAATTGAAATGCATTCCAGGTGACTCCCTCGTGAAGCTGGTTGAGAGAATGCCAAGAGTGTGCAAAGCTTTCATCAAGGCAACGGGTGGCTACTTTGAAGAATCTCAAATATAAAATATATATTGATTTGTGTAACACTTTTTTGGTTACTACATGATTCCATATGTGTTATTTCACAGTTTTGATGGCTTCACTATTATTCTACAATGTACAAATTGGTAAAAATAAAGATAATCCCTTGAATGAGTAGGTGTATCCAAACTTTTGACTGGTTCTGTATATATATAGGCTAGCATTCAGGAGTCGCCTCTTCACTGTTGACGTTAAGACTGGTGTTTTGCGGGTACTATTTAATGAAGCTGCCAGTTGAGGACTTGTGAGGCTTCTGTTTCTCAAACTAGACACTCTAATGTACTAGTCCTCCTGCTCAGTTGTGAACCGGGGCCTCCCACTCCTCTTTCTATTCTGGTTAGGGCCAGTTTGCTCCGTCTGTGAAGGGAGTAGTACACAGCTTTGCACGAGATCTTCAGTTTCTTGGCAATTTCTCGCATGGAATAGCCTTCATTTCTCAGAACAGGAATAGACTGATGAGTTTCAGAAGAAAGGTCTTTGTTTGTGGCCATTTTTAGCCTGTAATCGAACCCACAAATGCTGATGCTCCAGATACTCGACTAGTCTAATGAAGGCCAGTTTTATTGCTTCTTTAATCAGTACAACAGTTTTCAGCTGTGCTAACATAAATGCAAAAGGGTTTTCTAATGATCAATTAGCCTTTTAAAATGATAAACTTGGATTAACTAACACAACGTGCCATTGGAACACAGAAGTGATGGTTGCTGATAATGGGCCTCTGTACGCCTTTGTAGATATTCCATTAAAAATCAGCCGTTTCCAGCTACAAGTCATTTACAACATTAATAATGTCTACACTGTTTTTATGATCAATTTGATGTTATTTTAATGGACAGAAAATGTGCTTTTCTTTCAAAAACAGGGACATTTCTAGGTGACCCCAAACTGTTGAACGGTAGTCTATATAGTGTCATTTTGCCACAGTGCCATGGTGTATACTGTACTTAGACATTAGCTAACAGTGCTCTAAATACATCACAGACAACAGTTACCTTTTGGTCCATGCAACAGTGTGGTATCGCTCCATGTTTTGACACTTTTAATTAAAAAATATTAAAAGACTGTTAGAGACATTGAAACTTTATGCTTTCACGTATTCTCAGACTGGTCTTGTAAAAATTGGTTCATGATTCTTATCTGAGTATGTCCTTTTTAAAGTGTCAGGGAAGACTTTGGAGCAGTGTGATTCATTAGTATCATTAAATGTTCTCGTACTTTTTAAAAAGAAAAATCATCAAATGTTACCAAGCCCAATAGAGGATTGTTGGACAGCATCCTGTCACATTTTCACCTTGCATTTGGTTTAGGAGTTCAGTAGTTATTGCCAAACGCACTAAAATAATATCCCTTCAAAGTACAGTTGTTGGCTCAAGAGGTAATTCGTAAGGAGTTTTGAGAAAAGTGTGGTAGTTCACCAACGTTTGAGAACAGCTTGGTCTTGTCTAATGTTCTTTTATTATAGAAAAACATGATATTATCCAAGGACCATCTTTTCTCACTGACCTTCTGGGGATAGTTTTTTCCATCGTTCATTCAGCAGCAGAGCTAGCTAGCAACCTCTTCACCCTTTGGGTTTCTTTTGGTTTCTCTTTCCACCCAAGTCAGGTCATCTCTGTATTTCAACACTGGGCCTACCCCAGTAATAAAATGTCATGTATGACTCTCTCCCCTTGTTTGTCCATGTAATGTTATGTAATGTTTAGTAATGTAATTTAACGCCATGTAACCTCCTCTATCCCTGTGTGTCCATGCAGGTCCTGGAGGAGCGGATGAAGTTGGAGTGTAAGTGTCATGGTGTATCAGGCTCCTGCACCACCAAAACCTGCTGGACGACCCTGCCCAAGTTCCGAGAGATTGGCTACGTCCTGAAAGACAAGTACAACCAGGCGGTCCACGTGGAGGTGGTCCGGGCCAGCCGACTACGCCAGCCCACCTTCCTCAAGGTGAAGAAGACCCAGGGCTACCGCAAGCCCATGGAGACCGACCTCGTCTACATCGAGAGGTCGCCCAACTACTGCGAGGAGGACGCATCCACGGGGAGCGTTGGCACCCAGGGGAGGCTGTGTAACCGCACCTCGCCCCACACGGACGGCTGCGACCTCATGTGCTGTGGCCGGGGTTACAACACGCACCAGTACACCAAAGTGTGGCAGTGCAACTGTAAGTTCCAGTGGTGCTGCTTCGTCAAGTGCAACACATGCAGCGAGAGGACGGAGGTGTTTACCTGCAAATAAAGGGGCATGACATAACGGACCTACAGTACGGTACTATGATTGGGAGGGGCGTGGCAGGACTAGCTGGATGACAAGGAAGACCCCCAGAGGAATGTCTTGGAACAGGAATAGTGAGAGATTTAAAAATAAAAAGGAATGGAATGTTCAATATCAGCTCTTCATGGCATCGTTTTGCACAGCAGAATCTATATGAGCTTTTTAAAAGAAAAGTGAGGGCTAAATATCAATAGGTAATAATACTAAAATCTTTGACTGACTGAGAAAGAATAATGTGTGATCATGTACTGATGTAAAAGTTAGGACTACAGGAAGCAAATGGTGCCTGGATGGGAACTGTGCATTGCACTCTGGGATTTGTAGTTATTTTTTTCACAGAATGGCTTCTTCATGGAACAGAAAGACAGACTCTGGAGATGTGGTAGAAAATGACAGTAACTGTTGAGGGATGAGACTGGCATGAGACTCTAAAAGTCTTTTAGTGAGAACTTTTGAGTTTTACTTTCTTTTTCCACAGACGGAGAGAACAGAGGTGAATATTTGAGCCCCCAAACTTGAGGTGTTTTCTTTTTGGAGCTGTGTAGACATGAAGAACGCTGTGTAAGTGTGGTGCCTTGGGGCGCATTGAAAGTGGAGAAGTCTCTATAGTAAGCCCTCTGCTGCCAACTGGAATACGGTGGAGTATGTTAGTTTTCCAGTCACACTGGAACTGTCTGTTTGAACACTGAAAATAAATTGTTTATTTATGTTATAGTATCTTAAAACAAAGCACTAACGGGTAGAAATGTCTTTTTTTGTACTAAGTGTAAAAATTACTTTTTAGAAAACTCTGACTGAAGATAATGCGTGTCTTTTAGAATATGGCCCCATCCCACTATCAATTCCCCTTTTTCTAAAATGGTTTCATTGCTACTGGTGTGTTGACTACATAAAAAATCAACAATACAGGGTATTTCACATCCCAATCAATCACATTGGTTATATTTTGCTGTAGCATAGCTTTTGTTTGCAGTCATTTATGCAGCAGACATTAGGCCTACATCCTGTCTGGGTTATTTAGCATAGACAGTAGCAAGAGAACTCATCTCTTAACCGCAAAGATCCTTCCTCAATTATTTAAACATGATATTGCTGGATGTATTGTAGAGTGCACTGATATTATTTTCTATTCAGAAACGACCAAAATTAAAAAGAAATAATCTCCCATTTGACTGCTTTTTGAAATTTATTGGAAAGAAAAACAAGACTAAGAATCAAAGAAAAACAAGACTGATAGTGAGTGAAGTCTGCTGGTCGTGAGAGGAAATGTTAGGTTTTAGCCAACAGTTTTGGTAATTCACTGCATCCAAAGCTGTGTTGGCATTCTCATCTGTATTCATTGGTTGTGGTTATACTACACCAAGTGTCAGTCTATGTAGAGTTTCATTGACGTAAACCATCAGTATACATCACTGATCAAAAACAAACATTATTTTCAGAATCTTTTCGTCATGCTTAAAGCTAGAATACTTAGTTGCAACATCCATTTTTGGACTTATAAACTAATGGTATATAACCATTGATTTTTGAAGAATATAACTTGTAAATGCCTCATGAGCTTAGTTCAACTGTCTCATCCTATCAGAACCCCAAATATAAGCCTGTTTTACTCCAATGTTTGTTAACAACGTAAACAAACACGGTATAGCCTTAAAACATGATTGAAACTATAATTTTGATATCAGGGATGGTCAGTCATTGCATCCATAGCTCTGTCTATGAATTTCAGAGTGGCTACATTTCTCCAGGCCCATCCCTCAACTTTTTCCCAAAACAGAGGCGGGTGACCACTTTGGTATAGCTTCAACAGTGGATTCTAGCTTTAACCTTCATATGTTGATAAGATAATATTTGCTTTCTGCTTATTTGAGATTATGATGACCCAAGGTTTACCTGTCAGATGGGCCCGTTTCTTTCTTGGCTCATTTTCTTGGTTTTCATAAGATAGACAGATCTGTCATCATAGGTTGTGCATATTGAACAATAACCACTCAATTTAGGTGAAGGTGCTGTTTTATTGTGGTAATGATGTAAATCTAGTCCTTAATAGTTTTCAACTATGCTATCAATGTAAGTGCAACTCCAATGCAATACTAGTGTAATTAACCGGTATAGTCTGCTGACTTAAGCTAACTATTTAACGTCACCCAGAGCTGTAGCTGAGGAACGCTCAACTCTGTTCTCTTATCCGCTTATATCCGTCTCGATATAAGAGAACGGAGTTGAGTGTTCCTCAGATACTAGAGGTGCAGGTGTTTCAAATTAATATGCGTTCTAATTCTGATTGAAACCACCGCAGGCCTGTTGCTATTTCTAGATACAGTATGAACTCAGCAACAAGGGGACAAAAGTGTGAAAATTATCCAAACCATCTCTCAGACAGTTTCTCATAATATTACTAATACACATTTAGTGACACCAAAACATCTTTAGCGACACCAAAACCTCTTTGGCAGAAGACCATACAGTTGAAGTCGGAAGTTTACATACACTTAGGTTGGAGTCATTAAAACTCGTTTTTCAACCACCCCACAAATGTCTTGTTAACAAACTATAGTTTTGGCAAGTCGGTTAGGACATCTACTTTGTGCATGACACAAGTAATTTTTCCAACAATTGTTTACAGACAGATTATTTCACTTATAATTCACTGTATCACAATTCCAGTGGGTCAGAAGTTTACATACACTAAGTTGACTGTGCCATTAAACAGCTTGGAAAATTCCAGAAAATGATGTCATGGCTTTAGACGCTTCTAATAGGCTAATTGACATCATTTGAGTCAATTGGAGGTGTACCTGTGGATGTATTTCAAGTCCTACCTTCAAACGCAGTGCCTCTTTGCTCGACATCATAGGAAATTCAAAAGAAATCAACCAAGACCTCAGAAAAACAATTGTAGACCTCCACAAGTCTGGTTCATCCTTGGGAGCAATTTCCAAACACCTGAAAGTACCACGTTCATATGTACAAACAATAGTATGCAAGTATAAACACCATGGGACCACGCAGCCATCATACTGCTCAGGAAGGAGACGTGTTCTGTCTCCTAGAGATTAACGTACTTTGGTGCGAAAAGTGCAAATCAATCCCAGAACAACAGCAAAGGACCTTGTAAAGATGCTGGAGGAAACAGGTACAAAAGTATATATATCCACAGTAAAACGAGTCCTATACCAACAGTCCTATATTGCCGCTCAGCAAGGAAGAAGCCACTGCTCCAAAACCGCCATAAAAAAGCCAGACTATGGTTTGCAACTGCACATGGGGACAAAGATTGTACTTTTTGAAGAAATGTCCTCTGGTCTGATGAAACAAAAATAGAACTGTTTGGGCATAATGACCATAGTTATGTTTCGAGGAAAAAGGGGGAGGATTGCAAGCCGAAGAACACCATCCCAACCTTGAAGCACAGGGGTGGCAGCATCATGTTGTGGGGGTGCTTTGCTGCAGGAGGGACTGGTGCACTTCACAAAATAGATGGCATCATGAGGGAGGAAAATGATGTGGATATATTGAAGAAACATCTCAAGACATCAGTCAGGAAGTTAAAGCTTGGTCACAAATGGATCTTCCAAATGGACAATAACCCCAATCACACTTCCAAAGTTGTGGCAAAATGGCTTAAGGACAACAAAGTCAAGGTATTGGAGTGGTCATCACAAAGCCCTGACCTCAATCCCATAGAGAATTTGTGGGCAGAACTGAAAAAGCGTGTGCGAGCAAGGAGGCCTACAAACCTGATTCAGTTACACCAGCTGTCAGGAGGAATGGAGGAATTTATATAAAACATACCCCTTATTCAGAACTTCCAACCACCCTTAATATAGCTATTGGCGATATGAAGGAAGCATAAATCATTAAATATTGTAAATACATTATTTTTTATACAACACATGTTCATAGTAATCTGTGCTTTGTTTGTGTTTGTTATGGCACGCAGGAAACAAAAGTGAATTATCTCTCGAAGCCCATCTCCGAATCAGTCAGTCACATGCAGGCAGCGAGTCTGAGAGAGACTGATGAGGGGAGGATAATAGTAATAATAATAATAGTAATAATAATAATGTCTGGAATGGAGTGATTGGTATCAAACACATGGAAACCATGTGTTTGATACCATTCCATTCTTCCCTTTCCAGCCATTACAATGAGCCTGTCCTCCCCAATTAAGCTTCCACCAGCCACCTGTGGTCTTGGGGCTTTGTGAAGCCTCATTGGGAGTTCTTATGTTGGGTAATTAGAGTTGTCTGGCTTGGATTGTCAGAGCTGCCTCTGAAGATAAACCTTCTCACTCAATCATCTGATTAATTGGTCTAACTCAGTCACCATGCATTGCCCAGGTTCCTGGCTGTAGGCCTGCGGTACATCAATATATCACCATTTGATATGAGATACTATTATTGACGTCAATAAGTTCTCTCAAGTGTTCTCTCAAGTGTTCCGACCGCCTTTATATGTTGATAGAGTACCAGTACAGTGATTATCTTAACTCTCTGGACCCTCTCCATACGCTCTGTGTTGGCAGCATTGGCATCCAGTGTCACTGGGGAAGCGGAGCTCCATGCAAATGACCTGTGCTGAATAGGCAGTGCCTCAGTTTGCCTCTTGTTTCTGGACACAAACGAGAGTGTCGTTCTTTTGAGTGTGTTTTATAGATGGATGGGATGGCTGGATGGAATAAGGATGTGCATGTGTAGCCGGAAACAGCAAGTGAAAAGAATGGTTAGGAGAGAGAGGGGCTGGTGAAAATGGGTTGGGAGAGGGAGAGAACGTGTGGGGATACTGTTAAGGAGGTACAACCGTAGGATTAACCTATCAGTCGTGTGGCGGAGAGCAAATGGTGTGAATCATAAATGTTTGATTTGTGTTGCTGTCTTTTCCTCAACTGGGATGATGTGTTCTCTAATAGTCAATATTCAATAAGTTAAATAAAGGCTAAATAAAAAAAAAATATTCAAATCCAATTAAGATCAGATCAAAAAGTAAGAAGAAACCCATAGCCTACTCATCTTTGAACCAATTCATGTGTTGGTTAGTTCCCTTGTTCGTTGTGGATGGTTAAATCAACTTTTCTATGAATTATCATATGGACTCTGAAAGTCAGTGAGCAAGACTTGGGTTTGTTTACGTAGCCACAGCTTCAAATTAGCATTGTAGGAGCTAACAAGTTCATGTCATTTGCTAGATGGGTTTCTCAACTCAGTCGATGCGAGGGAACAGTCGGTGGTTGTATTTGATTAACGTTTTATTAAAAAGTATGGGATTCCAGCAAACAAAGAAAGGCGCGCAGCTACAGGGGACAAACATAGGTACACGGTATGGGTTTAAGAATTTACAGACTCAATGTCATTGGAGGTACACCTACAGTCATCTGCGATCAACTCCATAGATGTGATGTAGATTGTGGAGTTCAGTAAAATGTGCCTAGTCATTTCCTAGTGAAGGACTAATTTGGGTGAACGTTGCCTTTAAAATTGAAAACTTGGTATTTTAGCATTGACAATATGATTGATATAACAAATTAATTATCCCTAAAATAAATATAAAATAAACATGAAATTCACTTGGGCCAGCAAGTATTTAATAAAATTCAGATATGAAGATATTACCAGATAATTTATACAACAAAATATTGTTTCATTTCTTTTTAAATCCAATACATTTTTTGTAAATCAATGGTGTCAACATTGCTATTTTTATACATGACTATGAGTCAAAATCAATATCTCCATGGGTATTATTGTTGAGTTTTATGGTATATTTGACATGTGATATATGTATATCTACAGCTTTGAAACAGACAAGTGTCTGTCTATATTTCTAAAGATTATGGGTGAATTGGTATAAAAACAAACAATATTAATGCATAATTACATTAATAGGTTATATTTTGACCGTTGTACAAAAAGAGCTTTCAAACTTACAGCTATTGAAAACAAATCTCGTAAATTATGTTTTTTTTATTATGTGAAAAGTGTAAATGGTTGCTGTGTGTTAAACTTGGACAACATTTCGAATCCAGATCTTAATGTAAAGTGGCGCTACATAACTGTGAAAAGGGCCATGCTACTTTATTAATTTAGTGGGCGCTCCCACTCCTTTATGTGAAAAGCATTACAGCCAGGCACCAGAGCAGAAGTAAGATGTGTTTTGTTAGTTGTCTGAAACCCTGGGGACCGGAACAACATAAGCTCCCCATACTATACCCTGGATTGAGAAAAATAAATCCATTTGTGTCTGACAAACATTTTGTCATTAAAAAATATGAGATAGAAAAACAGACTTTGCTGTGTGTGTGCCTTCTTGTAAACCAGCTATTGTTTAGGTGTCAGAATCATTAGTTCATTGGGTTATATTCTGCAAGCTAATGCTTCTGGTCTAATTCACACTAGTAGAGAGCGACGTGTCTGCTTTTCCAAATCAGGGCCTGGGATGGGAGAGAGAGTTGCAAAGTAACACAGTCATTGAAAACTAGTGGGGAATGGATGAACAGGGGTTGTATCTGTAACCAGCCCACATCTATGGTCATGATTAAGAGTTTAGAGTGGGGACAAACAACAGGGAGAGGTCTGATCCAATGTACATGACTTTGGCAAGAGAACGAGATCCGTTAACTTAAAGATGACTGAGGGTGCGTCCAAAATGGCACCCTATTAGGGTTCTGGTAAGAAGTAATGCACTATATAGGGAATAGGGTGCCATTTGAGACACAGTCGGAGTCTAAAGAACATAAGAGAGGCCCAAAAGGCTGCCAAGTCTCATTTGAGACCAGTTGGTTGCCCACAGCAGAGAGCAAAGAGAGGATGAAGAGAGGACCGGAAGCTGGATGCCCTCCCTCGTGAGTTCCTGATCAAAACTTTTTTTCTGGAAGACTTTGCTGCTCAGACCCATTGAAGTGCCTGCACAGATTGACCATGCAGTGTTGTCCTGCTTCAGCTGACAAACATCCTCATTCACTGCTTCTGGAAATGGGGCGGCGTTAGTTACCGCCTATGGTCTAATGGCCTGAGCCAGCCCAGAGGCACAAGAACCAACTGTCAGCTTCAAGTATCAGACCAGCTCTATATAGAATAGATATGGGGTGGTCACTAAAGAGGTAACAAAGATGTTAGCTAGTCCTGCCTTGCACAGAACTACTGGAAAAACACCAGTGTAGGTGCTAGGGTTTCCTCTGTCTTTTCCCTTAACATTTATGAATTGACAAAAGCACTATAGATTCCTCCAGCTTGGCTCAGGGGATCAGGGGATCTGGGGATCTGGGGATCTGGGAATCTGGGGATCTGGCTCCACCCAGTATTTATAACTTCTGTGAAACAAACGAGAACCTTAGGATCAGAGGCTGGCCATCATAGATAAGACACAGCTGCGGTGGGGGAGAGAGGCGAGGGTGGCAAAAAATATTCCCCTCAAAACCAGGGGGGGGGGGGTTACATTCAAGGAGTCAGGAGTCGTTTGAGTTGATGTTTGAGATTTTCCCGGGATCAAGAGAGAAGAAAGGAAGGACTGTTGTCTTCCAGACACTGAACATCAATTACAGTGTGCCTGGGAGACACGTAGGGAACATATGTAAACGTCTGCAGAGTGATGCATCATTCTAAACCATTCTACCATGTCTTGTTTGTTGTTGGAGCTACATCCCACTGGGCACACGCTGGTTGAATCAACATTGTTTCCGCGTCATTTCAATGAAATGATGTTGAACCAACGTGGGAATAGACATTGAATTGACGTCTGTGCCCAGTGGGATGATGGCTTTTGATGAGCTGATCAGAAAGTCCTGAGGCACTACTGTGTTGCTGAAACCGTCTGTCTTGGTATGGTAGCACTCTGTAACGTGATGTAAGAATTTTTACAGTATACTATGTCATTTGATTGTAATCTTAGACTCTATTAAATCTGTATCGTTGAAGCGTTACAGACTGCGTATTATACATTTTACGGTAATTTACGATTGAGCCGGGCATTTACTGCTAACGCGGGAACATTGTCTTTACATTGCAACCACGCTGTAACGCCATACAGATTGAATATGTCACTTAGTCTGACTTCAGTGTTCCTGAGAGGTAAATCAGCTGATGTCCAAGGATCTTTATTAGCTCTAAAATGTATTTCAGATCTAAAATGCAAGTTATCCTTTTCTGTGATCTAAGAACAACACACCAAAACTCATGAAGTGTTCTTCCAGTAAATGGAATCAATAGAAAATAGGTACAAACTATTTTTGCCAAGTGAACTGGATCTATTCCTCGAGTGCAACAAAGGTTGCAACACAGTATTGTACCCAGTTCCGAAATCACATGGCTTGTTATCTGCTGTTAGGTTAGAATGGTGTTTCTCATCAGTTATTTTACATTGTTTTGACTGCTTGTCTTATTGAAAGACCATCATTTTGAGGTTTCGCATCATCTGTTTGATATTAGTGGCAAGGAACACATGGCTATTCAAAGGCAGAGGCCTGAGTGACATCATAGACCGCATGGCGAAGCCGGGATCGTAACATCAGACCCCAGTCAGAGACTTCTTAAATATATACTGAACAAAAATATAAACGAAACATGTAAAGTGTTGGTCCCATGTTTCATTAGCTGAAATAAAAGATATCAGAAATTTCCCATACTCACAAAAAGCTTATTTCTCTCAAATTGTGTGCACAAATGTAGTTACATCCCTGTTAACATTTCTCCTTTGCCAAGATAATCCATCCACCTGACAGGTGTGGCATATCAAGAAGCTGATTAAACAGCATGATCATTACACAGGTGCTGCTTGTGCTGGGGACAATAAAAGGCCACTCTAAAATGTGCAGTTTTGTCACACAACATAATGCCACAGATGTCTCAAGTTTTGAGGGAGCATGCAGTTAGCATGCTGACTGCAGGAATATCCACCAGAGCTGTTGCCAAATAATTGAATGTTCATTTCTCTACCATAAGCAGCTTTCAACGTCATTGTAGATAATTTGGCAGTACGTCCAACCGGCCTCACAACTGCAGGCCACGCGAGTGGCGCAGTGGTCTAAGGCCCTGCATCTCAGTGCTTGAGGTGTCACTACAGACACGCTGGTTTGATTCCAGGCTGTATCACAACCGGCTGTGATTGGGAGTCCCATAGGTTGGCGCACAATTAGCCCAGTGTCGTTCGGGTTTGGCCGGTGTAGGCCGTCATTGTAAATAAGAATTTGTTCTTAACTGACTTGCCTAGTTAAATAAAGGTTAAATGTAAAAGAAAATGTAAATAAAATGTGTAACCACGCCAGTCCAGGAGCTACACATCTGGCTTCTTCACCTGCGGGATCGTCTGAGACCAGCCACCTGGACAGCTGATGAAATGTAGGAGTATTTTTTTCTGTAATAAAGACCTTTTGTGAGGAAAAACTCATTTTGATTGGCCGGGCCTGGCTCCCCAGTGGGTGGGCCTGGCTCCGAAGTGGGTGGGCTTATGCCCTCCCAGGCACACCCACGGCTGCACCCCTGCCCAGTCAAGTGAAATCCATAGATTAGGGCCTAATCAATGTATTTAAATTGACTGATTTCTTTATATGAACTGTAACTCAGTAAAATCCTTGAAATTGTTGTATGTTGCGTTCAGTATACCTGACTAGCCCACTACCCTGCATCTTACTACATTGTTTTATTGGTGTAGTCTTCATCTATGGGATTCACCTTGGATTCCCCCCTTTAGAATGATTCCAATTACCTTAATTTATTCAACAGTACAACTTACTATATGTAGTCTTCTTGGCTTCAAACTTTAACTTTAACACACATTACTTGTTAGAGGCTGGTTCAGGAGGCTACATAACATTTGCATAATTGTAGGAAATGGTTAACCAATATCTATTAGTTGCATATTCATTCTAAATAATCACTGCCTTATTGAGACTAACAAAGACAACGATAGGGGTCATAATCTACAAGCAAATGTTGATGTTTTTGTTTGCGACAAATTTGAGCACACCTCTTAGAATATAAAAAATGTGCTATTCATTGAATTTTCAGCAGTAATATATAGTTAGTGATGATTTACTCATATTCTTCAGGGTAAATGTGTTAGACAATTGATATTTACTAATTATACGTAAGTGAAACTTTAAATCATTTCAGATGAATAGATAATGTGAACGTGAAAGTTGTATGTGGAGACGAGACATTAGCCTAGGGAGTCATTTTGCCAGCACACCTGTTTATGTTGGACAGGGGCGGTAAGCGGTGCTCGTAAAATACAGGCAAGGTTAATACTTATGTGGTGATTCCTTCAGTTAGGCCCCACAGCTACAGTTAGGACAGCATCAGTACTCTTACATGAAGGGATGGGTCCAACCCCAGGCTGAGCAGATGGGTGTGTGTGTGTGTGTGTGTGTGTGTGTGTGTGTGTGTGTGTGTGTGTGTGTGTGTGTGTGTGTGTGTGTGTGTGTGTGTGTGTGTGTGTGTGTGTGTACACATTTTACGATACTTGTGCGTACCAGAAGTCCTCACAAGAAAAGTAAATCAACAAAATTCAGAGAATTGAGGACATTTGTAATGGCGAGGAGTTTTGTTGTAATGGCGCCGGAGAGGATGGCTGCCGTTTTATTAACCAACCGTGCTATTTTGATATTTATTTCGCATTGTTTGTAACTTATTTTGTATGTAATGTTGCTGCTACCATCTCTTATGACCGAAAAGAGCTTCTGGACATCCGAACAGCAATTACTCATCTTGAATTTGGATGCAGAATTTTTCTTTAATGAGTCAGACGAGAGATATTTACTCCAGACACCCGAACAGGCCCTCATCTGCGTCATTCGCAGGAGAAAGAGACAGAGATTTTGCGGAAGGAGATCGAGGTGCCTTGTGAGGATCAGGCGACGAGTGGCTAATTTGCCTTTTCCATACTATTGTACAATTGCTGGATAATAAATTGGACGAACTAAAAGCTTGTATATCCTACTAACGACACATTAAAAACTGTAATATCTTATGTTTCACCGGGTCGTGACTGAACGACGATATGAATAACATACAGCTGCTGGGTTATACACTGTATCGGCAGGAAAAACAGCAGCCTCTGGTAAGACAAGGGGCTGCGGTCTATGTACTGTATATTTGTAAACAACAGCTGGTGCACGACATCTAAGGAAGTCTCAAGGTTTTGCTCGCCTGAGATAGAGTATCTCATGATAAGCTGTAGACCACAATATCAACCTAGAGAATTTTCATCTGTATTTTTCGTAACTGTCTAAATACCACCACAGACCGATGCTGGCACTAAGACCGCCCTCAATGAGCTGTATACCGCCATAAGCAAACAGGTGCTCCAAATGGCCGAGGACTTTAATGCAGGGAAGCTTAAATCCGTTTTACCTCATTTCTATTAGCATGTTAAATGTGCATCCAGAGGGAAAAAAACTCTAGACCACCTTTACTCCACACACAGATACGTGTACAAAATTCACCCTGGCCCTCCATAAGGCAAATCTGACCATAATTCTATCCTCCTGATTCCTGCTTACAAGCAAACATTAAAGCAGGATGCACCAGTGACTCGGTCAATAAAAAAGTGGTCAGATGAAGCAGATGCTAAGCTACAGGACTGTTTTGCTAGCACAGACTGGAATATGTTCCAGGATTCTTCAGCTGGCATTGAGGAGTACACCACATCAGTCACTAGCTTCATCGATAAGTGCATCGATGACATCATCCCCACAGTGACTGTACGTACATACCCCAACCATAAGCCATGGATTACAGTCAACATCTGCACTGAGCTAAAGGGTAGAGCTGCTGCTTTCAAGGAGCGGGACTCTAACCCGGAAGCTTATAAGAAATCCTGCTCTGCCCTCCGACGAAGCATCAAACAGGCAGAGCGTCAATACAGGACTAAGATCGAATCGTACTACACCGGCTCCAACGCTTTTCGGATGTGGCAGGGCTTGCATACTATTCCAGTCTACAAAGGGAAGCACAGCCGAGAGCTGCCCAGTGACACAAGCCTACCAGACGAGCTAAATTACTTCAATGCTTGCTTCAAGCAAAGCAACACTGAAACATTCTCTGGCCTGCTGGCCCCCCTACCTCTGCGGAAGCACAGTTCCCGCTCAGCCCAGTCAAAACTGTTCGCTTCTCTGGCACCCCAATGGTGGAACAAGCTCCCTCACGACGCCAGGACAGCGGAGTCAATCATCACCTTCCGGAGACACCTGAAACCCCACCTCTTTAAGGAATACCTGGGATAGGATAAAGTAATCCTTCTAACCCCCCCCCCCCCCCCCCCCCCCAGAAAAAAGGATATAGATGTACTATTGTAAAGTGGTTGTTCCACTGCACTGGATATCATAAGGTGAACGCACCAATTTGTAAGTCGCTCTGGATAAGAGCGTCTGCTAAATGACGTAAATGTAAATGTTGAGTGCATCAGCTGTTCCGGACGACTGTGTGATCACACTCTCTGCAGCCGATGTGAGTAAGACCTTTAAACAGGTCAACATTCCGAAGGCCGCAGGGCAAACAGATTACCAGGACGTGTACTCCGAGCATGCGCTGACCAACAGTCAATTGTCTTCACTGACATTTTCAACCTCTCCCTGTCTGAGTCTGTCATACCAACATATTTCAAGCAGACCACCATAGTCCTTGTGCCCAAGAACACCAAGTAGCCTAAATGACTACTGACCCATAGCGCTCACGTCTGTAGCCATGAAGTGCTTTGAAAGGCTGGTTATGGCTCACATCTACACCATTATCCCAGAAACCCTAAACCCACTCCAATTTGCATACCGCCCCAACAGATCCACAGATGATGCAATCTCTATTACACTCAACACTGCCCTTTCACACCTGGACAAAAGGAACATCTATGTGAGAATGCTATTCATTGACTACAGCTCAGAGTTCAACACCATAGTGCCATCAAAGCTCATCACTAAGCTAAGGACCCTGGGACTAAACACCTCCCTCTGCAACTATATCCTGGACGTCTTGACGGGCCACCTCCAGGTGGTAAGGGTAGGTAACAACACATCCACCACACTGATCCTCAACACAGGGGCCCCTCAGGGGTGCATGCTCAGTCCCCTCCTGTACAGCCTGTTCCCTCATAACTGCACGGCCAAGCAAGACTCCAACACAATAATTAAGTTTGCCACTGACACAACAGTGGTAGGCCTGATCACCGACAACGAGACAGCCTATAGGGAGGAGGTCAGAGACCGGACCGTGTGGTGCAAGGGCAACAACCTATCCCTCAACGTGATCAAGACAAAGGAGATGATTGTGGACTACAGGAAAAGGAGGACCGAGCACGGCCCCATTCTCATCGACAGGGCTGTAGTGGAGCAGGTTGAGAGATTCAAGTTCCTTGGCGTCCACATCACCAATAAACTAACATGGTCCAAGCACACCAAAACAGTCGTGAAGGGGGCACGACAAAACCTATCCCCCTCAGGAGACTGAAAATATTTGGCATGGGTCCTCAGATCCTCAAAAGGTTCTATAGCTGCACCATCGAGAGCATCCTGATGGGTTGCATCGCTGCCTGGTGAACAAGTTTTCCCTGGAGATTATGTAATTTCCTGTCACAACTTGTGGACTTGTTTATGTGATGCTGTGCATTTTGTTGCTAGCGTTACTTTGCTACCTGCAGAAGTTTATGGTTATTATTTTTTAATTACCGTTTTATATTTAAATGTTTTCCCTCGCTCAACTTTTTTCATTCAACCTTTTCACCCCGTCCGCTTTATCTGGACATGGTTCTACAGGACCTCTACCAGCCGAAGCTAAGTTATAATATTAACATTAAGCCTTCTAATTGCAGTCGCTGTACTCAAAATATACAGGAGAACGATCACCTTATGGTGAGGATAGCCGTGCTGCAAGCCCAGCATCAGACGCAATCATTAAGCAAGGGTAATTTAAGTGTAGGAAAGGATGAAACAGCGTCTGTGCCACAAATTAGTATAGATGGTATAATTAACTCCTTCGCACAGTCCCCGCAGAATCATGGATTTTGGAAGGAAATAATGTAGGAATGCTCAACCGGTGTCGCTCATTCAGCTGACAGAAACTTTCAACCAGTTCTCCCAATTCAGCAACGAGTCTGAGTCAGAGGCCGAGCCTTCTCTGGTCTCTCCTCCACCCGTTACGGGGTCTGAGACGCCGAACCCTCCCACCATTAGCTCTGACAAATTGAAAACCCTAGTCATTGGCGACTCCATTATTCGCAGTATTAGACTTAAAAAGAATCATCCAGCGATCATACGCTGTTTACAAGGGGACAGGTCTACCAACGTTAAGGCTAATCTGAAGATGGTGCTGGCTAAGGCTAAAACTGGCAAGTGTAGAGAGTATAGGCATATTGTTATCCATGTCGGCACCAACGATATTAGGATGAAACAGTCAGAGGTCACCAAGCGCAACATAGCCTCAGCGTGTAAGTCAGCTAGACAGATGTGTCGGCATCGAGTAATTGTATCTGGCCCCCTCACAGTTAGGGGGAGTGATGAGCTCTACAGCAGAGTCTCACAACTCAATTGCTGGTTGAAAACTGTTTTCTGCCTCTTGAAAAAGCCAACCCTTGTCCCAGAAAATATGAAAATCTATCGACCTATATCAAATCTCCCATTCCCCTCAAACAAATTTGAAAAAGCTGTTGCACAGCAACTCACTGCCTCCCTGAAGACTAACAATGTATACGAAATGCTTCAGTCTGGTTTTAGACCCCATCATAGCCCTGAGACAGCACTTCTGAAGGTGGTAAATTATATTTTAATGGCGTCAGACCAAGGCTCTGCATCTGTCCTCGTGCTCCTAAACCTTAGTGCTGCTTTTGATACCATCGATCACCAGATTCTTTTGGAGAGTTAGGAAACCCAAATTGGTCTACACGGACAAGTTCTGGCCTGGTTTAGATTTTATCAGTTGGAAAGATACCAGTTTGTCTCTGTGGATGGTTTGTCGTGTGACAAATCAACTGTAAATTGCAGTGTTCCTCAAGGTTGAGTTTTAGGACTATTGTTTTCACTAAATATTTTACCTCTTGGGGATGTCATTCAGAAACATAATGTTAACTTTCACTGCTTTGCAGACGATACACAGCTGTACATTTCAATGAAACATGGGGAAGCCCCAAAATTGCCCTCCCTGGAAGACTGTGTTTCAGACAGAAAAAAGTGGATGGCGGCAAATTGTTTACTTTTAAACTCGGACAAAACAGAGATGCTAGTTCTAGGTCCCAAGAAACAAAGAGATCTTCTGTTGAATCTGACAATTAATTTTGATGGTTGTACAGTCGTCTCAAATACAACTGTAAAGGACCTCGGCGTTACTCTGGAATCTGATCTCTCTTTTGATGAACATATCAAGACTGTTACAAAGACAGCTTTTTCCATCCGTAACATTGCAAAAATCTGAAACTTTCTGTCTAATAATGATGCAGAAAAATGAATCCATGCTATTGTCACTTCTAGATTAGACTTTTGCAATGCTCTGCTTTCCGCCTACCCGGATAAAGCACTAAATAAACTTCAGTTAGTGCGAAACACGGTTGCTAGAATCTTGACTAGAACCAAAAAATGTGATCATATTACTCCAGTGCTAGCCTCTCTACACTGGCTTCTTGTTAAGGCTAGGGCTGATTTTAAGGTTTTACTGTGAAGGTGAACGGAAAGGCACTTGAGCGACGAACCACCCTTGCTGTCTCTGCCTGGCTGGTTCTTTGCCTCTAACCCTATTACGGGGGCTGCGTCACTGGCTTACTGGTGCTCTTCCATGCCGTCCCTAGGAAGGGTGCGTCACTTGAGTGGGTTCAGTCTGTGACGTGATCTTCCTGTCCGGGTTGGCGCCCCCCTCGGTTTCGTGCCGTGGGGGAGATCTTTGTGGGCTATACTCGCCCTTGTCTCAGGGTAGTAAGTTGGTGGTTGAAGATATCCTTCTAGTGGTGTGGAGGCTGTGCTTTGGCATAGTGGGTGGGGTTATATCCTGCCTGGTTGGCACTGTCCCGGGGTATTGTCGGACGGGGCCACAGTGTCTCCCGACGCCTCCTGTCTCAGCCTCCAGTAATTATGCTGCAATAGTTTGCGTCGGGGGGCTAGTGTCAGTCTGTTATATCTGGATTATTTCTCCTGTCTTATTCTCTCTCTCTCTATCGCTTTCTCTCTTCTCTTGGAGAAACTGAGACCTAGGACCATGCCTCAGGACTACCTGGCCTGATGACTCCTTGCTGTTCCCAGTCCACCTGGTCGTGCTGCTGCTCCAGTTTCAACTGTTCTACCTGCAGCTATGGAAACCTGACCTGTTCCCCGTCGTGCTACCTTTCCCGGACCTGCTGTTTTTGACTCTCTCTCTCTACCGCACCTGCTGTCTCTAACTCTGAATGATCGGCTATGAAAATCCAACTGACATTTACTCCTGAGGTGCTGACCTGTTGCACCCTCTACAACCACTGTAATTATTATTATTTGACCCTGCTGGTCATCTATGAACGTTTGAACATCTTGGCCATGTACTGTTATAATCTCCACCCAGCACAGCCAGAAGAGGACTGGCCAGCCCTCAGAGCCTGGTTCATCTCTAGGTTTCTTCCATGGTTCCTGCATTTCTAGGGAGTTTTTCCTAGCCACCGTGCTTCTACATCTGCATTGCTTGCTGTTTGGGGTTTTAGGCTGGGTTTCTGTATAGCACTTTGTGACATTGGCTGATGTAAAAAGGGCTTCATAAATACATTTGATTGATTGATTGATGGTATGGCAATTGCTCGGCCTCCGACCGCAAGGCACTACAGAGGGTAGTGCGTACGGCCCAGTACATCACCGGGGCCAAGCTTCCTGCCATCCAGGACGTCTATACCAGGTGGTGTCAGAGGAAGGCCCTAAGATTTGTCAAAGACTCCAGCCACCCTATTCATAGACTGTTTTCTCTGCTACCGCACGGCAAGCGGTACCGGAGCTTCAAGTCTAGGTCCAAGAGGCTTCTGAACATCTAATCAAATGGCTACCACAGACTATTTGCATTCTCACCCCCCCTTTTGCGCTGCTGCTACTCTCTGTTGTTATCTATGCATAGTCACTTTGACAACTCTACCTACATGTACATATTACCTCAATTACCTCTACTAACCAGTGCCCTCACACATTGACTCTGTACCGGTACCCCCTGCATATAGCCTTGCTATTGTTATTTTACTGCTGCTCTTTAATTATTTGTTACTTTTATTTGTTACTTTTTTCAGGTAATTTTCTTAAAACTGCATTGTTGGTTAACTCTTAGTGTCTGTACTGTATGTATGAGGGTCTGTATGTATGTAACGGCTGTCTGTGGAAGTAGACCAAGGTGCAGCGGAGTTAGCGTTCATCTTTGAATTTTAATAAACGTAAGAACACTATACACACAAAACAAGAAAACCGACAGCCAAACAGTCCTGTCAGGTGCAAAACACTAAACAGAAACAATCCCCCACAAAACCCAAAGGAAAAACAGGCTCCTTATGTGTGACTCCCAATCAGCAACAACGAACTACAGCTGTGCCTGATTGGGAGCCACATGGCCCAAAACAAAGAAATACAAAAACATAGAAAAATGAACATAGAACGCCCACCCAATGTAACACCCTGGCCTAACCAAAATAAAGAACAAAAACCCCTCTCTATGGCCAGGGCGTTACAATGTATGAGAGGCTGTACAGCTCCCGAGTGGCACAGCGGTCTACGCCCCTGCATCTCAGTGCAAGAGGTATCACTATAGTCCCTGGTACAATCCAGGTTGTATCACATCTAGCCATGATTGGGAGTCCCATAGGGCGGTGCACAATTGACCCAGTGTCATCCGGGTTTGGCCGAGGTAGGCCGTCATTGTAAATAAGATCTTGTTCTTAACCGACTTGCCTAGTTAAATAAAGGTTCAATATATGAGTGTTGCTATGCATGAATTAGTGTGTGTCTTTTGGAGGCAGACAGACAGATCCCCATAGGGAAGTGGGTTTCTACATGGAGACATTGGTGGGGAGAGTTTGAAGACAGCCCACATGCGCTTTGTGCAGTGCGTCTCGGTGTCCGGTGGTTGGCTAGGCCACGGCTTTTCCTTGAGGATATTTTCTTCCTAGCGTTTGTTTTTTCAATAAGTGAGGTTGGGGTTCTAAAAGCAGACTCCACCTAGGGAAAACTCAGAGAGACCCATCACAGCTTTTCTTAGCACATCCATTGAAAGTTTCAATGTGAAACTGGCCCCTTCCTCTAAACCCCAACCCCACCCTCCTCAAAAGAAACAGAGGACAAAATAGTTTGGAACTTACCGGTGACTGTTTGACCAGTAGCAGGCATGTAAAACACAAGAAAGCAAATGCCATTTTGTCAATGGTAATAATCCTCTTGCTCTTGCATGCTAGAATTAAACAGGAATAATAAAGAGAGAATTGAAGAAAGAGAGGAGCATTGTTTTCTTGCATTTACAAACCAGGTCCAAGCCAGAAACATGAAAATGGCCCAGAATGCCATGCTCTGAGTGATCTGTTCTCAATTGATAAAACATCAATGTGCTACACAGCTGAGACCACAGAACTCGATACCCCACAGCCCAATTCCTTGGACAAAATATTTTGCATTTTGAACGTTTTGGTTACCTTTCAGAGCACTCAAGATGTTGTCAACAAGCTAAGAAATTATCTGCCAACTGTGAGAAGAGATCAGACTTTACAATCATTTCGATGAGGTACTTTTTGCAACGGTTCAAGTCGCACTCAGATACAGTAAAATAAAAACATTTATTTAGAAGGTATTGTAAACGACAGCGCTACATGCCATTGCCTTGTGCAGGTGCTGTGTCAGACAGTGGCTTGTGTACATAGATGGGTTAACTCCAGTACTGAACATCATCCTCCCCTGTCTCTGTCTGTCTGCCTGTCTGTCTGTCTGTGTACAGAGGTTGGTAAAGTCCAGTACTGAGCATCCTCCTCCCCTGTCTCTGTCTGCCTGTCTGTCTGTCTGTGTACAGAGGTGGGTAAAGTCCGGTACTGAGCATCATCCTCCCCTGTCTGTCTGTCTGTCTGTCTGTCTGTCTGTCTGTCTGTCTGTCTGTCTGTCTGTCTGTCTGTCTGTCTGTCTGTCTGTCTGTCTGTCTGTCTGTCTGTCTGTCTGTCTGTCTGTCTGTCTGTCTGTGTACAGAGGTGGGTAAACCAGCCTAATTCATACTCTTCAGAGGGATAATGGAATTTAAAGTGTCCTGATATTGAAATAATATATATTTTTGCCCTCAGAACAGTCTCAATTTGACTGCAAGGTTTCGAAAGCGGTCCACAGGGATGCTGGCCCATGTTGACTCCAATTCTTCTCACAGTTGTGTCAAGTTGTCTGGATGTCCTTTGGGTGGTGGAGCATTCATGATATACATGGAAAACTGTTGAGTGTGAAAAACCCAGAAGAGTTGCGGTTCTTGACACAAACCGGTGTGCCTGGCACCTACTATCTTAACCCGTTCAAAGGCACTTAAATATTTTGTCTTGTCCATTCACCCTCCGAATGGCACACATACACAATCCATGTATCAATTGTAAGACAGCGCCAGAGAAGATGGCTGATGTTTCAAGTGCTTCTAATTGATTATGTTTTTATGTTTGTTTTTTGGAGTTGTTTGTAACTTTTATTTTTTACTTATGTTGTACATAATGTTGCTGCTACCGTCTCTTATAAGAAATCCCGCTATGCCCGCCGACGAACCATCAAGCAGGCAAGTGTCAATACAGGAATAACATCGAATCGTACTACACCGGCTCCGACGCTCGTCGGATGTAGAAGGGCTTGCAAACCATTACAGATTACAAATGGAAGCACAGCCGAGGGCAGCCCAGTGACACAAGTCTACCAGACGAGCTAAACTACTTCTATGATCGCTTTGAGGGAAATAACACTGAAACATGCGTGAGAGCATCAGCTGTTTCGGACGACTGTGTCATCACGCTTTCTGCCGCTGATATGAGTAAGACCTTTAAACAGGTCAACGTTCACAAGGCCCAGGGCCAGACGGATTACCAGGACGTGTACTCCGAGCATGCGCTGACCAACTGGCAAGTGTCTTCACTGACATTTTCAACCTCTCCCCGTCTGAGTCTGTAATACCAACATGTTTCAAGCAGACCACCATATACCCTGTGTCCAAGAACACTAAGGTAACCTGCCTAAATGACTACGTCTGCAGCCATGAAGTGCTTTGTAAGGGTGGTCATAGCTCACATCTACACCATTATCCCAGAAACCCTAGACCTTACTCCAATTTGCATACCGCCCTAACAGATCCACAAAATGTAATCTCTATTGTACTCCTCACTGCCCTTTCACACCTGGACAAAAGGAACACCTATGTGAGAATGCTATTCACTGACTACAGCTCAGCGTTCAACACCATAGTGCCCTCAAAGCTCATCAATAAGCTAAGGACCCTGGGACTAAACACCTCCCTCTGCAACTGTATCCTGGACTTCTTGACGTGCCGTCCCCAGGTGGTAAGGGTAGGGAACAACACATCCACCACACTGATCCTCAACACAGGGGCCTCTCAGGAGTGCGTGCTCAGTCCCCTCCTGTAATCCCTGAACTCTTGACTGCACGGCCAGGCACGACTCCAACACCATCATTAAGTTTGCCGATGACACAATCGTGGTGGGCCTGATCACAGACAATGACGAGACAGCCTATAGGGAGGAGGTCAGAGACCTGGCCATGTCGTGCCAGGACAACAACCTCTCCCTCAACGTGATCAAGACAAAGGAGATGATTGTGAACTACAGGAAAAAGAGGACCTAGCACGCCCCCAATGTCATCGATGGGGCTGTAGAGGAGCAGGTTGAGAGCTTCAAGTTCCTTAGTTTCCACATCACCAACAAACTAACATGGTTCAAGCACACCAAGACAGTCGTGAAGAGGGCACGACAATGCCTATTCCCCCTCAGGAGACTATTCCCCCTCAAAAAATTGGCATGGGTCCTCAGATCCTCAACAACCCCATAATGCCAAAGCAGAAACAGGTTTGTGGAAATTTTTGCAAACTGAAATACCACATTTACATAAGTATTCTTTGCTATGACACTACAAGCATGGCACACCTGTATTTGCGGAATTTCTCCCATTCTTCTCTGCAGATCCTCTCAAGCTCTGTCAGGTTGGATGGGGAGCATTGCTGCACAGCTATTTTCAGGTCTCTCCAGAGATGTTTGACTGGGTTCAGGTCCGAGCTCTGGCTGGGCCACTCAAGGACATTCAAAGACTTGTCCCAAAGCCACTCCTGCGTTGTCTTGGCTGTGTGCTTAGGGTCGTTGTCCTGTTGGAAGGTGAACCGTCGACCCCAGTCTGAGGTCCTGAGCACTCTGGAACAGGTTTTCATCAAGGATCTCTGTAATTTGCTCTGTTCATCATTCCCTCGATCCTGACTAGTCTCCGAGTCCCTGCCGCTGAAAAACATCCCCACAGCATGATGTTACCACCACGCTTTACCGTAGGGATGGTGCAAGGTTTCCTCCAGACGTGACTCTTGGCATTCATTCCAAAGAGTTCAATCTTGGTTTCATCAGACCAGAGAATCTTGTTTCTTATGGTCTGAGAGTCCTTTAGGTGCCAAGCGGGCTGTCATGCGCCTTTTACTGAGGAGTGGCTACCGTATGCCCACTCTACCATAAAGGCCTGATTGGTAGAGCGCTGCAGAGATGGTTGTCCTTCTGGAAGGTTCTCCCATCTCCACAGAGGAACTATGGAGTTCTGCCAGAGAGTGACCATCGAGTTCTTGGTCACCTTCCTGACCAAGGCCCTTCTCTCCCGATTGCTCAGTTTGGCGTGGCGGCCATTTCTTGGAATAGTGTTGGTGGTTACTAACTTTTTCCATTTAAGAATGATGGAGGCCATTGTGTTCTTGGGGACGTTCAATGCTGCATAAATATTTTGGTACCCTTCCCCAGATCTGTGCCTCGACACAATACTGTCTTGGAGCTCTACGGACATGGCTTGGTTTTTTGCTCTGACATGCACTGTCAACTGTGGGACCTTATATAGACAGGTGTGTGCCTTTCCAAATCATGTCCAATCAATTGCATTTACCACAGGTGGACTCCAATAAAGTTGTAGACACATCTCAAGGATCATCAGTGAGCTCAATTTATAGTCTCATAGCAAAGAGACTGAAAACATATGTAAATAAGGTATTTCTGTATTATTTTTATAAATTTGAAATACATTTGCAAAAAACATTATGGGATATTGTGTGTAGATTGATGAGGATTTTTATTATATATATATATATATATATATATATATATATATACTGCTCAAAAAAATAAAGGGAACACTTAAACAACACAATGTAACTCCAAGTCAATCACACTTCTGTGAAATCAAACTGTCCACTTAGGAAGCAACACTGATTGACAATAAATTTCACATGCTGTTGTGCAAATGGAATAGACAACAGGTGGAAATTATAGGCAATAAGCAAGATACCCCCAATAAAGGAGTGGTTCTGCTGGTGGAGACCACAGACCACTTCTCAGTTCCTATGCTTCCTGGCTGATGTTTTGGTCACTTTTGAATGCTGGTGGTGCTTTCACTCTAGTGGTAGCATGAGACGGAGTCTACAACCCACACAAGTGGCTCAGGTAGTGCAGCTCATCCAGGATGGCACATCAATGCGAGCTGCGGCAAGAAGGTTTGCTGTGTCTGTCAGCGCAGTTTCCAGAGCATGGAGGCGCTACCAGGAGACAGGCCAGTACATCAGGAGACGTGGAGGAGGCCGTAGGAGGGCAACAACCCAGCAGCAGGACCGCTACCTCCGCCTTTGTGCAAGGAGGAGCAGGAGGAGCACTGCCAGAGCCCTGCAAAATGACCTCCAGCAGGCCACAAATGTGCATGTGTCTGCTCAAACGGTCAGAAACAGACTCCATGAGGGTGGTATGAGGGCCCGACGTTCACAGGTGGGGGTTGTGTTTACAGCCCAACACCGTGCAGGACGTTTGGCATTTGCCAGAGAACACCAAGATTGGCAAATTTGCCACTGGCGCCCTGTGCTCTTCACAGATGAAGCAGGTTCACACTGAGCACATGTGACAGACGTGACAGAGTCTGGAGACGCCGTGGAGAACGTTCTGCTGCCTGCAACATCCTCCAGCATGACCGGTTTGGCGGTGGGTCAGTCATGTTGTGGGGTGGCATTTCTTTGGGGGGGGGGGCCGCACAGCCCTCCATGTGCTCGCCATTAATGCTAATGCTCCAGATTCTCAACTAGTCTAAAGAATGACAGTTTTATTGCTTCTTTAATCAGAAAAACAGTTTTCAGCTGTGCTAACATAATTGCAAAAGGGTTTTCTAATGATCAATTAGCCTTTTAAAATGATAAAGTTAGCTAACACATCGTGCCATTGGAACACAGGGGTGATGGTTGCTGATAACGGGCCTCTGTACGCCTATGTAGATATTCCATAAAAAATATGCTGTTTCCAGCTACAATAGTAATTTACAGCATTAACAATGTCTACACTGTATTCTGATCAATTGTATGTTATTTTATGGGACCAAAAATGAGCTTTTCTTTAAAAAACAAGGACATTTCTAAGTGACCCCAAACTTTTGAACGGTAGTATATATATATTTACATATATATATGTGAGTTACCTCAACTGCCTCATACTCCTGCACATTGACTACCAGTCCTCCTTGTATATAGCCTAATTGTTATTTTGTTGTGTTTCTATTCCCTTTTTTTATTTGCAAATTGTTCTTACTTTTTAACTCAGCATTGTTGGGGAAGGGCTCGTAAATGAGCATTTCACGTTAAAGTCAACACCTGTTGTATTCGGTGCATGTGACAAATACATTTGATGAGCTGTTTTACTGTGTAAACACACTCAATCAACCCTGATTGAGTTGTAAGTTTAAAAGCAAATCTTGCTTTAATATAATAAAAAAATTGAAAGGGTAGTGGAATGGGGTAATGTCTTAGTGTGGGGTGGGAAGAATGCAATACATTATCTTGTATGCAGTACAAATCCCAATGCTGTGGGAGCACCTACTCTAAGAGTATGAATTAGGCTGTGATAAGGTTGGAATCCAAAGAAACTTGCTTACACATCGTTGGAAGTACAATAGACCAACATAGCGACTGTATTAGGTCAAAGCTGTGTGCTGGAAAACCTTGTTAGGGCATTGGTGAAGTACACATTGTGGTGCTCATGAATTTCCTTTTAGTCTTAAGACCAATACTTACTTGGCACTTAAAACTTCGCTTTTGTTTTTAATATAGAGGAGGTTTGTCATCTCACCATTTAACTCTTATCCTGGGTGACGGGACAACTGATCCACTATACTACAAGGTTCTCCTGCCATCAATACTTTTAGGATAACAGAGACATCGTTCTGATTCACAGCCGTTGTCTGTTTCAGCCCGTTAGCGGTGTACCATATGAAAGTAAATATGAGTGGACTTGTCTATCTCTATCTTCAGAGGATTGATGGCTAACTCCTTCTGTCAGCAGAGCACACCACACTGATGGCAACATCAGAGAGACCGGTCGGCCTGCGCTTGTATATTTTGGTCTCCATCTGTGTCACAGGGTTGGAGCTGGCTGGAGTACATGCCTTTGAATATGTAGGGCTTTGGACATGAACGTCATGTGGTTTTGTAGAAGTGAAAGGGTGGTTGGGTTTTAATCCAACACTCCTCCGCCTCCTCCTCTTCCTCCTCCTCATCCTCCCAGTTTTCCCCTCTTGTTTATGCTGGTCCTAGTCTCCCCCAGCCCAACCTCACCAACCGGTCCACTTTTAGCCACAATCCGGAACCCTAATGCCTGATGGATGCACAGAGGTCGCACTGACGATCTAGCAGAGCCTATTGGTCCATCACTGGGCCTTTGATCTCAGGGTTTAACCCCCCCCCCCCCTCCACAGCTCTCTCTTTCTCTGGCACAGTAGACACTGCTCTGCCAAGCTCCACTGTGACCCTACCAGCCCCACCTGGTTGCTACAGAGGGGAGGGGGGGTGGGGGTCAATGAAACATAACGAAACAGATCATTTGAATGAAACTCAAGTGCACAGATATCATGAACTGAGCAGTAGCCTATATGATACAGTATGTGAACCCTTGCCCAATCATCAAATCATCAAATCAAATCAAATGTATTTATATAGCCCTTCGTATATCAGCTGAAATCTCAAAGTGCTGTACAGAAACCCAGCCTAAAACCCCAAACAGCAAGCAATGCATGTGAAAGAAGCACGGTGGCTAGGAAAAACTCCCTAGAAAGGCCAAAAACCTAGGAAGAAACCTAGAGAGGAACCAGGCTATGAGGGGTGGCCAGTCCTCTTCTGGCTGTGCCGGGTGGATATTATAACAGAACATGGTCAAGATGTTAAAATGTTCATAAATGACCAGCATGGTCAAATAATAATAATCATTGTAGTTGTCGAGGGTGCAACAAGCACGTCCGGTGAACAGGACAGGGTTCCGTAGCCGCAGGCAGAACAGTTTAAACTGGAGCAGCAGCATGGCCAGGTGGACTGGGGACAGCAAGGAGTCATCATGCCAGGTAGTCCCGAGGCATGGTCCTAGGGCTCAGGTCCTCCGAGAGAAAGAAAGAAAGAAAGAAAGAAAGAAAGAAAGAGAGAATTAGAGAGAGCATATTTAAATTCACACAGGACACCGGATAAGACAAGAGAATACTCCAGATGTAACAGACTGACCCTAGCCCCCCAGCACATAAACTACTGCAGCATAAATACTGGAGGCTGAGACAGGAGGGATCAGAAGACACTGTGGCCCCATCCGATGATACCCCCGGACAGGGCCAAACAGGCAGGATATAAACCCACCCACTTTGCCAAAGCACAGCCCCCACCCCACACCAATCAAGAGTCATTCAATAGGGGAGTGAGCCACTCCATGTTTCTGTGTATTGCTCTGGCAGGTTAAGACCATCTGGGCCACCCAGTGATGGGTGAATTCACCATCAACTATTTCACATCCCCCACAATAATTATTTCCTTAAATCTTGTACCACAAAACATCCAGTAATCATGTGCCTCGGTCTCTATTTGAAGTTAAATTAACTGGTGGTGCTCTGACAGCTTAACAATAGACTCTGTTCGATCAAAGAGGTACACCAAAGGTTGAGTCAGGGAAAGCCTGCAAATTAGTCAAGTTTGACTGGAATCTCAAATGACTTATTTGTTTAGTCTATTAAGTTCTGTGGGTGAGAGATTGTAACACATCAATACAATTGTGTTGTAAATGTAAATCAAGGAGAAACAAGTGGCTGCATCATTATGGGGTATTAATGGACTCCTTTGTTATGAGTCCTCACGACACAACACAGCAAGTCAAATGAATGCTTCAAGCTATTTGTGAAAATAAAAATCAGAAACTCTCTGAGTTGACAGACTAATTGACTTTCAAGTTCATACTGATACTTTTCACTGCAGTTGCGTCGTCTTTCAATGTGTGGTCAGTTGCCGGAATTATGGTTGATCAATTAGCGTCTTGAGGCTGAAAGCAAGGAAAACTTAATGTGTTTCTAATTTTAACATTTTCTGGTTTCTACATGTATGTATCATCTTTCCAAAAAAACTTCTGCCCTTACGTTTCTCTGTTTTGTTGAGCTGAATTGCAATAAATCCACAAATACATAAATGCATTAGACCTCATTGGGAAGTGCCATTAGGTCTCTGGAGCAGCAGTAAAATCCATTTTTAACTCCCAGACAGTTAATTCACTGCTCCCTGCCTGGCTGGTCTGCTCTGCGACCCACAGCTACACCTCTCATCACACCGGCCATAATAGCCTGCTTCCTGGGCCATGTAGATGACCATTTGAACAGGGTGATGGGGCTCAAGGGCAGGCCTAGTCAGACACCACCAGCCAGGAAGCCCAGGCCCTCTGTCCCCTGGTCAGCCTCTGTCTGGCTGGCTCTAGCCAGGCTTTTCCAATGAGTCCAGGTTGGTTTGAGAGTGGAGCTGTCAGACAGTGGTTGTAGGCAGGGAGTGGTGCCTGACCAGTGGGCCGACCAGTCGACCATACAACGCGTGCTAGCTGAGACGTGACCTGGGAAGCATCTGTCTACTGGGCAGTGGGTGAGCCAGCGGTGAGGTTCTCATCTCCAGATGAATGACAGCATGGATAGAACTCCTCAGCCTGGACAGACGGAGGTCTGTCTGTGGCCATGTTTCCTAGTGTGCTGCCTTCACCAGAGGAGGCTAAGGGAGTGAGAACTCTGTGTCTCCTCTTGTGACCATAGTTTGAACCATAGTCTGGTGTATAAATACAACTACAGTATTGAGTGTGTGCTGTAGATATACAGTCTTCCTGTCAACAAACTGACACGTCTTTGTTCTGTGACAGATTGAAATGTCAATATATTTTAGCATCCCTCGGTTTAAACCTCTCATTTTTAAATCATCTTTCTACTCGTAACTTTACTGTGAATGATAAATGTAAGACTTCCCTTTTGACTTCCTCCAAGAAATGTGCCCTGATCTGGCCAGAGGACAAAAACACTGGCCCGAAATGGAGATGGTTAGAGACGGTTAGAGTAGTGTGTGAGTGATGACTGTCACTATGGCAACCTCCTTGTGTTTCCAGTTTGATGCTGACATCCCAATAGCTGCTGTTGTCCTGATATGTTGGGAAGTTAAATGTTCTATATATATATATTACGGTGAAGTATTAGGAAGCATTTTAATTACAGAGGTAGAACAGGATATAAATCTCTCCGATTATAGGCTGGATGCTGAAGTAAAACAAACCGTGATCCCAGACACTTCTTACACTTAGACCAAGCGATGGCGGAGAGATCTAGCCTCAATATCATGTTTGGAATGGAGAACTTAACCCGTCAATTCACCACTGAACACAGATTTAGCAAGACTGCAAACCCCATCTGCAGGGTATTCATGTTCACAGCTATGAAAAAAAAACTCTTCATGTCTTGAATTGAAGCTTACAAAGTAAACTTAAAGTTAAGAGATGTGTATGGACAAATAAGGTCAACGGACAACGAAAGGGGTTAAATCCAATGACAAACGAGTCAGCACAACTGCATTCCATCCATTGCACTTGTCAACAATAACACATACAAGACAGCCGTGTGTGGGGGGGTGGGTTGTAATGAAAGAGAAAGAGAGAGAGCAAGCGTGGGGCTGGGGTAATGAGAGAGAGAGAGAGAGAGAGAGAGAGAGAGAGAGAGAGAGAGAGAGAGAGAGAGAGAGCAGGCGTGCTGCTTTGGTAATGAGAGAGAGAGGGTTAGGAAGAGGCTGAAAGCCTGTGCCTTGGAGAGGAGATAGAGAGACAGACAGGTCTAAGAGCTGCAGCATTCACATACAATGGGCCCTGAGAGGCTCCTTTCTCCCAGTTGCAGGCTCTTTCATAGGTCCCCCCTCGCCCCTGACTGGCCCCTGAAAGGGAGCGAATGCCACACCGGGAAGGGCAGCGTCCCAGTGACAAGTCAGCCTATTTTCCTTTCCCATCCTTCTCTCCCCAGTCCACCAGCTGTTACATGGCTGTGGCGTCTTATCTTTATTTGGTTACTTTTACAGTATAGGTCTAACGAAGGGACATAGTCATTATATCGTTGTTCAAATGTAAGGAATGCCACTACAGTCAATCTTTTCAGAAACATTACATGAACATCCCAGCAATGTTTTCAGGACAATGAACTAAGCCATGAGGATGTCATTTCACATCTGTAACAAAATTATTGGCAAAAAAACCCACCATGATAAAGTCAATCTGTGGTCAGACACAATTCGACACCATCACTTTGGCTGGTTTTTAAGTGCAAGTATGAGCTCAGTGACTAATTATGTTCAATCTAGGACAGCAATGTGATAGGCTACATGAACCCACTGACACCCTCAATCTCTACGAAGAAGACATGCCATCATCGGCCACAGTGTTTTGGTCTAAACAGGTGCACCACCACCACCCTGATGGATTGGAAACAGTCTTATGTCTCTAACGAACTCCATATCACTCAGGATCAACATAAAGACCTGGTCTATTGTGCAGAAGGACAGTGGTAATTAAATTGCTATGAAAACGAATATAGCATACTGTTAGTTGGCCTGTGCCAGAAGATAAATGCTATAGGACTCCCATGTGTGGTGGTGGTGAGCTGGGGAACACTCAGAATGTTGGCAGAGAGGTCCCGCATCCTGACTGCACATGTGCAGAAATCAGGGGGATTCTATTCCGACTCGTTTGATTTTACTTCACACAAACGTCATTGTCTATCTGGTATACATCTCAAAAGATATGGCCATGGCTTTGCATTTCCGCACATATAGTTTGCGCCTGGTTTACACCAAGTTCTACATCATCATCAAATAGTACAGACAAGATTTCCCTTTGTCAACATTACTATTCACACATAGAAACGGTATGCCTCATTCCTACTTTACAGGTGCATTGAGATAATTATCTGTGGCCTACAAATGAATCTGATGAAGTGACAGTAATTGTTCCCTGCCAGGGTATTTAACTGAAGGTTATCCAGTCCAACCAGTGACTTTTGGACACTCAGCTTAATGCCTGTGGAATGATTTCAGTCTGTGAGTGGTCAAGGCAATTAGACAGTTAAAAAACACTTGTAATTGTGTACGGGGGTGAATTACATGATCAAAGCAGCCTTTTCTAAGACCGTTGTCACATTTGGCCTAAGTCAGATGTTGATGATTTTGTTGCTAGCTCTGCTTTGTTTGTGAGATTTGAGAGACTCCACGTCATGAGAGTACAACTCCTGTATGTCTGATGTGATGCTCTGTGTGCATGTTTCTGTCTGACTCTGGGATGTCCATCATTGCCACAAGAAATTAGACATGACATCGGGGACAAAAAGGGATCGAACACTGATTGTGACATGAAAAGTGTGGATGAGGGATATTTAGATATTTAGTTCTCACATCACAGTTGCTGCACCAAACTCATGTTTATATTCCTAAAGAGTGATCATGCATTGACTGGTGTGGAGTCAAAAGAGGACAACATACCAGAGGAGGGTAGGTAAGGTAAGTAGTTGCTATTTGAGGAATTTGGGCACCAGCTGATGCAACCATATAATCTTCTCAAATAAATATGGGTTCTAACCTGAATTGAGTTATAAACTGGAGCAATTGTATATCGAAACAACAACTCCATACTACAGATATTTTTTATATTCTCGTCCTTTTGGTAACTTTTTGATACTCAATAAGAGAAAAGTTGTCTAGGTAAACCCTCACATTGCTATTCTTCCTTGGTCCCACCATAGCTAAACAATGAGAGGTCATTTCTAATGGTCAGGCAGCTCTGAATGGGATTCCCTGACCACCCGCCCATTCCCATAAGTAGCTGTGCCAGTCATAAGGCCCAGGCAGGTCAAGACGTCCGATCTCCTGCACTACGGTCACCATGGTCCAGTTGCTAATCATTGAGTATGTGCCTTGTGCCGACACTAAGCAGTGAGTCAGGTCAGTGGCCATTCAATGGAATTCCATCCTGGGCATTCCAATGGGCATTCCAATAGTAACATTCAGTCAGGTTAAGTCCAGAAGGGAGGGTAAGTGAGGAATGGGAACAACGGTTGAAAAATGTGATCTGCGGCGGTCCTCCTGGGTGGGGTGGAGGTGGTTCAAGGCTCTCTCCTAACTGCCTGCGATTTGAGTTAAACGTGAAATTTTAAGCTGTCAATGTGTGGTCATGGTCCTTTTTTAACCGGCTGTGATTTGAATCATGAAGCCGTGCTTGCTGTGGCTCTCTCCCTCCCTCCCTACTTCAGCAAGTCCGTCCCCTGGTCCCTACCCATCAACTGTGATTAGAAGTAACCCGCTCTGGCACACTGATGGCCGTGAGAGGCATCCCTTGCTGGGCCAACAAAGCCACATGTCACCCACTGACGGGCGGCCATCTTGTTTTCTCCCACCAGGCCTGTGGAATGTAGTTCATCCCTTCACCCTCCTCAATAATCCATTCTAGAAAATTCAGAGTGAGAGGCCATTGTTTCTCCTTCTCTTTAGGGGATGCAAAATACCCCTTGCCATGTGAAACTATGTAGAACGAATGCATTTCAGCGCATGCATTATCTGGTGTTGAATAGACTGTCTTCTCACTTAAACCAGAGTGATCCGAGACCACATCTTAGTAAACGTCTTGTCAGAAACAAAACAGTGAAACAGACAACTGCATAGGCTGATAAACTTCCCAAAGGAGAAGTATTCATTGTGCTCCCTTTTACATGAACATCAATGTCAGAGTTTTGAAATTGTTTAAACATTGCCAACATTACTCGAGTGTGTTTGAATAAAATGAGTCTTGGGAACCAAACTCAAGCACAAGAGTCACAACCTCTTTCGTTTCTTGTATTAAGGAAGTGAAAAATGTTGTTTTTTTTACTGCCAATATGCTTGGATAAATCTATGCCATGTTGGAAAAACATTTGTCCAACTGCTCTGGTTTGTAGCGGACTATGGTACCCGAAGTGATTCCGTTACAGCTGTCCCCCAAAACCTCCTGCAAGCACTCACTTACCCACACACACATACACACACTAGAAAAAAAACGGGTTATTTTAGAAATTACTCAATATTATGCCAAGTTGCACATCTGCAGAGCGGGACTGCCAGGCCCTGTCATGTGAAACAGGATCTAATGCCGGCATGCTTGGTTTCCAATGAATGACTTCCTCACGCTTCTATCTGTTGAATAATCCATTTCACTTAAGCCCTTAGATAGTTGGGGATCTCTAGCTGGGAAACAAATCTTGAAAGTATTATTGTATTGACTTATTTGGCTGGACTCAGAATTGATATGGGAGGTAGTTGTGGCTTTTGTGGCCTTATGTTTATATTTTATGCTTGTATTCTTTTTTAATTAATGCTGTGTTGACAACCACTGTCACAGACACCACCGAACAATGATTGAGTCTCACGCAATGTGCAGACGATTTCCCTCCCTGTCTCAAGGCCGCGGCGTGGCGCAGAGCGCTTCCTCCCGCCCGTGTCTCTCTCTCTCTGTCTCTGAGCTCACCTCGCAGCGGAAGACAGATGCAATAGAAAAACACACACACCAAACCAAACTGTCAGTCTGCGTCCGCCTCATCTTCAAACGCACTATGGACTCGTTCTCCGTTTTTTTCAGCATGCTGCACTTCAGAGTCGAGGAAGTTCGACAACATGTTTTTGTACATTATAAATAATTTAGACCGCTTATTCAACTGCCTGGGGGGAAAGCACACGCAGGGTCCACCCAAGAGGTTACAGTCAGGTCTCAATGACCCCTATTACATACACACTGGTTTTCAGGACAACCAGCACAACCAGTCTGTTTCTCTACAATTATTGTGTTCAGATGATGTGTTCACTGACGGATGATGTGCATGATGGGAAGTGATGATATGTGACGGTTGTCCAAATAGTTATTGAACTCTGAATGAACATGGCTGTCCAATATGGAATCCGATCCCACTGGGCACGGACATCAATTCAACCTCTATTCCATGTTGGTTCAACGTAATTTCATTGAAATTACGTGGAAACAACATTGATTCAACCAGTGAGTGCCCAGTGGGATGCTACACTGCAGCAGCATCAACAGCGATCAACAGCCAAGTTCAAACATTTTCTATACACTTTTCAATGCTAAACTGGCGTGATTGATTGCTATGGTTCTAGGTAATTTCTATCACATCCCCAGACTTTTTAACATAAATATGACTCTTGATTACTTTCAATGTGGTGTACTAGTGGCAATGTTTTCTCTGTTGAATGTTCTGGAATAAGATCTTCTCTCCTTCTTACACAATAAAGAAGTTAAAGACCCTTGTGGCTTTTCCAGTCAAGCATGGTGGACTGACTCTTTGCTGGAGATGTTGACTCACACTAAATATATACCCCCTATTTTAGTAGTCGAAGGGCTTTGCATGTCAAGCCTTCATACTACCCTATAGAGTAAAACAGAACACTGCTAGGGTTGGGTTCTATCTGGGGTCAGAGTCTCCCCAATGGAGGGCGAGGGTTTTCTCTCCACCCGCTTACTGTACCACAGAGGCCACCCCAGCATGTATAATCTGTGATGCACAGCTAACCTTTACTGCATACTACATACCCGGGCCCAGCAGTTTTAGTGATGCTTGACTTGAAATGAGAAGTTAGTAATTTTATCAAATGGCATTTATCTGACTTAAGTCTACTTACTGTTAAATAATCCTATGTCACTACATTTGATTAAATCAAAGACCTAATGCGTTCTTTAACCTATAGGAAATCTATGGACCGATGTTTGTAGTCCTGAGGCTAAGAGGCTCTTGCCCTGCACCCTGTACCCTCTGTCCTAAAAAGGTTATTCGGCTGTCATCAGGGTTCTAAATGGAACCCAAAAGGGTTCTACCTGGAAGCAAAATGGGTTATCCTATGGGGTCAGCAGAAGAACCCTTTTGAAACAATTTTTTCTAAGCGTGTACCCTACAACCTCTGTCCTGCACCCGGCCCTGATGACATTTGGGAAAGGGAGCAGCCTGGCAGGGGAAGGGGGGAAACCAGCATGGCCCAGGCTGGTGGCTGGGCAGAGAGAGAGAGGCTGCATTGCCTCAGTCCCAGGCCCCATCCCATGCCCAGCAGGGGCTCGCTGACTGAGCTTCCTCCGCAGTACCAACTGCAGTCCAGCACCCGCTGTTCCATCTCCGTCTCCCTCTGTGGTGTGGCCAGCACCCAGCCAGCTACAGGAAGTGTCTCCCACCGCTCCCTCACTCTTTTCCTCCTCTTCTGCTCTGCTCTGCTCTCCTTTCCTCTCCCTCCTGGCATGGAAACTATTAGCAGGGCAGGGTTCCATGGTGCTGTGTGGGGAAGTTATCCAGCCTCCTACTGACCCTCTCTCTCTCTCTCTCTCTCTCTCTCTCTATCTCTCTCTCTCTCTCTCTCTCTGTCTCTCTATCTCTCTCCTCTCTCTCTCTCTTTCTCTCTCCCTCTCAGAGACCAGTAAAGTAAACCCCACCACACAGCCCAATATAGAGGGGAGACTCACTTCACTTTGGCTTTGCCCTCTTTTAATTAACCTCCACGCGACAGGGTAACGATTTTTCCTGATATGCACGTGGTAAAAATGAGTAAGACCTGAGCTTTTTATTTGGTCCCTTGTGTGTCACAGGCAGGGGTGACATGGGAGGATGGAAAATATTATTGGCAGCAAACTGCAAAACAGTTTTTTAAAGTGTTAACAGGTGTCAAAAGAAGACAGATTCTCTGAATGTAATTAGAAAGTAACAAGTGAATTCACTTACACAACATCTTGAGAGCTGTTGGCATGTAATGTACATTCTCTTGGGGCACTGAGTCCAGTCCAGTATGTTTCGCTCTTCTCTTATACCCAAATCTTCCTCCATTTATCCTCCTCCTCCTCCTGTTCCCCAGGCTGCTGAAAATATGTCATTGATGAAACCGCTGTGAGGGGTTGAGACTGAGGCACCCAGGGTCCAGCAGGCCAGAGGCTTGTGTTGCATTGGGTCGCCTCACTGAAAGACCTCCATTTAAACACCTGCTAACAAACAGCAACAATGGCCTGCATGGCTGCCAGTTCAGTGAGCTTCTTACGCTGACCCCTCTCCCACCCCTCGGCCCCCTGCCGGATATTAAAGGGCCTCCATTTACCCAGACTGGCACACAGCTCAGCTCGCAACACAGCAATGCAGCACAGTGAAGGCCCTAGCCCCACAGATATTTGCCAGCGGTGTCCTCAATCGACCATTGTCCAGAGACTGGGAGGCGTATGTTCAGAACGCTGAGGTAAAACTGAGATTTTGTAGTTGTTTCTGAATCATAAGCTCAGCTTGTGATATTGAGGAACTCTCCTCCCTCTCTTTCCTATTGATAATAGAGACACATCTTTTTCTCACCCTGCATCAAACATAATATCTGAGTTCAGTACGTTATAGGCTGTATAATGTGAAATGAAATGATAGCTTGTATTAAAGATACACTCTCAAACGTTTGTATAATTTCAGCCATTAGTTTTTGAAAGTGATGCTCATGAGCCAAAACAGGTCCCCGTTTTCTGTGTACTACTTCATTCAATTCATGTTACATGTTACTATTTATTGTGCTTGTCACGCCCTGACCATAGAGAGCCCTTGTTTCTCTATGGTGTAGTAGGTCAGGGCATGACTGGGGGGTATTCTAGTTCATTATTTCTGTGTGGGGTTCTAGTTTATTATTTCTATGTTGGTGATTTGTATGATTCCCAATTAGAGGCAGCTGGGAATCATTGTCTCTAATTGGGGATCATATTTAGGTAGCATTTTTCCCACCTGTGTTTGTGGGATATTATTTTGTATTTTGTGTTTTGTGCATGTGCACCACTTAGTCACGTTTAATTTATTCTTTATTGTTTTCCACAGTCCGGAACCTCCTGAGACGGTCCACAGTCCGGAACCTCCTGAGACGGTCCACAGTCCGGAACCTCCTACGACGGTCAATGGTCCAGAACCTCCAGCGACGGTCACTTAAATAAAATATGTGGAACCCAGATCATGCTGCACGTTGGTCCGAGTATGCTTCCAGTTCGTACGACGAGCGTGACAGAATATCCCACCACACCAGGACCAAGCAGCATGCCCGGGAGGAGAAAGTATCCTGGGCTCGGGAGGAGATAAAGGAGGAGAAGATATTCTGGACTTGGGAGGAAATTATGGCTGGAGACGAAAGCCTTCCTTGGAAGCAGACGAACGGAGAGAAGGGAGGACAGCGATGACGCCAGGGTTGGGGGGGGGGGCACACAGGGTGGTCAGCGGAGCCAGGGAGTGAGCCAGTGACAACCTGGGAGGAGATAGAGAGGTGGTCAGTCGACCCAAAGAGAGTACCAGAGCCTGCCTGGGAGTCAATGGAACAATGCGAGGAGGGATACCGGAGAATGGAGTTGGCTAGGAGTATGCTGCAACGCAGGCGTTTGGAGGAGCGTGTCACCAGTCCAGTGCAACTTGTGCCAGTCCCACGCATCAGTGCGCCTCCCCAGTCCGGTACGTCCTGTGTCCCCTCCTCCCATTCTCCCTGAAGTGCGTGTTCCCAGTCCGGTACGTCCTGTGCCTGCTCCTCGCACTCACCCTGAAGTGTGTGTCATCGAACCGGTACCATTGATGCCGGTTCTACGCACCAGGTCTCCAGTACGTCTCCACAGCCCAGTATGTCCTGTGCCAGCCCCACGCATCAGGCCTCCAGTGCGCCTTCAAAGTCCAGAGCTTCCAGCGACAGGTCCCAGTCCAGAGCTTCTGGCGACGGTTCCCAGTCCAGAGCTTCCGGAGACGGTCCACAGTCTGGAACCTTCTGAGACGGTCCACAGTCCGGAACCTCCTGAGACGGTCCACGGTCCGGAACCTCCTACGACGGTCAACGGTCCGGAACCTCCTGAGACGGTCCACAGTCCGGAACCTCCTGAGACGGTCCACAGTCCGGAACCTCCTGAGATGGTCCACAGTCCGGAATCTCCTGAGATGGTCCACAGTCCGGAACCTCCTGAGACGGTCCACAGTCCGGAACCTCCTGAGACGGTCCACAGTCCGGGAACCTCCTGAGACGGTCCACAGTCCGGAACCTCCTGAGACGGTCCACAGTCCAGAACCTCCTGAGACGGTCCACAGTCCGGAACCTCCTGAGACGGTCCACAGTCCGGAACCTCCTGAGACGGTCCACAGTCCGGAACCTCCTACGATGGTCAATGGTCCAGAACCTCCAGCGACGGTCAACGGTCCGGAATCTCCTACGACGGTTCGAGGTCCGGGAACCTCCTGCGAAGGTCGACAGTTATGAGCTTCTAGACACGGCGTCCAGTCCCGCTCTATGGCGGGAGCCTTCCTCAGCGCGGGTGCCCAGTCCAGGCACAGCGTCCAGTCAAGCTCCATGGCCAGAGCCCTCCTCTGCGCAGGTGTCCAGTCCAAACACGGCATCCAGTCCTGCTCCATGGCCGGAGTCTTCTTCTGTGCTGGTGTTCAGTCCAGATATGGCGTCCAGTCCCGCTCCATGGCAGGAGCCTTCCTCTGCACCGATGTCCAGGCCAGGGCTGGTGTATCCACGGGATGAGCGGGTTCTTCGGCCCGCACCAGAGCCGCCCCCAATGCTGGCGGATCCATGGGATGAGCGGGTTCTTCATCCCTCCCCAGAGCCGCCACCGACACTAATCACCCCCCCCACCCTCCCCATTTGGTTTCAGGTTTTGCGGTCGGAGTCCGCACCTTTGGGGGGGGTACTGTCACACCCTGACCATAGAGAGCCCTTGATTCTCTATGGTGTAGTAGGTCAGGGCGTGACTGGGGGGTATTCTAGTTTATTATTTCTATGTGGGGTTCTAGTTTATTATTTCTATGTTGGTGATTTGTATGATTCCCAATTAGAGGCAGCTGGGAATCGTTGTCTCTAATTGGGGATCATATTTAGGTAGCATTTTTCCCACCTGTGTTTGTGGGATATTATTTTGTATTTTGTGCACCACTTTGTCATGTTTCGTTTATTCTTTATTGTTTTGTGCATTTCACTTAAATAAAATATGTGGAACCCAGATCACGCTGCACGTTGGTCCGAGTATGCTTCCAGTTCGTACGACGAGCGTGACAGTGCTTAAGATTCCAGAGTGCATCCTCCTTGGTGGAGGTACAGGAAGAAAGCCATGCATCAAGCTGCTAGTCGGTTATACTGTTGGCTAGCATTCTTCAGATGGGGCCATTCTCCAGCACAGCTCGGCCCTGGCCACTCCTTTTGTGTGCTCTGAGGGGGGTGACCCATTCAGACCTATCTGAGGCATAATAGCTCACTGGCCCACTCGCTCAGCAGCCCCATTTTTCCATCAAATTCCCCTCTTTAATTGCATTCCATGGAAGCCAGGAGGAGAAGAAGAGGAAAAATAAGAAAACTCTATAGTGGGGAGGCTTTATTCATTCAAGCCTACACATTGTTTTGAAACAACAAACTGTGAACCCAGTTTTCTATGAAGAAAGACACAACAGTCAAAAGCATGTGGAGGACTGGCCCACCGGTTTCCAATTCAGCCGGTTCTGGCTTCTTTAATGACTGATCGGGTTGAGAATTAATCCCCCCTGGCTGGTAATATAAGTCTCTTTAGAGGCTCAATTGCCATTGGTGGGAGACAGGGGGACTGTTGTGTCCTGGGGATTAGAGCCGGCGGAGGAATCAAAAGGCCCTGTACAATACAGTAATCAGCATGTTTTCTGTCTGAAAAGCCCTCCCGGTCCCCCATTTAGAAAACACAGAGCATTACCCCCTTTCTGCTCTCCACAAAATCCATTCCTGTTGTATTATATGGATTACTCCTATGTGTTTTGTGGACCCCACTGCTTGGCAGGCCGGTGCGGAGGTGAAGAAGTGTACCACTCCAGATGGGTGAGTGAGTGAACACGAGTGAAGGGGACACCCACTGCCATGTTCCCCAGGCTGAGCCAGGCCTCTCCTCTTCTCTCATCCATGGTGAAGGGGACACCCACTGCCATGTTCCCCAGGCTGAGCCAGGCCTCTCCTCTTCTCTCATCCATGGTGAAGGGGACACCCACTGCCATGTTCCCCAGGCTGAGCCAGGCCTCTCCTCTTCTCTCATCCATGGTGAAGGGGACACCCACTGCCATGTTCCCCAGGCTGAGCCAGGCCTCTCCTCTTCTCTCATCCATGGTGAAGGGGACACCCACTGCCATGTTCCCCAGGCTGAGCCAGGCCTCTCCTCTTCTCTCATCCATGGTGAAGGGGACACCCACTGCCATGTTCCCCAGGCCCAGCCAGGCCTCTCCTCTTCTCTCATCCATGGTGAAGGGGACACCCACTGCCATGTTCCCCAGGCCCAGCCAGGCCTCTCCTCTTCTCTCATCCATGGCCACTGAGGAATTCTCATCTCCAGCTGCCCTCCCGGAGTTAACCCTTCACTGTCTAGAATCAGTTCAACCAGACCTTCTCACTGCATGGATCCACAACATGCAAGTGGTGGACATTGGTCATCAGATGTTAGGTATCCAGTCCAAGCCCTGAAAATGTTCACTGAGTGTTATAATTTAAAGGTATTTTCTTCCGGTCAACTTTACTATCATTAGTGAAAGGAATAGGGAAACTTCCCAAAGCCATACAAGACAATTCAGCTTTGGTTAGATTTTTTATCATGTTAATAATAAGATAACAACAATACTCATTGGAAAAGTAATAGCAGAATACAGAGCTGCATATTTTAAAGAACAAATACTTGAGAACAAAAAGTTATTTTATGGGTAGAAATGTTTACTGATGAACAAACTGCATGCGGCTGAAAACAAGAACCACCTGGGAAGAGAGGAGGAATGGAAGAAAAGAGGAATGGAAGAGAGATGGAATGGAAGAGAAGAGGAATGGAAGAGAAGAGGAATGGAAGAGAAGAGGAATGGAAGAGAGATGGAATGGAAGAGAAGAGGAATAGCAGAGAAGAGGAATGGAAGAGAGATGGAATGGAAGAGAAGAGGAATAGCAGAGAAGAGGAATGGAAGAGAAGAGGAATGGAAGAGAAGAGGAATAGCAGAGAAGAGGAATGGAAGAGAAGAGGAATGGAAGAGAGATGGAATGGAAGAGAAGAGGAATGGAAGAGAAGAGGAATAGCAGAGAAGAGGATTGGAAGAGAGATGGAATGGAAGAGAGATGGAATGGAAGAGAAGAGGAATGGAAGAGAAGAGGAATGGAAGAGAGATGGAATGGAAGAGAAGAGGAATGGAAGATGAATGGAAGAGAAGAGGAATGGAAGAGAAGAGGAATGGAAGAGAGGAGGAATGGAAGAGAATAGGAATGGAAGAGAAGAGGAATGGCAGAGAAGAGGAATGGCAGAGAAGAGGAATGGAAGAGAAGAGGAATGGAAGAGAAGAGGAATGGAAGAGAATAGGAATGGAAGAGAAGAGGAATGGCAGAGAAGAGGAATGGAAGAGAAGAGGAATGGAAGAGAAGAGGAATGGAAGAGAAGAGGAATGGAAGAGAGATGGAATGGAAGAGAAGAGGAATAGCAGAGAAGAGGAATAGCAGATGAATGGAAGAGAAGAGGAATGGAAGAGAAGAGGAATGGAAGAGAAGAGGAATGGAAGAGAGATGGAATGGAAGAGAAGAGGAATGGAAGAGAAGAGGAATGGCAGAGAAGAGGAATGGAAGAGAAGAGGAATGGAAGAGAAGAGGAATGGAAGAGAATAGGAATGGAAGAGAAGAGGAATGGCAGAGAAGAGGAATGGAAGAGAAGAGGAATGGAAGAGAAGAGGAATGGAAGAGAAGAGGAATGGAAGAGAGATGGAATGGAAGAGAAGAGGAATAGCAGAGAAGAGGAATAGCAGATGAATGGAAGAGAAGAGGAATGGAAGAGAAGAGGAATGGAAGAGAAGAGGAATAGCAGAGAAGAGGAATGGAAGAGAGATGGAATGGAAGAGAAGAGGAATAGCAGAGAAGAGGAATGGAAGAGAAGAGGAATGGAAGAGAAGAGGAATAGCAGAGAAGAGGAATGGAAGATGAATGGAAGAGAAGAGGAATGGAAGAGAATAGGAATAGCAGAGAAGAGGAATGGAAGATGAATGGAAGAGAAGAGGAATGGAAGAGAATAGGAATAGCAGAGAAGAGGAATGGAAGATGAATGGAAGAGAAGAGGAATAGCAGAGAAGAGGAATGGAAAATGAATGGAAGAGAAGGGGAATGGATGCCATTTATCTTATTAATGATATCAAAGCTGTAATTATGTTGTCAATCTTTTCATGAGGCTCAGAAGACGTCCTGGTCTGGTATCATGAAAGCTGAGTCCCTTGTACTGGGGATGAGGAGAGGAAGTATTCGATTTCTCTGTTCTTCAACTTTTTGATGAAAACCACGATGGTTCATCTGCCTTCATTTACAGTGCATTATCAACCACAGTCTCATTGATCTCTGTAACAAAACAAGCACTGTGTATGTCTGACTGAGACTTAGCTTTAGGCTAAACACAAACTCCTTCCTTTGACTTTCTGACACTCCTTTACCAATCAGAGACCAAAAAAAAAACATGTCAAACATCAGGAAAATTGTATTTCGTAACCGAATGACCGTCAACAGACCTGACATCTGTAACAGTAAGTGTAACATTGACCTGTTGTTAGCTCAACCCTTTGCTCTATGAGCTGTCGCTTGTGGACTAACAAACCATTAACAGACCAGAGCCAACCAACGCAGAGGGAAAGTAGAATGTTTGCTTACCCTACAGCCAGCCTATTAGGTGGTGTTGTGAACAATACGACTCAGATGTGTCATGGGGTTTAAAGACATTGCTAGAGAGGAGGAGGAAGAGGAGGAGGTGGGCAGTGATGCAAAGACCAGGCAGAGACCAGGTTCAAAGAAGGGCAGAGATGCTGGGAAAACCGACCACTGAAAGGAAAAGTTGGTCAATGGTCAGAGGTCAGAGATCCTCAGTCTAGACTCCAGACTTCTTCTGTGGGATCTCACTCTATAGGTCAGACCAGAGCCTTTAATAGAGAATATCATAATATACTGTAGGCTAAGGCTATGGATCAGACAGGTGGACAGAGGCAGCAGGCAAAGTCTGTTTAAAAGTTCATTGACTAGAACAGGGCACTCCAACCCTGTTTCTGGAGAGCTAACCCCCTGTAGGTTTTCACTCCAACTCCAGTTGTAACTAACACGATTCATCTTATCAACCAGCTAATTATTAGAATCAGGTTCTAATAATAATATAGATTAGGGTTGGAGTGAAAACCTACAGGGTGGTCAAATCAAATCGAAGTTTATTTGTAATGTGCGCTGAATACCACAGGTGTAGACCTTACAGTGAAATGCTTACTTACAGGCTCTAAGTAAAGAAATAAAACAACAGTAAAAAGACAGGCTATATACAGCAGCGAGGCTATAAAAGTAGCAAGGCTACATACAGACACCGGTTAGTCAGGCTGATTTGAGGTAGTATGTACATGTAGATATGGTTAAAGTGACTATGCATATATGATGAACAGAGAGTAGCAGTAGCGTAAAAGAGGGGTTGGCGGGTGGCGGGACACAATGCAGATAGCCCGGTTAGCCAATGTGCGGGAGCACTGGTTGGTCAGGCCAATTGAGGTAGTATGTACATGAATGTATAGTTAAAGTGACTATGCGTATATGATCAACAGAGAGTAGCAGCAGCGTAAAAAGAGGGGTTGGGGTGCACACAATGCAAATAGTCCGGGTAGCCATTTGATTACCTGTTCAGGAGTCTTATGGCTTGGGGGTAAAAACTGTTGAGAATCCTTTTTGTCCTAGACTTGGCACTCTGGTACCGCTTGCCATGCGGTAGTAGAGAGAACAGTCTATGACTGAGGTGGCTGGGGTCTTTGACAATTTTTAGTGCCTTCCTCTGACACTGCCTGGTGTAGAGGTCCTGGATGGCAGGCAGCTTAGCCCCAGTGATGTACTGAGCTGTACGCACTACCCTCTGTAGTGCCTTGCGGTCAGAGGCTGAGCAATTGCCGTACCAGGCAGTGATGCAACCAGTCAGGATGCTCTCAATGTTGCAGCTGTAGAACCTTTTGAGCTGTAGAACCCATGCCAAATCTTTTTAGTTTCCTGAGGGGGAATAGGCTTTGTCGTGCCCTCTTCACGACTGTCTTGGTGTGTTTGGACCATTCTAGTTTGTTGTTGATGTGGACACCAAGGAACTTGAAGCTCTCAACCTGTTCCACTACAGCCCCGTCGATGAGAATGGGGGCGTGCTCGGTCCTCCTTTTCCTGTAGTCCACAATCATCTCCTTAGTCTTGGTTACGTTGAGGGATAAGTTGTTATTCTGGCACCACCCGGCCAGGTCTCTGACCTCCTCCCTATAGGCTGTCTCGTCGTTGTCGGTGATCAGGCCTACGGTACCTCTCCAGGAACAGGGTAGTAGGGCCCTGAACAAGAAGAAGATGGCTACCAGAAGGAAAAACACTTGGCTGCAATTTCAAGCATACATAATGGTGACAAGAGACTGACAGTGCAGTAGAATACAGTTCATAATCATCCAACACCAAGACTGGATAATCTAAGTAAAGACAAACTTTTATCAATTTCTTAAAGCTCCCACGCATTCCTGACTAACTCCCCTCACTGTCTTCTTCTTCTGTGAACATGTTGCAATAACCTCCGTGGTGACCCTTTAGCTTAAATCAGAGATGAAGAAATGCAGAATAACAAAATGGTGGTCCTGTACAAGTGTTCTGAACAAGGAGGAGGAGGAGGAGGAGGAGAACGATATCCCGAAGCGATTGCTGTGTGTGGCACACGGTGTCATGACTGATGAGTAACTTTACTTCAGTACTCTAAGGGCATCTCCTGTCTCTCTTCCCTCAGTGAATTGTGTAACCTTTTAAGGAAAGGAGGAAGGAGGAATGCTCACTTTTAGTCTGATAAGAAAATAGCTTCCCCAATGAGAGATAGAGAGAACGAAGGAAAGTAAGAGAGGAGAAAGGGTCTGAGGTGAGTTTGGCATCTTTCCATAGAAACCATTAAAGGTCCAGAGTGTGTGGAGGACGTGGTGCACTCCTCTTCTCCCTTTCCCAGGTTACCACTCTAGCTACCTCCCAAATAGCACCCTATCCCCTATAGAGTGCACTACTGGTCAAAAGTAGTGCACTCTATAGGGAATAGGGAGCAATTTGGGACACATACTCTGTCTGCTCTGCTCTGTCTACTGGGGCTGTTCTGTTGTAAATACTGGCCACTGGTTAAAGTGACGGCCGGACTACATAACTCTTTCCTTGGAGGGATTAACTGCCAGACCAGACTTGGGGAGACCTGTGCCATCGCTGCCATCCACTTGAGCTTTTAACACAGTTCACATGGATCCCAGGTCCCCTCCCGCAGGATGAGATTCTTGGTCCACTGCAGGGCTCCACTTACGGAGCAGGACATTCCATTAGCACTAAGAGGCAATCTGAACCCATTTACTGGGTTATCATCAAACTGGACGTTGACATGTTAATGTGATAATAAGGGTGGAAGAAGGACCAGGTTTTTCAGACGCACACAGACGGTGATGACAACTTGCAGGGTAGTAAATCATTCTCATGTGGCTGAAAGCAAAGATGAAAGAAAACAATGAAGGCAACGATACACTGGCTGAAGAGGAAACCACAGGAAAGTACACAATGGTACCATAGACCTTAAGAGAAAGGTTTTAGGAGACTAGGGAGGAGTGAGTAGGCCACTGGGGAATTATCAGCGGTGGTGGTTAGCGTGCTCATGATGGAGAAGGTGATGAATATTCTATGAGTAGTGTTCTTGTTCGCATGTATCGTCAGGCTAGATGGGCCGCCTTAGAGGCTCACGGTTCTCAACTCCTTCCATAGACTTACACAGTACAGATGTATGATATTAATTTGAGACAGTTTGCTACAGCAGGAAAATGATCCTGCACCAACTGGAAATGTGAATTATTATGTGGATTATAATTAAACAACCTTTTTTATGGTTTGATATCTTTTTCGTAAGGGAAAATCAAGACTGAGATTTCTAAGTGGAAATTACAAACTTAAAAACCATTTTAAACCTCAAATACATTACACATTTTACATTTCCTGCATTGTTGGAAAGTTCTCCTATAACAGGGTGATCAAATTAAGATCTACATCTGTAATTGTGACTTCCTCCATCCTATCAGAGCTCTTGCTATATGAACTGACATGTTGTCTATCCAATCAAAGGATCAGATAATGAATCTAGTACTGAAAGCATAAGCTACAGATGTAGATAAAACTGCAATGCATACACTGTGGTGAGTAGTTGACTCAAAGAGAGAGAAAGACAATAGTTGAACAGTTTTGAACAGATTCATTTATATAGAGAGAGAGAGCTAGCTATATTTCGTTGTATTTTTTCTCTTCTTAGATTACCTTTCACATACTTAGCTAATGCAGCTAATGTAGCTTACTCAACAACGTGACTCAAACAGAGAGGAATCCTATGTATGTGAACTAGCTGGCTAAGGCTATCAAACACGACAAATTTTCCAAGTCAAGGTAAGCCTTCGGTTTTATAAATGTATTCCCACAGGGGCTCACCGGTGTAACTGTTAAACTGCGTGTTTGTACACATGGATTGGATTGTGGGTTTACTAAGTTGTAGGTAGTTGTAGTTGCAGTTTTTTGACTATAACGTTAATATGGTGACAACGATATAGGCTGTGTAGCGGTTAGCGGTTATGGTATGAAGGTTTGTCTTGGAAAGGGTTTTGCGCCTGGTCACAGATAGCTGTTGTTCACTAAAGTCCACAAGTGAAGGGAAAAGGTGAGAGGAGGAGAGCACGTAGATGAGAGAAGGAATTATGCAAGGAGCGATGCTATATGTGAACTGCGTGTGCTAGTGATAAGGGGTGTATTCATTCTATTACAAAATGTTTCTTAAACGTAAGCAAACGGAACGAAAAGGGGAGGGACCAACCTGATTTTGTCCAATAGAAACTCTTATTTTAGTTGCAAAGCGGAATGTTTTGCAAGTGTTTGGACTAATGTTTATACTCCAGAACAGCTGGATGCAGGCGAGAGTGTGCATTTGTGTTAAATGTGTCACTGTCTGTCATCTTGTTTACTCTAATTTGTCTCTCAACCTGTGCACCTACGTTATAAACTTTAAAAACTAATTTGTAGGCTAGGTTGTAGGAACCTCATGACGGGTATAGGGCAAATTCAAGTATCATATATTAGCCTAAACCTATCAATGTTACATTGAGCTGGGTGAATGGAATATGAATGACAGTCATCCAGTATGCTGTAAAAGAAGGCCATGCTAATGAATAAATAAATTGTCCACCCTAATCTTGAACGGCACCAAATGCCACTGCCACCCACCCAGCCACCCACCTTCCCAGCCAGCCGTTGGGCCGGCCAGTTGTTCGGTCGCTGTGGGCTGAAGTACTACAAGGAGATTAGCTGCAGTGGGACTGCCAATACTCCCATCACTCTGTTGTTTTGCAGCCCAGACGTGAAATGAAACATGGCCCAGAATCCCTAACCCTAGAAACACTCAATGCTCTTAGACTGTAGATTCACTCATATTCACAGTGGCGTCCGATGTTGCCATGGTGACTGTAGTAATACCACTGGTGTATTGGTTGTAAATCAACAAAAGAGGGTTTCAAATAATTGGGCAATGAAACTAACATAACTGCGAGAGACCTATTTTTGTAACTTCTGCAACTACAAATGTATTCTAAAAGGCCAAGCCAAGCTTTTGTGTGTTATGTTTTACTACATTATCCATCCACTTCAAACTCTGAATTTGTGCGTAACGTGAATTAGCACAATAGAAGCTCCTAAGATATGAGATCAGATGAGTGCCGTAGAAACCAGGCTCACTGCCAAGAAATGATCACTAATCCCTCTAGGCTCACAGAGTAGGAAGGAAAGTGTGTGTGAGTGAGTGTGTGTGTGTGTATATATATATGTGTGTGTGTGTGTGTGTGTGTGTGTGTGTGTGTGTGTGTGTGTTTTGCCAGTTCAACATAACCCCCCTTCCCCTTTGACTAGCCTTACATCTAAAACAGTCACAATGGCTAGTTAAACATTACAAGAGAGCGCTGAAGGAGCTTGAACCACCTGGCACAACGAAACAACATAGCCAGTGTTTCTCAATACCAACAACAGTAATAAATGAAACCTGCATCAATCGACACCGACACAAACACAACCAAGGAAATGTTGAGAGGTGTGTTAACTGGTTCCGAGCGTCTTTAAGTATTCATTCTTTGTTGATCAAGTTTCAAATCTGATTCCATTTTAGCTCTGACAACTTTTATTCACTTACTAACTCAGTTGTTTATGCATCGCGGATATATTTATTGCTTACTTTACAGCTGTTAGTACTTTTATAGCGGTTGCAAATACTGTATGCTTTGACCTCAAATTGGGTATTATGCATACATCTTTCCTGTTTTTCTGTGCGCTCCCAGTGACAACTGAGAAAAGTTTCTCAAAACAAAGCAGGTTTTTTTTATTAATTATTGGCTGAAGGTGAAATCCTCACTGAACCAACCTCCCCGTCCTCCAACTCTCATCCACCCTGTCCGCCCCGAGAATGAACTACCAAAATAAAAATTACTTCTCTTCTCTCCCTCCCCTGCCATGAGCAAACACATACAGTCAGGCTGCGACAAAGCCTTCCCATGCATGTCTGCATAACAGCCTCCAATATCCCCACGGAAACCACAGAGAGATTAATTAACCCACACACATCTCACAGCGGAGAGAGAGGAAAGAGAGGGAGGACCGAGCCCAGGACGGTGTGTTACGAAGGGCATGCCACGCAGAGTTCACAGGTCACGACTGAACTAGGCTGTGGCTCAACAGATTCTTCAGTCACTATTTCTACTGGAAGACGTATTATTCTAGTCAACAGGTTTAGCAGTAGTAATTTACATAAGATATTAACAGGCCTATTAAGGATTTATAAGCAGCCCTGTATTACATCTTTTTTTTAAGAGAGAGTGGTGCTAATCAAACTATTAGTCTGTTTGTCTAAATATTAGAAAGTTTGATAGAACTTTGGTAAAACTCTGTTTCTTTCTGAGTTTGTCAGGATGTGAATGTGAGAAAAGCTGTAGTTAGTCAGTTCTTATTCAGATGAGAATAGCTGTTAGACATGCAGGTCCATCACTTCTTTCACTGTCTTTTGTTCTCTATTGACTTTCTCTATTTATTCAACTCTACCATTTTGTTCCTGAAATGAACTGGCAGTCACAGAAAGAGCTTGATGGATCTTTTTGGAGGAAACCACTAACACCTCAACTGTTTGCCAAGAGCAAAGCATTCACTTTTTTGCTAATCATACATCCAAAACAAAATACAAAGAACATGTTAAGCTCATGAAATCAACCACAAGCATGACCCAAACCTTATTTCCCCAAACATCGTAAAAATGAGCAACGGCAAACACAAATAAAGTGTTGTGCCAGTCGTTTCTTTCCCATGCTGATGGAAGCTAGCGAGGCAGAATGAACCAAACAGAAAAACATCCTGAGAGCCTGCCAAGGGAAACACCAGGTGACACCTCACTATCACATCTGTCTGGCTGAACCAACCCACACCTACAGATCAACACACTCTCATTCTCTGCTTCCTTTGGTTGCAGACACCTGCACCAATACTTTTGATCTACCTGTTTGTAGCCCTGGTTGAATATTCCCTGTCCTCTGCATGATAACTAAGTAGCCGCGCTCACTCACACACTCACACACACCCTCACGCACACACACACATGCGCACCTGCACGCGTACGCACGCACGCCCGCACGCCGGCACACACGCACACGCACACACCATGTATCTCATTAACCATGCCACTTAGTATACACTTAACTGCCCAAAACCTTTTAGATATGTCCATTTATCACAGTCTCCTAGTCTCCCAGTCAGATGGCCAATGATTCATCTGTGTAGGTAGACATAGGACGCAGTCTCGTCCGGCCCTGCTGGTGCCCCCACCCCATCGCTCTGACGCCTGACACCTCAAATGGAGCCTTTGTTCACACACACACGCGCGAGCACACACACACAGCCAGTCGGTCCGACCAAGCAGCACCCTGCCTCCCTCCCACCCTAGGGCCCCAGAGCCCCAGAGCCCCTCCAAAACAGCAACCCCTCAGAGAGAGAGAGAGCTCAAACAGTTCCCCTGCCAGCCAGGTTATGCTACAGTGACAAGGAAGGACAATAGATTTTTTATACATTTATTTAACCAGGTAGGCCAGTTGAGAACAAGTTCTCATTTACAACTGAGACCTGGCCAAGATAAAGCAAAGCAGTGCGACACAAACAACACAGAGTTACACATGGGATAAAGAAACGTACAGTCAATAACACAATCGAAAAATCTATATACAGTGTGTGCAAATGTAGTAAGATTAGGGAGGTAAGGCAATAAATAGGCCATAGTGTCGAAATAATTACAATTTAGCATTAACACTGGAGTGATCATAGATGATCAGACAACAGAAGGAGAGGGGCCCATCGATCCCTACTGTAGTAGACAGAGATTCCTCAGGGTTGTTGAGTGACTTTCCCTCCCTGAGTCTGCTGTCTGACCTGACAGGCTGAGGTACACGGGGGAGGTGGGGGAGGTTGTGGGGAGGAGGTGCTCAGGGGACGTCATGAGAGAGAAAGCAAGCAGGACTGCAGGTGAACCTCCCACCCACGGAGAGTCAACATACTTCCTTGCCAACGGTTATACCAGACCAGTAACTCACAGGGGCACCACACCCATTCACAGATACTGTACGTCACGATGATGGATACATACAGTGTAGTGCTCATGTAAAGGGGAAGTGGATGGTTGAGATGACTAACAGTATCTGAGACCTGAAGACTCCTGTTAGCTCCCAGATATAATCCCTAGGCTTTACCTCAGAGGGATAATGCAGTATTGAGCTGCGCAATCGACCCTAGTTCGGTCACACTCACGCCTTTCTCTCATTAGAATAACAAATATCTAGTTTCCGTTGGACTTCATTAGAAAGTATTATGAAAGACACTCCTGATCACTTTGGGTGCCTTAGCTGGTAGCCCTTTTCCATGGTTTCATCATCCATCTTGTCACATTAACTGAGACTCAGAGCAAGAGCACTCAAGCAGTAGAACAGGCCAATGCCAAAACGGATTATAGAACTTAGAGGTTAAGCATGGCCCAACTAAACACAGTTATCTCCTGGGGTTACGTACTGTTTCAATAGACTCCCCAACAGTCCAAATCTCTTTACTCCTCAGCACTCCCTATAACCAAAGGTTGCATAACGGCCCCCTAAAGTGCACTTTGTACGGAATAGGGCGCCATTTCGGATGCAGCCAATGATATTGTACCTTACCTCACCCCCTGATTCCTCCTCCTATCCTAACCACACAGCCCCTCTGTCTCTCGCTGTGTGTCAGGCAGGCAGGCTGGCCTGCATGTGCACCGTTCATCTCACAGTGAGCCTGGAGCCAAGATTTGAGATGTGCAGTGAGTCATGGTTTCACCTAGAGCAGAGCAGAGAGGGGAGGAGCAGGGCAGAGAGCGGAAGAGAGGGGAAGAGCAGGGCAGGGCAGAGAGGGGCAGAGCAGGGCAGAGAGGGGCAGGGCAAGGCAGAGCAGGGGCAGAGCAGGGCGGCAGACAGAGAGGGGTAGAGCAGGGTAGAGAGGGGCAGAGCAGGGCAGAGAGGGGAAGAGCAAGGCAGGGCAGAGAGGGGCACAGCAGGGCAGAGAGGGGAAAAGCAGGGCAGGGCAGAGAGGGGCATGGCAGAGAGGGGCATGGCAGAGAGGGTCAGAGCAGTGCAGGGCATAGAGGGGCAGAGCAGGGCAGGGTAGAGAGGGGAAGAGCAGGGCAGGGCAGAGAGGGGCAGAGCAGGGCAGAGAGTGGCAAAGCAGTGCAGGGCATAGAGGGGCAGAGCAGGGCAGATAGGGGCAGGGCAGAGAGGGGCAGAGCAGGGCAGGGCAGAGAGGGGAAGAGCAGGGCAGAGCAGGGCAGAGAGGGGAAAGCAGGGCAGGGCAGAGAGGGGCAGAGCAGTGCAGGGCATAGAGGGGTAGAGCAGGGCAGAGAGGGGCAGGGCAGAGAGGGGCAGAGCAGGGCAGAGAGGGGAAGATCAGGGCAGGGTAGAGAGGGGTAGGGCATAGAGGGGTAGAGCAGGACAGGGCAGAGAGGGGAAGAGCAGGGCAGGGCAGAGAAAGGAAGAGCAGGGCATATAGGGGCAGAGCAGGGCAAGGCAGAGAGGTGAAGAGCAGGGCAGGGCATAGAGGGGCAGAGCAGGGCAGGGCAGAGAGGGGAAGAGCAGGGCAGGCATATAGGGGCAGAGCAGGGCAGAGCAGGGCAGGGCAGAGAGCAAGAGCAGGGCAGAGAGGGGAAGAGCAGGGCAGAGCAGAGCATGGAGGGGCAGAGAGGGGCATGCTGCTACAGCTGGATGTAAAACAGACCAGTTGCTTCCTGCTGAGTCAAACCCACAACTCTCATAAAGTCATTATGCAGTTATTAGCCTGTGTGTTATATAGTGGATAGGTAGAGGAGGAAAGTGGTACTTCAGCACACTCAGGTCATAGATTGCTACTGCATGGGTCTAGCCCGTTAACAAGTTGTGTGTTATTTGATAACATTTAATGTCAACACTTACTTAACTTCCATGTAGCTGCTACGGATACAGTTTTGGCCACTGTTAGATTGTATTACTCTTGTTTGTTTTAAAAGTAGACAGTGAAATGCAGGCGTCTTTTATAGTGCCTGGGTGAGCTTGTGGCTGGCTTGTGGTCCAAGCCAGATTCTGAGAGTACATCCTGGTCACTGGCTTTGACGAGGACCTGCTGGGCGCATCCGTAACTTAGCAACGGAGGGCCCGTAAATTTGAGTGAGAGGGAAACAGGAAAGCAAACCTGAGAGAGAGAGAGAGAGAGAGAGAGAGAGAGAGAGAGAGAGAGAGAGAGAGAGAGAGAGAGAGAGAGAGAGACAGGGCCCTGAGAGCGTGATGGCTCTTCAAACAAAACGCTCCTCTTCTCCTCTCCACTTCACAGGGCAAACACTACAGCAATTCTCTCCCTGCAGAACAAACAGCAATCAAACATGGCCAGGCCCGCAGATCATGGAGAAGAGCAGCCTGCGGTGCTGAGAGAGGCATGCGAAGAGAGGGGCTTTCTTGTACCCCTGCTCTGGCCGGTCCCACAGCCAGGGGCTGACCTATCCTACCACTGGGCTTCTGTCTGGACTGGAGCGCTGAGGTTTCTACTATGGCCAGAGGGTGATGTTGGGGCTGGGGCTAGGGTTAGGACTGCTGCTGGGGCTGGGGCTAGGGTAGGGGTTATGGCTAGGTTTGGGGGTAAGGATTAGGATATGGCTAGGGATAGGGTTGAGCAGGGGTGTGGACATGAAGCTAGGGTTATGGTTATGGTTTGGGTTAGGGCTGGAGCTAGGTCTAAGGGCTCGGTTGGAGTACAGCAAAGGTCTGGCTGGAATAAGGATTTGTGGCCTGGAGGGCTGTTTGTCACCAGTCTGCTACTGTGGCTCCTAGTGAGTGGTGATGGTAGAGGTCCACGGGGCATGGAGCAGAACCAGCACACCCAGCTGGGTCGCCAGCTGCACCCAACACATGAGGAGCTGATGGCAGGTACAACAGGTGCTCTGCCCGGAAACCACAACCATGGCTTTTATCAGCCGTTAAATGAATGACACAGAGATCATCATGGGCTGGTTGATGAACAACTTCAGTTTAATTAATGATTTAATTGAAACGTCAATCCTGATGTGTGAGGAGAGCCAAGGGGCAAGGTGACGAAAGAAAGAGAGAAAGACAGAAAGACAGAAGGAGAGAGAGAAAACAACTTTGATTAAGTAAAGCTCAGCTATTGATCTCAGATCAAAGGTGGAACATTCATTTAAAGCAGGGGGATTTTTAACCCCAAGGCTACTGTGCCTCTGAAGACCTTCAAAGGACATCACGGGGTACGGGACAGTGGTGTCAGATGAAATTGCTCAATGTCCCAGTCTTTCTGAAATAAGTACGCAGACAAAATGCCTTAAGGGTATGATGTGACTGTGAATCATGTATGTATCCTCAGTCTTTTGAAGAGTGATAATCATTTTGTCTTCATTCTAAAGGAGACAATACGTGCAACAATGCCCCTCCCCTGGATTCCACACAATCACAGTAATACTCACAAACATCATGGAACGACCACAGGCCACTTCTCTGGTAATGACGACTGCCCAAAACCAGGGCAAAACAGGCGATTTCCTCTATGACACGTTACCATTCCAAATGCATCGGGTTCTGCGTGGAATTCAGGTCCCCCCTCCCTTTTTTTGTTAAATGTCTTTATATATACCTTTCTTAAAGTTGAACACGTACTTGTGATTCTTAAGATAAGAGATTACCCATTACCTTGTGTGCTGCCGGCAGAATAAACAGTGTTTATGTGTGTTCGTATCCTGTTGCCATGGTAACACAGCACCAAGCCAGGAACACAACAGAACACAGGCTGAACCAGCTGACCTCACACTGAAAGATACGCCATGCAGTCAGTGGCTCAGGAAACATGAGGAATGATACGCCATGCTCAACATAGCATACTTTGAGAGTACCTAATTCACACAAGGGCTACACAAATCCAGTTGATATTCATGGGCTCAAAGTAGATTTTAACAAACCTTTCTTTTTTCTTTTTCTCGCTCTTCTACACTTTTTTCTTTTTTAAAAATCTTTCTCCACACACACACACACACACACACACACACACACACACACACACACACACACACACACACACACACACACACACACACACACACACACACACACACACACACACACACACTTACACCTGCACCACAGCACTAAGAAAAACCACAGCAAGAAGCCCTTTTGGAGGTCCCAAAAACTGTGTGAAAGCCTTAAGACCTCTTAAAGGGGCAATCTGCAGTTGCTATATGGATTTTTGGAATTCATGAGATGATTCTTGAAGAATATAACTTAGAATTGCCTCGGGAGCTTAGTTCAACTGTCGTACCCCATCAAAAGCCAAAATATAAGTTTGTTTTACTCCAACGTTTGCAGTGGTGACCCGTCATTCTGTAATGGCCGTCGTATGAAGTGGACCAAGGCGCAGCGGGTTGAGTGCTCATTTTAACTTTTATTTGAACACTGAAAAGACAAAACAAGAAAACGAACAAACGCACAGTAATGCAGGCTACACACAGCTATGCAAAAATGACTTCCCACCAACCACAGGTGAAAAAGGGCTACCTAAGTATGACTCCCAATCAGCAACAACGATGTACAGCTGTTCCTGATTGAGAGCCATACCAGGCCAACAAAGAAATACACAACCTAGAAAATCATAGAAATACAAAACCAGAACAATACCCAAAAACCCCTACAACACAAAACAAACACACCCCTCTTATATAATAACACACCCAATAAACCCCGAAACACTCTAAACAAACGCCCCCTGCCACGTCCTGACCAAACTATAATAACAAATAACCCCTTTACTGGTCAGGACGTTTGTAAGGCAGCTCCAAAATTCAGGTGTTTAAGCCTAGATCAGGGCTTTCTGTAGAGGTGGGACAGCCAGCAGAAAATACAGTGCATTGGGGTTGGTAATGTTCTCTAGTTGTGCGTGATTGGCTCAGTGTTCTGTTACGGAGTCTAGTTGATAGGTAATCGACTAGCCGGACTGTTCCCCGGACTCCGCGTGTAGGAATTTGTACAATGCATGAACAAGGCTATTGAACTAGACATTGGTGTCTGTCTTTATTACTTTATCCAATATATCATACTGAAACATGGTATCAGAAGTGGCTCGAAAACCACACGTTTGTTATTTTTGTAGCTAAGTACAGTATAGGCGCGGTTACGTTCCATATGCGAACACACGCCGATTCCTACTCACAACACTGATCAACTAGTTGTTAGCTGGTTAGCTAGCATCACTACCTACCTCGATGACTGAAGGCAAAGAAATCTCCTATTCCATCGCTATGGCAGCGAACATTCCGCCACCAAATCCCATGGTTCTCACAGGGGACTGGAATACTAATTGGGACAATTTCAGGGATGAATTCGAGGACTATGCGCTGGCGACCGGTCTACATGAGAAACCCAACGAGGTACAAGCGGCAACTCTGAGGAGTTTAATGGGCAGCGAATGCAGGCATATCTACCGGCACAATCTCACCCTCACAGCGCGACAACAGTGTGATGCAAAGGCTATATTGGATGCATTGGAGAATTACTTTAAACCCGCCAGAAACGTAATTTACGAGCGGTTCGTTTTCGGAAGCTGCAAACAGGAAGAGGGTGAGTCAGTACACAACTTTGTAACCCGTTTGAGAGAAAAATCTGCCACTTGTGAATACGGGGGATTGAAAGAAGAATTGATTCGTGACAAAATAGTACTGGGAATTGCAAATGAGGATACACGCCGGCGTCTACTGAGAGAGAGAGACTTAACATTAGTAACTGCCATCGAAATGTGCCGCACTGCCGAAGTCACTGACATGAGAATGAGAGCAATGGAAATCGAAACCCCACGCTCCGACGTTGATACTGTTCACGCTGTTGCTAGGCAGACATTCAGGCAAAACCAATCGAGGCAGAGTAATTCACCACGAACAGTGAACACAGAGAGCCCAGTAGCATGTAAATACTGTGGGAATACGCACACACGTGGCAAAGAGCACTGCCCTGCCTATGGAAAACCATGCAGAGCTTGTGGAACTAATAATCACTTTGCAAAAGTGTGTCTCAAAAGCAAAAGAATGGTGAGTGAGGGCAAGATTCACTGTGTTGATGATGTCACTCAATGTTCAGAGCTGAACAGTGAAAGTGACATTTACATGCATGAATCCATTGGGGCTGTACACTCAAGAGGGAAGAAATGGTTTGTGACACTACGATTACACAACAAACAACAACAATGTCAACTGGATTCCGGTGCTACATGCAATGTAATGAGCTACAAAGACAAAATCAATCTGGCACCTGACACACATCTATTGCCCAGCGACACTAGACTAAAGCTGTACTCAGGAGAGCTAATGAGCTCTATGGGCACCTTTGAGACCGAATGTGTTATTCGGGGACGCAAACACAAGCGGGAGTTTGAGATTGTGAAAACCAGTCAACATCCTCTCCTCTCAGGCTCTACATGCGAACGCCCGGGACTGATGCAGTTCACTGTACCAAATGACCTGCACGTTGTGGATCATGTCCAGCATGGACCCCTGTCCAAAGAACAACTACTCAGCAGATATGACGATGTATTCAACATGCCCGTTGAATCAGTGCATGGGGAGGTACACTTTGAAGTGGATGAGAGCATCACTCCAGTCCAGTGTGCTCCTCGCAATGTGCCCATTGCAATGAAAGTGGCTGTGAAGGCCCAGCTGGACAAGTATGAGGCCGATGGCCACATGACATCTGTGACCGAACCAACTGACTGGATCAGCAATATGGTCATAGTGAAAAAACCAGAGAAGCTGAGGGTCTGCATCGACCCAAAGCATCTGAACCAAGCACTGAAACGATCCCACTACATCATGCCGACACTAGAGGATGTCCTCTACAAGCTTCCCAAGGCCAGGATTTTCACCTTGGTGGATGCCCGAGATGCATTCCTTCAATGCAAGCTGGACGAAGAAAGCAGCTTCATGACCCCCTGGGGTCGGAAACGCTGGCTCAAGCTCCCGTTTGGTGTCTCAGTGGCACCTGAGGTATACCAACGCAAGCAGCACGAGTTACTGGCTGGGCTCAAGGGCATTGAACCCATCGCCGATGATGTCCTGATCATAGGCTGTGGTGACACAGACCATGAAGCAGAACGCGACCACGATGTGAAGCTCCTGGCACTGATGGAGCGCTGTCGATCAGTTAAGCTTCGTCTTGGCCTGAAGAAGCTACAGTTCAAGGTGAAAGACGTCCACTTCCATGGCCACATTCTTTCAGCAAAAGGCCTGAAGCCGGACCCAGACAAGGTCCGAGCGATCCTCGACATGCCAAACCCATCTGATGCAAAAGGAGTACAGCGTCTCATCAGTTTTGCAAACTATCTTGCAAAGTTCATGCCACACCTATCAGCAGTCTGTGAGCCTCGGCGCCGGTTGCTGGACAAAGACACACCATGGCACTGGCTACCCAAGCACGAGGCCGCGGTGCAGGAGATGAAATCTCTGGCTTCATCCATGCCAGTGTTGCGCTACTACGACGTCACGAAGCCTGTCACAATCCAGAGTGACTCCAGCCAAAGGGGACTTGGATGCTGCCTTATGCAGGAAGGCCAACCCGTTGCGTTTGCCTCGAGAGCGCTCACCCCCACCGAACAGAACTATGCACAAATTGAGAAAGAGTGCCTCAGCATCGTCTTCTCCTGCCAGCGATTCCATCACTACTTATATGGTCACCTCTGAAACTGACCACAAACCACTCATTGCCATATTCAGTAAACCTCTCCTCAACGCGCCCAAGAGGCTTCAAAGCATGCTCCTGACTCTGCAAAACTACAGCCTGAAGGTCATTTACAAGCCAGGACCAGAGATGTACATCAGCGACACACTGAGCAGGGCAACGGCACAATGTACAGGCAGAGGCACTGCCTATCAGCGGCAGGCCATCTGTTCGCTACAGCAGGAACAACAAGATGTTCAACAGATCAATCAGGCAGACTACTTAAACGTCACAGATCACCGCCTAGCCCAGATCAGGCAACACACTGACAAGGACGAACACCTACAATCACTGAAGTCCATGGCTCTCGCAGGTTGGCCATACCTGAAAGAGGAGACACCTTTCACAGTGAGAGAATACTGGACCTTTCGAGATGAGATCAGCGTGCAAAATGGCGTCTTGTTCAGAGGTCAGAAGGTCATTATTCCCAAATCACTACGTCCAGAGATGCTTACCTGCATACACTCCAGTCACATTGGAGGTGACGCATGCTACCGCCAGACTCGTGATACATTATACTGGCCAAACATGCAAGCAGAAATTAAAGACTTTGTCAGCAACTGTACCACGTGCAACGAGTACGCTCATGAACAGCAAAAGGAAACCATGATGTCACACGAACTGCCCACAAGGGCCTGGCAAATCGTCAGCATGGACTTATTCAGCCACAGACAAAAGGACTATCTTCTCATTGTTGATCACTACTCTGACTTTTGGGAAATTGAACTGCTCCCTGACTTGTCTGCAGAGACGGTCATAAAGCACTGCAAGGCGCAGTTTGCCAGGCAAGGTCAGCCTGACAAGGTAATCACGGACAATGGCCCACAATTCACTGCACAGTTCAAGCGTTTCGCCTCAGAATGGAAGTTTGACCACGTGACCTCCTCTCCAAGACACCCAAAAGCAAATGGCAAGGCAGAGTCAGCTGTCAAGATTGCAAAAAACCTGTTAAGCAGGGCCGCGCGCGACAGCAACGACCCATGGAAAGCGATCTTACAGTGGAGGAACACACCCACCGAAAACATGGACAGCAGCCCAGCACAACGCCTTCTGTCCAGACGTCTGAAGACTACCATCTCCGTAGCTAACAAGCTACTTGAGCCCTGCGTCATGGTTGGCGTCACGGACAAACTGCGTCGCAGAAAGCAGCTCGCTAAGTGCTTCTACGACCGGACTGCTCGAGACCTACCAGAGCTGGAGGTGGGTGAAACGATAAGGATGAAACCGCTGCCGGGAGACCACACAGGACTTTGGAGGCTGGGCACGTGCCTACAGAGAGTTGCACCACGCTCTTACCTGGTGGATGTTGGTGGCTCCCTCTATCGTCGCAATCGGGTGGATCTGCGCGTAGCAGAGCAGACAAACCAGAACACGCCATACACTCACCTAGATGAGCTGGATCACAGTCCAGGCCTAAGGGTAAGAGGTGCAGAATTGAGACATGAGCCAACTGAAGGTGAGGCTTCTACCCCACCAAGCTCTCCAGCTCGTGGCCCTAATCCTACCCCTGTCAGAGCCCATACTTACTCACGGGTGGGTCGGCTGTGCAAGCCACCGGACAGGCTTACTCTGTAAGCAAGAGACTGTGTTAACTTGTCCTCCTGTTTATAAAAACAAAATTAAAAAGAAATAAAATTAAAAAGAAATAAATTTAAAAAGAAAGGAAGATGACAACTGAAGTAAAAAGAAAATGTCATGCGTTTTTAATTGTTATGACTTGATTGTTAAGAATGTAATGTTATGCTGTTATGTTTGCACTTTCTATTGAAAAGGATGATGTTACGGAGTCTAGTTGATAGGTAATCGACTAGCCGGACTGTTCCCCGGACTCCGCGTGTAGGGATTTGTACAATGCATGAACAAGGCTATTGAACTAGACATTGGTGTCTGTCTTTATTACTTTATCCAATATATCACACTGAAACATGTTCTGTCAGTCATGGGGACACTACGTCACTGCAAAATCTACGGGGAGAGCTCGAAAATTCAAGCCCCTTGGGTGCTGCCATATATTTACATACATTAGAAGTGCCCATCCAAGAAGGCTCAAGGTCATTGTCCACAGATAAAATTACGTCAAATCACATCATAACTACCGTAGCTTTGATTGGACTGATCATAACAACATCATACTTTCAAAATCTTAGCTAGCAAGCTAGACAAGCAGTCATCATCATGAATCAAGTCGACAATCTACTGGGAAGTTCTTTTCAATCTTTGTCATATTTCTTTCTTTATTTAACTAGGCAAGCCACTTAAGAACAAATTCTTATTTTACAATGACGACCTACCCTGGCCAAACCCTCCCCTAACCAATTGTGCGCCACCCTGTTGGACTCCCGATCACGGCCGGTTGTGATACAGCCCGAGATCGAACTAGGATCTGTAGTGATGCTTCTAGCACTGAGATGCAGTGCCTTAGACCGCTGCGCCACTCAGGAGCCCCAAATGAAGAGAAATTATAGATAAAACGTATCGCTGCTCATCGGCCATTGGACATAAACATTACACAAGTTGGAAATCGCAAATTCAACAATGAGTGGTTTGGAAGGAATCAGTGGCTAACTGCAAGCGTTGCAAAGCAATCACTAGCCTGCTATTCAGTGGAGAGGGTGTGTGGTCCAAGTCTGGGATTAAGGGTCTCTTTTCCAAGCTTCACATGCAACACCATGGCATGGACCAGAAAAGGTTGAATACATTGGCCATGCTGTTAATCCAGCATGACTTCTTTTGTTCAAAACAACTGGAAACTCGGAACTGGGAAATCTCAAACTTCACTCAGTTCAAGACAACTGAGAACACAGAAGAAAACGAGCTTCGACTGGGAAAATACATTTTGAACGGTCATCCAACTCGGAATTCCAAGTTGGGAACTCAGGCCTCTTTCTAGAGCTCCGACCTGAAGATCACAGACATTATGATTCAACCTTGTTTTTTTCCGAGTTCCCAGTTGTCTTGGAAGCACCATAAATCCAGAGAATGTCAGACTTTGATGTCGAAATTTGATGTCAAAATTTGCCCACAAGAAGGACCGCTACGCCACCTTCCTGTTCAAGTGAGTCCAAAAATGTCTTGTATGCTGCTGCATAAATGATGTAATATAACAGGGAGATATGTATACTGAAGCCAGTGGTGGAAAAAGTACCCAATTGTCATACTTGAGTAAAAGTAAAGATACCTTAATAGAAAATTACTCAAGTAAAAGTTAGTCACCCAGTAAAATACTACTTGAGTAAAAGTTTAAAAGTATTTGGTTTGAAATATACTTAAGTATCAAAAGTATGTTTAATTGTAAAAAATATACTTAAGTATCAAAAGTACATGTACAAGTATAAATCATTTCAAATTATTAATATTAAGCAAACTAGATGGCACAATTTTCTTTTTTTATTTATTACAGATAGCCAGACTACAACATGATTTACAAATTAAGCATTCGTGTTTAGTGAGTCCTCCAGATCAGAGGCAGTAGGGATGACAAAGGATGTTCTCTTGATAAGTGCATGAATTGGACCATTTTCCTGTCCTGCTAAGCATTCAAAATGTAACGAGTACTTTTGGGTGTCAGGGAAAATGTATGGAGTAAAAAGTACACCATTTTCTTTAGGAATGTAGTGAAGTAAAAGTAAAAGTTGTCAAAAATATAAATAATAACTTAAAGTACTGATACCCCAAAAAACTATTTAAGTAGTAGTTGAAAGTATTTTTTACTGAAGTACTTTACACCACTGACTGTAGCTAAGAAAGTAATAAAGTGAATGTTGTGTAGTAAGCTGTTAGTAGCCCATGTGCCTCCCCACAAATATCCATCTTAGCTCGTTCATTAATGTCTTAATCAAAATTACGGATTGCCTCTTATTCGCTCATCATTCCCTTATGCCGTAGTTTGTACATCTCAATTGTTAGTAGAAACCACATTTGTTAAAACAAGTCTGCCATATCAGCTAAGTTTTTTAAAAACGTAGTAAATGAGGCTGAATTAATTGTTTTGCTGCCAAACAAGGCTCGACTGATAGCCAGGTGTAGTTGCGGTAAGGATTCATCCAGGTTATATCCTGCCTGTTTGGCCCTGTCCGGGGGTATCATCGGATGGGGACACAGTGTCTTCTGATCCCTCCTGTCTCAGCCTCCAGTATTTATGCTGCAGTAGTTTATGTGTCGGGGGGCTAGGGTCAGTCTGTTACATCTGGAGTATTCTCTTGTCTTATCCGGTGTCCTGTGTAAATTTAAATATGCTCTCTCTAATTCTCTCTTTCTCTCTTTCTTTCTTTCTCTCGGAGGACCTGAGCCCTAGGACCATGCCTCGGGACTACCTGGCATGATGACTGCTTGCTGTCCCCAGTCCACCTGGCCATGCTGCTGCTCCAGTTTCAACTGTTCTGCCCGCGGCTACGGAACCCTGACCTGTTCACTGGACGTGCTTGTTGCACCCTCGACAACTACTATGATTATTATTATTTGACCATGCTGGTCATTTATGAACATTTTAACAACTTGACCATGTTCTGTTATAATATCCACCCGGCACAGCCAGAAGAGGACTGGCCACCCCTCATAGCCTGGTTCCTCTCTAGGTTTCTTCCTAGGTTTTTGGCCTTTCTAGGGAGTTTTTCCTAGGGAGTTTTTCCTAGCCACCGTGCTTCTTTCACATGCTTTGCTTGCTGTTTGGGGTTTTAGGCTGGGTTTCTGTACAGCACTTTGAGATTTCAGCTGATATACGAAGGGCTATATAAATACATTTGATTTGATTTGATTTGATTCACTCCATGGTGCTGAAAAGAAAGCTCTGCTGTTGGGACAGTTTTGCGTAGGCCCTAACAGTTTGTGTGTACCTTTTGTCACTGTTAGAATGCAACTAATGTATTGTTTAGTGTTGTGTACTGGCTTTGCTGGCATGTATTAAAAACATTTTTTGCATAACCAAGTCAGAACAGTAGGCTAAGTTATGAGGAGGAAAGGGACCAAAACATCATGTAGTAACCAAAAAAGGGTTAAACAAATCTAAATATATTTTATATTTGAGATTCTTGAAAGCACCCAACCTTTGCCTTTATGACAGCTTTGCAAACTCTTGCCATTCTCTCAACCAGCTTCATGAGATAGTCACGTGGAATGCTTTTCCAACAGTTTTGAAGGAGTTCCCACATATGCTGAGCACTTGTCGGCTGATTTTCCTTCACTCTGCGGTCCTACTCATCTCAAACCATCTCAATTGGGTTGAGGTCGGGTGATTGTGGAGGCCAGGTCATCTGATGCAGCACTCCATTTCCTTCTTTGTCAAATAGCCCTTACACAGCCTGGAGGTGCGTTTTGGGTCATTGTCCTGTTGAAAAACAAATGATAGTCCCATTAAGTGCAAACCAGAAGGGATGGCATATCGCTGCCGAATGCTGTGGTAGCCATGCCTTCAATTCTAAATAAATCACAGACAGTGTCACCAGGAAAGCATCCCCAAAAACTACCAAAAATCACAAATTTGGACTCATCAGACCAAGGACTGATTTCCATCTGTCTAATGTCCATTGCTTGTGTTTCTTGGCCCTTATTGTTGGTGTCGTTTAGTAGTGGTTTCTTTGCAGCAATTTGACCATGAAGGCCTGATTCACCCATGCTCCTCTGAACAGTTGATTTTGAGATGTGTCTGTTACTTGAACTCTGAGAAGCATTTATTTGGGCTGCAATCTGAAGTGCAGTTAATTGCAGATTTCTGATTCTGGTAACTCTAATGAACTTATCCTCTGCAGCAGAGGTAACTCTGGGGTTTCATTTCCTGTGGTGGTCCTCATGAGAGCCAGTTTCATCATAGCTCTTCATGATTTTTGTGGCTGCACTTGAAGAAACTTTCAAAGTTATTGAAATTTTCCGCATTGACTGACCTTCATGTCTTAAAGTAATGATGGACTGTCGTTTCTCTTTGCTTATTTGAGCTGTTCTTGCCATAATATGGACTTTGTATTTTACCAAATAGGGCTATCTTTTGTATACCACCCCTACCTTGTAACAACACAACTGATTGGCTCAAATAAATTAAGATGGAAAGAAATTCCACAAATTTACTTTTAACAAAGTACACCTGTTAAAACCTCTTACATCTAGATGTTCCGCTAGCGCAGTGCTTCTCAATTATTTTCTGTTACGCCCCCCCTAGGAAGAAGTAAACATTTCGCGCCCCCCCAACTCTCCGCCGCGACTGTAAATAGTATAATTTGTCTATAAAATTGTTATAAGTACACCTCTGCATAACATTGTATCCTTATTAACATTAAAGAAAAAGAAAAAAGAAAGAAATATAGATCAACTTACAACAAAGAATAACTTTATTAACATTGTTTTTTTTTGTTTGTAACAGAAAAGACTTCAAGTGCATCAATTTGCCTGAAATGTAAAAAAAAATTCAACCCTTATTTAAACTGTAAACATTTTAAATATAATCAATAAATAATAATAAATTCAAATTGATCTGCAACATTAACTCAGGAGCACAATATATGAAACATTTTGACCTATAAAACAAAAATGAATAAAACAATTTGTGCTGATTTTTTTTTAATCAAAATGAGGAAGTCAGGATTAATGGCTACAATGAGCACGTTTTGCAGAGCACAGCTTTTCGAAGCGGGGTTTGAAGCATGATACTGCAACTCTCAGCTCCTGCTCAATGTTTAGCTGGGACCTGTACTTGGTCTTCAGTGCAGCAACAGCAGAGAAGCCAGTCTCACAAAGATAAGATGTTGCAAAAGGAAGAAGAATGCCCATGGCCCTCTGCCCTAAGAGTGGATACTGCCTCTCTACACTCAGCCAGAATTCACTCAGTGTCTGTGATGTGAACCTCAGTCTGAATGTGGAGTCAGATGTCATATCAATGAACTGGTCCTCCTCTGCAGAGCTGAAACCAGTTGGAGCTGGTGCATTGAAAGGATCTCTCACCCAGTCATATTGGGAACTGTTTTCAGGGAAGTACTTTTTAAAGAATCCCATCAGTGATGAAATATGCTCCTTAATATATGGAATCACTGAGGTGGCATCATAGTCAGTAGTGTCAACAAATTCATGCAGGTTCTCGAATGAATCAGTATTTCCTTCATCAAGTCGCCTGCCCCACATTGCTAGCTTTCGAGTGAAAGAGCTGATCTTGTCTGTGACCTGAGGGAGGTGTTTATCTTTCCCTTGAAGCTGTAGATTTAGTTCATTTAGCTTTCCAAATATGTCACTCAGGTAGGCCAGTTTTGCCAGGAAGTTCTCATCACTACATTTTTCTGTGATGTCATACTTGTGCTCCTGCTCCAAAAACATTCTTATCTGCTCTCTGAGCTCAAAAACTCGGGACAAGACTTTTCCTCGTGACAGCCACCTTGCTTCACTGTGAAACAGCACAGCTTGATGTTCAGCTCCCATCTCCTCACAGATAGCAGAGAAGACTCTTGTTTTTAGTGGTCTGGTCTTTATAAAATTGACTACACCTACAATGTCAGTCATAACCTCACTTAATTCAGAGGAAAGGTGCCTTGATGCCAGTGCTTCTCAGTGTATAACACAGTGTGTCCACTCAGCATTAGGTGAGGCCTTCTTGATGAGTGCCCGAAGTCCTTTTCTCATCCCTGCCATGGTCTGTGCACCATCACTGCAAACACCAATGCAGTTCTCCCACTTTCACCCATTCTCAGTCAGGAAGCAGTCCAGCATTTTGAATAGCTCTTCAGCTGTGGCTCTGTCTGTGACATATTTACAAAAAAGTAGATCCTCACACAGGGAGTTTGTCATGTCAAAACGTACATAAGCGATAAACAAACAGTCTTTGTTGCTGTCAGTTGCTTCATCAAACTGTAAGGCAAAACGTTTGTCTTTGAGTTTATCTACCAGCTGTTCTTTAAGATCGTTAGCAATGTCATTTATACATCTGGCGACAGTGTCATTGGACAGAGGGATAGTTTTTATTTTTGCAGCACTTGCGTCATCCAGCATGACAGAGACCATGTCTAATGCTGCAGGCAGTATCAGCTCCTCTGCTATGGAGTGGGGTTTTTTGCACTGAGCAATTTGGTACGCCACCTTATATGATGCTAACAGTGCTCGCTGGTTTACTGAAGTAGCATTCACAAAGCGGGACGATTGTTGACAATATTCGGCACGTTTGCGCTGAAAAAACTCAAGCGGCTTATCAGCGTGATTGGGGTGTAATGTCTTTAAGTGACGCCTTAATTTATTTGGCTTCATGCTGTCCGCTGCCAACATTTTTAGACACAGTAAACATACCGGTCTTTCCTCGTCTCCCACCGTAGTCACAGTGAAGCCAAGCGCTACATACGCTTCGTCATATTTCCTCGTCTTAGCTTTCGGGAGACTTGCGTTTGTCTCATTATCTCCGTCTCTCTCCGCCTTTCTTTTCATCCCTGTTAAATATTTTTCCATGGTGTCTCTTAAGGGTTTGTTATCTGCACTTCATATCTCCTGCTCTGTGCTGTGTGCTCTTGTTCGGTTAAAAAAAAAACTACTCCCCGCGGCAAGAAAAAGCATGTTCCCCGGGGTCACGCGCCCCCCCTGGCATCGCTCCGAGCCCCCCCAGGGGGGCGCGCCCCACTATTTGAGAAGGACTGCGCTAGCGGAACACTGCTACAATATCCAATGATAGGGCGTGGCGCGAATTACAAATTCCTCGAAAATCCGAAAACTTCAATTTTTCAAACAAATGACTATTTTACACCATTTTAAAGACAAGACTCTCCTTTATCTAACCACACTTTCCGATTTCCAAAAAGTCTTTACAACGAAAGCAAAACATTAGATTATGTCAGGAGAGTACCCAGCCAGAAATAATCAGACACCCATTTTTCAAGCTAGCATATAATGTCACAAAAACCAAAACCACAGCTAAATGCAGCACTAACCTTTGATGATCTTCATCAGATGACACTCCTAGGACATTATGTTATACAATACATGCATGTTTTGTTCAATCAAGTTCATATTTATATCAAAAAACAGCTTTTTACATTAGCATGTGACGTTCAGAACCAGCATTCCCACCAAACACTTCCTGTGAATTTACTAAATTACTCACGATAAACGTTCACAAAAAACATAACAATTATTTTAAGAATTATAGATACAGAACTCCTTTATGCAATCGCGGTGTCCGATTTTAAAATAGCTTTTCGGTGAAAGCACATTTTGCAATATTCTGAGTAGATAGCCCGGCCATCACAGGCTAGCTATTTTGACACCCACCAAGTTTGGTACTCACCAAACTGAGATTTACTATAAGAAAAATTGGATTTCCTTTGCTGTTCTTCGTCAGAATGCACTCCCAGGACTTCTACTTCAACAACAAATGTTGGTTTGGTTCCAAATAATCCATAGTTATATCCAAATAGCGGCATTTTGTTTGTGCGTTCAAGACACTATCCGAAGGGTAACGAAGGGTGACGCGCCGGCGCATATCGTGACAAAAAAATTCTAAATATCCATTACCGTACTTCGAAGCATGTCAAACGCTGTTTAAAATCAATTTTTATGCTATTTTTCTCGTAAAATAGCGATAATATTTCGACCGGGAGACGTCGTTTTCGTCCAAAGACTGAAAATGTAAAATGGACTCTTCACGTGCATGCGCACACCCATTTCATTGTTCTCAGATCGACCACTATCCAAATGCGCTACTGTTTTTCAGCCAGGGACTGCAGAGTCATCATTCAACGTTCTGGCGCCTTCTGAGAGCCTATGGGAGCCTTAGAAAGTGTCACGTTACAGCAGAGATCCTCTGTTTTCAATAAAGAGGCTAAAGAAGGCCAAGAAAAGGTCAGAGAGGGCACTTCCTGTTTGGAATCTTCTCAGGTTTTGGCCTGCCATATGAGTTCTGTTATACTCACAGACACCATTCAAACAGTTTTAGAAACTTTAGGGTGTTTGCTATGCAAATCAAACAATTATATGCATATTCTAGTTTCTGGGCAGGAGTAATAAACAGATTAAATTGGGTACGTTTTTTATCCGGCCGTGAAAATACTGCCCCCTATCCATAACAGGTTAATTGAAATATTTTCCAGGTAATTACCTCATGAAGAAGGTTGAGCGAATGCCAAAAGTGTGCAAAGCTGTCATCAAGGCAAAGGGTGGCTACTTTTGATTTGTTTAACACTTTTTTGGTTACTACATGATTCCATATGTGTTATTTCATAGTTTTGATGTCTTCACTACTATTCTACAATGTAGAAATTAGTAAAAATGAAGAAAAACCCTGGAATGAATAAGTGTGTCCAAACTTTTGACTGGTAGTGTACATGCTAAAATCGCCACTGAATGTTTGTAAACAAAGTCAATTTAAACAATCACTGTATAGCCTAAAAACATAACATAATTTAATTTAATAATATAATTTTGATATCATGGATGGGCAGTCTTTGCATCTGTAGCTCTGTCTATGAATTTGAGAATGGTTACATTTCTCCAGCCCCAGCTTTTTTACAGGAACATGGATGGGGAGGATGCTTTGTTATTATTTAAATTCCTGATTGCTGCTTTACATATGCAAATGCCATGCAGCACATAATTGCAGCGAGATAACTGTAGCCGGGATGCCCAGAGGAATGTTGTGTCAGGAAAACTCACAAGTAAACCCCTTTCCTCCTCCAACAGAAAAAAATACCTTCCAAAGCACACAATCTGGCCCTGGCCAGAATGAACTAGCCCGCCAGGTCTGTTTGAGTGAGTGAGCGAGATAAAGGATGGAGAGCGGGCCACTCTGGACAGACGTGGGAGGTCAGACGTACACTATATATACAAAAGTATGTGGACAGTCCTTCAAATTAGTGGATTCGGCTATTTCAGTTACACTGTTGCTGACAGGTATATAAAATCGAGTACACAGCGATCTAATCTGCATAGGCAAACATTGGCAATACAATGGTCTTACTGAAGAGCTCAGTGACTTTCAACGTGGCACCGTCATAGGATGCCACCTTTCCAACAAGTCAGTTTGTCAAATGTCTGCCCTGCTAGAGCTGCCCCGGTCAACTGTAAGTGCTGTTATTGTGAAGTGGAAAGGTCTAGGAGAAACAATGGCTCAGCCGCGAAGTGGTAGGCCACACAAGCTCACAGAACCGGACCGCCGAGTGCTGAAGCGCATAGCGTGTAAAAATTGTCTGTCCTCGGTTGCAACACTCACTACCGAGTTCCAAACTGCCTCTGGAAGCAACGTCAGCACAAGAACTGTTCGTTGGGAGCTTCATGAAATGGGTTTCCATGGCCGAGCAGCCACACACAAGCCTAAGATCACCATGCGCAATGCCAAGCGTCGAATGGATTAGTGTAAAGCTTGCAACATTTGGACTCTGGAGCAGTGGAAACACGTTCTCTGGAGTGATGAATTACACTTCACGATCTGGCAGTGCGACTTTCTAATCTGGGTTTGGAAGATGCCAGGAGAACGCTACCTGCCCCAATGCATAGTGCCAACTGTAAAGTTTGGTGGAGGAGGAATAATGGTCTGGGGCTGTTTTTCATGGTTCGGGCTAGGCCCCTTAGTTCCAGTGAAGGGAAATGTTAACGCTACAGCATACAATGACATTCTAGACAATTCTGTACTTTCAACTTTGTGGCAACAGTTTGGGGAAGGCCCTTTCCTGTTTCAGCATGACAATGCCCCAGTGCACAAAGCGAGATCCATACAGAAATGTTTTGTCAAGATGGGTGCAGAAGAACTTGACTGGCCTGCACAGAGCCCTGACCTCAACCCCATCGAAGACCTTTGGGATAAATTGGAACGCCGACTGCGAGCCATGCCTAATCTCCGAACATCAGTGCCCGACCTCATTAATGCTCTTGTGGCTGAATGGAAACAAGTCCCTCCTGCAATGCTTCAACATCTAGTGAAAGCCTTTCCAGAAGTGGAGGCTATTATTGCAGCAAAGGGGGGACCAACTCCATATTAATGCCCATGATTTTGGAATGAGATGTTCAACGAGCAGGTGTCTACGTAATTTTGGTCATGTAGCGTATATTCTCCCCTCCCAGTCTGGGTGAAGAGGAAGAAAGAAGGAAGAAAAATGTAAGAAAAACATTGTGTTAGAGATTAGATTCCTGTCATTCTGTATGCCATGTTCTGCAGATCTCTCCTCCCTGTGATGAAGACATGAAAAAGTGTTCCTCACACTCTGCAATAATCATCATCCGCCCCATCACTTTAACAGGGTCCAGCTAAGTGGTCTATCCCAGAGCCTGCTGAGGAAATAGCAGCGTGTTAACATTTCTGACCTTTAGCAGCTTATGTATCAGGTCTATGTAGTGTATGACAGCACATAATATAATAATAATAATAATATATGTCATTTAGCAGATGCTTTTATCCATAACGACTGACAGTCATGCATGCATACATTTTACATATTGGGTGGCCCTGGGAATCTAACCCACAACCCTGGCCGTGCTCTACCCACTAAGCTAAGAGGACCACTAGGAGCATGCATTAGGAATTATCCCTGGATAGTACTGGTAGTGGGCCATTTCTTATTTTTAGTAGGTGATGTGTTAAGACAGGAAGTACTAATCTAATCTGTTGTCCAAAGTGTACAGCGCAATACCAAATGGTATTGCTATGCTATGGACTCTTAGAGGGAAGATGTGTGTCCACTGTTTATATCAATCTATACATTAGATGTAATAGTAAGATGGGGTTTTCAGACGTGGGTCCACTGTTTACATCAATCTATAAATTAGATCTGATAGTACGATGGCGTTTAAGCTCTTTTATTGAATGTTCTATAAAATCAAAGCCAGAACGGGTGCCGAAAGGCTTAATTGGTCAATTAATATGGTAACACGAAACTTCGAAAGTATCTAGGACCATGTTAATTTTATTGCGTGCTCTTGGATTTCACGAGTTACTTAGACTAAACTATATGTTAACACAAGCTATAATACTTTGTATAGGACTGCCGAACATGCATATGGTAATAGAAAGGCATTTGTAAGACCCCATCCAGTGTAAAGTTTGTAATAAGGTGAAGATGGATTGGCTGGCTGTGGCCACATATGAGCCAGACACGACACTGACATCTAGTGTTTCATTGCGCAACTTCAAAATCAGCTTATCAAGTCTTATCATTAGGTACTGAAGGGGGTGAAGAAAGCCAAGATAAATGCCCAGATTTACAATAGCAACCTTTATCAACAAAAAGGAAGATCTATGAAGGATCAGTAGTTAGACATTTTCTGTCACTGACAATAATTCCACCACTAGAATAATCAAAGCAAACAGAACAGATGCCCAAACATCATATTCAGGTGGTGTGGACGTGAGAGAGACGGTGTTAAAGTCATGTGAGCTGCCACTGCTCCCCAAACCACACACAGCACTCTCATCCCAGAGCCTCTTTAGGGCAGAAAAAAACACAGTGATAATTATGCGTGCAAATTCCAGCAATCCGCTCAGCAGTTCAACAGGCTGGTGTTGAGAGGTATGAGAGCAAGAGAGAGAGAGAGAGAGAGAGAGAAGGGGGAGAGAGAGAGAGAACAAGAGAGAGATAGAGAGCGAGAGAGAGAGAGAGTGGAGAGACAGAGAAAGAAAAAAGAGAGAGAGAGAGAAAGAGAAAGAGAGAGTGAGAGAGAGAAGTGGGAGTGACAGAGGGAGTGAAGGGGCGAGACAAAGAGAGAGGGGGGGAGAGAGAGGGAGAGAAGAGGAGAGAGAGTGGGAGAGTGGGGGGAGACAGATAAAGAAAAAAGAGAGAAAGAGAGAGGGGGACAGAGTGAGTGCACGAGAGAGAGAGTCTTTAACTGCATTGCCTGAGGGAGGGAGGGAGGGGGAGCAGGGTGAGATTTTGAGACACATCCTCAATAACCCCCCACCCTCCCCTAAAACTGTCTCTTCACCTCTGGCACGCCATGCTCCATCATGCCTGGGCATATCAAAGGTATGCAGCTAAACTCATATTTAAAAAAAGAACAGAAAAATCTGATTGCATAGGAGAAGATGATTAAGCCCACAGAGTCAATGGGTCCATCGCAGCGGTACCACATAAGTAGGCCTACACCTGCATTCAATCAAGTCATGGTAAATGTTGCTGATGTGGGCTCAAGCATTAATTACAGTTAAAAGTCAAGTGCAATGCGCTTGTCGACACCAAGTCTTTGATTGAATCTTGGCTCTAGTCGCACTTTCCACTGGGAATTCACTTCACCTGCTTTACTGGGAGGCGTGGTTCTGCCTGTGTCTTATGCTGCCTGCCTGTTGTACTGCCTGCCTTCCTGTGCATGTATTTGGTCTAGTACCTTAAACAATGGTGTTTGTTCTGGTACCTATAACTATGGTGGTTGTTCTGGTACCTATAATTACGCAGTTTGGTCTGGTACCTATAACTGTGGAGATTGGTCTGGTACCTATATCTATGGTGTTTGGTATTTTATCTATAACTATGGTGTTTGTTCTGGTACCTAAAACTATAGTGTTTGGTCTTTTACCTATAACTATGGTGTTTGGTCTGTTACCTATAACTATGGTGTTTGGTCTGTTACCTATAACTATGGTGTTTGGTCTGTTATCTATAACTATGGTGTTTGGTCTGTTATCTATAACTATGGTGTTTGGTCTGTTACCTATAACTATGGTGTTTGGTCTGTTATCTATAACTATGGTGTTTGGTCTGTTATCTATAACTATGGTGTTTGGTCTGTTACCTATAACTATGGTGTTTGGTCTAGTACCTATAACAATGGTGTTTGGTCTAGTACCTATAACTATGGTGTTTGGACAAGTACTTATAACTATGGTGTTTGGTCTAGTACCTATAACTATGGTGTTTGGTCTGGTACCTATAACTATGGTGTTTGGTCTGGTAACTATAGCTATGGTGTTTGATCTTTACCTAAAGCTATGGAGTTTGGTCTGTTATCTATACCTATGGTGTTTGGTCTGTTATCGATAACTATGGTGTTTGTTCTAGTTCCTATAACTGTGGTGTTTGGTCTGGTACCTATAAGTATGGTGTTTCGTCTGGTACCTATAGCTATGGTGTTTGATCTTTACCTAAAGCTATGGAGTTTGGTCTGTTATCTATACCTATGGTGTTTGTTATTTTACCAATAACTACTGTGTTTGGTATTTTACCTATAACTGTGGTGTTTGGTCTGGTACCTATAACTATGGTGTTTGTTATTTTACTAATTTCTATGGTGTTTGGTCTGGTACCTATATCTATGGTGTTTGTTATTTTACTAATTTCTATGGTGTTTGGTCTGGTACCTATATCTATGGTGTTTGTTATTTTACTAATTTCTATGGTGTTTGGTCTGGTACCTATAACTATGGTGTTTGGACTGGTACCTATTTATGGTGTTTGGTCTGGTACCTATAACTATGGTGTTTGGTATTTTACCTATAACAGTGGTGTTCAGTCTAGTATCTATAACTATGATGTTTGGTATTTTACATATAACTATGGTGTTTGGTCTTTTACATATAACTACGGTGTTTGGTATGGTACCTATAACTCTGGTGTTTGGTCTGGAACCCATAGGTATGGTGTTTGGTCTGGTAACTATAACTCTGGTGTTTGGTCTGGTACCTATAAAAATAAAAATGGTGTTTGATCTGGTACCCATAAGTATGGTGTTTGGTCTGGTACCTGTAACTATGGTGTTTGTTCTGGAACCTATATGAAACCCGATTTAAACTGGTTACTACTCTTGCCCAGAAATGAGAATATGCATATTATTAGTAGATTTGGATAGAAAACACTCTGAAGTTTCTAAAACTGTTTGAATGGTGTCTGTGAGTATAACATAACTCATATGGCAGGTAAAAACCTGAGAAAAAGTCAACCAGGAAGTGGAGGATCTGAGAATTGTAGTTCTTCTTTCTAGTCCCTTTCGAAACTACAGTATCTGTGGGGTTACGTTGCACTTTCTAAGGCTTCCAGAAATGTTGTTAGAATATGCATATAATTAGTAGATTTGGATAGAAAACACTCTAAAGTTTCTAAAACTCATATGGCAGGCTAAAACCTGAGAAGATTCCATGCAGGAAGTGGCCTGTCTGACAATTTGTAGTCCTTCTGTTGCATCTCTATCGAAATTACAGCATCTGTGCTGTTACGTGACACTTTCTAAGGCTTCCATTGGCTCTCTAAAGTCTTCAGAAAGCGGAATGACGCGTCTCCTGTCTCTGAGCAGATAACATGAGCAGAGTTTGTAAGTGGTCTGCCTGGGGACAGTGAGACTGGAGATACGCATTCACGAGACCTCGCCATTTTTTATTTTCCTCTTTGAATGAATACAACGTTGTCCGGTTGGAATATTATCGCTATTTTACGAGAAAAATAGCATAAAAATTGATTTTAAACAGCGTTTGACATGCTTCGAAGTACGGTAATGGAATATTTCGATTTTTTTTGTCACGAAATGCGCTCGTGCGTTACCCTTCGGATAGTGACCTGAACGCACAAACAAAACGGAGGTATTTGGATATAACTATGGATTATTTGGAACCAAAACAACATTTGTTGTTGAAGTAGAAGTCCTGGGAGTGCATTCTGACGAAGAACAGCAAAGGTAATCCAATTTTTCTAATAGTAATTCTGAGTTTAGGTTGCCCCGACGTTGGCGGGTGTCTGAATAGCTAGCCTGTGATGGCTGAGCTATGTACTCAGAATATTGCAAAATGTGCTTTCGCCGAAATGCTATTTTAAAATCTGACAGCGTTTGCATAAAGGAGTTCTGTATCTATAATTCTTAAAATAATTGTTATGTATTTTGTCAACGTTTATCATGAGTAATTTAGTAAATTCACCGGAAGTTTTCAGTGGGTATGCTAGTTCTGAACATCACATGCTAATGTTAAAAGCTGGTTTTTGATATAAATATGAACTTGATTGAACAAAACATGCATGTATTGTATAACATAATGTCCTAGGAGTGTCATCTGATGAAGATCATCAAAGGTTAGTGCTGCATTTAGCTGTGGTTTGGGTTTTTGTGACATATATGCTTGCTTTGAAAATGGCTGTGTGATTATTTTTGGCAGGGTACTCTCCTGACATAATCTAATGTTTTGCTTTCGCTGTAAAGCCTTTTTGAAATCGGACAACGTGGTTAGATTAACGAGAGTCTTATCTTTAAAATGGTGTAAAATAGTCATATGTTTGAGAAATTGAAGTTATAGCATTTTTGAGGTATTTGTAATTCGCGCCACGCGATTCCACTGGCTGTTGAATAGAGTGGAACGCTAACGTCCCACCTAGCCCAGAGAGGTTAAGTTTGCTGACGACACAAGTGGTAGGCCTGATCACCGACAACGACGAGACAGCCTATAGGGAGGAGGTCAGAGACTTGGCCGGGTGGTGCCAGAATAACAACCTATCCCTCAACGTAACCAAGACTAAGCAGATGATTGTGGACTACAGGAAAAGGAGCATCGAGCACGTCCCCATTCTCATCGACGGGGCTGTAGAGGAGCAGGTTGAGAGCTTCAAATTCCTTGGTGTCCACATCAACAACAAATTAGAATGGTCCAAACACACCAAGACAGTCGTGAAGAGGGCACGACAAAGCCTATTCCCCCTCAGGAAACTAAAAAGATTTGGCATGGGTCCTGAGATCCTCAAAAGGTTCTACAGCTGCAACATCGAGAGCATCCTGACCGGTTGCATCATTGCCTGGTACGGCAATTGCTCGGCCTCCGTCCGCAAGGCACTACAGAGGGTAGTGCGTATGGCCCAGTACATCACTGGGGCAAAGCTGCCTGCCATCCAGGACCTCTACACCAGAGGAAGGCCCTGAAAATTGTCAAAGACCCCAACCACCCCAGTCATAGACTGTTCTCTCTACTACCGCATGGCAAGCGGTACCAGAGTGCGAAGTCTAGGACAAAAAGGCTTCTCATCAGCTTTTACCCCCCAAGCCATAAGACTCCTGAACAGGTTATCAAATGGTTACCCGGACTACTAGCATTGTGTGCCCTCCTCCTGCCCCCCCTGCTACTCTCTGTTTATCTTATATGCATAGTCACTTTAACTATACATTCATGTACATATTACCTCAATTGGCCCGACCAACCAGTGCTCCCACACATTGGTTAACCTGGCTATCTGCATTGTGTCCCAGCACCCGCCAACCTCTCTTTTTACGCTACTGCTACTCTCTGTTCATCATATATGCATAGTCACTTCAACCATATCTACATGTACATACTACCTCAATAAGCCTGACTAACCGGTGTCTGTATATAGCCTTGCTACTCTTATTTTCAAATGTATTTTTACTGTTGTTTATTTCTTTACTTACCTACACACACACACACTATTGGTTAGAGCCTGTAAGTGGGCATTTCACTGTAAGGTCTACTACACCTGTTGTATTCGGCGCACGTGACAAATAAACTTTGATTTGATTTGATATCTATAACTATGGTTTTTGGTCTGGTACTTATAGCTATGAATTTTGGTCTGGTACCTATAGCTATGGTGTTTGGTCTGGTACCTATAACTATGGTGTTTGGTCTGGTACCTACTGCTATGGTGTTTGGTCTGGTACTGAGCCTATAACTGTGGTGTTTGGTCTTTTACCTATAACTATGGTGTAAGGTTTGTTATCTTTAACTATGGTGTTTGGTCTGGTACCTATAAGTTCGGTGTTTGGTCTGGTGCCTATAACTAAGGTGTTTGGTCTGGTACCTATATCTGCGGTGTTTGGTCTGGTGCCTATAACTAAGGTGTTTGGTCTGGTACCTATAACTATTGTGTATGGTCTGGTGTCTATAACTGTGGTGTTTGGTCTGGTACTTATGATTAGAGTTTTTGGTCTGGTACCTGCGACTATGGTGTTTGTCTGGTACCTACAACTATGGTGTTTGATTTGTTGTCTATAGCTATGGTGTTTTGTCTGGTACCTACAACTATGGTGTTTGGTCTGGTATCTATGTTTGGTTTTGATGTATAACTACAGTGTTTGGTATGTTATAAATAACTACGGTGTTTGGTCTGGTACCTAAAACTATTGTGATTGGTATGGTACCTATAACTATGGTGGTTGGTCTGGTACCTACAACTATGGTGTTTGGTCTGTTATCTTTAACTGTCGTGTTTGGTCTGGTATTTACAGCCATGGTGTTTGGTCTGTTACAGTGCCTATAACTATGGTGTTTGGTCTTTTACCTATAACTATGGTGTTTTGTCTTTTATTATAGCTATGGTGTTTGGTCTGGTACCTATGACTATGGTATTTGGTCTGTTATCTATTAATATGGTGTATGGTCTGATACCTATAGCTATGGTTTTTGGTCTGGTACCTATAACTCTGGTGTTTGGTCTGGTACCTACAGCTATGGTGTTTGGTCTGTGCCTATAATTATGTTTTTCCCCATAATTATGGACTATCGGACCTGGACTATCGGACCACCATTTTATTACGTTTGCAATCGCAACAAATAATCTACTCAGATCCCAACCAAGGAGCATCAAAAGTTATGCTATATATTCTCAGACAACCCAAAGATTCCTTGATGCCCTTCCAGACTCCCTCTGCCTACCCAAGGATGTCAGAGGACAAAAATCAGTTAACCACCTAACTGAGGAACTCAATTTAACCTTGCGCAATACCCTAGATGCAGTTGCACCCCTAAACTAAAAACATTTGTCATAAGAAACTAGCTCCCTGGGATACAGAAAATACACGAGCTCTGAAGCAAGCTTCCAGAAAATTGAAACGGAAATGGCGACACACCAAACTGAAAGTCTTCTGACTAGCTTGCAAAGACAGTACCGTGCAGTATCGAAGAGCCCTCACTGCTGCTCTGTCATCCTATTTTCCAACTTAATTGAGGAAAATAAGAACAATCTGAAATTTATTTTTGATACTGTCGCAAAGCTAACTAAAAAGCAGCATTCCCCAAGAGGATGGGTTTCACTTCAGAAGTAATAAATTCATGAACTTCTTTGATGAAAAGATCATGATCATTAGAAAGCAAATTACGGACTCCTCTTTAAATCTGCGTATTCCTCCAAAGCTCTGTTGTCCTGAGTCTGCACAACTCTGCCAGGACCTAGGATCAAGGGAGACACTAAAGTGTTTTAGTATATCTCTTGACACATTGATGAAAATAATCATGGCCTCTAAACCTTCAAGCTGCATACTATTCCAACTAAACTACTGAAAGAGCTGCTTCCTGTGCTTGGCCCTCCTATGTTGAACATAATAAACGGCTCTCTATCCACCGGATGTGTACCAAACTCACTAAAAGTGGCAGTAATAAAGCCTCTCTTGAAAAAGCCAAATCTTGCCCGAGAAAATATAAAAAACTATCGGCCTATATCGAATCTTCCATTCCTCTCAAATTTTAGAAAAAGCTGTTGTGCAGCAACTCACTGCCTTCCTAAAGACAAATAATGTATACGAAACGCTTCAGTCTGGTTTTAGACCCCATCATAGCACCGAGACTGCACTTGTGAAGGTGGTAAATGACCATTTAATGGCATCAGACCGAGGCTCTGCATCTGTCCTCGTGCTCCTAGATCTTAGTGCTGCTTTTGATACCATCGATCACATTCTTTTGGAGAGATTGGAAACCCAAATTGGTCTACACGGACAAGTTCTGGCCTGGTTTAGATCTTATCTGTCGGAAAGATATCAGTTTGTCTCTGTGAATGGTTTGTCCTCTGACAAATCAACTGTAAATTTCGGTGTTCCTCAAGGTTCCGTTCTAGGACCACTATTGTTTTCACTATATATTTTACCTCTTGGGGATGTCATTTGAAAACATAATGTTACATTTCACTGCTATGCAGATGACACACAGCTGTACATTTCAATGAAACATGGTGAAGCCCCAAAATTGCCCTCGCTAGAAGCCTGTGTTTCAGACATAAGGATGTGGATGGCTGCAAACTTTCTACTTTTAAACTCAGACAAAACATGCTTGTTCTAGGTCCCAAGAAACAAAGAGATCTTCTGTTGAATCAGACAATTAATCTTGATGGTTGTAGTCGTCTCAAAAAAAACTGAAGGACCTCGGCGTTACACTGGACCCTGATCTCTCTTTTGAAGAACATATCAAGACTGTTTCAAGCACAGCTTTTTTCCATCTACGTAATATTGCAAAAATCTGAAACTTTCTGTCCAAAAATGATGCAGAAAAATGAATCCATGCTTTTGTTACTTCTAGGCTCGACTACTGCAATGCTCTACTTTCCGGCTACCCGGATAAAGCACTAAATAAACTTCAGTTAGCGCTAAATACGGCTGCTAGAATCCTGACTACAACCAAAAAAATGTATCATATTACTCCAGTGCTAGCCTCCCTACACTGGCTTCCTGTTAAGGCAAGGGCTGATTTCAAGGTTTTCCTGCTAACCTACAAAGCATTACATGGGCTTGCTCCTACCTATCTTTGCGATTTGGTCCTGCCGTACATACCTACACATGCGCTACGGTCACAAGATGCAGGCCTCCTAATTGTCCCTAGAATTTCTAAGCAAACAGCTGGAGGCAGGGCTTTCTCCTATAGAGCTCCATTTTTATGGAATGGTCTGCCTACCCATGTGAGAGACGCAGACTCGGTCTCAACCTTTAAGTCTTTACTGAAGACTCATCTCTTCAGTAGGTCCTATGATTGAGTGTAGTCTGGCCCAGGAGTGTGAAGGTGAACGGAAAGGCTCTGGAGCAACGAACCACCCTTGCTGTCTCTGCCTGGCCGGTTCCCCTCTCTCCACTGGGATTCTCTGCCTCTAACCCTATTACAGGGGCTGAGTCACTGGCTTACTTGGTGTTCTTCCATGCCATCCCTAGGAGGGGTGCGTCACTTGAGTGGGTTGAGTCACTGACGTGGTCTTCTTGTCTGGGTTGGCGCCCCCCCTTGGGTTGTGCCGTGGCGGAGTTCTTTCTGGGCTATACTCGGCCTTGTCTCAGGATGGTAAGTTGGTGGTAGAAGATACCCCTCTAGTGGTGTGGGGGCTGTGCTTTGGCAAAGTGGGTGGGGTTATATTCTGCCTGTTTGGCCCTGTCCGGGGGTATCATCGGATGGGGCCACAGTGTCTCCTGACCCCTCCTGTCTCAGCCTCCAGTATTTATGCTGCAGTAGTTTATGTGTCGGGGGGCTTGGGTCAGTCTGTTATATCTGGAGTATTTCTCCTGTCTTATCCAGTGTCCTGTGTGAATTTAAGTATGCTCTCTCTAATTCTCTCTTTCTCTCTTTCTTTCTCTCTCTCGGAGGACCTGAGCCCTAGGACCATGCCTCAGGCCTACCTGACCTGATGACTCCTTGCTGTCCCCAGTCCACCTGGCCGTGCTGCTGCTCCAGTTTCAACTGTTCTGCCTGCGGCTATGGAACCCTGACCTGTTCACCGGACGTGCTACCTGTCCCAGACCTGCTGTTTTCAACTCTCTAGAGACAGCAGGAGCGGTAGAGATACTCTCAATGATCGTCTATGAAAAGCCAACTGACATTTACTCTTGAGGTGCTGACTTGTTGCACCCTCGACAACTACTGTGATTATTAGTATTTGACCATGCTGGTCATTTATGAACATTTGAACATCTTGGCCATGTTCTGTTATAATCACCCGGAAAAGCCAGAAGAGGACTGGCCACCCCTCATAGCCTGGTTCCTCTCCAGGTTTCTTCTTAGGTTTTGGCCTTTCTAGGGAGTTTTTCCTAGCCACTGTGCTTCTACACCAGCATTACTTGCTGTTTGGGGTTTTAAGCTGGGTTTCTGAACAGCACTTTGAGATATCAGCTGATGTAAGAAGGGCTATATAAATACATTTGATTTGAACTATGGTGTTTGGTCTGGTGCCTATAACTATGGTGTTTGGTCTGGTACCTAAAATGATTGTGATTGGTCTGGTACCTATAACTTCGGTGTTTGGTTTAGTACCTTTAACTACGGTGTTGGTCTGTTATAAATAACTATGGTGTTTTGTCTGGTACCTACAACTAGGGTGTTTGGTATGTTATTATAACTATGGTGTATGGTCTGGCACCTATAACTGCGGTGTTTGGTCTGGTACCTATAACTATGGTGTTCTGTCTGGTACCTACAACTATGTTTGGTCTTGATGTATAACTATGGTGTTTGGTCTGGTAACAACTGTGGTGTTTGGTCTGGTATCTATAACTATGGTGTTTGGTCTTTTATTGTAGCTATGGTGTTTGGTCTGGTACCTAAAACGGTGGTGTTTGGCCTGGTACCTAGAACGGTGGCGTTTGGCCTGGTACCTAGAATGGTGGCGTTTGGCCCGGTGCCTAGAACGGTGGGGTCTGGTGCCTAAAATGGCGGTGTTTGGTCTGGTACCTATGTTGTTGTGAGATCTGGACAGTTATGAGTCAAGACTGGCCTGTACAGTGGCCACATTCATTTGTCTACCCTAATGATGAATGCAACCCATGTAGGTTATGTTGACTCCTGATGGACCCATAGGCATTGGGAGCAGCACACCTTTGGGGCAAGCTTTTTCCCAGTGGTGTAATGTAATTAACCTCTCTGGGCCAGTGGGACGTTTGCGTCCCACCCTAGTCAACAGCCAGTGGAATCGCGTGGCGCGAAATACAAATACCTCAAAAATGCTATAACTTCAATTTCTCAAACATATTACTATTTTACACCATTTTAAAGATAAGACTCTCGTTAATCTAACCACGTTGTCCGATTTCAAAAAGGCTTTACAGCGAAAGCAAAACATTAGATTATGTCAGGAGAGTACCCTGCCAAAAATAATCACACAGCCATTTTCAAAGCAAGCATATATGTCACAAAAACCCAAACCACAGCTAAATGCAGCACTAACCTTTGATGATCTTCATCAGATGACACTCCTAGGACATTATGTTATACAATACATGCATGTTTTGTTCAATCAAGTTCATATTTATATCAAAAACCAGCTTTTTACATTAGCATGTGATGTTCAGAACTAGCATACCCACTGAAAACTTCCGGTGAATTTACTAAATTACTCATGATAAACGTTGACAAAATACATAACAATTATTTTAAGAATTATAGATACAGAACTCCTTTATGCAAACGCTGTCAGATTTTAAAATAGCCTTTCGGCGAAAGCACATTTTGCAATATTCTGAGTACATAGCTCAGCCATCACAGGCTAGCTATTCAGACACCCGCCAACGTCGGGGCAACCTAAACTCAGAATTACTATTAGAAAAATTGGATTACCTTTGCTGTTCTTCATCAGAATGCACTCCCAGGACTTCTACTTCAACAACAAATGTTGTTTTGGTTCCAAATAATCCATAGTTATATCCAAATACCTCCGTTTTGTTCGTGCGTTCAGCTCACTATCCGAAGGGTAACGCGCGAGCGCATTTCGTGACAAAAAAATTGAAAATATTCCATTACCGTACTTCGAAGCATGTCAAACGCTGTTTAAAATCAATTTTTATGCTATTTTTCTCGTAAAATAGCGATAATATTCCAACCGGACAAGGTTGTATTCATTCAAAGAGGAAAAGAAAAATTGGTGAGGTCTTGTGAACACGCATCTCAGTCTCACTGTCCCCAGGCAGGCCACTTACAAACTCTGCTGCTGTACTTTGCCCAGAGACAGGAGACGCGTCATTCCGCTTTCTGGCGGCTTTAGAGAGCCAATGGAAGCCTTAGAAAGTGTCACGTAACAGCACAGATGCTGTAATTTCGAGAGAGATGCAACAGAAGGACAACAAATTGTCAGACAGGGCACTTCCTGCATGGAATCTTCTCAGGTTTTGGCCTGCCATATGAGTTCTGTTATACACACAGACACCATTCAAACAGTTTTAGAAACTTTAGAGTGTTTTCTATCCAAATCTACTAATTATATGCATATTCTCGTTTCTGGGCAAGAGTAGTAACCAGTTTAAATCGGGTACGTTTTTGTCCGGCCGTGAAAATACTGCCTCCTAGCCCCAACAGGTTAAGTAAAAATACTTTAAAGCACTTCTTAAGTAGTTGTTTGTTTTGGGGGGGCGGTATCTATACATCCCTAATTATATTTTTTACCACTTTTACTTTTACTTCACTACATTCCTAAAGAAAAGAATGTACTTTTTACTCCATACATTTTCCACGACACCCAAAAATACTCGTTACACTTTGAATGCTTAGCAGGACAGGAAAATGGTCAAATTCACACACTTATCAAGAGAACTTCCCTGGTCATCCCTACTGCCTCTGATCTGGTGGACTCACTAAACCGCTGTGCGGAACAGAGCAGATTGGAGTAACTGGGTAGCAGGGGAGAGGATCTGATTCCTGTTACATCATACTATCCTGACTGCCTGCCTGTGGCCCACACCAACAGACACTGACTGTCTGGCTGCACCACCAGACTTATCTGTCTGTGGTCTGGAGTGGCATTAGTCTGGACCCACAGTCATGAGTCACACTTTCTGTTTACCCTGACACAGCCCCTTCCCTGAGGCTGGAGGTTGGAGGCTCCTCCCTCCGCTCTGGCAGCTTCACATCCTGGGGCTGGGAGCTGGATGGTTGGACGAGGTCTGAGAGCGGGGTGGTTGAGAGCAGGGTGGGAGTAGGCTGGGGCAGGGAGCGGGGTGGCTGGGGATGAGTTGGTATGGGCTGGGAGTGGGGTGGCTTCCCACCTCTTCCCTTCCTTCCCCGTGGCTGGGTTGGGGTTGGCACACGAATGTGCTGTGCCAGGAATGTGCTGTGCCCGCACCTCAATGAATGCGTAACACCTTTCCTGTGGTATGGGGCTGGATCCTCTCTCAACGGGCTGCCATGCAGGCTGGATCCCCTAAGAGTAAATATACCCATCCTACAGTACACACTCACTAGAGAGGAGGTTTACCCAAATGGTGTGGGTGGCCCAAAATCTGTTAGGGGAGTGGAGGAGACTGTAGCTGCCCTGCAACACTCAAACTACATACAAGCGTTTGCAAAATCACAACCTTTAGTGGTAGCGTAGATGTTAGAGTATAATGTAGGCATCAAATAACTTTAGATAACCTTTCCAGCAACTTTTTTCAAAGTATGTTTTGAAACAGAGACTTTAGGAAAATGGATTAATGAGGATGTAAAAAACTAAGAGCAATCTTGATTTCCCCCCACCCTCATCACTGCCATTCCCTCAAACCCCCCACCCTCCCACTACACTCCACACCCCCACCCCTGCAGAGGCAGCTTGGCAAAATGCTCATGTGACCCCCATGAGGCAAGTTCAACATGAATCAATGATGAGAACATCCTCAACTGGTCAGGAAGCCCCATTAGAAGGACATAAAGACAGTATGGCGCCATGCTCCTGCTGTGATCCGTAATCTAAACCAACAATTAGCGATCTCTTTCTCTCTAGTGAGAATGGAAGTGCTCGGACCGCTTGCCCCGACCACTGCCGCTGTGTTAGTTAGACCCTCATCTTCATCTGCCAGGCAACCGTTTGCTCTTTTCTCAGTCCAGAGAAACACCTTATTAATAGCATCCTGAATCTCTGTTTACTGATCCAAACAGAGGAAATCAGTGAGGGACAAGCTAACTACAGTAACACCACAATGGCACCCTATTATATAGTGCACAACTTTTGATCAGGGCCCACCATATCGGGGGCCATTTGATATGCACCATAGCCAATCAAGACAACAAGACAGCATTGATTAGGGAAGTGGAACAAAGGAGTGAGAGTCATGTCAGGAGAGTCATGCAGTGAAGCAGGACTAATTATGGAGCAGGACTAGTTATGGAGCAGGACTACAGTAGTTATGGAGCAGGACTAATTATGGAGCAGGACGACAGGACTACAGCGGTTATGGAGCAGGACTAATTATGGAGCAGGACTACAGTAGTTATGGAGCAGGACTAATTATGGAGCAGGACGACAGTAGTTATGGAGCAGGACTAATTATGGAGCAGGACTACAGGACTACAGCGGTTATGGAGCAGGACTAATTATGGAGCAGGACTACAGTAGTTATGGAGCAGGACTAGTTATGGAGCAGGACTACAGCAGTTATGGAGCAGGACTAGTTATGGAGCAGGACTAGTTATGGAGCAGGACTACAGCAGTTATGGAGCAGGACTAGTTATGGAGCAGGACTAGTTATGGAGCAGGACTACAGCAGTTAGGGAGCAGGACTAGTTATGGAGCAGGACTACAGCAGTTATGGAGCAGGACTAGTTATGGAGCAGGACTACAGCAGTTATGGAGCAGGACAAGTTATGGAGCAGGACTAATTATGGAGCAGGACTACAGCAGTTATGGAGCAGGACTAGTTATGGAGCAGGACTAGTTATGGAGCAGGACTACAGCAGTTATGGAGCAGGACTAGTTATGGAGCAGGACTACAGCAGTTATGGAGCAGGACAAGTTATGGAGCAGGACTAATTATGGAGCAGGACTACAGCAGTTATGGAGCAGGACTAGTTATGGAGCAGGACTAGTTATGGAGCAAGACTAGTTATGGAGCAGGACTAGTTATGAAGCAGGACTAATTATGAATGCAAATAAACAACACTATTAAAGCAAACAGGGGACCTGAGAGAGATTATGTTCAATTCCTCTGCCCTTCTATAAACTCCTGGGAACTGGACTTGGCACCTCAGAGTGTGTTAAATGTACCGTTATGAGGAATATTGAAATATGTAAATGATTGCTCTGCCACAATAATGTGTTTGTCCACCAACTAACACATAAACGGCACTTTCACAGATATTAGTTAAAACTTCTTGGTGACAGGGGGCAGTATTCAGAAATTCAGATGAATACATGCCCAAATTAAACTGCCTGCTTCTTGGGCCCAGAAGGTAGGATATGCATATTATTAGTAGATGTGGATAGAAAACACTCTGAAGTTTCTAAAACTGTTTGAATGATGTCTGTGAGTATAACAGAACTCATATGGCAGGCAAAAACCGGAGAAAAAATCCAACCAGGAAGTGACTTGTAGTTCTATCTAATCAAACTACAGTGTCTGTAGGGTCATTTTGCACTAAAGGCTGTCAACAGTCTTTAGAAACTTGTTTCATCTGTCTACTGTTACTGGGCAGAGAATAGGAGCTCAGTCAATTAGTGGACTGCCTCGGACCAGTGAGTTGTTTACTGCGCGGGTACGTTGGTGCGCCCCTCCTTTTTCCTCTGTAATGAATACGCTATTGTCCAGTTGGAATATTATCGACGTTTTATGTTAAAAAGACCCTAAGGATTGATTGTAAACATCGTTTGACATGTTTCTATGAACGGTAATGGAACTATTTGACTTTTCGTCTCTGGTTCTGCGCTCTCACGTTATGCCTTTGGATTAGTGACCTGAACGCACGAACAAAAGAAGGTATTTGGACATAAATATGGAGTATTTCGAACAAAACGAACATTTCTTGTGGGAGTCCTGGGAGTGCATTCTGACGAAGATTAGCAAAGGTAAGGGAAGATTTATAATACTAATTCTGAGTTTAGTTGACTCCAGAACTTGGCGGGTAACTGTATAGCTTGCTTTGATGGCTGAGCTATGTACTCAGAATATTGAAAAATGTGCTTTCGCCGAAAAGCTATTTTAAAATCTGACACAACGGTTGCAATAAGGAGTGGTATATCTATAATTCTTTCAATAACTATTGTAAATTTTATCAAAGTTTATGATGAGTATTTTTGTAAATTGATGTGCTCATTCACCGGATGTTTCGGTGGGAATACATTTTCTGAACATCACGCGCCAATGTAAAATGGGGTTTATTGATATAAATATGAACTTTATCGAACAAAACATACATGTATTTTGTAACATTGAGTCCTGGGAGTGTCATCTGATGAAGATCATCAAAGGTTAGTGATTCATTTTAGCTGTATTTCTGGTTTTTGTGACGCCTCTCCTTGATTGGAAAATGGCTGTGTGGTTTTTCTGGTCAAGGTGATGTCCTAACATAATCTTATGTTTTGCTTTCGCCGTAAAGCCTTTTTGAAATCGGACACTGTGGTTAGATTAAGGAGAATCTTATCTTTAAAATGGTGTATAATACTTGTATGTTTGAGAAATTTGAATTTTGAGATTTTTGTTGTTTTGAATTTGCCGCCCTGCTATTTCACTGGCTGTACCGCGGGTGCTAGCGTCCCACATAGCCCATACTAGTTAAACCATGATTATAATATACAAACAGTACAACACAATGATTGCCTATCAGATTGTTGTAAAATGCACAGCAATGAATGCCACTCACTGTATGGGCAACCAACTGTTTTTAGTATTTTTAGCCTTAGTTTACCAGAGGTGTATTCATTATGTGGATTCCGTTGCGAAACATTTAGCAATGGAAACTGTTCACTCCAAATGTAAAATGTTTTTCAATGAAAACTCAAGTATCTATTGGACAAGTTAATATACTGTAGGTCTCTCCCCGTTTGGTTCCTTTTTCTCTGTTTGCTTCTGTTTGCTTCCTAGAGTAAACAGTAAACGGGTTCTGTTGCAAAACATTTTGCAACAGTCTAAACGTTTTGTAACGGAATCCACAAAATGAATACCCCACAGGTAGATTGACTGAGAACATATTCTCGTTTACAGCAATGACCTGGGGAATAGTTGCAGGGGAGGGGGGATGAGGATGAGGATCAGATTGGTGCCATGGGATCTTTAGTGACAGAGAGTCAGAACACCAGTTTAACGCACCCTACATGTGACAGGTTTATTGGGATTTATTATGTTTGAGTTGTGTGATGAAACATCCAGAAGGGTATCACTGACTGCAGTATGGCAGCGAAACACAGATTGCTTCATCTCAACTTGAACTCCGAGCTGGGCTCGCCTCATTGTCATCAGAGTACAGTATCACATCTACCACAGACATAGTGAGAAGTGACATACTGTAGACACAACAGCAGACATACAGGAGTCACACAGACACAACACAAATACATTGAGTTCTACAGACACAACACAAAAACATTGAGAGTTCCACAGACACAACACAAAAACATTGAGAGTTCCACAGACACAACACAAAAGCATTGAGAGTTCCACTGACACAACACAAAAACATTGAGAGTTCCACAGACACAACACAAATACATTGAGAGTTCATTGAAAGTTAATTGAGGTACATTGAGAGTTCCACAGACACAATGAGATGCACACAGACACAACGCAAGATCCACAGACATATTGAGAGAGTTCTGGACACATCAAGGGGCACACAGACAAAATAAAAGACCAAAATCCATTCATTATAATGCCCTGATTGATAAGCTCCAAGAAAGTTTTAAAAGGGCAAATGCCAGACTGTGGAATATATTTTTTTTTACATTTTACATAACATAAAATGCATGGAAAATCATGTTTTTATAAGAGGAAATTAAGACATTGTTGTGGAATGTGGTAGAAAGGAAATTATTATTTAATTTATTTTACTTCCTGGTTACAGTAATCAGATTGGTAGTTAAAGGCCTAATGTGGACACAGTTGAGTTGATTAAAATCTTGATAAAAAAACTATAAATCAGTAGGTAGAGATATCATTGAATTAGTCTCAACACATTGAGACAGGCCAGAGCTCAGAGCCATTCACTGAGGACGGAGTGGAGACAAGGAAAGGAAAGGAGGATACCTAGTCAGTTGTACAACTGAAATGTGTCTTCCGCATTTAACCCAACCCCTCTGAAGGCTATCTGGAAAGAGCTGCAGAGTGCCAGTTTACACTGTAACATAAGTAAATACTCAATGAATGTGAGGCCAGCTTCCAGGAAAAGCCTCAGCGAACAGAGCCCAGTGGAGATAGCTGCTAATCTGAGCGTAGAGCAGAAACCCAAACAGTGGAGGACCGCAGGCAGGGCAGGCCACCCGGGCGTGACGGCCAAACGCATCAGACACCTTTGGGTGACACCAAACCACAGGAGTTAAAGGAACCTGCGATCCATGGAGGGCGCAACAGAGGTTGCAGCTGTAACCCGCCATTGAAATAACCCTGACCACACTGAAGGACAGGCTTGAAATAACCCTGAACACACTGAGGGACAGGCTTCAAATAACCCTGACCACACTGAGGGGCAGGCTTCAAATAACCCTCACCACACCAAGGGACAGGCTTGAAATAACCCTGACCACACTGAGGGACAGGCTTCAAATAACCCTCACCACACTGAGGGACAGGCTTCAAATAACCCTGGCCACACTGAGGGACAGGCTTGAAATAACCCTGGCCACGCTGAGGGGCAGGCTTGAAATAACCCTGGCCACACTGAGGGACAGGCTTGAAATAACCCTGGCCACACTGAGGGACAGGCTTGAAATAACCCTGGCCACGCTGAGGGGCAGGCTTGAAATAACCCTGGCCACACTGAGGGACAGGCTTGAAATAACCCTGGCCACACTGAGGGACAGGCTTGAAATAACCCTGACCACACTGAGGGACAGGCTTCAAATAACCCTGACCACACCGAGGGGCAGGCTTCAAATAACCCTCACCACACCAAGGGGCAGGCTTCAAATAACCCTGACCACACTGAGGGACAGGCTTGAAATAACCCTGGCCACGCTGAGGGACAGGCTTAAAATAACCCTGGCCACACTGAGGGACAGGCTTGAAATAACCCTGACCACACTGAGGGACAGGCTTGAAATAACCCTGACCACACTGAGGGACAGGCTTGAAATAACCCTGGCCACACTGAGGGACAGGCTTGAAATAACCCTGACCACACTGAGGGACAGGCTTCAAATAACCCTGACCACACCGAGGGGCAGGCTTCAAATAACCCTCACCACACCAAGGGGCAGGCTTCAAATAACCCTGACCACACTGAGGGACAGGCTTGAAATAACCCTGGCCACGCTGAGGGACAGGCTTGAAATAACCCTGGTCACACTGAGGGGCAGGCTTGAAATAACCCTGGCCACACTGAAGGACAGGCTTGAAATAACCCTGGCCACGCTGAGGGACAGGCTTAAAATAACCCTGGCCACACTGAGGGGCAGGCTTGAAATAACCCTGGCCACACTGAAGGACAGGCTTGAAATAATCCTGGCCACACTGAGGGACAGGCTTGAAATAATCCTGGCCACACTGAGGGACAGGCTTGAAATAACCCTGGCCACGCTGAGAGACAGGCTTGAAATAACCCTGGCCACCCTGAGGGACAGGCTTGAAATAACCCTGGCCACGCTGAGGGGCAGGCTTGAAATAACCCTGGCCACACTGAAGGACAGGCTTGCATCCCAAATGGCACCCTACAATGCCTTCAGAAAGTATTCACAATTCTTGACTTTTACAACATTTTGATGTGTTACAGCCTGAATGTAAAATTGATTACATTTAGATGTGTTGTCACTGGCCTACACACAATACCTTATCATGTCAAAGAGGAATTGTGTTTTTTATTTTATTTTTATTTTTACAAATTAATAAAAAATTAAAAGCTGAAATGTTTTGAGAAAGTAAGTATTCAGCACCTTTGTTATGGCAAACCTAAATAAGACCAGAAGTAAGAATGTGCTTAACAAGTCACATAATAAGATGCATGGATTCTGTGTGCAATAATAGTGTTCAACAGTGTTTTACTGACTACCTCATCTCTGTATCCCACACGTACAATTAAATGTAAGGTCCCTCGGTCGAGCAGTGAATTTCAACCACAGATTCAACCACAAAGACAACGGAGCTTTTCCAACGCCTTGAGAAGAAGTGCACCTATTGGTAGATGGATAATAAAAAAACGCAGACATTGAATATCCCTTTGAACATGGTGAAGTTATTAATTACACGTTAGATGGTGTACCATTAAACCCAGTCACTACAAAGACACAGGCGTCCTTCTTAACCCAGTTGCCGGAAAGGAAAGAAACCGCTCAGGTATTTCATCATGAGGCAAATGGTGACTTTAAAACAGTTACAGAGTTTAATGGCTGTGGATGGATCAACAATGTTATAGTTTCTCCATAATACTAACCTAACTGACAGAGTGAAAAGAAGGAAGCCTGTACAGAATACAACTGTTCCAAAACAATGCATCTTGTTGTGGCAAAGCAATGTGGCAAAGCAATTCACTTTTTGTCCTAAATACAAAGTTTTATGTTTGTGGCAAATCAAATACTGTGTACCACTCTCCATATTTTCAAGCATTATGGTGGCTGCATCATGTTATGGGTATGCTTGTAATAGTAGATGGGTATGCTTGTAATAGTAGATGGGTGAGAAAAAAAATCTATTTTGAATCTTGAATAAAACAACAAAATATCAAGGGGTATGAATCAAGGGGTATACCCTTAGCTCTGCACACACCATCTCTATCTCCCCACGGCCTGCAGGGAGCTACACGACTATACATCACACTTTAAATACACAACCTAAAAGAGTCTCAGAGCTCCATAGCTGCTGAGAGTTTGACAATGGATCCACATCCAGACCATATTTCAATATCAACAGGGTCTTAACTGGCATTAAAATACCCATATTCCCGCACAGGGAGAGGGGAAAACAGACATTATTAATGGTTACTCTGCCAAATAAGATGGGGTGTTCAAAGAAATGGAACCCACATAGTATTGTGTAAAGATTTCTTTTAACGTCAGTTTGCCACGCCATTCTCTTGGAAATAACTCAACTGAACTATATGAAGAAACTGGCACTTGCAATCGGTTAATAATTATAGGCTCTCACTTTTAAGCCCGATTTTACAGCGTTTTGCAATGTTATTCCAATAAATATTAGCTTTTTTACTTACAGTATTTCATCATCAAAACCATAACACCAACAATATTTCTTTAACCTATAAAACACGTATGAATCCGTTCCATCAAATATATATTTTTTAAACGTAAGACCATATTATCAATATACAAAAGCCATGTGTAGCAGGTAATAGAAGACTTGATGGGATAAGTGAAAAGCCTGAGGACTCATAGCGAGGATTCTATTTTAGGCTCCAACCTCTCCAAGTTCAAATCAGTATTTTGCCCAAAACCATCGGAAACTGAATTTGGATGCCTGAGTCTTCATCTATTGAAATTATCATATCCTGGAGCTCAAAACATAAGGTTTAACATGGGTCTCTGGTCTCTTGGAATTGTCACTTGTTTCTCTCTTTGTCCTTCTGGTCCAAATGTTCAGCCTTTTTCCAAGCTGAACAAGACTCAGAGACAATTCAAAATGCCCTTAAAGTGACAAAGTCTGCCAACTGAGAATATCCTTTTTTCCCCCAGAAGTATGCTTCTTGTTTTGATGCAGAGACTAGAAATGAATAATTGTAAAGTTATGCCGTACTGTGGTTAGTGGAAATGAATGTCCTGCTGATATCACATGTTTTTTATTTATTTATTTCACCTTTATTTAACCAGGTAGGCCAGTTGAGAACAAGTTCTCATTTACAACTGCGACCTGGCCAAGATAAAGCAAAGCTGTGCGACAAAAACAACAACACAGAGTTACACATAAACAAATGTACAGTCAATAACACAATAGAAAAAACTATGTACAGTGTGTGCAAATGTAGAAGCTAAGATGAATCATTAAGACATTTCACCCATTGGTCCTCAACTAGTGGTACTGCCCACAGCTGTTCATTTAGAACCAGAGCTCTGAAACGGTCCTCCTGAAGCTACACTACATAACGATGTATTATACAAAATTGAAATAAAAGCTCAATGACCATTTCCAAACAAGGTGATTGTGGACGTTAAAAGCTCTCGGTCAGCTGCCCCATCACCCAGACATGGGTTAAAAAAGTATTTATGTTCCTGCATATTCTATAGCCATGCTGAATTGAGCTTGTTTCGAGCAGTGGAACCAATGCAAAAGAGTGAAAACCACTCTCCACATGGCACCAGACAGGCTGAACCAAACCAAATTTAAAAGATTTCAAATACTATATGAACCCAGGTCTGTCCTCAACACACATACACAAACTCTCAAGGGATGTCCAAGGATTCATTTTTCAGAATAAAAAGATGGGCAATTATAGAGAAGGCAAAAAGCTTTCTCTCACACTACCGTCACTCATACTGACAAAAAAACCATAACAGTATGGCTGCGTCATAAACAAGTGGAAATCATGAATCTGTTTGTTTGTGGAAAAGCCATTTTTTTCCACAATCTCAATATGTCACATCTTTACCGTCAGCGGCACTATACACCACATGTCCTTGACCTGCTGCTGTGGTGTTGCCAGTAGGAATGTCTATGTACAGTTTACATGGAGAAACTACTGTATATAAGTCTCAGCTCATCATTTCCTATAAAAACGAATAATCCATTGTGTATCAGTATTACTTCCTATACTATCAACCATTGGGAGCATGCTACAGTGACACACACATACACACACACACACACACACACACACACACACACACACACACACACACACACACACACACACACACACACACACACACACACTAAACATAACCCTAATTGTAACCCTAATTGTAACCCTAACCCTAACCCTAAACCTAACCACATAGCCTAAAATAGCCTTTGTCCTCATGGGGACCTGGGAAATGTCCCCACGAGGGAGAATTGTCTTTGTTTTACTATCCTCGTGGAGACTTTTGGGGATTTCCTGTACCTACGAGGATAGCAATATACACCAAATGAGAAAATGATACAGTAAACAGGAAACATGGGCGTAAGAACTCCAAATACATTCTGCCATTTCAGCTCTAGTCTGGCGTATGTCTGGGGGAATTGTCCTCTGTGCAATGGCATCTATTTCTGGGAAAGAATGAGAAGCAAGCCAGAACTATATCGCAGCAGCAACATCAGTGTAAGATGTGTGACTGAGAAGCAAGCCAGAACTCTATCGCAGCAGCAAGTGGAAGATTTGACGAATAAAAAACACTCCATAAAATGTGGTAAATAGGATGATAAAGGATAAGGTAAGCACACAGCCTGTACAGGATGGTTTCACACTCCATTGTCATGTGCTGCCTAGTCTGTTGGAAGGAGGTAGCCTAATGTTAGGGACAGAGAAATATAATGAATAGAAAGTCTCAACCAGAACGTTCTATTCATTCTATTTCTATGGGTTGGGAGGCTTTCACAGCTTGCAAAAGCGGTCCGCCTGCCAGCTTTTTGTCCCCTTTATTATCCGTGCTTTGTGTCTTAGTGATGGCTTTTGCAAGTCTTGAATAGGCAACTATTTTCCGTTAAAATAATACCCTCATCAAGAGGGCTCATGCCCACACAGCCCTCTATGTGCCAGGCCAAGTTATTTGCATCAAGACAGCCTGCGGGGTGCTCGCCAACGAGCAGAATTGTAATTGTTTCTTGGGAATCAACCAGTTAGCCATTCAAATAGGCTGGCTAAAGACAGTTTTCCAATGAAAGATGAGGCGAGAATAGAGGAGTGAGGGGATTCAGGAAAGTTCCGTTTTTTACAATCACATTAGCACTAATTTCGGAACCTTGATGTCATTTTTCAAAACTCTAGACACAAAACTCACAACCAATGATCAAAATGTAAATGTTTCAAAACTCTAAAACTTTTTCCAATTGCTTGAATAAAATACAGATAAAGCTAAGATCATTTGTTCATTGAACTAAAATCACCTGTTCAAAATGACACAACTTAACATCAAAGTATTACCATTTCAAAATGCAGTCCACACATTACATCTGAGATGACTGTCTATTAATTTCATTACAATGATCTAACTATCAACTGATACAACTGCTCAAAATGAGAAGTAACTGTTGCATTACCCTTAATGCATAGTTTTATGGAGACTGACAAACAATATTCCATGTTTAGATCATGAAAGTTTCAGGATAACGAGATCCATTGACACCAATTACCGTGGAACATGAACCAATTGGACTACATTATCTATGGATGTAATATTTCATCATCATTCTTTATCAGACACTGTTTCTATGGTCCCATGTACCACTTTTCCAGACCATGTTTTCAGATTTGACATTACTGTACACTCACAAGGCCACTTTATTAGGTACACCTATCTAGTACTGGGTAGGACCCCCTTTTGCCTCCACAACAGCCTGATTTATTCATGGTGTTGTACGTTAAGAGATGCCATTCTGCTCACCACTGTTTTAAACTGTTATTTGAGCATTTGTGGCATTTCTGTTTTCTTGAATGAGTCTGGACATTCTCCTCTGACCTCTCTCATTAACAAGGTGTTTTTGCCCACAGAAATGCCGCTCACTGAATGTGTTTTGTTTATCGAACCATTCTCTGTAAACTCTAGAGACTGTAGTGCATAAAAATCCCAGGAGGACAGCTGTTTCTGAGATGCTGGAATCACCATGTGTGGCATCAACAATCATACCACGGTCAAAGTTGCTTAGATTACTCATCTTGCCTGTTCTAATGTTTGGTCGAACAACATCTAAAGCTCTCTACTCTATATACTCTTTATATTGAGTTGCAGGCAGCCGCATGATTCGCTGTTCGAATGTAACCTTCCTTGATGAGCTAAATCAGGTCTGTAGAGCTGATGGCATGACCTATGTCATTGTGTGGGATAATGTCAGGTTCCACCATGCTCAAATGGTGCAAGGATTGTTTCAGACCCAACCACAATTTACCACCCTGTACTTACCCCCATACTCTCCTTTCCTTAACCCGATTGAGGAATTTTTCTCCATATGGAGGTGAAAGGTATATGATAGGCACCCTCACGAACAAGCCGCCCTTCTCCAGGCCATGGATGAAGCATGAAATGACATCACGGCAGACCAGTGTCAGGCCTGGATTCGCCATGCCCGAAGATTCTTCCCAAGATGTTTGGCTAATGAAAACATCCATTGTGATGTGGATGAGAACCTATGGCCAAATCCACAAGACAGGGTTGAGGGAAATATAGAAGTACAGTAATCAATCCTTTGTTTTGCTTTTTACAGTAAGCCAGGTAAGGAACACTGCAGTTGATGATTTACTGTAGTTTTTTTCTTTTTTTGCAGCTAATTATTTTTACTTTGATTCAAAGAAACCTATGTTGTGATTTTATTGTATTTCATCAATAAATAGCATATTTTGTTCAATGATTCCACTGGGTCTGTAGTATTCTCTCTACTAGTCCTTTTACAGTGATGTATTTAAGTGTAGTACCATAATGAAACGTGTCACATATTTTGTACTACAATATTTAATGATTGTACGAACAACTACACAGTGAAACTATAGGTATCTTGTGCGTGGGTGATCTAAATTAATGTTCCTATGGTATTTCATGATAAATGAGTTATTTGAACCAATGATTCTGCAAGTGCAAGGATTCTTTAAAGATATGAACGCACTTTGAACATTGGACCGCCTGTGTTAAAAGTGATGACCGTTTTGAGTTTTGTGTCTAGAGTTTTGAAAAATGACCACAATGTTCTGAAAATAGTGCCAAAGTGATTGCAAAAAACTGTAAATGAATCCTCTCCAAACTAAAGCTTTGAAAAATTAAGCCTTCTTGACAAATGTAAGAGGAGGGGGAACCTTGTGACGTGAACAAAGGGAGAGATGGATCCTTTCGAGTCTCAGGGAGATTACACATTATTACTGTCACAATACCTTATTAGCCTCTCCATGACCTTTGGGGATTGGCCTTTGACTTTTAGCCTGACACCGCTGGGCTTTACCCCCTTTGTGGGACACTGTGGTGAGTCTTTTCAGAACTAGGCTACTAATGGTCTGACCGGGAAGCCTCTATTTCTCTGTGTGTGTGTGTGTGTTCACACCTTTGGGGGCATGATGGAGGGATCGGGGATGAGAAAGATAAAGAAGATAGAGAAGGGTTTAATTAGAGACACAGGCACCTCCGGTAAGCCACTCTCTGCCCATCTATAAAGAGAACAGGGGGGAGAGGTGTCAGGGAGAGATGCAAAGTTTTATAACAAGAGGTCAGAAAAACTTTATCCAGGAACACCGGGCTTTATCAAATCCAGTGGTAAATCAGCAGATTAGTCCATTCCATTGTTTTCAGGAAGTCCGCTCCCATCGGCCCAAAAGGCAGGAGATGGATTTAGGAACAGAGTGAGGGATCCAAGCCACTGGGCTGGAGCGAGACTGAGTTGGAGGGCTGTGTGTGTGTGTGTGTGAGTGTGTGTGTGTGTGTGTGGGTGTGTGTGTGTGTGTGTGTGTGTGTGTGTGTGTGTGTGTGTGTGTGTGTGTGTGTGTGTGTGTGTGTGTGTGTGTGTGTGTGTGTGTGTGTGTGTGTGTGTGTGTGTGTGTGTGTGTGTGTGTGTGTGTGTGTGTGTGTGTGTGTTTTCCTACCTTATGTGTCTGTGTGTGCGTATGTGTTTTCCTACCTTATGTGTCTGTCTGTGTGTGTGTGTGTGTGTGTGTGTGTGTGTGTGTGTGTGTGTGTGTGTGTGTGTGTGTGTGTGTGTGTGTGTGTGTGTGTGTGTGTGTGCTCGTGTGTGTGTTTCAGGGGGATGACATGCTGAGGAAGAAGGTTTACGCTCATACACAGAGCTCCAACCAGAACATTCCAATGGTCACTTCTGACTTCCTGGCCACCAGGCTCAGCGTGGACAGATAGAGGGCCAGCTTCCCACTGCGACCCCTCCATGGATAATATGGATCTTGGACACTGTCATCCCTCATGGTTTCATTAATACTTTTTTGATATTTATATGCCCTGCCAATTTTGGTAAAAATATGAAATTCCCCCTTACGTAAACATCACACTATTCTTCCCAGAATGTAACACAACCAAAGTCATCATCCTTGGCGTATGATTTACATGCAATGGCCAAAAGAAGTTGTGGACATTAACTTAAAATCAACATTTGCTTCTCAATTTGTTCTACAGCATGTTCTAGCAACCTAAACACTGCTTGCCTCCTAGGAGAAAAGCCAAGGATCCATAAAGCCTCTGTTTAGCCCTGGGCAGAACCCTGTTAGCTGGCTGTACCTTCTCCCTGTGTCGCCAGTACTCTGCTTTCCATTCAGATGAGGGAAATGGGGCATTGGGGCGATGACAGGGTGTGAGAATTACTAAGCAGTGCTGAAACTGGCCCGGTCCACTCCTTCTCCTCTAAAAGTAGACTTCTGTCAACTCCAGAACGAGCTCGGAGGAGAGACAACACATTAGCAACAGGGACACAAAAGCCCAATGATTTATTATAGCTTTCAGCAGAAATACCTGTCTTCAGGTGTTTCTCCGTCTGAGGAGTAGGATGAGAATGTTGGTGCTGAGAGACATGGTGGTATGAGACGACTCAGCCTGCTGTTGTTTTAGAAGAGCGTGGCTGGGTGCCTGTGGCAGTAGTGCATGCACAGGTGGGGAGGTAGGAGGGGGATGGAAGTGAGAGAGGAGGAAGGAGAGAGAAGGAGAGAAGGAGAGAGAGAGAGAGAGAGGAGATATGGAGAAGTAGAGCGGGAGCTGCTGGAAGGGGGATGACATGTCTCTCTCTCTCTCTCTCTCTCTCTCTCTCTTGTTTTCATAAACATCTCACATTTACAGCTCACCTCACATGCTGGTGGGTCTTGCCCCTGTCTGTTCTTCTTGATGTCTATCTTAACCTAAGCATGGAGCCTTCAAATTCTCTGAATCAGAGGTGAAAAACATGGAAATAAATATTGTTTTCATGTTAGGCAGTGAAATAATTGTAGTCACATTGTCTGACAAAATGTACACAAAGCCAAAGATGAATTCTGCACGGTAGTTTGTTCAGGCAGAGGATTGGAATGGGCACTCACTTAGACAATGGAGTGAGAACAACAATCATTTCCTGCATTTACGGATTAACATTCCTGCATTTAGCATCCCTGCTTCTTTCACCATAGAGACACCTTCACTGGTCTGCTCCTAAATGTGGGCCTCTCTACTCAGTTGTGTAGCCTACTATACGGTGTATGAAAGTTCCCATACACACCTCTTTCTACCGTTACACTATCCATTTCATAAAGGAACTTAAACCATCAATTATGAATTGGCCTCCGTTGGGCCTTAACGTGCCATTGTCTTCCCGCCATGCTATGTGCCGAAGAAATTCCTAACCATGTGACGGCGCCAAGCCCGGTTCTGCAACCTCTAACAGAAATAACTCTTGGTTGCGGGCAACTCGCTGTGTTCTGTTTACCAACTAGTCTCAAGCCATTACAGTCAGGGAAGCATACATTTGAACTTCTGTTGCCACATGGAGAAACCACAATTTGTTTCATTTCCTCCTGTATGTAAACGAGGCAGGAAGCTTCAGGTCAGGACAACAGGGAAGCAGACAAAAACCATACTGCATTGTGGGATTGACCTCTGTTGATTGGTCAACCCTGCATGCTGTGTGGTGCATGACTTCCTTAATGAGTGTGGACAACCAGAGACAGCAGAACCTTGTGTCAGTATGAAACCCAGCAACACAGAACACAGAACAAATAGCAGCAAACAATGAATTGGCATTTAGGTTTATTAAACAGATCTGAGATTTGTTTGGGTTTGGCTCTGACACCATGTGATTTATTTGTTTCGTCTGTGTGTTTGTCAGAGGGGATTTCACCTAGTTCTGGAGAGGGGGATTTAAATTCTTGTTTACCAAAAATAGATTTTTAGGTTTTGAGCTCAATTAAGTGCTTCTGCAAGAACAAGAACAGGTTCAATATAAAACAAACAATAAAATCAAATCAAATGTTTTAGGCTCCCGCTATGCCAAAGCGAGAATGTGTATTGTTTGTAAAAAAAAATATTCAATTTTTTTAATTCAAATTCTTTAAAATAAGATTATATAATGACTACTCTTACTTAAGCAATAAGTCACAAGAGGCAGTGCTATTTCATGAATATAGTCACAGGTAAATGGCATTGTTGGGCACGACGTGATAGGGGACGGCCAGTCAACCCATTTACCTGTGACTGCATAGCCGCAGGAAGAGGGTTGCTGAGGGTGCACTTGGCCTTTACTTGTTCTGTATTAGCGGACCAACATAGCCATCTGTAGCGCGGGCAAAAAATACATTTCTGAACCTGGAATGCCAGTTCACTAGATGCATTTTAATTTGTTTGAGGTTTTTTTCTATTGCCATTTGCTTGGATATGTCCGTGATAATGCCGTTGATGCGTGATTTCAACTGACTTAGAAAAAGTGGTCTCGTATTTTCTGGGCACCGTTCACTCTATGTGTGGTACTGCAGAGATCGAAATTCAAAAGTGAAACATTGTTTCCGAGGTCAGACAGGCAGACAGCGAGGCTTATATTAAACCCTGCTGTAACAAACTAAATGCTAGGCTGGAAGCAAGGAGAAATAATGTGTGAGTTGAGATAAATACAAGAGATGATTGGGACAACAACATGAACATGATATTCTGATGGAGATGCAGTGATCATAATGAGATGGAACTGCATACAATAGGTATGTCTGGGATGGCCAATACAGCATGGCTTGGGACGCTGCTCATCCAATCAGCATCCAGAATCCAAACAACCAGTTGTATAATGCTAATGCTGGAACTCTACTCCCTCACCTGGTCCTGAAGTGGGATAGGTTTGTCTCGTGGCATAATATTACACATGTTAATCCACTCTTGGTTTTAATTTCACACAATTCCCACCAGTGTCATGACAGGTTTAAACCATTCTTACTAAAAATGTCATTGGCAACCCAAAGGAAAAGCAAATATTGAACTAAAACCCTAAAATATAAATCATTTTCCACTCTACTAACAGGACCACACACTCACACTGTCTCTCACTCTGTCTCTCACACACCCATGAATACACACACACACACACACACACACACACACACACACACACACACACACACACACACACACACACACACACACACACACACACACACACACACACACACTGTATGTACACACACACACACTTCAGATTGACCTTCATAGCCACATTCTGAATCTCCTACCTTAGGAGTGTAGGTTTAATCTCTCTGTGGTCCTGGTAGGTGAAGCATGAGGGCACTTGTGCTGTACTGTATTTACCCCCGTCTCCCCATTGCATTGTGTTCTCCTCACCACTCTGCACCATCCTTACCTTAGTCAAATATTACTGATTTTAAAGGCAAGTTGCTTTATGAAAATACGTTTTTTCACATCATATAATATCATACTGCACAAATATACAGTTCACTGTAGTTTAGCCTAAGGAATGTCTGAGTCTGCCTTACCCGGAGGTTAAGAGAGCATCTCCATTCCCTTCACAGTGGCACAGAGAGACATAGGCTAACAACCGCAACGGAGAGGGAACGTAGATTAGCACAAGGTCCATTTCTGTACATTTTCTTGGCCGGGCTCCATGGGGGCTGAAGTGGAGGGTGGAGGTTAGGGTCAGTAGGGGTGCTTCACAAGGCCAGCCCAAGGCCAGGGTAACCCCAGAGCTGGCATGGGATCCAGGTAAATTATACTCTCCCTCTCCGTCATTATGAATGAAATCAGTTGAGCCAGCAGAAACGTGCTGCTGTAAACTAAGGGAGTGTTTAGCGAGAGAGTCATCTCTGAAGTTAGAATGGCGCACTGGACCTCTCCATGTCTTCAATTCATTTTCAAAGCAAAGAAAATCCATCTGTATTAATGGATGGTAAGTGGTCACTTAAACGGTTTAGAGATACATTGTGCATCCAGTTACAGGAGGCCTCTATGGGGGAGGGGGGATTGTTATTGCGATAATAATTGCTATAAACTAAAAATAAAGACGTGCAAAGAGGCCTGAAATGCAAGTTGTGAAATACTGCGTTAGAACATTTGACTATTTCCCTTTCAATATAATTGGAGGGCCCCACCTCTCCCAATAGCCACCAAACTGTACTGTAATAACTACTAAAACCCTCAAACTTAACTCTGGACCTCAAAGCCTGTTCCACCTCGTTTTTCCATTGTTCCCCTCTAATCAGGGACTGATTTAGACCTGCGACACCAAGTGGGTGCAGTTAATTATCAGGTAGAAGAGAGAACCAGCAGGCTCCGGACCTCGTAGGGTAAGAATACCCCTGGTCTAGCTCCTTGCATGCAGCCAGCACTGAATCAGCTTGACCATCTTCAGCACGCATTCCTGAAGCCCTGCCCAGTGCAAAGGTCTGTTTACACTGCCATAATAACACAATTGTTACAATGGCCCGTATGAAATATGAAACGAAATATGAGAGGTACGGAATCCACTCTGATATGCTTGGTTTCATAGTGGAAGGAATCGGCTGTCTTGCTTTGTTTACCATAGGCATACAAAGAAAATCATAAATCGGACAAATGTACATTTTTCCTCCAATCTATGGGCATATAATGACCCGATGTGGTTTCTTGCCACATAATGAACTGGTGTGGTTTCTTGCCATATAATGACCCGGTGTGGTTTCTTGCCATATGTGTCCCGATTCAGGAAACTAGGCGTATGTTGCAAGTCACGACTTCCCAGGAGAGCCATTTGAACATAAAAAATATATTTTTTAATCAAAATGTGTTTTTGGGCAGAAATACCTTCTCGAACATGTAAACTTTCATGTGCCTTAATAACAAATGTGCATGCCATCTGTAAATACGAATACAATTGTTAAATTATGAGCCTTGTTGGTTAAGCCACAGAAAAGTGAAAAAAGTCAGCAACCTTCCCACTAGGCATGATTGGCTGAGATAATGAGTGGGCTGGACAAGCCGAGATATGAGTTCGGATTGGTCTACCATATAGAAGGCTTCTGTCTATTTGAGCCTGTCAGTCTGTGTTGGTAATCCTGTCGAACGTGGCTTTTTTATGTATTGTGTAGTGGAGCTGCATAAGTGTTGCTCTCTACTTTCTGGAGGATCAAGTTGTGAAGTCTCTGGATTACATCTTCAAACTAAGGGCAATTGTGGTATGACATTCCTGACAGGGAGACGCATCCATCATGCATGATGATGTATAAAGGTAAGATAGTCTAGCGTTAGCTAGCTACATTTTCAGATATTACACGTTTCTAATTTTGACAGAAAGTGGTTTAATTTCAAGCTATAGTGTAATGTTAGCTAGCTAACTAACATTAGCTGGCTGGCTTGTTAGCTAACGTTATGTGACATGTGTGATCTTACACTTTGTTTACCTAGTTAGGTTGATTGTTTACCTAGCTAGCTAGCTACATGTATTAAGCTAAAGTGTACTGTTAACTCCCTAGCTGACATTATTATTCATGTGTACAACACCCATTGAATATGGCCGGTGTCAGTAAACGTCTGCAAAAAAGCTTAATGAAATTGTTGCCAGCAGAGCTGGTTAGGCTGTTTTCATGTTATCCAAAGGTAAACAAATCATCGGCCAGAGCGTCAAGTGTGCGCTGCGAGAGCGAAACGAGATGGTTGGGGCTCAAGCGTAAGAGGGTGTGAATGATGCTGAATGGCTGTAGACAAAGAAGAGCTCTTCACTAGATACCAAAACATTCAAAGGCCATTTTCTCAAAAGTGAGTTTACAAGTTGATCAACTTTCAAAAAATAATGACTTTCCAATTGTTCCTCAAATACAGTGTATGATATACAATTTTGTAGCTCTTAATCTCTACTTTTATCCAATGTAAAAAACACAATTTCAAATTTTGCTACATAAGACCGAATCCAGGTGGTGAGTCACACATATGGTGTGGTTTCTTGCCACACTCTTTCAGATGCAGTTACGTACAACAAACCTTATTCTTTGAACTCAGCACAATACTGGTAACAGTGCACTTTAGTGCCAAATTGGTGCCCTTTGGATAACTTTGAATATTGCTATCTGAGATATGCTGAATTTGGTATGTGTAGGTTACAATAATATTTCCTATGGATTCTGAGGATTTAAGACCTTGAAGTATCATATAGAACCTCCTATCGCTCTATAGAAGAGACAGCACACGCATGCTTACATCTCTCTTCAACCAACTGGTACATAACTAACTAAAACCCACACAACTGGAGCACAGTGTGTATAAGACATGGGAAAAACCTAAATAGTAAATAAATATGCAATAAAAATAAGTATGTCCATTAAGAAGTACGGGGTGTATTTCTGTCTCCTTCTCATAGGAGACCTGTCACGTTCTGACCAGTAAAAGGGGTTGTTTGTTATTATAGTTTGGTCAGGGTGTGGCAGGGGGCGTTTGTTTAGTGTGTTTCGGGGGTTCTATGTTAGTTTATTTCTATGTCTGTCTATTTATTCTATTTCTGTGCTTAGTTTATTGGGTTGACCTTCAATTGGAGGCAGCTGTTCCTCGTTGCCTCTAATTGAAGGTCCTATTTAATAGGGGTGTTTGTTCATTGGGATTTGTGGGTAGTTGTTTCTCCGTATAGTCATTTTGTCCTTACGGGACTGTTTTTTCGTCGTTGTTTTGTTCAAGTGTTTTGTTTTGTTTCCTTTCTTTAATAAATAAGAAGATGAGCATACACATTCCAACTGCGTTTTAGTCTACTCCATACGACGAACATGACAAGGCCTCTGTTGAAGAACCTCCTAGTGTAGTCCTGTGCAGCTGGATTCCACTCAGTGAATACTTCAGTAAAGGTTTTAATAAAACATGACAAGAATAGACTTGAAAGGGGTCTTAAACATAAACACTTACAACAGGGAGATGTGGAAAACTAGGATTCCAGGTGTCATCTGTAGCGAAGAAGGTTTCCAACAGCAAGGTTTCCAGCGAATAGGATCTCACAGTGCAGGGTTGGAAGAAGCGGTGAAAACAAAAATAAATAATGGGGGATTGGTGACTTATTGAGTCACCCATCCAGTACTTCAGTTATAACAACAACAACCAAAACAACCGCCTATTCTACAAAATGTAACTATGGCTGCGTTTACACAGGCAGCCCAATTCTGATCTTTTTTCCACTAATTTGTATTTTGACTAATTACATCAGACCTTTTTTACATCAGATCTTTTTCAGAGCTGATCTGATTGGTCCAAAAACCAACTAGTGAAAAAAGATCAGAATTGGGCTGACTGTGTAAACGCAGCCTATGCTAGACCTATATCGTAGTCATCAACAGCTAAACCAAGCCCATGCATGTGAGACACACAAAAGACCAGAGCGTTCCAATAAACAGTCATCATGTTATAGGAAACCATTGATTAGACTGTTTGCTCACAGTGGAATGAGTCGAATGACACTCCAGGAGCCAGTGGTTTCTGGGCTGTGGCTGGTGGCTGGGGATAAACTGCAGTCAGGCCCTGTGACTGGGGACACTCTGCAGTCAGTCTGGCCCATGGACATGTCACACATCTCTCCAACTGGTTCCCTGGTAGAAGAGGGACAGTGTGTCCAGAACCTGGCCTCCTAGGGGCTGATAAGGGAAATGTCCTGGGGTCAGGCACTATGACCCACTGACTGGCTTTGTCCTCCAGAAAGAAGGATCTACGTTTGTTTTCCCTGAGGAAACTGTGGCTTTGGGTTCTGTTTAGCTCACTAACCCACCACCCACTCCTCTCGTTTTTATTACAATGGAAGTCCGACTGTGGTGTGTGTACACAGTGCATGATGTCATTTTGCATTCAACAACACGTGGTGAACAGCAGAAAACCTGTTTCACCCTGTCACGTCCTGACCAGTAAAGGGGTTATTTGTTATATTAGTTTGGTCAGGACGTGGCAGGGGGTATTTGTTTAGAGTGTTTCAGGGTTTGTTGGGCTATGTGTTTTGTAGAGGGGTGTTTGATTAAAGTGTTCCGGGGTTTTGGTTTATGCTCTATGTTAGTATATTTCTATGTTCTAGTCTAGTCTTTCTAGTTCTATGTTTAGTTTATTGATTTGGCCTTCAATTGGAGGCAGCTGTTCCTCGTTGCCTCTGATTGAAGGTCCTATGTATAGGGGTGTTTTGGTAATGGGAATTGTGGGTAGTTATTTCCTGTTTAGTGTATGTAGCACCTGACGGGACTGTCTAGTGTCGGTCGGTCGGTCGGTCGGTCGGTCGGTCGGTCGGTCGGTCGGTCGGTCGGTCGGTCGGTCGTTCCTTCGTTCGTTCCTTCGTTCCTTCGTTTTTGTATACGTGTTTCTTTTGGTTTTTCCTTCTTTTATAATAAATAAGATGAGTATACATTTTCCCGCTGCACCTTGGTCTACTCACCCTGAGCTACACACCCTGAGCTGGAGATTAGGTTTGGCCCACACAGATGTCAGCTGGGTAGCTAGCCCAGTTTAAATAAAGATTAAATAAAATACAAAATTAAAAGTATAGCCGTTGGATGGAAGTTCTTCTGACTCACATCAGTGGCTGTGGTGTTCTAAGACGTAGTGTCATTGCCAAAGACGGTCAATGTTTTAGACCAAATAATGGAACTAGGGGGCGAATCTCCCCATTGACAGTATCTAGACTAACTTATTGTATTTATTTATCCTTTATTTCACTAGGCAAGTCAGTTAAGAACAAATTCTTATTTAGAAGGACGGTCTATCCCTGCCAAACCCTAACCTGGACAACGCTGGTCCAGTTGTGCGCGCCCTATGGGACTCCCAATCACGGCCAGTTGTGATACAGCCTGGAATCGAACCAGGGTCTGTAGTGACACCTCTAGCACTGAGATGCAGTGCCTTAGACCGCTGTGCCACTTGGGAGACCAATGTATGTGTCACGTGTGCTCCCTCTCCGGCCTCTGTTAAGTCTGTGCGTTGTTCGTGTTTCTTGTTTTGTTTATTTATTAAAACACTCACTCCCTGAACGTGCTTCCCGACTCTCAGCTCACATCGTTACAGTATGGTAAAATAGTGTTTGAGTCTGACTTTAAGTCACTGTTTTAAATGTTTTCCTCTAGGACATAGCATTCATGAATGAAAATAGAGCATTTACCGTGTAAATTGAACACTATGATTCTCAGAAAAGGGTCAGTGTTCTTCTCTTAACAAGTAATGGCAAGCAAATGTAGTGCAGTAATCGTCAACCACTGAAAAATAATAAAAATAACAATTTTCATCCTTCATAAACGATATCATGGAAAGTAAGTCAGATGAACCCATTTAGCTACAAACAGGGATTGTTAGAGAGAAGACTCAAATCATGAGGCCATAAAAGGAGAAAATTCTGGTTTGTTTTTCTAAGTCAGTTGCTTGCAACAGAGAGCTCATAAAAACAACATAAAATGCAATGACAGTAGAACATAATTCAGAAACTGTCAGAAAATGCTTTGACTTGGTCGTCTCCATTAACAGAATTCCCTAAATGTGCTGGTTGTGAGCTAATAGGACAGAGGACTGGTCCAGAATACTGACTGGACATTGGCTGTAATGGTCAGTAATAGCTGGTGGTTTGGCTGAGTCTACTCGTCGTTACCCAGCTATTCCTGTCCACACACACTCTGTATAGTGAAGGCTTCCTTACTGTGCTGAAAAGAGCTCACCATTCACCTCACTGCTATGTGAGGTTTCTCTCTCTCCCTCTCTGTCTCTTTCTCTCCCTCTCTCTCTTTCTCCCTTTCTCTCTCTTCTCTGACCTTCCCAGGCCGGCCTAGCTGTGTCTTTATATTTAAGGCATTGAGGCTACATCTGAAACAAAAGCTAAATTATGGGTATGGCTTGGCTCTTGGAGAGCGCACTGACCCCGGCGTGTGGTTTCCTCAGGCCAGACCAGAGAGAGGTGAGGTGGGGAGAAGAATTTGCATGAATCTAACTGTGTATTTGAAGAAATCCTGACCGCAGCTAATTTGAATGTGTCATTAGCAGGAGGGGGAGATCTAAACTTGGGCTGGCGGACGACGGAGCGAAAGCCACATATTCTTGAAGACACCACTTGTTTTCCCTGGGTTGTTGAGAGATTTTAGGGGGAGCAGCATGGGTCCGACGGACTCAGGGGTAAACACTGTACTTGTCACCTCATCAATAACAACCCTCCTCTTCTTCAAGGCATAAAGCTATTGTGTTCTAACCCACCAGGTTGGAGCTCACACAACCTTTGTCACTTCTGGCTCGAAGGCCTGTGCACTGATGGGCTAGCCGATAGTCAGGCAGCACATTATCTAAAGCCAAGCTGAGGTAAATTTATTTTGTCTGAGGCACACAAGACAACAAGTCAATCAAACCACAAGTCACGTCTTCATGAAAAAGTAGAATGCAGATCATCTGCTAATATTCAGGTTATTGTAAATGTCAATGGCATCCTGACAAACTTGCTACTTTGCTTGACAACAGTCAGGGAACTGTTACGTGTCAACACTGCCACCACAAGGGTACATACTGTGTGCTTCAATGTGCATGAGATGACGTCCCTTTTATTTGACTAAATACATAGAGACACAGAGAGAAAGGGAAGCAGTCACCTAGAGAAATAAAAGGAGAAGACATGGATGGGGCAAAAAATATGGACGACTCCAAAGTAAAACAATCAGTGATGAAGGCTCAGTAGTCTCTTCCTTTGTCTCTGAGCGTTTCCTCCTGTCGCGTTGCTGTCCTACTCTATTTAGACCTGGTGGGTGACCACCGTACAAGTACACCATGTATCATTGCTGAAGCAGAGTGTCTACATTCCAAATGGCACCCTATTCCCTACATAGTGCGCTCCTTTTGACCAGAGCCCTTTGGTCACTGGTCTAACGTAGTGCACCATCAAATGAACAGGGTACCATTTGGGACGCAGCGAGTGAAATTCCTGCCAGAGCAGCAGCCCTCTGCATGTTTACCTCTCACAGAGTCTCCTCACCAGTTGTGGCAGGCACAGCACCCGGCCCCGGCATATGGTGATTGTATGATCCAGTATGAAAAAACACAATTATAACCCCATATAAGACAACCATGTTTATGGACAAATGTTGGAAGTTTAGATCCTCTAAAGGAAAAACTTACAGCATGCTAAATTGAAAGCCGATGCCCAGATCAGACCGTTTTCAGAGGACAGACCTCACCAGTGGTGCATGCCTTCTGGTTAAGACTTGTTTGATCCAGTGAGAACTTGAGGCTGTACTGTAACAGTTTGGCCATTAACTTCTCAGCCGACGGTTAGCCTCCAGTACAGTATCAGGCCCTGTAGTTGTGCAGTATGTGATTATGAGCTGTGCTTACTGTATGTGGATTGTATGTATGTATCCATTATCGAGATTGTCTTGTTTTGGTCACAGTTGTAAGCACCACAGAAGAACCACGATCTGGTACTTCTGACGACAATGTAAGATAACTACATTTCATTGACACATAACGTTGAGTGAGGCTCTGACTTAAAATGTCTCAAAGACAATACACTTAATCCTCTTTCTTTTGTCATAGGGGCGGGTATTGCTCAGTAAATTCCACAAAATGTCATGATACTTGTCCCCCGAGCATCATGGTGCCACGACTCATTCAAATCCGGGAAAGTAGACAGCTAATTATCAAAGGCCAAGACGAGAGTTCTTACATCTTACATCCACGTCTGGGTTGAGGGGAACCAGCGAAAAGCCACAACGTTGCTGGAATCATGTTTAAGCTATTACAATTACACAATGAAGACCCTTCACTGGCTCCTAGCTGGTCTTATAGGATAAATCTATCATTGTAGTTCTGAGTGAGTGCTGATGGTGGGTGGGCTGGGTGAAGGCTGGGTGAAGGCTGGGTGGGCTGGGTGAAGGCTGGGTGAAGGCTGGGGGACATAGCCCTTGGTGTTGTGCTGCTATTGCCTCATCTGCCGGCCTCCAGACGAATGGCACATCCTTGAGACTAGGCTGTAGAAACCGCAATGGCCACTTAAAAGCTGGCCAACCAAAAGCGTTGCTTTCTCAAAATCCACAAGGTGTCTTAGACCAGTTCTCCTCTCCCTCTCCTGCAATTACTAGTACCACACACAGTTAAATTGAAAATACATCCATAGAGTGCTGAAATCATCCACTGGTAGATCTATAGGTAAACCAGTCATGATTGCCAATATGCACTTTTTCAAATGATGGGTTTGGTTAAATCTACTACCTACTTCTGCTATAAAATTACCAATGTTCCCCCAGCTGAGATCTATGGTTGACCAGTGGAAAGGTTGCAGATGCTGTAATTTCTGTCTTGTAAAACATGGCTGTAAGAGCACCTTACTGTAAGACCTCCATAGGTTATTATGAGCTACAGTATCTGGAACATGTAGTCACGGTGCCACTGGCTGAACTTTCTGTATTGTCAGGAAGACACAACCAGAGTGACCACTGGCCATATAAAGCTGTATAACCAGACCACTGGCTATATAAAGCTGTATAACCAGACCACTGGCTATATAAAGCTGTATAACCAGACCGCTGGCTATATAAAGCTGTATAACCAGACCGCTGGCTATATAAAGCTGTATAACCAGACCACTGGCTATATAAAGCTGTATAACCAGACCACTGGCTATATAAAGCTGTATAACCAGACCACTGGCTATATAAAGCTGTATAACCAGACCACTGGCTATATAAAGCTGTATAACCAGACCGCTGGCTATATAAAGCTGTATAACCAGACCGCTGGCTATATAAAGCTGTATAACCAGACCGCTGGCTATATAAAGCTGTATAACCAGACCACTGGCTATATAAAGCTGTATAACCAGACCACTGGCTATATAAAGCTGTATAACCAGACCACTGGCTATATAAAGCTGTATAACCAGACCACTGGCTATATAAACTGTATAACCAGACCACTGGCTATATAAAGCTGTATAACCAGACCGCTGGCTATATAAAGCTGTATAACCAGACCGCTGGCTATATAAAGCTGTATAACCAGACCACTGGCTATATAAAGCTGTATAACCAGACCGCTGGCTATATAAAGCTGTATAACCAGGCCACTGGCTATATAAAGCTGTATAACCAGACCGCTGGCTATATAAAGCTGTATAACCAGACCACTGGCTATATAAAGCTGTATAACCAGACCACTGGCTATATAAAGCTGTATAACCAGACCACTGGCTATATAAACTGTATAACCAGACCACTGGCTATATAAAGCTGTATAACCAGACCACTGGCTATATAAAGCTGTATAACCAGACCGCTGGCTATATAAGCTGTATAACCAGACCGCTGGCTATATAAAGCTGTATAACCAGACCGCTGGCTATATAAAGCTGTATAACCAGACCGCTGGCTATATAAAGCTGTATAACCAGACCGCTGGCTATATAAAGCTGTATAACCAGACCACTGGCTATATAAAGCTGTATAACCAGACCGCTGGCTATATAAAGCTGTATAACCAGACCACATATGGGCGGAAGGTAGCCTAGTGGTTAGAGCCTTGGGCCTGTAACCGAAAGGTTGCTAAATCGAATCCCAGAGCTGACAAGATAAAAATCTGCCGTTCTGCCCCTGAACAAGGCAGTTAACTGTTCCTAGGCTGCCATTGTAAAATAAGAATTTGTTATTAACTGACTTGCCTAAAGATGAAGGTTAAATAGAAAAATGTAAATAACGCTGTATAACCAAACCAGTTGCCATATAATGCTGTATAACCAAACCTGTGGCCATATAAAGCTGTGTAACCAAACCAGTGGCTATATAAAGCTGTATGAGCAAACCAATGGTCATGTGACCAGTGTCTTCCCACACTCGGTGCACTGGCCAGAACGTGCCTGGGGCAAGGTGCTGTGTGTGGTCCTTTGGTGCTCCCAGGACAGTGCAGTTGTCCAATGGAAACCAGTGGCCAAATACATAACGTACGCAGAAATGTAATAACACCTTCTCAAGTTCAGAAATCATATTTTGAGGAATATGTAGACAGACATCTGACCACACACTATAATACATCAACATTTTAATTTGAAGTTTGTACCTGTTTCTATGTCCTTGTTAGAACAGTAATGTTGCTCGTGCTCTGCAGTGTAATAACACCAATGCACATTATTTACGACATAGCAATTGCTAGGATATGACAAGTTTGTTAGATAACCCTTAAATAGATACTCAATTACACTCTTTCACCGATGTTAAATATGTCTTATAAACTTTTATTACTAGTTGTATTGCTACAATGAAAAATTTGAAATAATAAAGCACTCAATGTTATGGATGGTTTTGCTGTTTTCTAGTCTGAAACCCAGGAGAGTTTGGCAGGGGATCTGCCTCTAGTCATTGTCTCAGAGGAGAGGAGGAGAGGGCAAGGTACGGGCTGTTTCATCTTGTGCGTTCTCCAACCCTGCGACGCACAGCGAGTCTGCTCTTAATTGTGGTGTAGAAAACATCAATGAGACTCATTCTATTCTTAATTTTGTCCCCACAGACAGACACAAAACGGGTACAGTAGTTTGTGCAGACTGCATTTTCCACGAGAAACCAGACACGAGAGGAAAAAAAGCTATGTACAATGTCATCACACAGGCATTTGAGAAATACCAAAAAGTCTGAGTTTTATAAAAAAAAAAACATCTGTGAGCACAAACAAATGTGGAGCACAAACATGCCTTTTTAATTGAGATGGCAGATGTCCCCGGTGGGTCGTTAGGTGGGGCATCCCAGCCAGGCTCAGCCAGGAGGCCAGGGAGTGGGTCTGCTGTGGAAAACAAATCTGTGTCTGGAGCGACCACGACCCTTCATCTCTGTCGCTGCGTCTCACAGACTGGGTCTGGGGTTGGAACCCACAAGACTCAAACAGAAATCACTTGGGTTTTGGGGGGGATGTTGTTTACCCAGTTCATCATGGTTGTTGTGTTTGTCTGCCGCTGTCTGAGTTGTAGGCACCCAAGGAGTGGTTTCTGGTGACTTTGAAAGTGAGGCCCCTGTAGAACCCAACCTGTAATCCTAAATTACTTCAAATGAACCAGGAGTAGATGGGAAAGTGCATTCATTATGAAAAGGACTAAACAAGGAAAACAACTTCAGGAAGTAACTTCATCATGATCTAGACCTAGTAGCTTAAAGAACCACAGTGGCTTGAGGAATTTCCCTGGGCGTAATGGATACAGGCTATAAGTAAGAAAATAAAGTCAGTTGGTTTCGGACTGTTGTGCTTAATTCAGCCAGAGGGGTGCAAGAAAGGATCCAAGTCTGCCTTGAAGTTCCGGGCTCGCCGTGGTAACGCCGTGGTAATAGGATCTCCTGTTTAATCGTTTACTGCAGCGGGGGAACTGAGCGAGCGGTTTCCATTCTCCAGCACTGCTGGTAAACGTTTGTCCCAGTGACCACAACAAAGGAAAGACAAGTTGGGTGGGGGGCTCGGCCCAGCGTTCCCCCCAGTGTGACTGTGGATAGGGGCTCAGGGTTCCCCCCAGTGTGACTGTGGATAGGGGCCCAGAGTACCCCCAAGTGTGACTGTGTATAGGGGCCCAGAGTTCCCCCTAGTTTGACTGTGGATGGGGGCCCAGAGTTTCCCCCAGTGTGACGGTGGATCGGGGCCCAGAGTTCCCCCATGTGTGACTGTGTATAGGGGCCCAGAGTTCCCTCAAGTGTGACTGTGGATAGGGGCCCAGAGTTCCCCCTAGTTTGACTGTGGATGGGGGCCCAGAGTTTCCCCCAGTGTGACTGTGGATCGGGGCCCAGAGTTTCCCCCAGTGTGACTGTGGATCGGGGCCCAGAGTTCACCCAGCATGGAAGGGGATCTCAGGAGATGATGGTTCATTGGGTCCCACAGAGTCCAATAAACCCTTGCTACCCACAACCCTTCACCCCTATCAGCTATCCTAGTTTAGACTAGACATCCCTCGGCTCGCTACAAACCAAGCCCTGGCCTCTGGGTAGTGTTCTGACATACTAGTAGTCTGGTGGTTATAGTGTCTGAGGACTTCCCAGGTTTCACCAAGTTTACAAGCTTAGGCCATAATGTTAGCTATTTTGATGGTCAGATTTACGTCGACAGGTATTCCACACAATTCATTGTGGTCTCTCTAAAACATACTCTTGCATTGTTGAAAGAGATAAAGTGTTTTGTTTATGTGGCCTGAAAAGGATAGAGCAAAAAAGGATCAGTACATTCAATCACACTGGCAGCAGCATTCATGCTCCCCACTTCAATGCTACTAAAGATTATAAGAGCCATTTCCTTCCCTTTGTTCTCACAACGAACAAACAGCTCAGCTCAGAACACTGTGACATATATTTCATCATGAACCGGCAATGGAGGCCACTGCACACTTGAGGTAGGAAACTTTGTTCCTTTGTTGAAAGGTGGTGTGTAGGGGGATCGGGGTGAGGCTGAGCTATTAGAGTCCCTAAATCAACAGGGGGGTTAGAATCCCCAGATGGACCGACGGATGGCAGCCAACGTTTGGGTGATGGAGTGGCATGGACTGCACCGTTCCCTGGCCAGCGGCCACCTTTTGACTGTAAAGGTTAACCATTAACCACGCTCACTTTGTGCAAACTGATACCAAAACAAAAACATATTGATGGATTTCCCTTGCACCCATTATGAACAAAGAACAGACAGGCATGCTTTTCAAAAGCAAATGTGGCGCATAAATAATTATGCAGCAATAGTGGGCCATGTTTTTGTTTTCAGCTTTTGAGCAGAAATTCCTCATGCCTATTTGCCAACTTCAAAGGCCCTGCATTCATTAATATCAGAGACGACCTCATCCTCTGTCTCTGTGTGGTTGCCGGAGAGCTTAATAAAGACATTCTGATGCACGGAGTGAAACTAAATGTTAAGCAGTCAAAGATCTAACAATTGCAAAAGAAAAGATGGAGCGATGGGAACTCTGACTGTCATTAATGCTAAATATTTAGTTTCTGACGCCCTAAAACCCTTCCCCTAGGGATATTACTGTTGATGCCTGTGAACTATTGAGTAACCCTTTGAGTCTTGATTCAGAAAATGAGGGTCTATTAGGGTGTATACTGAGACAGTGGTTTGGAACAATAGCATACAGATGTGTTGTTATGATCAGAAACTTCGCCTTAGGATACATCTTTACACTCAGAAAAAAAGGGTTCCAAAAGGGTTCTTCAGCTGTCCCCATTAGGATAACCCTTTTTTGGATCCAGGTAGAACCCTCTGCGGAAAGGGTTCTACATTGAACCCGAAAGGGTTCTACCTGGAACCAAAAGGGTTCTACCTGGAACCAAAAATGGTTCTTCAAAGGGTTCTACTATGGGAACAACAGAAGAACCCTTTTAGGTTCTAGATTTTCTAAGAGAGTAGATATAATGGATTTGTTCATATTGTTTTTCTGGGTATAAGATATTAGATTGTTAGAAATTGCTGCTTATGATGTGTGTGTAACAGCCCTACCGTGGATAGACTGCCTCTCCTATGCAGTGGGATCCTGTGTCATTAGGCCTATGTTGACAATAATAAAGATAACCTTGCTTTTTGTAACCCCTCGATTAGAAAGAACTCACAACAGTAAATCACAACATTACAAAATCTTGATAGACGTGAGAAATGTATATGTAATAAAAATCATCAAATCATGACACTGTCTTTTTTCACAACCAGTCCCTTGGTGTGAAGTACAGTGTGTCCACCGGTGACCGTCACCCGTCATCGTCCTCTCTCTGTATACAAAACAGGTCATTCATTCTGCCATCCCCTAGCTTTAGCTGAAATGACAACCCTGTTAACTTCCATGGGTATAAACAGAGTGTGTGTGGATACGTTTGAAGCGTGGCTGAAATGAAGCCTTCCCTCTTATCGTACTGCCTCGTCAGTTCAAGTGCAGGTTATTATTACCGCAGCCATAGGTCTGGTGAGTGATTTGGTAAAGAATTACTGGGTGTGATTCCAGTCCGTCAGTATAAAGTGCTGATTGCCAGTGTCAGGCGCTGTGGGCAGGTGCTGTAAATTGTAGTTCAAGACAATGACACGCCTGAGACCAGTTATCAAAACATACAGTGTGTAATGGTTTCCTTGTAACCAGATGCCAAAATAGGACCTGCATGGTGACTCCCAGAGTGTGATGGAAATGGCACCATTTTTTTATCCGAGCCCCACAGGTCCTGACCAGAATTTGTGAACTATATAGTATACGGGATAGGGTATCATTTCAGACACAGCCCAAGTGTTCCAGGGTCAAAGGTTGACAACGCCAGCCCTATCCCTGCGTGGCGGGCCTTCTGAGGCATGAGGACATGTGAGAGAGTACAGTGGGTCCGCAGTGGGAGGACAGTAGGGTGTGTGTATGCAGCCTCAGACAAAACAACACACTGACAGACATAGCAAACTCTCCAGTTGTTTTCACTACACGGAAAATTTAAACTTTTAGGATCAAGAGGTCAGTGATGTCAGGGGAGTCTTAGTCGAGGCATGGCAGGGTGTCGCCATAGCGTCAGGGTTTATAAGCACTACTCTCATAGGATTCTTCAATGGACAAAGTGCAAATACTTACATTGCTCTCTGCTGTAGTGGGGCTAATGCTTTATTTTCCTGTCCAAAGATTACAGTTGATCAAAACCTATTCAATATATTGAACCTTGACCTTTGACTCAGCAGTCTTGTAAGGTGACGCCTTGTTATCCAGCAACTCACAGTATCCTTGGCGATAACTCTGCAGTTGTGAAACTGTAAATGTTTTCTGTATCACAGATCAATTGAACCAAAGATGAATATTTACATACTGTATAGTCGATTTCATTTAAATTCATAATTTTAAAAGTTTACAATGTGACCTTTATTTGACTGTCAACCTTGGAATGGGCCTCTATGCTGCTTTCCTGAATGCTGTTGATACAACCCCCCCCCCCCCCCCCCCCACACACACACACGCGCGCACACACACGCACACACACATATAAGAATAGGCCTTTCACATTTTAAGAACCCAGGCTACAGAGAAAAAAAAGGCTTTGGAGGAATTTTTATAATTTTCAACAGACAGCCCTTTTGAAGTGGCATTTCCCATTATTGGCTATTTACAAACCTCGCAGCCAGTATGTCATTTGGCACATGGTTATTTTCTTCAATAAACAATGTGCTTTTATTCTTATGAAGAACACATTTGTTTTAAATGTCACCGCGAGCAATAAAAGCAGAATAAATACGCATCCGTAATAAATAAAGTCATGCTAAAGCCATCCATCCTCTCACTCCATCATCCCATATGAAAAGAGCCACTTTACAACCTGATGTCACTATCTATGTTAGGGTTGCTCACAACACTATGTACCACACAGACCATCTCCCATCCATCCCTCCCTCCATATGATATGCGTCTAGTTAAGCCCCGCGAACGTCACTGTGCGTCTCTCCTCACAAAATAAGGAGCAGCAATATTCTGTTCTTTTCAGGAGCTACAACAACAGAGAGACTGTGCTCTGAATTTTCATGAGTCCGGCACAACTCCCTACTCCCCGATGTGATTGATCCAGTGTGTACTCTGGCATCAGGGTGAGTTCAAGGTTGTCGGATGGTTAAGTCAGGAGCAGTAAGTTATGGAGGGTCACAACTCGGGTATTTTATGTTGTTCTTTGGGGTCAAGGTGGATCCCAGTGGCTAATTGATCCACTGTCTATAACTCAAAACCACAAAGCATTTCATTGATCACATGAGAAGCGATATTGGGAGTGCCACGTCCGGGCTCCATAAAGGCCTGAAGAAAGGAATTAGCTCCATTTGTATTGAGTTGGTTTACCATCATGGTAAAACAGTTCATTCCTGGTGAAAGCAGAAGACTGGGGTTCAGTGTGGCTCAGTTGGTAGAGCATGGCGCTTGCAACGCCAGGGTAGTGGGTTTGATTGACAAGTATGACAAACGTATGCACTCACTGCTGTAAGTTGCTCTGGATAAGAGTGTCTGCTAAAGGACTGAAATGTAGACAGTGTGTTGTGTTGTATATGTCTGCCATCTATTGGACAACTGTAGAAAACCCATGAGAAGATGGGTGAATTGTATGTGCTGTACTGTTTAGTTAGATTGAAATTTACATTTAAGTCATTTAGCAGACGCTCTTATCCAGAGCGACTTGGGGATTTTTACTCCAATCAGTCAACTCAGGTGTTATACTTACTGTAAATGAATCCAGGTTTACAAAGCTACATTTCCTAGTAGATACAACCACAGGGAATTAGGACATCATATCACTGGGTGTCAGTCACTACGCAAAAGTGTCCAAAGTTGTGAGGAATATATCTGAATGAGCTGTCAACCAAATGCCTTATTTTTTAAATCATAACAATTAACCTGTCATCTTCAGAATGGATGAAAAACTACTGTAAGGTCTAGTAACTGAAATATAGATGAGGACAGGACATTGGCATTCTGGTAGTATCCATCTAACAGCAACATTTTTGTGTTTTCTGTAATGAGAAACAGTGGTTTGCAATCTTGAGAAAAAATAAAGAAATACCCCAACATTTATTAAAAGAACTCACTTATATCCTATAACATGTGTTGCTGTGGTGGCCAGGGTCGGTCGCCAGGAAAAAGCGGGATCAGGCGAGTGCAGGAGTCAGCCCTAGCACGTGTCTCCCTGGGCCCTTGTGTCTGTCCTGGCTCCTGCCTCCGCCTTTCTTCCTCCACTGAGCCCTCCAGACCGGGCATCAGGTCACCTCAGCCCCCGCGCCTCTTCCTCTCTCCTCTATGAGCCAGACACCACCATGACCACACACAGAAAGCCCTGACCACCACAGTGCCACAGCAGAGTACACAAACAAACAGGCCAAACCAGTCCAGTCCACACAGGTCTTCCCTGCTGCTCTGCTCCCCTGCCATTATGTCAACTCATCAGGCCCACGGCCCATGCTAGCTGGTTAGTCATAGGATCTTCGTCTTGGCTTCGCAGAGGGAATCTGGCAAGAGATGTTTGCTCATTTGTCCCCACACATGTATGTGGTTTTGTAGTGCAGCAGTGCAGGGAGTAGGGACTGCTGCCCCAGCCTTTCTTACTGTCCAGACTATTCAGCTTGTTGGAATCTATCCTGTCCTCCTCCTCCACATTATACTCTGTCCAGTACACGCTGTACAGCCTATTATGCTGTACATGTTCGGCTATACTCTCTTGCAGTCCATCTACACAATGTGTCTGTCCTATGCGTAGTCCTTCAAATAGTCCCCACATCCTTTAAATAGTCCCCCCGTCAGACGGTTTGTAATGTCCTTCCAGATTGGCTAAATGCCTCTACCTCTGTGGGCACGTCTTTATAGCTTCTTGTGTCAACCATTTTGTTTCACTGTGAAGCCGCTGGTCCAGGGCAGAGGGAAAGTTACACACACACACCTTGGCTGCGGTCCAAACATGTAAAAGACACACCCTCCTCCACTTACCCTCGCCTTATCCCCTTGGGGGAATCCCCGTGGCCATATTTGCTGCTTGTCCAAACCATTAACCAAACAAGGGAGATTGGCAATGTAAATCCCTCAGCCCTCGTTTTTGATCGAGAGGGCGAGTGTACTATTATGTTCACTCCGGGGGCTGAAACGCCCAGTAATTCAATTTGCAATGATTGTACATACGCTAAGAAAAGTCAGCCAAAACTTAATACCAACATCAAGAAATCAACATGCAAGTGTGAGTAAAAACGAATGTAAATAAGTTGGAAATTGTGGTACTAATGCACGAGTGCACAAACACATCTCGTAAAAGTAATATGATGTTTTTGTTTGGTTAGCTTTTGGAAATTGTAGAAATAACACATTTTCCTTCAGATGATCCAGCTAGGCAGGGTAACGTCATATAGCTAGCTATTTCCTTTACTAGCTATCATAGAGCAGACGTATATATGAATAATTATATAGCTAATTTAAGTAGACATATCATATTATAATTAGATAGATTGGTACTATCAAATTATCACCCAAGGTTAATTGTATTGTGTTCTGTGTACAACATGGTCAGGAGAGGAGACCAAAACCCGCATTAACCTTCGAGCAGCAAATGAGGAGTTGTTCACAGGGAAAAGGAATGTTGAAAGCTGGGCTGGGAGTTAGTGGAAGAGTGGGATGGGAGTCAATACTAATAACTTCAAATTAAACTTATAACACAATAACTAATAAGTTATGGATTAGCAGTGCGCTATAGTAACCAGGACCCAGTTTCGCTTCCCTGCCCTGCCCTGTCGTTTGTTACACTGGTGTCTGAAGTGGGATGGTAGCCGTGAGCCACGTTACAATTTTCACCAATTGGTGCGATGCGTAGGGTGTTTGCCTTTTATGCCAATCGACCCGGGTTCGCTTCCCTGCCTCGAAGTTAAAAATATAATATAATATTTGTGCTGTCTGTTTGTTAATACGTATGATTAATTAATATGTGCAAATGCTTTGTCATTATTTACAGGACAATTGTTCAGAGGATGGTGCTGGAGGGAAAGCTCACAGGTTGGCAGGCCTCAAAGAAGTGGGAGAATTTAAAGAATAAGTACAAGGTAATAAACATTGGATGGGTCATGGAAACCTTAGTGTAATTGTAATGTCATTGTTGTTTTGTAATCTGCTAAACTCATTGCTTTTGTTCTCCAATATTATTGGTTCAATTAATAAAATATTGAACCCAACTAAGATTCTCACTGTAAGTTACAAAGTTACATTTAAGAGAGGCCACTGCTGAGAACTGGAGGTGGTTTAAACTACTGCACGAGACAATTGGAGCAAGGGCCTCAATTTCACCAACTGTCCTGATTGCCTCGTGCATTGTAGGTCCCTCCACCTCAGCAGCAACAAGAGGTAGAGCAGCCCCCCCTGGCCCTCCCCCCAGGCCCCAGGGAGATCCCAGCAAACCCTCCCCATCTACCCCAGTGCAGCACGACAAAGCATCAGATGATGCAGCCCCAGCACCTCAACCTCCAAGCACGGAGCCCACATAATGTACACCATTACGGTTAGGGAGAGTGAAAAGGATGAAGCCAGGATCACATGCCAGGAAGCCCAAACAGAGAGGCTCATAGGTGTCCTCTACAAAATGGCATATAAAATGTAATGTAAAGTGTTGGTCCCATGTTTCATGAGCTGAAATAAAAGATCCCAGAAATGTTCCATATGTACGTATAAAAAGCTTATTTCTCTCAAATTTAGTGCACAAATCTGTTTACATCCCTGTTAATGAGCATTTTTCCTTTGCCAAGATAATCCATCCACCTGACAGGTATGGCATATCAAGATTAAAGATTAAACAGCATAATCATTACACAGGTGAAACTTGTGCTGGGGACAATATAAGGCCACTCTATAATGTGCAGTTTTGTCACACAACACAACACAACACAACACAATGCCACAGATGTCTCAAATTTTGAGGGAGCGTACAACTGGCATGCTGACTGCAGGAATGTCCACCAGAGCTGTTGCCAGAGAATGTAATGTTCATTTCTCTACCATAGAATTTGGCAGTACATCCAACCAGCCTCACAACTGCAGACCACATGTAACCACGGCAGCCCAGGACCTCCACATCCCACTTTTTCACCTGCGGGATCATCTGAGATCAGCCACGCGGACATCTGATGAAACTTTGCACAACCGAAGAATTTCTGCACAAACTGTCAGAAACAGTTTCCGGGAAGCTCATCTGCGTACTTGTCGTTCTCACCAGAATCTTGACCTGACTGCAGTTCAGCATCACAACTGACTTCAGTGTGCAAATGCTCACTTTCGATGGCCACTGGCATGCTGGAGAAGTGTGCTCTTCACAGATGAAGCCTAGTTTCAGTTGTACCGGGCAGATGGCAGACAACGTGTATGGCGTCGTATTGGCAAGTGGTTTGCTGACGTCAACGTTGTAAACAGAGTGCCCCATGGTGGCGGTGGGATTATGGTATGGGCAGGCATAACTACAGACAACAAACACAATTGCATTTTATCGATGGCAATTTGAATGCACAGAGATATCGTGAAGAGATCCTGAGGCCCATTGTCATGCTATTCATCCTCCACCATCACCACACACCACGGCCCCGTGTTGCAAGGATCTGAACACAATTTCTGGAAGCTGAAAATGTCACAATTCTTCCATGGCAATCAATAGCCTGATCAACTCTATGCGAAGGAGATGTGTCGCGCTGCATGAGGCAAATGGTGTTCACACAAGACACTGACTGGTTTTCTGATCCATTTTTTTAAGGTATCTGTGACCATCATCTGTATTCCTAGTCTTGTGAAATCCATAGATTTATTTACATTGACTGATTTCCGTATATGAACTGTAACTCAGTCAAATCTTTTAAAATGTTTAATGTTGCATTTATATTTTTGTTCAGTGTGATTAATGCCATTATCACTCAATCAATCAAATCAAATATCACAAAGTGCTATACAGAAACCCAGCCTAAAACTCCAAACAGCAAGCAATGCAGATGTAGAAGCACGGTGGCTAGGAAAAACTCCCTAGAAAGGGGGGAATCTAGGAAGAAACCTAGAGAGGAACCAGGCTCTGAGGGGTGGTCAGTCCTCTTCTGACTGTACCGGGTGGGGATTATAAGAGTACATGGCCATTAAAGCCAGATTGTTCTTCAACATGTTCAAACGTTCATAGATGACCAGTAGGGTCAAATAATAATCACAGTGGTTGTAGAGGGTGCAACAGGTCAGTACCTCAGGAGTAAATGTCAGTTGGCTTTTCATAGCCGATCATTCAGAGGTTGAGACAGCAGGTGCGGTAGAGAGAGAGAGTCGAAAACAGCAGGTCTGGGACAAGGTAGCACGTCCGGTGATGCAGGGCTGTTCTGTTCATTATTTTCTGTTTACTGTCCTGCAAACATACACACACACACACACACACACACACACACACACACACACACACACACACACACACACACACACACACACACAATTGACTGTATACATACAGTACAAGAAAGTTATTTTGTATATAGAATTGTTAATAACGTGTTAAAGTGTTTAATAGGAAGTACTTTTTTTAACGTGTTTAAACAACTAGTTTCCTTATACTTTATGTAAATCATGTTTTGCATACTGTAAGTGCCCAAACAGTTTAGGGAAGGTCCTTTCCTGCTTCAGCATGACAATGCCCCCATGCACAAAGTGAGGTGCATACAGAAATGGTTTGTCGAGATCGGTGTGGAAGAACTTGACTGGCTTGCACAGAGCCCTGACCTCAACCCAATCGAACACCTTTGGGATGAACTGGAACGCCGACTGCGAGCCAGAACTCATCGCCCAACATCAGTGCAGGACCTCACTAATGCTCTTGTGCTGAGTGGAAGCAAGTCCCCGCAGCAATGTTCCAACATCTAGTGGAAAGCCTTCCCAGAAGAGTGGAGGCTGTTATAACAGAAAAGGGGGTACCAACTCCATATTAATGGCCATGATTTTGTAATGAAATGTAGCAGGTGTCCACATACTTTTGGTCATGTAGTGCTACATGGTCCATACCTTTCTGTATGGACCTTGGTTTGTGCACGTGGGCATTGTCATGCTGAACCAGGAAAGGGCCTTCGATCAAACTGTTGCCACAAAGTTGGAAGCACAGAATCATCTAGAATGTAATTGTATGCTGTAGCATTAACATTTCCCTTCACTAGAACAAAGGGGCCTAGCCCGAACCATGAAAAACAGCCCCAGACCATTATTCCTCCTCCACCAAACTTTACAGTTGGTGCTATGCACCGGGGCAGGTATCGTTCTCCTGGCATCCGCCAAACCCGGATTCGTCCGTCAGACTACTAGATGGGGAAGCGTGATTCATCACTCTAGAGAACGCGTTTCCACTGCTCCAGAGTCCAATGGCAGCAAGCTTTACACCAGTCCAGCCGATGCTTGGCATTGCGCATGGTGAACTAAAGCTTGTGTGCGGCTGCTCGGCCATGGAAACCCATTTCATGAAGCTCCCGGCGAACAGTTATTTTGCTGACGATGCTTCCAGAGGCAGTTTGGAACTTGGTAGTGAGTGTTTTATGGGGTACACTTTTCAGCACTCAGAGGTCCCGTTCTGTGAGCTTGTGAGCCCTACCACTTCGCAGCTGAGCCATTGTGGCTCCTAGACGTTCCCACGTTCCCACAATAACAGCACTTCCAGTTGACCGGGGCAGCTCTAACTGACTTGTTGGAAAGGTGGCATTCTATGACGGTGCCACATTGAAAGTCACTGAGCACTTCAGTAAGGCCATTCTACTGCCAGTGTTTGTCCTTGTAGATTGCATGGCTGTCTGCTCGATTTTATACACCTGTCAGCAATGGGTTTGGCTGAAATAGTCAAGTCCACTAATTTGAAGTTGTGTCCACACATTTTTGTATATATACTGTTTCTCCCCCCTCCTCCTCGGTACCTTTGAGCTGTCAGTGTAGACAGGCTTTTATCCTGTAGATGGGCTGTGATCCTGTAGACAGGCTTTTATCCTGTAGATGGGCTGTGATCCTGTAGACAGGCTTTTATCCTGTAGATGGGCTGTGATCCTGTAGACAGGCTTTTATCCTGTAGATGGGCTGTGATCCTGTAGACAGGCTTTTATCCTGTAGATGGGCTGTGATCCTGTAGACGGGCTGGGATCCTGTAGACGGGCTGGGATCCTGTAGACGGGCTGGGATCCAGTAGACGGGCTGGGATCCTGTAGACGGACTGGGATCCTGTAGACGGGCTGGGATCCTGTAGACGGGCTGGGATCCTGTAGACGTGCTGGGATCCTGTTGACGGGCTGGGATCCTGTAGATGGGCTGGGATCCTGATGGATGTCCCTCCTTCCTCCATTGTCTTTGAAGCATTTGGAGGCTCTGCCTGGGCCTCAGCCACACTGATGATTACAGCCTCATCATTAGACAATTACTGACATCTGCTCTGTTCCACTGCTCTGTCTCATGTCCATTAGCCTGACTTAGAGGGAATAGAGTAGAGACCCCTTCTGGTTCAGTGACAAACCTAATTGGGGATGTGGTCCCTGGTTCCTATGTACCCCTCCTCTCTCCACCGACTCCCCCTTTTTCAACACTCTCAACCAATGTACCCATAATGAATTCTGTCCCACTTTCCCTCCAAACGTACACAAGTTAAATTCATCAACCAATCTGAAGCTTTCACTTACCAACACACAAATAAAATGCTTCACAAATAAAAACACGATGGTTTATTTAGTACCGAAACACCTTTCGCAATGTATACAGTAAGAAAGTGAAATGTAATACACATCATTACTCATGGGTTAGTGTTACATTCAACTGTTGAATCCTCCAATGGTTTTTCACATCTCCATGTCTACGCATGCACTTTCAATTCACAATCACATTCTATAGTCTTGTGCATGACAGCATGCTTACATTATATGATACAGTTTATGAGTCTTCACATCAAGTTCTGTAGGCCAGATGCATGCATCCACTCATGGCTTGGCTTGTTACATCAACTTATATTACAGGTAAACTTACTGGGAAGTGCTTTAGTGTCATACAATAACAAAAGCAACTAAGCAGCTAGTGGTCTGTTTATCTTCATCGAAAAGGAACGAAAGTTAACTAAAGTTAGTAAAATGTGTGTTGGTTGTATCAGGAAATCCCTTTATTGGACCCTCCAATGGTATTCATATCCTTGTAGTTATACGCCTAAATAATCTTCATTTTCTCCTCCATGCACTCAGCAATCTCCTTTCTCTTCATGCTAGGAGGGTAAAGTTATAGGACTGTGGTAATACTGTGTGGTAGTAGTGTGTAAGTGGTAATACTTTATGGCTATGTGTGGTGGTGTTGGTCGTACTGTGGTAGAACTGTATGGCTATGTGTGGTGGTGTTGGTCGTACTGTGGTAGAACTGTGTGGCTATGTGTGGTGGTGTTAGTAGTACTGTGGTAGAACTGTGTGGCTATGTGTGGTGGTGTTGGTAGTACTGTAGTAGAACTGTGTGGCTATGTGTGGTGGTGTTGGTCGTACTGTGGTAGAACTGTATGGCTATGTGTGGTGGTGTTGGTCGTACTGTGGTAGAACTGTGTGGCTATGTGTGGTGGTGTTAGTAGTACTGTGGTAGAACTGTGTGGCTATGTGTGGTGGTGTTAGTAGTACTGTAGTAGAACTGTATGGCTATGTGTGGTGGTGTTGGTAGTACTGTAGTAGAACTGTATGGCTATGTGTGGTGGTGTTGGTAGTACTGTAGTAGAACTGTATGGCTATGTGTGGTGGTGTTGGTAGTACTGTAGTAGAACGGTATGGCTATGTGTGGTGGTGTTGGTCGTACTGTGGTAGAACTGTGTGGCTATGTGTGGTGGTGTTAGTAGTACTGTAGTAGAACTGTATGGCTATGTGTGGTGGTGTTGGTAGTACTGTGGTAGAACTGCATGGCTATGTGTGGTGGTGTTGGTAGTACTGTGGTAGAACTGTGTGGCTATGTGTGGTGGTGTTGGTAGTACTGTGGTAGAACAGTATGGCTATGTGTGGCGGTGTTGGTGTGTGTCCTGTACTCAGAACCAGAACTCGGAGACGAAGATGTGGACGCTGACGATGTTCCGATGAGACACCACCCCAGAGGTGACGTAGTTCATAGCCAGCTTCAATACCATGTTCAGTGGGCCAATCAGAGGCTTCACTTGTCGGACCACACCTAAGGGAGACAGAGGGATAGTCAGAGAGAGAAGGGTACCAAAGGTATTGAAGGAGGATGTAAAGAGTGATGGCTCACCATCAAATTAGAATAATCAAACTATTTTATTTAGCTAGCAGTCGTCTTTACAGGGGATAGGAAACATTTTACGGGGAGTAGGAAACCTTTTACAGGGGGTAGGAAACCTTTTACAGGGGTAGAAAACATATTACAGGGAGTAGGAAACATTTTACAGGGAGTAGGAAACCTTTTACAGGGAGTAGGAATGACAAGTGGTGGCAGGGATGGATGGATATTGTTTTCTTCTCATCATGTGCAGCAGTACTATTATTGGAATCAAGTGACGTGCTGCGCTCGTATACCATGATTTCTACAATCACAGGTGACATTCAGGTCCAACATCTGTGACATGGGATGTTTGAAAAAATCCGTTGGGGTAGTTTGACAAATATTTTGTTTGATTTCCATCGCTTCATGTGCAGCCTTTGATGTTATTGATCCTACATTGTTACTGAAGAAACTCACTTGCTATGGCTTTACATCACCTGCCATCACATGGTTGGAGAGTTATTTATCCAATAGAACACAGAAAACGTTCTTCAATGGAAGCTTCACTAACATCAGATATGTACAGTGCGGTGTCCTTCAGGGCAGTTACCTTGGGCCATTACTCTTCTCTGTTTTCACACATGATTTGCCACTGGTCTAACATAAATGCTAGAATGACTATGTATGAGGATGATTCCACACTCTACATTTCAACACCCAAAGCCAGTTAGCTCAGTGAAATAAAGAGTTACAGTCAGTACCAGAATGGGTGATTAAAAATAAACTGGTCATAAATACATCTAAAACTAAAAGCATTGTATTTGGTTCAAAACATTCTCTAAGACCTAAACCTCAACTGGAGTTTTACATAAAGGGTGTGACCATTTGAGCAATTTGAGGAAGCTATACTCCTAGGCATAACATTGCATGGTCAATTAACATGGTCAAATCATATTGACAAAGTTGTTGTGAAGATGGGGAGAGGTATGTCCGTTATAAAAATATGCTCTGTGTTTTTGACACAAAATGAACTGTACTAGTTGTTCAGGCTCTGGTCTTGTTCCTTGTTGATTATTGTCCAGTAATATGGTCAAGTGCAGCAAAGAAAGACCTAGCAAAGCTGCAGCTAGTTCAACACAGAGCAGCACGCCTTGCATTTAACTGCACATACAGACCAACATCAACAACATGCATGACAGTCTTTCCTGGTTGAGGGTTGACGAGAGATGAACTGCTTCTCTTCTAGTTTTTATGATAAGTATTACTGTGATGAAAATTCCAGATTGTCTGCATAATCAAATAACATACAGCTCAGACACCCATACATACCCCACAAGACAGTCCTCAAGTCCAAAACGAACTAATGGCAAAGCACAGTATTATACAGAGCCATGATCGCATGGAACTCAAGAAAAACAGCAAAATGACCTTTAAAAAAAAGAATTAACAACATTTAATGGAATGGCAAGGACTGTGAGGGGACGCACAGAGACATTCTAACACACATTATTTGTTAAGTTGTTTGTATATCAGTGTATCAGTGTTTTGTTACCTGTCATGTTGTGTGTTTTTTGTGGACTCCAGAAAGAATAGCTGTTGCTTCTGCAAAAGCTAATCAGGATCCAAATAAACCAATAAACCTCATATTATGAGAGGAATGTCAAACCTCTTCATGTGAATCTGGCTTTTAATTCTCTCCTCCATCCTTCTCTCCCTCTATCCATCCACCCGTCCCACCTTCCTCCTTCCACCCTTCCCTGGAGGACAAGAGAGAGAGCGAGAGACTCTCCTGTCACTGTAACAACGTGGGGAAAACACACCACGACCACTGCGGACTGAGACCCAAGAATGACCGAATGCACATGGAATTTGTTGGAAGCTCTTTTTAAGTGAACATGCGATTACAGGGTGAAAGAACGACACTGTTTATCCAGGCTGTCAGCGGGCCCTTTTCTCTGTGGAGGGCTGGTGACATTTCAGCTCAGTCTTGTTTGAACAGCCATCGTCCAGCGTGCAGCCAGGCAGCACAATCACTGCACTGTCCTTTCACTGTTTTCACTGTTGTCTTTCTCTCTCTTGTTCTCTCTCTCTTGTTCTCTTTTTTCTGTTTCTCACACACAGGGAGACAGGTATTAAATGAAGTAGGTATTGGTCTCAAAGTACAAAAATAAATTGAATGCTATAAAGTCCATCAAAACTACAGCACAATGAATCATCTTAAATGAAATCAACAAGATGTCACGGCATCATTCAGTGTGATCCATGGAATGCCTTTGTACCACAATTGTCATAAATCAGTGAGAGACATTTTGTCATGTTCACCACAGGGCAAACTATGATGATCAAGTGTGAGCTGGTTTCTGCAAAATGTCCTCTGGGATGGACACTGACATGGTGTGATGCTAGAATCAAGATCCTCTCTCCCATTCTTTTCTCTTCTCCTCTCTTCCCTTCTCTTCCTGAGGGGGCCTGCCTGATGTTTGTGGCACCATCTTTGTGGCCCGCGAGGGTAAATTAGTCCCATGTGTTGGATGATGGGGAGCGGAGCAGTCTCAGTCACGCAATACAGCCATGGAGGCAGGCAGGCATTCTTTCAGGGATCCATCTTTAGGATTCAGTTAGAGAAGCTCAACCAGAGTCAGTCTCACTGAGCCTCCCCTCTTCCCTCACCCGTCTCCCAGTCAGTCTGGATCCCTGCGGCCACACAGAAGATTCCAGAAGATTCCAGAAGATTCCAAGAGATAAACGCCTGAAGAGTGTGGAATAGGACGCTATTTACTAGGGTTGCCCCCTTGTTTTGGTGTTTTGGGACTCTGTTGCATAGTGACACAGGGCTGAGGGGCTGAGGGGAGGGGGATGAGGGTTTTATTGTTTCCAAACCGTCAGCACCATCAGAGAGGAGAAACCTCTGCATGAACTCAATGACAGTAATGTTCAGAAAAATAAAGGACATGGAAAAATAGATTGGGGCTTTGCATATGAAAAAAAATATGATAATCACTAGCGAATGAAGGTGCCATGCTGATCGGTAATATGGCGCCATATATTCACTCAATACAAAGAGATAATTTGGACATAAAGTTGACTGAGTTTGGGAGTTTTGGTCCACTGCATGTGAGTAGTTGACATACAACAAGATATACTACCAATGCAATATATGCACTGCGTGAGATGCCTGTGAAGCAACAGAGTTCATAAAGTTCAAATTCGTTCATGTAACTTCGAAGTCAATCAGTTCACAGAAGACCCAATGAAGATGAGCGAGGCGAACAAAATGAAACATATCATTATAAATACAGTATGGAGCACCACAATACGGCCTGGATCTCCCAATAGCCCTGTTTTATTGGGAATGGAGCGATGGTTTCAGATCATAAATGTGACCCGAATCCAATCGAGGCTCTAGATGTTTTCCATTACAGGGGTCAGCTGGGGCCAAGTTCGCTCCTGCCGCAAACAAAGTCTCACGAGGACAACGTTTCAATTCAAATCAGAGGGACAAACAAGCAAAAATGTTTCATAATTTTTAATTTCCATTATACAAAGATATACAGTTCAAGTCGGAAGTTTACATACACCTTAGCCAAATACATTTAAACTCAGTTTTTCACAATTCCTGACATTTAATCCTCATAAAAATTGCTGTCTTGGGTCAGTTAGGATCACTACTTTATTTTAAGAATGTTAAATGTCAGAATAAAAATAGAGAGAATTATTTATTACAGCTTTTATTTCTTTCATCACATTCCCAGTGGGTCAGAAGTTTACATACACTCAATTAGTATTTGGTAGCATTGCCTTTAAATTGTTTAACTTGGGTCAAACATAGCCCTCCACAAGCTTCCCACAATCAGTTGGGTGAATTTTGGCCCATTCCTCCTGACAGAGCTGGTGTAACTGAGTCAGGTTTGTAGGCCTCCTTGCTTGCACACACTTTTTCAGTTCTGCCCACAAATTTTCTATAGGATTGAGATCAGGGCTTTGTGATGGCCACTCCAATACCTTGACTTTGTTGTCCTTAAGCCATTTTGCCACAACTTTGGAAGTATGCTTGGGGTCATTGTCCATTTGGAAGACCCATTTGCGACCAAGCTTTAACTTCCTGACTGATGTCTTGAGATGTTGCTACAATATATCCAGATCAATTTCCTTCTCATGATGCCATCTATTTTGTGAAGTGCACCAGTCCCTCCTGCAGCAAAGCACCTCCACAACATGATGCTGCCACCCCCGTGCTTCACGGGTGGGATGGTATTCTTCGGCTTGCAAGCCTCCCCCTTTTTCCTTCAAACATAACGATGGTTATTATGGCCAAACAGTTCCATTTTTGTTTCATCAGACCGGAGGACATTTCTGCAAAAAGTACGATCTTTGTCCCCATGTGCCGTTGCAAACCGTAGTCTGGCTTTTTTATGGCAGTTTTGGAGCAGTGGCTTCCTCCTTGCTGAGCGGGTTATGTCAATATAGGACTTGTTTAACTGTGGATATAGATACTATTGTACCTGTTTCCAGCATCTTCACAAGGTCCTTTGTTGTTGTTCTGGGATTGATTTGCACTTTTCGCACCAAAGTACATTCATTTCTAGGAGACAGAACGCGTCTCCTTCCTGAGCGGTATGGCGGCTGTGTGGTCCCATGGTGTTTATACTTGCATACTATTGTTTGTACAGATGAACGTGGTACCTTCAGGTGTTTGGAAATTGCTCCCAAGGATGAACCAGACTTGTGGAGGTCTACAATTTTTTTCTGAGATTTTGGCTGATTTCTTTTGATTTTCCCATGATGTCAAGCAAAGAGGCACTGAGTTTGAAGATAGTCCTTGAAATAAATCCACAGGTACACGTTCAATTGACTCAAATTATGTCAATTAGCCTAACAGAAGCTTCTAAAGCCATGACATAATTTTCTGGAATTTCCAAGCTGTTTAAAGGCACAGTCAACTTAGCCTATGTAAACTTCTGACCCACTGGAATTGTGATACAGTGAATGATGAAAGTTAAATAATCTGTCTGTAAACAACTGTTGGAAAAATTAATTGTGTCATGCACAAAGTAGATGTCCTAACCGACTTGCCAAAACCATAGTTTGTTAACAAGAAATTTGTGGAGTGGTTGAAAAACGAGTTTTAATGACACCAACCTAAGTGTATGTAAACTTCCGACTTCAACTGTACAGTGGCAAGAAAAATAATGTGAAACCTTTGGAATTACCTGGATTTCTGTATAAATCGATCATCAAATTTGATCTGATCTTCATCTGGGCGGCAGGTAGCCTAGTGGTTAGAGCATTGGGCCAGTAATCAAAAGGTTGCTAGATCGAATCCCTGAGCTGACAAGGTAAAAATCTGTCATTCTGCCCCTGAACAAGGCAGTTAGCCCACTGTTCCTAGGCCGTCATTGTAAATAAAACTTATTTGGGATCGGTGCACCTTCAATGGGACTGTTGAGCTAACGTAGGCTAATGCGATTAGCATGAGGTTGTAAGTAACAAGAACATTTCTCAGGACATAGACATATCAGATATTGGCAGAAAGCTTAAATTCTTGTTAATCTAACTGCACTGTCCAATTTACAGTAGCTATTACAGTGAAACAATACCATGCTATTGTTTGAGGAGACTGCACCATTTTTACCATAAAAAGTTATTAATAAACAAATTAGGCATATTTGGGCAGTCTTGATACAAAAGTTTGAACAGAAATGCAATGGTTCATTGGATCAGTCTAAAATGGTGCACATACGTTGTTGCCATCTAGTGGCCAAAATGTATATTGCATGTAGGCTGGAATAATACATTATGGCCTTTCTATTGCATTTCAAAGATGATGGTACAAAAAAATACAAAAGAACGGTTGGTTTTTTCATTGTATTATCTTTTACCAGATCTATTGTGTTATATTCTCCTACGTTCCTTTCACATTTCCACAAACTTCAAAGTGTTCCTTTCAAATGGTACCAAGAACATGCATATCCTTGCTTCAGGGCTGAGCTACAGGCAGATAGATTTGAGTATGTAATTTCAGGTGAAAATTGAAAAAAAGGGGCGGATCCTTATTAACTGACTTGCCTAGTTAAACACAGGTTAAGATAGAAAATATCTAAGTCACAACAATAGACAAACACAGTGCGCTTAAACTAATATTTTTCTTGTCTATATTGAATGCATCATGTAAACATTCACAGTGTAGGTTGGAAAAAGTATGTGAACCCCTCAGCTAACCTGGAGTCCAATCAATGAGACGAGATTGGAGATGTTGGTTAGACCTGCCTTGCCCTATTAAAAACACTCACAAAATTTGAGTTTGCGATTCACAAGAAGCATTGCCTGATGTGAACCATGCCTCGAACAAAAGAGATATCAGAAGACCTAAGATTAAGAATTGTTGACTTGCATAAAGCTGGAAAGGGTTACAAAAGTATTTCTAAAAGCCTTGATGTTCATCAGTCCATGGTAAGACAAATTGTCTATAATTTGAGAAAGTTCAGCACTGTTGCTACTCTCCCTAGGAGTGGCCGTCCTGCAAAGATGACTGCAAAAGCACAGTGAGTGCTCAATGAGGTTAAGAAAAATCCTAGAGTGTCAGCTAAAGACTTAAAGAAATCTCTGAAATATGCTAACATCTCTGTTGACGAGTCTACGATACGTAAAACACTAAACAAGAATTGTGTTCATGGGAGGACACCACAGAAGAAGCCACTGCTGTCCAAAAAAACATTGCCGCACGTCTGAAGTTCGCAAAAGAGCACCTGGAAGTTCCACAGCGCTACTGGCAAAATATTCTGTGGACAGATGAAACTACAGTTTAGTTGTTTGGAAGGAACACACAACACTATGTGTGGAGAAAAAAAGGCACAGCACACCAACATCAAAACCTCATCCCAACTGTAGTATGGTGGAGGGAGCATCATGGTTTGGGGCTGCTTTGCTGCCTCAGGGCCTGGACAGCTTGCTATCATCAACGGAAAAATGAATTCCCAAGTTTATTAAGACATTTTGCAGGAGAATGTTTTGCTGTCTGTCCGACAATTGAAGCTCAACAGAAGTTGGGTGATGCAACATGACAACGACCCAAAACACAGATGTAAATCCTGTTGCTCAGTTGGTAGTGCATGGTGTTTGCAACGCCAGCATGGTGTGTGCAACGCCAGGGATGTGGGTTTGATTCCCACGGGGGGCCAGTACAAAAAAATAAAACAATTTAAAAAATGTATGTAATGTATGTATTCACTACTGTAAGTCGCTCTGGATAAGAGCATGTGTAAAATGTAAATCAACAACAGCGTCACGGATCCCCCCGGAACTCTCATTGCGCACACCTGGCCCCAATTCCCACTGATTGTATTTGTTTATATGTGCCCTTTGTTCACCACGGTGGTGTTGATTATTGTTACTATGTCCGTTGGTGCGTGTGAGTACCTGTGCTGTGTGTTTTGGGCTTTTGTGCCCTTGTGGATTGTGCAGATGATTATGGGTCTCGTCCCGTGTGATAATCATTGTGCGCTTGTGTTATTTATTCGAGGTACTCCTCGCTCTTTTGTTTGGGTTTCAACCCTGTGTTTTGTTACGTGTTTCTTTGGTCTTCGTCCCCTTGCGTGCCTTTTTTTATACGGCACACCGTAATTAGACAAGCATTACTGTGCTTGTCTCCCGAATCTTCTCATACCAGCGTGACAGAATAATCAACTATTGAGGGAGACAGCGGGAATGACCCGTCCAACGACGCTGTGACTGGTTCGTCCGGGCGCTGCCGCAACTTTGGCAGCTGCAACTTCGGCAGCTGCAACTGGGCCGTCCGACGCCACTGCTACTGGTCCGTACGACGCGGGCGCAACTTTGGCAGCAGCAACTGGCCCGTCCAATGACGACGCAACATTGGCAGGTATCGTCCTCGAGGCTGGTGTTGTTGCGCTGCTTGTTGGGGGGGGGGGGGTACTGTCACGGGGTACTGTCAATGTAAATATTCTGGGTAGCCATTTGAGTAGCTGTTCAGGAGTCTTATGGCTTACATTTACATTTAAGTCATTTAGCAGACGCTCTTATCCAGAGCGACTTACAAATCGGTGCATTCACCTTATGATATCCAGTGGAACAACCACTTTACAATAGTGCATCTAAATCTTTTGGGGGGGGGGGTTAGAAGGATTACTTTATCCTATCCCAGGTATTCCTTAAAGAGGTGGGGTTTCAGGTGTCTCCGGAAGGTGGTGATTGACTCCGCTGTCCTGGCGTCGTGAGGGAGGTTGTTCCACCATTGGGGTGCCAGAGCAGCGAACAGTTTTGACTGGGCTGAGCGGGAACTGTGCTTCCTCAGAGGTAGGGAGGCGAGCAGGCCAGAGGTGGATGAACGCAGTGCCCTTGTTTGGGTGTAGGGCCTGATCAGAGCCTGAAGGTACGGAGGTGCCGTTCCCCTCACAGCTCCGTAGGCAAGCACCATGGACTTGTAGCGGATGGGAGCTTCAACTGGAAGCCAGTGGAGAGAGTGGAGGAGCGGGGTGACGTGAGAGAACTTGGGAAGGTTGAACACCAGACGGGCTGCGGCGTTCTGGATGAGTTGTAGGGGTTTAATGGCACAGGCAGGGAGCCCAGCCAACAGCGAGTTGCAGTAATCCAGACGGGAGATGACAAGTGCCTGGACTAGGACCTGCGCCGCTTCCTGTGTGAGGCAGGGTCGTACTCTGCGAATGTTGTAGAGCATGAACCTACAGGATCGGGTCACCGCCTTGATGTTAGTGGAGAACGACAGGGTGTTGTCCAGGGTCACGCCAAGGTTCTTAGCACTCTGGGAGGAGGACACAAGGGAGTTGTCAACCGTGATGGTGAGATCATGGAACGGGCAGTCCTTCCCCGGGAGGAAGAGCAGCTCCGTCTTGCCGAGGTTCAGCTTGAGGTGGTGAGCCGTCATCCACACTGATATGTCTGCCAGACATGCAGAGATGCGATTCGCCACCTGGTTATCAGAGGGGGGAAAGGCTTGCAGGTAGAAGCTGTTTAGAAACCTCTTGGACCTAGACTTGGCACTCAGGTACCGCTTTCCCTGCGGTAGCAGAGAGAACAGTCTATGACTAGGGTGGCTGGAGTCTTTGATAATTTTTAGGGCCTTCCTCTGACACTGCCTGGTATAGAGGTCCTGAATGGCAGGAAGCTTGGCCCCGCTGATATACTAGGCAGTACGCATTACCCTCTGTAGTGCCTTGCGGTCAGAGGCCGAGCAGTTGCCATACCAGGCAGTAATGCAACCCGTCAGGATGCTCTCGATGGTGCAGCTGTAAAACCTTTTGAGGTTCTGAGGACCCATGACAAATCTTTTCAGTCTCCTGAGGGGGAAATCGGTTTTGTCGTGTCCTCTTCACGACTGTCTTGATGTGCTTGGACCATGTTAGTTTGTTGGTGATGTGGACGCCAAGGAACTTGAAGCTCTCAACCTGTTCCACTACTGCCCAATCGATGAGAATGGGTGTGTGCTCAGTCCTCCTTTTCCTGTAGTCTACAATCATCTCCTTTGTCTTCATTACGTTGAGGGAGAGGTTGTTGTCCTTGCACCACACAGTCAGGTCTCTGACCTCCTCCCTTTAGGCTGTCTCGTTGTCGGTGATCAGGTCTACCACTGTTGTGTCATCAGCAAACTTAATGATGGTGTTTGAGTCGTCCCGGGCTGTGCAGTCATGAGTGAACAGGGAGTGCAGGAGGGGACTGAGCATGCACCCCTGAGGGGTCTCCGTGTTGAGGATCAGCGTGGAAGATGGGGTGTTACCTACTCTTACCACCTGGGGGCGGCCCGTCGGGAAGTCCAGGATCCAGTTGCAGAGGGAGCTGTTTAGTCCCAGGGTTCTTAGCTAAGTGATGAGCTTTGAGGGCACTATGGTGTTGAACGCTGAGCTGTAGTCAATGAATAGCATTCCCACATAAGCGTTCCTTTTGTCCAGGTGGGAAAGGCAGTGTGGAGTGCAATAGAGATTGCATCATCTGTGGATCTGTTGGTGTGGTATGCAAATTGGAGTGGATCTAGGGTTTCTGGGATAATGGTGTTGTGAGCCATGACCAGCCTTTCAAAGCATTTCATGGTTTCAGATGTGAGTGCTATGGGTCGGTAGACATTTAGGCAGGTTACCTTAGTGTTCTTGAGCACAGGGACTATAGTGGTCTGCTTGAAACATGTTGGTATTACAGACTCAGACAGGGAGAGGTTGAAAATGTCAGTGAAGACACTTGCCAGTTGGTTAGCGCATGCTCGGAGTACACGTCCTGGTAATCCGTAAGGTCCAGCGGCCTTGTGAATGTTGACTTGTTTTAAGGGCTTACTCACATCAGCTGCGGAAAGCGTGATCACACAGTCGTCTGGAACAGCTGATGCTCTCATGCATGTTTCAGTGTTACTTGCCTCGAAGCGAGCATAGAAGTGATTTAGCTCATCTGGTAGGCTCGTGTCACTGGGCAGCTCTCGGTTGTGCTTCCCTTTGTAGTCTGTAATAGTTTGTAAGCCCTGCCACATCCGACGAGCATCAGAGCCAGTGTAGTACAATTCGATATTAGTCCTGTAATGACGCCATGCCTGTTTGATGGTTCGTCGGAGGGCATAGCGGGATTTCTTATAAGCTTCCGGGTTAGAGTCCAGCTCCTTGAAAGCGGCAGCTCTACCCTTACCTCAGTGTGAATGTTGCCTGTAATCCATGGCTTCTGGTTGGGGTATGTACGTACAGTCTCTGTGGGGAAGACGTGACTGGTGTACTCCGCAAGAATCCCGGGACATATTCCAGTGCACTTTTTTATAGACCGAGTCACTGGTGCTTCCGGCTTTAATTTTTGCTTGTAAGCAGGAATCAAGAGGATATAGTTATGGTCATATTTGCCAAATGGAGGGCAAGGGAGAGCTTTGTACGCATCTCTATGTGTGGAGTAAAGGTGGTCTACAATTTTTTTCCCTCTGGTTGCACATTTAATGTGCTGATAGAAATGAGGTAAAACTGATTTAAATTTCCCTGCTTTAAAGTCCTCGGCCACTAGGAGCGCCACCTCTAGAGGCTCACTGAATACAGTTTTAGTGCCAGCCTCAGTCTGTGGTGGTATGTAGACAGCTACGAAAAATACAGATGAAAACTCTCTAGATAGATAGTGTGGTCGACAGCATATCATGAGATACCTACCTCAGGCAGCAAAACCTTGAGGCTTCCTTAGATATCGTGCACCAGCTATTGTTTACAAATATGCACAGGCCCCTGCCCCTTGTCTTACCAGAGGCTGCTGTTCTGTCCTGCCGATGGAGTGTATAACCCGCCAGCTGTATGTTCTTAATGTAGTCGTTCATCCACGACTCGGTGAAACATATTACAGTTTTTGATGTCCCGTTGGTAGGATCTACGTGCTTTCAGTTCATCCCATTTATTTTCCAGCGATTGAACGTTAGCTAGCAGAATGGAAGGCAAGGGCAGATTAGCCACTCATCTCCTGATCCTCACAAGGCATCCTGATCTATTTCCACGAAACCTTTTCCAGCGAATCACGGGGTCTGGGCCTGGTCGGGTGTCTGTATTATATCCATCCCATCTGACTCATTGAAGAAGAACTCCTCGTCCAATTTGAGGTGAGTAATCCCAGTTCTGATGTCCAGAAGCTCTTTCCGGTCATGAGAAACGGTAGCAGCAACATTACGTACAAAACAAGTTACGAACAACACGAAAAAACAAACAAAATAGCATGGTTGGTTAAGACAGCAGCCTTCCCATCCGGCGCCATAATGTGACATCGGAAGAACACTTGAGGCTTGAAACACAAATCATGTATGGGATCATTCAGCAGACGCACACGATGAACGCAAGCCTACACGTGACCATGTGAAATGAACTCTTCACAGTGAAAACTTGGTCCCACAGAGAACAAGGCCTTCTTCCATAGAAAGTTCTACCTACAACCCTTACATAACCATGACCCCCCCCCCAAAAAAAAGACTGCAATTGTGCTAGCCAACTGTCCTTCCGAACAACCCATTGTGACCTTATAGGGATGCCCTCTGTTTAGGTTCAGCTTCCTGTGGCTATGGGAAGTGGCTTAATTCATTCTCAACATGGTTCATTCTCAACCCTCTGTGGAACAGTAAATTCAGGGCATTGTTAAAGAATGTACATTGTGGGCCTTGCACTGTATGGAGGTGAAAGGGGCATTTCTGAAGGGTTAAAAAGGTTGCATATTGCTAAGTATTACATATTTGTTACCAGAGGATGATCATGACCCGACATATAAAATGTGAATTCAATTGGCCCAAAAGCATTTTCGACCTCCATTGGACACAATGATCTTGAAAATGTAGAAACTAAGAGCCTTATAAAGAGGATATTGTTCACAATATTTTAGATTGACTTGATGAAACTGTTTGCCTGCCTGCCTGTCTATGAGTGTGTCTGTCTGTCAACCCTGTGACACTCAACTTTTCCCAGCGAATGCAATATATTGACAAAAACATCATACTGTAATGTTTTCATTTTTGCAAAAACGTGACAAGATGGTGTTTTGAAGCTGATGCTGGGCTGCTCAGTCCTTTCTCAGGTACTGTGCTCAGTTCTACTGTCAGCAGCTTACTTGTAGTCATTGATCAGTGAGGTGCAGCAGCTCTCTGAGCTGTAGATTCTAGTTGTTCCTCTCAATCACCCCATGTTTTAATTGCGCAAACAGAGCAGTTCAGATTTGTCACCTGAAGAGGAGCCTCATAAGGGCTCTGTGCGTCAGCATGTTTCACATCCACAGCACACAGAGTAATGTATCCTCCATGAACGCAAGGCATCTACAGTGACAACTGGAGCTCAACATACTAGCTATGAACCTGATGTGAAACCAAACCACCACAGCCACATAATCATTGCAAACATTTCACTCCGTCACGAGCTGTGGTGAGGTGAAAGCCTAACCACAAAGCTAACAGGTTTCACTTCGATGCAATCATATCGTCATTACTTGAGGTGCAGGCCTGTACAAGTAAAAAAATGAAAATACCAGATCGCTCACTGATATCATCTCTCCTATACTTTGTGTATGTAGTTCATTCCAGGATCTGATGGTAGGCTTACAGTACGGCTGAAAGCACTCTGCTCCGGTATCCCTGGGAGTCGGGATCGCTTCGTTCCGTTGCTGAGGTAGTGTATCTGCCGCAGGGTGCAGAGGTGACCCCACCATGTTCCAACCTCCATCAAACACACAGCCGCACAAACCCCCTGTTCCCCAGAACATTCCACCACACCATAAAATAGCCCGTAATTAGAAAATAACCTTAAATGCATAGTAGAAGCGCGATACGACACTGCCGCAAAACAAAGTGAAGCAAATGCCAGAAGGCATTTGTCATACTCTATGGCTGCGAGGGCTACAATATTGAAGGGTTACATGTAAACAGTACAATTTCGGGGTTTTCTGGTTTCTACAACTCGGTGAGGAAGTGTATGGCAAAATCCTAAATGAACGGGTTTAACACCAGGAAACAAATGAAAGTATGCATCGGCCTCGCCACAGTATTGTATAATCACACGCTGGCCGTGGTGCGATGCCTGCTCAGTGCTGTAAAACCATTGGAAAGGGGCCAGGCAGAGCACGGCTTTTCCCATGGCCAGGCCCAGTCCGCTCTGGGAGAAGCCTAGGATTAGCATACAGGCTCCTTGGGGACCGGACCATAGGGCACGGGCCTGACTGGCTTTTCTTGTGTGTTTGGTATAGCTCCTGATCACAACCAACTGGCAGATGTTTGGGCAGTCCAGCCAGGCTGTCTAAACAGTCCCTTGACCACTCCAAAGGGGACCTGAGCGCTGCACACCCCCGGTCTGAAAAGCGAGCTTGTGTAGTTTGGTATTTCAAGGTAAATTAGCGATGACTGAGTCATAGTTACAGATCTCTCCCAAATGAACCGTGGGGCCGTGCTGGATGCATGGAGTCCTTCTCCACTGTTGTGACATCATTGAAAAAGTTGCTAGCTGGAAGGAAAAGGATTTAGCTTTTCTTGGACTTTCTATTTTCAGTGTTTGTTTGATGAATGAGTAACATTGATGATATAGTAGCATATGGGCACATTTCAAGGTAACAGAATGATGCTGAGACAGATGCAAAGTTCGGTAACAGAACAAACCGCACAAACTGTCATTCTGTTACCAAACTTTACCAAACCAATCTGCACTGTTCTTCAGGTAAATGTGTTTTTGTACATTATTATTGTAATTATTATTCACTCCGTTTCCGTGGAATTGCACATGTAGCATTATCTTCATCGTGACCTTCACATCGTAATAAAAGTGACCTTATACAGTAACCTAACCACCGGACAGAGTAGACGACAGCACTCAATCTACATCTCAAAACACTGCATTAAAACATTCAATGTCAAAGATGATGCTAGATTTGGTAGACTTGGAAACAGATTCCTCAACACGCGTATATCCTAGTGAACGTTTTTTGGATCCATTTATGATTAACAGATACGTTATGCCAGTATCTCCTGATACCTTTTATCTGTATTGGTCAAAAAGACATACAGTGTAGATAAAGTGATAATAAAAGTGAAATATGTAGCAGTGTGGCTGTGGAGATACTAGGGAGGGATGATGAACAAGTCAATACAAATCAAGTGGAAAGCAAAGAGGAGGAAGAAAAGTACATAGCTAGCTATGTCTGGCAAACTATTTGAATACACTTCCAGCAAGATTCCATGGTGTGTCAATGTGTGTGTACAGTATGTGTGTGTGGGGGCGGTGTGTGTAGGCACACAGTGTATGTGCATGTGTTTTCAGAGGAGTGCAAATATACATACAGTATATTCGGAAAGTATTCAGACCCCTTGACTTTTTCCACATTTTGTTATGTTACAGCCTTATTCTAAAATGTATTAAATACGTTTTCTTCCTCATAAATCTACACACAATAACCCATAATGACAAAGCGAAAACAGGTTTTTAGAAATGTTTGAAAACTTATTAAAAATAAAAAACAGAAATACCTTATTTACATAAGTATTCAGACCCTTTTCTATGAGACATCCTGTTTGCATTGATCATCCTTGAGATGTTTCTACAACTTTATTGGAGTCCACCTGTTGTAAATTCAATTGATTGGACATGATTTGGAAAGGCACACACCTGTCTACATAAGGTCCCACAGTTGACAGTGCATGTCAGAGCAAAAACCAAGCTATGAGGTCAAAGGAATTGTCCGTAGAGCTCCGAGACAGGATTGTGTCGAGGCACAGATCTGGGGAAGGGTACCAAAAAATGTCTGCAGCATTGAAGGTCCCCAAGAACACAGTTGCCTCCATCATTCTTAAATGGAAGAAGTTTGGAATCACCAAGACTCGTCCTAGAGCTGGCCGCCTGGCCAAACCTGAGCAATCAGGGGAGAAGGACCTTGTTCAGGGAGTTGACCAAGAACCTGATGGTCACTCTGACAGAGCTCCAGAGTTCCTCTGTAGAGATGGGAGAACCTTCCAGAAGGATAATCATCTCTGCAGCACTCCACCAATCAGGCCTTTATGGTAGTGGCCAGATGGAAGCCAGTCCTCAGTAAAAGGCACATGACAGCCCACTTGGAGTTTGCCACAAGTCACCTAAAGGACTCTCAGACCTTGAGAAAGAAGATTCTCTGGTCTGATGAAACCAAGATTCTTTGGCCTGAATGCCAAGCATGACATCTGGAGGAAACCTGGCATCATCACTACTGTGAAGCATGGTGGTGGCAGCATCATGCTGTGGGGATGTTTTTTCAGCGGCAGGGACTGGGAGACTTGTCAGGATCGAGGGAAAGATGAAAGGTGCAAAGTACAGAGAGATCCTTGATGAAAACCTGCTCCAGAGTGCTCGGTACCTCAGACTGGGGCGAAGGTTCACCTTCCAACAGGACAACGACCCTAAGTACACAAGTCTCTGAATGTCCTTGAATGGCCCAGCCAGAGCCCAGACTTGAACCCGATCTTTGGAGAGACCTGAAAATAGCTGTGCAGCCATGCTCCCCATCTAATCTGATAGAGCTTGAGAGGATCTGCAGAGAAGAATGGGAGGAACTCCCCAAATACAGGTGAGCCAAGTATTCATACCCAAGAAGACTCAAGGCTGTAATCGCTGCCAAAGGTGCTTCAACAAAGTACTGAGTAAAGGGTCTGAATACTTATGTAAATGTCATATTTTTTATAAATGTGCAACAATGTCTAAAAATATGTTATGGGGTATTGTGGTTAGATTGACGAGGGGGAAAAAACAATTTAATCCATTTTAGAATAAGGCTGTAACGTAACATAATGTGGAAAAATACAAGGGGTCTGAATACTTTCCGAATGCACTGTACATTGTGTGTGCATGTGATGTGTAACACTATCAAACATCAGTGTAGACCACCCCGGGAAGAGAAGGCCTTGTGTGTGTTGCTATGCTGTGGGGTTGTCGGGTAGAGAAGACACTGTTTTGATTAGCTGTACTAATCCCCTCAGTGACAGGCAGGCAGGGATTCCTCATGGGCTTGGCCCGCTCTGGTGGGCCTGCTGATTCCATGTCATAATTCATGATCATCCCCTGACAGACAGACAACCTCTCTCTCTCTCTCTCTTTCTCTATCTCTTTCTCTCTGTCGCGAGGAGGCTTTCTCTGCTTATCACACTATATAACCTGTAGATTTCTGTCCTTAGCTCCCTTCATTCTAATACACTCAACCACAAGCTAGAGTTTGTCTGAAATGTCACCCTATTCCCTATATAGAGCTTTACTTGTCTTTTGACCAGGTAACTAATAGGGTGCCATTTAGGAAGCACACCAAGACTAGAGCCTCAAGCCCCACTGTGTCCTTAACACCTGCTCTAACACACCAGGCCCAAATTCCACCAGCTGCTGTGAACGGCTCCATTGACCGCCACCAGCACATAAAGTACCTGACCAGACACAGACAGTGAGCTCACTCCTTCATTCATGGAGCTAACGGACACGGTGAGCCTGTCACCTCTGTGCCAATGACATCGTAAATAGGCCTTTCATATTGTCTGTGTATAACTCAGAACCCCAGAGGCATATTTCTACCTGCGTTCTAGAATGGTTGGAATCTTGCTGTGGCGTCTCAGTCTTCAGTCCAGTAAGTGGCCCATTGACGGAAGGTTTGATTTACTAACGGAACATACCCGATTCACCAAAGGATGAGGTTTAGGAACTTGCCTGTGATGGTTTGCTCACTTCCCCACTCTCACGGTGGCCAGAGGAAAAAGTGTTGCCCTTCTGTGAAGAAGATTCTACTTCTTCTAGCATCCATCCTTATCCTTATTCTTCTCCCACATATTTCACACGATGCTACATTAGCCTCAGCCCCATTCCCACCCACAGTCCCAGCCTCAGCCCAAGTCCCACCCACAGCCCCATAGCTACCTCTGCCTGCTAACAGGAGCATGACGTGAGCTCAGTCCATCCACACCATGCGTTCACTGGGAGTGTTGTTAAGACAATATTTATCCCACTGTGAAAGCGTGGCCAGGCAGACGAAGTCAAACAGGGGGAACCACCAACACCATGGAAGACAAATGGAGAGACCACCACCAATCTGTAGCACGCCACACACACACACACACCACCACCACCGCATGCTGCATCACAGGAAAGCCCCTGATTCCGGACCACCTGCTCCTCGTGCTGTAGAACACAGAACTGTTGTTTTTAAAGGGAGTAGCTCTGCAGTTCTGGCTGGCTGCCAGAATCAATCATCCTATTATCATCATGTCCCTTCAAACAGACGTCGTCGTCAAACAGTCTGCCCTAATCAGAAGTGCATGGATGACAGTGCAAGAGAGTCTGAGTAATGCATACCTTTTCCCTCACTGTTTGTCTTTCCGAATATGCATCATGTGATGTGCCAGAGATGTTGTCTTAGTGATGACATACCACCAAGCTGGATCTCCTTCAGCTCTACCTGGAGGGCTGTAAGACTCAGTAAGACATCTGCTGTGTGGTCCTGGCTGTACGTGGTGCTTGGCTAGTCACTGGGCTCCAGGACGTTGGATTCTGTGAGTGTATGATTGGTTGTTATCATGTTTTCCCCAAGCGTTGAGGGGCTGTTGTGTTTGCACAGATGCGGCTGGCTGTCAAGGCTGTCACCCAGACGTGACAGAGCTGGGAAAACCTCTCGCGTGACACTGATGGATGACTAGGGAAGAGTGGTGCGGCTCTCGCAGTGTGTGGCTCGTTGCATAGCCAGTGTGTGTGTGTGTGTGTGTGTGTGTGTGTGTGTGTGTGTGTGTGTGTGTGTGTGTGTGTATGGGTGAGACTGTGCGTCAGTGTGTGTGTGTGTGTGTGTGGGTGAGACTGTGCGTCAGTGTGTGTGTGTGGGTGAGACTGTGCGTCAGTGTGTGTTTGTGTGTATGGGTGAGACTGTGCGTCAGTGTGTGTGTGTGTGTGTGTGGGTGAGACTGTGCGTCAGTGTGTGTGTGTGGGTGAGACTGTGCGTCAGTGTGTGTTTGTGTGTATGGGTGAGACTGTGCGTCAGTGTGTGTGTGTGTGGGTGAGACTGTGCGTCAGTGTGTGTGTGTGTGTGTGTGTGTGTGTGTGGGTGAGACTGCGCGTCAGTGTGTGTGTGTGTGTGTGTGTGTGTGTGTATGGGTGAGACTGTGCATCAGTGTGTGTGTGTGTGTGTGGGTGAGACTGTGCGTCAGTGTGTGTGTGTGTGGGTGAGACTGTGCGTCAGTGTGTGTGTGTGTGTGTGTGTCTATGGGTGAGACTGTGCGTCAGTGTGTGTGTGTGTGTGTGTGTGTGTGTGTGTGTGTGGGTGAGACTGTGCGTCAGTGTGTGTGTGTGTGTGTGGGTGAGACTGTGCGTCTGTGTGTGTGTGTGTGTGTGTGTGTGTATGGGTGAGACAGTGCGTCAGTGTGTGTGTGTGTATGGGTGAGACTGTGCGTCAGTGTGTGTGTGTGTGTGTATGGGTGAGACTGTGCGTCAGTGTGTGTGTGTGTGTGTGTGGGTGAGACTGTGCATCAGTGTGTGTGTGTGTGTGTGTGTAGGTGAGACTGTGCGTCAGTGTGTGTGTGTGTGTGTATGGGTGAGACTGTGCGTCAGTGTGTGTGTGTGTGTGTGTGTGTATGGGTGAGACTGTGCGTCAGTGTGTGTGTGTGTGTATGGGCGAGACTGTGCGTCAGTGTGTGTGTGTGTATGGGCGAGACTGTGCGTCAGTGTGTGTGTGTGTGTGTGTGTGGGTGAGACTGTGCGTCAGTGTGTGTGTGTGTGTGTGGGTGAGACTGTGCGTCAGTGTGTGTGTGTGTGTGTGTGGGTGAGACTGTGCGTCAGTGTGTGTGTGTGTGTGTGGGTGAGACTGTGCGTCTGTGTGTGTGTGTGTGTGAGACTGTGTGTGTGTGTGTGTGTGTGTGTGTGTGTGTGTGTGTGTGTGTGTGTGTGTGTGTGTGTGTGTGTGTGTGTGTGTGGGTGGGTGAGACTGTGCGTCAGTGTGTGTGTGTGTGTGTGTGGGTGAGACTGTGTGTCAGTGTGTGTGTGTGTGTGTGTGGGTGGGTGAGACTGTGCGTCAGCGTGTGAAACAGAGAACAAACTCAATCATTCTCCCAAAGTAGCAGTGTACCAAACTTAAACGGCTTACCCTGGTCAAAGTGGTCAGTCTATTAAAAGCGCTATTGGTGAATACAAAGGAGGATTTTCCTCTTGTTCATAAAGTAGATTCATATGCAACTCTTACAGATAGTTTACACGTCAGCTAGCTACAGAGCTAAGCCACAGCCACCAGCCAAAGGAATCAGCGCGGAGCACCACCACTGAGTTGAATAAACCAAACCCTATAGCTGATCACGACATGGACACCAGACTTCACAGCAGACAGTCACTGACCAAAGCCTCGTCAGCAGAACCACTCAACATGGACGACTATGGCTAACATGCAAGAGCTGCATCCAATAAGCACCCCAAGGGTTTGGGAGAGAAGAGCCTCCTCACAAACAAGGCAGCGAAGCCTTTCATGTGGTTGCCATTTAAAGCGTTCTAATGCTCAACGAGACACTGAGGGCTGGTGTGGGGAAATTGAACAATACATTTAACCACATGAATCACTAGGGCCCAGGATTACTTCTGCACATATTGGTACACACACTCTCTTGCACATGCACGAACACACACGCACACACACACACACACACACACACACACAAACACACACACACAGAGACACACATATACACAAGCATTGGTTACACACATTCTCTCACAAACATGCACACACGTTAAACTTCTGAGGATGGGTGACGTAAGTCCCAAGTACCAAAGCACCAAAGGATAGCTCAATTATACCTCCTCCACCCCCCACCCCAATTATAGCCCTTCTCCCCTCCCGTTACCCCAGTAACAAAATGATAACCACAAAACTCAATAGATGGTATCTGTACTCTACCCACTGGGCACACTGGTTGAATCAACGTTGTTTCCACGTCATTTCAATGAAATTACATTGAACCAATGTGTAATAGACATTGAGAATTGACATCTGTGCCCAGTGGGTATTGTATGGTTGTTAGACTAATAATCTTTGTGTACACTCACCACTTTGTTTACTCTCTCTTTCTCCCTCTCCATTCTGGGAAGAGACAGATGTACGCTGCACAAGAGGTTGGTGGCACCTTAGTTGGGGAGGACCAATTAATTTGCGGTAATGGCTGGTACGGCAATTAGTGAAATGGTATCAAGTACATCAAAAACATGGTTTCCATGTGTTTGGATGCCATTCCATTGACTCCGTTCCTGCCATTATCACGAGCCGTCCTCCCCTCAGCAGCCTTGTGTGGTACGTAGTGACAGGCCATCCTTTCATCCATCAGCACAGTGTGTATCTCTCACTCTCTCTTTCCACTACCCGCATCCCTCCATCCTCCCATTGCAGAGCCAAAACAATAACATCCAGGCAGGCCCAACTATGCGTCATCCCCGGGCCGAGTACACCCCCATCCTCCTGGAGCCAGGCTTCGGTTCATCTCCCCCAGACACAGTGAGCAGCGCTGGATCCTCACCAGACCAGTGGAGGCTAAAGGGATGTGCTCCTACACTACAGAGGCTCCACATGCAGTCACCCCCACCAAGGCTCCTCTCTTCTCTGTTCTACAGCAACAGACTTGGATCTGATCCTTGATTGCCGGGTTAAGTGGGGTACCATTACTATCTCAAAGTCTGTATAAGGACTAGCGTTGCACAGCTACCGGTAATTTACCAAAGTTCCCGGAATATTCAGGAATTCTGGTCATTAACAGAAAATCTATCATAACTTTGGTAATTTATACTTGAATAACTTTTAAAAACGTTATTCATATATAGTATTCATTTGTTCTATCTGTGTCCATATTGTCAATGAGTTTCTAATATATAGACCATATGGTTCAAGAATAAATAGCCTAATTAATGAAAAAAGCATCTAATCAATAATTGCATTATTTTCAATGAACTCTGCAACTTTTCCAACTATTGACTGTGTTCACAACTGCCACCAGTTTGACAGCAGAACATTGACAACAAATACATATTGACATGGTGAAATAAAGTGTGTAGAAAGGGTATTTCATGCTGAAACCCTCATATCAAATGTCAATGGTTTTCACTAAATTGATGGTTTGTAAATTTAGGATAATGTTTTACAGCTCTGGCATTATATATTTTTGTTATTTTAAAATAATATTATTTAATTATTTCATATATTTTGCATGTGATAAGGCAACACAGAGGGCCAGAGATTATTACAGACACCAGTAATAAATCCTCCTTTTGCAACCCTAATAAGGACTGATATTCGTCATATAAATTAACATACACACATGAAAATATATTATGCCCATCCAGACTGCTTGATATGCAAAAATATAAGCCATCTCTGTACATCATAGCCACAATAATCTGTTGAGGAGAAGAAGTGCTTTTTTGCTTAAGGAATGGAAAAAACATGGCGGTCAGTAAGTGAATTAAATGGTGCAGAAAAGTGGGACAAACTGATGCCAAATGTTTTGTGGAGAAAGAAGAGAAAGCTGTCCTTCATTGGTCTCCGAGGACAACCCAAAGGACAGCTCCATAGAGGACGGAGACATGAAGGGCCACAGCTGCCACCAGGGTGCAAATGGCATTGGAAGTGTTTGTCAGATGTACTTGTGTCACGGGAGCATCCTTATGATGGAGAATTTCATGCTTCTCAAACCAAAGCTTCTCTTTCTTCTTCTTCTTCTCCCCACTCAGCTCTCACATGAAGACACACACATGCGTTTGGTTTGTACGTATAAAAAAACGCAATGCAAAATTAGGTCAGAAAACCGCTTGTTTGAACATCTATCCAGGGAGGCCTCGGGACTAGTGATTGCCTGCTATTGTTATTTGGCCCTTGTGACTTGATGAGTTACTCAGACCTCAACTCAAGTCAAACGACGTATGGCTTAGCTAGCTGCATCCCTTCGCTTCGTCTTTCTTTCCACTCACCCACGATTATACCGTGCTCCTGACGTTTGACGATGTCGAAGGAATTCTGGACATTTCCCTCCAGGATGTCGAACACGATGTCGGAGCTGATGTGGGGGGAGGAGTACGCCAGCGACATGGTTCTCAGGAAAACTATCTCTGTTGGAAGAAGATAACAATTAGAGACAAAAGAGCTTTACAGGGCTTTAAACCCTTATAATCAGGCTGGGATTGAAACGGCCAGGCTCGTGCCAACTTCTCCTTGGAGGAAGACAATTAAATGGGAGGCAGCTGAGCTCTGGGTTTATTGTGTGCAGAGGGGGTCATGACAGGAATGATGGGTGTTCAGTGCTGTTGTTCAGTTGGAGGCCTGCAAGTCCTAAACACCCCGATGAGGAGCTTATGAGAAACAACAAGGACTTAGCTTCCCATGAAGTTGAGGATGAGTGTGTCTGAAACATGGACCACATGTAGGACTAAGTTTGTCTCGGTTTGTATGGGTGTGATTACAGTGGTCAGTCAGTCAGATCCATAAAAAATGTGACACTTAGACATTGGTTTTGGGCTAGCGGCTTGGCAATACTTAATGGTGTTACCAGTACACCAACCTTGTCCCCCAGGGTTTGAATGCACACAGCTCATATATATATATTGAAAGTTAAGGAGGAAGTGTCTGATGCACGGATTACCACTACACTGTCAACAACACTCTTAAAGAGCCACTAATGTTGCCCATTAGAGAAATGAGATTTCAGTCTTGGAGGTGTGTTTTCTGACCGATTCCGCATTTGGTTAATGATGTTTGTCCCCCATGAGACCCTGTAGACGAGGAAGCCTATTTCACTTTCTCAAAATCCCCAGAATCAATCTAAGAAATCTTAAGAAATCTGTTATAAATGTTTACGGTTTTGCTGAGGATGTTCTAGTTGTGCAATTTTACATCTAACTAAGGGGTTTGGTGCAGTATTTCTCAATTTTACATCTAACTAAGGTGTTTGGTGAAGTATTTCTCAATTTTACATCCAGCTAAGGTGTTTGGTGTAATATTTCTCAATTTTACATCTAAGGTGTTTGGTGCAGTATTTATCAATTTTACATCTAACTAAGGTGTTTGGTACAATAACTGTTTCTGACTCATAATGATGTCACATAGGTTGTTTTCAAAGGAATTAGTTGATTTTTAAAGGCAGTTGCTCTTTAAGCGTTAGCTGATTTTGGGCAAGTAAGTAAGTAGCCTTGCAAGAGCCTTGGATTTGGGCTCATAGGAGCAGGAGCCTATCTCCTCATTATGTAGCGCGAGGCAGCTTGATGTATAAGCACACCACCTGGACAGGAGGCTAGTCTATCACAGGCTTTTTTGGGCAAGAGATTTTGGACAACAAGGTAATATAAAAAGGAATATACTTACAAGTATGTTTTCACATAACATGCTGGCAGTGAAAAAAAAGTGTGTTGTAATCTAAATAAGTGCATGAGAGATCACCCCCTACCTTCAGGCCTGGTGAACTCCCTGAAGGTAGGCATGGAGATGACAGTGTGGGAGACGGAGTGTACAGGGTCCAGGACACAGCTGATGTCATTGGGCTGGCACGATTTCACACAGCGGACGGTGTCTGAGCGCTCGACCCTTGCCCTGCTGAGAGAGGACACACACACACACACACACACACACACACACAACCTCTGACCTTTAGGGAGAGATTATAAAAAGCCTAAGGCACAAACTGCCTTCAGTTCCCCCCTGAAGCTCAAATGACAGGGCATCCTATTCCAAGGGAGAAGTGCACTGCACAATCAAGAACTCAGCAGACCCTGTGAAACAACCGCTACACAAACACGATGTGTCCAACTACAGCGGGGATGCTGGGTAAAGTATTCTACATCAAAAACATCGGTACTGTATGTGGCTAGCAAGAATGATAAAAGAACGACAGCCAAAGATCACACAGTAGCCAGAGTGTAGCTGGCTAGTGGAGGCTCTGGTAGGCATTGATGGTTTGGTTTCTGATGCACTGGTTGTGTTGTGTGGGGAGAAGTGAAATATGAAATACTATGAGGAGATGGGAGAATGATGCATGAGTTGCTCGCAGCAAAATATTTGGATTTGTTGAGCGTGTCCCCGGCTTCATATCAGATAATCTCTTGAGGAGAATTTATGGGACGAGGGGGGTTCTAAAATTCTCCTAAATTGTGAAGAACATGACTAGACAACTCCCCAAGCGCTCCGAGCTGCTCTCATCCCATTATTTAAGACTCTGTTTATTTCACAATCTAATCAGTAGCAGCTTAGGGTGAGGGGAGACCTCGCTGAAACAAATGCCACCCACCCACATGCCTACAGCAACAGGGCTGCTACGCTGCCAGGAACCTGTCTTGGAATCTGAGAGGAACTGCTTCTCAGCAGGCTTTCACCCACAAGCACCAGGGACAGAGACCCCTATTTAAATCATCAATGCCCTGGGGGAGGTCCTGGTTACGAAACATATCAAGACAAATTCTACAACTCAACGTCAGCCATAATCTCCTCTGCTTGGTGGGGATGTGCCATGCTCTACCGAACGAACTCTGCTTCTCCACGAGCCTATTCTAAAAAACAAGATACCATACATGCAGCTTATACAGTTGATAATGTCTGGTGTGGATGGGCTTCAAATGGAAGGTTATGCAAGGTAATGCCAACAGACAAGTAGCTGGCCAGTGCATACATGATTTGGCTCTGGTTCCCAAGAGTACCATGTATAGGGTCCAGTGAACGTCCACCACTGCTCCAGTGTAATGTATAATACAGCTACATCATGCCTCTCTGTCCCTCCTCGTGGGTCCTATAGGCTGCAGCTCAACCCCAGGCCAGAACCCCAGGCCAGAACCCCAGGCCAGAACCCGGCTCGGGTTGCACAGCTCCTTTCATGGAGAGAGGGGAAAAGCCCCTGACAAAAAGTCAAGCCGCCATTGGGTAGGGGCTTGTAATTAGCAATTAACGCCAGCGTACAGGTTTTGCTTTGGTTCAGGCCAAAGCCGCAAATGTTCTTCTAGTTTATAATACCTCAGCCTGCAGCAGCAGCAGCAAGAGGAGAGAGCAGGCCCTGGAGGATGGGGTGAACGCTCTGCTCCGCTAGGCCACAAAGTGAATTTACAAGATTATAATGACCCAGGGTGAACTGGCCCTCACACAGAGCAGGGTACATCAAAGACTAGACAGCAAGTAGAAAGAAGGGCTAATTATGCCCTTTGTGTGTGTGGGGGGGGGCTTGTATTCCCCTGTCCTCTCATCTCTCTTCACCTCACGTGGCCGAGAGAGACGCAGCCCTACAGAAAAAACAACAATACTTCTAGACCAGAAAGAAAAACAGACTGTTGGATGGAATGGAAGTCCTCTGGTCAAGCGCTGCAAAGTCCTTTTATTTTTTGGGTAATTATTATTTATAGTCAGTAGATTGATAACGCCCCAACACAAACACTGCAGGGCATCATTCATTCTTCGAGCGGTGATGTTGCTCCGCCACAAATTGTTCAGACCACCGGCCAGAACCCAGATCCCCATAACTCACTGTCAGAGTAGAGAAAAAAACAAATTGTTCTTTACAGATGTATGACCTTCATTTGAGCCAGTTTGCTACAGAAGGAAACTAATCTTGCAGCAACAGGAAATGTGAATTATTTTGTGGATTATAATTAATGGACATTTTTGAAGAGGTTGATACATTTTTCACAAGGAAAATTCAAGTCTGAAATCTCAAAGTGGAAATTACAAACTTCAGAAGCCTTTTTAAACCTCAAATACACTACAGGTTTTACATTTCCTGAGTTACAGGAAAGTTCTCCTGCAACAGGGTGATCAAATTAAGATACTACATCTGTAGCTGTGCACAGACCACCATGTTTTATTTTATGGATGTCCCGACTAGACAGGTGCATCCTTACTGCCCTGACAGGTCGGGAGGAACCTGGGACCCATGGTTAAATTTACAGTTATTGTAAGCAGCAGCCCAGGCAGGCTCTGACTAGTGGCCTAACAGCATGTTTCGGCTATTTATACTCTATCTCTGTGCCTTGCATATTTCCTAGTCTTCCACGACTGCATCCCATTGCCTGTCACTTACTCTGGCTTGCCTTTGAGTCACTGTCTGCTTGATTTTACACCCGCAGTATGCAGTGGAATATGTGCATTTCACATTATTACTAAAATATCAAGTAGGCTAGGTCAGGATGTGAGACCACATTAGAAGGATGTGGATCCACCAAATTAACTTCTTCCACCAAATCAACTATGACTTGACAGTACTAATATGCTGTTTAAAATGCTATTTAATATGCTATTTAAAACACTGATACTCACCTACTGGAATATCCCAGTTCTATTCAAGAGATGTACCTATGCCACTGAAAATATGTTTTCACAAACCACATAAACTTACCCCAAACATGAAGTGCATACATGCTTTACAGGTCATAGTTCCCCCAGCTATGTAATATTCAAATAAAAAATTAGATCTCTGGTGCTGTCCACAAAACATATGTTCAAAAAAATATATCCGGATTGAACGTCTATTGTGTCTATTCCAATTTTAATAGAAAACATTTCATTAAACAAATCAACCATAAGATACTGTAGGACTCCAGACTACACCATTACTACAGTCTACAGTAATCAATAGGCATCCCCAGGCCACTACCTCAATACCCTGCCCTAGAGTGCCACCTAGCTGCTATTCAAACGCCGTACCTCCAAGTGAGTACATTACATTTGGCCTATTTTGCGGGGCTATACTTAGCTACAGTAATCACAAAAACTACAATAAGACCAAAAACAAGGAGACAAATTACAGAAAATGCTGCTTCTGGTCTATGTCAACTGTGTTTGTGCTTGCTTATCATGGCAGTGTTTGCTCTTTTTTGGCTGTTATTGTTGTTGCCGTATTCTTGTTGCTATATGCTACTACCCTCTACTCAGGGATGGCGTTATATGGTATGATGGGCTGCTCCTGGACAACAAACACCAGGACTTTGGCTAGGTAGGTGCTGGTGGTGCCGTAACGCAGCAGTCTCATCTCCAGAGACAGCTCAAAGTCCTGCGGCTCAGTGATGGGCCGCGTCACAGCCATCTCGCCACCAGAGGGCACTCTCTGCATGCTGAAGAAGTCGCCCTTGTTGCCGCCGACGATGGCAATCTGGACATGGTCTCCGGGCACGGTGTTGGACGGGCCCATGCGGAAGACGTTGGTGGGCACGGGGATGTTGGTGGGGAAGGTGAGGTGGTAGTAGGTTATTCTCAGAGGCGAGGCCAGGCACTCGCTAGTCTGATTGCAAAGCAAGCGTTCACAACGACTGTAAGGAGAGACAGGGGCCAGAGACAGGACAGGACAAGACAAAGACGGACAGATAGAACAAACAGAGAACAAAAGAGAGGTATAAGTTTGATTTGCCGTGCATGGCATGCTGCTAGCTGGGTGGGGCTAGGTGGGTAGGGACAAAGTCAGCCTCATGTGTTTCTGTGGACCAGCATGTGTCACACTGCCCCCTGTAGGGTCATGCAAGAACATCTCAAGGAAAGGATTACATTTTGTCATTCGACTGCCTGCACAGAACATGCTTTGACTGAACCCTACAACTGAAGCCATTAAGAGTCAACATTGGGCATGCACAGCTTCAATACAGAGGTAGGGGATATTTTTCCTTTCACATTGCGGAGCCAGGCCAGCCCAGTAATGCTCGCCTTGACTGCACTCTGTTTGGCTCAGTAGTGTGAAGAGAGTTGTTCTCCTGATTAACAAGGAGTTACATAAAGTCATCCGCCTTGGTCAATGACAACTTAACTGAGAACTCCATACCTGGCGACCTTGGGATACTGTGAACTAAAAACAGGTATACCGTATAGCCCCAGTACTTGAGAGACAGTCCTCAGGTAGGTAGGTAGGTAGGTACTCACTTCTCTCCTGCTCGGCGATAGTTTGGCGGACACTCGAAGGACAAGCATCTGAATCCACCCTGTACATTGAAGCAGCTCTCTGTCTCAGAGCAGGTGTGTGTCCCTGTCACACACTCATCAACATCTGGACAGGAAGACAAATGAATCAATTCAGAACCACAAACATTTTAAATCCTATATATTAAACATGAAACCTAGGTTCAAACCTCGGTCTACTCGGGGAGATAATGCAAGTCTTCAGGTATGAGGCAAGGTTACTCATTACGGAAGTGTGGTTCACAGAATCATAACTGTTACATTTTATTCACTCCGCAGACGCTCTTATCCAGAGCAACTTACAGGAGCAATTAGGGTTATGTTGCTTGCTCAAGTGTACATAGGGTACATCGACATATTTTTCACCTAGGGATTCAAACCAGCAACCTTTCAGTTACTGGCCCAATGCTCTTAACCGCTAGGCTAGCTGCCATCTTTACTGGTATTTGTCTTCTGATCTGAAGAATGACCATAACCCCCATGCTGAGGACCCCTACATCCCCATAAGGAGCGAGGACTTACCCTGGCAGCTGCGTCCATTGGGGGCCAGAGTATAGCCGGTGGCGGGGCAGTTGCAGTTGAAGCTCCCGGGGGTGTTGTGGCAGCGGTAGGAGCAGATGTGACCCCCGGTGGGCAAGGCACACTCATCAATGTCTGGAGACAAGGTGAAAGATCAGAGGTCAAACAATAGAGGATGTAAAGGGTACTGGAAGTAAAATTAAATAATACCTGTGTAATGGGGCTCCTGATTAGGTTACACCATAGGCTATGGCTCATTAGATGCATTTTAGCGTCTCCTACCTTCACAGTTGATGCCATCCCTGTCACTGAGCTGGTAGCCACGGCGACAGTAGCACTGGTAGGAGCCGTACACGTTGGCACACTCTTGACTGCAAGGGCTGCTCTCACATTCGTTTAGATCTACACACAACAATGTAACTCAGTTAGATAAAACTAGTCATCTATACACAGGAGAGAGACAAAGAAAGAGAGAGAGAGAGCGAGAGCGAGAGAGAGAGTGAGAGAGAGAGAGACAAAGAGAGAGAGAGAGACAAAGAGAGAGACAAAGTGAGAGAGACAAAGAGATAGAGAGAGAGAGAGCGAGAGAGAGAGAGAGAGAGAGAGAGAGAGAGAGAGAGAGAGAGAGAGAGAATACATCTATTAAACACGTGACCACAAACTTCAGTAAGGCAAAACAAGAGATGGCCAATGAGAGAAGCTCAGATTTAAACAACTCTTAACATTGGAAGGCTGCCTTACCATCACAGTTCCTGCCGTCGCTGGCCAGCTTGAAGCCTTGGGTGCAGCTGCACTTATAGGACCCCACGGCATTCTCACACTTGTGGGCACAGAGGCGCGCAGGGTAGTGCCTGCACTCATTGATATCTAAGAAGAAAGAAAGGGAAGAAGAAAAGGACACTAAGTTGAATATCTACAGCAGGGTTCCCCAACTGGCAGTTCATTTTTTAAATATTTTTTTAACCCTTTGTCATAAGACCTACATAACGCTGTGATTACGATGACATACCAGATGTCATAAACAGTCACGACTGTTGGTGTCCTGCTTATGTCAACTGACACGACACTGTCCTGTAACTACTAGGTAACTACAAGGAGTAGGAAGTCAGTGTGTACCTTCGCAGATGCGGCTGATGCTGTTGAAGATGAAGCCAATCTTACACTCACAACGGAACGATCCTACCAGGTTGATACAGCCGTGGCCTGCACACGCTCCATCAGGACCTTTACACTCATCAATATCTACACCAGGGCAGAGAGAGAGACCACCAGATATTACAGGAAGAAAAAAAACACATCGGTATGCAGAGGGATAGCGAGGCCACGAGAAATACATGGAAATGTAGGCTACAGTGTCAGGTTCCTAATGCTAATCAAAAGAGGTGAACGTGGTAGAGAAGCACATCCATCAGTGCTGCGGTGGTTCCAGGGGATGTTCAGGCTGTCTACTATAGCCCAGGACAGGGACCTTCTGGGGGCCTTATGCCCAGACTGGGGCGATGAGGCCTCAGTGAGGCCGTACGTACCCACGCAGCGGTTGCCGTTGTCGTTTAGGTGGTATCCCCGGCCACAGTTGACAGAGTTCCTCTGGCAGGTGAAGGAGCCCACCGTGTTCATACACGACTGGCCAGGGTGGCAAGGCCCAGTCTGGGCCAGACACTCATTGATGTCTGGGGTAGAGGTCAGAGGTTATACATATGTCATGTACAGTTGAAGTCGGAAGATTACATACACCTTAGTTAAATACATTTAAACTCAGTTTTTCACAATTCCTGACATTTAATCCTAGTAAGAAATCCCTGTCTTAGGTTAGGTAGGATCACCACTTTACTTTAAGAATGTGAAATGTCAGAATAATAGTAGAGAGAATGAATTATTTCAGCTTTTATTTCTTTCATCACATTCCCAGTGGGTCAATTAGTATTTGGTAGCATTGCCTTTAAATTGTTTAACTTGGGTCAAACGTTTCGGGTAGCCCTCCACAAGCTTTCCATAATAATTTGGGTGAATTTTGCCCCATTCCTCCTGACAGAGCTGGTGTAACTGAGTCAGGTTTGTAGACCTCCTTGCTTGCACACGCTTTTTCAGTTCTGCCCACAAATGTTCTATAGGATTGAGGTCAGGACTTACTGATGGCCACTCCAATACCTTGACTTTGTTGTCCTTAAGCCATTTTGCCACACTTTTGGAAGTATGCTTGGGGTCATTGTCCATTTGGAAGACCCATTTACGACCAAGCTTTAACTTCCTGACGGATGTCTTGAGATGTTGCTTCAATATATCCACATCATTTTCCTTCCTCATGATGCCAACTATTTTGTGAAGTGCACCAGTCCCTCCTGCAGCAAAGCACCTCTACAACATGATGCTGCCACCCCCGTGCTTCACGGGTGGGATGTTCTTCGGCTTGCAAGCCTCCCCCTTTTTCCTCCAAACATAACGATGGTCATTATGGCCAAACAATTTTTGTTTCATCAGACCAGAGGACATTTCTCCAAAAAGTACGATCTTTGTCCCCATGTGCAGTTGCCAACCGTAGTCTGGCTTTTTTATGGCGGTTTTGGAGCAGTGGCTTCTTCCTTGCTGAGCGGCCTTTCAGGTTATGTCGATATAGGACTCGTTTTACTGTGGATATAGATACTTTTGTACCTGTTTCCTCCAGCATCTTCATAAGGTCCTTTGCTGTTGTTCTGGGATTGATTTGCACTTTTCGCACCAAAGTACGTTCATCTCTAGGAGGCAGAACACGTCTCCTTCCTGAGCGGTATGACAGCTGCGTGGTCCCATGGTGTTTATACTTGCATACTATTGTTTGTACAGATGAACATGGTACCTTCAGACGTTTGGAAATTGCTCCCAAGGATGAACCAGACTTGTGGTGGTCTACAAATTTTTCTGAGGGTGTTATCTTTAGATTTTCCCATGATGTCAAGCAAAGAGGCACTGAGTTTGAAGGTAGGCCTTGAAATACATTCACAGGTACACCTCCAACAGACTGAAATTATGTCAATTAGCCTATCAGAAGCTTCTAAAGCCATGACATAATTTTCTGGAATTTTCCAAGCTGTTTAAAGGCACAGTCAACTTAGTGTATGTAAACTTCTGACCCACTGGAATTGTGAGTCAGTAAATTATGAGTGAAATAATCTGTCTGTAAACAATTTTTGGAAAGATTACTTGTGTCATGCACAAAGTAGATTTCCTAACCGACTTGCCAAAACTATAGTTTGTTAACAAGACATTTGTGGAGTGGTTGAAAAACGAGTTTTAATGACCCCAACCTAAGTGTATGTAAACTTCCGACCTCAACTGTATGTATGTATGTCGGAGGACCCTGTGGACTGTACTTTGAAGTTACTGTGTTTGGGGGTATATGTGGGATGGATGGGGTGATGTGCTGTCTTGGTGATGTGTTGCCATGGTAACGGGGTTCTGATGCTCACCGATGCAGCTGCCCAGGGCATCCTGGATGTATCCATCGCCACACTGGTTCTTGGGCCGACAGCGGAATGACCCCTGAGTGTTCTGACACATAAAGTCCGGGGCGCAGTTGTGGGTGCCCGACTCACACTCGTCAATGTCTGGGGGAAGAAGACATGTGGTACGAAAGCATCAGCAGATTTACATCATATTAAAATGTGTGTGATTCAAATGTATTCTTATAAATACTCAACAATAGCTTCATAGTCAAAGTCAGACGTACTGTAGATCAGATAGATAGATAGATAGATAGATAGATAGATAGATAGATAGATAGATAGATAGATAGATAGATAGATAGATAGATAGATAGATAGATAGATAGATAGATAGATAGATAGATAGATAGATAGATAGATAGATAGATAGCTGGATGGACGGACGGGCGACAGATAGATAAAGTCTCTATACAGTTTATCATGGATGTATGAATCATACATATGATCTTTACATGTTCCCTCTCCCCTGTAGGAGGCGTTGTGTTGCAACCTCTGACCTTTGCAGTTGTTGCTGTCGGTAAGCTCGTAACCGGTACCACAGCTGACCTCTCTTTGGCAACGAAATGACCCCAGCGTGTTGATGCAGCGCTCGCCTCCTCGGCAGTTACTGGCACCCAGCAGGCACTCGTTTATATCTGAGAGAGAGAGGGAGGGAGAGAAGGAGAGAGGAAGAGGAGAGGATAATATGGAAGGCGTATCTAAGAAGTAAGATATCCTAGTCCTGTGGAGATGCTAGACAGATAGGGATTTATTCCAACTCATTTACTATTCAACAAGATATGGCTGCTGCCTCCTGTCCACTCACCTTCACAGTTCTTCCCATCTGGTTTGAGTTTGTAGCCTTTGAAGCAGGCACAGGTGCCGTTGCCCACACATTCCTGTGCACACTTCGCTAATCCTGTTGAGAACAGAAAATGTGCACATTAAAGTAAATAGTTTTTTCTGTTAGAGTACCTATGTTTTTGACTTTCTCTGTGAGGACAGTCAGCTAATAACATGTCACAGTAATCATTCCTAGGGGGGGCGTAACAGAAAATAATTGAGAAGCACTGCAGTAATGTGTGGAGGGGAAGTAAGTACCGTTGCTGCACTCATTCAGTAAGGGATTATCCTTGCCAGTGAGGGCCTCGTTGTCTTTGTCAGAAACTGTGGGGGATGAGAAATAACATATTGACCAGTACAAGCAAAAACTGTTTGCAAACAAAGAGTGTTGAAACTATTCATCATGACAATGGAGGTCTTTACTAAAACTACAGTAAGAGCCATGTCTCCTAATGGCCACCAGATGGCAGTGTAGCACTAGATGAAAAATAGTCCATATATCTTCTCTACTCTACTCCATCTTTCCCCTCCTCCCTACTCTCTCTATTACAACATCTCCCATTCCTCCCTCTCTCCACCCTCTCCTCTATCTCCACCCTCTCCCCTCTCTCCACCCTTTCCTCTCCCTCCACCCTCCTCTCCTTCTACCCTCCTCTCTTACCCAGAGTGTTGGTCTTCACATCAGGGGCTCCGTCATCGCAGCAGGCCCGGGACACCAGGCCACACTGGTAGCCCAGAGACAGGCTGTGGTCACAGGGCAGACCCTTCTCCTGAGCAGCCCGGCCCAGCAGACAACAGTCACAGCACATCTGGAGGGGTCAGATCATAGACATGATTACTCAATGTGTTAATATGCATCATTTGGCCAGACGGACATACAGAGGGAAACTACACCACCACTTCACAACTTCACCAATCACCATCGTCTGAAAGGGAACTGTCTGGGCTTGACTCGGGGGAGGGGTCGGGTTTCCACCAGTTACTACAGCCACAAAGTCAAAATTGGCTATATTGTAAAAATTAATCAAATCAAAACATAACTTTTTGGTCTTAATTTAAGTTTAGGGTTAGGCATAAGGTTAGCAGTGTGGTTGTGGTTAGGGTTAGGTTTAAAATCACAAATAGGCAGGGTTTATGACTTTGTGGCTGTGATAACTAGTGACGACTGAGGAGTCTAGTCTGAGTGTGTCTGTATCTTCTGTGTGTGTATGTCTTGAGGATGTCATAATGTGGGTATTGGGTGGTGGGGATGTAGTCTGGTAGTGTACTGAGAGATTTTAGAGGGAGCTAGAAAATGAGCATGCTATGGTTTATCCCCCATTCTAAACTCATCCTGTACCTCTTTTCTCCCATTCATAAAATGCAGCACACCTTAATGCAATCAGCCAACACCTGCATTTCAGGGAGGTGGAGGTTCAAGTTAAGACATGTTGCTGGCTGCACTAACAACGATCTCATTCTTCTGGGCAAATGTACTGTGGATCCCTTGGCAAAGCTCTGCAAGGGTCTTGACTGGTGCCTTGATGTGCTGTAGTATGTTGTAGTGATATGGTAGTGTAGGATCCTGAGGAAGAAGACAGCCGGGTGTAGAGCGCCTATCTTGGCAGAGAGCCTGTAGTAGACAGTATCTTATGTGAATGTATAATCTACCTGATAGCAACAAGCTCCATTCCTCATTTCTCCCCAGAGTGACATGTTTCATCCTGCTCAACAGGATCACACACACACACACACACACACACAAGTATTTGTGCAATGTATGCACATATGCACAAACACACACACACACTCTCTCACACATACTCTCTCACAGACACACACACCTTTGCGGTCTTGGTCTCGCAGGTGCTTCCAGGAAACTGGGTGTCACAGCCCCCCTGGTCTTTGGCCATGTTGATGCCGTTGGTGCAGATGGTGTCCTCCAGTACCGTCGCGCAGCACTGCTCCTGTACTATCCTGTCAGACAGGAACAGGAAAGATACAGGGAACACAGTTTATTCTCAACTCCATCACTGGGCTCATTAGTGGAATAGAGTGCTGTCTCAAAGTGCTTCCTGTTAAGAAGAGCCCTGGGCATGCCTAATAGGGATCTATTCATAGTCCTGCCTGCTGCAGCTGCTGTACGTGGTTGAGTGATAAAGGAAGACCCTGTGTGAGCTCAAGGTGGATAAAAAGTTGTTTATGTATAAAATCTTCAATTTAACAGTTTGGTAAATGCACCACTGTGTCACGACTTCTTCCGAAGTCGGTCCCTCTCCTTGTTCGGGCAGCGATCGGCGGTCGACGTCACCGGTCTTCTAGCCATCGCCTCTCCACCTTTCATTTTCCATTTGTTTTGTCTTGTTTTCCCGCACACCTGGTTCACATTCCCTCATCAGACTAAATGTATATTACCCTCTGTTTCCCCCATGTCAGTGTGTGGAATTGTTCTTTGTGTAGGGTGTTACGCTACAGGCTGGCTTGCGCTAGGTTTGTTTCAAACCTAGGTTTATTTGTTTTGTTTAATCCAGTTCATGTTACCGTGGTTGTGCTTTGTGCTGCCTCGCCTGTGCCTTTGGGCCAGGGTGTATATTAAAGTTCTCCTGTTATCACCCATCTCTGCTCTCCTGTACCTGCGCCTGACTTCCCGGCAACCAGTCACTCACCCCGTTACACACTGCCTTCATTTGGCTTACCACACACCCACTGTTATGGGTGCAGTGAAGCCAACTTAAGAATCGATTATTTACTGTGACTATTTTAACCAACCCACCTCCCCATTGGATGTTCCTCCCCTGATCGACACAGAGGGGTGCAGAGCTGCAACACTTCCTGGATAAGGTTTGAACATTTTTACTTTCCCAAAATTCCCAGGTTTTCCAGAAATCCTGGTTGGATTTTGCATCCCTATTTCCTGGACAACATTACTGGAATTACATTCCTCTGGGGGATGGCCAGGCTGAGTCTGGAGTGGAACCAGCCTATCTAGGATGCCTGAGCACTTCCAGACAGTTGGAGGACCAGTGATATCCACCTCTCTGACCAGTCTGTCCAGTTGGAGTGGCTTGATTAGCCGTTTTACAGTAAAACCAGAAACGGTTGTTGTACTGCAGACAAAAAGCTGCTGTAAATAATCAGATCTGAAATGAGAGTGAGTGCAGGCAGCACACCTCTTTACTGTAGACAAGCTTTATCAGACCATCAACAGTCTGGGGTTGCTATGCTTTGCCTTCAATGGTCTGCTCCTCTGAGGGAATTTAATAAGTTAAGGGCTGTTTGTGTTTGTCTGTATCTCTATCTGGTCTGTTTCTGGTCTGTCTGGTCTGTCTCTGGTCTGTCTGGTCTGTCTCTCTGTCTGGTTTGTCTCTGGTCTGTTTCTCTGTCTTTGGTCTGTCTGTCTGTCTGTCTGTCTGTCTGGTTGTCTCTGGTCTGTCTGGTCTGTCTGGTCTCTCTCTCTGTCTGGTTTGTCTCTGGTCTGTCTCTCTGTCTTTGGTCTGTCTGTCTGTCTTTCTGTCTGGTTGTCCCTGGTCTGTCTGGTCTGTCTCTGGTCTGTCTGGTCTGTCTCTGGTCTGTCTGTCTGTCTCTGGTCTGTCTGTATGTCTGTCTGGTCCGTCTGTCTAGCTGTCCTGTCTGTCTGTCTGTCTGTCTGTCTGTCTGTCTGTCTGTCTGTCTGTCTGTCTGTCTGTCTGTCTGTCTGTCTGTCTGTCTGTCTGTCTGTCTGTCTGTCTGTCTGTCTGTCTGTGGTCTGTCTGGTCTGTCTCTGGTCTGTCTGTCTTTCTGTCTGTCTGGTCCGTCTGTCTATCTATCTGTCCGGTCTGTCTCTGTTCTGTCTGGTTTCTCTGGTCTGTCTGTCCTGTCTCTGGTCTGTCTGTCTGTCTGTCTGTCTGTCTGTCTGTCTGTCTGTCTGTCTGTCTGTCTGTCTGTCTGTCTGTCTGTCTGTCTGTCTGTCTGTCTGTCTGTCTGGTCTGTTTGGTCTGTCTGTAGGGAGGGAGTGAAATCCATTGTCTGTTTTACGAGTTTGAGTGTATATACAGTACTGTACAGCACTTAGATCCCCTCTCTACTCCACTCCTGTAACTGGCTCCATGTCTTTATCAAACCTCTTACCAGAAATGATCTCTTTTTCCTTATAAACTACAACCACACTCACGCCGCCTCCGCAGGACCTTTTAAGGGCACAACCAGGCTCCTGTTTTTCTTTTCTCTTCTTCTCTTTTTTCAGTGTCTGAAATAATCCCTCTGATTTCCTGTTCTTCCCCCTCTCCAGTCCTCTCTTTGAGTATAGTTTCACCTCAGTGGTATTTCCTGGATTTGGCAATACCCCCTCTCTCTAAACCCTAAACCCAACCCACCACTCAACCAAAAACCCTCACCCTTCCCCCCTCACTCTATAATTTGAACAAATTCTCTATCACTTGGGTAGCCAATGTAAATACATGTGCCACCAGAGAGCAGATTGAGCAACAGATCTCCTCCTTATCGGGCTTGAACCTGTGGCAACACACCTTCTAATATTACTACCAGAGCTGTTATTACTGTCATTATTACTAGTGTAATGTACCCTGCTCTCACATCAACTCAATAATGTGGCTGGGGATTTATGACCGGGGGTAAGGTAAAGTCATCTCACATTATGGCCTACCACGATACATATTGCCCTATAGTCTATCTTTACAGCTTTAAATTAACCCATGGGACTAATACTGAGGAAAGCACTTCCCACTATGGGCACAGAGGTAAGACCATAGAAATACAATCCATGTTCTATCTATTGTAATCATTACATTTCTATGGCTAAGAGAGCCCAGTAAGTACAGTAGTGGGGCCGCAATCACCTGCATGTTGTGGACTCGGAGATGAGAGGGAGGGCTGTGCAGTCCTGGTTATCAATGCCTCGGTCCCGACCATCCTTACAGCACTCCTCTATTGACATCTGCTTTCCACCTGTGGTTGGACAAAACCACAAACAAACAGTGGGTTATAGGCTTATGTTGTGTGCTGTGACTGGCCCTAGTGAAGAGTGGGGTGGCAGGTAGCCGAGCATTGGGCGGTTGCTGGTTTGAATCCCCGAGCTGACTTGGTGAAAAATCTGTCAATGTGTCCTTGAGCAAGGCACTTAACCCTAATTGCTCATGTAAGTTCTTCTGGACAAGAGTGTCTGTTAAAATGTAATGTAGCAGATTGCTTCAGTGTGGGAAATCTAGAGACCCCAAATGGGGTGTGACTATAGCTGTTCTATGTCTATTGTTTTTGCCTGCTGAGAGCTAACGACTTCAGGGCCCAGGCAAGGTAACTCATAACGCGCAGAACCACCTTCCATGTTACATAAGGTAACAGTCAATCTAAGGGATAACAAACTCTCTAACATTACTTAGAACTACACTGATAGAGCAGAATACATGGAGGTTTCAAGTCCTGTTTAGCATACAATGGAGTCTATTCTCTTGCATGAACAATACAACATTATTTAGAATGATTATGCAAAGCATGTTTACCAAACGTGCAAAACTCTTAGCCAAACAAAAATATATTGTTTTACCCAAGTCCACTCACACTCCCCAACTATTAACAATGTGTCTTCCAAGTGATTGAAAATGAAATTCAGAGCTGTTATAGGAATGTTTTGCCAGCGATACTGAATGATGGATATGTTGTGTAGAAATAAGAGAGGCTTTACGACTGGAGCTGAACCAACTCCATGGCGCTCCGTCTGTTTTTTTCATGTGGATTAAAGAGCTCGGAATGCCTCAACTCTGTAAACAATTCAGCCATCGCAATCAGATCAAATACATTCATTTCCATGTGGTTACTGTGATTTGCCAAACGTGAAATAACTCTGGCAGGTTGGCTGGTCCTTTCTTGCCTTAGGCATAAACAAAGCTCTGCCTGCCAAATTGGTACTATCGATATAAATCCTCCAGAAGAACACTCAAAGTAAAGTCATCTTAGTTCATCCAATAAACCTGCTGTTGATTCGTAGCCTAGTCGGAGACTAGAGGAATAATAGTGAATACAACAACTGAAAATAATAACAGACATCGTAGAGGATCATAGGCATGTCTAACTTCTAATTCTAGCTTGGCAGACGAGTCAACAAAATAGGATCCGAAGTTTCAACTAAGGGAGGATGTGTCACCTTTAATTTATAGTTCCATAAAAAAGTAATAAAATAACAATTTAGAGTTCCAATTATTTCTGCCAGAGGAGCTAGGGAACTTGTTTTATATCTTTGAATATGGGAAGTACAGATACGGGCCAAAGGTGTGAATAAAAAGTTACTTAATGTAAAAAGAATATGGTCATTTATGCGAAAGAAATCACAAAACAGTCAACATTGACCCTGAGAGAAACAGATATGAAAGTTAATTTGGGCAGATTCATGAAAAGTAGTTAAATTATGTAGCAACCATGCAGATAACTTATGCTGAAAATCAAGAGTAAAGTGTATCATCAAACAAATACAGACTAGATAGTCAAGATGGATTATCATGCCAACAAACACTATTTTGCTGACTCATTGAACGAGCTTGTTGTGACCAGCTAGACTAACATCTGCAGCAGTCGAGCTCCTCATCCCACCATGTCCTAACTGAGTCATAACCCACTGGTCTCAGACGTCAGTCCAACGTTTTGATTTACATTCACTAAGGTGAATTCAACATGAAATCAAATCAAAATGTCACCATGTCATTGGATTTAGGTTCAAAGTTGGGTGGGAAAAAGTCTAAATTCCCTTATCTTGATGACTTTTTTCAAATCCAATCAGTTTTCCCACGTTGATTCAATGTCATCACAGAAATTTGGGGTTGAAATTTTGTGAAATCAACATTGATTCAAACAGTTCTTGTCCAGTGGGAAAGCGTTTAGTAAAATACTTCACATGGGCCTCTGACTAGACTAGTGCCACTCTCTTCAACAGTGATAAAGCCTATCTCAGCTTTCATCTGAGGGCTGAAACCAACACCAGGATGCTCTTGGAGAGTGACAAAAGTGTTTCTTGGAGAGAGAACTTAGTTACGCATATAAAAGTGAAGGAAATACATTAGCTGGAAGAGCGGGGAATAGTAGGAATGGTCAAAACCTCCTGTGGTGAACAATTCTCCCTGCTCGGCTGCCCCACAGGCCAGTTTTGGCCGGTTTGGCCTTTTTTCTTTTTCTTGACCATTACCACTGGCATTAAGTGACTTCTCATTGCCAAAACACCCTGGAAGCTGGGACCCTCACTATGTCTTTAGAAAGAGCAGACAAACCCCCAGAATGCATCTCGCCAGCTCCCACAAAGCTCCATGAGGTTCCCTTCCCAGCTCAGAGGAGGCATAGCATGAGAATGTCATAGAATCTCCGTTTCATCTGATGGGAAGAGGTGGTCACATGCCTCTCACTTCCTGCAGTTCTGGTGTATTCTCCCTCCACTCTATACTGATAACTAATCCCAACCCACAGTGCATGACAGGACCATTCCATAGCCACCACAGTCCGCAGCCTGCCCCCTTTCCCAACTAATTGAATGAGCAGAGCGTCTTATATCTACCCTCTATTATTGTATCAAACGAGGCAAACCCAGCGGTTGCAGAGGAGATCTAGCAGTCTACTAGCCTGCCTGTCCGTATGATGCATTGTCTGCCTGCATAAAAGGCTGATTTCCATCTTGGAATGTGGTGCTGGTGGTGAAGGCTGTCATGACAGAGAGAGAGAGAGAGAGAGAGAGAGAGAGAGCGAGAGAGAGAGAGAGCGTCTAGACTCCTCATGTAAACGCTGCTTAATGAGCTCAGTGGAGCCCCAGTCCCTCAGCCCACAACAATGGCCCATCAGACAGAGCCAGACATTGCATCAGAACAGTCCACTTCCATGGGCCACATCCTTTAACTAACACACTTTAGTCAGTTTACCTAATGGCATCGTAGTTACACAAATGACCTTATAAGTGCTGAGAACCTGTCACAAAAGTCTGTCATTGACACATTTCACTCAACCTAATACGTATTTGGCTGATGGTGGAGTCTATGATGGTTGAGCTGATACAAAAATGTCTGAATGAGTGATTAATGTACATGGATGTTCCATAACCTGGTCCTATGGGGCCATCTTCAGATCTTCAGTCAGTCCACTCTGACCCCATACCATGACTCTCTCCCGTGGAGCATGGAAGCTGAGAAGAGGAGCTAGGGGTGCTGATAGGTGTTGGGGGAGGGTATAGCCCCCATGCGACATGCCCAATGACATTGGATTCAATGGAGATGGGGTGATGTCAACTTCTTTCCTAGGCACACCACTGTCAGGAGCCCGGCAGGCTGTGAAAGTGGCCCCATGAGTGGAATTGGCCCCATGTGTGTCCAGTGGACCCTAATCTGGGGTATATGGGTCGTCCCAAGCTTCTGTGACTCCTGGAGGGGCCCTTAAAGGTCTAAATCAGAGCTCCTCCCCCCTGACCAGCAAACGCTCAGTGGGGTACTGCTTAAGTGCCTCCAGACTCATTTGACACACCGTCATAGTGTAAGGAGAAACCTGGCCTGCATCTGGCTGGCTGGCTGAGCATCATGCCTCTTGAGCACATCTCTGTACTGCGTATTCTAAACTTTAAAGCCTTGTTACTGTTAGATCTTGGGCAATAATTTCCTTCTGTAATATTGTAATCGGCAGGTAGTCTAGCGGTTAAGAGCGTTGGGCCAGTAACCAGAAAGCTGCTGGTTTGAATCCCTGAGCCAGCCAAATCTGTCAATGTGCCCTTGAGCAAGGCACTTAACCCTAATTGCTCCTCTAAGTCCCTCTGGATAAGAGGGATGTAAAATGTAAATAGCATACTGACCGCTCACTGATTACAAATATCAGTCCTGGCAGTAGTCTGACCAATCTCTACCAACGAAATTAGTCCATATTAAAAACTATGCACAATGCATTTCATCACTGCCAAATCACCTTAGGACAAGCTGGGAATGTTGAAACCATCCTTTAAGCTTGTAATCATGGGCAGATGTTTTACTGGCAAGATACACACAAACACACATGGCACACACACTCACAAATCAAATCAAAATCAAATGACACACACTGAACAGCATGTGACACAGTAGGCTGCATATTTGTACTGTAATATAAGTGACAAAGTGTTCATAAAATGACATGTAAAACTTAATGGAACCGTTGGTTCTCTCTAGTGGTACCCGACCTCATCTCTGTCCACACAGTGATACTGCAGTAAGGTGGTAAGCTTGAAATATCTACCATGCCTATGTGTACTTACAGGAGTATTTTGTCTACTGTATGTCTATACCAGTGGAGGCTGCTGAGGGGAGGACAGTTTATAATAATGGCTGGAATGGAGTGGATGGAATGGTATCAAAAACATTCCATTCCATCCATTATACTCCATTCCAGCCATTATTATGAGCCGTTCTCCCCTCATCAGCCTCCTTTGAGTCTATACAGTATGCGGTACATCACGCATGGGCATGGATTGATTCTCATGGCTAGAATTACATCGTGACACAGTAGGCTACTATCCTGAAGCAGAAAGGTAACTTACCTTGCCCGTTGAGAACTCCGAACAGAGAGAAAAGTAAAACTATACCGGGACCCATTGGAAGGAGGAAAGATTCTTGCTCAACTAAAGAAAGTGTACAACAGTCAGATCTGTAATATTCTGCTTTAGGTGTGAAACAACAGCACAGTTTCTCACGGACACGCAGATTTTCTAGCGAAAGGTAGACAGACTGTGAGCTCACGCTGGGCAGGAGTATGCGTGTGGGTGATGTGGCTGAATGAATCGCAGCGTGACTGTCTCGGAACGAGCGTCTAATTATCTCGCTCAGAGGGGCGGGTGGGGGCCATCGCAAGTGACGAGTAAAACTTTTTTAAATCAAAGGTTCAGAAACCCTAAATGGAGTATATTGATTTAGACATTACATTATTATACTTCCTCTTATTAACTACCAGGTTCTTATATGACACAATTACATTTAATTCAAGTCGTTTTAATGACTTCCATTAGCTAGGCCTACTGACAGATTTAAAGTAGCCCTAAATATCATTTTCTTCTTCTGACTGAATAATACGACACGTAATGGCGACATTGATTGACACTGTCCTCAGGGGCGAAAATCTGATATCAACTTTGGAGGGGACAATTACATTAAATTTTCTCAAGAGCAATTCCTGAGGGGGACACCAAAAGTAGTGCTATAACACATAGCCTACATTGTAATATGGTAAATGTATATTGAGGAACCAAAGAAATAAGGTGTTTGTCGTACTCCTAACTACCGGTACCCAAAACTACACAACTAATCACAACAGCAATACCATTGCCTTTAACAAATCTTAGTTCAGTCACCAGTTTAAGTTGAGAGTGGGGGTATCCATGGCATTTTCCAATTATGTTCCTATTTTACAAGTCAAAAAAATTGAGAACCTTTCATAATGTTGCCAAACAAAGACTCAACAAACTTACCTGAGACTCCCTGTCTCTGCCAGTCTGTACCTGCATATCTGTCCCCAACTCTGCTGTCTGTGTGCCATCTGTTGCCTGCTCTGCCTAATGACATCATTGTGAAACATTTCCATTAGAATTTAATTTCTTTCTTATGAACATTTTATCAACTAGTCTTTGAGATATTAGGCTACTAGGGTTCTTACTTTGCGTTTTGGTGTACTGAAAAATACTCTGATGTCCGTCTTTTATTTTTCTGCCATTTTTCTACCTGGCTGGCTGGCTGGCTACACACACACAGGTTATTGTAGGTTATTTACAGTAGAAGATGGGCTTCTATCATCTTATATTTTATCATTCTATTTGGGCTTCGATCTAAAAGGTAGCTAGCAAATGTGAAACGGATTAAAATGACAAGAGTTGACAGCTGTATGAGTTCACCATTTACACAACATACGCTGCAACCTTTTGTAATTTTAATAGTTTGTTTCATATTGGCTGGCTTCCAACAATAGCTGAATTTGCAAAGCTAGCGAGCACCAATTCCGTTTCAGTGGTGTTTGCTATAATCTTTGCTACCCGGGTTAAATAAAGGTGAAATAAAATAAATAAATAAAAGTTCCCTTGCGACAATTTAGCTTTTGCAACGAGACCATTAAATATATTTAAGACAATGGTAGAAGAGTTCTGTTCTGTTCAGTTTGGACTTCAGTTTATCGCTAACCTTATTGCAGGGACTTTGAAGCACTAACTTACATCATCTGCATGCTGATCTTGGAATAAATTGACGATAACAAAGATTCCATCTTTGACGAGGCCACATAAATGGAATAGGTACTAGCTAGCTTAATAGTTAATATTTGCGCGCTAGCTCTGCATATTCAGCTAGTGTGTGTGCGCGATTCACTGGATTAACCTCACGTCAGTTACGTTCATTGAGTGCCTTTCAGACAGTAGAGACGACCCCTCTGTTACCTTGCCAACTAAGGAACTGGCAGTGGATCAAAACATTGTGAGGCAAAGGGTGGGGGGGTATTTTGAAACTTAAAAACGCGCTATTAAGTGTCTATAATCAGCACAATTGCTTTCATTGCGTATTATTGATATTATTTAAATTACATAGTTATGTTTCAGTGATATATTGGGGGGACAAATCATATTTTTCCAAGGATGGGGGGGTCGTGTCCCCCCCGTCCCCCCCGGGATTTCCGCCCCTGACTGTCATCCAACCTCGTTTACTTTCATTCAGACGTCTGTCTGTGGCAGAACGATCACACTGATTACTTAAGAAGACCTGGACTCCACTCCGTAGTGATTCTGTGGTTATCTAAAAATATGTTGTGGCCATTTCCAGACTGCAATACATCAAATCTTTAGAATTTGTAGGTATATTCTTTTGTATGTTTTTTGATCTAATGCATATTCCATATTTTGCAACATTTACCGCAGACAGACTTGATATTGGAGGTTGACAAAATTGCTCCTCAGGAAAATGATTGATTTCATTGAAGCGTATGTTATTTCACCCTCTCAGACTGTCACATACGTGGGGTTTCTTTTTCACCAAATGGTGAAACAAAGCACATTCCGAAGTGGAAGAGATACTGTATATGGACTATTTCCTCTCGATCTGAACTGCCAGTGTTAGCCTACTGTTCTATAACAGCCAGGTGTTGCGTAAAGGTGGTGACCTCAATGCATGGATTGCCAATTAGCTTATAAGGGGAAAAATGCATTACATGATTATTTGATTAGTTTACATGCTAAAAAGCATAACATGTAATTGCGGCAGAGGCTTTTTTTAAGTGTGTTCACCACACATTTTCTGAATGACTAATTATTTCATTTTCCACATAATGCCTGTGGACAGCTTGCCATGGGCACTTGATTAACCACTCATTAGGTTTCCCAAACTGTTAGAGGGCACAATCCCTTTGAAAGCTACTCACACGCGCGTGAGTGCGTGCGCGCGAGCGAACATAAACATACACACACACACACACACACACACACACTCTGCCATGTGCCAAAATTTGCAAGGAGGTAAATAATTGATGGATGGCATTATAAACCTTTTATACCAAACTAAGTCTTTCTGCAAATTCAATCAGTCATCTGGCGTTGGGTATGCATGGTGAGAGAGCCAAGAGTAAACAATCATCTAATCAGAGCCATGTGTGTCCCCCCTCCCCCTCACACACACCACATCACACAGCCCCTCTAGAAACATCTCCGAGTGGCCATGCACGGCTAATACTAGCACTCTACTGGATGGGCCTCCCTGTGCTGCTAAGGCTAGTTACTATCGAAATGCTCTGGACCCTTGCTGAAATGAGGAGAGTTGGAAGTGTCAACTAAGTGCATTCTGGCACTGGGGGGGAGGGGGGGGGGTGTACACCAGTACTGTCATCTTGTAAAACAATTAGTTCTAAACAAGTATCTTAGACAGCAGGGGGAAAATATGATGAGGACCAGACTCAAACCCAGATCAGTGGGATTTATTTGAGATACTATTCAAGCAGGTAGAGTTTCATACGTTTTCAGAAGATGAGCAGGGACTCCGCTGTCCTGACATTATGGGGAAGCTTGTTCCACCATTGGGAGCTTTGACTGGGCTGAGCGGGAGCTGCCCTCCGGTAGGGGTGGGAGGGCCAAGAGATCACACACACACACACACAAACACCACTTTTCACCCTTTAACGAGAAACAGCAGCTCAGGACAAACTCAGATCTCTTAGGTAGAGGAAATTAGTGGCTGAGGTCACTTTTAAATGGTGCTAATCTTCTAGAGGGCGCTGAAGTCCTTTTGAACCACAACCAGACTTGTCTTACACTCTCCATGTCACCCAGCGTCAGGCCACTAACATATACTGTACTGTTGGTTATCTGGTCCTGCCCTTTGGGGCCCCATGTCATGATTAATTACTACAGTTAACTTATAGAGGATTAGCTATTATGCCAATATTAAACTATTCCGACTGTGATATATATATTCATCACCAATAGATTACATTTCCTTCATCCCATAAAACATGTCTTACTGTAAATGCTGAATGAATACCAAACAGACCCCAAAAAGCAATAAGAATCATAAAGTAAGATATTGGACATTGTTTATTTTACCCTGTAAACAGCTGCAAGTAAACTTGCATGCAAGAAGTATTTTTTATGAATAAAATATTTTGGTTTTCATAAGTAGCGATGGTATGAAGTCATGAGAAAACATGGCAAATGAAAGGTTATTTGGGACTGCATGAAAAACAAAATGCATTTTGTTGAATATTTACTTGCCTGGTTTAAATTAATGATCATCGTAAATATTTACATACATTGCATAAAAATCACTACAACAATGTGAAATATAAATACATGACACATTGAATGGCTCAATGACAAAACAATGAGGGAACAAAGATGAAGTTCTATTGTTGCGATTAATAAAGTAGGCCTCGTGTCATGCTACCAGCCATCACACTGTAAACTAGAGTCAAGGCTACCGTAGGCCTGAACAACTACACCTCGCACAGCTGACATGTTCATCAAACTAACACTTCATACAGTCTTGCAATAACAACTGAAATAGTCTTATGTTTTATCAGGCTGATTTGATACCTTTGACGTGTTTTCACTTTACTAACCTGGATTAACCTTGTCACAGTTCTTATTCCCCAGAAGGTACACAAACCCTGTTACAAGATCCATATCCACACAGGCTGCTGGATAATCAAACACCTTCTGTTTTCATATTTGATACTCAGGTTCTTTAGTCATAGCAACACTATATTAGTACAGCATTCATGTAAACCAGTCTTAAGCAGGTATAGTAGAAGGAGGAAAGGGTTTTGGTACCCTGCTTCACTGTTCTTTTGTGCAAAATGATTCGATCACAGAACATGGAGTATTTTGGCACATCTAAGAAAATCAGACTTTCTCAGAGAATAAGATGAATTACTAGTATAGGCTAGTACTGGCAGTGTTATTGACTGATAAAAGTTGATGAGATGACGATGTGCGCGCTTATACGGCCTCTTCCTCTCCCTTTGGTGAGCTTAGCTGAGCAGGAATAGGAGTACACAACTCCTGGGTCTCAGAGCACCTGCGCTGATGCTTTGCATGCTGGGAGCTCTCCTCATCAGTGGTTGTGGGAGGGGGAGGAGAGACGGGAGGGGTCACAGGACTGATGACCTCAGACTTGACCTTTGGAAACATTCGTTCAGGGTAGAGGAACTTCAGCTGCTCCTCAAAGAACCTCTCCAGGTTTCTCCCTGCAGTGGCAACCTCAGTGTCAGCCTGGCATGGGAGGAAAGAGATGACAGATGTATGTGGTTGTTTAACCTACCTTAGTTGAATGCACTGACTGTAGCTAATTCTGGATAAGAGCATCCACTAAAACTAACATGTAAATGACAGAAACATTGTAAAAACAGTCCATCCACACACATTAACTTCGGGTAGGGGGCAGCATTCGGAATTTTGGATGAAAAGCATGCCCAAATTAAACTGCCTGCAACTCAGGCCCAGAAGCTGGGATATGCATATAATTGGTAGATTTGGATAGAAATTTTCCAAAGTTTCCAACACTGTTAAAATAATGTCTGTGAGTATAACAGAACTGATATAGCAGGCGAAAACCGGAGGAAAATCCATCCAGGAAGTACTATTATTTTGAAAGGCTGTTTTTCCATTGAAAGCCTATCCACCATACAAAGACTTAGGACCCAGTTCACGATCTCTATGGCTTCTTCTACATGTGGCCAGTCTTTAGGCATAGTTCCAGGCTTTTACTCTGAAAAATGAGGGACACAGCACTTTCAATGAGTGGACAGTGGAAATTTCCAGACATGAAGCCAGCGAGTGATCGGGAGCGCGCCTTTCTTGTTTCTCCTTTTCTATTGATGAAGCTTTTGTCTGGTTGAAATATTATTGATTATTTATAACAAAAACAACCTGAGGATTGATTTTAAACATAGTTTGACATGTTTCTACGAACTTTCATTGTACTTTTTTTACTTTTCGTCTGGGTGTTGAGAGCGCGCTTTGTGCCTTTGGATTACTGAACTAAACGCACCTACAAAACTGAGGTTTTTGGACAAAAAGAGGGACATTATCGAACAAAACAAACATTTATTGTGTAACATGGAGTCCTGGGAGTGCCACCAGATGAAGATCATCAAATGTTAGTGATTCATTTAATCGCTATTTCTGACTTTTGTGAGTCCTCTCATTGGCTGTGAAATGTCTGTATGGTTTCTTGTGGCTAGGCGCTGTCCTAACATAATCACATAGTGTGCTTTCGCCGTAAAGCCTTTTTGAAATCGGACACTGTGGTTGGATTAACAAGAAGTTTATCATTAAAATGGTATATAATACTTGCAGGTTTGAGGAATTTTAATTTTGGATTTCTGTTGTTTGAATTTGGCGCCCTGCAATTTCACTGGCTGTTGTCGAGGTGGGACGCTAGCGTCCCAATGATACCAAAGAGGTTTTAACAGCTTAATTAACACATCTGTGTAAACTAAGATAAAAGGACTCTTCTCGAAAACGTTAGTACTGTCTAGTCTACCTCATTGAATGCTGCACAGTTCCTGAAGATGAGTCGGATGTCTGATACAAACTCAGAAGGTGTCTGGTAGCAGGGGCTCTGCCTGGATTCCAGCTTGCTCTTCACAATGGACAGAACCATCGGCGTCTTTGGGCTCTCCTGGTTCTCTGGCATTATCTACAGCAAAAGACAGAGGCTATCACAATATACAAAACAACAAAAAGTGTTTCTCTCAATGTCCCTCATCATGGCTATACAGTGGATGATAAACCAAGGAGACATTTCAATCCATGTCCCACCTAGCTACCTTTGCCACCGCTGCTGAAAAAAATCCTAGGTGAAACACTGTTCAGTATGTGACTTAAAACTAGGATGTTTTTTCCCTGTGTGTGGTTAGTCAAGGTGGGGCCAAAGCCTGTGTTGTCAGTGTGCTGCTGTGGAATTTATGTAAATCAAAGCTCATCTGCATTTCATGCAGTGCAGAGAAATTATTAGCAACAAAAGAGTGATCAAATTAAGATCCTCATCTGTACCTATTAAATTCTCTTCATCTCCACATGGATGTAAAGGTAAGAAGATCATTTTTGCAATTGGGCATTAGTGTCTCCACTCACCAAGGAGGATCTAGCCTGGGATTGGGCATTAGTCTCTCCCCTCACCAAGGGAGATCTAGCCTGGGATTGGGCATTAGTCTCTCCACTCACCAAGGGAGATCTAGCCTGGGATTGGGCATTAGTCTCTCCCCTCACCAAGGGAGGCTTGCCTGGGATTGGGGATTAGTCTCTCCACTCACCAAGGGAGATCTAGCCTGGGATTGGGCATTAGTCTCTCCACTCACCAAGGGAGATCTAGCCTGGGATTGGGCATTAGTCTCTCCACTCACCAAGGGAGATCTAGCCTCCTGGAAGTCAGCACTGAGCTCACTGCAGTACATCTTCAGCAACAGTCTCTCACATTTCTACAGAGAGAGAGAAATACAACACACCTTTACATTATATCAACCCCAGAGCTGATGTATTGTAATAAGATAAAAGTAACACCTTATACAAAGATAAACACCTCAGGTAGGCCTGAGAAATTATTGTCTCTTTCAAGTACAGTACAGCACAATACTGACCCGTTTGTCCACAGGGCAGAATCCTCCCTCAGAGTCTGGTTCCTCCTTCACTGTTCTGGGCTCTAATCTGCTGATGTCACAGTCATACACCACCTCAGGCACTGACAGGTCACGGCAGAATGAGCAGAACCACTCCCCACTGAAAGAAAAACAACAGCAGGCCAATATAAACTTTAGTTTAATAACAACATTATAGCATCAATTTTCAGATAACCGATCCATTTCATTTAATCCCATTTTAGGGCAGTGCATTAGATACAGTAGGCAATCTCACCCAGTGAGGGCTGATGTGAGTGCAGGCTTTTGCTCCAACCAAGCAGAAACACACCTGATTCTAATAATCATAGTATTTACAATCATGTGTGTTTCTGCATGGATGGAGAAAAAGCCTGCACAGACTCAGGCCCACCAAGGGTAAGATTGCCCACCTCTCTCCTAGGGCCTATAGTACCTGGGTAATCTGAAGAGGGTGGGGATGTGGCAGGAGAGGTGGAAGACTTTGGGACACTTGTCACAACACAGCAGCAGCTCTCCTCCATTCTGACACACAGCACACCAATCCTCATTAGGGTCCTCTTCTGGAGCTGGGCCCTGACTGCCTAGCTGCTGCTCTGCCCCCAGAGAGTGGCTCTGCTGTGGGGCTTGACTCAGGTCCCCTGAAGGCCCTGGAGGCTGTGGTGGGGTCTGGGCCTTTTCCTCTGTGCTCTGACGAGATATCTGGACTTGTTGTTCCCCTCCATCTTGCCGACAGGTTTGGGCCTGGACCCCCGTGCTACTGTCTGGGAGGTTGGCTCTCAGGTTACCCTGTACCTGAAACACACACAAACACACTTACTTAACAGAACACTCAAAAACAGAACAGTGACCTCTCAGGGACCACCCAACAGCAATCCTGGTATTGAACACTATTACAACATCACAGTATATCATTACTGTGCTGTTACCATCTATAAATACCGTGGCTCAAAGACAAATAAATCACCCATACCATTTCAAGTAACATGCAATACGATGTACATGTAATCATTATCATAACATTGTAATGATCAGTTATGAACATTTGTCTATTTCCAGTCCATCCGTCCTCTTACACAGCTGATGTCGTCCTCTGGCTCGTCTTTGATGATGATGATGGGTCCAGGCGATGACCTTCGTCTCCTCTTGGCAGCTGATCCCCCAGCTCCATACGCCTTCTGCTGCGTCTCCAGAGGTTTCCAGGAAACAGTCCTTCAATCAGCCAATCAGAAGGAAGGTGAGAGAAAGAGAAATATAAAGATTTTTTTTATTTATCAAAATGTCATGCCTGTATAGAATTCCCGAAGAATGTGAAATCATTATCTTACCCTGGTTTCTCTTCACAGGATATAGCAGTTAGTCCTGCATGATGGTGTCCTTGTGCTAAAGGAAGATAAATTGTATTCCTCATACATATTATACAGGGATGGAAATTAATCTAGCCTGCTTGACCGTGGCTAGTACTTTTCAGACCGGGCTAGTAGAAAATGTGCCAAACTAGCCTGCTGACTAGTGAGTTTTTTATTTTCAAATATGCCATAGAACAGATGTTGAACCCGGGCTAGTAAACATTGACGTCTACTAGCCTGGCTGGACAGTGTCCAAAATCCTGAAGTTCCATTCCTGGTCATATATTCAAGAAGCATTGTATTTGTTTTCTTATATTTTGTTGTGTAGTATTAGTAGTGTAGTACACAACACCAATACATACCAGTTCTGTATGGGAGGGAAGCTGGTAGGGTCTGAGGGAAGTTGGGTCTTATTATCTGGACAGGGCCTCCAGGGTGCTTGTTGTGATATGCAGACTCCATCTAAAAAGTTTCACAACATCAATTAAGCTGCTAACAATCTGATTCTTAACAACATAATGCTACAGATTGATATGTGGATGTGAAATGGAGCTACAGTTGTGCTAAAATATACTGCCACCCTTGCACGATTCACTATTTCTTCTCAAATAAGTTGAAATTTAGAAAATGTTTAGTGTTCTTCACATGTATATTTTGGATTTTCACCTGCACAGAGTCCCCCCCAAAAAAGTATCTAAACTGACATTTAGATTTTTCAATTCAAAGTTTGAAAAAAATTGCCTGGACTAAATTATTCAGAATTCAAATGAATAGGTTGGAGGCAGGTGATTGTCCTTTACTGTGGAATTTATATCACCTGTGGTAAGTGGCAGGTGCCTACAGGGTAGAAATAGCCATTCAACTCCGTTTTGAATAGAGAAAACAGAACATTCTCCTCCATTACACTCCTTTGTGAAGTGCAAGGGTGCCAGTATATTTGAGCGCAGCTGTATGTACCTGTTGCTGTCGCAAGTGAGGAGAACTGAGGCTGCCGTTGCTAGGCAGTGGTGCATTGTGGGAGAAGTGAGGCATTGGGTTGAATACGTCCATGTGTTTGAGTGCATAGCTGCTGGGGCTGCTCACCAGGCCTCTCAGTGATTGGACAGCCTGTAAGTGAGAGAGACAGACAGTTGGAGACAGAGTCAGACAGAGCTATGCCATCAACAATCAATGTCATATCTATTCTTATGAGTCAATGGTGGTGACAGACAGATGAAATGGTGTGTCGTCAGTCTGTAATTGGTTATGTCTGGGATAGTAGCCTGTGATTGGTTATGTCTAGGATAGGAGCCCCTTGGCTTTCACAACACAGAGCAGAACAGAAGACAGAACACAAACAAGCCACTTGTAAATGTTCCAGAATGCTTTACTTAAGCACTTTGTTTTGAAACAGCCTTCTTTGTTTGGTCTAGATCCAAGCCTGCAGGTGCAACAGTCAATGGTGAACAGTTTTTACTTTGGAGGAAAAAATGCATAGAAACTGGAATTTTGAGTTCCACAGACAATATGATAAGGGGTTATATAACTAAAGATGTTATACACCGTTTTGTCAGAAATGTACTCATGAAATAATGAGACTAGACATTGCCCTGACCAACCATTCCCTCCTGACACTGTATATAATTCAAAACAGTGATGACACATTATAAAGTCAAACTAAACACAAGGCCTAGCGTATTAATGATCCATAAAGTGGCTGTTGAAAAGAACAGTGCTTCCAGGCTCCACCTCAACAGCTTGTTCACATCAGCCATGACGCAACTCTTGTCTGAAATCTACAGGCCAGTGGATTGTCCTCTTGATCTGCCTGTATTTTAGAGCCTGTATAAAACAGCCTCAACCTCAGACTAAACACTGTAGACCAGACATATCTATCATCATCTCTGGAGGCTTTGGGCCTGTTCTGTATCACGCATGAGCAGCTGCACTGAGATTTAGCCCTTTTTTTATATACATGTTTTTATTTATATGGTACCTTATGACTCAAACTGATCTTGACAAGTCAAGACATAAATTGCCCAGGATGTGAAGGCTGTCTGCTCCATTTGGGAAGACGTCATCCACTGTCTGCACCTGTTAAGAATCCCTGTCAATCAAACTGACACACACACACACACACACACACACACACATGCAAGAGCGTGCACACTCTTTCCCACCTGGGGAGGATATCCAGGACTTGGCAGGGTGCTGGTGGGACTGAGATGGATTGCAGGGGGGGCAATGAACCTCCGGCCCTGCTGGGGCATAGGGGGGAGACTCTGGGAGGGAGAGCCACCCTGGAGGGGCCCTGGAGGTGGTCTCTGGAGCCGCATGCTCTGGTACCAGGCCCAGGGTGGGGTCTGGGGCTGCCAGTGAGGCTGTTGGGCTAGTTTCTCCACCTGCATCTGGAGCTGAGCCAGGGTGTTGTGGTTGTGGGGGGCCAGGCGGGGCTGGGAGAGGCCTGGGGGCAGGCTGTTGGGGGAGCCTGAGGGGCCCTGCCCAGGATGGGGGAGTTGATGAGGGATGCCCTGGAAGCCGCCCAGCTGGGGGCCTGGGACATTCTCCACCACTAATGAGCCTGAGGGAACAGAAAGAGAGACAGCTTCAGCATAACGGAAGAGGTAATACACTGACCTGGTAAAGATCTTTTATTTCAGAAACAAACTGCGCCATACCAAACACATCCAGCATAACTAAGATTATTACAATACTACTACCTCAATTAGTGCACACTGCAACTGCTCATTTAAAACCACTACAATAATAACTACTACTACTGCTCCTTGTCCAACAGATCATTTTCTCCCCCAACATAAAACACTCCAACTTAAATGTTTCAATTAAATAGAATTGTAAGATTTCAGTGTAGCCACTCATTGTGCTTTCTCTCTTACCCAGATCGACATTTGAAGCCCAGAAGCCAGACCGACACTGGAAACGCACAGTGCTCTGCGGTACAAACGAGGTATTGCATTTAGCCCGCAGGAGGTTTCCGATCTGAAACAGAATCTGCAGCAGAAGGGATGTTATTAATAATTTGGAGAAACTGAGAAAACACAAGGCATATGTTTTGCATTTCATCTATGCTTTACACCATGGGCTCCTGTCTGGCTTTAGGGATAGGGGATGCCTGGGAGTCAGCGGACTGAGGCTGAGGGAGAGTCTGGGAGGGAGGCCTTACCAAACGTTTGCAGTACAGGAGAGCTGTGCCGCCGTTCCTAGCTGTCGCCCATTTTGTGAAGTTGATCACGTGATCCAGGTGTCTGGACAGATAGCCAATATCCTCCTTCTGCTTCTTCAGACCGCTCTCATGATCCTTTGTCAGGCCCTTCGGGGGATAGGAAATAGATGGAGAAGTCAGAATCTGGGGAGAGGCTATAAGGACACTCCTGACCTCTAAAACGACTAACCAAAATCTAAAACTGACCCCTACTTTAACCAAATCCTAACCTTAACCTAATTTTAACCAATTCTGGAATTAAATATTGTTTTGCAGGTCAGGAGTATCCGTATAGCCTTCTCCCAGAATCTGTGGCATTTTAATACTGCCTTCAGGGTAAGCTCCTGTCATGACTTTAGGGCACACGACAGTCAAAACATTTGTAGGCCTTTGCCATTTCCTCCTGCTCTCTGCACTCATAATGAATACAAAGAAACCTGACAAATCCTAGAGTCGGAATAGCTATGGAAACGTGAGAATATACAGAATCATCCTATCCTAATGTTAGAGATGTGATTGTGATCATACTGTACCTCAAGTTGATTGACAAGAATCTTTCCCTTTCTGTTGATCTCTAGTATCAGACTACAGATCGACTTCTTGATTTCATTGTGAACTGATATGCGGTTCTCATCAACTTGAAGGAGTCTGAGAAACATGAAAGACAATAGACATGAACAAATTAATCTTACTAAACACAAAATGTATTTGGATGCACGATGGATGGACAGTGTTCACATTTCATTATACATTGTGTACATATCCAGTAAGCATAGATTCTCAGATGCTAAAGAAGATGCATTGTTTACCCATTGTTTATGGAGTTTGACACATCTTCAATTATCTTCTTTTTTTCCTGCAGTTGACGATTCATATCCTCCATGTAATGTTTGTGATTCTTATAGGCATCCTCCAGAAACTGGTAACTAAGTAACATACCATAGTTATTTAATTGTTACAAAATAATTGAAATCCACTCAAATATAGTACAGCTTTAGTCACTGTCAATCAATTAATTAATTCATATATAAATCAATATTTATTTAAATAGCACATTTCATTCAAATAAAATGTGTTTTTAGATATATCTTTTTTAAATCAATAGTGGCACATCAGTATTCCGTACTTGTGGTCCTTGTGCTTGAGTAGCTGACAGTCTCGACAGGTTGGTAGATCACAGGTTTCACAGAACAGCTTCAGGGGCTCCTGCTTGTGGACTTCACAGAACACTGGCCTATGAGTGGAAACACCCACAGACTCTGGAAAACCAATAGGAAAGCATTTAAAAGCCAGAAGTTAATCTTTCTGTAACCAATTCCAATCTGTCAGCTACAGTACAGGTATGCATTTTCTCTCAGGCTTTTTGTACTGTGTAGGAGGATGTGAACGTTATTCTCACTGAATCAACAAGAATATAATAATGTAAATAGAGCTTCTGCTTGTTGTACTGTAGGTATTTCCTTGACAATCGTTGCTGCCTCAGTCAGACTGGAAGCTGTACTGTACCTTGAGATACATCCCCCTTCTGTCTGATGGTGTGGTCTTTGGTGAACTTGACCCTCTGGTGCGCCTCCACGCAGGTGGCACACATGAACTCCACACAGTCCACACAAAAACCTGTAGTCTCTGTGTTATCCTCACAACTCATACACAGCTACGTACAGGGAAGAGAGTCCAGTCAGACATATACATCAACAGAGAGACAGGTATACAGACCAGTCAGACACATACAGTGGGGGAAAAAAGTATTTGATCCCCTGCTGATTTTGTACGTTTGTCCACTGACAAAGAAAGGATCAGTCTATAATTTTAATGGTAGGTTTATTTGAACAGTGATAGACAGAATAACAACAAAAATATCCAGAAAAACGCATGTCAGAAATGTTATAAATTGATTTGCATTTTAATGAGGAAAATAAGTATTTGACCCCCTCTCAATCAGAAAGATTTCTGGCTCCCAGGTGTCTTTTATACAGGTAACGAGCTGAGATTAACCGCAGCTTGTTACCTGTAAAAAAGAGACCTGTCCACAGAAGCAATCAATCAATCAGATTCTAAAACTCTCCACCATGGCCGAGACCAAAGAGCTCTCCAAGGATGTCAGGGACAAGATTGTAGACCTACACAAGGCTGGAATGGGCTACAAGACCATCGCCAAGCAGCTTGGTGAGAAGGTGACAACATTTGGTGCGATTATTCGCAAATGGAAGAAACACAAAAGAACTGTCAATATCCCTCAGCCTGGGGCTCCATGCAAGATCTCACCTCGTGGAGTTGCAATGATCATGAGAACGGTGAGGAATCAGCCCAGAACTACACGGGAGGATCTTGTCAATGATCTCAAGGCAGCTGGGACCATAGTCACCAAGAAAACAATTGGTAACACACAACGCCGTGAAGGACTGAAATCCTGCAGCGCCCGCAAGGGCAAGGTCCCCCTGCTCAAGAATACATATACATGCCCGTCTGAAGTTTGCCAATGAACATCTGAATGACTCAGAGGACAACTGGTGAAAGTGTTGTGGTCAGATGAGACCAAAATGGAGCTCTTTGACATCAACTCAACTCGCCGTGTTTGGAGGAGGAAGAATGCTGCCTATGACCCCAAGAACACCATCTCCACCGTCAAACATGGAGGTGGAAACATTATGCTTTGGGGGTGTTTTTCTGCTAAGGGGACAGGACAACTTCACCGCATCAAAGGGACGATGGACGGGGCCATGTACCGTCAAATCTTGGGGGAGAACCTCCTTCCCTCAGCCAGGGCATTGAAAATGGGTCGCGGATGGGTATTCCAACATGACAATGACCCAAAACACACGGCCAAGGCAACAAAGGAGTGGCTCAAGAAGAAGCACATTAAGGTCCTGGAGTGGCCTAGCCAGTCTCCAGACCTTAATCCCACAGAAAATCTGTGGAGGGAGCTGAAGGTTCGAGTTGCCAAACGTCAGCCTCGAAACCTTAATGACTTGGAGAAGATCTGCAAAGAGGAGTGGGACAAAATCCCTCCTGAGATGTGTGCAAACCTGGTGGCCAACTACAAGAAACGTCTGACCTCTGTGATTGCCAACAAGGGTTTTGCCACCAAGTACTAAGTCATGTTTTGCAGAGGGGTCAAATACTTATTTCCCTCATTAAAATGCAATTGACATGTGTTTTTCTGGATTTTTTTGTTGTTATTCTGTCTCTCACTGTTCAAATAAACCTACTATTAAAATTATAGACTGATCATTTCTTTGTAAGTGGGCAAACGTACAAAATTAGCAGGGGATCAAATACTTTTTTCCCCCCACTGTACATAGCTACTGACAGACAGGTAGAGGGACCAGTAAGTCTTATTACTTTCCACGAAAGTTAAGTCGAATGTGAACTTGAACTTATTGTGCCTCAGAACAGAGAATATCGGTTAGAAAGTAAACGTTAGAATTTAGAGCCTGAAATCTGCCAAAGACAAAACTCTGTGTCTGTGGTAGTTACATTGATGTTGGAGATAATGCCAAGCTTCAGCCTTACATCTGTATAATGCTCATTGGCTACTAAGCTGAAAAACACCCGGCATCTTGGTGAAATTGCTTGGTAAATAACTGACAGATCCAGGCGGCTGAACAAGCTTTGCTTGGGTTATCCATAGTCTCTTCTTACAGGGCAGCCATGAGTCAGGCAAGCAAGACTATGTCCAATAATACAAAATGGAATGTACAATCCAGCAGTAACCTACATTCACCAGTATTTCCACCCACCTGAACAGTCCTCTCCACAGTGCTGCTGGAAGCCTCCACTGAGTCCCTCACAAAGAAGTTCTCCATCACGTCCACCTCCATACACTCCTGTCTGCACACCGGACAGCGAATCACATTCACTGTAAATGGGAAGATGGGCAGACAAACACAGCATGCATACATATTGAATGAAGTTGCACACACCACTGTAATGGTTAAATATCTCCAAGAAAGCACAACATGAGATAAGACTCACTCCCTCCCTCAAACCCCACTCATCACATGTCTGAAATTGTAATCTGTGCATTAAATTCCTCTTGGTAGATGCAATGACTTCCAATACAGATTCATTGTTTTAAATACATCACAGACAAGTGCAAATCCCACGATAGCATCATGTCTTGCACAGACTGCAATTTTACACACCCGGATGCACCTCCCCATTTGGGATGCACTGTCTCGCGTATCTATAGTTTGTAAACATGAGCAGCTCACGTGGTTTCGTCGAGCTGTTAGTGTCTGGCATGGCCAAATTCCTGGAAGCCGACGGCAAACACTTCTTACAAAATGAGTGGAGACATGGCAGAAGTTTTGGTTCTCGACTGTGAAAGTTTAAATGACACACGGGACAAGTGTCCAGAAAATTCAAGGTGCCTGTCCGCTCGTTGCAGGCGTTCGTGTTCTCCTGAACTGGCATGCTCTCTGCTTCGTTCTCCACAATAATGACAGCATCATCGGACTCTGCACCTTCATCCATCGCTGCTTCACTTTTATTAAAACAACACAGATAAAGAAGAACCCCTGTCTATCTATGTCACCTGACAGAGAGCTATCCAAACATGCAGGTATTCCCAAAAATGTCCATTCAAAAGAATATAACTAGTCTAGACATCCTTCGTTCTCGTCGGTGTTGTGTTGCCTCCGGAACACTCCAATGTCTTCTTTGGTCAACATCCGCGTGCAGATGAGATCCTTTTCGTCAAATGCTTTCAGATATTCAGCAGCACTACGCATTTATAACTGAATTAAATCCCTCGTTTGCAAACACACAACAAATATATAAGCAATTTCTATGATTGTTTACAGGCTACAGTACTGCACAACAGCGCGTATGAATTAAATCAAATCCAGATGCTGCTTGAATATTTGTCCCAGACTGCTCCTCGGCGCGCAAGCTGCGGTATCTGAGATGGGTGGGGTCAGGTGCAGTAAAGCACTGTGATAGGAGGGAATTGTGTGCTCCTTTCAAGCGCGCGCTTGTTCCAATAAATTGAATTAAATTTAGGGACAGCTCCATCACAGAATTTCTAAACCATTGTCTCGCGTCTGATAGCGCAAGGGCCGTCTGCACTGATGACGTGTCGCGTTAGAATGACGCCATCTGACGGACGACAATGGAGACCGTTCATATGTGGGAGGGTTTTGTTTTTATATTGGTCATAGGAGAAGGCTCTGTACATGTATGATGTCCCTGGGACATTGCACAATATAATGTAAATACAAATGAAAATATAATAATATTGAGCGAATCACCCTTAACTGCAAAAGTTTATTCCATGCTGTAATTTTATTTAAAAGGTAGACTCAGCAATAAGACATAGATGCAGAAAGTAAACAGCATAGTGGGTCAATTTCTGCAACAACTAAGAGCGTGAGGCTCAACTTCTCCGCTGTTTTGGTGCGTGAAGGGAACCTGTGCACATGCGCAGATACTGTGTGAGAGCTAAGACTTGCATCTCGCTCAACTCAATATCCGCGGTTCTGCTTGTGGCAGTACCGTCATTTAGCCGAGTCTACCTTTAACAAGGCCTTCCGACACTGTACATCTGATTCAGTCTTTTACAATTATTACATGACACACTGTACGCTGTTACCAAATTCAAATCTTGATATCAACCTGGCCAGATTGTATGCTTTGCTTCAGTTTTGTCATTGAAGACTGCAATTGTCTTGTGAGGCTAGCTAGAGTGTCTTCAGAAAGTATTCATAACCCTTGATTTATTCCACATTTTGTTGTGTTACTGCCTGAATGCAAACATTTTTTTTATGTCTCACCCATCTACAAACAATACCCTATAATGACAAAATGAAAACATGTTTTAAAAAAAAATATCATTTGCATAAGTATTCCCACTCCTGAGTCAATACTTTGTAGAAGCACATTTGACGGTGGTTACAGCTGTGAGTCTTTTTGGGTAAGTCTCTAAAAGCTTTGCACACCTGGATTATACAATATTAGGCCATTATTCTTCATTGCTAGACAACCATTTTCAAGTATTGACATAGATTTTCAAGCCGATTTAAGTCAAAACTGTAACTAGGCCACTTAGGAACATTCAATGTCGTCTTGGTAAGCAACTCCAGTGTAGATTTGGCCATGGGTTTTAGGTTATTGTCCTGCTGAAAGGTGAATTTGTCTTCCAGTGTCTGTTGCCTGTGCTTATAGCTGTATTCCCTATTCATTGCCGATGACAAGCATACCCATAACATGATGCAGCCACCACCATGCTTGGAAATATGAAGAGCGGTACTCAGTGATGTGTTGTGTTGGATTTGCCCCAAACATAATGCTTTGTATTCAGGACAAAAAGTTCATTTCTTTGCTATATTTTTTTTTCAGTATTACTTAAGTGCCTTGTTGCAAACAGGATGCATGCTTTGGGATATTTTTATTCTGTACATGCTTCCTTCTTGTCACTCTGTCATTTAGTTTAGTATTGTGGAGTAACTACAATGTTGTTGATCCAGCCTCAGTTCTCATATCACCACTGTAACTATTTTAAAATCACCATTGGCCTCATGGTGAAATCCCTGAGTGGTTTCCTTCCTCTCCAGCAACTGAGTTAGGAATGACGCCTGTATTAGGGTTTAATATTTTCCCGGTATTTTACAAATGTTCCATCCCGAGAATAAATCACTTTTCTCCTGGGTGAACCAATATTTCCTGCCAAAACCAGAAGTGTCATTCAAAAGCATTATAAAGCATATAAATAAGTCTGGATTTGATTAGAGCTTTGGTCAGTATGAAAATTCAAGCCTGATGCTACCTGAGCCTGATGAGCCATATATTAAATATATTTTATGAGCCCTACATTAACGACATTTAATTAGCCCAAGTCCAAAAAAGCCCAAATGATTGTGCCATTATCCAATACATACAGTATTGATATAGGCTACTGCACATTAAGCATGACAGAAAAACAGAAAGCCCATAGATGTAGCTAGCTATAGCCTATGCTCTCTTGGGTAAATAAATTAAACTAGCTCCAGTAGGCTAATCTTCTTGAATGTGTACTGTATTACTGTACTGTATTGTATTATACAGACTGGAATTAAGCATAGTTCAAACCATGATAAAACAGATGAGGTAGTCATAAATAAAAAATCATGTTAACCACTATAATTGAATACGGAATGAGTCAATGCTATCAAGGCACAAGGCGAGACCCAAATGCAGACACAGGAGGCAGATGGTTGGAGTCTTACAATGTTTATTAATCCAAAGGGGTAGGCAAGAGAATGGTCATGGACAGGCAAAAGGTCAAAACCAGATCAGAGTCCAGGAGGTACAGAGTGTCAGACAGGCTTGTGGTCAAGGCAGGCAGAATGGTCAGGCAGGCGGGTACAAAGTCCAGAAACAGGAAAGGGACAAAACCGGGAGGACTAGAAAAGGAGAATGCAAACTCTGGTTGACTTGGAAACATACAAGACAAACTGGCACAGAGAGACAGGAAACACAGGGATAAATACACTGGGGAAAATAAGCGACACCTGGAGGGGGTGGAGACAATCACAAGGACAGGTGAAACAGATCAGGGCGTAACAAATGCAACTTATTTTGCGATTTGTTAAGCGCCCTTTACTCTTGAACTTATGACATAACAAAGGGGTTGAATACTTATCAACTCAAGACATTTCAGCTTGACATTTTTTATGAATATATATATTATTTTTTTTACAAACAAAATTCCACTATGACATTGTGGGGTATTGTGTGTTGATCAGTGACACAAAACCTAAATGTAATCGATTTTAAATTCAGGTTGTAACACAACAAAATGTGGAAAAAGTAAAGCCGTGTGAATACTTTCTGAAGGCACCGTACATCAGCCAACATAGTCAAACTGCAGAGATGCAGATGTGCATTTGATCTGTGCTAGCACGAGCAGCACAAGCCTCCTTCTGTGCTTATGTACAAATGAAGTGAGTCCGGAAAAGCTGAAAGTATGCATCTTAGAAATAGTTTTCACGTACAAAATTTAGAATCAAATAGGCTTCTCAAAAATAACATAATCGCTGTGGTGGAATGTTTATTTTGATTGGCGATTTTGTGCATTTATCAAATTCCCATCAGGTAACCTAATTTCAGATGTGTCATGTAAACAAGAGTATTGGGTAAATCGTTCTTCCTGCAAAGCATGAACATGGGGTGTTCAACTCATTTTGCTCCGGCGGGTGCATTTGGTCTTCAACAAGGTCCAGAGGGCCGCACTGAAAATATGTTATATTTCCTCACCTTTTTTTTACTCAAACCACCCGCAGGATTGGACCATATGTTTGACACGCCTGCTATTATATTAATTTGACTATTCACAATAATCATATTGTTCCTATTGGTCAGTCAACGGGATCGGCTCCTAACACCAGCCACATTACACGATAAAGGCTCCAAATTTCTGACACTACCAGAACTTTGTCAGAGCCTACGACCGCATGTAGTGGTACTTAATCGGCAGACCTAGACCCTGTCACGCTGAACGAACCAAGACATCTGACAATCATTTACGACAATGTGGCCATTTTTCCTGAAACTGCAAAATTGTGGCATAAGACGGCTAAAATCGTACAGGCTTTGCAGGCCTTTAGTTGAATAACCAAAAGTGTACTATGTCATCATTCACCCTACTTTGTGGGTTTTCTAGTCCATTTTGCTCTGAGTGACATAGAGAGCAGAGCACTAAGTGACACAGAGAGCAGAGCACTAGGTGGGTCATTTTGCACTGTGATACAGAGAGCGGCGCACTAGGTGGGTCATTTTGCACTGTGATACAGAGAGCAGCGCACTAGGTGGGTCATTTTGCACTGAGTGACACAGAGAGCAGAGCACTAGGCAGGTCATTTTGCATTCTGGATTAAAGGTAACTCAGTAGATAATACATCAGCCATTATGTTTCCTAGATAGGTATGCCCCAGCCTCACCTCTCCCATACTCCAGAGACCAGGGATGGGCAACTTTGATAGCGGTGGGGGTGTAATGGGAAATTTGTATTGTATGTGTCCACATAACTGAGTAAGTAAGTGACTAACCTTGTGAAACTGTCCTATTATAATCTCCTGTTCTTGGGAGTATCATCCTGTGTTGCAAACCAGCTTGCTCCTGTGCTCTTTTATAGATAAAAGGAGAACTGAGAGTCCCACCCAAGAAATAAAACTCATCATGAGTGGCCACAGTAGCTTGCAGATCTGCGTACCCACATCCATACCTACACATTCAGTCAGAGCCGGCCCTAGCCTTTTGGTGCTGCCTTTTGGTGCCCCCCACCCCCACACACACACACATTTTAGCAGCCCCTTAGTTTTAGAGTTAATTTCCTGCAATTCTACACATTTTGCCATAGGGCAGAGAGAAGATTTGACCATTTTATAACAAATTTCATGCAATTCTACAAATTTTGCCATAGTACGGAGAGAAATATTTGCAGTTTTTAATAATATATCTGAGTGAGAGTGACAAATGTATTCTATTACAGACACTTTAATGCATACTTTTAAATTATATTATGTGAGGTAAACATAAAAATATATAAAATATATATTTTTTATTACTAAAGTTACTGTCCCCACTACAACAACAAAAATACTTAAATACATGTAATTTAAGCCTTGAAATATTTTATCGAAATACTGTAGAATTCCATTCATTCCTATGGAGGTCTGCTGTGTGCCAATATGGCCGACCAGTGGCTTCAAAGCCTTTCATTGGCCAAAACATAGCATCAGCATTCCAGGGCTTATATACATCATTGGTCCAGACAGACAGACTCAGAGATGAACCTAATGCTGAGAACCACAGTGATTTTCTCAGTGATGGGAACCAGATTCCCTTCTTGGGGCTAGGGACTTATGGGACCCACGGACGGTAAGAGAAACCTATTTCTCTTACCGTCCGAGAGCACCAAGAGCATGATTTGATTTGACTTACTTTATTATTATAGTGTCTTGCATGTTTAGGATGCGCATGCACGCTGTGCATGAGAGAAAACTATTTGACAAAGATGAAACTCCAGCACGAATACTTTGCACATTAAGAGAGCCATTACATTATTTGTGGAGTATTCAAGAATACAATTGTCAGTGTTGGAATTTCTTATTTTTCAAGAACGTACAGAATACCTGCCAGCCTGATTTGGCTCACATTATTAGGATTTCTCACCTGTTAATCTCATTCCCAGACACGTTTAGCCTGGGGACGAGGTAAACCACCTGTAAACTGGAATCTTTTTTGAGAATCAAGGATCCACGTATTTCAAATGAGCATGGAGCCCATGTTCACTGATGTTATTGACCGGTTAATTATTAACTATTACTAGTTATAAACAGAGAAGGCCCTAGATAATGTCTCTGGATTCAACATATAAATCAACTTGATCAGTGTTTTTTCCTTGTAAATTCAGTATCTTAACTATACTGCTCAAAAAAATAAAGGGAACACTTAAACAACACATCCTAGATCTGAATGAATGAAATAATCTTATTAAATACTTTTTTCTTTACATAGTTGAATGTGCTGACAACAAAATCACACAAAAATAATCAATGGAAATCCAATTTATCAACCCATGGAGGTCTGGATTTGGAGTCACACTCAAAATTAAAGTGGAAAACCACACTACAGGCTGATCCAACTTTGATGTAATGTCCTTAAAACAAGTCAAAATGAGACTCAGTAGTGTGTGTGGCCTCCATGTGCCTGTATGACCTCCCTACAACGCCTGGGCATGCTCCTGATGAGGTGGCGGATGGTCTCCTGAGGGATCTCCTCCCAGACCTGGACTAAAGCATCCACCAACTCCTGGACAGTCTGTGGTGCAACGTGGCGTTGGTGGATGGAGCGAGACATGATGTCCCAGATGTGCTCAATTGGATTCAGGTCTGGGGAACGGGCGGACCAGTCCATAGCATCAATGCCTTCCTCTTGCAGGAACTGCTGACACGCTCCAGCCACATGAGGTCTAGCATTGTCTTGCATTAGGAGAAACCCAGGGCCAACCGCACCAGCATATGGTCTCACAAGGGGTCTGAGGATCTCATCTCGGTACCTAATGGCAGTCAGGCTACCTCTGGCGAGCACATGGAGGGCTGTGCGGCCCCCCAAAGAAATGCCACCCCACACCATGACTGACCCACCGCCAAACCGGTCATGCTGGAGGATGTTGCAGGCAGCAGAACGTTCTCCACGGCATCTCCAGACTCTGCCACATCTGTCACGTGCTCAGTGTAAACCTGCTTTCATCTGTGAAGAGCACTGGGCGCCAGTGGCGAATTTGCCAATCTTGGTGTTTTCTGGCAAATGCCAAACGTCCTGCACGGTGTTGGGCTGTAAGCACAACCCCCACCTGTGGACGTCGGGACCTCATACCACCCTCATGGAGTCTGTTTCTGACCGTTTGAGCAGACACATGCACATTTGTGGCCTGCTGGAGGTCATTTTGCAGGGCTCTGGCAGTGCTCCTCCTGCTCCTCCTTGCACAAAGGCGGAGGTAGCGGTCCTGCTGCTGGGTTGTTGCCCTCCTACGGCCTCTACCACATCTCCTGATGTACTGGCCTGTCTCCTGGTAGCGCCTCCATGCTCTGGACACTACGCTGACAGACACAGCAAACCTTCTTGCCACAGCTCGCATTGATGTGCCATCCTGGATGAGCTGCACTACCTGAGCCACTCGTGTGGGTTGTAGACTCCGTCTCATGCTACCACTAGAGTGAAAGCACCGCCAGCATTCAAAAGTGACCAAAACATCAGCCAGGAAGCATAGGAACTGAGAAGTGGTCTGTGGTCACCACCTGCCGAACCACTCCTTTATTGGGGGTGTCTTGCTAATTGCTTATAATTTCCACCTGTTGTCTATCCCATTTGCACAACAGCATGTGAAATTTATTGTCAATCAGTGTTGCTTCCTAAGTGGACAGTTTGATTTCACAGAAGTGTGATTGACTTGGAGTTACATTGTGTTGTTTAAGTGTTCCCTTTATTTTTTTGAGCAGTGTATGTTTTTTGACAGTCACCCAGAGGCACAGCGTTAAACTGTGTGAAGGATACAATAGATATGGGATACAGACACTTTGATGAGGCTTTGATGTATTTCAACAAGCACAAAGTAGGTCAAGCCATGAGAGAAATTTGCAAATGGAACCGTCAAATGAGAAGACATACTTTACTATTACATTTACATTTACGTCATTTAGCAGACGCTCTTATCCAGAGCGACTTACAAATTGGTGCATTCACCTTATGATATCCAATGGAACAACCACTTTACAATAGTACATCTATATCTTTTTTTTGGGGGGGGGGGGGTTAGAAGGATTACTTTATCCTATCCCAGGTATTCCTTAAAGAGGTGGGGTTTCAGGTGTCTCCGGAAGGTGGTGATTGACTCCGCTGTCCTGGCATGATAGGAGAGGCCATGTGAGGATATGATAGAGCCAAGTGACTTGGTGTATAGCGAGAAGGGCAATGTGAGCAGGACCAGCGGTGTCGTTTGACTTAACAAACGAGGATTGGATGGCGTCAACCTTCTTTTCAAAATAGTTGACGAAGTCATCCGCAGAGGGGGGGGGGGGAGGGAGGAGAAGGTGGCAAAGAGCTTCCTAGGGTTAGAGGCAGATGCTTGGAATGGTAGTGGTAGAAAGTGGCTTTAGCATCAGCAGAAACAGGAAGAAAATGTAGAGAGGAGGGAGTGAAAAGATTCCAGGTCCGCAGGGAGGCTAGTTTTCCTCCATTTCCGCTCGGCTGCCCGGAGCCCTGTTCTGTGAGCTCGCAATGAGTTGTCAAGCCACGAAGCAGGAGGGGAGGACCGAGCCGGCCGGGAGGATAGGGGACATAGAGAGTCAAAGGATGCAGAAAGGGAGGAGAGGAGGGTTGAGGAAGCAGAATCAGGAGATTGGTTGGAGAAGGATTGAGCAGAGGGAAGAGATGATAGGATGGAAGAGGAGAGAGTTGCAGGAGAGAGAGAGCGAAGGTTGCGACGGCGCAATACCATCTGAGTAGGGGCAGAGTGAGTAGTGTTGGAGGAGAGCGAGAGGGAAAAGGATACAAGGTAGTGGTCGGAGACTTGGAGGGGAGTTGCAGTGAGATTAGTAGAAGAACAGCATCTAGTAAAGATGAGGTCAAGCGTATTGCCTGCCTTGTGAGTAGGGGGGGACGGTGAGAGGGTGAGGTCAAAAGAGGAGAGGAGTGGAAAGAAGGAGCCAGAGAGAAATGAGTCAAAGGTAGACGTAGGGAGGTTAAAGTAAACCAGAATTGTGAGGGGTGAGCCATCTTCAGGAAAGGAACTTATCAAGGCGTCAAGCTCATTGATGAACTCTCCAAGGGAACCTGGAGGGCGATAAATGATAAGGATGTTGAGCTTGAATGGGCTAGTGACTGTGACAGCATGGAATTCAAAGGAAGAGATAGACAGATGGGTCAGGGGAGAAAGAGAGAATGTCCACTTGGGAGAGATGAGGATTCTAGTGCTCTCGGGGTATGCGAGAACACGTGGTCAGACGAGGAGAGAGCAGTAGGAGTAGCAGTGTTTTCTGTGGTAATCCATGTTTCCGTCAGCGCCAAGAAGTCAAGGGACTGGAGGTTAGCATAGGCTGAGATGAACTCTGCCTTGTTGGCCGCAGACCGGCAGTTCCAGAGGCTGCCAGAGACCTGGAACTCCACGTGGGTCGTGCGCGCTGGGACTACAACGTTAGAGTGGCAGCGGCCACGCGGTGTGAAGCGTTTGTGCAGAGAGGAGAGAACAGGGATAGACAGACACATAGTTGACAGGCTACAGGAGAGGCTACGCTAATGCAAAGGAATTTGGAATGAAAATTGACTAAACAACTAGGGGAAGCAAGAGAGTAGGGCCTCCCTCACTAACCATTCACTGAAACACTCAAATATAACTTTTCCAACTTCCACTTTAGAAATGATAATTGATGTAAACTACATTGGTTCAATGTTTCCAGGAATAGGCTCAAACTTAGTTTATTCAGCTAGATAACTTGGTACAGTATTCTTCCGTGAAACCCACCCAGTGCACCGTGTCCTATGATGCCGTAGCTAACTAGCATGCTAGCATCCAATAACACACGGTTAGCACCAATACTTGGTTACAACAAACTACCAATGGATCATTCATGTCCGCTTTGAACGAATACAGCTGGCTAGCTAACCTTGTTAGTTTCTCAAAGCTACACCTTTATCCTTGATACAAAGACAGCAAAGACAACTATGTAGCTAGCAGCAAATCGAATGAAATCGTTCCGTTGTAATGTAATGAAATGTAATATTACCCGCAGAGCGAAGTACAGCACGACTACTCACTCCAGCATCCGGACAGTCGGATGGAAAGGTGACGTTCTTTTGACGCTTGTTGATTTAAACACTTCAATGTCACTTAAAACGTTCTATCGCAGAACAATAGTATACTTTAAGGGTCAGTTTCCCTGGCACAGATACAGTGGGGGGGAAAAGTATTTGATCCCCTGCTGATTTTGTACGTTTGCCCACTGATAAAGAAAGGATCAGTTTAGAATTTTAATGGTAGGTTTATTTGAACAGTGAGAGACAGAATAACAACAAAAATATCCAGAAAAACGCATGTCAAAAATGTTATAAATTGATTTGTATTTTAATGAGGGAAATAAGTATCAGCAGGGGATCAAGTACTTTTTTCCCTCACTGTATAGGATTTGAAATATTTTAAAATAGCATTTGAACCCAGGTCTGGTTGGTCATATTGAACTACTACATACAGTGCATTCGGAAAGTATTCAGACCCCTTCCCCTTTTCCACAATTTGTTATGTTACAGCCTTATTCTAAAATAGATTTAATAAATACAAATCCTAATCAATCTACACACATTACCCCATAATAACAAAGTGAAAACAGGTTTTTAGAAATTGAAAAACTGAAATACCTTATTTACAAAAGTATTCAGACCCTTTGCTATGCGACTCGAAATTGAGTTTCCAAGGATCATCCTTGAGATGTTTCTACAACTTATACATTCAATTGATTTGAAATGATTTGGAAAGGCACACACCTGGGTATATAAGGTCCCACATTTGACAGTGCATGTTAGAGCAAAAACCAAGCTGAGGTCGAAGGAATTGTTCGTAGAGCTCAGAGACAGGATTGTGTAGAGGCACAGATCTGGGGATTTTTGCAGCATTGAAGGTCCCCAAGAACACAGTGCCCGCCATCCTTCTTAAATTGAAGAAGTTTGGAACCACCAAGACTCTTATTAGAGCTGGCCGCCATGCCAAACTGTGTCACGTCTAGAGGATTCCTGGCACCATCCCTACGGTGAAGCATGGTGGTGGCAGCATCATGCTGTTGGGATGTTTTTCAGAGGCAGAAACTGGGAGACTAGTCAGGATCTAGGGAAAGATGAACGAAGCAAAATAAAGTGAAATCCTTGATGAAAACCTGCTCCAGAGTGCTCAGGGCCTCTGACTGGGGCGAAGGTTCACCTTCCAACAGGACCACAACCCTAAGCACACAGCCAAGACAACCCAGGAGTGGCTTCGGGACAAGTCTCTGAATGTCCTTGAGTGGTCCAGCCAGAGCCCGTTCTACATCTCTGGAGAGACCTGAAAATAGTAGTGCAGCGACGCTCCCCATCCAACCTGACAGAGCTTGAGATGATCTGCAGAGTATAATGTGAGAAACTCCCTAAATACAGGTGTGCCAAGCTTGTAGCGTCATACCCAAACCTCAAGGCTGAATTCGGCCGGGTAGCCTAGTGGTTAGAGCGTTGGACTAGTAACCGCAAGGTTGCAAGTTCAAATCCCTGAGCTGACAAAGTACAAATCTGTCGTTCTGCCTCTGAACAAGGAAGTTAACCCACTGTTCCAAGGCCTTCATTGAAAATAAGATTTTTTTCTTAACTGACTTGCCTATTTAAATAAATAACAAATACCTATGCAAATGCAATATTTCAGTTTTTTTTATATATACATTTGCTAACATTTCTAAAAACCTGTTTTTGCTTTGTCATTATGGGGTATTGGGTGTAGATTGATGAGGGAAAAAAACTCTTAAGCCAAAACAGTAGGTGTGTTGTTGTTTTTTCCCACAGGTGGAGTGACCATCCTGAATACCCATTTCACAATGAATATTTAGCCTGCCAATAGAATTCCATGTATTCCTTTACCCCTATTATATTTTTTATAGGATTTTGTATTTATTACATTTATTTGCTAGGGACAATGTACAACAAAACATACATTTCAGAGTATGAGAAGTGATGCGTTGCACCAGATTTAGATGACAGCCAAGTTATATCTGCAGTCCCTGAACACTGAACATGTTTCATTGTTTTTGTGTAACCATACTTTAGTAGTCTATAATTCTTTGAGTTAAAGGGGCAATCTGTGCAAAAATGATTTATTATTTTTTATATTTTGTTAAAATGTCTATTTAATATTTTCTATAATTGAAATTAGATTCTGATTACATCTCTTTAGTTTGTGTTGGAAAGGGAAAAGTTAACCATATAAATAAGAATGAACGCTATCATAATGGGTGGACTGGCGGCAATTGCGAGTGTACCCATAGGAGCAAAGCAGGAAGTAAAAGCAGAAAGTAAAAGCAGCAAGTAAAAGTAGGAAGTAAAAGCAGGAAGTAAAAGCAGGAAGTAAAAGTAGGAAGTGTACCCATCAATCTGTGCTGTGATTTGTTGAAACAACTCAAATGACATTGCAAAAAATACATTCCATTGCATAAGCCACATAATTTGGCATCATTTGAATGAACATTCTACATTACCATGGAAAGCCATTGCAAGTGTACCCATGAGATTACCAGTCAAATTGCCAGGGTTAGAGGTTCCAAGCCCGTTCTATTCATTCTTATTTCTATGGGTTAACTCTGAAGAGAAAAAAAAGATCCAATCAGGATTTTTCTTTGGTGGTCTCTGGGGGGGAAATCTAGCTAGCTAAGTCAGTTATTGGCTTGGCCCTCAGAATTTAGACAGAAGGGATCTGACATTCAACTGTATTAGTGCAGAATTTTGGAGTGACAGGGAAATCAACCAATCACATTTTGACTTGTAATGGGTGAGACTGTTTTTAGAATATGTTTGCAGCTCTCTTGCTGTTAGCTATCTCTTTGAAGAAAATATGTGTGAAACATCGTTGAATTTAAACTTTAGATCACCAGTTACTTTGTGTGCTAAACGTGATAAAATATGTTTGCAATTGGAAATAATAGTTGAAAGGACAGCGACTGTAATCGGCATATTGTTAAAAGCAACCCATTCATAAGCCAGTTGGCACCAATCACTGCAAAAACACAACCATTAAGCATTTCCAAGTGAAGTTAAGGTAGCAGATTAGGAGACAGTTAGGAAAAGGGTTATGGTTAACGACAATGCTCTCCTAACCTGCTACAAAATGAACTTTGTATCAAAGTGGCGTGAAAAGAGGGTGTCCCAGTTGTTTAGGCGGTAATTGTTGCTTGTCGCATTATTCCGTGCCTGGTACGTGAGTGACAGACAGCCCGATGACTGCCTCAGGCATTCATTCTTATTTCTATGGGCGTTTGCCTAAGGCCTGTTTTTATTCATTCATGATGTCATCAAAAAGCATTGCTACTTCTGCATTAGTGCTAGATATTATTTTGTGCGCATTAAGTGATGATGCTTCTGTTATTTTTCTTGATTTTAGATTTTGAAGTTTGACATTTTGTAAGATTTTTTTCATCATCATGGATGGTCAGTTCTTGCATCCATAGCACTGCATATGAATTTGAGAGGGGTTACATTTCTCTGGCCCCTTCCCTCAGCTGTTTACCAGAAACAGTGGAGGGGTGTCTGCTTTGTTATTTTTTTAACTACATATTTGGGCTTTAATTCTGTCATTTTGACAGTAACAAAAGGCCACCAGGGGGCTCTACTTGACAATGAATGAAAACCTATGACTAGAAATGCTGATTATCCCATCACTCTGTACTTTGCCACTAAAAACTGTGCCTTAGTTGTATTTAACACATTTAGCAAATAATTACAATAATCAGAGACTGCAGAAGCATCCCTAGTTTTAGTTATAAGACTAGTATTAGTTATAAGAATAGTCTTAGGTATAACACTAGTCTTAGTTATAACACTAGTCTTAGGTATAACACTAGTCTTAGTTATAACACTAGTCTTAGGTATAACACTAGTCTTAGTTATAACACTAGTCTTAGTTATAACACCAGTCTTAGGGATAACACTAGTCTTAGTTATAACACTAGTCTTAGGGATAACACTAGTCTTAGTTATAACACTAGTCTTAGTTATAACACTAGTCTTAGGGATAACACTAGTCTTAGTTATAACACTAGTCTTAGTTATAACACTAGTCTTAGTTATAACACTAGTCTTAGTTATAACACTAGTCTTAGGGATAACACTAGTCTTAGGGATAACACTAGTCTTAGTTATAACACTGTTCTTAAGTATAACACTAGTCGCATAACATTGTTATTAGGCTACATCGCAGCCCCTACTGTTTGTGCTGCAGACCAATAAATGCACTTCAAGTTGACTTCTGAGTGAGAACTCTGGTGTATTGTCACTCTCTTGACATATCAGTAGATATCTGGCTGTACAGATTCATGCAATTCTGTAAAGAGATGGGAGTGTTTCGGCACGACAGGTTTAGTGTGAGAGAGTTGATTGTAACCATAACATAACCTGACATAGATAGGTATGAATCTTATCTTCCACTTAAATCGTATTTCACTTAATCATTCACTGACGTCAATGGGAGTAAAAATTCAGTTGACAATCTGGTTCGCCAAAGATCATAGGTGTTGAACTGTCCCTCAAAACAGTTTTGGAATCTTTACCCCGTCCTGCCTTATCATGTTGGTTAAGTCAATGCAGGTGTTACGTCAATGCAAACATTTGACAGTCTCTGTACCCTAAATGGCCCTATATGACCTTGGTTGTTTGTTTTTCAAGTTGACTCAGTTGATGCTGATGCTCAGCAGTGTCATGCTATCTGAATGTTTGTAACTGTTTGTTCAATTACACTACCGTTCAAAAGTTTGGGGTCACTTAGAAATGTTCTTGTTTTTTAAAGAAAATCAAATAAAATAACATCAAATTGATCAGAAATACTATGTAAACATTGTTAATGTTGGAAATGACTAATGTAGCTGGAAACGGCTGATTTTTACTGGAATATCTACATAGGCGTACAGAGGCCCATTATCAGCTACCATCGCTGGCAATTCCTCACATGGAATAACCTTCATTTCTCCGAACAAGAATAGACTGACGAGTTTCGGAATGAAAGTTTTTGTTAATGGCCATTTTGAGCCTGTAATCGAACCCACAAATGCTGATGCTCCAGATACTCAACTAGTCTAAAGAAGGCCAGTTTTATTGTTTCTTTAATCAGCACAACAGTTTTCAGCTGTGCTGACATAATTGCAAAAGGGTTTTCTAATGATCAATTAGGCTTTTAAATGATAAACTTGGATTAGCTAACACAACGTGCCATTGGAACACAGGAGTGATGGTTGCTAATAATGGGCCTCTGTATGCCTATGTACGCACATATTCCTTTAGAAATCTGCTGTTTTATGTTATTTATGTTTATTTATGTTATTGTAATGGACAAAAAATGTGCTTTTCTTTCAAAAACAAGGACATTTCTAAGTGACCCCAAACTTCTGAACAGTAGTGTATGTCTGTATTGATAGTTCTTCTGTTATGTCTATTGTTATAATAGTCTGTTATGTCGATTGTTATAATAGTCTGTTATGTCTATTGTTATGATAGTCTGTTATGTCTATTGTTATAATAGTCATTATGTCTATTGTAATAATAGTCTGTTATGTCTATTGTTAGGATAGTCTGTTATGTCTATTGTTATAATAGTATGTTATGTCTATTGTTAGGATAGTCTGTTATGTCTATTGTTAGGATAGTCTGTTATGTCTATTGTTATAATAGTCTGTTATGTCTATTGTTAGGATAGTCTGTTATGTCTATTGTTATAATAGTCTGTTATGTCTATTGTTATAATAGTCTGGTATGTCTATTGTTATAATAGTCTGTTATGTCGATTGTTATAATAGTCTGTTATGTCTATTGTTATGATAGTCTGTTATGTCTATTGTTATAATAGTCATTATGTCTATTGTAATAATAGTCTGTTATGTCTATTGTTAGGATAGTCTGTTATATCTATTGTTATAATAGTCTGTTATGTCTGTTGTTATAATAGTCTGTTATGTCTGTTGTTATAATAGTCTGTTATGTCTATTGTTATGATAGTCTGTTATGTCTATTGTTATGATAGTCTGTTATGTCTGTTGTTATGATAGTCTGTTATGTCTATTGTTATAATAGTCTGTTATGTCTATTGTTATAATAGTCTGTTATGTCTATTGTTAGGATAGTCTGGTATGTCTATTGTTATAATAGTCTGTTATGTCTATTGTTATAATAGTCTGTTATGTCTATTGTTATAATAGTCTGGTATGTCTATTGTTATAATAGTCTGTTATGTCTATTGTTATAATAGTCTGTTATGTCTATTGTTATAATAGTCTCTTATGTCTATTGTTAGGATAGTCTGTTATATCTATTGTTATAATAGTCTGTTATGTCTATTGTTATAATAGTTTGTTATGTCTATTGTTAGGATAGTCTGTTATGTCTATTGTTATAATAGTATGTTATGTCTATTGTTAGGATAGTCTGTTATGTCTATTGTTAGGATAGTCTGTTATGTCTATTGTTATAATAGTCTGTTATGTCTATTGTTAGGATAGTCTGTTATGTCTATTGTTATAATAGTCTGTTATGTCTATTGTTATAATAGTCTGGTATGTCTATTGTTATAATAGTATGTTAAGTCTATTGTTATAATAGTCTGTTATGTCTGTTGTTATAATAGTCTGTTATGTCTATTGTTATGATAGTCTGTTATGTCTATTGTTATAATAGTCTGTTATGTCTATTGTTATAATAGTCAGTTATGTCTATTGTTATAATAGTCTGTTATGTCTGTTGTTATGATAGTCTGTTTTTTCTATTGTTATAATAGTATGTTATGTCTATTGTTATAATAGTCTGTTTTTTCTATTGTTATAATAGTCTGTTATGTCTATTGTTATAATAGTCTGTTATGTCTGTTGTTATGATAGTCTGTTTTTTCTATTGTTATAATAGTCTGTTATGTCTATTGTTATAATAGTCTGTTATGTCTATTGTTAGGATAGTCTGTTATGTCTATTGTTATAATAGTCTGTTATGTCTATTGTTAGGATAGTCTGTTATGTCTGTTGTTATGATAGTCTGTTTTTTCTATTGTTATAATAGTCTGTTATGTCTATTGTTATAATAGTCTGTTATGTCTATTGTTAGGATAGTCTGTTATGTCTATTGTTATAATAGTCTGTTATGTCTATTGTTAGGATAGTCTGTTATGTCTATTGTTATGATAGTCTGGTATGTCTATTGTTATGATAGTCTGTTATGTCTATTGTTATGTTAGTCTGTTATGTCTGATTTCTGTTGTAGGTTAGATGAGGTGAATGTCAGCTCTTTCTCACATTTGATTGGTCAAAGGGGATTTAGGCCGGATTCAATCAAATCTACCATTACAATGTTTACGCAGTGTCTTTGTGTACAAAACAGCTGCCACCCACACCACGCACACTTTATTCTAAACACTGGAAGCACCTGTGAGGGGACTCGCAGGCCGCCTGCTCTCCCAAGCTTATAGAACCCAAAACCACTTAGTTTCACAACAGAAAAATATATGTTTAATGACCATAACCAGTAGTCTGAGTGCTGGTCTGTTTCTGCTGTCTTGCCAACTTCTTATGGAATTGTCATGCTAAACATGTAACAATGAGTGACAAGGAGTTGGCAAGAAAGCAGAAAGGACTGGCACTCAGGGCAGGCTACATAACCACTAGCTTAACCGTTACCAATCAATGTGGAACTGACACTCTGACTAAGCTATAGATCCCTCAAACTCAACTCTTGACCTCAAAGCCAGTTCCTCTGCATTCTTTCATTGTTCCCCTCTAATTAGGGACTGATTTAGACTGGGTGCAATTAACTATCACGTAGAACAGAGAACCAGCAGGCTCCGGACCTTGTCGGGCAGGGTTTCCCAAACTAGGAATGTGGGGTCGCCTGGTTTGAAAATGTGGTCGGGAGAGAAAATGTGAGCTTGGTTCATACTCAGGGGTTTGGTCAGTAACCTCCGGTAGCCGCTAGACATGGTTGTTATAAACAGAGCGCGCTTTCTGTTTTCTTCCTACAAATGTGGCTCTATCTTTTCAATGGTTAAAGCTAAAAAATAGTATGACCCCATCACTGAAAGATAAGACTCTCAGGAACACGTGTATATGTACTGTTTCCCTCTAATATACCAACAAATCGTTGGAACCTATTGGACAAGACCAGGCACTAAATCAGACTGGGGGGAAAAGAATATCAAAGATTCAGTATATATGCATAATCATGACCACTTGGTGCAACAAACTAGTTAAATTAAGATAAAGCAGGGCTCTATGGGAATCTTTATGAGCAAACCTTCCAACTGTGTCTCACAGTCAGACTACAGATCAGGCCCAAACTGCCTTCCTTCACGACAGGAGACCTGGAGCCGCATGCTTAAACCCCCTAATGAACAGCATGGTTGTTATGAACAGGGCAGGCTGATTGTAACAAGGAAAGACAGGACAGCGTCTTCAGCCTGGCGGACAGACACAGTGTGAGTCCCAAATAGCACCCTATTCCCTATATAGTGCCAAATAGCACCCTATTCCTTAGTCCCAAATAGCACCCTATTCTCTATATAGTGCACTACTTTTGACCGGAGCCCTGTGGGCCCTCATCAAAAGTAGTACACTACATAGGGAATATGGTGTAATTTGAGACTCCGATCAGCGACCTGTGACAGTACAGTGAAGAACAGCAGGAAACGAACTAAAATGGGGGAGGATGAAGGGAAATACAATTCATTGTTGTTGGACCGTTTTTTACTCTTTATGTTGTTTTAGACCGGTGGAAATCATCAAGTGTGACAATTATTTTGGACAAGGTCTTGGGCCATTTTTTAAAGAATGGAATGTGTGGGCAATTAATGAAGCTTTCCTCCAAAACAGGACTGAACGACTGAACTATGATGACCTGAAGCAGTTGGTTTTGCTTTGATTTTGAAAATCTAGGCCTCACACTGTCTTGACTCCCTTTATAATGTTTAAGTCGACCTTCAAAACATATTATACTACCTGATCATGTGCACTTGAGGAAGTGGATGGAGTACGTTGATATCATGGTCATTCTATATTTGATAGATTTGGGCATACCCATGGTTTGAAGGCGGGTAAGCGTAGGACATGAAACCACCTTGTCCAACCGACAATGCTCTCAATTGTACCTGTAGATGTATCCTGTTTAGATTATTAGGTCCTTGTATAGGGAGTCATGGTGACACAGCATACAGTTTAATAATAAGAGGAACGATCCAATGTCAAGCTACTACAAGGAGCATGCTTTAGGATAACTCTGCCAAAGGTTACAATTACTGATGAAACGCCATCCCATCTGTTTGGCAGAAAAATGTGGTGTTGGGGTAACACAATTTCATTGACAACAGTATTGGTTATGTTAGTTACTGTCAATGCTGTCTTCTGTAAAGCGCTATAGGGCTGTCTACTGGTCATTATCTCCACTGAGGATCTGTTGCGAATAATTTACAATGCACAGGACCTATGCCTACAGTATGAACTAGAGGCAGTTTGGTGGTGGAAGGGTTGAGCTACCCCCCCATACAAAGTAAAGCACTGGGAGTAATCGTTAGCATAATTAAAGATGTAGATTATAGATGTAGTCAAATCTATTATGCAGATAGATCATTTGTTGATTTCACATGGGGTTAATTCCTGGAAAGCTAGATAGTTATCTGGCAAAGCCAAGCTGTATCTCTAATTTACGGTCTCTCCAAAACCCTGAATACAAGTACAACTAAGTCAAACAACTGCAGGTTGAGGGAAAGCAAACTTCTGTCCTTGGCTAGAATACTAATACAATTTGAAAAAGAAAATGGAGGGAGGGAGAAGCAAAATGCCTTCACCCCAAAAGAACCTGCAAGGCAGAAAATGCCAGAACACGTCAACCCCAGAAAAGGCCTCTGGATTGTTAAGACCCACAACCTTCAAACAAATGCCCTGAACTGGGCCACTCTAGCCCCATGCGGTGGGAAAATGTTGTGAATGGGGTGCTGGGCCTGTGAGGAAGGGATCCGGTCTATTTTCCGGGGGATGAATCGGGGATGTGTTTGGGAGCAGGGGCTTCACTAAGCAGGAGTGATGTTTTAATTACAATCAGTCAGTGCAGACAGCTTAGAAATCTCACTTGACTAGAGGAATATATGATGGGGTTTGATGGGGCTCTTTGGGGTGCGACGGTGTGTGTGTGTGCCTGCATGCATGCCTGTGTGTGTCAGTCTGTAATGTATTTAGGGAGATCTATAAGGCTGAACACAATATTGAACCCAGTCCCACCTCCCCCTCTCACTATAGACCGAGAGAGAGACCCTGGGAGAATGTCTGTTTCCAAGGTTATGCAATCGACCCACCACACAGAGAAGGCACAGACCTCTAGTGTGCTGCATTGAGTGTGTGTGTGTGTGTGGTGGGGGGGGAGGAGCGTGTGTGGGTTTCTGAATGGAACTAGAGGAAGGGGGGCTAGAAGAGGGTGCAGAGAAAAGTTGACGAGAAGCTCATTGAAGACTGAACTAAAGTTTGGAGTTACAGAGATCCCCGCCCCTCCATGCACGTTATATAGTGCAACCTGGACACCAACAGGTCAATATCTGGCTAACCATTCAAACCATAAGGCTGTCTTTACATCACTATGAAAGGTGAGTACGCACTGGGTGAAAAAAAATATGTTTACTTTTCCATGCATCTGTACTGGTGAAATCATCATACACAATTACAGGGGCATATTTCCTGCTTCATTTTAGGTTGGCATGAGTTTGCACTCTTCTAAAAATAACTTTTTGTTGAATGGTTAAGTTTGATGAATATTCAGTGAGTATTGTTGAATCCTAGATGTTGGCTCTGCGCCATGCTTGGTTTGTCTTTATGAAGATATCCCATCTGGTCTGATGTTGCTTCCTTATTGAGACATTTGGGGACCCATTATTTGGCACTTTTTTGATTGTGTAATAATGAAAACTGTCACTGAGGTTAGGAATAGTCTAGATGTTGATCTATTGAGAGGAGCTAATGTCCATGGATCTTATCCAGTCTTTATGACATGCAAGTCATGGATATACTCTAAGAAGGTATGGTTGACAAGTCGTCTGTTGTTGACCACTTTTGGTGATGAGGTCCATAATCACTCTTTTGACAGGTTGCTTACAAACGTGTGCAGATTCAGTTGGATCGACACAAATGCATTGAACATCTAAACCAATTTAAATGCAATGTGTTACTGTATCATTAGAAACAATCCCAACTGCCCTGGTTAACCTTAGCTAATGAATAACATAAGAATCATGCATGACTTGCCTTGCCCTTTTGTCTTTAGAGTTAAATGTATAGTGGGTTGGGTTATGTTCCATTTGTTTGCACCCTACATAAGGAGCTGTTATGTCACCCTACATAAGGAGCTGTTATGTCACCCTACATAAGGAGCTGTTATGTCACCCTACATAAGGAGATGTTATGTCACCCTACATAAGGATCTGTTATGATACCCTCTATAAGGAGCTGTTATGTCACCGTACATAAGCTGCTGCTATAGCACCCTACATAAGGAGCTGTTATGTTACCCTTTATACACCCTTTATATAGTATGACACCAGCTTTTAGATGATTTGTTATGGATCCATGCCATGCTTGTGAAGACTTGTGTGCTATATAAAGCATTTATAAGTTATAGTTAGTTTGAAGTGGGACCATCCCCTCAACTCCATTATGCAATTGAAAAATAATGACTAAACTGCTGTAGTATGTAAGTCCATGTTAATGCAATATTGTTGCTAGAGTTACTGAATAAATTCTAAACATGAATACAGTGAGATGATCCATATGTAATGTGTTACCATGATAGATGCAGCCAGAGCCACAGGAGAATCATTCCTACTTTATGTTGGCATACTTAGCTGCTGCAGGTGTCTGGATAATGTTATTGTTTTTTTCTGTCAGACGGACAAAGTGAGGGGCATACAAATAGATTGAGTACAGTAATAGTTTTTAATATACATTTCTGGTTGTTAAAACATTCAGCTTTTTGGTTTTTTGTTAAACGTGGCTCTACAGTAGCAACCTAGCAGATTTGATCCTGTGGTGGAAATCAATGTCATTGTTTACATTTTCACTGGGGGTTTTCACTCAGTTGTGTCCTTAACTCATCCAGGACCTTGTGCCTTGTACATTCTGACCACAATCAGTATGATGGGTTTTCACCCAGATCCAAGTGTTGACTTGACTTATCTCAGACAAACAAAGAAACTCAGATACTGGATAATTTAAACATGTACGTACAGTATCACACTCATTCTTAATGTAAACATAATTTCAGACAGACGTGTTGAATAATTTGACCAGAGATGTTCATTTATCTCACATTTTAATAATTTCGTAACGTGTTTGGTAATGGTTTGCAAAATTAAAATCCAATACACCTGCCAGGCAATCGAGGCTGTTCTGAGGGAAAAAGAGGATGCAGCTCAATATTAGGAAGGTGTTCCTAATGTTTTGTACACTCAATCTATATCAATTGGTGGTTCAAAGCACCTAAAACCAATGTAGGGTTAAATGATGTTAATAAGAGCTGGAGCAGGATCTCACCAGTGGTGGGTGTGATGACATGCTGTAATGTCCTCAGACAAGTTTATGAACATCTAGTTCCAACATTCAAATCCTTTTCTGTTTTGTGTGTCAACGGAGTGTATCGTACGGAGCTTTGTGCCATACCTATGCCCCCTAGGCAAAAACCTTGATGAAAATAGGGTTGTTATGAATAATGGTGATTCAGGTTGGAACTTGCAGTCTAAATCCTCTGACTATCTTTGTATGATGCCAAGAATCATAATCACTTATATTCACAACAGCCATCTATTATTTCACAATGTCATGAAGCAAATCTTATGGAGAACATTTCCCAAGATGGCAGCGTAGGTGAAGAAGATCTGACGGCCAACATCAATCCACACCTGCAGTAGGAACAGCACATGATTAAACAGACATGAACACACACACACACTCAAACCCACACACAGATTCTCACACATAGGAACACAACATGAACACAAACATACGTTCACAGTCAAATAATAACCCCTGGGTTTTCTGGGAAAAGAGTAGAAATAGTGATATCCCCTGACTATCCGTACATTTTTAAAACAAGAAAATTCTGGCGTCTGGTTTGCTTAATATAAGGAATTTGAAAATATTTATATTTTTACTTTTGATGCTTAAGTATACTTTATCAATTAAATTTACTTTTGACACTTACATAGGTTTAAAACCAAATACTTTGACACTTTTGCTCAAGTAGTATTTTACTGGGGGACATTCACTTTTACTTGAGTCATTTTCTATTAAGGTATCTTTACTTTTACTCAAGTATGACAACTGGGTACTTTTTCCACCACTGGTAGTCAGAAAGAGTGATATCCAGTATTCAGACAGAGAGAGTGATATCCATTAGGTTGACAGAAAGAGTAATATCCAGTAGGCTGCCAGAAAGAGTAATATCCAGTAGGCTGCCAGAAAGAGTGATATCCAGTAGGCTGCCAGAAAGAGTAATATCCAGTATTCAGACAGAGAGAGTGATATCCAGTAGGCTGCCAGAAAGAGTGATACCCAGTAGGCTGCCAGAAAGAGTAATATCCAGTGGGCTGCCAGAAAGAGTGATATCCAGTAGGCTGCCAGAAAGAGTGATATCCAGTAGGCTGACAGAAAGAGTGATACCCAGTAGGCTGACAGAAAGAGAGATATCCAGTAGTCTGACAGAGAGAGTGATATCCAGTAGGCTGCCAGAAAGAGTGATACCCAGTAGGCTGCCAGAAAGATAGTTATATCCAGTAGGCTGACAGAAAGAGTGATACCCAGTAGTCTGACAGAGAGAGTGATATCCAGTAGGCTGCCAGAAAGAGTGATATCCAGTAGGCTGACAGAAAGAGAGATATCCAGTAGTCTGACAGAAAGAGTGATACCCAGTAGGCTGACAGAAAGAGAGATATCCAGTAGTCTGACAGAGAGAGTGATATCCAGTAGGCTGACAGAGAGAGTGATATCCAGCAGGCTGACAGAAAGAGTGATATCCAGTAGGCTGACAGAAAGAGTGATATCCGATAGGCTGACAGAAAGAGTGATATCCGATAGGCTGACAGAGACATTGATATCCAGTAGGCTGACAGAAACAGTGATATCCAGTAGGCTACCCACTGTAGTCAGTCAGTGAGTCTGTTGAAGTGTAGTCTTTTATGAGAGAGGTGAATGCTGGCCCAGTGACTTGGCTTGAGACTTTATGAGAGAGGTGAATGCTGGCCCAGTGGCTTTGCGTGAGGCTTTATGAGTGAGGTGAATGCTTGGCTTGAGGCTTGGCGTGCTCGGTTCTCCTCAGTCTTGGCCTTCATTTCAGACAGCCCCCTAGCTTCTGTATAAAAACCTATCTGCAAAGCAGCTGTCCTGTTACTAAAAATGAGGCAAATATTTTATTCTCACCAAGTAAAAAAAAAAGTGGGGCCTGCACCCCTGGACTGGAGTCTGGAGAGGTCTCAGTGTGGAGGAATTTGGCTTGTGGGTCACGCTGCCCCCGTGGCCCACACTGAGCCTGTGAAAAACCAAGGTAAAGTGTGATCAAGCTCCCTGGCAGCCTGGAGATCTCCTCTCTATGCCGTCCCAGCAGCACAAAGAAGCCCCTTGCCAATAAGAGTCCTTTATGATGCCAAGCCTTCATTCCCACCAAATACCTTCTGAAAACAAGGGGCTCTATTTTTACCGCTGGCCACAATTTGGCCCAGGCTCAGAAGATGTTGGCTCCTCTCTCCCCTCCATCCCATCCACCCTGCCCTGCTCTGCCAGTGATAGGTTGAGCTAAGAGCACATTCCCAAAGCTTATGGCACAACGTGGTTGCCATCTCTTCTATTGTTGCAGACCTAAATTCAACTCTCTCTGCCGAGAAAACAGCCGTCTTATTAGACCCAGGAGAGCCAGGTCGGAATGGCCCTGGTGTTTTGGGTTAAGGGGGGGGGAGGATTCTTGGGACAGTCCTCTCCCACAGGCCGAACATTAATATGTTTTGTTTGATCTGTGACGGGAGGGGCTACTGGACTAACCAAGTTGAGAGAGGGAGACAGGGGGGTCAGAGAGAGATAGAGTGAGGGAGAGAGTGAGAGGGAAGAAGAGAGAGTGAAAGAGAAAGAAACAGAGAGGGAGTGGGAGGGTGATGAGAGGCCTTGTTAATGAGATACGACAGTAGTGAACACGGTCAGTGAGCTGTCTGTTTCCTCTTTCAGCATCACTGGACCTAAACACCGTCCGGCCATGTGTTGTGAAGCTCAAACAAGCCGTCACGTAAGACCCAATTTTCAGTAACGGGACCCCTTCTAGACAGGGAGGGACAGAGTGTACAAAACATTAAGAACACCTTCCTAATCTTGAGTTGCACAGGGATGCTGGCCCATGTTGACTCCAATGCTTCCCCCAGTTGTGCCAAGTTGGCTGCATGTTCTTTGGATGTTGGACCATTCTTGATACACACAGGAAACTGTTGAGTGTGAAAAACCCAACAGCGTTGCAGTTTTTGACACGCTCAAACCAGTGCACCTGGCACCTACTTCCATATCCCGTTCAGACACTTAAATATTTTGTCTTGCCCATTCACCCTCTGAAAGGCACACATACACAATCCATGTCTCAATATTCTGTCTCAAGGCTTAAAAATCCTTCTTTAACCTGTCTCCTCCCCTTCATCTACACTGATTGAAGTGGATTTAACAAGTGACATTAATAAGGGATCATAGCTTTCATCTAGATTCACCTGGTCAGTCAATGTCATTGAAAGAGCAGGTGTTCTTAATGTTTTGTCAATGTTTGATTCTTACTTGCTTGCCGTAAATTGTGCGTGAGAACTACAGAATGTCTTGAAATTCTTCCTTCTCTCACACCTCTTGCTGCTTGACCTTTGTTCCAAACACTCAAAGGAGATGTATGCACAACTGAAGGGCCCCAATAACCCCCATGTCCTTGAGGCTTGTACTCCTCCCATTGTTCATTTCCAGGAGATAGTCCCCAGGGAGACTTAAAGACTGTAACGTTGTGTTTGCTTTAAGATGAGCCTGTTGATCTGGGAGTGGTGTGATAAAGGTATACAGATACTACAAGAGAAACCCCTTCCCTGCTCAATATCACTACACAGTAAATGCAAGACTTTAGGCTGTGGGGTTAGCCTATATAATTATGTAAGGTAGTGTTACTCTCCCTCCCAGTGTCTCACCTCTCCTTCACTCACTCTGTGTTGCTTCTTCAGGCGACATGGAGAGCCTGCCCAAGATGGACCCCTCCAACGACCACAGTCGGCCCCTGGACATTGTGCCACAGAGCGATGAGAAGATGAAGGAGAGGGGTCAGTGGGGCAACAAGGTGGAGTTTGTCCTGTCTGTCGCCGGGGAGATCATAGGACTGGGAAATGTGTGGCGCTTCCCTTACCTGTGCTACAAGAACGGAGGAGGTAGGTGTTAGCCTTTTACTGCAGTGGGCTAAATCTGGGTCACTCAGAGTGTTTCTTGGTAGTTTTAAACAAATATATTTTGAAACAAAAGTGTACACCTCACACACCTGGTTATGGACTAAAAGAAAAGAAGAAACCAGTACCATGTCAGATATAGAGTTGAAATGTATTCAATGTTGAGTTTGCATCCCAATATTACACTTTATATACTTCACAGAAGACTGAAATATAACAAAAACCGTTTCACATAGAAAGACCAGATTTTTGGCTGTTTTTTAAAATATATTTTTTAATAATGTAATTAGGAAAGATATGAATAACATTCCACCCATGAGGCCACTAGGTCATTTGAGTGCAGGAAAGGGCAACCATCACAGTGCTCAATGACAACGTCACATCATTTTGTTCATATTATCGGTTCATAATTGTCCTTCAGTACTATTGATCAGGACAACTGTGACTGATGTCATATCCATATCATTAACGAAATGTAAGTTTACCAACTATATTGCCTTTAACTGACCCAAAGCCTGTTGTTGTGAACTTAAATGGCACTGGAGCCTTTGAGTACATTGTGTTTTAATGCTAGAAACTGTTATGAAGGGCATGGAATATGGGATTAGCAGTGGTGTAAAATCTCAATAGTGCTAATTTGGAGGTATGTAAATTGTTGAGCAATAAATCCCCCTAATGAATTTTTGACTGATATGTTTATGCTTCTGTGCCGCCTGCCAAGCCCAGACACATAAAACATATAAATCATGCAGTACAACAGTAGCAAACAACATACTCCTGTTTGGAATTTACTATATCCCACAATATTATGGAGGTACCAATTAAAAGGAGTTTCAGAATGACAGGGTTGATGTCTTTTAAATTGGTTGTTTTAAAAGAGGTTGAGTAGACAGACGGACGGACGGACGGACGGGTGCACAAGGTAGTCCTGGGTTTCTTAAACTTCATTGTTTTTTATATCTGTAGAACTTTAGGGTGAAGAGAATGTATCATTTTATCAGAAAACAATAATTGATGTATTATGTCTAGACCCCATTTCTCATATCTTGGTAAAATGTCATAGTAATAGCATTGTAACGGCGGTCGTCGGGAATGGACCAAGGCGCAGCGGGTTAAGTGCTCATAATTAACTTTAATGAAAACACTTACACAAACAAAACAAAACGATGGACGACGAATACAGACTTGAAGGCAAAATACAGCAATTCAAGAGACAACCTCCCACAAATTACAAACACACCCTAATATATAGGACTCTCAATCAAAGGCAACTAGACAACACCTGCCTTCAATTGAGAGTCCACACCCCAATTAACTAAACATAGAAACAGACTAACTAGAAAGAACATAGAAATAGACTAACATAGAGCAGTGACCAAAAAAACCCGGAATACATAAATCAACTACCCTCTACATAATACACACACCCCGAACCACATAAACCAAATACCCTCTGCCACGTCCTGACCAGCCTACACTAACAAAATAACCCTCATACTGGTCAGAACGTGACAGTAACAGCAAACTCGCCATTGTCCAAATGATTTACATTATTATACAAATGACAGTAATTTGATCAACATTTTCAAATCATTTGGAAAATAAATAAACTTAATACACACATTTCACAAAGTTACTCCTCATTCTTCTGGAAAATGTTCTCCAAATCGGGGTCTTCCGTCCATCATTAATTGTAACAGAAGTTGCGCCACAAGATCTGTGGATATCCTACCCGGCGAAGGAAACGTGGGATGCTGACTTTAAAATCGGCCAAATCAAGGTAGCATTTTAGAGTACCTTTGGGACGTCCAACCTTGAAATGTTGCCTCAAAAAGCATCATCCTTGTTGATTACATATGTCCTCTGACCTCATATCAAAATGGAGTTCTAGTGCTCGAGTCGACAACTTGATAACTTCTCTCCTCTCCCCCTCTCCTCCCAACAGGGGCTTTCTTCATCCCCTACCTGATCTTCCTCTTCACGTGTGGGATCCCAGTATTCTTCCTGGAGACAGCTCTAGGACAGTACACCAGCGAGGGAGGTATCACCTGTTGGAGGAAGATCACTCCACTGTTTGAAGGTGATCCTCCACTAATATCTACTGTCTATGAAGAAATACCTTTCTTCACAGATTTGCTAATTTGGATGTTCCTATGAAACTACTGGCTTTTCGGTTATAGTACAGTTACAAAACATTTTGTCAGAACTATATTTTATTTAATGTGCACTGCATATGAATGCGTTTCAAGGACAGGATTAAAGGGAAAATCCACTCAAAAACTATATTTTTGATATTTTGCATCATCACGTTGCTTCTTGAAAGGGCAAAACATTTTGGGACTATATCAACAGTGGACTAATTATAAAAATACCAAAATATAGTTTTTTTGTTGGATTTTACCTCTATCTACAGTCATGTCTACTACTTGTCTGCATAACGGAATTGAATAAGAGAGACATTTTGAGAACCTTTTGCGTTAGTGTGTGTGTGTGAGTGCATGTGTGTGTTTGTGCATGCTTGTCTGCCAGTATGTAGTAGGAGGGGGTTGATGTAATGGTTGGCATGCCACTGACACTGGCACACTTCCAAGTATCCAACGCTTTCATCATTCAATTGGCCCCTAATAAGGACAATATAACTGTAGACATTCACACAGGAGCCAGAGAGGCTACCGGATGGGAAATGGTGGAGTCGGCAATATGAATGAAGTCATGGTTTTCATGCGTGTTGTTGTATTCAACATTGAAAAGCATTGTCATAGCTAACCACAATGCTCCACTTGTCCTTGGTCCCCGCTGCAGGAGTGGGCTACGCAACACAAGTCATCGTGGCTCTGTTGAACTTCTATTACATCATTGTCCTGGCCTGGGCCATCTTCTACCTGTCCTACTCCTTCACCTGGGACCTGCCCTGGGCCTCCTGCAACAACACATGGAACACAGGTCAGAGATCCACCATAGGCTCAGTGGACGTTTTCCTTATTCAATCTTGTCGAAGCTCTTCCTCTTGGGCAGAAGGAACATGATTGGTTGGATGAAAGCTCAACGGCAAGGTTGCTGGTTGGAATGTCACCCAACCCCTAACCCTAACTAATTGAGATTACTTAAACTGAACCAATCGTATTTATTGCCTAAACATTCACATTGTTTCTGCCCTCGAGACAGAGCTGCCCTCAAAACACGATCAAATTAGGAAAACTCCAATATGCCACCATATACAGAGAGAGGTTGAGCAGAAACATCCAGGACTACACTCAATTATTAATCAAATGTATTTATAAAGACTTTTTACATCAGCAGTTGGTGGTGTCCCATGTAGTCTTACCTAACGTTAGAATATGGTTGGGTTCCCTAGAGAAACCACATAGCTGGTGTCCTCACTGAACTTGTGTGAACTTGTTGTGCATTTCTGTTCTCAAGATTCCTGCTTGGAGTTCCAGAGGGTGAATGACTCTTTCAATCAGCTACGTCTGAACGCCACGTCTCCTGTCATTGAGTTCTGGGAGTAAGTACTAAGAGTCTATTGTTTCTACATCTCCTTAAGGAGCCTGGGTGGCCTACTGTTTATTCCTCAGCCAACTGGCCGTTGTCTTGCCAAGTGGTGTTGCACTGCTGAATACAAAAACACGATGGCTTGAAGATATTCTTCTTTATGGGTGATTTTAAGAGCTGTGGTGTCCTTACAGATACCTCCATAATGTACATGTTTGCTCTGTAATTTCAGAGCTTACTAATCATGTTTTGTTATCTGTAAATAGCAATCACATATGTATCCACTTATAGTTATCTCACGTTATCTGTTCCCTTGTGTGTTTGTGATTTTGTAGGCGGAGGGTTCTGCGTATCTCCTCTGGCATAGACAATATAGGATCTCTCAACTGGGACCTGGTGCTGTGTCTGGCCATAGCCTGGATACTGGTTTACTTCTGTATCTGGAAGGGAGTCAAGTCCACTGGCAAGGTACTCTACCTTCTGTCTCTGTGAGCCTCCCTAATACAGTTCCTGAACAGGAAGAACCTCTGAGCCCTATCCAGATTGATTGATTGAGTGATTTTATTTGGCAGTTTAAGAAATACAATGATTTACTGTATTTCCATTGTGGTCCCTTAAAGTGCATGGTGCAATAAATTATATAGATACAGACATGAAAATGGTTCTACCGTTCAGTCTTTTGACATTCGTTTAAAAATAAGTTTTGGTCGATATAGCTTTAAGTTGTTGTGGTAGTTTATTCCACTTAACAGCACCGGTATATAGAAAGGTGTTCTTACCGGAAAGGCTCTTAAATTTGAAAAAGTCAATAGCATAGTCTCTGGCAATCAATAGGACCAAGAGTTACTCCTGGTCTGGTCACTTGTTCAGGACATATTCTAAGTATTTATACGCATTTCTCAAAGTTGCTTAACACCTTTGGACAGCCAGGTACTCTAGGTATGTGGTCCTGTTGAAGTCTGGCAGATAACGTGATAAAGTACCTGAGATGACTACACTCTTAGAAAAAAGTGTTCCAAAATAGTTATTTGGCTGTCCCCATAGAATCCTTTTGGGTTCCAGGTAGAACCCTTTCTACAGAGGGTTCTACATGGAACCAAAAAGGGTTCTCCCTGTGTTGACAGCCGAAAAACCCTTTTATGTTCTAGATAGCTCTTTTTTTTAGATTGTGTAGTAGAGACCATACATTGACTCTTTTGCTTCTTATTATGAATAGACATCTGTTTAACCCACTGTGTTGTACATTGCTATCTGTGATCCTTGGTGCTGTACTGTTTTGCACTGTGCATACCGTAGCCATGTGTATGTACAGTACAACCCTAACACTGTTCCCTCAGGTGGTGTATTTCACAGCTACCTTCCCCTACATCATGCTGTGTATCCTGCTCATCAGAGGGGTCACCCTACCGGGAGCCTTCATAGGAATCAAGTTCTACCTCTACCCAGACCTGGGCCGCCTGTCCGACCCACAGGTACGCACACACAAAGACACACGCACACACACACACATCCCGACCATCACATCTGTGGGAAGTGGAAAAACCCCACAGTGTGTGTGGACAGTGTTTGACACGATGACCCTATAGACTGACTGACCCAGCGCTCCTCTGACCTCTGCCTGTCAGAAATAAAACACCTCACAGTCACACCTCTTGTGTATTCCCCAAGGTTACTATAGTTACTGTAGAACTGTGTTCCTGTACATAGAACTTGGACGATGAATGATTCACTTCGTTAGTTGAGCGAGTAATACTAATATGAAAGTGATGAATACATTTTGATTAGGAGAAGTGGTGCTTTGGGAGTGATGTAGGATTGTCCTCCAACCCCTTGGGACCTAGCGCAATATCATCAAGAATGTTATAGAGCTGGATCATTAGCAAATAAAACCTTGTCTGGTCAAGAGAGCAGAACATGACATGGGGAAAACCAGGAGGACATTGTCTTTCATACTAATGCCGCGCCAGAAAATGACCGAATCTGTAAAGTTGCCAGTCCCTAGAAATATTTGACGAGTGAGAGGATCTAGAGAGAAGAATACAGGTGTGCCAAGCTTGTAGTGCCATACCCAAGAAGAATTGAGGCCATAATCGATGCCAAAGGTGCTTCAACAAAGTACTGAGTAAAGGGTCTGAATACTTAGAAAAATAATAATAGGCAAACATTCTAAAAACCTGTTTTTGCCTTGTCATTATGGGGTATTGTGAGTAGAATGATGAGGGGGGAAAATGATTTCATCCATTTTAGAATAAGGCTGTAACTTAACAAAATGTGAAAAAGTCAAGGGGTCTGAATACTTTACAAAAGCACTGTATACACTACCGGTCAAAGGTTTTAGAACGCCTACTCATTCAATGGTTTCTTTATTTTTACTATTTTCTACATTGTAGAACAATAGTGAAGACATCAAAACTATGAAATAACACATATGGAATAATGTATTAACCTATCAAGGCACAAGCCGAGACCCAGCTGCAGACACAGGCGGCAGATGGTTGGAGTCTTACAATGTTTAATAATCCAAAAGGAGTAGGCAAGAGAATGGTCGTGGACAGGCAAAAGGTCAAAACCAGATCAGAGTCCAGGAGGTACAGAGTGGCAGAAAGGCTTGTGGTCAAGGCATGCAGAATGGTCAGGCAGACGGGTACAGAGTCCAGAAACAGGCAAAGGTCAAAACCGGGAAGACTATCAAAAATAGAATAGCAAACGGAGAACAGGAAAAACACGCTCGTGTGTTAAATACGCTCACAGGGATAAATACACCAGGGAAAATAAGCGACACCTGGAGGGGGTGGAGACAATCACATGAACAGGTGAAACAGATCAGGGCGTGACAGTAACCGAAAAAGTGTTAAACAAATCAAAATATATTTTATATTTGAGATTCTTCAAATAGCCACCCTTTGCCTTGATGACAGCTTTGAACACTCTTGGCATTCTCTCAACCAGGTAGTCACCTGGAATGCATTTCAATTAACGTGTGTGCCTTGTTAAAAATGTATTTGTGGAATTTATTTCCTTCTTAATGCGTTTGAGCCAATCAGTTGTGTTGTGACAAGGAAGATACAGAAGATAGCCCTATTTGGTAAAAGACCAAGTAAATATTATGGCAAGAACAGCTCAAATAAGCAAAGAGAAACGACAGTCCATCACTACTTTAAGACATGGTCAGGCAATAAGGAATATTTAAAGAACTTTGTAAGTTTCTTTAAGTGCAGTCGCAAAAACCATCAAGTGCTATGATGAAACTGGCTCTCATGAGGACTGCCACGGGAATGGAAGACCCAGTTACCTCTGCTGCAGAAGATAAGTTCATTAGAGTTACCAGCCTCAGAAATTGCAGAACATATAGATGCTTCAGAGTTCAAGTAACAGACACATCTCAACATCAACTGTTCAGAGGAGACTGTGTTAATCAGGCTTTCATGGTCGAATTGCTGCAAAGAAACCACTACTAAAGGACACCAATAAGAAGAAGAGACTTGCTTGGGCCAAGAAACACGAGCAAGGGACATTAGACCGGTGGAAATTTGTCCTTTGGTGTGGAGTCCAAATTGGAGATTTTTAGTTCCCACCGCCGTGTCTTTCTGAGACAAGGTGTGGGAGAGCAGATGATCTCCGCATGTATATTTCCCACCGTAAAGCATGGAGGAGGTGTTATGGTGTGGGGGTGCTTTGCTGGTGACACTATCTGTGATTTATTTAGAATTTAAGGCACACTTAACCAGCATGGCTACCACAGCATTCTGCAGCGATACGCCATCCCATCTGGTTTGGGCTTAGTGGAACTATCATCTGTTTTTCAACAAGACAATGACCCAACACACCTCCAGGCTGTGCAAGGGCTATTTTACCAAGAAGGAGAGTGATGGAGTGCTGCATGAGATGACCTGGCCTCCACAATCCCCCGACCTCAACCAAAATGAGATGGTTTGGGATGAGTCGGACCGCAGAGTGGAGGAAAAGCAGCCAACAAGTGCTCAGCATATGTGGAAACTCCTTCAAGACTGTTGGAAAAGCATTCCAGGTGAAGCTGGTTGAGAGAATGCCAAGAGTGTGCAAAGCTGTCATCAAGGCAAAGGGTGGCTATTTGAAGAATCTCAAATATAAAATATATTTTGATTTGTTTAACACTTTTTTGGTTACTTCATAATTCCATATGTGTTATTTCATAGTTTTGATTTCTTCACTATTACTCTACAATGTAGAAAATAGTAAAAATAAAGAAAAACCCTTGAATGAGTAGGTGTGTCCAAACTTTAGACTGGTAGTATATGTGTCTTTTAAATCTTTGAATGTTCTCTATCCATTACTGTCCATGATATTGGCAAGCTACGGATTCCAAATTTGGACCATTGTGGGGATGCAAAAGGCTGCCTTCCAGATCGCAAGGCATTATTGTGAAATATTGGCTTATGGGCATGCCGAGTTACAATGTTTAAACATTTTGCACCAAATATAAATTGTGTGAGCAATAACAGGACCAAAGCGTAGTTTACATTGTTTAATGGATACAGTGGTTCCTCAATTAAAAGTTCGAACCACCAGAGGGCATCTTTAAGCTCATCTATTCCACTTATTAATCAGGGCATTGGAAGCCGAGCAAAGAGCACCACGCCATGCAATTGTGAATACACTTCATGATTAAAATTGAATTATATATTTCATTATAGGCCCATGGGAAGAAAAAAAGAAGAAGATCAAGCAAGCCAAGTCCCAATATGTGCAGAATAGTGTATGAAATATTTGGATGGTTAGGATCGGACCCTTTTTATCAATGTTTTCCTAAAATAACATACCCAAATCTAAATGCCTGTAGCTCAGGACCTGAAGCAAGGATATGCATATTCTTGATACCATTTGAAAGGAAACACTGAGAAGTTTGTGGGAATGTGAAATTAATATATAATAATATAACACATTAGATCTGGTAAAAGATAATACAAATAAAAAACATTTCGTTTCCAAAATTTTTTTCATTTTACATCATCTTTGAAATGCAAGAGAAAGGTCAATATATGACTTAGGAGTCTAGGCCCAATTTAGATTTTGGCCACTAGATGGCAGCAGTGTATGTGCAAAGTTTTAGACTGATCCAATTAACCATTGCATTACTGTTCAAAATATTGTATCAAGTCTGCCCAAATGTGCCTAATTGGTTAATTGATACATTTTCAGGTACATATCTGTGCACTCTCCTCAAACAATTGCATGGTATTTTTTCACTGTAATAGCTACTGTAAATTGAACAGTGCAATTTAAGCTTTCTGACCATATAAGACATGTCTGTGTCCTGGGAAATGTTATTGTTGCTTACAACATCATGCTAATCACATTAGTGCACATTAGCTCAACCATCCTGCGCAGGACACCGCTCCCTAAAGGCCGACATTTGTTTTTTTTCAGTTAAATCTGGTCATTTCAATTCAAATGTGACTAGTTCCATTCTCCATTCTCTTTTTGATATTATATCCTGGCTTTTATTTTCGTTGTAGCCCGTTCTCCAGTTCACAGTGCTGTATGGGTTTTGACTGACAGCTGTTATAAACTTCAGCACATTGGCGCAACAAGAAGATGCCCCCACCTCTCCCGCTAATTGCGGTACTTTTGCTCATTTGTTGTTGTCAGAGTGAGGGAAATGCTGTAAATTGAGATGTCACCAAATGCTTCTTTCTATTGTTGTTATCTATTCGGTAACATTCCTTAGTCATTCATTCATTCAGAAGGTACGCTCGCTCATGTCCTCACTCAGATGGCTGACCGGCAACATCTATCCTAAACTGAATTTTCACACCTAGCCAAGCTATTAGACAATCCTTTTGTAAGTTATTGGAGGTGTGAATGTTTCTGTCCAAGAGTCTCTCTTCTGTCCAAGAGTCTCTCTTCTCTCGCACTATAGAGTCCTGCATGGGCCAAAAAATCTGCTGGCGGGTGGTCCCGGAGTTGAGAGAGAACTTGGGTATTGACGCAATTGCACTTGACGTGGACTGACCATTTTCCCGAAACAGGATACTTGTGCCTTACAGCCCATTACATAGACAAAGAGCGTTGTCTCGTGGAGTGGTGCTATTCAGCACAGAGTGGGACAGTTCCCAACTCAACACTGCAGACAACAGAAGGCCAGTCGTTCTGAAAGAATAGCCATATGCAGGCCATGGGCCATCCGCAGGCCATAGGCCTAAACTGGTGCGGCTGGTAAAAGTTTCAGTAGGCTTATACTCAATAAATGTAGGATTTTTGCAGCCTATATTCGATTCCAGGAATTGTTTTTTAAGTTACAATTAAATTATCGTGTTATCTAAACTATATTGAATGTAAATATCTTGTTTTGTTATGTCGGCTATAGGCTTTCTGTAGGTTAAGGCTCTTTCAAAGTCATTTGAGTTGTCAATATGCCGCATTGCATTGTGAAAAAAAAAATGTATATCTTAATTCATGGCATGATTTATTTTATCCAAATGTTGAATAGACATGCAGAAAAATTCAGTCATCCAGGAAATAGGAATAATAGACTACTGTCTGGAGTCATAAAAACAATTAGGCTAAATAAATTGATGTTATTTTGTTGGGTAATGGATCATCTCACGGAACTCAAAAGAAGCGTCTTCTCTGTTCAACATAATTATTCATTCAGAATGTTAAACCCATAGGCCAGCAGTAAATTAAATTAGATTACCAGGTTCATTTTTCATTCGATTTTACTCCCTACATTATGTTCAGTAGAGAGGGGGTGTCACGCCCTGAACATAGAGATCCTTATTATTCTCTATGTTTGGTTAGGTCAGGGTGTGACTCGGGTGGGAAAATCTATGTTTTCTGTTTCTTTGTTTTTGGGCCGAGTGTGGTTCCCAATCAGAGGCAGCTGTCTATCGTTGTCTCTGATTGGGAATCATATTTAGGCAGCCTGTTTTCTTCCTGTGTTTGTGGGAGTTTGTTTTCTGTTTAGCATCTGTTGCCTGACAGAACTGTGCGTTTTCGTTTTTCGCCTTTTGTTATTTTGTTTGAGTGTGTTGTGATAATAAAGAATCATGAATACTTACCACGCTGCGCTTTGGTCCACTTCTCCATCTAACGACGACCGTTACAGAACCTCCCACCAAAAACGCACCAAGCAGCGTGGCCAGGATAGTTGGACATGGGAGGAGATCCTGGACGGCAAAGGACCCTGGACGCGGATTGTGGAATATCGGCGTTCAAGGGAGCAAGAGGCAGTAAGAGATGAATGGCGACGATATGAGGAAGTAGCACAACAACAGAAGCCCGAGAGGCAGCTCCCAAAAAAATGGGGGGGGGGGGCACACGGGGAGATTGGCGGAGTCAGGGTTGAGACCTGAGCCAACTCCCCGTGCTTACTGTGGGGAGCATGTGACCAGTCAGGCACCGTGTTATGCGGTGATGCGCACCGTATCTCCGGTGCGCCTTCACAGCCCAGTTTGTCCTGTGCCAGCGCCCCGGGCTAAAGTGAGCATCCAGGCAGGACGGGTTGTGCCAGCCCTACGCTCCAGACCTCCAGTGTGCCTCCACGGCCCAGTATATCCTGTACCAGCTCCGCGCACCCAGTCTCCAGTGCGTCTCTCCAGCCTGGTACGCCCTGTGCCTGCTCTATGCACCCGGCCTCCAGTGCGTCTCCCAGTCCGGTGAGATCTGTTCCGGCTCCACGTACGAAGCCTCCAGTGATGATCCATGGCCCGGAGCCTGTAGTGATGATCCATGGCACGAAGCCTCCAGTGATAATCCATGGCCCGGAGCCTCCAGTGATGATCCATGGCACGGGGCCTCCAGTGATGATCCATGGCCCGGAGCCTGTAGTGATGATCCATGGCCCGAAGCCTACAGTGATAATCCATGGCCCGAAGCCTCCAGTGATGATCCATGGCCCGGAGACTCCAGTGATGATCCATGGCGCGAAGCCTCCAGCGATGATCCATGGCACGGAGCCTGCAGCGACGGTCCCCAGTCCAGAGCCTCCAGCGACGGTCCCCAGTCCGGAGCCTCCAGCAACGGTCCGGAGTCTCCAGCGATGGTCCGCGGTCTGGAGCCTCCAGCGACAGTCGGCAGTCCGGAGCCTCCGGCGATGATCTACGGTCCGGTTCCTCCGGCAACGGTTCAGAGTCCGGAGCCTCCGGCGACGATCCACGGTCCGGTTCCACGAAAGTGGGGGGAGCCCCAAGCGGAGGGGGATCTGCGTCCCGCACCGGAGTCTCCACCAAGAGGAGATGCCCACCCGGACCCCCCACCCCATAGGTTCAGGTTTGCGGCCGGAGTCAGCACCTTTGGGGGGGGGGGGGGTACTGTCACGCCCTGACCATAGAGATCCTTATTATTCTCTATGTTTGGTTAGGTCAGGGTGTGACTCGGGTGGGAAAATCGTTTTCTGTTTCTTTGTTTTTGGGCTGAGTGTGGTTCTCAATCAGAGGCAGCTGTCTATCATTGTCTCTGATTGGGAATCATACTTCGGCAGCCTGTTTTCTTCCTGTGTTTGTGGGAGGTTGTTTTCTGTTTAGCATCTGTTGCCTGACAGAACTGTGCGTTTTCCGCCTGATTCATTGAGCGAGTTTATTAGCAAGTGCATCAGTGATGTTGTGACTATTAAAACCTTCCCCAACCAGAAACCGTGGATTGATGGCAGCATTCGCGCAAAACTGAAAGCGCGAACCACTGCTTTTTATTCATTGCAAGGCGACCGGAAACATGACCGAATACAAATACTGTAACTATTCCCTCCGCAAGGCAATCAAACAAGCTAAGCGTCAGTATAGAGACAAAGTAGAGTCGCAATTCAACGGCTCAGACACGAGACGTATGTGGCAGGGTCTACAGTCAATCACGGATTACAGAAAGAAAATCATCCCCGTCTCGGACACCGATGTCTTGCTCCCAGACAAACTAAACAACTTCTTTGCTCGCTTTGAGGACAATACAGTGCCACTGACACGGCCCGCTACCAAAACCTGCTGGCTCTCCTTCACCGCAGCCAACGTGAGTAAAACATTTAAACGTGTTAACCCTCGCAAGGCTGCCGGCCCAGACGGCATCCCACGCCGCATCCTCAGAGTAGGCGCAGACCAGCTGGCTGGTGTGTTTACGGACATATTCAATCAATCCCTATCTCAGTCTGCTGTTCCCACATGCTTCAAGAGGGCCACCGTTGTTCCTGTTCCCAAGAAAGCTAAGGTAACTGAGCTAAACGACTATTGCCCTGTAGCACTCACTTCCCTCATCATCAAGTGTTTTGAGAGACTAGTCAAGAATCATATCACCTCCACCATACCTGACACCCTGCCCCAATAGATCCACAGACGACGCAATCGCAGTCACACTGCACACTACCTTAGCCCATCTGGACAAGAGGAATACCTGTGTAAGAATGCTGTTCATCGATTACAGCTCAGAATTTAGTACCATAGTACCCTCCAAACTCATCATTAAGCTCGAGTCCCTGGGTCTCAACCTCGCCCTGTGCAACTGGGTCCTGGACATCTGACGGACCGCCCCCAGGTGGTGAGGGTAGGAAACAACATCTCCACCCCACTGATCAACACTGGGGCCCCACAAGGGTGCGTTCTCAGCCCTCTCTTGTACTCCCTGTTCACCCATGATTGCGTGGCCATGCACGCCTCCAACTCAATCATCAAGTTTGCAGACAACACTACAGTGGTAGGCTTGATTACCAACAACAACGAGACGGTCTACAGGGAGGAGGTGAGGGCCCTCGGAATGTGGTGTCAGGAAAATAACCTCACACTCAACGTCAACAAAACAAAGGAGATGATCGTGGACTTCAGGAAACAGCAGAGGGAGCACCCCCCTATCCACATCGACGGAACAGTAGTGGAGAAGGTGGAAAGTTTTAAGTTCCTCGGCGTACACATTACGGACAAACTGAAATGGTCCACCCACACAGACATCGTGGTGAAAAAGGCACAACAGCGCCTCTTCAACCTCAGGAGGCTGAAGAAATTTGGCTTGTCACCAAAAACACTCAAACTTTTACAGATGCACAATCGAGAGCATCCTGTCGGGCTGTATCACCACCTGGTACGGCAACTGCTCCGCCCACAACCGTAAGGCTCTGCAGAGGGTAGTGAGGTCTGCACAACACATCTGTAATGGCTGTCGTATAGAGGGGACCAAAACGCAGCGTGTTGAGTGCTCATTATGATATTTATTAACTCAAAAACACTAAAGACAAAATAACAAACGGCAAATGATCAGAATACAGTTCTGTCAGGTACAGAGACTAAACAGAAAATAACTGCCCACAAACAGGTGGAAAAAAATACTACTTAAATATGATCTCCAATTAGAGGCAACGAGGACCAGCTGCCTCCAATTGGAGATCAACCCCAAAAACAACAACATAGAAATAGAAAACATAGAAAACCACCCAAAACACCCCCTGTCACGCCCTGACCTACTCTACTATAGAAAATGACATCTTACAAGGATCAGGACGTGACAGTACCCCCTCCCCCCAAAGGTGCAGACTCCTAATGCAAAAAAAAAAAGAAACCACAAAACAAAAAGGGACGGTAGGGAGGGTGACAATTGCCTATGGCGGTTCTAGTGCAGTACCCAGAACCTTACCATCCAGCAGATCCTCCAGCAGCGGAGGTGGCTCCGGTTCGGGCGTAACCCCCGCTCCGCCCGCAGATCCCTCTGCTTCTGTACCACCGGACCGGGGATCATCGTCGGATGAACCAGACTGTAGATCATCGTCGGAGACTCTGTGCTGCAGACCGCCGCCGGAGGTTCTGGGCTGCAGGCCGCCGCCGGAGGTTTTGGGCTGCAGGCTGCCGCTGGAGGTTCTGGGCTGCAGGCCGTCGCTGAAGATCTGCGCTGCAGGCCGTCGCTGAAGACTCTAGGCTGCGTATGCGCACTGGAGGTCTGATGCGTGGGACTGGCATAGGTGGCGCCAGACTGGTAACACGCACCTCAGGTCGAGTGTGGGGAGGAGGCACAGGACGTACTGGGCTGTGGGAGCGCACTGGAGGGGGGAGTGCGAGGAGCAGGCACAGGACGTACTGGGCTGTGGAGGCGCACTGGAGGTCTGATGCATGGGACCGGTACAGGTGGCACCGGGCTGATGACACGCACCTCAGGGCGTGTCATCAAAAAAAAAACATAGAAATAGAAAAAGTAGAACTAAACATAGAAATAGAAAACCACCCAAAACACCCCCATGTCACACCCTGACCTACTCTACTATAGAAAATGACATCTTACAAGGGTCAGGACTTGACAACATCACCAGGGGCAAACTACCTGCCCTCCAGGACACCTACAGCACCTGATGTCACAGGAAGGCCAAAAAGATCATCAAGGAAAACAACCACCTGAGCCACTGACTGTTCACCCCACTATCATCCAGAAGGCGAGGTCAGTACAGGTGTATCAAAGTGGGGACCGAGAGACTGAAAAACAGCTATCTCAAGGCCATCAGACTGTTAAACAGCCATCACTAACATTGAGTGGCTGCTGCCAACATACTGACTCAAATCTCTAGCCACTTTAATAATGAAAAATTGGATGTAATAAATGTATCACTAGTCACTTTAAACAATGCCACTTTATATAATGTTTACATAACCTACATTACTCATCTCATATGTATATACTGTATACCATCTACTGCATCTTGCCTATGCCGCACAGCCATCGCTCATCCATATATTTATATGTACATATTCTAATTAATTCCTTTGTACTTGTGTGTATAAGGTAGTTGTTGTGAAATTGTTAGATTACTTGTTAGATATTACTGCACGGTCGAAACTAGAAGCACAAGCATAACATCTGCTAACCATGTGTATGTGACCAATAAAATTGGATTTGATTTGATTTGAAACACCCCTTCAGGTGTTGACCTTACCGTGAGATGCTTACCTACAAGCCCTTAACCAACAATGCAGTTTAAGAAAGCGTTAAGAAAATAATAATATATTTTTTTTACTTGCATTTGGAGTTCTTAAAATTCATTGAATGACATACATTATTTTGGAAAAGTAATGCATCTTTTCGATGTAGGCTATGTTTGCTAGGCTTACGTCCGTGGCTGAGTGGAGACTCTTGGACAGAAACAAATATTGGTATGTGTGACCCCCCCCACCCCCCCAACTGCTTGTGCCTGTGTGTCTACAGAGAGCATTGGTTGTGTAGTGTGTCACACCCTTCATTGGTTGGTGTGATATAAGGCTTCATATAAGGCCTGAGTTTAGGAAGGTCATAAAAAAACTAAGACAATGTATTTCAAAAGAACAGAACAGCATGTTTTGAGTTTTTATTTATCTGTGCTTAGTAGCCGAGGCTATATGTCTGCGCCATCAGCGCGTTCATTTAGCAGACATCACTTGCGTATATTCAGTCAACACACATACAGTTGAAGTCGGAAGTTTACATACACTTAGGTTGGAGTCATTAAAACTTGTTTTTCAACCACTCCACAAATTTTTTGTTAACAAACTATAGTTTTGGCAAGTCAGTTAGGACATCTACTTTGTGCATGACACAATTAATTTTTCCAACAATTGTTAACAGACAGATTATTTCACTTATAACTCACTGTATCACAATTCCAGTGGGTCAGAAGTTTACATACGCTAAGTTGACTGTGCCTTTAAACAGCTTGGAAAATTCTTGAAAATGATGTCATGGCTTTAGAAGCTTCTGATAGGCTAATTGGCATCATTTGAGTCAATTGAAGGTGTACCTGTGGATGTATTTCAAGGCCAACCTTCAATCTCAGTGCCTCTTTGCTTGACATCATGGGAAAATCAAAATAAATCAGCCAAGACCTCAGACAAAAATGGTAGACCTCCACAAGTCTGGTTCATCCTTGGGAGAAATTTCCAAACGTCTGAAGGTACGACGTTCATCTGTACAAACAATAGTACGCAAGTATAAACACCATGGGACCACGCAGCCGTCATACCACTCAGGAAGGAGACACGTTCTGTCTCCTAGAGATTAACGTACTTTGGTGCGAAAAGTGCTAATCAATACAAGAACAACAGCAAAGGACCTTGTGAAGATGCTGGAGGAAACAGGTACAACAGTATCAATATCCACAGTAAAATGAGTCCTATATCGACATAACCTGAAAGGCCGCTCAGCAAGGAAGAAGCCACTGCTCCAAAACCGCCATAAAAATGCCAGACTACGGCTTGCAACTGCACTTGGGAACAAAGATCGTACTTATTGGAGAAATGTCCTCTGGTCTGATGAAACAAAAATGGAACTGTTTGGCCATAATGATCATCATTTTGTTTGGAAGAAAAAGGGGGATGCTTGCAAGCCGAAGAACACCATCCCAACCGTGAAGTACGGGTGTGGCAGCATCATGTTGTGGGGGTGCTATGCTGCAGGAGAGACTGGTGCACTTCACAAAATAGATGGCATCATGAGGCAGGAAAATGATGTGGATATATTGAAGCAACATCTCAAGACATCAGTCAAGAAGTTAAAGCTTGGTCGCAAATGGGTCTTCCAAATGGACAATGACCCCAAGCATACTTTCAAAGTTGTGGCAAAATGGCTTAAGGACAACAAAGTTAAGGTATTGGAGTGGCCATCAAAGCCCTGACCTCAGTCCTATAGAAAATTTGTGGGCAGAACTGAAAAAGCGTGTGTGAGCAAGGAGGCCTACAAACCTGACTCAGTTAGGTAAACTTCCGACTTCAACTGTATATTTTGCAGTAAGAATTTAACAGAACATTTGAGTTTCTCTTACAATAAAAACATTACAGTGTAACAACATGTATAGTAAGTAAGAGGCTACAACCCAGTTACAGCTTCTTCTGACAAAGTAGAAACAAAAAATATGTGTTTTTCCTGGTGTGAGCTGTTGTGTGAGAGGAACAGACGAAGAGCAATTCTTACACTATTGCTCTAAATTTAATCACCCTCTTCTTCATCATCCTCATCATTCAGTTCATTCAAATTATATCATGAAGTTGTTCACAATTATCAGTTTCTATCTGGTTTCCATCACTCATTCATCAATTGACGTCATTTATTCAGTGAGGAGAGAGACACATTAGCACCTGGGTACCAGTGCTTTACTCCGAAACAAAAAGCATAATCAGCGTTCTAACTCACCCTGGTCGTGACACAATATACCGTACTATACCATAATTTACGTCACTGCACCGCACTGAAGCATTGAAGTACAGAAATTCAGCTGTGGCAGTATATTCATTTCGGTTAAAGCAACTGGAATATTAGTCTACTGAGGTTGGATTGATTTGATTTGAGCGTTCTGTTAAAGTTTCTGGCAATGGTTTTATCTAAGGAAGGAAATATATCTAATTTTAAATGGGAAACGATTGGGATTCCATAAGTGGAGATGGAGTCCTCCATCGGGGTTTTAGGATGCAGTAGGGCAGATTTGGTTAATTTATTTTACAACTTGAGATGGAGCTGAATTTGTTTATGATATTCAAAGCTATTGGTAGGGATTGAGATACATTGCTAGATAAAGTAAGTTATTGTTAGTGTATAATGAGATGAGGTGATCCGTAGAATTGAGAGATATTGTTGTAATTTATTTTGATTGTTGAATAGCCTGGGCCAGGGGCTCCATGAACTTATAAAAATTGCAGATGTGAGATGGGGTCACCTAGCCTGCTACTTCTTGTTATTCTGAACGGAACTGAACACGTATTGCCTTTTATTACTGTGGCTGGGGGATTGGTATACAGTGTAATCGGAAAGAATTCAGACCCCTTGATTTTTTCCCACATTTTGTTACGTTACAGCCTTATTCTAAAATGGATTAAATTGTTTTTTCCCCCCTCATCAAACTACACACAATACCCCTTAATGACAAAACAAAAACTGTTTTTTAGAAATGTTTTCTAATTTATTAAAAATAAAAAACAGAAATATCACAATTACATGTAGTACCAGTCAAAAGTTTGAACACACCTACTCATTCCTGGGTTTTTCTTTATTTTTACTATTTTCTACATTGTAGAATAATAGTGAATACATCAAAACTATGAAATAACACATATGGAATCATGTAGTAACCAAAAAAGTGTTAAACAAATGAAAATATACTTTATATTTGAAATTCTTAAAAAATATATATTTTATTTTATTTAACCTTCATTTAACTAGGCAAGTCAGTTAAGAACAAATTCTTATTTACAGTGACGGCCTACCAAAAGGCAAAAGGCCTCCTGCGGGGACGGGGGCCTGAGACTAAAAAAATAAAATAAATACAATATAAATATAAATATAAATATAGGACAAAACACATCACAACAAGAGAGACAACACAACACTACATAAAAAGAAACCTAAGACAACAACATAGCAAGGCAGAAACACGTGACAACACAGCATGGTAGCAACACAACATAACAACAACATAAAAGCAACACAACATGGTAGCAGCACAAAACATGGTACAAACATTATTGGGCACAGTCAACAGCACAAAGGTCAAGAAGGTAGAGACAGCAATACATCACAAAAAGTAGCCATCCTTTGTCTTGATGACAGCTTTGCTCACTCTTGGCATTCTCTCAACCATCTTCATGAGGTAGTCACCTGGAATGCATTTCATTTAACAGGAGTGCCTTGTTAAAAGTTAATTTGTGGAATTTCTTTCCTTCTTAATGCATTTGAGCCAATAAGTTGTGTTGTGACAAGGTAGGGTTGGTATACAGAAGATAGCCCTATTTGGGAAAATACAAAGTCCATATTATGGCAAGAACAGCTCAAATAAGCAAAGAGAAACGACAGTCCATCATTACTTTAAGACATGAAGGTCAGTCAATGCGGAACATTTCAAGAACTTTTACATTTTCTTCAATTGTAGTCGCAAAAACCATCAAAAACCTCTCTTGAGGCCCGCCACAGGAAAGGAAGACCCAGAGTTACCTCTGGTGCAGAGGTAAGATCATTAGACCAACCAGCCTCAGAAATTGCAGCCCAAATAAATTATTCACAGAGTTCAAGTAACAGAAACATCTCATCATCAACTGTTCAGAGGAGACTGCGTGAATCAGGCCTTCATGGTCGAATTGCTGCAAAGAAACAACTACCAAAGGACACCAATAAGAAGATACTTGCTTGGGCCAAAACACACGAGCAATGGACATTAGACTGGTGGAAATCTGTCATTTGGTCTGATGAGTCCAAATTGGAGATTTTTGTTTCCAACCGTTGTGTCTTTGTGAGACGCAGAGTAGATGAACGGATGATCTCCGCATGTATGGTTCCCACCGTCAATTATGGAGGAGGAGGTGTGATTGTGTGGTGGTGACATTATCTGTGATTTATTTAGAATTCAAGGCAAACTTAACCAGCATGGCTACCACAGCATTCTGCAGCGATACTCCATCTGGCTTGCGCTTAGTGTGACTATCATTTGTTTTTCAACAGGACAATGACCCAACACACCCCCAGGCTGTGTAAGGGCTATTTGACCAAGAAGGAGAGTGATGGAGTGCTGTATCAGATGACCTGGCCTCCACAATCACCCGACCTCATCCCAATTGAGATGGTTAGGGATGAGTCGGACCGCAGAGTGAAGGAAAAGTAGCCAACAAGTGTTCAGCATATGTTGGAACTCCTTCAAGACCGTTGGAAAAGCATTCCAGGTGAAGCTGATTGAGAGAACCTGAAGAGTGTGCAAAGCTGTCATCAAGGCAAAGGGTGGCTACTTTGAAGAATCTCAAATATAAAATATATTTTGATTTGTTTAACACTTTTTTGGTTATTACAGGATTACATATGATGTGTTATTTAATAGTTTTGATGTCTTCACTATTATTCTACAATGTATAAAATAGTACAAATAAAGAAAAACCCTTGAATGAGTAGGTGTGTCCAAACTTTTGACTGGTACTGTAAGTATTCGGACGCTTTACTCAGTACTTTGTTGAAGCACCTTAGGCAGCGATTACAGCCTCGAGTTGACTTGGTTATGACGCTACAAGCTTGGCACACCTGTATTTGGGGAGTTTCTCCCATTCTTCTCTGCAGATCCTCTCAAGCTCTATCAGGTTTGAATGGGAGCGTTGCTGCACAGCTATTTTCAGGTCTTTCCAGTGATGTTAGATCTGGTTCAAGTCCGGGCTCTGGCTGGCCCACTCAAGGACATTCAGAGACTTGTCCCGAAGCCCCTCCTACATTTGTCTTGGCTGTGTGCTTAGTGTTTTTGTCCTGTTGGAAGGTGAACCTTCACACAAGTCTGAGGTCCTGAGCGCACTGGAGCAGGTTTTCATCAAGGATCTCTCGGCACTATGCTCCGTTCATCTTTCCCTCAGTCCTGACTAGTCTCCCAGTCCCTGCCACTGAAAAAACATCCCCACAGCATGATGCTGCCACGACCATGCTTCACCGTAGGGATGGTGCCAGGTTTCCTCCAGACATGACGCTTGGCATTCAGGCCAAAAAGTTCAATCTGGGTTTCATCAGACCAGAGAATCTTGTTCTCATGGTCTGATAGTCTTTAGGTGCCTCTTGGCAAACTCCAAGTTGGCTGTCATGTGCCTTTTACTGAGGAGTATCTTCCGTCTGGCCACTATACCATAAAGGCCTGATTGGTGAAATGCTGCAGAGATGGTTGTCCTTCTGGAAGGTTCTCTCATCTCCAGAAAGGAACTCTGGAGCTCTGTCAGAGTGACCATTGGGTTCTTGGTCACCTCCCTGATCCAGGCCCTTCTCCCCCGATTGCTCAGCTTGGCCAAGCGGCCAGCTCTAGGAAGAGTATTGGTGGTTCCAAACTTCTTCCATTTAAGAATTATGGAGGCCACTGTGTTCTTGTGGACCTTCAATGCTGCAGAAATGTTTTAATCCTGTCTTGGAGCTCTACATACAATTCCTTCAACCTCAGGGCTTGGTTGTTGTTCTGACATGCACTGTCAATCAATCAAATTTCAATCAAATGTATTTATAAAGCCCTTCTTACATCAGCTGATGTCACAAAGTGCTGTACAGAAACCCAGCCTAAAACACCAAACACCAAGCAATGCAGGTGTAGAAGCACGGTGGCTTGGAAAAACTCCCTTGAAAGGCCAGAACCTAGGAAAATACCTAGAAAGGAACCAGGCTATGGAGGGGTGGCCAGTCCTCTTCTGGCTGTAACGGGTGGAGATTATAACAGAACATGGCCAAGATGTTCAAATGTTCATAGATGACTAGCAGAGTCAAATAATAATAATCCCAGTGGTTGTCGAGGGTGCAACAGGTCAGTTGGCTTTTCATAGCCGATCATTGAGTATCTCTACCGCTCCTGCTGTCTCTAGAGAGTTGAAAACAGCAGGTCTGGGACAGGTAGCACGTCCGGTGAACAGGCCAGGGTTCCATAGCCGCAGGCAGAACAGTTGAAACTGGAGCAGCAGCACGGCCAGGTGGACTGGGGACAGCAAGGAGTCTTCAGGCCAGGTAGTCCTGAGGCATGGTCCTAGGGCTCAGATCCTCCGAGAGAGAAAGAAAGAAAGAAAGAAAGAAAGAAAGAAAGAAAAAGAGAGAAAGAAAGAGAGAAAAAGAGAGAAAGAGAGAGAGAATTAGAGAGAGCATACTTAAATTCACACAGGACACCGGATCAGGCAGGAGAAATACTCCAGATATAACAGACTGACCCTAGCCTCCTCGACACATAAACTACTGCAGCATAAATACTGGAGGCTGAGACAGGAGGGGTCGGGGACCTTATATAGACAACTGTGGGACCTTACATAGACAGCTATGTGCCTTTCCAAATCATGTCCAATCAATTGAATTTACCACAGCTGGACTCCAATCAAGTTGTAGAAACATCTCAAGGATGGTCAATGGAAACAGGATACACTTGAGCTCCATTTCGACTCTCATGGCAAAGGGTCTGAATACTTATGTAAATAAGGTATTTCTGTTTTTGATTTTTAATACATTTGCAAAAACCTTTTTTTCGCTTTGTCATTATGGGGTATTGTGTGTAGATTGATGATGATTGTTTTTCTATTTAATCTATTTTAGATTACAGCTGTAATGTAACAAAATGCGTAAAAAGTCAAGGGGTCTGAATATTTTCCGAAGGCACTGTGTAGTATTTTCATCATATTAATTAGTCCCTTTGAATGTTTTGGTACACCCACTAGAGAGCTCTTCTTTGTCTACACCCATTCAGCATCGTTCACACCCTCTTAAGCTGTATCCCCAACTGTAAACTCAGAGCTCTGTCAGATTGTCTGTTCATAAATTCAGAGCGTTTTGCTCTTGGAGCGTTCAGAGCGCACACTGGATGCCCTGGTAGGGTTGTTCCGAGTGTTATGTCCTAACAACAGCAGTCAAGCATCCAAGCTAACTGGTTAATGTTCGCTAGCTTGTTAGCTACTTCCAGACACAATTGAGAGAACAGCTCTGACCATTTTACTCACCCTAGCAGAGCTGGTTAGGCTGTTTTTATCTTATCCAGAGCATTGGTGACTGCAACTGTGCTGCTGGCAACAATTTAATTACGTTTTTTTTTGCCAACATTTACTGACACCGGCCATATTCAATGGGTGTTGAGCGTTAGTAAATTCATGAGTTATTCTGTGCTCTGGCACACTCAGACGAGAGTGCTCTGAAATCGGAGTAGATAGCCAGAGCGAATTTACCAGCTACGTCTATCAACAGTTGTTGCATTGACATCATGAACTGTAAGGGTTACGGAACTGGTGGCAGTGAAATCCGACGCAGGAGAGCAGAAATAGGTAATAGCTGGAGCAGTTTAATACAAAGCCCAAGGCAATACAAAAGAACCTACAGTAACGTTAGCCAGCGAGCCAGCCAGCCAACGTTAGCTAGCTAGCTAACAGTACACTTTAACATGAAATGAAAACAACTTTCTGACAAAATTAGAAACATGTAATATCTGAAAATGTAGCTAACTTAACTGTATACATGGATGGACGCTTCTCCCTTAGTTTAAATATGTAATCTGGAGACAGGTGCTTTCTCCATCTCCTTAGCTATCATACTTTAATTCCACTGATTTCAAAACTCGATCTCTCGGCATGTCCAGCCCACTCATTATCTCAGCCAATCATGGCTAGTGCAAAGGTTGCTCCCTTTTTCTGTGGCTAAATGAACTAGGCTCGTAATTTAACAATTTTATTCGTATTTACAGATGGCATACACGTTTATTATTAAGGCACATAAAGGTTCAAATGTTCCAGAAGGCATTTCTGCCAAAAAACGCATTTTGATTAAAAAAAAAAAGTTTACGTTCAAATGGATCTCCTGTGAAGTAGTAACGCGCGACATACGCCTAGTTTCCTGAAACGAGTCACATTTGAAATAGATTTCAAGAATCAAATCAAAGTATATTTTATGTGTCACATGCGCCAAATACAACAGATGTCGACTTTACAGTGAAATGCTTACTTACAAGCCCTCAACCAACAATGCAGTTTAAAAAAAATAAGTGTTAAGAAAGCATTTACTAAAATAAACTGAACTAAGAAATAAAACAATGAAAAAAGAAAAAGAAAAATAAGAAATTAGAAAAATAACAAATAATTAAAGAGCAACTATAAAATAACAATAAAATAACACTACATACTATCCCAACTAGGTAATTTGCCTACTCATGTTATCCAATGCCCTCTTGAGTTCATGGAGAAAGGCTTGGGCTCCCAGGAAGCCGGCTTCCTCAGTTGAGAGAAGAGGAGTTCTTATTTCTTTAAAAAAGTACTCGATCTGGCTTGGTGTGGATTTACAATCAGAGGTGTACAATTCTTTATATAAACTGAAGAATCTTTGGTTGATTAATTTGGGTTCTGATAGTAATTCACCTGATTCAGATTCAATAGCTTGTTAGCCAGTAGATGACTGGGTGGATTACCATGGAAGTAATGGTTGAGTTTAACTCGATGGATGGCAAATTATGTTCTCTGTCTTATCAATAGATTTAGTTCTGTCTTGACTTTCAAGTGAGGAGTTGTTGAGAACGTTCTAGCGTTGTCAACAACTTTTCCAATTCTGATATCTTCTTTAATTGGGATTTGTTCAGCCCAGATGCAAATGCAGTTGCTTTGTTTTCAATAAAACCTTTAATGACGTGCCATAAAATCTGAGGATCGTCGACTGAATTTTTGTTAATCATTATGAATTCATTCAATTCAGTTTCAAATTCTTCACAGAAAATATGATTTTGTAGTAAGTGACATTAAAGCACCATCCTGTGGCTCTTTTAGGATATTCTGATACATGTATCTGGCAGTAATAAGCATGATGATCAGACAGGCTCATATGTTGAATTTCCATTTTCTTGATTAAATAAAATAGAATAGATAAGAGTGCGAAATCGATTCTGGAGAATGTTTTGTGCCGGTTTGAATAGAAAGTGTACTCTTTTGCTTTAGGGCTATGAGCTCACCAGGCATCAATGAGGTTGTAATCAGAGAGTATATGTTGGAGAACCTTGGTTTCCTGTGGATTGTAGATGGTCTTATTAGATTTGTCCCCAGAATGGCATTCATGTCTGTGCCAATAACCAGTTGGAATTCAGTTAATTCCAACAACATGCTGTTCAGAGAATCATACAACTTAGGATCATATGAATTTGGAGAATGCACATTAATAAGGGCCATTTTCTTTCCATTATGGATACATTTAATAACCTCTTAGGGATCCCTTACGGCTAGAATCCCGTTACCAGGATCGATTTGACAACATCCGGTAAATTGCAGAGCGCGAAATTCAAAAATACTACATTCGGAATATTAAACATTCATGAAGATACAAGTGTCTTACATTATTTAAAAGCTTCACTTCTTGTTAATCCAGCCGCTTTGTCAGATTTCAAAAAGTCTTTACGGCAAAAGCATACCATGCGATTATCTGAGGACAGCGCCCCGCATACAAAGCATGAAAAACATTTTCCAACCAAGCAGATGCATCACGAAAGTCAGAAATAGCGATAAAATAAATCGCTTACCTTTGAAGATCTTCATGTTTTTGCAATCCCAAAGGTCTCAGTTACACAATGAATGGTCGTTTTGTTCAATAAAGTCCTTCTTCATATCCCAAAAATGTCAGTTTATTTGGCCCGTTTGATTCAGAAATACACCGGTTCCAACTCGCCCAATATGCCTACAAAGGATCTAATAAGTTACCTGTAAACTTGGTCCAAACATTTCAAACAACATTTCTAATCCAACCTCAGGTACCCTAATATGTAAATAATTGATACAATTTCAGACGGAATAAACTGTTTTCAATACCTGAGAAAAACAACGAGGAGCGCGCTCTCATTCACCCGCACCAAAACACTAGAGTCCACCTGAGTGACACTTAGAAAGAATACGAATACTTCTTCATTTAAAAAGAAAAACATCAAACAACTTCTAAAGACTGTTGACATCTAGTGGAATTCATAGGAACTGCAATCTGGGTCCTAATAATTAGGCTTTCCCATAGAAAAATCATTGGAATATCCAATGACCTCAACAACAAAAAATTCCTGGATGGATTGTCCTCGGGTTTCGCCTGCCAAATCAGTTCTGTTATACTCACAGACATTATTTTAACAGTTTTAGAAACTTTAGCGTGTTTTCTATCCAATACTACCATGCATATGCATATCCTAGCTTCTGGGCCTGAGTAACAGGCAGTTTACTTTGAGCACCTCAGTCATCCAAACTTCCGAATACTGCCTTTACCAAGGACGGTGATTTTGAGTTTCTTATGTATCATTATGATTACACCTGTAGTTTTGTTTGGGGCTGATGAAAAAGCAGCCAGTTTGCACAAATGGTTCTCTATTCCATGTGCGTCATTTTGGAGCAGGTGTGTTTCTTGGAGCATTGCTATATCTATATGTTTTTTTGCTAGAATATTATGACAGCTGGAACATTTGATAGGAATATTTAGGCCTTTCAAATTTCACGAGAGAATAGTTAGTGTTACCATTGTTTTTCTAAAATGTAATTGTTATCTTTACTGTTGATAAGCCCATGGATGTAAAATAAAAAGCAGGACCCACAGGGAAATCCATCCATTGGTCTCTCCCCACCCAGAAGACGTTCTCTATGAACCGTTCCCCTTCCCCGCCTTCCCCCCTCCTCCCTAGCCTCCAGCCCTCCCTCCCCGGTTCCCCCCGCCCTGCACTATAATTACATGGTTGTGGTATAACGACTAGTGGCAGCCTTACAGTGAGGGAAAAAAGTATTTGATCCCCTGCTGATTTTGTACGTTTGCCCACTGACAAAGAAATAATCAGTCTATAATTTTAATGGTAGGTTTATTTGAACAGTGAGAGACAGAATAACAACAAAGAAATCCAGAAAAACGCATGTCAAAAATGTTATAATTTGATTTGCATTTTAATGAGGGAAATAAGTATTTGACCCCCTCTCAATCAGAAAGATTTCTGGCACCCAGGTGTCTTTTATACAGGTAACGAGCTGAGATTAGGAGCACACTCTTAAAGGGAGTGCTCCTAATCTTAGTTTGTTACCTGTATAAAAGACACCTGTCCACAGAAGCAATCAATCAATCAGATTCCAAACTCTCCACCATGGCCAAGACCAAAGAGCTCTCCAAGGATGTCAGGGACAAGATTGTAGACCTACACAAGGCTGGAATGGGCTACAAGACCATCGCCAAGCAACTTGGTGAGAAGGTGACAACAGTTGTTGCGATTATGGAAGAAAATGGAAGAAACACAAAAGAACTGTCAATCTCCCTCGGCCTCGGGCTCCATGCAAGATCTCACCTCATGGAGTTGCAATGATCATGAGAACGGTGAGGAATCAGCCTAGAACTACACAGGAGGATCTTGTCAATGATCTCAAGGCAGCTGGGACCATAGTCACCAAGAAAACAATTGGTAACACACTACGCCGTGAAGGACTGAAATCCTGCAGCACCCGCAAGGTCCCCCTGATCAAGAAAGCACATATACATGCCCGTCTGAAGTTTGCCAATGAACATCTGAATGATTCAGAGGACAACTGGGTGAAAGTGTTGTGGTCAGATGAGACCAAAATGGAGCTCTTTGGCATCAACTCAACTCGCCGTGTTTGGAGGAGGAGGAATGCTGCCTATGACCCCAAGAACACCATCCCCACCGTCAAACATGGAGGTGGAAACATTATGCTTTGGGGGTGTTTTTCTGCTAAGGGGACAGGACAACTTCACCGCATCAAATGGACGATGGATGGGGCCATGTACCATCAAATCTTGGGTGAGAACCTCCTTCCCTCAGCCAGGGCATTGAAAATGGGTCGTGGATGGGTATTCCAGCATGACAATGACCCAAAACACACGGCCAAGGCAACAAAGGAGTGACTCAAGAAGAAGCACATTAAGGTCCTGGAGTGGCCTAGCCAGTCTCCAGACCTTAATCCTATAGAAAATCTGTGGAGGGAGCTGACGGTTCGAGTTGCCAAACATCAGCCTCGAAACCTTAATGACTTGGAGAAGATCTGCAAAGAGGAGTGGGACAAAATCCCTCCTGAGATGCGTGCAAACCTGGTGGCCAACTAAAAGAAATGTCTGGGTTTTGCCACCAAATACTAAGTCATGTTTTGCAGAGGGGTCAAATATTTATTTCCCTCATTAAAATGCAAATCAATTTATAACATTTTTGACATGCTTTTTTCTGGATTTCTTTGTTGTTATTCTGTCTCTCACTGTTAAAATAAACCTACCATTAAAATTATAGACTGATCATTTCTTTGTCAGTGGGCAAACGTACAAAATCAGCAGGGGATCAAATACTTTTTTCCCTCACTGTACATATAAAATTCCTTAAGCAGCATATTTTTGGCATTTAGGTATTCATAAAAATAATAATAATTAAACAAAATAAGTAACCAATTCAGACCCTTACAATTAAGTTAACAGACTTGAAGAGTAAGGGTGGGTAATGAAGAAAAAATTATGAAAATGATAACAAGAAGAAACTATAACAGATATGCAAGTCTAATGCCTAAACAGTCAAAAATAGGATAGCTGTAGGATCCAAATATTGTCCATTGTTCATTCATTTGCATGGTGTCATCACTGTGTAAATGTCCTGGACCATAGGCAATATAATGATAACAAGTGCAATGCTCAGCAATAATAGTACTATTGTTCCTTATACCCAAACATGAGAGGTCTCCTCATCATTGTCTTATGCTGAGGGCAGCATCCAATTATAACCATAGGCTAGGCAGCATGATTGTGCATGGATAGCATACCAGAATAAAGAGCCAGTCATGGGGTTCCATCTGTTGGCTTGTCCCCTTGTGTGTTGAGTTTGATGTGCTTCTCCAAGAAGTCTTGAGCTTCCTTGGCAGTGGAAAACGTGTGTGGCTTGATGGATGAAGCCACATCTCAGGTTTAGCTGGTGTAGCTGGGATCTCACCTCGTTGTAGGTCTCCTGCTGTTTTAGCAGTTCAGCACTCAGGTCTGGGTATATGCTGATCCTCTTTCTTCAATAAGTTTGATACCCGGATTCCGCTGCAAGACGAACAATTTGCAGCTTGACTTCAAAGCTGTGGATCCAAACAATCATGCAACGAGAGCCGTTGTGGAGTTGACCCGTGCAATGCGCAATGTTAATCAGGAGCATGGGACCCAGCAGCTCCTGTCCGAACTGTTCATAGAAAAGATTGATCATGAAGGAAGTTGGGTTGCCTGCTTCCATGCCAGTTTCAAGTCCTGTGATTTTCAAATGATTCTGTTTCTCTTTTAGGAGTTTGATTTTCCCTTTCAACTTACTGTTTCCAGGTCATGGATAAAGATGGCGCCGAAGAACATGGCTGACGTTTTACAGATTTTGTTTTCGTTTTGTGTAACTTATTTTTTAACTTATTGTGTACATAATGTTGCTGCTACGTCTCTTATGACCGAAAATAACTTCTAGACATCAGAAAAGCGATTACTTTTTCCTTCAACAAGTCTGATGAGAAGGATATCCTGCTTTCACTGGAACAGGCCCAGATCCACGCCTTTTTAAAGAAAAGACGCCGGAAAAGAGGACGCAGATCGGGGATCCTTCTGAGAGGCCGGAGGCGAGCGAGAAAACTCCCAATGCATTCCATTCTCCTTGCTAACGTGCAATCGTTAGAAAATAAAATGGATGACCTAGTATTAAGATTATCCTACCAACAGGACATTAAAAACTGTAACATCTTATGTTTCACCGAGACGTGGCTGAATGAAGAAACGGACAATATAGAGCTGGCGGGATTTTCCGTGCACCGGCAGAACAGAGACACTACCTCTGGTAAGACGAGGGGTGGGGTTGTGTGTCTTTTTGTCAATAACAGCTGGTGCACGATGTCTAATAGAGGTATTGCTCGCCTGAGGTAGGGTACCTTATGATAAACTGTCTACCACACTATCTACCAAGAGAGTTCTCATCTGTATTATTCATAGCCGTCTATTTACCACCAAAAAGTGAAGCTGGCACTAAGACCGCTCTCAACCAACTCTATATGGCCATAAACAAAGAAGAAAACGCTCACCCAGAAGAGGCGCTCCTAGTGTCCGGGGACTTTAATGCAGGCAAACTTAAATCAGTTTTACCAAATGTTTACCAGCATGTCACATGTGCAACCAGGAGAAAACAATCCTAGACCACCTTTACTCCACACACAGAGATGAATACAAAGCTCTCCCCGCTCTCCATTTGGCAAATCTGACAACAATTCTATCCTCCTGATTCCTGCCAAAATCTATAGCAGGAAGTACCAGTGACTCGCTCAATACGGAAGTGGTCAGATGGCGCGTATGCAACACTACAGGACTGTTTTGCTAGCACAGACTGGAAAATGTTCCGGGATTCATCCAATGGCATTGAGGAATACACCACCTCAGTCATCGGTTTCATCAATAAGTGCATCAATGACGTCGTCCCCACAGTGACTGTACATACATATCCCAACCAGAAGCCATGGATTACAGGCAACATCCGCATCGAGCTCAATATTAGAGCTGCCGCTTTCAAGGAGCGGGAGACTAATTCGGACGCTTATAAGAAATCCCACTATGCCCTCAGACGAACCATAAAACAAGCAAAGCGTCAATGCAGGATTAAGATTGAATCCTACTACACCGGCTCTGATGCTCGTCGGATGTGGCAGGGCTTGAAACTATTACGGACTACAAAGGGAAACCTAGACGCGAGCTGCCCAGGGACGCAAGCCTACCAGACAAGCTAAATTCCTTTTATGCTCGCTTCGAGGCAAGCAACACTGAAGCATGCATGAGAGCACCAGCTGTTCTGGATGACTGTGTGATAACACTCTCGGCAGCCGATGTGAATAAAACCTTTAAACAGGTCAACATTCACAAAGCTGCTGGACCAGACGCATTATCACGACATGTACTCAAAGCATGCGCGGACCAACTGTCAAGTGTCTTCACTGACATTTTCAACCTCTCCCTGACCGAGTCTGTAATAGCTACATGTTTCAAGCAGACCACCCTAGTCCCTGTGCCCAAGGAAGCGATGGTAACCTGCCTAAATGATTAGCAACCCGCGGCACTCACGTTGGTGGCCATGAAGTGCTTTGAAAGGCTGGTCATGGCTCACAGCATCCTCCCGGACAACCTAGATCCACTCCAATTCGCATACCGCCCCAACAGATCCACAAATGACGCAATCTCAATCGCACTCCACACCGCCCTTTCTCACCTGGACAAAAGGAACACCTATGTGAGAATACTGTTCATCGACTACAGATCAGCGTTCAACACCATCGTGCCCACAAAGCTCATCACTAAGCTAAGGACTCTGGGACTAAACACCTCACTCTGCAACCGGATCCTGGACTTCCTGACGGGCCGCCCCCGGGTGGTAAGAGTAGGCAACAACACGTCTGCCATGCTGATCCTTAACACTGGGGCCCCTCAGGGGTGTGTACTTAATCCCCTCCTTATTCCCTGTTCACCCACGATTATGTGGCAAACATGACTCCAACACCATCATTAAGCTTGCTGACGACACAACAGTGGTAGGCCTGATCACCGACAACAATGCGACGGCCTATAGGAAGGAGGTAAGAGAACTAGCAGTGTGGTGCCAGGACAACAACCTCTCCCTCAATGTGAGCAAGACAAAGGAGCTGATCATGGACTACAGGAAAAGGAATGCCGAACAGGCCCCCATTAACATCGACGTGGCTGTAGTGGAGCGGGTCAAGAGTTTCAAGTTCCTTGGTGTCCACATCACCAACGAACTATCATGGTCCAAACATACCAAGACAGTCGTGAAGAGGGCACGACAAAAGCTTTTCCCCCTCAGGAGACTGAAAAGATTTGGCATGGGCCCCCAGATCTTCAAAAGGTTCTACAGCTGCACCATCGAGAGCATCCTGACCGGTTGCATCACCGCCTGGTATGGCAACAGCTCAGCATCTGACCATAATGCGCTACAGAGGGTAGTACGAATGGCCCAGTACATCACTGGGGCCAAGCTTCCTGCCATCCAGGACCTATATAATAGGTGGTGTCAGAGGAAAGCCCATAAAATTGTCAGAGACTCCAGTCAACGAAGTTATAGACTGTTTTCTCTGCTACCGCACGGCAAGCGGTACCGGAGCGCCAAGCCTAGGACCAAAAGGCTCCTCAACAGCTTTTACTCCCAAGCCATTAGACTGCTGAACAATTCATAAAAATTGCCACCGGACAATTTACATCCCCCCCTTGTACACTGCTACTACTCGCTGTTTGTTTGTTACCTATGCATTGTCACTTTGCCCACACCTACATGTACAGATTACCTCAACTAGCATGTACCCCTGTACACTGACTCGGTACCGGTGCCCCCTGTATATAGCCTTGTTATTGTTATTCTAATTGTGTTACTTTTTATTTTAGCCTACTTGGTAAATGTTTTATTCTTCTTGAACTGCACTGTTGGTTAAGGGCTTGTAAGTAAGCATTTCACGATAAAGTCTACACTTGTTGTATTCAGCACGTGGTAAATAAAGTTTGATTTGATTTGATGGAGTCGCACCTCTGTCGCATTGGCTGTCTTCTACAGACTTTCCACTTTGGTTGAATAGGTATCCACTTTAACAGTGAGCACTGCCAATGATTCAATGATTTACAGGTTTTAGAGGTAATCTCTTCACAAACAATCTCTCGAATTGTGGACGGACATACTGCTGGAGCATAATAGAACGGCTAGTTATTTCTTATCACTCAGTGAATGTCCACACCTTAATATGAAGTTTTAGGAAATAAGTCTGTTAATTCATAGTAATTTGCAAAAGAAAGCCACGAAAGGCTATGCGTTTCAATGAATGCCACTGGAACCAGAAACAGTAGTAGATTTAAAAAAGCTTTTGTCTCAATTTGGCATGAGGGTCTTGATGGAAAGTGATATTGGGAGAAAAACTACTTAAAATCCATTTACACAAACAACAACTGTGCGGTTAAAATTGGCAAAAAACACACATTTCTTTCCACAGGGCTGTGGGGTGAGACAGAGATGCAGCTTGAGCCCCACCCTCTTCAACATATACAGTATATCAACGAATTGGCGAGGGCACTCGAACACTCTGCAGAACACGGCCTCACCCTACTATAATCTGAAGTCAAATGTCTACTGTTTTCTGATGATCAGTAGCACCTAGATCTTCTGCACAGAATATGTTAGACCTGGGCCCCAACAGTGAATGTCAGTAAGACAAAAATAACGGTGTTCCAAAAAAGGTGCAGTTGCCAGGACCACAAATACAAATTCAATCCAGACACCGTTGCCCTATAGCAAACAAAAAACTATACCTACCTCAGCCTAAACATCAGCACCACAGGTAACTTCCACAAAGCTGTGAACGATCTGAGAGACTAGACAAGAAGGGCCTTCTATGTCATCAAAATAAACATCAAATTTGACATCCCAATTAAGATCTGTCTAAAGATACTTAAATCAGTTATAGATCTATTGCCCTTTATGGTTGTGAGGTCTGGGGTCCACTCACCAAGCAAGAATTCACAAAATAGGACAAACACCACATTGAGACTCTGTATGCAGAATTCTGCAAAAACGTCCTCTGTGTACAATGTAAAAAAACTAATAATGCATGCAGAGCAGAATTAGGACGATACCCGCTAATGATCAAAATCCAGAAAAGACAACCACTTAACCTCTCTAGGGTCGGCGGGACGAAATCGTCCCACCTACGTAACAGCCAGTGGAATCCTGTGGCACGTTATTCAAATACCTTAGAAATGCTATTAATTCAATTTCTCAAACATATGACTATTTTACACCATTTTAAAGACAAGACTCTCGTTAATCTAACCACACTGTCCGATTTCAAAAAGGCTTTACAACGAAAGCAAAACATTAGATTATGTCAGCAGAGTACCCAGCCAGAAATAATCAGACACCCATTTTTCAAGCTAGCATATAATGTCACATAAATCCAAACCACAGCTAAATGCAGCACTAACCTTTGATGATCTTCATCAGATGACACACCAAGGACATTATGTTATACAATACATGCATGTTTTGTTCAATCAAGTTCATATTTATATCAAAAACCAGCTTTTTACATTAGCATGTGACGTTCAGAACTAGCATACCCCCCACAAACTTCCGGTGAATTTACAAAAAATGTACTAAATTACTCATGATAAACGTTCACAAAAAGCATAACAATTATTTTAAGAATTATAGATACAGAACTCCTCTATGCACTCGATATGTCCGATTTTAAAATAGCTTTTCGGTGAAAGCACATTTTGCAATATTCTCAGTAGATAGCCCGGCATCACAGGGCTAGCTATTTAGACACCCAGCAAGTTTAGCACTCACCAAAGTTAGATTTACTATAAGAAAAATGTTATTACCTTTGGTGTTCTTCGTCAGAATGCACTCCCAGGACTTCTCCTTCAATAACAAATGTTGGTTTGGTTCAAAATAATCCATAGTTATATCCAAATAGCGGCGTTTTGTTCGTGCGTTCAAGACACTATCCGAATGGTAAAGAAGGGTGACGAGCACGACGCATTTCGTGACAAAAAATGTCAAAATATTCCATTACCGTACTTCGAAGCATGTCACCCGCTGTTTAAAATCAATTTTTATGCCATTTTTCTCGTAAAAAAGCGATAATATTCCGACCGGGAATCTGCGTTTAGGTAAAAAGACGAAAGAAAATAAAGCATGGGGTCGACTAAGCCCATTGTCCTCTGACCTGCAACTTGCCAAAAGTGCTAATGTGTTTCAGCCTGGGGCTGGAATTACATCATTCAGCTTTTTCCCGCCTTCTGAGAGCCTATGGGAGCCGTAGGAAGTGTCACGTTACAGCAAAGATCCTCAGTCTTCAATAAACAGAGTCAAGAAGCTGAAGGAATGGTCAGACAGGCCACTTCCTGTAAGGAATCTTCTCAGGTTTTTGCCTGCCATATGAGTTCTGTTATACTCACAGACACCATTCAAACAGTTTTAGAAACTTTAGGGTGTTTTCTATCCAAAGCCAATAATTATATGCATATTCTAGTTTCTGGGCAGTAGTAATAACCAGATTAAATCGGGTACGTTTTTTATCCGGCCGTGTAAATACTGCCCCCTACCCCCAACAGGTTAAAAGGAAGCAATTCCAAAAACTTCCATAACAAAGCCATCACCTACAGAGAGATGAGCCTAGAGAAAAGGCTCCTAAGAAAGCTGGTCCTGGGGCTCTGTTCACCAACACAAACAGACCTCACAGAGCCCCAAGACAGCAACACAATTAGACTAGAGAGAGAAAGATTTCACAACCACTTCTCCATTTTGGCACTTAGAGTATGTTGAGTAACACCAGAAAATGAAATGAGTGCCCTCTTCAATCCACTGGGGCCTTCTCTGGATCAATACAACCCTGTGTTGCAGGCAGTGACAAGCTACTCCAAGAAGCCTGTACCATGAGAACATCTGCCTTAGTGGCTATGGCCCATAGGCCCTGGTCAAAAGTAGTGCACTACATAGGCAATAGGGTGCCATTTGGGATGCAACCAGAAGTCTTCCTGGCTACCAGGCAGCCAACTGAAACGTTCCCCCATTGCTTCAGCACCACTTTGCCGAATGGAACAAAGAGCACCCTCATTTAAATTGGAACTGTGTTGTGCTGGTCGTTCATAGAGTCTGTGGTGGAAAATTACCACACTTGGCGTTGAGGAGCCATTGAGATGGAGAACCAGCGTGCCAGTGACATTGTCAGGGTGGAGAGGGTGGGCTTAGGACTGAAGAGGGGGTATGGGGTCTATAGACAGAGATTACTCTGGGGTTGTATGGTGGGTGGTGATGACATCGTAAGTGACGAGAAATGGGGTGACCGTGTTTACCACAGAGTGAGGTGCGTGTAGGTAATTATTTGGTCATAAAATGTCTCACCAGTAGGGGTTTATAACTGTCTTTCTATAATGTGTTTCATAGAAGTAAATGTATCAGCCAGGAACAATGCCATGGTTTCTCCCAGCAAATTAAAAGGCTGGTTGGTTTGGTTTCTTCCTGTTCTTTCTAGGTATGGATGGATGCAGGGACTCAGATCTTCTTCTCGTATGCCATCTGTCTGGGGTGTCTGACTGCCCTGGGGAGCTACAACAAGTACAACAACAACTGCTACAGGTCAGGGCTCACCACAGAACACACACTTACACCTCTACCTCCCAGTCTACTCTGCTCTACTCTGCTGTACTGTACTCTGCTCTACCTTACTGTACTCTGCTCTACTCTGCTGTACTGTGCTATACTGTACTGTACTCTGCTCTACTCTACTATATTGTAAACCCCACCTCCTACCTCACCTAATTAGATAAGACTGAGATTATTGAAACAATAAGCAGAAGTGTCTCTGATAAGATTAAACAGAGAAGTGATTTGTTCAGTTTTACATCCTAATGACCTAACCATCAGTTCTGTTTTATACCCTAATGACCTAACCATCAGTTCTGTTTTATACCCTAATGACCTAACCATCAGTTCTGTTTTATACCCTAATGACCTAACCATCAGTTCTGTTTTACATCCTAATGACCTAACCATCAGTTCTGTTTTATACCCTAATGACCTAACCATCAGTTCTGTTTTATACCCTAATGACCTAACCATCAGTTCTGTTTTACATCCTAATGACCTAACCATCAGTTCTGTTTTATACCCTAATGACCTAACCATCAGTTCTGTTTTATACCCTAATGACCTAACCATCAGTTCTGTTTTATACCCTAATGACCTAACCATCAGTTCTGTTTTATACCCTAATGACCTAACCATCAGTTCTGTTTTATACCCTAATGACCTAACCATCACCTCTGTTTTATACCCTAATGACCTAACCATCAGTTCTATTTTATACCCTCATGACCTAACCATCAGTTCTGTATATTGATCTGCATTCTGACAGTATCTGATTCTGCTTTGAAGTTGTAAAGTTTTAGTGATTCTGCTTTGAAGTTTTCAAGGGGTTAGTGTGTGGTACAGTATCTGTTATTATGGTCTATGTCTTCCTGACGACTGCCTCTCTGGGTTTACAGAGATTGCTTGTCGTTATGCTTCCTGAACAGTGGGACCAGTTTCGTGGCTGGCTTTGCCATCTTCTCCATCCTGGGCTTCATGTCTTATGAGCAAAATGTGCCCATCTCAGAGGTGGCAGAATCAGGTTAGTAGTCCTTGTAAAAGAGAGTTACACACAAACCATTCTAGACAGTCAATTTCTACATCATCGTTGGGAAAGAATGCATGGTTTTCCATAATTGAAAAAAGTGTACATGCTTGTGCTGTCAGATGGAATCATCTGTTGAATTTCAACAATACAATTGAGTATGTCAAAGTAAAATTGCTACCCCAAGTAAGCGGCTATTGACTGTACATTCCCCACACTGTTCAAGAGAAAAACCCTTTACTGTGCTGTATTGGTGCTTAATGGTGTTAAAGAGAAAAACCCTTTACTGTGCTATATTGGTGCTTAATGGTGTTTAAGAGGAAAAACCCTTTACTGTGCTGTATTGGTGCTTAATGGTGTTTAAAAGAAAAACCCTTTACTGTGCTGTATTGGTGCTTAATGGTGTTAAAGAGAAAAACCCTTTACTGTGCTATATTGGTGCTTAATGGTGTTTAAGAGAAAAACCCTTTACTGTGCTGTATTGGTGCTTAATGGTGTTTAAAAGAAAAACCCTTTACTGTGCTGTATTGGTGCTTAATGGTGTTTAAGAGAAAAACCCTTTACTGTGCTGTATTGGTGCTTAAGAGAAAAACCCTTTACTGTGCTGTATTGGTGCTTAATGGTGCTTAATGGTGAGTAATGCTGCTTAATTTTTTATTTTACTAGGCATAAGAACAAATTAGTTAATAAGTTAATAAGAACAAATTCTTATTTTCAATGACGGCCTAGGAACAAGGGCAGAACGACAGATTTTTACCTTGTCACCTCGGGGATTCGATCTAGCAACCTTCCGGTCCACTACGCTACTTGCCGCCCCTCTCTCTCTCTCTCTGTAATGCAACGTAATGGTGCTTAATGGTGCGTAATGGTGCTTAATGGTGCTTAATAGTATGTAATGCTGCGTAATGGTGCGTAATGGTACTTAATGGTGCTTTATGGTTCTTAATGGTGTGTAATGGTGCTTAATGGTGAGTAATGGTGAGTAATGGTGAGTAATGGTGCCTAATGGTCCTTATTAAGATGGCGGAGCAGAGTAGGGCGCACATCTAGCTAGTTCCTGCTCGCCTTGAACTTGATGATTAGACATGTTAATATTTAGAAGTCAACTTTCAAGGTTCAGAGAATCCAAAAATGACCTAGTAGTTTAGAATACAGTCGGGTAGAGGTCGTTGCTACAATATGGATCCAAAGTCCTGCTTGCAGGATGACAGTTATGTCATGACCTGTTATGACCTGTTAGGACTCCTCCTTTACCTGTTATAACCCTCTGTGTCCCAGGTCCTGGTCTGGCCTTCATAGCGTACCCCCGTGCTGTGTCTATGATGCCATTCTCTCCTCTCTGGGCCTGTTTCTTCTTCATCATGATCGTCTTTCTGGGGCTGGACAGCCAGGTGAGACTAGAACAGCTCTGTCTCCTCTCTGTCTGTCTGTCTGTCTGTCTGTCTGTCTGTCTGTCTGTCTGTCTGTCTGTCTGTCTGTCTGTCTCTCTCTGCCTCGGTCTGTCTGTCTCTCCTCTCTCTGTCTCTCACTCATCTCTCGTGTTGCTCAGTTAGTAGAGCATGATGCTTGTAATGCCAGGGTTGTGAGTTTGCTTCCCACAGGGGACCAGTATGAAAAAGTATCCACTCACTACTGTAAGTGTCTGCTAAAATACTCTAATGGAATTTCTTCCTTAGGTTTTTGCATTCTTCATTAAACCATTTGTCACACACACACACACACACACACACACACACACACACACACACACACACACACACACACACACACACACACACACACACACACATACATACACACACACACACACACACACACACACACACACACACACACACACACACACACACACACACACACACAGACACACACACACACACACACACACACACACACACACACACACACACACACAATGTGTTCAAACTCTGCCCCTAACAATGTCCACAATGGTGTTTTTCTTTATCAGTAACAAAGCATCCCCTCTGTTCTCTCCCCTCCTGCAGTTTGTGTGTGTAGAGAGTCTGGTGACGGCCATGGTGGACATGTACCCTAAAACGTTCCGTCGTAAGAACCGCAGAGAGCTCTTCATCCTGGCGGTGGCCATCTTCTCCTTCCTCATGGGTCTCATCATGCTGACCGAGGTATGCCACTGTCCACAGTGCCCGCTAGCACTCCAATTGGTCAAGGGTAGCTGATAAAATGGCTGACCCTGGCTCTGACCCCAACTCTCCGCTCTGACCCCAATTGCCTATGGTCGTGTCTCAGAACTGCACAGTGGCAGGAACTTTCACCTGTCTTCATAAACAAAAATGAAATCTCAAAGGCTTTCATTTAGGGCTTTGAGTTTCTGGTCACGTATTGAAAGTTACTACACTTGCTAAAAAAGAGCCATTCGACCATAGGATACTGACATCAGGAATACAATTAGCTCCTTTTGGGGAACATTCAGTCTGTGTATGAAGTTTAGCCTCTCTAATGTATGCTCTATAATGTATATTGCTACATACATCATAGACCATATACGGTATTAGAGGCTAAACTTCATGATCAGAATGAATGTTCCCCAAAAAGAGCTATATGTTTTCTTGCATCTGCATGTTGCTCTATGTGTGGCCTTGATAAAACAGAGAGAGTGTCCCTAGCTGCCCTGCCGTAACGTAACACATGTTTTTCTCCAGGGAGGCATGTACGTCTTCCAACTCTTTGACTACTATGCTGCCAGTGGGATGTGCCTGCTCTTTGTGGCTGTCTTTGAGACAGTTTGCATTGCTTGGATTTATGGTGAGTGTTTAGCCAAGTTATATGGGTATGTGTTGAGGGGGGCATTAGCACGACAAATGGGGTATTTTAATTGAAGACATAAGCACTGTTCATCCATCCTCTGGGCTCCAGCAGTAGTCTTCTCTCCGTAGAACTGAAAGGGCATCTGGGAGTGGAACAACTAACTGAATGTGATATTAATGGACCATTTTGAACACTTTTTTGATGAGACTTAGTACTATTTTGAGTAACCAGTTAGATGCCTTACAAATGAGTACTGTGGGAATGTGTATCTGTCCCTTGCTGACTCCTGCCTCACTATTCTTCTCTTTCCTCACTGTTCCTGTAGGTGCTGACCGTTTCTATGACAACATTGAGGACATGATTGGCTACCGCCCTGGGCCTATTATCAAATACTGCTGGATGTTCTTCACTCCTGCTACCTGCTTAGTGAGTCTTTTTCTTTTGAACTAAAACCCTGTTCTGTCTTTTGACTGAGGAGTGACCTCTGGTGGTTACTATTGATAAAGCATCTACCATCGCACAGCAAGGCTCATCAAATTCACTAAGATTTTTTAGAAAGTGGTAAGATCTCAAATGAAAGCAAGTCACTATTGTTGTTTTTAAATCAATGCAAGAAAAATAGAATCAACCTAGGATGTAGCAAACAGTGACTGTCAAGAAGACAGAGTTGATGGACTATTTACCTCCGCAGGGTACCTTTGCCTTCTCCCTGATCAAGTACACCCCTCTGAAGTACAACAATGAGTATGTGTACCCCTGGTGGGGCTACGGCCTGGGCTGGCTCCTGGCCCTGTCCTCCATGCTCTGTGTCCCCCTCTGGGTGGTCATCAAAATGTGTTCTGTGGAAGGCACCCTGAAGGAGGTAAGTCACACACCACCCACTGTTTTCACTCCTTACCCCCACTGACTTTTTTCTCTGTTTGCTATTGTGAATTTTTTGGGCTTAAGCTTCTGTAACTTAGAAATATATACAAACCAATACAACAAACCAATCTTGTCTCGTCTATTTCCTCTGTTGTTCTGTAGCGCTTTACAATCCTGACCACACCGTCCACTGACTTACCCAAAACCAAGAAGGAGCAAGAGAAGCTGCTGGCCATCTTTGCTGCCGATGGGGACAGCCTCCGTCAGAGACACCCTCCCACCAAGGAAGGCTACTTCCCCGTCAACGAGAAGGAGTCCAACTGCTAGAGCTGGCAACGTGGACCCAGGCCTTGTGAGGTCCCATGTCCCTCCCCTCGACATGGCATCTGCCTTGGGCCCGTCCCAAACCTCTCCTCAACGATACCTCATAACTGCACAACTGCGGCCAAATGAGCACAGATGCAGAGACACTGGTGCTGCTGTGCCCTGGCTGTTTCTCTCCTGCAAGGTCTCTCATAGACAATATAGACTACTGTTTCAGGTGCTGTTGTTAAATCGTGTATGTACCGATGTTCACACACGCAATGCTACTGGCTCTTCCATCTACACTTCCATCCACGGGACAGTTGCTCTCCACCTCTGCCTCACACTGTTGCCTGATCAACCAGGAACTCTAGCTGGGTTGTGCTGATTTAGTTCGCCAATGACGAAGTTTAGCAGACATTGAAATGGTGTGATTCAGTGATTTGTTATATGTCCATTGTGGTTGAGACTTGAGAATGTTTGTCTGATGATCACATCTGCTTTCTAAGGATGTGTTTTTTTGTTTTCCTTTTTTTCATGGACATCTCTGATGTTCAGCTCGGCACATGTTGTACGAATACTACTTCAAGTTGTTTTTCAGTTAGTTCTAGCTTCTGGTGGAATGGAATGTTTCATTCCAAGCACAGTCGTAGAGTTTCAGTTGAATACAGTCCAGTTACATTGTGATGTTTATTTCAGGACTTAGTTGAAAGGACTGCTTCATACAGCACATCGTAACAATGCTTTACAACATAATCGCTCCATCTGTCCTCCCTCTACCATGTTCTCATGTAGGGTTGCTCCTAATTTCTATTCAGCTGTGAGAGACACTGTGATTAGGTATTATTTTAGTGCATTATGTTGAACTTGCTACAGTCATATCAGTTGATATAGTAAATACATCAATCTAATCAATATGTTTTTTAATTTACCCAGATATGCTAAACCTTAGCTGACAACATTTTTAGACGACAAATAAAGGAATCCGATAACCACATGCCAACTAAAAGCACCATGTCATTGTGGTTACAAGAAGCAATGCAGAATTGAACAATTCAATGTATAATTATTTTGCCTCCGAATACTATGATTTTAGATTCATATATTGGCAAGTGCCAATATGTTACACACAACCTATACAGTTTAATATCCAGATTTATGTCAGAAGAATTGCATCAAAAATACATCTGAAGCCCAAGTGTCTGTCTCTATTATAGTAACCTAGCATAGCAGGCGTAAAAGAAACCTGTAGAAAACAGACTGAATAGGCTTTGCTTGGCTAAGGTTGTTGTTTGAGTTTAGGATTAAGTCAGACATACTGTAAATGTATTGCTTTGATTCAAAAGCTTACTTGGACATATAATCATTGTGTATTAGCATTTTAATCATACCCACTGGGCACAGACGTCAGTTCAACGCCTAGTTTTGATTTACATTTTGTTGAGTTGTCTACTAACGTGAATTCAACATGAAATCAACAACAATTTTCAACATGTCAATGGATTTAGGTTCAAAGTTGGGTGAAAAAAAGACAAAATGCCCCTACGTGGATTACTTTTTTCAAACCCAATAAATTTTCCTCATTGATTTAACATCATCACATACATTTTGGGGGTTGAAAAGATTTTTTTGCCCAGTGGGTAGTCCTATGTTAGGTTTTTTAAGGACTTTGAAATGTAAAACCAGAATATTTGCATTGCTCTCATCCTTGGTTAGATTTTTTTTAAACTGTATACAATCGTATATATATATATATATTTCTAAACTGTATAGCAAGTCCAAAATGTGATAAAGCACATGATAAACATAGTTTAAAAACTAGTGAAAGTATGGATTGTGTTCAATATATTTTTGTTGTACAGAATTTTGGCATTTGAAATCATTGTACAGTACACTACACTATACCATCATAGCGAGCAGCTTAGAAGTGAGAAGCTGGAGGGAAAGAGTTTTCCGGTAATACTGAACTTGAGTTTCATACCTTTTACCTTGGAAAAATGAAATGTCTCGGAAAGTCTGTTATTTGCTTATATTGTGGTCTATTCATTAATTCATTATATCATCATCTACTTTGCCATATCATACAATAACAACTTTGAAAAGTATAAGCTCTTACACTTCCAGTATGTGTTTGTCAGTATTGCCAATGACAGTGAAGTGCAAAGCTGAATACCGTTCACATGTATTACAACTGACATTGTAAAATAAAAACATTTATATTAAAAGTTGTAAAAAATTGTGTCATACCATGTCATTCTTTCCCACCAAGACTCTGCAAACTGTTCCATGACAGACAGACACAGACAGACAGACAGACAGACAGACAGACAGACAGACAGACAGACAGACAGACAGACAGACAGACAGACAGACAGACAGACAGAGAGAAAGAGAGAAAGAGAGAAAGAGAGAAAGAGAGAAAGAGAGAAAGAGAGAGAGAGAGACTGTATGTATCCTGATGGCCAGCAGATGGAAGCAGAGTATTATCATCAAAAGGCATGAGTATGTCAGTAACCCAACTTAAATGATTTCAAGCCATGTGTGTGCTGTAGGCCTTTAAAATATGTCATGCTACAGTATGTGTTTACTATTGAGCACATACAGGTAACTGCCAAAATAAAGGAAACACCAACATAAAGTTTCTTAATGGGGCGTTGGGCCACCACGAACTGCCAGAACAGCTTCAATGTGCCTTGGCATAGATTCTACAAGTTTCTGGAGCTCTATTGGAGGGATGCGACATCATTCTTCCATGAGAAATTCTCCATAATTTTTGGTTTGGTTGATGATTGTCGAAGCACTGTCTCAGGTGCCGCTCCAGAATCACCTATAAGTGTTCAATTGGGTTGAGATCTGGTGACTGAGAGAGAGAGAGAAATATATAGAGAGAGAGAGAGAGAGAGAGAGAGAGAGAGAGAGAGAGAGAGAGAGAGAGACCAACCCACTTTCAACCCTATGCTCCTTTGAGACCCCTCTTCCAACATCACTGAGTTATCTTCTTCTAACCATGGTACCCACAATAATAAGCAACTGGGCATTTTTATACATCACACTAAGCAAATCAAATCAAATTTTATTTGTCATATACACATGGTTAGCAGATGTTAATGCGAGTGTAGCGAAATGCTTGTGCTTCTAGTTCCGACCATGCAGTAATATCTAACAAGTAATCTAACCTAACAATTTCACAACAACTACCTTATACACACAAGTGTAAAGGAATGAATTAGAATATGTACATAAAAATATATGAATGAGCGATGGCCGAACGGCATAGGCAAGATGCAGTAGATGGTATAGAGTACAGTATATACATATGAGATGAGTAATGTAGGGTATGCAAACATTATATAAAGTAGCATTGTTTAAAGTGGCTAGTGATACATTTATTACATACATTTTTTCATTATTAAAGTGGCTAGAGATTTGAGTCAGTATGTTGGCAGCAGCCACTCAATGTTAGTGATGGCTGTTTAACAGTCTGATGGCCTTGAGAAAAGCTGTTTTCAATCTCTCGGTCCCCGCTTTGATGCACCTGTACTGACCTCGCCTTCTGGATGATAGTGGGGTGAACAGGCAGTGGCTCGGGTGGTTGTTGTCCTTGATGATCTTTTTGGCCTTCCTGTGACATCGGGTGGTGTAGGTGTCCTGGAGGGCAGGTAGTTTGCCCCCGCTGATGCGTTGTGCAGACCTCACTACCCTCTGGAGAGACTTACGGTTGTGGGCGGAGCTGTTGCCGTACCAGGCGGTGATACAGCCCGACAGGATGCTCTTGGTTGTGCATCTGTAAAAGTTTGTGAGTGTTTTTAGTGACAAGCCAAATTTCTTCAGCCTCCTGAGGTTGAAGAGGCGCTGCGGCGCCTTCATCACCACGCTGTTTGTGTGGGTGGACCATTTCAGTTTGTTCGTGATGTGTACGCCGAGGAACTTAAAACTTTCCACCTTCTCCACTACTGTCCCATCAATGTGGATGGGGGGTGCTCCCTCTGCTGTTTCCTGAAGTTCACGATCATCTCCTTTGTTTTGTTGACATTGAGTGTGAGGTTATTTTCCTGACACCACACTCCGAGGGCCCTCACCTCCTCCCTGTAGGCCGTCTCGTCGTTGTTGGTAATCAAGCCTACCACTGTAGTGTCGTCTGCAAACTTGATGATTGAGTTGGAGGCGTGCATGGCCACGCAGTCATGGGTGAACAGGGAGTACAAGAGAGGGCTGAGAACACACTCTTGTGGGGCCCCAGTGTTGAGGATCAGCGGGGTGGAGATGTTGTTACCTACCCTCACCACTTGGGGGCGGCCCGTCAGGAAGTCCAGGACCCAGTTGCACAGGGCGGGGTCGAGACCCAGGGTCTCGAGCTTAATGACGAGTTTGGAGGGTACTATGGTGTTAAATGCTGAGCTGTAGTTGATGAACAGCATTCTTACATAGGTATTCCTCTTGTCCAGATGGGTTAGGGCAGTGTGCAGTGTGATTGCGATTGAGTCATATATGGCATGATGGAGTGTTAATTATGTAATTAACTCAGGAACCACACCTGTGTGGAAGCACCTGCTTTCAATATACTTTGTATCACTCATTGATCCCTCATTTATTTTGTACATTGCCTTACAAAATACTACATTACTTTGTTTGTATTAATCCACTAGAGGACGCTGGAATCATTCTGCTGGAATCCGGCCATGTTTACGGTAGTGTAAGTGACGTGTCAATGGGATGATCTCAAATGTCTTCTCACGTCCTCGCTACTCCTCTGCTTCTCAAAAGCCATTGGATGAGAAAGCCAGAGGTCCAGCCCCTCTGACCTTCTTCTCCAATAGGTTTTGAGAAGGGGACGATGAGCGAGGAGAGAGGCGCAAGGAGAATCCAATTGAGATCTTCCCAATGTCTACCAAAGCATTGTGGGATTGAAACGGTGCTTGCAGTGGTGACTGCTGGAGCCGTAAGAACTACGGGTGAAACTGAGAAATATTAACCATATAAATGTCACTAGACTTGTGCTAGTGATGATAATCTATGACAACACCGTCTAGGCTTTTTTGTTGTGGACAAGCTTATGCACGTGTCATCCCTTCCATTCTTTATGGGCAAAGTAGAAAACTGGAATATTGACTTGTGTCAGTGGACGCTTGCTGAGGTCCATACCGTTTTTCGTTTTCAAAGGGGCTGAATAAGTAGGCCGGGGACCAGTATCTTACGATTGCATTTGTTATTATTTCAAGATTTGATATTTGGGTCGAATACATAATCCAAAATGTCGACTAGTAGCCCCGAAGCGGTGAAGAAATTACTCGAGAACATGCAGACGGATCTGCGGTCCCTGTCCATGGAATGCAAGAAGAAATTCCCCCCAGTCAAAGAGGTAGTTATGGCTGTCTGACGTTATAGCTAGCAATTCCTCTTTTGCTTTCGCTCAGTTTCACTCTACTGTGTGTTGTTGTTTTGCCACCTCACAACTGATTATACATTTCAATGCAACTGCTGATGTTGTGATGCGAGCGCTCTCGACATGTATCAGAAATAGGAAGTCTAAATTGATCCTTGTGACGTTTCAATCTGACGTCACTTAATTGAAGTAGACATTTAAAACTGATTGGGTAAGGGTTATTGTTAGTGTTTACCATCAGAAATAATAGAGTGATACCCAGTTGTGAAGGCTGCATGGATGCTAGCCAGCAGATCCGTCCTGCTTGCTTACATCTGCACTAGGGTCAGACAGCATTCCTGTGTATATGAAGACACCACGGAGCCGGCACAAGCTATGGCTCGGAAAATGTACCTCAATCCAGGGATGAGAAATGCGTTGTACTCCGAATCGTCCCATTATTCCAACTGTTACATCACGAAGATTGAAAGACAACTAGTTTTCTGGAAAACTGGCATTTTCATCCTCATACTAGGTAACAGCAGCCATTTTGGAATGGCAGTGTCAGCCAATCAGCTCCTTTGTTGTTCAACCATACATGCATTCCATAATGGCTGCTGTTCCTACTGCTAGCTAGCATGAGGATGAAATCAGCAGTTTACTTAAACTAGCACTTGTTCAATCTTCTCAGTTTAACACTTCATTTGGGATAATGGACAAATTGGAGTACAACGCATTTCTCATCCCTGGATTGAGGTACGTTTTCCGAGCCATATCTCGCACCGGCTTCGCGGTGTCTTAATATACACAGGAATGCTGTACGACCCTAGTGCAGCTGTAAGCAAGCGGGTTGGAACTGCTGGCTACATGGATGCCAAAGATTTTTATAACTAAGCCAAAGATTTTGGGATGCTTTTCCAAGGTGTAGGTGTAAACAGTAGCCAGTTGTCAAATACTGACTTTACATTCTGTGATGGGACTTCCATTGTTTCGTCCATTGTTTTGTGTGGATGTCAGTATCAGCTTTTCACAATTTTGAGCTTCAATGATTTTCAAAATGAAGATGCTTAGTGTTGCCACTGCATTGGTCAGAAATGCTACATCCCAAGTGTTGTGATTAATGGCAGAATGTTTATTTTCCGGGTTAAACTGCTGACAATTTGTGAACTCTGTGTGGTTCGCTTAATTTTTCGTGCAGTGTGAACATCCAAAGGAACTCAGACCCCTCAAAGGAGCCCCTGAAGCTAACCGAACTGAAACCATCTCAAGAGGTGGTCTAAGTTTGGTTTGCTTGGCTTGAATTGCACGGTCTGGTTGACTTTTTTTAGGGGGAATGTGAACACAAAGCTCCCCAGGTTGGCTTATCATTAATCCCACACCACGCACTAGACTACTGCAACACAATTGCCCCTGCCATAACCCAGCACATTGGTGCCACGAAAGAGAGATGTTGATGTCCAGGTTTGCAGAAAAAAACTTGCCTTTTTTGGATATTGATTAGCAATTGTCAAGGATCCACAAAAATGTCTATAAAAATATAACACACACACACAAAAGTATGTGGACACCATTCAAATTAGTGGATTTGGCTGTTTCAGCCACACCCGTTGCTGACGGATGTATAAAATTGAGCACACAGCCATGCAATCTCCATAGACAAAACTTTGGCAGTAGAATTGCCTTACTGAAGAGCTCAGTGACTTTCAATGTTGACGCCACCTTTCCAACAAGTCAGTTCGTCTAATTTTTGCCCTGCTAGAGCTGCACCGGTCAACTTTAAGTACTCTTATTGTGAAGTGGAAACATCTAGGAGCAACAACAGCTCAGCCACGAAGTGGTAGGCCACACAACCTCACAGAACTTGACTGCCGAGTGCTGTGGTGCGTAAAAGTTGTCCGTCCTCGGTTGCAACACTCACTACCAAGTTCCAAACTGCTTCTGGTTTCAATGGCTGAGCATCGACACACAAGCCTAAGAACACCATGCACAATGCCAAGAGTCTGGTGGAGTTGTGTAAACCGCCATTGGACTCTGGAGCAGTGGAAACGCGTTCTCTGGAGTGAGGAATCATGCTTCACCATCTGGCAGTCCGACGAACAAATCTGGGTTTGGAGGATGCCAGGAGAACGTTACCTGCCTGACTGAATAGTGCTAACTGTAAAGTTTGGTGGAGGAGGAATAATGGTCTGGGACTGTTTTTCATGGTTCCAATGAAGGGAAATCTTAACGCTGCAGCATACAATGTCATTCTAGACAATTCTGTGCTTCCAACTTTGTGGCAACAGTTAGGGAAAGGCCCTTTCCTCTTTCAGCATGACACTGCCCCTGTGCACAAAGCGAGGTCCATACAGAAATGGTTTGTCGTGATCGGTGTGGAAGAACTTGACTGGCCTGCACAGAGCCCTGACCTCAACCCCACTGAACACCTTTGGGATGAATTGGAACGCCGACTGCGAGCCAGGCCTAATCGCCCAACATCGATGCCCGACCTCACTAATGCTCGTGGCTGAATGGAGCAAGTCACTGCAGCATTGTTCCAAAATCTAGTGGAACGCCCAGAAGAGTGGAGGAGCAAAGGGGGAACCAACTCCATATTAAGGCCCATGATTTTGGAATGGGATGTTCGACGAGCATACCTTTTGTAGTATGTGTTTTTAGCCTACTGACACAATGTTCAGATTATTTGTTTGCAATATGTGATATTTGTTTGCAATATGTGATCTTTAGGCTAAGAGAAGTTCATAAGCTGTTTATCGTTTGTGCTGTTTGAATAGTGTGAGAAGACACCATATTTGGTAGGAATTGCAACTAAGGGTACAAAATCAATGCAAGTTCTTAGGCAGTAGCTTACATTGGGTGTACAATTTTCAGTTACAGCTTTATTTAATCTGCAGTATCCCTCTGCTGTTTATTCTGTTAATATTATCTTCGGATTATAATTATTAGGTCATATTTTAACTAAATGCAATGTATTAGCTTCCAAAATGTAAGTAGGTATATTTAGCTGTCTGATACGTTCTGATCAAATGTCTTGCCCTGCACTTTGTAAAAACCAGGAGTGCATTGAGGTAATGTTGGAAAAATATCCTGGTTCCTTTTTCTATAGAGCAATGTGAATGCAAAGAGGACTCGAACCAGGAAATAGGTGAAGTGAACTGGCAAATGAGTTGAGTCCTTATTCAAAAGTAAGGTTAGTGCGAATAGAAAAATAACTGAGTTCACTTTAAAAAGGACTGAGATCGGTTCTTTTAAGAGGACTATATGTGAAAACAACTATGATGCCTGGTCTACTTCATCTAGCTAAATATTTTCCATATGGGATGAAAGATTTGCCTTTCAAACTGAGAATACTGCTATCTAGCCTTCCTCTCTAAACTAGCTAGAGATAAGCTGCTCCAATTTCCAGATGTCGATCTCACAAACTGTCCAAGGTTAAGCTGATGCAGTTTTTCAGTAGAAATTGGAATGATGCTCTTTTTTTTTTATATTGCATCTAGCTTACATGCTGAGTACTGACTGTCTATTTTACCACAGGTGCTTGGACTACGCCTTGTATTCATTGCATCAATTGGCTTAGCATGAGAACAATACTGCGGAGGAGGTTATGTTCGTGCATTGTGTTTTACAGTACAAATGCCTGACGCATTGCCACAAGCATTAGCCTAGTCCTCTGGTAAGCCAAATGCAGACACTTGTTTACATGATGTCACTTTGCCTAAACACACCAGACCTGTTTTGTTACCTATTTGCTTGATTGTGACTCGTTTCAGGAAACTAGGTGTATTTTCACAGGAGAGCCATTTGAGTGTTATGTTTTTTTTAATTTTTATCAGATTGCGTTTTTTGGCAGAAATACCTTCTGGAACATGTGAACTTTCATGTGCCTTAACAACAAACGTGTATGCCATCTGTAAATACAAATACAATTGTTAAATTACATGCCTAGTTGGTTTAGCCATGGAAAAAGCCAGCAACCTTCCCACTAGCCATGATTGGCTGAGATAATGAGTGGGCTGGACATGCTGAGAGATGAGTTCGGATTGGTCTGCCATGTAACACGCTTCTGTCTATAGCATGAGCTCGTCAGTGTGTGTAGGTAATCCTTTCTAACGCGGCTTTTTTGAAAGATATCACATAGTAGATCTGCATGACTGTTAGTTAATATCCACTTTCTGGAAGACCGAGTTTTGAAATCAGTGGAATTAGAGTATGACAGCTAAGGCATTTGATTGCAAATATACAGACAGAGTAGAAAAGAGAATACACAGAAAGCTGTTGTAAAAACACCTGTCTCCAGATTACATCTTCAAAATAAGAGGTACCATGGCATCCGTGACAGAGAGGGAATAGCGTGCGTCCATCCATGTATATGGGTAAGATAGTCTAGCTAGCTACAGTTTCAGATATTACACATTTCTGTCAGAAAGTCGTTTTCATTTCAAGTTAGTGTACTGTTAGCTAGCTAACATTAGCTGGCTGGCTTGCTAGCTACGTTATGTGTATGATCTGTGTAGTAATATTATTTGTATCTCAGAGCCAATTGTAGGCTAGCTAACATTGGACCTGGTTGGTTGGCTACCTGCAGATTCATGCAGGGTAGTGACGTTATCAGTTGGGATTATGGTTTATTCTTTTGCTAGCTAGCTACATGTCTAAACTAACCAGCTCTGCTAGGGCGAGTAAAATGGTCAGTGAGCTGTTCTCTCATTTGTCTCTGGAAGTAGCTAGCCAACGTTAGCCAGTTAGCTTAGGTGCTTGTTGTTAGGTCAGAACGCTGATCAACCCTACTCCTCGGCCGGAGCGTCCAGTGTGCGCTCTGAAAGCTCAGAGCGAAACGCTCTGAATTTACGAATGGACAATCTGACAATGCTCTTAGTTTACGAATGCCCAGAGCACACTCTGGCACTCCAGATTACATTTACAAACCATAGTATAATCAGCTTTTAGTCTTGAAATCTTTGGTTGTTTAATACATGGCCTCACATGTGAATCCTTAAAGAGATGGGGCTAAAGCTTAAGAGGGTGTGAATGATGCTGAATGGGTGTAGACAAAAGAACTCTCCAGTAAGTGTACCAATTCTACAACTTGATGGGAGTCCACCTGTGGTTAATCCAATTTATTGGACATGATTTGGAAAGGCACACACCTCTCTATATAAGGTCCCACAGTTGACAGTGCATGTCAGAGCAGAAACCAAGCCATGAGGTTGAAGGAATTGTCCTTAGAGCTCCCAAACAGGACTGAGCAATCAGGGGAGAAGGGCCTTGGTCAGGGAGGACCAAGAACCCAATGTTCACTCTGACAGACCTCCAGAGTTCCTCTGTGGAGATGGGAGAAACTTCCAGAAGGACAACCATCTCTGCAGCGCTCCATCGATCAGGCCTTTATGGTAGAGTGGCCAGACGGAAGCCATTCCTCAGTAAAAGGCACATGACAGCCCACTTGGAGTTTGCCAAAAGGCACCTAAAGAACTCTGACCATGAGAAACAAGATTCTCTAGTCTGATGAAACCAAGATGGCCTGAATGCCAAGTGTCTTGTCTGGAGGAAACCTTGCACCATCCCTACGGTGCAGCATGTGGATGGCAGCATCATGCTGTGGGGATGTTTTTCAGCAGCAGTGGCTGGGAGACTAGTCGGTATCAAGGGAAAGATGAACGGAGCAAAGTACAGAGATCCTTGATGAAACCTGCTCTAGAATGCTCAGAGTCTGACTGGGGGGGAAGGTTCACCTTCCAACAGGACAACGACCCTAACCACACAGCCAAGACAATGCAGGAGTGGCTTTAGGACATTTCTAGTCCAGACCCTGGACTTGAACCTGATTGAACATCTCTGGAGATACCTGAAAATAGCTGTGTAGCAATGCTCCCCATCCAACCTGATAGAGCTTGAGAGGATCCGCACAGAAGAATGGGAGAAACTCCACAAATACAGGTGTGACGAGCTTGTAGTGTCATACCCAAGAAGACTCGAGGCTGTAATCGCTGCCAAAGGTGCTTCAACAAGTACTGAGTAAAGGGTCTGAATACTTATGTAAATGGAATATTTATGTTTTTAAATTGTAATACGTTTGCAAACATTTCTAAAAACCTGTTATTGCTTGGTCATTATGGTGTATTGTTTGTCGATTTGATGAGGGGGATAAAACGATTGCATCCATTTTAGAATAAGGCTGTAACGTAACAAAATGTTAAGTCAAGGGGTGTGAATACTTTCTGAATGCCCTGTATGTTTTAGTGCAATGTACCAAATTCCTGTATCGCAAAAATCAAGTATATATCTATATATGTTTTTTAATGAGTGTCTTTTTGGTCTCGTCTCCTTTGCTCCCTTTGTGCTGTGCGCACTCTGCACCTTCCTACCCCCCCCCCCCCCTCACCACCAGGGCTGTAACGTAACAAAATGTGGAAAAAGTCAAGGGGTCTGAATACTTTCCGAATGCACTGTACATTCAAGTTAATCAAATGAATTTGATTTATCACCCAGTCCTAGATGCAGGGTGGTATACTGCTGTAGGCCTAGCTGTCAGAGAAATGATACTGTCTCAGTCAGTCTCCACATTTGAGATGACTTCTCCTTTATGCTGAGCCTGTGCTCTTTCGGCCTCCACTCCAGTCAGCAGGCAGGTATAACTCTGGCTGGCTGTGTTTGTTTCTCCTCAGATGTAGTCACACAGAAAGACTCAGCACTGCTCTGGGGACGATACCTCTTCAGCAGGGATAGGCAACTGCCGCAACCTTTTGTAGGCCCGCGGACCAATTAAAAACATTTTAATAAAAAAATGTAAGATGGGGTGGGGCTCAGTGGGGGTCGCAACATACTGTTGAGAGTTAGAATACACAAGCTGCAATTTAGAAATTTGGTTGTGCATCAGCAGTCACTCAATTAGCCGATGTCAGCAAAATATATATATATAAGTTAGTCTAGCAGCCAGCTATCTAAGCATGGTCGGATTACTGACCGAAGTGGGGCCCATTGATCATCAGGTATCACATTAAAAACTGCAAACATTTTCCTCAACCCTATGGCAAAATATGTAGAATTTAAGGCAGGGCAATATGATATCTATCATATCACAGTATTTCATTTTTGTTTTTACGATATTGAATGTTTTTTTTAATAATACAAGTTCTACATTTGCTTTGAGTAATGCATTACCCCAGGGTGGGGGGACATACAATCTAAGTGATTTTGATTATTTTATAATGTTCAAATAATCTTCAACCCTAAATAATTTTCTGCATTAATTTGAGATCATTTCCACACTACCACATACAGTGGCAATAAAAAGTATGTGAACCCTTTGGAATTACCTGGATTTCTACATAAATTGGTAATAACATTTGATATATCTTCATCTAAGTCACAACAATAGACAAACACAGTCTGCTTAAACTAATAACACACAAATTATTGTATTTTTCTTGTCTATATTGAATACATAATTCAGTGTTGGTTGGAAAAAGTATCTGGACCCCTAGGCTAATGACTTCTCTAAAAGCTAATTGGAGTCAGGAGTCAGTTAACCTGGAGACCAATGAGACGAGATTGGAGATGTTGGTTAGAGCTGCCTTGCCCTAAAAAAAACACTCACAAAATGTGAGTTTGCTATTAACACAAAACATTGCCCGATGTGAACCATGCCTCGAACAAAATAAATATCAGAAGACCTAAGATTAAGAATTGTTGACTTGCATAAAGCTGAAAAGGGTTACAAAAGTATCTCTAAAAGCCTTGATGTTCATCAGTCCACAGTAAGACAAATTGTCTATAAATTGAGAAAGTTCAGCACTGTTGCTACTCTCCCTAGGAGTGGCCGTCCTGCAAAGATGACTGCAAAAGCACAACACAGAATGCTCAATGAGGTTTAGAAGAATCCTAGTGTCAGCTAAAGACAGAAATCTCTGGAACATGCTAACATCTCTGTTGACGAGTCTACAATACGTAAAACGCTAAACGAGAATGGTGTTCATGGGAGGACACCACGGAAGAAGCCACTGCTGTCCAAGAAAAAAACATTGCTGAATGTCTGAAGTTTACAAAAGTGCACCTGGCAAAATATTCTGTGGACAGATGAAATTACAGTTGAGTTGTTTGGAAGGAACACACAACCCTATGTGTGGAGAAAAAAAGGCATAGCACACCAACATCAAAACCTCATCCCAACTGTCTTGTATGGTGGAGGGAGCATCATGGTTTGGGGCTGCTTTGCTGCCACAGGGCCTGGACAGCTTGCTATCTTCGACGGAAAAATGAATTCACAAGTTTATTAAGACATTTTGCAGGAGAATGTTTTGCTGTCTGTCCGCCAATTGAAGCTCAACAGAATTTGGGTGATGCAACATGACAACGACCCAAAACACAGAAGTAAATCAACAACAGAATGTCTTCAACAGAAGAAAATACGCCTTCTGGAGTGGCCCAGTCAGAGTCCTGACATCAACCTGATTGAGATGCTGTGGCATGACCTCGAGAGCAGTTCACACCAGACATCCTAAGAATATTGCTGAACTGAAACCGTTTTGTAAAGAGGAATGGTCCAAAATTCTTCCTGACTGCTGTGCAGGTCTGATCCGCAACTACAGAAAACGTTTGGATGAGGTTATTGCTGCCTAAGGAGGGTCAACCAGTTATTAAATCCAAGGGTTCACTTTTTTTTTCCCCACTCTGCACTGTGAATGTTTACACGGTGTGTTCAATAAAGACATGAAAACGTATCATTGTTTGTGTGTTATTAGTTTAAGCAGACTGTGTTTGTCTATTGTTGTGACCTAGATGAAGATCAGATCAAATTTTATGACCAATTTATGTGGAAATCCAGGTATTTCCAAAGGGTTCACATACTTTTTCTTGCCACTGTAGGACTGCACGATATGGGCAAAACATCTAGATCTTATTTTTAACCAAATGCTGCAATTGCGATTTGACTTGACTTGGAAATCAGTAAATTTTAAATAAATTAAACCCTAATCTATGGATTTTCCATGACTGTGCATACAGATATGCATATGTTGGTCACAGATACCTTTTTAAAGGGGTGTGAATCAGAAAACCAGTCAGTATCTGGTGTGACCACCATTTACCTCATGCAGCGCAACATCTCCTTCGCATAGAGTTGATCAGGCTGTTTTTTGTTGCCTGTGGAATGTTGTCCCACTTATCTTCAATAGCTGTGTGAAGTTGCTGTATATTGGTGGGAACTGGAACATGCTGTCATACACGTCTATCCAGAGCATCCCAAACATGCTCAATGGGTCACATGTCTGAGTATGCAGGCCATGGAAGAACTGGGACATCAGCTTCCAGGAATTGTGTACAGATCCTTGTGACATGGGGCCGTGCATTATCATGCTGAAATATGAGGTGATGGCGGCGGATGAATGGTACGACAATGGGCCTCATTATATCATCACGGTATCACAGTTCATTCAAATTGCCATTGATAAAATGCAATTGTGTTCGTTATCAATAGCTTATGCCTGCCCATACCAAAACCCGACGCCACCATGGGGCACTCTGTTAACAATGTTGACATCAGCAAACCGCTCGCCCACAAGACTCCATACATGTGGTCTGCAGTTGTGAGGCCAATTGGATGTACTGCCATATTCTCTAAAACGAAGGAGGCGGCTTATGGTAGAGAAATTAACATCCAATTTTCTGGCAACAGCTCGGGTGGACATTTCTGCAGTCAGCATGCCAATTGCACACTCCCTCAGCTTGAAACACTTCTGGCATTGTGTTACAACAATGCTGCACATTTTAACGTGACCTTTCATTGTCCCCAGCACAAGATGCACCTGTTTAATGATCATGCTGTTTAATCAGCTTCTAGATATGCCACAGCTGGATGGATGGATTATCTTGGCAAAGGAGAAATGCTCACTAACGGATGTAAACAAATTTTAGAGAAAAAGCTTTTTGTGCATATGGAACATTTCTGGGACCTTTTGTTTCAGCTCATGAAACATGGGACCAACACTTTACATGTTGCGTTTTATACTTTTGTTCAGTATAAATCAAAACACTTGGGTGAACTGTTGGCTCGTGGAAAATAAATTATTAGTCTATTGTTAGTTAATAGTGGGCACTTTGAAAACAGTGTTTGATATGACAGCAAATTAAAATGGCAGGGAAGAGTTATTGTGACAGGGTAGGAAGCAAAGTGTTGGTCAGTATTTCCTTAGCGATATCATGTAGCTAACATATTCATGCTTCTCCTGTTCCTCTTTGATTTAGAAGATACTGTTGCACAAACAACATGCTGATTTAGGCCTACACAATCACTGGTATCAGGCTGTATAGCTAGCTGCGTTTGCTCAGTACATTTATTAGCTAGTTAGCAAGCCAGCTAACTAGCGATTGGCATTATCGGCTAACACGACTTAGCCGCAACTTGCTATGAAAAAACAAACTAGCTGTTTGCAGATGTAAGAAACACAAACTAATAGTATAGAACGCTTGTGGATTTATGTTAAGAATCAAAGTGGAAACAGTATCATAGTCATCAACATTGTTGGATGTGCTTCATTGACCATGTAGACTAAACACAGGTGTCTCGTGGTCGAGTAATAACAGATGCACTCTTTGAGTGACAGGGTGGGCTAGGTCTGTAGAAAGCGGCATGCGGAGAGAGAAGGGGAGAGACCGGAGTAAACTATACAAATGAACATTACCCCGTGTATCACATTTAACAAACCAAACATTCAAATACCATTATAGAAGGTCAAGTAAAAACCAAAACCGGTCCATGCATCAATATATATTAAAATACAGTACACCTCCCAGCCCTAGTAGAATTGCAGGAAATTAGCTGTAAAACTGCACATTTGTCTCTCCGCCCAATGACAAAATTAGTAGAATTGCATGAAATTAACATTTTTTTGTCTTCGCTGTCATGAGGGGGGGCTGCTAAAATGTTTTGCTCTCAAGGTGTGGGGGGGTATGGATGCAGGTACGCAGACCCACGAGCCACTGAGGTACCTTACTTGACTTTTTTTTGTGTGGCCCCTGTAGAATCTGGCTATACTAAGCCTGTCCTTTGCTGGGCTTTCTAAGTAGTCTGTTTTACTTTTTGATCAACATATCTGAATTATCTTACATTACTATGGGAAATGAGAATTTCAGTTGTGCCTATGAGTCTTTTTTTTCTCTTTTCACTCATATAGCCAGGTACTAGACACCTCCTTGACCAGTCTTGCACACCCCTCTCCCATTCATTTACCTCTTTTACTGCAGTGCAGCTGTTTTCTCTCAGGTTTGTCTGGGTTAACGGCTGAGAAGAATCCTGTAGATTTTTCTACATCACAGCTTCACGCTCAAGACCTTTCCTTCTATTGAGTGGCAGCCAGCTAAATCAGTGGGAGCTTCTCTGTTGTTCTATGGTCGCAGGTCTCTCTGTTGAGGAGTTACAGTGTTTGTCGACTGTCTGTGAAACGTGGCTCCTCCTTCATACCCCGCCTGTATGGCTGACTTTGCCACACAGGTGTCATACAGTCTGAAGAAATAACAAGCTGAAAAGCAGAAACTTAAGTAGAACTGACAGAAGGTGAGACTAAGGTTTGGATTAATTGAATAAGCCCCTTCAATGTAGGCTATGCAGCAGCAGAATCGATGCGAAAATCTGCATTGATTCTTCTGAGACAGCCTATATGCGGCTGAACAAATGATGCTGGGCTTTAGAAGTAGTGAGTTTGCATTCAGGCTGGTGCCCAACTTCATGAATAATTCTCCCCTAGGATAAAACATGTAGTGAAGTTAGGCCTACGAGTGTGACCTGGTCCTATTTGTCTTCATGCTGCTGTAGTGTGGATGAACCTTCACATTCAGTGGCTTCATACGCCCTTCACAGTGCGTTTCGCAGAAATGGTTCTAAACTGCCAGCTTGTAATTTTGACTCATACTGATTCAGACTGAAGCTTCTCAGTTCTATTGTAAAGGGGAAGAAAGTCATGCAGTGTCAGGCCTTTTTGGGTTCAGTTAGCATTTTACTGGATAAGAGTGTGGGTGGGTAGGGTGGACTTGGTACAGAAAGACTACTGACTGAGCTAGCATGAATAGACTGGAGTGGTTTCATACAGTGACTGGTCTGTCTGATGACCTGAATGACTCTCAGCAGATCAATTCCACTCTCATCACAAACATGAAGAACGAGGAAATGAAGCCAGTTATTTCAAATGTGAAAGTGTGAGGATGGATAAGCATCAATAGGCTAGGCTAAATGTTGCCCTCTCCTATTGATAAATCCTCTCTCCATTGACCATTTCAAGGTTTTCCATGTGCATTTAGTAGGCTTAGGGCCTATGTAGGGACAGTGTGTGAGTGGTTTTCCATGTGCATGTCATCAGGCCTAAACACTCAGCCTTGACAGTGCAGTGTTATCCATGTTCAGGTTGGTAAGAACAGAACAGAACAGAAGGACACATGGTTTCACTCAAGGTTGAACATAGGAAATCCCAGCAATCTGCTTCTGATTCAAGGCTCTCGGACATGCTTTATTATGTTATGTGACCAATTGATGCCAGTTATTGTGTTTGTAGGCAGTGGAGTGCAATGATCTTGTTGGCATTTCTTTACTTAAGGTTTCTGTAGGCAGTTCAGCATTTACCTAAGATTCTAAAATCCACTTGATTCTATAGCAAATTGATATAGCAATATGAACTAAATAATTGTATTTAATAACAAGGCAATTTCAGTATTGCCGTCATGATCATCAGCAGAATTAGGCTTATCCTTGTTGATAGTATTATTCATAAAGCCCAGGCTATATCTTCAACATTGTAAATAAGCTGTTTCCATAAAGACCATGGACCATCCCTTATGGTCTCATCTTTAATCATCATCACCGCTATCATCTTCCATCCACAATAGGCTCCCATTCACATTGCATACTGGGTCCATTCACTGTGGCTCCTCTGAGCCCTGCTAGTGCTAGGCCTACCTAACCACAATGGCTGCTGTGTAAGGAGGGTCGGAGAAGGACCTTTTTTTAAGGCTATTTATAACAAAGTTAACACAGCGTTGCCTTTTGCTCAACAGCACTGTGGCGAAATTCACTTGGAATGAATGTCAGTTGTGTGCCACAATCGTATACAGCCAAACAAGGAACATCAATGGAATATATAGGCCTAGTAGCCTTGTATATGTTCAGTTCTAGAGAGTGCTTATGGTCAACCTGTTATGTGTGGCGCGGACCCAGGTGCCGAGAAACACTAACTTCATTAGCCAAGGGGCATTTCCATGGTAAGAGTCATGCTGAGACTCAGTTTTGTCACTTTAAAATGTATGTCAAACAAAAACCAATGATTGCAAAGTTAAGCAATCCATACAACTCTATGCACAAGGACTACTTTTTTAACAGTTTACGTGAACAGTGCAGATGCAACGTTTTGTTACAGAATGACAGTTTGTGCTGTCATTCTGTTACCAAACTTTGCATTCGCACTGTTCTTCAAGTAAATGTGTTTTTGTAACATTTTCTGTGGAAATTGTTAAAAGTAGTCCTTGTGCAGAGTTGTATGATTTTGTTTAACTTTGAAATCATTGGTTTCTGTTTGATGTACATTTTAAAGTGAAAATTGTGAGTCTCAGCATCACTCTGTTATTGTGGAATTGTCCCAAGATAACAAGAGTAACATCATGATGAGATAGCCTCCGCACCAAAGCTGCTGCCTATCAACGACACCTAGAATAAGAAAGCCAACGGCCCTTTCCCCCAACACAGACTTTGTCTGTTTGTGGAGGCCTAACCTTGTTTGTGCTAGAGAGATGTTCTCAACAACAATGTATGTCACCCTCCCTGCCTCCCATTTTGAATAAGAGCAACAGCCAAAAAGAAAGGAGGACCAAGGCACTCTTCATATCATTAAAATGCCTTTGTTTGTATGTGTGTTTGGGCTGCATGACCTTTGTCAGGGAATACCAATTAGTTGTCTTCACTGTTCTTCGTAGCTTCTAGGGCTATATTGATATCTTCGTCTCCACCAGCAGGATCGGAACGATTATTAGAACAAGTTCTGTGTGATTTTAATGCCCTGTTAAAGCCCTCCGCCTCCCTCCACACTGAGGACAAAGGAGAGGAGGGAGACTTGCATTTCTCTAGATTATCTTTAAGTCGCTGTGTGGGGTTACGATAGGGCCTGTACTTCTACACAGTTTGGCCCAGTCCACACTCTGCAGTATTAAGGCCCTGTTGCCGGGTAACCAAGAGGTTCAAGAGGTCGCATACTGTCCAATTGACTCCCACCTCTGTGCGGCCTTGTTGCAGGTCAAATGAAATATGAAGTGATGACTGTATACCAGGTCAAACACAGCAGCACAGCAGGTCTGGTTAGAACAACAATAACAGGAAGTGTTTCTCACCCAGGCAGTCTTCCTACGTGATTATACGCCACACAAAGAGGGGCTGACTGGTGGTTGTTATTCATATCAAATGAATTACCTGCTGGAGTGTTGCACACTGTTCTTCAGCTAGACCCTTTGGTCACATTTTAACTGAAAGAAACCTTGCTAAGCTATGTGTGTTTCAGTACTAGAACAGGTTGTCTTGTGCTCACACCAATCCAATATTTCTTCACTTTAGCTTGGAACAACAATTGTGGGACAGGAATTGCCAGGAAACAATTTGACACTGGCAGTATGTTTATGTAGGCAATAGGGAAAGAAGTGGAGGGTGCTCAACCAATGGGAGTCGAGGTACAACACAAAAAATGTTTATCATCATTGAAAAGGAAAAGACGCGACGCTCGCTCACCATTTTAAATGTTCATTGTTTTATTCAAGCAACGTTAAAAGTTGTTCTGCTAAAGGCCATTGAGGGCTGAAATGTTAATCTTTTAACCTTTTCTATGTAGGTTATAGGCCCAGTCTGTATCACAGTGCACAGTCAGGTGTTAAGGATCTGCTTGTTGTTGTGGTTGGTTTCTTACTTAACGGCATTGTTGGGCAAGGGCTCGTGAGTAAGCATTTCACGGTAAAGTCTACACTTGTTGTATTTGGCGCATGTGACAAATGAAAATGTATTTCGGTTTGAGTTGTTTTATTCGATTTGAGTTAGGGATGGGAGAAAAAGAACAATAGAGAAGGAGAACGAGAGGGAGAATATCTTGACAAAGCTGAAGCTGCTGTAGAGCGATAGAGACCTCTGTAGACTGCTGAAAGCACAGCATGATCTCACTGTCAGGCAACAGAGCTCCACACAAGAGAAATCACTATGGCTCCCAGTGTCTCCTCTCAGGTAACTCAAGGTGAACTGATTAGTGTGTCTGGCCACGAGGATCATTAATAAGGACATGGAGACGTCTACCTCAGTTAGAACTGTGCATATAGAGGTGCTAACGTATCGTCAGCTGTCTTATCATAAGGAATGTATAGGTACAGTACATGTAAACTTCATGTGTCTCTGTTCTGTGCTTTTCTAGGCTGCTGAGTCTGGGATAGTCAAGATCAAGACCATCGCCGCGAGGAATTCAGACATCTTGGCAAGTGAGTGATTGAGGGAGGGGACACTCTTATGCCTTGTGTGTGTTTGTTTGTGAGCGATGTTTTGGCTGAGCCATTATCCAATCACATACAGAACAGTGATTAGACCTCATTAAAACAAGCAAAGGAAAGGGGGATGCATTCTAACAGAGTAGTCCTGTTGTTGATGCTTGTTTTAGAACAGCCATCTGTGTTAACTGCATGCCCATGTATTGTCTCCTCCTTAGCTCTGAAGGAGAACAGCTCGGAGGTAGTGCAGCCGTTCCTGATGGGCTGTGGCACCAAGGAGCCCAAGATCACCCAGCTGTGTCTGGCTGCTATCCAGAGACTCATGTCCCACGAGGTGGTGTCTGAGGTGAGGAACAAAAGACTGATATGCTTTTATTGTAAGGAAATTGGTCTGGATGTAAGGCATCCATTTGAAGTCAGGGCAGGGGGAGAACATTATGATGATCCTGTCAGGGCTTCTACTACTTTACATTCAGTAGTGCCAGTATCTCTCACTGAGAGGGTGAGAGATCTACTTTAGGCGTCACATTGCAGTGCAAAGCCTCATCTCTGTAGAACCGCTTGCTGCACCTCAACATGGAGCCCAGGCTATTGTGACTGGCCCTTTAACCACTACACCTCAACATAGAATCCAGGCTATTGTGAGTGGCCCTTTTAACCACTACACCTCAACATAGAATCCAGGCTATTCTGACTGGGCCTTTAACCACTATACCTCAACATAGAACCCAGGCTATTGTGACTGGCCTTCCCTGACCATGGCCTTGATCTGCCTGGTGTTAGCAGGGACACCTTGACTGACCACTGACCACCTAGCCAGCCAGGCCTACTGTGTGAATAAGAACACCCTGGCTAATTCACTCCATGCCTGACTGAATGTGTACACCCTGCCTTCCTGATTGGCTGGCTGGCTGACTGTGTACAGCCTGACTGGCTGGCTGGTTGTGTTTACATGATATCAGCAGGCTCCCGGCTTGTAGCCTTTCAACAGAGGCTTTCTGCCACGCTCCAGCGCCTCCCCTCTATCTCTGTCTGTCTGTAAGCCGAGGGCTTAACTACTGGGATGGGGAAGAGGAACCAAGCTACCACGATATTGATTCAATGTGATGTTTTATGTGAGTGAAAAGTGTCAGTTTTGCCTTCTGAAGGACAGGTTCTTCAAACTCAACTTCCCCCAGTTTCACTGGTTTTGTACGAGTTCTGCTGAGTTGTTCTGACCTCAGGAAGTGACACGAGGACAATAGCTCAATCCCAATACCCCCGACTTAGCTCTCCCCCTCGTTTTCGAGTGTCCCTCGGTGGGGGAGTGGCACTCAAACGGAGCAACTAGAGGTAGGGAGAGATGAATAACCCTAGGGAATGGGACGTCACTCAGGTACATCAGAAGGCGCCGAAGGATAGTCTACCACGCAATTCATTGACGTCGAGCCTTGTTTTTCACTGTACTGGCGGCGGTAATAGCTTTCCTTATATTTCTCATGCAACAAATACGTACAGTACTTACCAAATGATAACAGCCAAATAACAATGTGCCCATAATGTACCAATCCTCTGGTTGTGGTTCAATGTGGAGTAGTACTGAAGTCAGGACTTTCATTCCATAATAGCAGTTTGACATGTAACAGCCGCATTTCCCTTCACTCAGTCATTTTCTGCATTTTCTTGGGGATTAAAGATGAATGATTAACCAGTGGAAGCATTGTAAAAAGGTTTAAACCACTGTTCTGAACTAATATTTAGTTAGAGGTGGGGGATATCTAGCTGCACAACATTTTTAACAAACCGATCTCATGGAACTATATTTAACTATATTGTACATTTTCGTTATAGTCCTTCAAATACTTGTATTAATTAAAACACAGAGATGCATAATCACCCTACAGTTTTCTTAATCTGAGCCGAAAGGTAATTTCAGAATCACCCAAGTTTGGTAGCCTATGCTGTTGAATGCTCTTTCTGACCATGGGCATGGTTGTTCATGTAGTGGTTACAATGCATCTCTGATCAAACGCTCTCATAAAAGGTCTGTGGTAAAGACACAGGAGAAAATGAGTTTGGTGTAGGGATGGACAGAATTTTGACATGCAACGCTGATTGGATATAGCGTTTTGATTTATTGAAATATCAGCCTCAATTTTTTATTTTTGAGGGCTAATTGGGGACATTTACAGCAACAGCTGTAGTCAGGGACAGGCACTAAATTGGCCACTTATTTTATCCTCTGCTCACAATAAGCAAGAAAATACTTAACCTCTGAAGGATCGGAACCTTTTTTTCAATTTTTGCCTAAAATGACACAAAAATCTAACTGCCTGTTAGCAAGGATATGCATATTCTTGATACCATTTGAAAGGAAACAATTTGAAGTTTGTGGGAATGTGAAATTACTGTAGGACAATATAATACATTAGATCTGGTAAAAGATAATACAAAGAAAAAAATTTTTTTTTGTTTGTTTTTTTGGTTCCATCTTTTGAAATGCAAGAGAAATGCCAATATATGACTTAGGAATCTAGGCGCAATTTAGATTCTGGCCACTAGATGGCAGCAGTGTATGTGCAAAGCTTTAAACTGATCCAATGAACCATTGTATTTCTGTTCAAAATGTTGTATCAAGACTGCCCAAATGTGCCTAATTGGAATATTAATACATTTTCAAGTTCATAACTGTGCACTCTCCTCAAACAATAGCATGGCATTTCACTGTAATAGCTACTGTAAATTGGACAGTGCAGTTAGATTAACAATAATTTAAGCTTTCTGCCTATATCAGATATGTCTATGTAGAGGTTAAATACGTTATTTCAGCTGCATTGCATGGCATATACTGTAGTGTACAGTGCTTTCAGAAAGTATTCACACCCCTTGACTTTTTCTACATTTTGTTGTTACAGCCTGAATTTAAAGTTGTTTAAATTGAATTGTTGCATCACTGGCCTACACACAATACCCCATAATGTCAAAGTGGAATTATGTTTATAGAATTTTTTGGTAATTAATTAAATATGAAATGTCTTGAGTCAATAAGCATTGAACCCAGGCTTGCATTATGGCAAGCCTAAATAAGTTCAGTAGTAAAAATATGCTTAACAAGTCTCATAATAAGTTGCCTGGACTCACTCGGTGTGTGATAATAGTGTATAACATGATTTTGGAATGACTCATCTCTACCCCACATACAATTATCTGTTCCCTCAGTTGAGCTGTGCATTTCAAACACAGATTCAACCACAAAGACCAGGAATGTTTTTCAATTCCTCACAAAGAAGGTAATCTATTGGTAGATAAAAATAAATAAATAGAGCAGACTTTGAATATCCCTTTGAGCATGGTTAAGTTATTTACACTTTGAATGGTGTATCAATACACCCAGTCACTACAAAGATACAGGCGTCCTTCCTAACTCCATTGCTGAAGAGGAAGGAAACCGCTCAGGGATTTCACCATGAGGCCAATGATGACTTTAAAGCAGTTAGAGTTTAATGACTTTGATAGGAGATATCTGTGGATGGATCAACAACATTGTAGTTACTCCACAATACTAACCTAAATGACAGAGTGAGAAGAAGGAAGCCTGTATAGAATAAAACTATTCCAAAACATGCATCCTGTTTGCAATAAGGCACTGAAGGAAAACTGCTCAAATTTGGCAAAGAATTTGACTTTGCCCCAAACATAACGCTTTGTATTCAAGACCAACACAACACATCACTCTTCATATTTTCAAGCATGGTGGTGGCTGCGTCATGTTATGGGTATGCTTGTCATCGGCAAGGACTAGGGAGTTTTTTGGGTGCAAAGAAGCGGAATTAAGCTAAGCACAGGCAAAATCCTAGAGGAAAGCCTGGTTGTCTGCTTTCCAACAGACACTGGGAGACAAATTCACCTTTCAGCAGGACAGTATCCTAAAACACAAGACCAAATATACACTGGAATTGCTTATCAATATGACATTGGTATTGTGTGTAGATGGGTGAAGTAAAACAAATCTATTTTAAGATAACAGCTGTAACAAAACATTTTTATTTTTTAACCTTTATTTAACTAGGCAAGTCAGTTAAAAACGAATTATTATTTACAATGACGGCCTAGGAACAGTGCCTTGTTCAGGGGCAGAACGACAGATTTTTGTCAGCTCAGGGATTCGATCTAGCAACCTTTTGGTTACTGGCCCAACACTCTAACCACAAGGCTACCTGCCGCCCCAACAAAATGTGCAGTAAGTCCAGGGGTATGCAGACTTTCTGGTGGCACTGTAGCTTCAATCTCTAACATTACTACAATGAAGAGCAATGGCAAGTGATTGACTTTTAAATATTTTTTTTATGAACATTAAGGCAAGCTTTCACAATTGTACCTAACATTTGCAGTAAATGCTTTAGCCTATTTTTTTTTGTTGTAAATTACCTTTATGACAAAAAAATATGCATAGGCCTAATCATTTCTCTACATTAACAAACATTTTCCTCTTAACTGTAATTTTTTTTAGCATGAAGTTATAATTTCTTACATTTGCTTCCACCCTAGTATTTTTGTCAGCCATCTTTCCTGAAGCAACTTTCTAGCCTTGGGTCGCAGAGCTTCATGGGAGTTTTGAGTATCACTCGTTCGCAAGTTAGCAACTCGATTCGCTTCATTTGGTGTGCCAATTAGAGGGCTGAAAAGGCACTATGCCTCGCTCAAGGTTGAATTGGGATGCCACGTTCCTCAATAGTTAACACAGCCACAAAATAATAAACCGTGCCTATTTCTACAATTTATCTTAACCTGTTTGGGATAGGGGGCAGTATTTTCACGTCCGGATGAAAAGTGTGCCCAAAGTAAACTGCCTGCTACTCAGGCCCAGAAGCTAGGATATGCATATAATTGGTAGATTTGGATAGAAAACACTCTAAAGTTTCTAAAACTGATAAAATAATGTCTGTGAGTATAACACAACTTATTTGTCAGGCGAAACACCGAGGACAAACCATCCAGGATTTTTTGTTGTTGTTGAGGTGACTCTGTTTTCAATTGGTTTTCTATGGGAACCTAGATTTCTGTGGCACTTGATTGCAGTTCCTATTGCTTCCACTAGATGTCAACAGTCTTTAGAAATTGGTTGATGTTTTTCTTTAGAGAAATGAAGAAGTACGGCTTTTCAGAAAGAGGGTCCAGCCGAGTGGACTATACTGTTTTGATGCTCGCTCCAGGTCACGCGCTTCACGTTGTTTTTATCCGGTATTGAACACAGTTTATCCCGTCTTAAATTTGATCGATTATTTATATTTTAAAATACCGAAAGTTGGATTAGGAAAGATGTTTGGACAACGTTTACAGGTAACTTATTAGATATTTTGTAGTCATGCTGGGCGAGTTATCGTTATTTCTGAATTTTGTGTCACGCCTGGCGGGTTGAAATATGATTGTCATGTGTTTGTTTGATGGGGTGCTGTCCTCAGATAATCGCATGGTTTGCTTTCGCCGTAAAGCCTTTTTGAAATCTGACACGGTGGCTAGATTAACAAGAAGTTAAGCTTTTTGTTAATTTGGTCTATTGCACTTGTGAATGTATGAAAGTAAAATATTTCAAATAATTTGTTTTGAATTTCACGCTCTGCAATTTCACCGGATGTTGTGTAAACATTCCGCTAGCGGAACCCCTAGCCATAATTAAAATCAGATTTTAAACCAAACCTTATCCCTTGCCACACTGCTAACCTTATGTTTGACCTTAACCTTAAATTAAGACAATTTTCATGATTTTTTTTTAATGATATAGCCAAATTTTGACTTTGTGGCTGTGTATCTAGTGGAAACTGGACACCACTCCAACTTGATGCGATTCGTGGGATCGTTGTTAACGAAGGGGGAGGGTTAAAGGGGTGGTGTTGGTATTAAGCCACAGTGGCTGGGTTTGGCTGAAAGAATGCCAATTTAACTCCCAGACCCTGATGTGGTGGTGGCTGGTCCGGTCGGCTGCTGCCCTGTGTGTCTGTGTCTATGACCTCTAGAGCTCCTCTCACTTCCTCTGTTCTGTCACATTCCAGTACATTGTGACTTTCGCTGCCTCCTGGGTGTACAAGTAGGCTACAAGTCTAACCATGTGTTGTGTGTGTTCATCAGGCTGCAGCAGGGAACATCATTAACATGCTGTGGCAGTTGATGGAGAACGGGCTGGAGGAACTGAAGCTGCTGCAGACTGTGTTAGTGCTGCTCACCACCAACACAGTGGTACATGACCAAGTCCTGTCCAAGGTACCGTACACTCAGCACACACATTGCAGACACTTATATATTCACAGTACAGTCAGATAGTACATGCTGTGTCCCAAACACGTCTCATATTGCCCAGGGAGTTGGTTTCCACTTCCATGTGAATCCAGATGTCTGGCTACGTTCCAATGTTCATACTAGCATACCACTTAGAATGTATTCCCCAGCTTGATTCTTGGTGGGAGGCTATGTTAGGCTGGATACTGTAACAGAGCCTGTGTCTCCTCGCCCCCTCCCTCCCTCCCAGGCCATCGTGCTGTGTTTCCGCCTGCACTTCACCAAGGACAACATCACCAACAACACAGCCGCCGCCACCGTCAGACAAGTCGTCACCGTGGTATTCGAGAGGATGGTCGCGGAGGACGAGCGCTTCAAAGGTCAGAGCAGAGTGCTCATGGGAAATGGAGTTTCCAGACTCTACTGTTTTCTTTTGGCCATTGATTCAGAGTTGAGTCATTGTTAGATCCACAAAGGGAAGTGCGCAAGTGTACACTTTGGATGAAAGGTGGAGGTTGCAGCCACAGAACTTTACATCAGTATTCTAGCATCCCACTTCCTCTCTCCAACCCTTGTCTTTTCCTCTAACTTTGACCATGCCACAGAGGAAGGGAGTTTGTTTCTCCTTAGATTGCCTAAAGCTGCTTATCCCATGACTTCAGTGAATACAACATGACTTGTTGAGGTTTTGGTTTGGTCCCTTTAGTTTTCACACTGCTGTCTTTCCACTCTACGTCTTGGTTTAGTATCACTGGGATTGGAAATCACAATTTAATTGAGGGACTTTTCCCTCTAGAGGTAGGTTTTGGACCGGTCTTTTCTGAGAGTGTTTGTTTGTGTCATTGTTTGATGAGAGATTGATCCCTCCAGGCTTGTAGCCACAGCTGTGTCTAAAGTTGTCTCTCCCTCTCTCCTCTGCCCCCTTCCCTCTCCTCCCTCCCTCCCTCTCTCCTCTCCTCCAGACATTGTGGAGCAGCCTCCTCCAGTCCAGGGTAACACTAACCGGAGGTCTGTCAGCACACTGAGGCCCAGTGCTAAAGACGCCTACATGCTGTTCCAGGTATGTCCACCAGGTGGAGACAGTCCTCCATACATTTACATTACATTTTAGTCTTTTAGCAGACGCTCTTACCCAGAGCGACTTACAGTAGTGAATGGATACATTTCATACAATTTCATACATTTTTTTTTTCTGTGCTGGCCCCCCGTGGGAATCGAACCCACAACCCTGGTGTTGCAAACACCATGCTCTACCAACTGAGCTACAGGGAAGGCTTACCTCTCACTGTACCCAACATTCACCCTCTCTCCCATCAGAAGAGGCGGTGTTGCTAGGGTAGAGTAAGAGCTATGGGGGGGCCATGGCAAGGGAGGGAACGAGGGCCATGGCAAGGGAGAGAACGAGGGCCATGGCAAGGGAGAGAACGAGGGCCATGGCAAGGGAGAGAACGAGGGCCATGGCAAGGGAGGGAACGAGGGCCATGGCAAGGGAGGGAACGAGGGCCATGGCAAGGGAGGGAACGAGGGCCATGGCAAGGGAGGGAACGAGGGCCATGGCAAGGGAGGGAACGAGGGCCATGGCAAGGGAGGGAACGAGGGCCATGGCAAGGGAGGGAACGAGGGCCATGGCAAGGGAGGGAACGAGGGCCATGGCAAGGGAGGGAACGAGGGCCATGGCAAGGGAGGGAACGAGGGCCAGGGCAAGGGAGGGAACGAGGGCCAGGGAAGGGGGGAACGTGGGTAGGGGCGGAAAGGGAGGTTGAGAGTTAGGGGAGGGAATAAGGGCAGGGGAAAGGGGGTAGGGAGAGGGGGAACGAGGGAAGGGGTAGGAGGGAATGAGGGAAGGGGTAGGGAAAGGGGGGAAAGAGGGAAGGGGGTGGGGGGGAACGAGGTGAGGAAAGGGGCGAGGGAAGGGGGAATGAGGGTAGGAGCGGGAAGGGAAGTTAAGAGTTAGGGGAGGGAATAAGGAAAGGGGGGATGGGGGAAAGGGGGAAACGAGGGTAGGGGAAGGGGAGTAATGAGGGGAGGAAATGAGGGTAGGGGAAAGGGGAAACGAGGGAAGGGGTAGGAGAGGGGGGAACGAGGGAAGGGGTAGGGGGAACGGGTAGGGAAAGGGGGGAACGAGGGAAGGGGGTGGGGGTGAGGAAAGGGGCGAGGGAAGGGGGAATGAGGGTAGGAGCGGGAAGGGAGGTTAAGAGTTAGGGGAGGGAATAAGGAAAGGGGGGAAAGGGGGGGTGGGGGAAAGGGGGGAACGAGGGTAGGGGAAGGGGAGTAATGAGGGGAGGGGAAAGGGGGGAACGAGGGAAAGGGGGGTAGGAAGAGGGGGAACGAGGGAAAGGGGGGTAGGGAGAGGGGGAATGAGGGAAGGCATAGGGAGAGGGAATGAGGGAAGGGAATGGGTAAGGGGTAGGGAAAGGGGGAACGAGGGTAGGGGGAGGGGAGGGAATGAGGGCAGGCGAAAGGGGGGACCAGGGAAAGGTGGGAACGAGGGAAAGGGGGGTAGGAAGAGGAGGGAAAGGGGGGTATGGAGAGGGGGAATGAGGGAAGGGGTAGGGAGAGGGAAGGGGGGGAAATGAGGGTAGGAGCGGGAAGGGAGGTTAAGAGTTAGGGGAGGGAAAAGGGGGGAACGAGGGTAGGGGAAGGAGTAATGAGGGGAGGGAATGAGGGTAGGGGGAAGGGGGGACCGGGGAAAGGTGGAAACGAGGGAAAGGGGGTAGGGAGAGGGGGAATAAGGGAAGGGGTAGGGAGAGGGAAGGGGGGAAGGGAATGGGTGAGGGAAAGGGGGGAACGAGGGGAGGGAATGAGGGCAGGGGAAAGGGGGGAACGAGGGGAGGGGAGGGAATGAGGGAAGGGGGAACGAGGGAAAGGGGGGTAGGAAGAGGGGGAACGAGGGAAAGGGGGTAGGGAGAGGGGGAATGAGGGAAGGGGTAGGGAGAGGAAGGGGGGAAGGGAATGGGTGAGGGAAAGGGGTAGGGAAGGGGGGAACGAGGGTAGGGGAATGGGGGGACCGGGGAAAGGTGGGAACGAGGGAAAGGGGGTTAGGAAGAGGGGGGGAACGAGGGAAAGGGGGGTAGGGAGAGGGGGAATGAGGGTAGGGAGAGGGAACGAGGGAAGGGGGGAAGGGAAAGGGGTAGGGAGAGGGGGGAACGAGGGAAGGGGTAGGGAAAGGGGGGAATGAGGGAAGGGGGGAATGAGGGGAACGGGGGAACGAGGGGAACGAGGGGAAGGGCGAGAACGAGGGGGGAGGGAATGGTGTGATGGGAGGGAGGGAATGAGGGTAAGGGGGGAACGAGGGAAGGGGTAGGAGAGGGGGGAACGAGGGAAGGGGTAGGGAAAGGGGGAACGAGGGAAGGAGTAGGGAGAGGGAACGAGGGAAGGGGGGGAAGGGAATGGGTGAGGGAAAGGGGTAGGAAAGGGGGGAACGAGGGTAGGGGAAGGGGAGGAATAATGGGAGGGAATGAGGGCAGGGGAAAGGGGGGACCGGGAAAAGGTGGGAACGAGGGAAAGGGGGGTAGGAAGAGGGGGGAACGAGGGAAAGGGGGGTAGGGAGAGGGGGGGAACGAGGGAAAGGGGGGTAGGGAGAGGGGGAATGAGGGTAGGGAGAGGGAACGAGGGAAGGGGGGAAGGGAATGGGTGAGGGAAAGGGGTAGGGAGAGGGGAGAACGAGGTGAGGGAAAGGGGTAGGGAAAGGGGGAAAGGGGGGAATGAGGGTAGGGGAAGGGGAGGAATAAGGGGAGGGAATGAGGGCAGGGTAAAGGGGGGACCAGGGGAAAGGGGGGACCAGGGAAAGGTGGGAACGAGGGAAAGGGGGGTAGGAAGAGGGGGGAACGAGGGAAAGGGGGGTAGGGAGAGGGAATGAGGGAAGAGGAAGGGAGAGGAAAGGGGGGAGGGGAATGAGGGTAGGAGCGGGAAGGGAGGTTAAGAGTTAGGGGAGGGAATGGGGAAAGGGGGGAACGAGGGTAGGGAGAGGGGAGGGGGGAGGGGAATGAGGGTAGGAGCGGGAAGGGAGGTTAAGAGATAGGGGAGGGAATAAGGAAAGGGGGGAAAGGGGGGAACGAGGGCAGGGAAGGGGAGTAATGAGGGGAGGGAATGAGGGTAGGGGGAAGGGGGGACCGGGGAAAGGTGGGAACGAGGGAAAGGGGGGTAGGAAGAGGGGGAACGAGGGAAAGGGGGGTAGGGAGAGGGGGAATGAGGGAAGGGGTAGGGAGAGGGAAGGGGGGAAGGGAATGGGTGAGGGAAAGGGGGAAAGGGGGGAACGAGGGCAGGGGTAGGGAGGAATGAGGGGAGGGAATGAGGGGAGGGGAAAGGGGGGAACGAGGGAAAGGGGGGTAGGGAGAGGGGGAATGAGGGAAGGGGAAGGGAATGGGTGAGGGAAAGGGGGGAACGAGGGTAGGGGGAGGGGAGGGAATGAGGGCAGGGGAATGGGGGACCGGGGAAAGGTGGGAACGAGGGAAAGGGGGGTATGGAGAGGGGGGAACGAGGGAAAGGGGGGTATGGAGAGGGGGAATTAGGGAAGGGGTAGGGAGAGGGAACGAGGGAAGGGGGGAAGGGAATGGGTGAGGGAGAGGGGGGGAACGAGGGAAGGGGTAGGGAAAGGGGGGAATGAGGGAACGAGGGGGGAGGGAATGGTGTGAGGGAAGGGAGGGAATGGGGGTTGGGAAAGAGAGGGAACGAGGGAAGGGGTGAGGGAACGAGGGAAGGGGGTGAGGGAACGAGGGGAGGGGTGAGGGAAGGGAGGGAACGGGGGGAACGAGGGAACGGGAAGGGGGGAACGAGGGAACGGGGGAATGTGGGGAGGGGTGAGCGAGGGGTAGGAAAGGGTAAGGAAGGGAACAATTTTGTGGAATGAAACAGCCATGCTGTCAAAAGATATGTCCAGCCCATATTTCCAGACTGTATCACAGAGGCAATGGTAGTAGCTGTCTCCAGCTGTCCTATGTCTACATCCCCATTTCCGTGTGTCCCTCCAGGACCTATGTCAGCTAGTAAATGCTGATGCCCCCTACTGGCTGGTAGGGATGACAGAGATGACACGGACGTTTGGTCTGGAGCTCCTGGAGTCGGTCCTCAATGACTTCCCTGGGGTCTTCCTGCAGGTGAATACACAGTACAGTATTATACTTCACAATGCAATACAACTTAATACAATATGATGCAGTAAAATATGGTTCAATGCAATACAACACAATCAAGTATTATCTGCATTGAAATAGAATACAATACAACATCTTATCTCACTGTAGGTGTCTTGTATTTGTACTGTGATCCCCAACTCCTGTAGCACCAGGAGTTCAGCTTCCTGCTGAAGGAGCGTGTGTGTCCGCTGGTCATCAAGCTGTTCTCCCCCAACATCAAGTTCCGTCAAGGCAACAGCAGCGCCGCCTCCCCAGCCCCTGTAGAAAAACCCTACTTCCCCATCTGCATGAGGCTGCTCAGAGTGGTATCTGTGCTCATCAAACACTTCTACAGCCTGCTGGTGAGTCTCTGTGGTTATCAAACACTTCTACAGCCCACTGGTGAGTCTCTGTGGCTATCAAACACTTCTACAGCCCACTGGTGAGTCTCTGTGGTTATCAAACACTTCTACAGCCCACTGGTGAGTCTCTGTGGTTATCAAACACTTCTACAGCCCGCTGGTGAGTCTCTGTGGTTATCAAACACTTCTACAGCCCACTGGTGAGTCTCTCTGGTTATCAAACACTTCTACAGCCCGCTGGTGAGTCTCTGTGGTTATCAAACACTTCTACAGCCCACTGGTGAGTCTCTGTGGTTATCAAACACTTCTACAGCCCACTGGTGAGTCTCTGTGGTTATCAAACACTTCTACAGCCTGCTGGTGAGTCTCTGTGGTTATCAAACACTTCTACAGCCCACTGGTGAGTCTCTGTGGTTATCAAACACTTGTACAGCCCACTGGTGGTGAGAGTCAGTTACAGCTATCTACTACCAAGTACTGTGTTCTCTGTACCTACATCATCAAACACAACTACAGTCTAGTGGTGAGAGCCAAGGCAGGAACTATAATTAGGGTCAAGTTCATTTGAATTGAGGAAGTAAGTTGAAATTTCAATTTTCCACAAATCCTGTTGTCTTATTGTAGAGCCAGAAATGTGTGGATACTTAGCTTGGGGAGCTGAGGTGTGTGTTTGCCTGTTGCTGTAGGTGACAGAGTGTGAGATCTTCCTGTCTCTGCTGGTGAAGTTCTTGGATGGAGAGAAGCCTCAGTGGCTTAGAGCTGTGGCGGTGGAGTCAGTCCACAGGCTGTGTGTACAGCCACACCTGCTACGGTGAGTAGGAGGAGCACACACACACTGACTTTACCGTACACACACCCTCACCCCCGTACACACACACCCTAGTCCATTCCGGCGCCGACAGAGATGGCCGCCTCGCTTCGCGTTCTCAGGAAACTATGCAGTATTTTGTTTTTTTATGTATTATTTCTTACATCGTTACCTCAGGAAATCTTAAGTTTTATCACACACAGCCGGGAGGAACTATTGGATATAAGAGCTTCGTCAACTTACCAACATTACGACCAGGAATACGACTTTCCCGAAGCGGATCCTCTGTTTGGACCACCACCCAGGACAATGGATTGGATTCCAGCCGGCGACCCAAAACAACGGCGCCGCAGGAGGGGCAGAAGAAGCGGTCTTCTGGTCAGGCTCCGTAGACGGGCACACCGCTCCCGAGTTTACTACTCGCCAACGTCCAGTCTCTTGACAACAAGGTAGATGAAATCCGAGCAAGGGTTGCCTTCCAGAGAGATATCAGAGATTCTAACTTGCTTTGTTTCACGGAAACGTGGCTCACTTGAGACACGCTATCGGAGTCGGTACAGCCACCTGGTTTCTTCACGCATCGCGCCGACAGAAACAAACGTCTCTCTGGTAAGAAGAAGGGCGGGGGGGTATGCCTTATGATTAATGAGACGTGGTGTGATCATAACATCATACAGGAACTCAAGTCCTTTTCTTCATCTGACCTAGAATTTCTTACACTCAAATGTCGACCGCATTATCTACCAAGAGAATTCTCTTCGATTATAATCACAGCCGTACATATGCCCCCCCCCCCCAAGCAGACACATCGATGGCCCTAAATGAACTTCATTGGACTCTATGTGAACTGGAAACCACATATCCTGAGGCTGCATTCAGTGTAGCTGGGGATTTTAACAAGGCTAATCTGAAAACAAGACTCCCTAAATTTTATCAGCATATCGAATGCGCTACCCTGGCAGAAAAAATCCTGGACCATTGTTACTCTAACTTCCGCGACGCATACAAAGCCCTGCCCCGCGCTCCTTTTGGAAAATCTGACCATGACTCCATTTTGTTGCTCCCAGCCTATAGACAGAAACTAAAACAGGAAACGCTCAGGTCTGTTCAACACTGGTCCGACCAATCTGATTCCACAGTTCAAGATTGCTTCGATCACGTGGACTGGGATATGTTCCGCATAGCGTCGGACAACATTGATGAATACGCTGATTCGGTGAGCGAGTTTATTAGCAAGTGCATCGGTGATGTTGTACCCACAGCAACTATTAAAACCTTCCCCAACCAGAAAGCGTGGGTTGATGGCAGTATTCGTGCAAAACTGAAAGCGTGAACCACTGCTTTTAATCAGGGCAAGGCGACCGGTAACATGACTGAATACAAACAGTGTAGCTATTCCCTCCGCAAGGCAATCAAACAAGCTAAGCATCAGTATAGAGACAAAGTAGAGTCGCAATTCAACGGCTCAGACACGAGAGGTATGTTGCAGGGTCTACAGTCAATCACGGACTAAAAAAAGAAAACCAGCCCCGTCGCGGACCACAATGTCCTGCTCCCAGACAAACTAAACAACTTCTTTGCTCGCTTTGAGGTAAATACAGTGCCACTGACACGGCCCGCTACCAAAACCTGCGGGCTCTCTTTCACCGCAGCCAATGTGAGTAAAGCATTTAAACGTGTTAACCCTCTCAAGGCTGCCGGCCCAGACGGCATCCCTAGCCGCGTCCTCAGAGTAGGCGCAGACGAGCTGGCTGGTGTGTTTACGGACATATTCAATCAATCCTTATCCCAGTCTGCTGTTCCCACATGCTTCAAGAGGGCCACCATTGTTCCAGTTCCCATGAAAGCTAAGGTAACTGAGCTAAATTACTATCGCCCTGTAGCACCCACTTCTGTCATCATGAAGTGCTTTGAGAGATTAGTCAAGGATCTTATCACCTCCACCCTACCTGACACCCTAGACCCACTCCAATTTGCTTACCGCCCGAATAGGTCCACAGACGATGCAATCACACTGCACACTGCCCTAACCCACCTGGACAAGAGGAATACCTATGTAAGAATGCTGTTCATCAACTACAGCTCAGCGTTTAACACCATAGTACCCTCCAAACTCGTCATTAAGCTCGAGACCCTGGGTCTCGACCCCGCCCTGTGCAACTGGGTCCTGGACTTCCTGACGGGCCGCCCCCAGGTGGTGAGGGTAGGAAACATCTTCACGCCGCTGATCCTCAACACTGGTGCCTCACAAGGGTGCGTTCTCAGTCCTCTCCTGTACTCCCTGTTCACCCATGACTGCGTGGCCATGCACGCCTCCAACTCAATCATCAAGTTTGCAGACGACACTACAGTGGTAGGCTTGATTACCAACAACGACGAGACGGCCTACAGGGAGGAGGTGAGGGCCCTCGGAGTGTGGTGTCAGGAAAATAACCTCACACTCAACGTCAACAAAACAAAGGAGATGATTGTGGACTTCTGGAAACAGCAGACGGTGCACCCCCCATACACATCGAAGGGACAGTAGTGGAGAAGGTAGAAAGTTTTAAGTTCCTCGGCGTACAGATCACGGACAAACTGAAATGGTCCACCAACACAGACAGCGTGGTGAAGGCGGCGCAGCAGAGCCTCTTCAACCTCAGGAGGCTGAAGAAATTCGGCATGTCACCAAAAACACTCACAAACTTTTACAGATGCACAATTGAGAGCATCCTGTCGGGCTGTATCACCGCCTGGTACGGCAACTGCTCCACCTACAACCGTAAGTCTCTCCAGAGGGTAGTGAGGTCTGCACAACGCATCACCTGGGGCAAACTACCTGCCCTCCAGGACACCTACACCACCCGATGTCACAGGAATGCCAAAAAGATCATCAAGGACAACAACCACCCGAGCCACTGCCTGTTCACCCCGCTATCATCCAGAAGGCGAGGTCAGTACAGGTGCATCAAAGCGGGGACCGAGAGACTGAAAACAGCTTTTCTCAAGGCCATCAGACTGTTAAACAGCCATCACTAACATTGAGTGGCTGCTGCCAACATACTGACTCAAATCTCTGGCCACTTTAATAATTAGAAATTGGATGTAATAAATGTATCACTAGTCACTTTAATCTATGCCACTTTATATAATGTTTACATACACTTCTCATCTCAAATGTAGATACTGTACTCTATACCATCTACTGCATCTTGCCTATGCCGTTCGGCCATCACTCATCCATATATATTTTTATGTACATATTCTTATTCATTCCTTTACATTTGTGTGTATAAGGAATTTGTTGTGAAATTGTTAGATTACTTGTTAGATATTACTGCATGGTCAGAACTAGAAGCACAAGCATTTCGCTACACTCGCATTAACATCTGCTAACCATGTGTATGTGACCAATAAAATTGATTTGATTTGAAACTTATCACATAACTTCAACGTATCGCCATTGATAATGGCTGACCCTGGCCATGACCCCCACTCTCCAAGGGTGTCTCAGGGGGAGTTGGGATATGCAGAAAAACATTTCCATTTCACACATGCATATAACACATGCTTGTGCATGTGTGTTAAAGGACAAATATAATCACCCACTAAATTATTATTATTATTAAATTCTATGTTCTACCCAACCTCCTACCCAACCTCCCATCCACTTTTCTAACTCCCTTCATCTCCCCCTCTCCTCCTCTCCCCCTGTTCCCCCAGGTCTTTCTGCCTGTCCTATGACATGAAGCAGCACTCCACCAAGGTGTTCAGGGACATCGTCAATGCTCTAGGCTCCTTCATCCAGTCCCTCTTCATCGTCCTCAACACAGGAAACCCTGCTGCTACCAACACTTCCACCGGTCAGTAGTGTTGACCTTTCGTCTTATAGCTTTTGACATATAATGTAGTGGAAGTTATGGTGAAGTAAAGGAAGGACAGTCTAGGATAGGAGTAGTCAACTCAGGAGGGTACAGGAGAGTGTGGTCTGCAGGGTGCAGGCTTTTGTTCCAATCCAACACTAACAGCCTACTCTTTTTCCTCCTCTCTCTTCCTAATCTCTCTGTCCCCCTCCCTAGGTGGGTCAGGGGCCCAGGGGGCTGCCCAGGGGGGTCCAGGAGCAGGAGGTCAGGGTGGGAGTCTAACCACACAGGCTGCCTTTGAATACCGCGGTACCTGGATCCCCCTCATGACCGTCAGTGTACAGGGCAGCGCCAAGGCTACCTAGTCAGTAGTAATACACGCACACACACACACACACACACACACACACACACACACACACACACACACACACACACACACACACACACACACACACACACACACACACACACACACTAGATATCTAGCTATTGCTGTCTAGATAGAAATCGTCAATCCAATTATTACACACAGTAACCATGTTTCCATCCACAGTTTCTATGCAAGTAAAGTCCATATAAAAGAAAAACATGACAGTTGTGATGGAAAAAGGACGTTTCGGTACAATTTCATAAATGCCAACAGATCATTTGTTTGTTCAACATGGTGGGATCTTATTTGTGTCAGTAAAATTAATTATATGCGAAATGGTGATGGAAACAATTATTGATATAATAACCATCATATCAGAGTAAACTTGGAGTCACGCGATGATATGGGGTGTGGTCCTCCCACTACGACTCGGGAAACCATGCGGTTTATTAGGCTATAGATTAAATAAGTTATGATGAACTTCACAGGGTGGTGAAAGTGCACGGTGATGAGCTTCATGCTCTTTTCCAATAAATATCAAGGGTCCTATTCTTGTGATATGATGATCAATGCTGGGCTGCCGTTTGACAGATATTCTTGCTCTTATCCATAATAATGTCATGTAAACGAGCCTAGCTGCACTGTATCTGCCAGCTGTTGGCTAGAGCGCATGTGCCAAGACCAGAGTGGGCACATTTGCTATTTTTAACTATCGTAGAGCTGAAAATGCGAGGGAGGGAGTAGCATCTGTTGCCTGTAATTGTGAGGAGATGAAACAATGCTGCTGTTTTATGTTATAGAAGCTGGTTTGTTGATGCAGGAGAAAGAGTTGTTAGTTGTCAGTCATCTACCTCAACATTGTGTTTCTGTAATGGACAAATGGCCAGGGACGGCTGATCCTGCAGGTGTTTAATACAAGAACAAATGGCCAGGGATGGCTGATCCTGCAGGTGTTTAATACAAGAACAAATGGCCAGGGACGGCTGATCCTGCAGGTGTTTAATACAAGAACAAATGGCCAGGGACAGCTGATCCTGCAGGTGTTTAATACAAGAACAAATGGCCAGGGACAGCTGATCCTGCAGGTGTTTAATACAAGAACAAATGGCCAGGGACGGCTGATCCTGCAGGTGTTTAATACAAGAACAAATGGCCAGGGACAGCTGATCCTGCAGGTGTTTAATACAAGAACAAATGGCCAGGGACAGCTGATCCTGCAGGTGTTTAATACAAGAACAAATGGCCAGGGACAGCTGATCCTGCAGGTGTTTAATACAAGAACAAATGGCCAGGGACAGCTGATCCTGCAGGTGTTTAATACAAGAACAAATGGCCAGGGACAGCTGATCCTGCAGGTGTTTAATACAAGAACAAATGGCCAGGGACAGCTGATCCTGCAGGTGTTTAATACAAGAACAAATGGCCAGGGACAGCTGATCCTGCAGGTGTTTAATACAAGAACAAATGGCCAGGGACAGCTGATCCTGCAGGTGTTTAATACAAGAACAAATGGCCAGGGACAGCTGATCCTGCAGGTGTTTAATACAAGAACAAATGGTCAAGGACAGTTGATCCTGCAGGTGTTTAATACAAGAACAAATGGTCAAGGACAGTTGATCCTGCAGGTGTTTAATACAAGAACAAATGGCCAGGGACAGCTGATCCTGCAGGTGTTTAATACAAGAACAAATGGCCAGGGACAGCTGATCCTGCAGGTGTTTAATACAAGAACAAATGGCCAGGGACAGCTGATCCTGCAGGTGTTTAATACAAGAACAAATGGCCAGGGACAGCTGATCCTGCAGGTGTTTAATACAAGAACAAATGGCCAGGGACAGCTGATCCTGCAGGTGTTTAATACAATAACAAATGGCCAGGGACAGCTGATCCTGCAGGTGTTTAATACAATAACAAATGGCCAGGGACAGCTGATCCTGCAGGTGTTTAATACAATAACAAATGGTCAAGGACAGTCGATCCTGCAGGTGTTTAATATAAGCAGCAGTCCAGTGAAAAATAGTTTGTTAGTAGGAGCTGAACAAGAGTGATTGCACGCAGCCCCTTTTGATGTAGTATATGCACATTCATGCAACTCAGCAGGGTAGAGAAGTGGTTCTCAGCATCTGCACACACACTAACACACACACGTTCATTCACATCATTACTCTCTCTTCCTCCGCCAGTCTGGAGATGTTGGACAAGGTGGAGCCCCCGTCTATCCCAGAGGGTTATGCTATGTCTGTGGCCTTCAGCGCCCTGCTGGACCTGGTCCGAGGCATCACTTCCATGATAGAGAGAGAATTGGCTGAGGAGGAGGCGGCTGTACGCAGGGAGGCCAACCCAGACCAGAACACCCAGCCTGAGCCTGGTGAAGAGAGGGGAGGGGGATGGGGGTCAGGGGTTAGGACCGGGGGGCTTCTCTGGGCCTACAGAAAGTGCTGAATCTTAGCTTGACATTCTGTAGGTGTGCAAATCTTGAACTTTGAAGCACTTTTCTGACCTCTAGTGGCCAATCCAGTACCTACACTTCCTGAGGGAGTTTATCAATGTAGGCTTACCACGGTGATGCGCTCTGTTGTCATCCCTATTAAAAAGCTTATGTAGAATTTTTAAATATAGATATCTGTACAAATGTATATTGCTTTTCCACTCTGTTGCTAACTAGTGTTTCTCTGTTAGGGGCCCATCTGGTCTGGGAGGAGATGGTCAGTGCGTGTTGGTGTGGTCTACTGGCTGCCCTCTCTCTCCTGCTGGACGCCAGGTAAACAACCCTTCTTATAGATCACCTCAAAGTCAATGTATTAGTATCCCCTCAAAGTAAAGGTATTTATAATCCTCTCAAAGTAACTTGATAGTTTGACAGGGGAAACTCAAGGTCAGTGTTAAGTTCAGGAGCAACAAAAGTTATTGAAACTACTGCGCCCAGCAAATATGGTCCCTAGACCATAAGTTGCTGTGTAAGGGGTCAGCAGATTAAACGGTTTTATGATAAAAAAATGTAACGCGGCAAAAAGTGAAGACGTTGCAGCAGTTAGGCCGTCATAAACGTTTGTTCCAAACCCATAACCCCCTCTGTCTCGTCCCCCTCCAGTACAGATGAGACGGCGACAGAGAGCATCCTGAAGGCAGAGCTGACCGTGGCGGTGCTGTGTGGTCGCCTGGGCCTGGTGACGCCCCGCGACGCCTTCATCACAGCCATCTGCAAGGCCTCGCTGCCCCCACACTACGCCCTGACGGTCCTCAGCAGTAATACAGCCAACCTTAACAACAAGGGTCAGTCGTGGATGCTAAACCGACACTGCAAAAACATTTTTACTAAACATTTGGGAAGGTAAAATGTTTTCAGTGTAAACTTAAACCACTAAAACAAGATATCAAGTATATAGAAAATATAATGGCACTATATACTTTTAAATAAGATCATCTGTGAGAACTAATAATCACCTAAATGAAAACTAGACAGTCAGGGAGAATCTAAAATTTAAAAAATGTGATGACATGGGACCCCCAATGATTTTGTTGTAATGTTTAAGTCCGATAAGAACAAGGCATAAGCCATGGCCAAATGTGTAGAATTTAAGGGAATTTGCTTTAAGACTGAAAATATTCTCTCCGCTCCGTGGCAAGATGTGTAGAAGTGCGAGAAATTCGCGTTAAAACAGCAACATTTTGTCTCTGCAGCTAAGAAGACGGCCTCTAAAACCGCGCCATTGGCCAAGGCCACTACCACGCACCCTACAAAAATGTCTAGGGGAAACACTGGCGCGTGTACGTCAGTACCCTGTGTGGGGGTGGTGGGTGCATGCATGTGTGAGAGCGTATGTTTGTGTGCGTTCATAGCATTCTTCCCTCATGGCTTTGCTACATCAGCTCTGTGATAATTATACATACGTGCCTCTGAGGAACTCGATAAGCCGGTAGTTAGTTGTTTATTTGTACACTTAATGCACTTTTCATCCCAAGTCTCTCTGTGTACGTTTGTGAGAGTTTGAAGCTCGAGAGCCCTGGCTGTGTGTGATCTCCATACTAACCACTGTGATGCCCCACTTATATGTCATTAATCCTGGCTGTGCCTCAACTGTTTTCTTGTTCCCTCTAATTAGTAACACCAAGATTAATGTGTCGGGGAGGTCACAGTCTCACACGCACACACTATTTGCATATTTGCTGTGATAGATGGAGCTTGCAAAATGGCTTCAGCAGGATCGATGTTTGCTAGGGAGTTAATAAATTAAGTCTCTGTAGCATGTAGCTGGCTTGTCACAGTCACTCAGTGAGTATATACATGGAAATGACTGGTGTTGTGTGTTATTATTATCAGGGGTGTCTGCCTCTGTCTGTCTGCCTGCCTGTCTGTGGGGTACATCATGAAGAAGAGAAAATAACGAAGTCATCGTGGACCAAGGAGTCTAAATCTATTTTTGAAAATCCAAAAGATTTGGTCCTTGTGATCATTACTTTTGTGTGGACTCAAATAAAAGGTGTTTTCTCCTGTCCTCCTCAGCCTACTCCATCCAGGGCCAGAGTGTTCAGATCATCAGTTCCTCCAGTGAGTCTCATCAGCAGGTGGTGGCTGTGGGACAGCCTCTCTCTGTACAGCCCCAAGGGACTGTAGTGGTAAGATTACCTCTACACAACATTACTACAACACCACATCTAAAGGCCACTGTGGTGGTATGATACTTTTGTGTAATTAGTGTTTGTGGACACACCTTCAAATTAGTGGATTCGGCTATTTCAGCCACTCACATCGCTGACAGGTGTATCAAATTGAGCACACATCCATGCAATTTCCATAGACAAATATTGGCAGTAGAATGGCCTTACTGAAGAGCTCAGTGACTTTCAACGTGGCACCGTCATAGGGTGCCATCTTTCCAACAAGTCAGTTCGTCAAATTTCTGACCTGCTAGTGCTTCCCCGGTCAACTGTAAGTACTGTTATTGTGAAGTGGAAACGTCTAGGAGCAACAGCGCCTTAGCCGCGAAGTGGTAGGCCACACAAGCTCGTAGAACGGGACTGCCGAGTGCTGTGGCGCGTAAAAATCGTCTGTCCTCAGTTCGAACACACTACTGAGTTTGAAACTGCCTCTGGAAGCAACGTCAGCACACAAACTGTTTGCCAGGAACTTCATGAAATGGGTTTCCATGGCCGAATAGCCTCACACAAGGCTAAGATGACCATGCACAATGCCAAGCGTCGGCTGGAGTGGTGTAAAGCTCGTCACCAGTGGACTCTGGAGCAGTGGAAATGCGTTCTCTGGAATGATGAATCCCGCTTCACCATCTGGCAGTCTGGTGGATGAATCTGGGTTTGGAGGATGCCAGGAGAACGCTACATGCCCCAATGTATAGTGCCAACTGTAAAGTTTGGTGGCGGAGGAATAATGGTCTGGGGCTGTTTATCATGGTTCGGACTAGGCGTCTTAGTTCAAGTGAAGGGAAATCTTAAGGTAACAGCATACAATGACATTCTAGACAATTCTGTGCTTCCAACTTTGTGGCAACTTTTTGGGGAAGGCCCTTTCCTGTTTTATCATGACAATGTCCCCATGCATAAATCAAGGTCTGTACAGAAATTGTTTGTTGATCGGTGTGGAAGAACTTGACTGGCCTGCACAGAGCCCTGACCTCAACCCCTTCGAACACCTTTGGGATAAATTGGAATGCCGACTGCGAGCCATGCCTAATCTCCGAACATCAGTGTCCGACCTCATTAATGCTCCTCTGGTTAAATGGAAGCAAGTCCCCGCAGCAATGCTCCAACATCTATTGGAAAGCCTTCCCAGAAGTGGAGGCTGTTATAGCAGCAAAGGGGGGACCAACTCCATTTTAATGCCCATGATTTTGGAATGAGATGTTTGACAAGCAGGTGTCCAAATACTTTTGGTCATGTAGTGTACCGCTACACAACATTTACTACAACACCACAACTAGAGGGCACCGTATGAGCAAATGTTAATGTTCACACATACAAACAGTAGTGTTGCATAACTCCATCTCTCCATCTATCAGCTGACAGCTAAGAATATCCAGTGTATGCGGACCTTGTTGAACCTGGCCCACTGCCATGGGGCGGTGCTGGGAACCTCCTGGCAGCTGGTGCTGGCCACGCTGCAGGTACACTTCCACCATACTGTATCCACCACACACCAGAGGAGGCTGGTGGGATGAGCGATAGGAGGACAGGCTCATTGTAATGGTTGGAATGGAATAGATGGAACAGTCAAACATGTGGTTTCCCTGTTTGATGCGTTTTGATACCGTTCCATTCATTCCATTCCAGCCAATACAATGATCCTGTCCTCCTATAGCTCCTCTCACCAGCCTCCTCTACACACACACACACACACTAGTACAGTTTTACACTGTATTATAACCAAGCTGGGATTTTTCTTGTTTTATTGTTGATATTGACAAGCCTAAATATTTAAATTCATAAAAACATCTTTTTTTTGTTCTGATTTATATAGTGGAAGTGGTCTGACTGAATCACTCTGACTTTTCTCACTACCCACTCCACTCTTCCTGTTCTGTCTATCTCCCACCTTCCCTCTCCTCTCCCAGCACCTGGTGTGGATCCTAGGTCTGAAGCCTGGGTTTGGAGGTGCTCTGAAGCCTGGTCGTGCAGTAGAGGGGCCAAGCACGGTAATAAAAGACCACAAATCGATCGCCCTGCCTTACACAGTCACACTGTAATTAGTTAAATTCTCTGCATCAATTAGCAACAGCCTCCGTAGGGTTTCATTGGCTATTCAGCCTTCAAAGCTAGACACCACACTAAGGTACGTAGCTCTGCTGGATCGTAACAGACAAACCTGTCAACGCTCGGACTCCTCTGATGTCTGTTGGTTACAGGTGCTGACCACGGCTGTGATGACGGACCTGCCTGTCATCTCCAACATCCTGTCTAGGCTCTTTGAGAGCTCCCAGTACTTAGCCGACGTGTCACTGCATCACCTGATCAGCGCGCTGTGCTCCCTCTCTCTGGAGGCTGTGGAGATGGCCTACGGGACTAACAAGGTAACTACTATACGTGCATGTAGCCAGAGCAACAACGCATGACGTCCCCATCTTCTGTATGTGCCGCCTTGTGTTACTAAATATGTAATGCTTATATCCACCGAACCAGTCGCTCATATGTTTTGTTCTCGTCCAGGAGCCGTCTCTGTTTGCTGTTGCCAAGCTGCTGGAGACCGGCCTGGTCAACATGGACCGTATAGAGATCCTGTGGAGGCCCCTCACTGGACATCTACTGGATGTACGTCTTCCATTCACTATTATAGACCACCTATAGACCTTTATATACCATCATAATGGAAGTAGTGGGTAGTGAAGTCCAGGGTTCAAATAATATTGTTTTATCATTTGTAATCTGTGCTTGCTTGCTTTAAATGGACCAGTAGAATAATCCCAATACTTGGAACTGCCCATCTCACATTCCAGGCAGGCTCAAGCTAACTTTGAAAGTATTTGAAATATTTCCGATAGTATTTGAACCCAGGTCAATTGAAGTGGTATTTTGGGAAAACTTCAATAGATACTTCTCAAGCCCTTTCATTTCGTGGTAATGGTAGTAACTCCCCCGTTTCTAATGCTTTGAGTGGCATCTGTCCTCTGTGTAGTGAAAGTAATACACCTGTTGTGTGTGTGGTCTGTCTGAAACAAACCGTTCTCTTTTCTCTATCGCCCTCTCTTTTGCAACCCGTGTCTGTTTTGCAGAAGGTAAGCTCGGAAACTTCTCCTCCCAATCATTTGCTTTTGCTCTCATTCCCTGTGCTTCTCTGCCTGGTAATCAATGTGTTGGAGCTGAGAGTATGCAATGTGCAGCTTGCAACACATTTCTGTTTGCTTCGCTGTTATGTTTGATCTAAATTTCCTGGCTTGACTTGCGTTTTTGGAACTGTGTTTTTGTTTGTCTGCATACTATACAGGACAGATCACTTTCTGGGTCAAAAAGCAAACCGAGATCTATTGCTTACACAACTTAAACATAATCCTATGCAACATTAACCAATTAAAAACAGTTCTGTGGCAATGAGGTTTGTGCAGTAGGCTATGGGCCCAATACATTATCACTGCATATTGGCTGCGCTTGAATTGTCCTGCCAATGTTGTTCTTCTCAGACTATTTAGAAATGATATTTAAAAATTGTAGGTATATGATCACACTGGAATAGATAATTTGTTCTATTACTTGAGGCACAGCTGAGTGAGCACAATAATTTGCTTTTTTTTTTTAAATTTTTTTTTTAACTGGACTGATGGCCTGCATCTGATGGTCAGTCTGAGGCAGGGAGCAGCGGTGAGGCAGGGAGCAGCGGTGAAGCAGGGAGCAGCGGTGAGGCTGACTCACCATCTTCTCTTCTGCCTTATGCACCATGTTGTTACTCCTATGACCAGAGAAAGTGAAATATTCCTCAATATTAAAAAAGATACAAGCCACAAATAATAGCAATTAAAGTTTATCGAAACATGCATTTTATGGCCTATAAAACTGTTGAACAAAGTGTTGACAGTGCTGAATAACAACTTAAACAGGAACTTACTCATAAAACAGCTCTTTGCTGTATTCATTGAGTGTCTCTCGTCATGGTTTTGAAATCTCACATTATCAACTTTGCTGTGTGTTACGGTCTATGGCTCCAGGAAACTGTGCAGACAGTGATCTGAGTTATCTGATTGGCCAGCAGTAGGCCTATAGGTGCACTAGCTTTGCTCTCTGGGCCTGCTGGGTAAACTGAGTTCTACCTTCAGACTCGTGAAATCGTTCAAAATGGTAACACGTTGCCTTACCAGGACACTAGAGCTACTGAATCAAGTGCACCTACCATCAACAGCGCAAAACAATAAACATTTTTTTTAAATAGGAACTCAAGGCTTTATCAATGTTTGGTGATTGATTAGGAATGCCTTGGAGATGGACCGGTTGGTGACCGCTGCTATACAGACATCTGAATATATACATCAGCTGTAATGATATGCCAGCCTTTCTAGACAAGCAACATACTTGTTTAAGGTTGGGCAACGTGTAGATAACAGACACTTGTGGGGTGTAAAGGTTGGTGCTAATATGGCGTCTTAATCACTGTTGGTGTAGCTGTCCAGGGGAATAGTGTAATGAGCAACAATGCAACTCGTTGAAAGCCAGCTGATCTCGCCACAGCGCTCATGATTATATGTCTGTCAAATGGAATGACATTATTTCATTCATCACAGGCATAGTGTTTTAACCACCGGGTGGACATACTGTTTGAACAGCCCCTGACCCAGATCCCTTTCGCTCTCTACCCCCCCCCTTCTCTTTCTCCCTCTCCATGCTCATGTGATGTCTGATCTCCCTCTCCGTGCTCGTGTGATGTCTGATCTCCCTCTCCGTGCTCGTGTGATGTCTGATCTCCCTCTCCGTGCTCGTGTGATGTCTGATCTCCCTCTCCGTGCTCGTGTGATGTCTGATCTCCCTCTCCGTGCTCGTGTGATGTCTGATCTCCCTCTCCGTGCTCGTGTGATGTCTGATCTCCGTGCTCGTGTGATGTCTGATCTCCCTCTCCGTGCTCGTGTGTGTGTGTGTACCCTACCCTCTGTTCCCTGCTGCAGGTCTGCCAGCACCCCAATGCCAGAATGAGAGAGTGGGGGGCTGAGGCTGTGACCTCCCTCATCAAAGCTGGCCTGGCCTACAAACACAACCCCCCTCTGGCACAGAACCAGGTACTACTACCCCATCTCTCTCATCTTCACCCAGTAACCCAAACACAGGGAATGCTGGAACATTTCCTGTCTAGAAGTTGGAAGACTGTTACAATGTGTTAAGATGACTAGAAGGTGTTAAGATGACTAGCTATTAGTCCACTTCACCATGCCAACCCACCCACACATAGTTGGCATGTTTAGATCTTAAGGCCACTCCCTGCCCTCTTTCTTTCTCTGTCCCCATCTCTCTCTCTCACTCTGTCAATTCCTTTTTAATTTATTGGCATGGGAAACATGTTTACATTGCCAACGCAAGTGAAATGGATAATAAACAGATGTGAAATAAACAGTAAACATTGCAAAGTTTCAACGGAATGGAGACATTTAAATAGACGTAAATATGGATTGTATTTACAATTGTGTTTGTTCTTCACTGGTTGCCATCTGTCTCTCCGTCAGAGGCTGCAGCTCCTGTTGTTGAACCCGCTGAAGGAGCTGTCCAACGTGCTCCATGCAGACATCCGTCAGAAGCAGCTGGAGAGCGTGCTGCAGATCCTCCAGAGCCAAGGGGACAGTCTGGGGCCCGGCTGGCCCTTAGTGCTGGGCGTAATAGGGGCCATCCGCAACGACCAGGGGTGAGAGAGTGAGGGAGGGATGAAAGAATAAATGGGAAGAGGGATAACGTTGAAGCGGTGCGGAGATAATGTGCTTCTTTACTATTTTAGCAGTAGTAACACTTAAAGCGGTAAAATGTTACTTTTTGGGCGACCCGACCAAATGTGAGTTATAGATCTGTCATTCTCATTGAAAGCAAGTCTAAGAAGCTGTAGATCGGTTCTATATGCGTTATTGCCATGTTTCCCGTTCTTAAGTTTTGTTTGTGCGTCTTAAATTTTTTTTGTACATCTTCAAACAGCTGAAAATAAAATACTTTGATCTTAAAACCTGTTTGGGATAGGGGGCAGTATTTGCACGGCCGGATAAAAAACGTACCCGATTTAATCTGGTTACTACTCCTGCCCAGTAACTAGAATATGCATATAATTGTTTGATTTGGATAGAAAACACCCTAAAGTTTCTAAAACTGTTTGAATGGTGTCTGTGAGTATAACAGAACTCATTTGGCAGGCCAAAACCTGAGAAGATTCCAAACAGGAAGCGCTCTCTCTGACCATTTCATGGCCTTATTGATCATCTCTAACAAAAACAGGGGATCTCTGGCATGACGTGACGTTTTCTAACGCTCCCATAGGCTCTCAGAAGGCGCCAGAAAGCTGAATCGTGGCTTTGCAGCCCATGGCTGAAAAACAGTAGCGCATTTTGATAGTGGTCGATCTGAGGACAATGGGACGGGGCGCGCGTGCCCGAGTCGACTCCATGTTTACTTTCTCTCTCTTTGAACGAAAACCACCACTCCCGGTCGGAATATTATCACTTTTTTACGAGAAAAATGGCATAAAATTGATTTTAAACAGCGGTTGACATGCTTCGAAGTACGGTAATGGAATATTTATAATTTTTTTGTCACGAAACGCGTCGGGCGCATGACCCTTATTTACCCTTCGGATAGTGTCTTGAACGCACAAACAAAACGCCGCTATTTGGATATAACTATGGATTATTTGGGACCAAACCAACATTTGTTATTGAAGTAGAAGTCCTGAGAGTGCATTCTGACGAAGAACACCAAAGGTAATCAAACTTTTCTAATAGTAAATCGGAGTTTGGTGAGTACCACACTTGGTTGGTGTCAAAATAGCTAGCCTGTGATGGCTGGGCTATCTACTTAGAATATTGCAAAATGTGCTTTCACCGAAAAGCTATTTTAAAATCGGACATAGCGAGTGCATAAAGGAGTTCTGTATCTATAATTCTTAAAATAATTTATGTTTTTTGTGAACGTTTATCGTGAGTCATTTAGTAAATTCACCGGAAGTGTTCGGTGGGAATGCTAGTCACATGCTAGTCACATGCTAATGTAAAAAGCTGGTTTTTGATATAAATATGAACTTGATTGAACAAAACATGCATGTATTGTATAACATAATGTCCTAAGATTGTCATCTGATGAAGATCATCAAAGGTTAGTGCTGCATTTAGCTGTGGTTTGGGTTTATGTGACATTATATGCTAGCTTGAAAAATGGGTGTCTGATTATTTCTGGCTGGGTACTCTGCTGACATAATCTAATGTTTTGCTTTCGTTGTAAAGCCTTTTTGAAATCGGACAGTGTGGTTAGATTAACGAGAGTCTTGTCTTTAAAATGGTGTAAAATAGTAATATGTTTGAGAAATTGAAGTAATAGCATTTCTAAGGTATTTGAATAACGCGCCACGGGATTCCACTGGCTGTTGAGTAGGTGGGACGCAAGCGTCCCACCTAGCCCATAGAGGTTAAGAATATATTTCACAGCGGTTTAGATTGTACAATGATTCTCTGCACTATGCATTGCTTGTTTTGTCACATAAAATGAAATGAGGCAAACTATTTTATTTATTTTAGCAGCCAGGAAATGGCAGAGCGATTTCTGCGTAGTGCACCTTTAATTGATCTCTCCTGCTGTATTTCCTCCTGTCCTAGAGAGTCATTGATCCGAACAGCCTTCCAGTGCCTGCAGTTGGTGGTGACTGACTTCCTCCCCACCATGCCTTGCGCGTGCCTCCAGATCGTAGTGGATGTAGCTGGCAGCTTCGGCCTCCAAAACCAGGAGCTCAACATCAGCCTCACCTCCATAGGACTCCTGGTGAGACTGAACACACCATGACTAACACTAACCCTAACTCAACATCAGCCTCCCCTCTATAGGACTCCTGGTGAGACTGAACACACCATGACTAACACTAACCCTAACTCAACATCAGCCTCCCCTCTATAGGACTCCTGGTGAGACTGAACACACCATGACTAACACTAACCCTAACTCAACATCAGCCTCCCCTCCATAGGACTCCTGGTGAGACTGAACACACCATAACTAACACTAACCCTAACTCAACATCAGCCTCACCTCAATAGGACTCCTGGTGAGACTGAACACACCATAACTAACACTAACCCTAACTCAACATCAGCCTCCCCTCTATAGGACTCCTGGTGAGACTGAACACACCATGACTAACACTAACTCAACATCAACCTCCCCTCCATAGGACTCCTGGTGAGACTGAACACACCATGACTAACACTAACCCTAACTCAACATCAGCCTCCCCTCTATAGGACTCCTGGTGAGACTGAACACACCATGACTAACACCAACTCAACATCAGCCTCCCCTCCATAGGACTCCTGGTGAGACTGAACACACCATGACTAACACTAACCCTAACTCAACATCAGCCTCCCCTCTATAGGACTCCTGGTGAGACTGAACACACCATGACTAACACTAACCCTAACTCAACATCAGCCTCCCCTCTATAGGACTCCTGGTACGACCGCAGTATGTGGCACATATTGTTTTATATCCTGTATTGAGTTTGTTGATACTGTTATAATTGCTGTTGCGTTCCCCCAAGGCATTACTAGTATTTCAACAATGATTTTTGAAAGTGACTGTCTGTGCTAGTGATTTCAGTCAACCTCTCTCCCCCACAGTGGAACATCTCCGACTACTTCTTCCAGAGGGGCGAGGCCATCACCCAGGAGCTAGAGAGGGAGGAGGCCGCGCTGCAGAAGCAGGCTCAGGAAAAGGGTGAGCCCCTGAACAGGCCCTTCCACCCGGCCCCTCCGTTCGACTGCCTGTGGCTGTGTCTGTACGCCAAGCTGGGCCAGCTGTGTGTGGACCCCCGGCCCGCCGTCAGGAAGAGCGCCGGTCAGACCATGTTCTCCACCATCGCTGCCCACGGCACCCTACTGCAGCAGTCCACCTGGCACATCGTCGTCTGGAAGGTACCGTCTAGTCACTAACAGTAATCACATGAATGATGCATGGCTATAGACTCCTATCACATACTGGAAGCTATTCAAATGTTCAGTCACTGGCCGTCGTCTATCAAGGAAACACGCGGTCAAATAGGATTGTACGTTTGGGATCTGTCAATTTGAACCTGATCATACGTGATTAAGTCCTGCTGCTAATACTTGAAACCACCCAGTATGATTTTAATAAGCTTATTGGTCATCTTCCCTCTGGTGGTCCATAAAACCAGGTTCTGTTCCACCTGCTGGACTGTGTGAGGAAGTCTTCCACTACGGCCGATAAGGAAAAGATTGAGTCGGGGGGTGGGAACATCCTCATCCACCACTCACGGGACACGGCTGAGAAACAGTGGGCGGAGACCTGGGTGCTGACGCTGGCAGGGGTGGCTCGTATCTTCAACACCAGGAGATACCTGCTGCAGCAGCTAGGTGTGTGTGTCCCTGTCTGTGTGTGGTCACGTGTTTTTATTTCAAGCTTTTTTCATCTCTTATGTCTACACTCAATGACAGGAGGAGGAAGATTAGTGATTTATGGACAGTGCTCCTCCTCATTGCCCTGTCCCCACGCATATGGAAAATACTAATTTAATGAATAGGCCCCAATATTTGCCTATTCTTACCTGGTTCTGTGTCCACTCCACAGGTGACTTCTTCAAGGCGTGGGAGGTTCTGTTGGACCACATCCAGTCTGCTGCCCTCAGTAAGAACAGCGAGGTCTCCCTGGCCGCGCTCAAGTCCTTCCAGGAGATCCTCCAGATCGCCACACCCGTCAAGGACTCCGCCATGCCCACCAACGCTCTGGCTGCCATGGGTGTTCCCCCCATCCTCATCGACCCCCTCAGCGCCCTGGGCCCCGGCAGACCCCTGCTGCGCTCCGACTCGATGCTGGAGAGACTGACGAGCTACAACGGCGCCGAACTCCAGGTCCCTTCCCCAGGGGAGGAATTGGCACTGGAGGATGCGGCGCTGTGGTGGTCGGCGTGGAACACCTGGTACCGGACAGGCACAGACAGCACGAGGCCCCCTAATGGCGGGACGGGGACGGACAGACCCTCCTTTGTCCCCAGCCAGCCCTTCCTGACAGCGTTAGTCCAGATCGTCCCTGCCCTCTACCAGCACATAAAGACTGTCTTCAGCATGGAGGACCTGAGGAGACTGGGTGTGATCCTCCACGGGGCCGTGTCCATACCCATCAGCAGTGACGCCTCGCCCTTCATCCTGCCCTCCTACACCGAGGCTGTCCTCACCAGCCTGCAGGAGGCCGTGCTCACAGCGCTCGACGTGCTGCAGAAGGTGGGTGGGCCGCAGCACAAAAATTAGAACATTTTTAAAGTGTTGTTTTGCAAAATCAGCCCAAACCAATCGACACACACACACACACTGTTAAATGCTCTCAAAGTTCCCTTTTTATTAGATGGACAAGGTTGCTATTCATTTGTTGTCATCTGTTATGGAAACTAGCACATTTATTTAAAGGGTCACTGTTCCTTTTCTCCTGACCTTCTAATGGAACAGTATGTGACTGTAGTATAACCTTGTTTAACCTGATGGGAGTCAGTAGTGAGTGAGGTTCTCTGGTTCTAGTGAGGTCAGTAGTGAGTGAGGTTCCCTGGTTCTAGTGAGGTCAGTAGTGAGTGAGGTTCCCTGGTTCTAGTGAGGTCAGTAGTGAGTGAGGTTCCCTGGTTCTAGTGAGGTCAGTAGTGAGTGAGGTTCCCTGGTTCTAGTGAGGTCAGTAGTGAGTGAGGTTCCCTGGTTCTAGTGAGGTCAGTAGTGAGTGAGGTTCCCTGGTTCTAGTGAGGTCAGTAGTGAGTGAGGTTCCCTGGTTCTAGTGAGGTCAGTAGTGAGTGAGGTTCCCTGGTTCTAGTGAGGTCAGTAGTGAGTGAGGTTCCCTGGTTCTAGTGAGGTCAGTAGTGAGTGAGGTTCCCTGGTTCTAGTGAGGTCAGTAGTGAGTAAGAATCCCTGGTTCTAGTGAGGTCAGTAGTGAGTGAGGTTCCCTGGTTCTAGTGAGGTCAGTAGTGAGTGAGGTTCCCTGGTTCTAGTCAGGTCAGTAGTGAGTGAGGTTCCCTGGTTCTAGTCAGGTCAGTAGTGAGTGAGGTTCTCTGGTTCTAGTGAGGTCAGTAGTGAGTGAGGTTCCCTGGTTCTAGTGAGGTCAGTAGTGAGTGAGGTTCCCTGGTTCTAGTGAGGTCAGTAGTGAGTGAGGTTCCCTGGTTCTAGTGAGGTCAGTAGTGAGTGAGGTTCCCTGGTTCTAGTGAGGTCAGTAGTGAGTAAGAATCCCTGGTTCTAGTGAGGTCAGTAGTGAGTGAGGTTCCCTGGTTCTAGTGAGGTCAGTAGTGAGTGAGGTTCCCTGGTTCTAGTCAGGTCAGTAGTGAGCGAGGTTCCCTGGTTCTAGTCAGGTCAGTAGTGAGTGAGGTTCCCTGGTTCTAGTCAGGTCAGTAGTGAGTGAGGTTCCCTGGTTCTAGTCAGGACAGTAGTGAGTGAGGTTCCCTGGTTCTAGTCAGGACAGTAGTGAGTGAGGTTCCCTGGTTCTAGTCAGGACAGTAGTGAGTGAGGTTCCCTGGTTCTAGTCAGGTCAGTAGTGAGTGAGGTTCCCTGGTTCTAGTCAGGTCAGTAGTGAGTGAGGTTCCCTGGTTCTAGTCAGGTCAGTAGTGAGTGAGGTTCCCTGGTTCTAGTCAGGACAGTAGTGAGTGAGGTTCCCTGGTTCTAGTCAGGTCAGTAGTGAGTGAGGTTCCCTGGTTCTAGTCAGGTCAGTAGTGAGTGAGGTTCCCTGGTTCTAGTCAGGTCAGTAGTGAGTGAGGTTCCCTGGTTCTAGTCAGGTCAGTAGTGAGTGAGGTTCCCTGGTTCTAGTCAGGTCAGTAGTGAGTGAGGTTCCCTGGTTCTAGTGAGGTCAGTAGTGAGTGAGGTTCCCTGGTTCTAGTGAGGTCAGTAGTGAGTGAGGTTCCCTGGTTCTAGTGAGGTCAGTAGTGAGTGAGGTTCCCTGGTTCTAGTGAGGTCAGTAGTGAGTGAGGTTATCTGGTTCTAGTGAGGGCAGTAGTGAGTGAGGTTACTGTCTCTTTGTCTGCAGGCCATCTGTGTGGGCCCAGAGAACCTGCAGGTCATGTACCCAGCCATCTTTGAACAGCTGCTCCTCTTCGTCGAGTTCTCCTGCAAACCCCCCCAGTACGGCAAGATGGAAACCAAACATGTGGCCAACGCTAAATACAACCAGGTAACGAATCACAATCTCTCTCTCTCTGCCGTTGTCTTTCTCTGACGCTTTGTGCGCAAGTCTTTCGCTCTCGCACGCTCGTCTCGATACGTCAGATATATTCCATTGATGGAATGTTGAAACATTTTCCATCCCAGTCGTCCGTTTCTCTCCAGACTTTCTGAACATGGTCATCCCCCCGTCTCGTGACATTAATTAAGCCCCTCCCCTTTATTTTGTCTGGTCCTCATTTGCCCCGCCCCCATTGTTCTAATCAAAAGACACACAGCCAGGTCTTTTAAACCGCATCAGCAGCCATAAACTATCCCTCTTCTTTCTCTCTCTCATTCCCACCAGCCCCTCAGGCTGGCAGCACGCTAGCCCCTCAGGCTGGCAGCACGCTAGCCCCTCAGGCTGGCAGCACGCTAGCCCCTCAGGCTGGCAGCACGCTAGCCCCTCAGGCTGGCAGCACGCTAGCCCCAGGTGACATTTTTCCGGCTTTCGGCAGGTATCAGAACAAGTTCATAATTCTTCCCTTTTCTCAGAATGAAGGACAAGTGAGATTCACTTAACTCGTACAACCCTTTTTTTAAGTAGGCTATTGGATGATACCTGCTTTGTTCACACTGAGTTCAGAACAGAAGGGAATCTTTAAAACAAAGCTAGGATCTCATCTCAGTGTTATCCTCACTTGTTTGTATTCTCACACTTACAACAAAAAAAAGCTGTCAAACGGTCTGGTCTTTGATGAAATCATCTGGTGTAGCAGCTGCTGTGCCTATCAGGGGAGATGCAGTATGTTGTATTGATGAGTGGTTTTGATTTCATGGTGGTGGCTGAATCAGCTAGGCTAATTAACGCTATTGCTACTCTCACCAGTAAAAGCTCCAAGTCTGTCTGTCACTTGACCTGTCAGTCATTCATACTGTCAGTCAGTTTGTTGTTCAGTCAAACCGTTAAGAAACATGATTGCCACTGTCAGTCAATTGGTCAGTGGCGACAAGTTGGTATAATAACACCAGGCTCCAGCAAACAAGTTAATTCCAACCTTCTTCTCGTTGTTCTGTTTTTGTGTTGTACTATCCATCTACTCACTGGATCAACCTTTAGATCCAGCTGTTTGCACCGGTGAGTTCCACCTCCCCCCTTCAGCCCCCTTTAGTACTGTATTGTACTGTACTCAGCTGTGTATTACTGCTCAATGGTCCCATCACTACTACAGTAGATGAGGCATTTCACCCACCGCATGCATGGTAAGACGTTGTCTACATCATCACTCACTCCATGTTACCTACCTACCCCTATCTGTTCTGTCCGTCACTAACCAGTCCCTCCAGGATTTCGCTTGGAATTTTTGTGAAATTTGCAGGCCCAAATTCTTGATTTTGTTGCTGCAATTCGGACATTTTGCATGGCGATATGCAATTATTTTTTTGTCCGATTCGTCGCAACAATTCTGTCAACGAGTTTGTTGACGTGTGAGTTGATTGAACCATATTATGCAGTAAATGTCCTGTGAAATGTTGAAATTGCGAGCCCTCTTTGTGTTCTGTGGTCATGGATCAGTTCTATGTGATAATATTGCGATGGTTTGACTGTTTTATGTGGAAATAGTGCGACGATTGGTCAAATCTTCAAGCCCTCAAATAATATGCTGGGAATTGTTGATTTTGCTAAAAGAAAATGATCACGGAATCCTGAAGAGGCTGACTAACCAGTGGATATGCCTCTCTCTGAATCTACTACCTACCTGTCAAGTCCCATCCTCCTATCACTTATCTTACTGACTGTTTAAGTGTCGTGCTGTCCATATTTGCACATGTACAGTATTTCTACTACAAGTTATATGGTGATTTGCTCCTCTTAGTATTTGAATGGAGGGATGTTTTCAGCTTTAGTTAACCCCCCCCCCCCTCTCTCTCTGTACAGGCAGAATGGGTTGCCTTAAACTACGTGCCCTTTGCTGAGAGGTCCCTGGAGGTGGTGGTGGACCTCTACCACAAAACAGCCTGTCACAAAGCTGTCATCAACGAGAAAGTCCTACAGAACATCATCAAGGTATGTTATTTTGTTTCGAAGTGTTCATGTAAAAGGAGTTGCTTGGAAACTGGAACTCCTAGTTCTGGTTGTGAAACTACTACTCCCTAATTTAACATGTCAACGCCATTCTAAAAATCTTTCATATCTCCCATTAGTCTATCATACTCCAGTGACTAGTGTTTCCGTCATGAACAAGCTGCTCTTTGTCGTGGGAAGAAACATCTCAAAGCTGTTAGGTGTTCCTCTATTGTTTCCTGTGGGTTAATGACATACCAAGTTGTTTCTCAACAAGCCCTGGTCTGGTGTGTGTGGGACAATCTGACTCCCATTATCTTCTTAAAGCAACTCCCAGGACTACTACTCTGCTACGAACTCATTAGAGAGTTTTTCTATGGATGGGTTCAAACCAACCCTCCTCTCCTGAGAACAGAGGTCATAGCCATAAAATCCTAACCTTTGGGAGGCCAGCTGTGTATGGAAAGAGGGAGCCGTCTTGTTTCTGTTCCGTTGCTTTATCTTTCCATGGTTTTGAGACTAAAATGCATAGACATCGATGGCTCAAGACATTGTTTAGATGTGTCTGTGATTGATGTTATACCTGCAGGTCTCTGCATCATTAGTGAGTCACACACACAAGACCATCAGGAATACTAGTTTTCCCTCCTGCACTAGCAGATCGAGCACCAGGCACGTCCATACGTTGAAAACTCCCATTGTGTCTCCAACGCCGCTTCCCCTTTCATTACAGAGAATATGCTACACATTATCTTAATCACACTACATCTAAATATGAACCTTTGTGATCTTAATTTCCCCGTTACCCTCTCTCCTTTCTCCCATAGATCCTGAGGAAGTAGCCTGGAAGTCGAGCCTAGGTGTTAATCTGCTAGCTAATCCACTAGCAGACCTGTCAACCAGGCTGGTCCATACATTGAAGACTCCCATTGTGTTCCAACCCCACTCTTTTTTCCTTCCTCCATAGACCCTGCGGATGCCCCTGGGCCTGAAGTATGGGTGTCCGTCAGAGAGCACGTGGAAGCTAGCTGTGTCATCCCTGCTCAAGGTGCTGTCCGCTGGGCTGCCCGTGGCCCGTCAGCACGCCTCCTCTGGGATGTTTGACACTATGTGGCCAGAGCTGGCCAACGCCTTCGAAGACTTCCTTTTCACCAAAAGGTAGGTACACCCTTTCTCAGACAGTTCATAAAAAATATGAGGAGCGATTTCTACACATTGCACCTTAAAATGTTATATAATAATTTTTTTGACACACCTGAATGTTCCTCAGTCTGGGAAACAGGCATTGATTCAGTATTGACAATGGATGGAGGAATGGGTCTTTATTAGCCATAAAGCAATAGCTCATTAATTGCGTTTCTGTTTTACAGCACACCTCCAGACAATGTGTCCATCCAGGAGTTCCAGAAGAATGAAGCCATTGACGTTGAGGTAAAGACCTGACTGACTGACCACACTTAAACCAATCTTTGAATTGTATTACTGCCTTTATACCTGCCAATCTCTGAGGTCTGTGTGTGTCCTCTCTCTGTAGGTGGTGCAGTTGATCAGCACAGAGATCTTGCCGTTTGCCATCTTCATCCCCAAAGACTTTGTTGGCCAGATTATGGCCATGCTTAATAAAGGATCCATTCACTCACAGTCCTCCTCATTCACAGGTAAGGAAAGAACACCAACTCTTATTCCAGTCCTGTTTGCTTTTCCCCTAACGATATGTTAACATAGGCCGAACACTTCTGTTGGTCACAATGTATCATTTCAACATTTTGGATTTTCCTTTTATTAATGAATCTATAATATATAATGTTGGTTAAGGGCTTGTAAGTAAGCCTTTCACGGAAAGGTCTGTTGTATTCGGCGCATGTGACAAATAAAATTTGATTTGATTAAAACCCCAGAAAAAACGATGTATTTTCTAGCATCACCTATGAAACCAAATGTTTTTTTGTACGTTTTTCATTCTAGTTATTTAGTAGATGCTCTTATATCACAGTGACTTACAATAAGGGCATTCAAATAGGTATGACAACCACATATCACAATCTTTGCAAATACAACCATATTTCCCTCCACAGAGGCAGAGGTAGACGTGCGGATGCGGGAGGAGTTCTCCAAAGTGTGTTTTGAGACGCTGCTCCAGTTCTCTTTCAGTAACAAGGTGTCCACGCCCCAGGAGGGCTACATCTCCCGCATGGCCCTCTCCGTGCTCCTCAAGAGGTCCCAAGACGTATTGAGGCGCTACGTGGACGATGAGAGGCTGAGTGGACGCTGCCCACTGCCCAGGTGAGTCTACTTACATCACTAAAATGATTTCTAGAACAGGGATGGTGAGACCACAACCCCTGTAGTAGACGCACCAAAAAGCAGCATATTCAGCACTTTTATGCACCTTTTTACACAATTTGCTTTCAACTTTAACAAGAGTGCTTACACTGGTAAGTACTTCAGCTGAGAACTGGCATCAGTTTCTCCATATTCCTCTAGTCTCTCCCGTCCTTTCTCTTCCCCCCTTTCTCTTTCATTCTCTTGGTATTCATACAGTGCCTTTTGGAAAGTATTCAGACCCCTTGACTTTTTCCACATTTTGTTAGGTTACAGCCTTAATCTAAAATGGATTAAATAGTTTTTTCCCCCCTCATCAATCTACACACACTACCCCATAATGACAAAGCAAAAACAGTTTTAAAAAAAAATGTTTGCTAATTTATTAAAGAGTTTTTTTAAATCACATTTACATAAGTATTCAAACCCTTTAATCAGTACTTTGTTGAAGCACCTTTGGCAGCAATTACAGCCTCGGGTATTCTTGGGTATGACACTACAAGCTTGGCACACCTGTATTTGGGGATTTTCTCCCATTCTTCTCTGGAGATCCTCTCAAGCTCTGTCAGGTTGGATGGGGAGCATTGCTGCACAGCTATTTTCAGGTCTCTCCAGAGATGTTCGATCGGGTTCAAGTCCAGCCTCTTGCTGGGATCACGCAAGGACATCCAGAGACTTGCCCCAAAGCCACTCCTGCATTGTCTTGGCTGTGTGCTTAGGGTCGTTGTCCTATTGGAAGGTGAATCTTCACCCCAGTCTGAGGTCCTGAGCGCTCTAGAGCAGGTTTATATCAAGGATCTCTCTGTACTTTGCTCTGTTGATCTTTGCCTCGATCCTGACTAGTCTCACAGTCCCTGCTGCTGAAAAACATCCCCACAGCATGATGCTGCCACCACCATGCTTCACCGTAGGGATGATGCCAGGTTCCCTCCAGACGTGATGCTTGGAATTCAGGCCAAAGAGTTTAATCTTGGTTTTCTCAGACCAGGGAATCTTGTTTCTCATGGTCTGAGAGTCTTTAGGTGCCTTTTGGCAAACTCCAAGCAGGCTGTCATGTGCCTTTTATTGAGGAGTGGCTTCCGTCTGGCCACTCTACCATAAAGTGCTGCAGAGATGGTTGTCCTTCTGGAAGGTTCTCCCATCTCCACAGAGGAACTCTGGAGCTCTGTCAGAGTGACCATCAGGTTCTTGGTCCTCCCTGACCAAGGCCCTTCTCCCTCGATTGCTCAGTTTGGCCGGGCGGCCAGCTCTAGAAAGAGGGGGGTCCAAACTTCTTCAATTTAAGAATGATGGAGGCCACTGTGTTCTTGAGGACCTTCAATGCTGCAGAAATTTTTTGGTACCCTTCCCCAGATCTGTGCCTTGACTCAATCCTGTCTCGGAGCTCTACAGACAATTCCTTCAAGCTCATGGCTTGGTTTTTGCTCTGACATACTCTGTCAACTGTGGGAGCTTATATAGATAGGTGTGTGCCTTTCCAAATCATGTCCAATCAATTGAATTTACCACAAGTTGTAGAAACATCTCAAGGAGGATTAATGGAAACAGGATGCACTTGAGCTCAATTTCAATTCTCATAAAAAGGGTCTGAATACTTATGTAAATAGTATTTAAAAAAAATTAAAAATTAAAAAAAAACATTTTATGCATTTGCAAAAATTTCTAAACCTGTTTTTGCTTTGACATTATGAGGTATTGTGGGCAGATTGCTGAGTTTTTTTAAATGAAATGTTTTATCCATTTTAGAATAAGGTTGTAACGTAACAAAATGTGGAAAACGTCAAGCAGTCTGAATACTTTCCAAAGGCACTGTATGGGGTAGATTCCCTGGTAGGTGTACTGTCATCCTAGAATGTGTTCTGTGTTTGTTTACCATGGCGGCATAGTGTAACAGTCTTTTCACTGTCTTCCATAGTGGACAGAGGATGAAGCTTGATTGCCAACTTCTCAGGTTAATAGCATAATTACATTTGCATCCTTCAGATACACACCTTTTTTCAAACTGCTCCTGTTCCTTTTCTATGTGTTTTTTTTTCTCTATTACCTGAGCGAATTCCACACTGACTGATACAAATTATATACAGTGAGTATACAAACCATTAGGAATACCTGCTCTTTCCATGACATAGACTGACCAGGTGCATCCAGGTGAAAGCTATGATCTCTTATTGATGTCAATCCACTTCAGTCAGTGTAATGAAGGGGAGGATACAGGTTGCATTTTTAAGCCTTGAGACATGGATTGTGTATGTGTGCCATTCAGAGGGTGAATGGGCAAGACAAAATATTTAAGTGCCTTTGAAGGGTGTATGGTAGTAGGTGCCAGGCGCACCGGTTTGTGTCAAGAACTGGAACACTGCCTGGTTTTTCACGCTCAACAGTTTCCCATGTGTATCAAGAATGTTCCACCACCCAAAGGACATCCAGCCAACTTGACACAACTGTGGGAAGCATTGGAGTCAACATGGGCCAGCATACCTGTGGAACGCTTTCGACACCTTGTAGAGTCCATGCCCCGACGAATTGAGGCTGTAGGCAAAAGGGGAGGGTGTAACTCAATATTAGGAAGGTTTTCGGTATACTCAGTGTATATATTCATGCCTCCAGCTGCAAAAAGGGGTTTTCATTAAAAATGTTTTACCTATGATTTGTTTGTGAAGATTTGAAGGTTGGTACTCATTGTATGTCCCCTTGTTTGTTTCTTTTTTTATGCACTACATGAATATGTAAGTATAATTATTCCATTCCTTTTATTTTATTTAAAGGCAACAAGTGACGGAAATCATCTTTGTCTTAAAAGCGATCAGCACTTTGATGGACTCACTTAAAAAGACCCAGCCAGAAAACGGTGAGTAGAAATAAACTACTTAGGAAACACACTGACACTTATTTTACTATGTCAAGCTAGGTTTCCAGCCAATAGGCGACAGATTTTCATGCGAATATTCCAAAATCTGCATAAAAACATATGCACATTTTCCCCCAACTTGTTCATATCAAATTGTATTTGTCACATGCTTCGTTAACAACAGGTGTAGACTAACAGTGAGATGCTTACTGACGGGCCCTTCCCAACAATGCAGAGAGAAAAAAAATATGGAAATAGAAAAATAAAACACGTAATAATTGGCAATATACATGGGTTACCAGTACCAAGTCGATGTGCAGTGGTACAATGCGACTGAGGTAGATATGCACATAACTAGGAATAAAGTGACTAGGCAACATGATGGATAATAAACAGTAGCAGCAGCGTGTGATGAGTCAAAAAAAAGTTTGTGAAAAAATGGTAACTATTTGGTTAACTTTTTGAGGATCTGAGGGCCAAAACGTTTGTCTCCTGAGGGTGAACGGGTGTTATTGTGCCCTCTTTACAATTGTGTTGGTGGGTATAGACCATGATAGATCCTTAAGCCATTAGCATGCTTCAGTTCGGCTGGCGCCTAGCCAAACTTGGCTAACCGAACCGAATGAGTATGTTTGCATGCTTCCTTAAACCTCTTATGGACAGGCGTTCCGCTCGCCAATATCCAATGGTAGCGCCTGGCGCGAAATACGAAAAACCTTAAAAATGCTATAATTTCAATTTCTCAAACATATGACTATTTTACACCATTTGAAAGATAAGACTCTCCTTTATCTAACCACATTGTCCGATTTCAAAAAGGCTTTACAGCGAAAGCAAAACATTAGATTATGTCAGGAGAGTACCCAGCCAGAAATAATCACACACCCATTTTTCAAGCTAGCATATATGTCACAAAAACCAAAACCACAGCTAAATGCTGTACTAACCTTTGATGATCTTCATCAGATGACACTCCTAGGACATTATGTTATACAATACATGCATGTTTTGTTCAATCAAGTTCATATTTATATCAAAAACCAGCTTTTTACATTAGTAAAACAGTTCTGTAGTTTAGCATTCGCTTCATCGGACCACTTCCGTCCTGGGCGCATCACTGGTACTTCCTGTTTGAGTTTTTGCATGTTAGCTTTGTATGCGTTTCTGTGTGTGGAGTAAAGGTGATTTGGAGTAAAAGATGTCACCTGTGCCTCTAGTTGCGCAGGTGACATGCTGGATCAGCATTTTCTTGTTTGCATTTGGCCCTATACAGCACGTTGACTGCGGTCTTAGTGCCAGTATCGGTTTGTGGTAGTAAATAGACAGCTACAAAAAATAGTAAATAGTATGGTCTACAGTTTATCATGAGGTATTCTCATGAGTCTCAAGACTTCCTTAATATTAGAGATTGCGCACTAGCTGCTGTTAAGACACCCCTGCCCCTTGAGTTTACTCGATGCTGCCGTTCTGTCTTGCTGATGCATAGAAAGCCCAGCTAGATGTATATTGTCCTTGTTCAACCACAACTCGGAGAAACATAGAATATTACAGTTCTTATGTTGCTGATCAAATTCTGTGCGTGATGACGTAATGCACATAAAAACACTTTTGCAGTTAAATTCCCATGTACCGAATAAAGAATACAAGTTAAATGGGTTTCCATCACATTTTCAACTCTACTGATGGTTTTGTAAAAATGAAATTGTTATATAGGGAATGTACCCACTCTGGTCTTGGCGCATGTACGCTAGCCAACAGATGGCAGATAGAGTGTGGGTAGGTTTGCCTACATGACGAGATTATTATGGACAAAAGAGGGAGATTATTTTTATTTTTCAAACAGTAGCCAAGCATCGATCATCTTGTCACCAGAGTACGACCCTCAATATTTATTGGAAAGGAGCATCAAGCTCATCATCGTGCACTTTTACCACCCGTTGAAGTTCATCATACCTTATTTAATCTGTAGCCTAATAAACTGCATTCTTTCCTGAGTCAAAGTCGGAGGACCACACAAGATGTCATTGCGTGACTCCCAAGTTTACTTTCGATATGATGGTTATTATATAAATATTTGCAGATAAAGATGTTTCCACCACCATTTTTTCACATAATTAATTTTATAGACACATAAAGATCCCGCCTTGTCTAGCGTATTTAGTTTTGTCGACATTTGGAAAGTTTGCCTGTTGTGAAATGTTTTATCTGAAATGTACTTTAATCACATAATACGGTTGGATGGAAACCTGGTTTCAGTCATTATTAATTTGTGTCACAGTACAATGGGAATGTTTGCAAATGCAATTTATATCTGAAGAGAGATTTGCATGTACCCTGTTAGGTCAATTTACAATGTTTGATTTTTGGAATCAGAGGCAAAAGTAAGGCATTCAAAGTGCCCTTGAGGTTGTTTATAACCTCATTTTATCCAGACAAAAAGTCATTTATATTTCCCTCTGGCTTTCCATAAAAATAATGATTTATTTAATTGCTTTCTCTCTCACATCTGTCTCTGTGGCTCTCTCCTTTTCCTCTCCCTTCCACTCCTCTGCATCTTCTTCCCTTTCCTCTTCTCCTCTGCCATCCTCTCCGTTCCACTCCTCCTGTCTTCTCCTCTGCCCTCCTCCTCTTCTCCTTCTCTTCTCTCTCCTTCTCTTCTCACTCCTCTGTCCACCTTCTTCTCCTCTGCCCTCCTTCCTCTCCTTTCCTATCCCCACATTGCATCTCTTCTGCCTTTCTCTTTCCCCACCGCATTCCATGCCATCCCATGGTGTGTGTGTGTGTCCTTCAGTGGATGGGACCACGTGGGCCCAGGTCATTGCACTGTACCCTACCCTGGTGGAGTGCATCACCTGCTCCTCCTCTGAGGTCAGCTCAGCGCTGAAGGAGGCCATGGGGCCCTTCAAAGACTTTATGCAGCCCCCTGTCTCCAGAGTACAAAACGGAGAGTCCTGACTGTTCCAACCCCTTTTTATAATGAAGGAATTCATAATGAATGTGTCCTCCTGAGACCCAAACACACACTTCTTCACACAAGTGGATGGACGGACAGATGGACGGACTATTTTACTTCATATGAGCCCATCTAACAGACAGTAACCAGTGGCAACTGAGCTCCCCCGGCGACTGCTCGGTCCACAACGACAACTCTGACCTGCTACACACGACATCATCAATGTATGCTTCTAATACACGCTGGTTGATACCACCTCCCATTCTCATTCTGACTGGCTGGACTTGTGTATTAACTGCTACAGTAAAACAATTGCAGTGTTTTCTTTTGGGTTTTCGTTTGTTTTATTTTGATTTCTTGAATAGAGTCGATGTACAGTGTGTGGTTAGTGTTGATGTAATTAAGAAAAAACTAAAAGTATTGGGGCTATATGGACCTTTTAAAAGATTGAGAGGTAAGATGAGATAACCTTTTGAAGTTTTTAACATCTAGGATTTTATTCCAAATCTTACTGTAACATTCCATTTCATCTTTTAGCTGACCTGAGAACAGTACTTGTCAGTATAAAATAAATGGGAGAGTTCTACAAACAATGAAATGATTTCTGTGTGTGCCTCGGTGATGTCCTGTCCTTAACCCTGTAATTGACTTGTATGTCGCTCTGTGTCATGTTCTTAAGCATCTGCGATTGTGGCAGAGCTTGCTGACTTGAGTTTAGAAAATGCATTTCCCACAATCCTAAACAACTAACCTGAATGGCATTTCCCGAAAGATTATATCAGAGGAATTCTGATGAATGGGTGAGGGTCATGGCCATAAAATGAGGACTTAGAATACTAGAAGGTCAGGGAGATGGTCAACCATGGTTTGCCAGTGTTGTGATAAGATATTGTGTAAAATATATCAGCACTGTATGTTTGTTAGCTAGCTAGTCGGACAGTTTTAGAGGAATGAATCCATAATTAGAAATATCAACTGCCCAATATGCCTACATTCCATTCAAACAATGCAGTCAATCTACAGCCATACACTGGCTCAAATCAGTTGGTGATAGAACTTAGACAAGTTGTAAATGCAACAAGTACTGATATTGTATCAGATAACACAACGCTTTCCAAGAAAGACCAACAAATGTTAAGATTTTTATGGTTTACTATATTTTAGAATCTATTTTTACAGAAAATGTGTATACAACCTGTATAAACTGTATTTATCGTTATATGACAATATTTTAGGTTGACAATAATTCTATTAGACACATTTCTGATATTACTTTTATTTTCCTGCATAAGTAAAATTAGGATTGTGGCTCTACTGCCATTCATTCCAATGAGACTGGTTTGGATTTATCCCTAACCAATATGGCTGCCATTTTCAGTCCTTTCTGGAACTTTGAGGGTTTATGAAAAATACCCTCTAGTAATTTAATAGTATAATGTTATGTATAAAACTGCACATTTTCTCTTTGCCCCAAGCCAAAAACAATAAGATATCCCTTCTGGGATGTAGCCATATTATCGTGCAACGCAATAATTATATTTGGTTGCGACCATGTACCTTCTTCACGGTAACAGTCGCGCAAGAAGGCTTGTGAAGTCTTCCATTCTTGCGACAAACTGGAGCTTGAGGTTAGGTCATATGAGGGAAACGACCGCAGGTTGTCTGGTGCACAGGGGAAAGGGGAGGAGTAGACTGGGGGAGGTCTTGGGCGGGGTTTCCCCTCATATTTCAACTCTGCCCATGACACGACCGTCTGCTCACTGTGCTCAGGAGATCGGATGAACATAACCAGCCCCAAGAGCGTGGAACCGTACGTATCAGGTCGGAATGATAGAAAAATGTATTCGTTATAATTGGCAGTTTTGTGATTTCTGCTATTTCAGTGTGTTTCTATCGGCATTTGACCATGTACTGGCTGAGGTAGTAGTTTGTGCTGTTGGTTGGGTTATGACATTTCCCGCTATGGAGATGACTGCGCAAGCTACTGCCTTGCCAGTGCTGGTATTCCACTTCAAGCCGAGGATTTTCCTGTTTATTTGTTTTAAAAGGTAAATCTAAATATATGATAATGTTATAACAGCTACGTTGTTACAATGGAGCCGTGAAAGTAGTCTAGCCACTGTATTGTTACGTTGTTGCAACATTCCTTCCGTTTTGCCTTGGCTATGAAGGTTCCAGAAGTGGCAGCAGTTATGGTTTTTAACTCAAATAAAATGCTATTCAAAGGGGAAAAGCGGCTTGTGTGTAATTTTAAGCATTTCACATTTCATCGATTTTTTTTTAATTAATTTTTATTTGGTTGCATTTTTTTAAACGTGATATTATCTAGGCTGCCATGAATGCATTTCCTGCAAAAATAGATGCTCATTTTCAATAACGGTTGATTGTACACCAGGGATAAAAATGTGAAGCAAATAAGTATTTTTATATATATACAGCTATTTGGTTTACCCTTTAGGCAAAGTGGCTGCTGCGTGTTCTCTTCAATGTGGAAAGCATGTATGATGGGTGATAGATAGTGCTGTTGCTATGAAGAGAGAGCGAGCTGTGACGTGGCTCCTCTACTGCCCACTGGTAAAACTGGCCTGCTACAGCCTACAGACAGCCAGTCAGGCTAGGTATATGGCTAACCATGACGTCCTTTGTTGATGTTTAGCATACGTTAAGTCACTGGTGAGTGGTAGCTATACTCCAACACGTGACACCTTATTGTAAGCAAACGTCTAAAGGCAGGTGGCCAATTTTAGCCAAGGCACGTTGTTAGAAAAATGTGCAGCGGTTGTACAGTGTTGTTCCTTTGGCACCACTGACTGACCTCGTAATCTGATGACTCAATTAAATAATCGTCAGATGTGCCACAGACAGACAGTATGTAAGCTACTGTACAGAGAACTTACACATGATCCAGCTTGCTAATGCTGCTCAGCACAAGGCTTTACCATGTGTCTCTGAACTGAGTTGTGACTGTCTGGCTGGCTGCAGTTTGCTGATATGGTTCATGCATTGTGTTACCCTTTTAAACCCTAGCTGAGATAGCTAGCTGCTGGCCAACTGTACACAGTATCATCTGCCTGCTCTGTGCTGAACCCTGAATCAGTATGGCAGCCGAGTCTCGTGGTGGATGGAGACTGGCCTGGGAAATGCATCCCTGAAACTGCAGGCTGCAGTCCTCCAGCAGGAGATCAGAGCTGCCAGTCTGAGCTGAGACCGTGGCTGTGTGAAATGGCACCCTATTCCCTATACAGTGCACTACTTTTGACCAAAGCCCAATGGGTCATGGTCAAAAGTAGTGCACTATATAGGGAATAGGGTGCCAGACAGACCGTTTTGCTCTGTGAAGCTGCTGTGCTGACTGAAGATTGGATCCTACTACACTTGACCTTCCAACACTGACAAGCTGCAATATTTATCTGGGCAGGTTTTTGTTAACAACTTGGGGCAATTTTTTTCTCACGCCAGCACCTTTTCAGTATTGGGGCTTTGGAAGGGTAGTATGAGGAGAATACAGTATTCTGCAGGGCCATGACTGACTGCCTCCTGTTGCCCATTTCTGTCCCTTCATGATCCCCAGATGGAGATGTCATCCCCTTCAGAGGTAATAACTACTATATTGAACACTCATTTACTCATCTTGACTTAAGTAACCCTTAGTTTCCATCTCTTTTGCATACACTGACTGAGCTGGCTGCACCATTCCCATCAGTACTGATATAACATGGAAGAAGCGTTGTGAGAGCAAAGACTTTCCCCTTGTCCTGAGTGTGTCTCACAGATGGTACAGTACAGTGAGTAAAGAGGCAGTGCGGATAGCTACATGGTAATGTGGGAGTTATGGAGGATAGCCTCTCCAGCTCGGCCTATCCAGACCCAGTCATCCATCTTGTGTGGTGGTTCCCATTTGAGTCGGCTGCAGATAAATCAGCTTCAGGCCGTTCAGGCCCCAAGGCAGTAAATTAGAGCCACTTCCCGGTGGAAAATCAGCCTGCTCCCTCCGATGATTATCGTCACAGCTGCATCCTGGAAGGGAACCGGCTGCCGCAGCCTCCACTGCTGCACCTTCCTCTGACGGACCGGACAGGACCATCTGCCTCTGGGTGTGAACTACACACCCCACATGCCTTTACATTGCACAACACTGTAACACTAGTCAATGGGAAGTAACACCAGTCAACGAAAAGTTTCCTAAGACAAGTCCATATGGACTGTTCCTCTCAAAGCACCAAAATAACAAGGGTTACACATAGACAAAAGGAAAAACAGAGGCGGCAATCCAAGAAATGTGTGAAGTCTATCATTTAAAAAAAATAAAAAAATTAAGCTGTTCCTTTCTGGCCTTGTAGCTGATTCTGCAGGTTGAGGCATTGGTTTCAAGCCTTCACCAGAGTATAGTGCTACATCAACACTGGTACTGTAACACATGTCATTTGCAGTGCATCATTACCACTTACAGGGTGAGAAGGGGGGATGCTGGTTTTCCCAGCTGCTAATGCCTCAGCTAGGTCGTGAACCTGTAGTGTGTAGCGTTGGCTTACAGCCCAAACCCAAGTGGACGTAATGATATAGTGCATCTATACTGAACAAAAATATAAACGCAAGATGGAAAGCGTTATCCCATGTTTCGTGAGCTGAAGTAAAATATCTCAGAAATTTTCCATACGCACAAAGAGCTTATTTCACTCAAATGTGCATAAATTTAACATCTCTGTGAGTGAGCATTTTATCCTTCGTCAAGATAATTGATCCACCTGATAGGTGTGGCATATCAAGAAGCTGATTAAACAGCATGATCATTACGCAGATGCACCTTTTGCTGGGGACAATAAACGGCCACTAAAATATGCAGTTTTGTCACAACACAATTCCACAAATGTCTCAAGTTTTGAGGGAGCATGCAATTGGCATGCTGACTGCAGGAATGTCCACCAGAGCTGTTGCCAGAGATTTAAGGTTTATTTTGTTACCATAAGCCACCTTCAACTTCATTTTAGAGAATTTGCAAGTACATCCAACCAGCCTCACAACCGCAGACCACATGTAATCACGCCAGCCCATGAACTCGACATCCAGCTTCTTCACCTGCAGGATTGTCTGAGGGGGGTGCTGAGGAGTATTTCTGCCTGTAATAAATGCTTTTTGTGGGGAAAAATTTATTCTGATTGGCTGCGTCTGGCTCCCAAGTGGGTGCGCCCCTGCCCAGTCGTGAAATCCATAGATTATTAGGGCCTAATGAATTTATTTCAATTGACTGGTTTCCTTATATGAACAGTAACGCAGCAAAATCTTTGAAATTGTTGCATGTTGCATTTATTTTTGTTCAGTATAATAACTCAGTGAAACGATAAGAAACTGTAAACACAGTCAATCTACTCTTACTAAATGATTCTGCTCATAGCTGACATGCCTTACATGTGAAACATTTTGTCCTTTACACCAACTCTGCTCCTATTTCCCTTTAGCTTTCCTCTCAATATCTATCCAGTTTCCCTATACAGTCATTGATCCAGTTATTGATTGTAAAGGTGCTTACTGTGCGTACCTCTACCTCATCGCATTCACAGTGGCAGGCAGGGATGATGAGTATGGACCCTTGCCTTGCCCAGTCAGCTAACTACTACCTTGGTTACTTCTGTCCTCTGCTTCGGTGCCATGTGATGACCTTGGAAAAAAACAACCCACCCACAGACTGGGCTGACTAACTGTGTCATCGCTGCCTTACAATCTGGACCACACACATACGCGTGGGGAGAGTAGGAGTGGACTGCCAGATCAATGCTGGCCTGACTCTATGGGAATTGGTGGGAATTTGTGGTGTAAGGGTTGTATGGACCAGATGGCTCTCAGACTCCTGCAGAGGGCCTGGGAGTGTCAGACACAGCACTTTGAGATCCACTACAGATTGTGTGTGTGTGTTTGTGTTCGAGCATGCATGCGTGTATACGTGGGTGGATGGGTGTGTGTGTGTGTGTGTGTGTGTGTGTGTGTGTGTGCGCGCGTTTGTGTTCGAGCATGCATGGGTGTATACGTGGGTGGATGGGTGTGTGTGTGTGTGTGTGTGTGTTTGCGTTCGAGCATGCATGCATGCGTGTATACGTGGGTGGATGGGTGTGTGTGTGTGTGCGCGTTTGTGTTCGAGCATGCATGCATGCGTGTATACGTGGGTGGATGGGTGTGTGTGCGCGTGCGTGTCTTTCTTTTAATCACCACTCAAGGATAGGATACTGTGGCCAGATAAGACTTCTGGAACATACAGTTATGCAGTGAGTTAAATCCACAATAACAATACTGTTATAGTAATGGTCACTGGCGGTCCATAAACCCACACTACTCTCCCCAACCTCATTCAATATGATTCCACTAACCAAACATAAATTTACTCAGAAACAAGATGGCAACTAGCAGTGAATTAAGTATATGCTATCTCAAAAAATGAATGACGTTATGTTTGATAATACAATACTTAGAGGGTTAAAGATCCATTATGATAGGCTGCCTCAACATTCCAGAACATTTCCTGGAGTGTCCAGTTCTGAATAAGACACTCAAATCATTCTCACACAGACCTCACCAGCCAGGTGGAAAACCTGCAGTTCAGCAAGGCTGACTAATTGGTCTAAAGTATAAACTATTCTATGAACTTCAGGTGTGGTAAGACTCCTTTCTCTTATTGCCCCACTCTCTTCAATCCTGTATTAGGCTGTGTTTACACAGAGCCCAATCCTGATATTTTTCCACTAATTAGTCTTTTTGACCAATCACATCAGATATTTTTCAGAGCTAATCTGATTGGTGAAAAAAAACAATTGGGCTGCCTGTGTAAGAGTACAACTTGGCTTGTTCTCTGGAATACAAAGCGGAATCTTCTGAATCAGTGGAATCCATCCAAATAGAATATTAGCCTTCATCTCAAACGCAGCCGGACTCAAGTACATTTCCCATGTATGAATATTGACATATGTGGAACTTTACTTTCAGACAGGACAAGGATATGATATTCTAAATGTTCTCTCTGTGGTGTAGTATGCTCAGACAATACGCTTTATAAAGCTCAAAATGTATGTACATTGAACAAAAATATGAACACAACATGTAAAGTGTTGGTTGCATGTTTCATAAACTGAAATAAAAGATCCCATAAATTTGCCATATGCACAAAAAGCTTATTTCTCTCAAATGTTGTGCATCAATTAGTTTACATCAATGTTAGAGAGCATTTATCATTTACCTAGATAATCCATCCAACCGGCAAGTGTGTCATAAGAAGCTGATGAAACAGCATGATCATCACACAGGTGCACCTTATGCTGGGGACAATAAAAGGCCACTAAAATGTGAGGTTTTGTCACAACACAATGCCACAGATATATCAAGTTGAGGGAGCAGGCAATTTGCATGCTGACTGAAGGAATGCCCACTAGAGCTGTTGCCAGAGAATTTAATGTTACTTTCTCTACCATAAGCCACCACCAATGTCATTTTAGAGAATTTGGCAGTATGTCCAACCGGTCTCACAACCACAGACCACGTGCATCGCATTGTGTGGGCGAGCGGTTTCCTGATGTCAACGTTGTGAACAGAGTGCCCCATGGTGGCGGTGGGGTTATGGTATGGGCAGGCATAAGCTACGGACAACGAACACAATTGCATTTTATCAATGGCAATTTGAATGCACAGATACCGTGACGAGATCCTGAGGCCCATTGTCATACTATTTATCCGCCGCCATCATCTCCTGTTTCAGCATGATCATGCACGGCCCCATGTCACAAGGATCTGTAAACAATTCCTGGAAGCTGAAAATGTCCCAGTTCTTCCATGGCCTGCATACTCACCAGCCATGTTACCCATTGAGCATGTTTGGGATGTTCTGGTTCAACGTCTACGGCAGCGTGTTCCATTTCCCGCCAATATCCAGCAACTTCGCCCAGCCATTTTAGAGGAGTGGAACAACATTCCACAGGCCACAATCAACAGCCTCAACTCTTTGAGGTGGTGTGTCACACTAGATACTGACTGGTTTTCCAACCATGCCCCCTTTTTTTTAAGGTATCTGTGATCAACAGATGCATATCTGTATTGCCGGTCATGTGAAATCCATAGATTAGGGCCGAATTAATTTATTTCAATTGCCTGATTTCCATATATGAACTGTAACTCAGTACGTCTTTGAAATTGTTGCATGTTGCGTTTATATTTTTGTTCAGTAATAGACATTGACAAAAATATATTACATACAAACCCGAAGGTGTGGACAGTTGCATGGGTGTCATACGATCCCCCAGTCTCCCACGAGCCTTCCTTTCTCCCTCGCAGAAGCTCCATCTGCCAGTTGGGGATTTGTTCTAACTGATCGGCCTACCCCTCACCCCATGGGACTCTGACAGGGAGTTGAGTATCATGACACTGTGTCACAATGAGTGCACTGAGGGCATAGACACACCAGGGTGCCCCTGCTAAGCTGCTCTAGTTCCCTGGCTGCGTGTGATTGGTGGTGGTGGGGAGGCGGGGGCTGTGATGGGTTATTTCTCAATTCATATTCCCCTCGATTCCTCAAATGCATTGTAGGGGAGGGACCTTGAACCTACTCTTCCAATACAGGTAAGAAAAAGGCAAGGAGTCACAATGTGAGGAATAACAAAGACAAATGGAGAGCCCTGGTAACAGAGCAACCAGCCAGTCAACCTCCTCCCTCCCTCCAGCTGTCTGCTCCCCCAGGGGCCCAGCCTGCCATACATGGCTCACCAGAGCACTGCTCTACCCAGGAATCAATCGCCACCTCTTGTAGCACCTTCCATCTGTCTAAAGCAAAACACTTAGTGCAGTCTGGGTATTGAGAGCTGAAATCTCTAGACAAAGGCTTCCTACATCAGTATGTCTACTGTATCCATCTGATGTATAGAACTATCTGTTGTGGTAAATACTGTAGACACAATGGTACTTTGTGTTAATGAGTGTACCCTTTGTAAACATTTCCTTAAGAAACATTTACAAGAAAAAAGGCTTCAGAATCAGCTCATAGCATTTTTAATCCATTTGAAAAGCAATCCTTCAAATTATTTTCTTCTTTGCATTTTCCAAAACATTACAAAATGTCTGTTTACTTCATTTTTTTTCTTGGGGCTTAAGAAAAATGTAGAGCACATACAGTAGTACAAAGGAGAGAATTATTCCAGAAGTATCCTTTACATTTTATTTACAATTATGTTTACATTCTGCTTCTGCTGGAGGCTCTATTCAATACATACAGTTGAATTCAGAAGTTTACATGCACTTAGGTTGGAGTCATTAAAAATCATTTTTCAACTACTCCACAAATGTCTTGTTTTAACAAACTATAGGTTTTTGCAAGTCGGTTTGGACATCTACCTTGTGCATGACAAGTAATCTTTCCAACAATTGTTTACAGACAGATTATTTCACTAAATCATAATTCCAGTGGGTCAGAAGTTTACATACACTAAGTTGAAGCTTCTGATAGGCTAATTGACATCATTTGAGTCAATTGGAGGTGTACATGTGGATGTATTTCAAGGCCTACCTTCAAACTCAGTGCCTCTTTGCAGCAGCCAAGACCTCAGAAAAAGAATTGTAGACCTCCACAAGTCTGGTACATCCTTGGGAGCAATTTCCAAACGCCTGAAGGTACCACGTTCATCCGTACAAACAATAGTACGCAAGTATAAACACCACGGGACCACACCGCCGTCATACCGCTCAGGAAGGAGACGCGTTCTGTCTCCTAGAGATGAACGTACTTTGGTGCGAAAAGTGCAAATCAATCCCAGAACAACAGCAAAGGACCTTGTGAAGATCCTGGAGGAAACAGGTACAAAAGTATCTATATCCACAGTAAAACGAGTCCTATAATCGGCATAACCTGAAAGGCCGCTCAGCAAGGAAGAAGCCACTGCTCTAAACCGCCATAAAAAAGCCAGACTACGGTTTGCAACTGCACATGGGGACAAAGATCGCACTTTTTGGAGAAATGTCCTCTGGTGAGACAAAAATACAACTGTTTGGCCATAATGACCATCGTTATGTTTGGAGGAAAAAGGGGGACGCTTGCAAGCCGAAGAACACCATCCCAACCGTGAAGCACAAGGGTGGCAGCATCATGTTGTGGGGGTGCTTTGCTGCAGGAGGGACTGGTGCACTTCATAAAATAGATGGCATCATGGACAATGACCCCAAGCATACTTCCAAAGTTGTGGCAAAATGGCTTAAGGACAACAAAGTCAAGGTATTGGAGAGGCCATCACAAAGCCCTGACCTCAATCCTGTAGAAAATGTGTGGGCAGAACTGAAAAAGCGTGTGCAAGCAAGGAGGCCTACAAACCTGACTCAGTTACACCAGCTCTGTTACACCAGCTCTGCCAAAATTCACCCAACTTACAGTGGGAAGCTTGTGGAAGGCTAACCGAACCTTTTGACCCAAGTTAAACAATTTAAAGGCAATGCTACCAAATACTAATTGAGTGTATGTAAACTTCTGACCCACTGGGAATGTGATGAAAGAAATAAAAAGCTGAAGTAAATCATTCGCTCTACTATTATTCTGACATTTCACATTTAAAATAAAGTGGTGATCCTAACTGACCTAAAACAGGGAATTTTTACTTGGATTAAATGTTAGGAATTGTGAAAAACTGAGTTTAAAATGTATTTGGCTAAGGTGTATGTAAACTTCCGACTTCAACTGTATTGAGTAAGTTCAGCGTTACAGTGTGATTGAAATGTAAAGCCAATGTTCCCACGCTAGCGAAAACTGCATTCACGGTAAACACTGCTTATGTCGGCTCAATCTGAAATTACCTTTACATTTCTATCACACAATCTGTAACGCTTCGGCGATCCAGACTGAATAGAGCCCTGGGCCTCTTTCTGCAATGTTTTGAGCAGGTCAGTCATAGAGAAATAGATGAGTAAAGTTTGTGTTATCAGAACAAAAACACTTTGATACAGCTTGAAAATAAACATGCCAAATACATTAAAAGGAACAGAGACAAATGAACATGGATTAGGCCATGACTAGACTAATTTGATTGGATTAGAAACAGTGTGGTCTTAATCAGCGACACACACATCGGACATCAACACCTCCCTAACAACGGTTTTAAACAACTCAGAGATGAATCCACTTAAAACGACATCTAGCAAGTCCCAAGTTCTGACATCATTAGCGACTGTGTGAGTGTTTTTAGAGCGCCAGTGGCATCAGTAGAGGTCCCACGGCAGTAGGAGAGATGTGTACAATGTCCGTTAGTGTAGTTCATGACTGGACATCCAGGAACATTGTCATTATACTGCATTGAATAAAGGAAGTGCACCTGGCATTACATCCTCAATTTTCTTATCCAGAAAATGGAAGAGGTGGAAACCCAAGAATACAATGTACATCCTTCATACTGTATCTGAACAGCAATCCATTCAGGTTAATGCCCTAAATGGTTAGTTTGCAGAGTATTGTTCAGCAAAGGGTAAATACCAGACTGCATAATAACAAAAGGATTCAGGATAAAATAAGAATTCCTGTACAGAGCAGAGGAGGCTGGTGGGAGGAGCTATAGGACAGGCTCATTGTAATGGCTGGAATGGCATTGAATGAACAGCGTCAAACCTTGTTTGATACCATTCCATTCCAGTCTGTACAATGAACCGGTCCTCCTAAAGCTCCTCCCACCAGCCTCCTCTGGTACATACACATTTTCTGTATAGCATCCGGCATGAGAATTGGTCACATAGCTCCCTGAGTTGTGACGCATGTTCAGTAAACTACAAGTAAAGAGCACTAAAAAAACAACAAACAACAGAGAGCAACAGTTTTCATACCAGCATTCAATTTAATCTCCCAAGCACTTGCTAATCAATGTATCTGCTTAAGGGATGTAACTCTAGCCTTCAAGGGCTGAATGTTCATTTGAGAGATCCACACTTGTAACTTGAACTTTTGCGTAAATCAAGCATTTGTCTCAATAAGATAAAATGACAACCATGTCTCAATTTAGGATTCAGCTGTAAGAACATTCAGTAAACTTGACCCATTCTACATCCTATTCATGTCGCTATACAGGACACTTTTCCTAATATTTTTTACAGAGCTAAACTAAGCTATATTTGTATGAAAACTTGTGACAATTAATTAAGGAATGGCTGTTTCATATTTGAAAAGTAAACGAGCACGCAAACAGGATGATGCAAACAAGTATTTGACATATAGAAAAATAAAAGGTTAAACTGGGGCAAGGGATTGGATATCTTGTTTAAAACAAAGCAAAAACATGAGGTAGCTGTTTCACAATTATGTATAAAATGTATTCCTTCACATCCTTTAAGTAAATCCACTTTCAGGGTCATCGCAATGACAAAGAAAAAAACGAACCTATCAAAATTATGAAAAAATAAACAAATGAGAGATTAACATTGTCACTGTCAGTAAAACAACCATAAGACTGACTTCATTCACCTTACACTTGGAGAGGAACACCCAAACAATAGTTCTGAAAGCTGAACGCTATAGTTTGTCTGTGAAAGGATTGTACTGTCTAGGTCAGTGACTTACGTATGTACGTAATGGATCATAGGGACAGGAGAGGGTTCATAACGTACAGTATATACAGACAACTCAAAACAGGTTCTTTACACTGTACAGCATAAACATGGATATCTAAAATCCATTCATTTTTAAGCATTTTTGCTTGTTCATAATCAGTAATACAGTAACAATATCTCATCTAAAAAGAATAAAAAACAATCCCATAAAGCATTGCACTTTGAAAGAGTCCCTTTGTCTTTCCCCATGCGATATCCATAAGAGAAGTATTGCCTTTGTGGAAGCAATACTCTTCCATTGCATCAGAAAATATTTGGCTATGCAGAAGCTGTAGCCTAGTGAAAAACAACAAAGGGTTGGTTATGAATTAATGGAAATACATGGCCCCGGTAGGCCTTTGAATCCAGAATTGTCCTTTGTTCCTTTGCAGCACAGAAACACAAGAAGAAACTGAAGGTACTGTATATTGGAACATCCTGAGATTTTCCTTCCTTTCACAAGAGACAAGAACAATCATGCTACCCTGTACTGTACAACAACCAGCAGCCATTTTGTTTCCTCAGGAAAACCGTTTGGGATGAAGCACTGTGAGCACCAGGGCATTGATTTTAGGACAGAGGGGATAGGATAGATGGCAGAGGGGGGCAGCCTGTCTAGAGTCCTATGGTGGGTGGTGAGCTGATCCTTAGCTAGGTCTGCCGGTTGGGAGAACGCCTACAATTGCACCCTACTCCCTACATAATGCAATACTTGTCATGGCCTTGGCCTAAAGTAGTGCACTATATAGGGAGTCATTTTGGACACAGAACCTGTCTAGAGTCCCATGGTGGGTGGTGGTGAGCTGGGCCTGGGCTACGGCTAGGTCTGCAGGTTGCCGTACCTCAGAGGGATGATGTAGACAGAGATGTCGTCTCCGGAGCCCAGACGTTCGTTGGCTATCCTCCAACCTCGGTCCTTCAGGACCCCCCGTGCCCTCATCACCAAGTCCTGAGCTGCCATTGTGTACCTGGGTCACAATGGAAGAGACAAAGAACAGTTAGAAGACACTATGGACAATATACTTTGACATAGGGCAGACAGTTGTATTCATCTCCATACAGTGTGTGAACAAAGAGCAAGAGAATGATGACATTACAACCTACACATTAGAAAGTCTCTACACTCTCCCACCAGTCATCTGGAGCTTACTTTACCCCAAACTAAGAAAGGGGTTGGACATTTCAGAAATGATTTCAATGTTATCACTTAAATCAACCACCATGCCATGGTATCCTCAAGAAAGGAACCTTTACGTTACTAGTCTCACAAGCTCTTCATCAACTTCAGAAAATACTTTTAAAATGTGTGTAATTACGGCAAGATACTGTAAGAAGCATATTCTCTCCAAATAAGAGCGAGAGAGGTGAGTGTGATTTGACCACAGCGTCTGTCTGTCAGCAGCTGGGCTACAGTAGTATGAGCGGAACATGGAACGTAGAACATGCCTATGCTGGTCGTCAGGGCCACAGTTGGCAAGAAAACCAGTGACTGCCTCGGCAACCTCCTGGTTGGATAGGACGTCCCACAGCCCATCTGTCCCCATCACCAGGACGTCATCCGCCCCATGTTCATACTGCGTCAGAGGGTACACTTTGACCTGTGGATGGGGAGAGAGGGAGGTAATGGTGATGTTATTACAGAGAAAATAGAAGATCACAGACACATCCTGTATGCACTGTAGACCATTAATGGTGATAGAAAATCAACATCATTCAGAGGTATGCACTACACAATTTGTAACACCGTCTCCCTCCACACAATATCCCTTTTAGACCGGTGTGGTCTTAAAGGGATACTTCGGGATTTTGGCAATCAGGCGCTTTATCTACTTCTCCAGAGTCAGAAGAACTTGTTGAAAACATTTTTATGTCTCTGTTCCCAGTATGAAGGAAGTTAGAGCTACACACAATACCCCATAATGACAAAGGAAAAAATTGCATTTAGAAATGTTTGCAAATGGAAATAAATAAATAAATACCTGAAATATCACATTTACATAAGTATTCAGACCCTTTACTCAGTACTTTGTTGAAGCACCTTTGGCAGTGATTACAGCCATGAGTCTTCCTGGGTATGATGCTACAAGTTTGGCACACCTGTATTTGGGGAGTTTCTCCCATTCCTCTCTGCAGATCCTGTCAGGTTGGATGGGGAGCGTCGCTGCACAGCTATTTTCAGGTCTCTCCAGAGATGTTCGATCATGTTCAAGTCCAGGCTCTGGCTGGGCCACTCAAGGACATTCAGAGACTTGTCCCGAAGCCACTCCTGCATTGTCTTGGCTGTGTGGTTAGGGTCGTTTTCCTGTTGGAATGTGAACCTTCGCCCCCGTCTGAGATCCTGAGCTTTCTGGAGCAGGTTTTCTTCAAAGATCTCTCTGTACTTTGCTTCGTTCATCTTTCCCTCGATCCTGACTAGTCTCCCAGTCCCTGAAAAACATCCCCACAGCATGATGCTGCCACCATCATGCTTCACCGTAGGGATGGTGCCAGGTTTCCCCCAGACATGACGCTTGGCATTCAGGCCAAAGAGTTCCATCTTGGTTTCATTAGACCAGAGAATCTTGTTTCTCATGGTCAGAGTCCTTTAGGTGCCTTTTGGCAAACTCCAAGTGGGCTGTCATGTGCCTTTTACTGAGGAGTGTCTTCCATCTGGCCACTCTACCATAAAGGCCTGATTGGTGGAGTGCTGCAGAGATGGTTGTCCTTCTGGAAGGTTCTCCCATCTCCACAAAAGGAACTCTGGAGCTCTGTCAGAGTGACCATCAGGTTCTTGGTCCTCCCTGACCAAGGCCCTTCTTCCCCGATTGCTCAGTTTGGCCGGGTGGCCAGCTCTAGAAAGAGGGGGTTCCAAACTTCTTCCATTTAAGAATGATGGAGGCCACTGTGTTCTTGAGGACCTTCATTGCTGCAGACATGTTATGGTTCCCTTCCCCACATCCCACAATCCTGTCTAGGAGCTCAACAGACAATTCCTTTGACCTCATAGTTTGGTTTTTGCTCTGACATGCACTGTCAACTGTGGGACCTTATATAGACAGGTGTGGGATCTACCAAATCATGTCCAATCAATTGAATTTACCACAGGTCTTGTAAAAACATCTCAAGAATGATCAATGGAACCAGGATGCACTTGAGCTCTATTTCTGGTCTCATAGCAATGGGTCTGAATACTTACGTAAATAAGGTATCTATTTATTATTCTTAATACATTCGCAAAAATTTATAAAAACTTGTTTTTGCTTTGTCATTATGGGGTATTGTGTGTAGATTGATGAGAAAAAAAACATATTTAATCAATTTTAGAATAAGGCTGTAATGTAACAAAATGTGGAAAATGTGAAGGGGTCTGAATACTTTCCGAATGCACTGCATCTGCTTACCCATAGACTTCCAGCCATTGTGCTAATGCTATTTCGCTACTTCTGGGGAAGTAGATAAAAGGGCCTCCTTGCCAAAATCTGAAAGTATCCATTTAATGAACAGGCTATGAAGAATGACTCATCTGTATATACGTTTTTCCTTTCCTTGATCTTGTCTTTTACCCTGTCTTTTATGATAACAGACAGCTATAGCCTGCAGGTTCCACAAAGAGGTCTTCTAAATGCATAGATCAGCGCTACTCCGTCTACTAGCACTGCTACAGCACACGCTCTTCAAGTATCTGGTATAATGAAAAGGCATCCTGCAGTATGTCACAATCAGAGAGCACTAAGTAATGTCCCTGGCTTTGGTCTTTGGACAAAGTGCCATGGTTTTGAAGTATTGTTGTTTCAATGTGCTGGTAGAGGGAGTACTGTTATGGCGATAACCATGGACATGTTGCGATGTTGTTCCTCCATAGGAGGCATATCACATCACCTCACACAAACTGGGAGTGCTAGTCAGTCACTGAACAAACACTACATGAAGACGGTGTTGTAATAGTGGTTGTGAAAGAATCAGTCAAAAGGCAAAAAATATTGTCTTATCAACCTCTGTCTGACTGGAATAATAACCAGCAATGGGAGACGCAATCTTAAGAATCTGTTTCACAATACAGTTCAAGGGAGATTTCGAAATTGAGACGTCAAACTGTAAAACAGTGATGACTCTCCCACTAAGCACATCTTACTTTTGACCCACAACAGGAAGTGGTTAACAGGAAGAGCCTTGACCTTGGGTCCACCCAATGGGAAACCGTGGAAACCACTGACCGCTGGATTCCATAGCAATTTTTACGACCTCCATCTTATATACATACTGTCTGCACATGTATTTACTGTGACTTTAAAGCAACAGCAAGGGCAGATAGACGGCAAGGAAAAAAGGTTCAAAAGAAGAGATCTTCAAAAAAAAGCTAATCTACTGTAGTAGTTGCACACTGCCTGAACCATGACTGAACTCAGAGGGTGATGAATTAAAGATCAAGAGAGTGTTGAGAGCTTCCTGACTATCAGGAGGCAGGAGGTACGTGTTCAGTGGAGGGTTGGTTGGGAGGTGAGAGCTTCTTTTAAGACTTGATGGGCCCTGGTCAAAAGCAGTAAACTACAAAAGGGATAGGGTGCCATTTGGAACACAGGCATGGTTTCCTCTCATTGTATCATGATGATCTTGAGGTCAATAAGAATTGATGCACTGGAATGTGATTACGGCACTATTAAAAACCCACCAGGTTATTGATAGACAGGAAATAGAAAATGAGGAGTACAGTACTCTACCTCGGGACAGCAGGACAGGAAGGGCTTGATGTAGATGTTGGAGTCATGCACTTTGAGCTCGTGGTCTCCCAGGCCCCTGGTGACCCCAATGGTAGCCAACACACGGGCCTGTGGAGGGATGAGACCATCAAAGAGAGGAACTATAATCACCTCCCTCTGACCCTATGACCCTCATTCCCCAACTCTGTTTTGGCAACAATAATTATTTCAAACCAATGTTTGGAATCATTTGAACCATTGAAGTCTTTTGATGTGTGTGGACCTCAGGGTCAATTCTACTGGTTTTTCAACTCTGTCAACTTGGCGGGATGGGGAATTGAAATAACAATCATGAATTGAAAGAATCCTAATTTAAAATAATCTACTAAATTGAAATTTTATTTACCCTGGCCCAGATAAATCATACTCCCCTCAGTGAGATTCCTTATTCATCCGGGCAGAACTGAAAACTGGACCAATGATGGCCTCATGACCTTAATAATGATGAACTCCAAGGAAATGTTCTCTCAGAGCAAATCTGATCTTCATAAACACACACAATCCTTAACAATCTCTCTCTTCTCTCCCTAGTCTGAGACGCCGGCACGGTCTTCGGTCTCCCTCATTTGTACTCTGTGTGAAATTCCTTTTGATTGCTACTGTCTGCACATATCGCCTCTGTCTCTGAAAAGGGCTATCGGCTCGGAGCTGGGGAGCAGTACTAATTGAATCTATATCAAATAGGAGCCATGTGAGGAGAAGAGAGAGAGAGGGGAGGGAAGCGGTGAGAGTGAGGAAAGAGGAAGGTGAGAAAGAGAATGGGAGACAGGGGGGCGAGGAAAAAAAGAAGGGGTAAGAGTGAAGGTAGAGGAGAGAGACAGAGACAGATTGAGGAGGCAGTCGTACAGTCCGTTGGCCTGACCTTGGATCAGTATGCAGTGCAAATGCTGCAACGAGAGAGCGATGAAAAGAGAGACTAGATAATGATGGAGAGAGACAGGGAGAAAGAGAGAGCTCCTCGGGCAGAGAAGGAGAAACATCCTGGGATTAATTGTTGAGCGTATGTACGGCCCCAACAAGTGCTCTGGCGTTCCTCTCCAGCACAACCCCATCCGCTCCCTTCTATCGCTCCATCTACCCATCTCTCCCTCCCTTCTATCGCTCTATCTACCCATCTCTTGCCCCCTCTCCCTACACTCTATTGCCCTATCTACCCATCTCTCTCTCCCCCACTGTAAAGGAGGGACTGGCCCCGGCTGGCACTTGATGTCGTGGGCACAGCCGACTGTGATAGGAGGGTTAGTGTGGTGTGGTAACAGACTGCACTTGGCGGAATATCTTCTTGGTCCTCAACTAACGACACAGCCCTCTACTGCCTACATGTCAGATGATGGGCATAGTAGCAAACTGTGATAACCAGACTTTGGTTTGGCATCTCAGGAACCACATTAACATGATATAGGCTAGCAATCTTATTGTGTGTGCAGTGTGACTGTTCTAAAGATGGTCTGGAACGCCACCATAGTGAGCCTTCCTGCAGGCTGAAACGGCTCCTTCCTCCAGTGTGACACTGGGTTGACTAATGGTGCCCTGGTGGAGCTTTGATTACAGCTTAGCAACACAAGGCTGTGGGAGTGACCCTATCAGCAGGCAGGGAGCGAGAGAGGCAGGCGGTTCGGCGAGATCAGTCTTACCTTCTTCCCTTCGCCGTAGATTAGGGGAAACTTCAGGTCGTCGTCCTCAATGGTTTTATATGCCCTGCACACAGGAGAGAAAAGACTTTAATGGGTTTTTGTTTTATGGCAGCCAGGCAGGCAGTGGTTGGTACGCAGTGTGGCCGGGAGATACACCACCTCCCTCAGGGCCTGTAGACGAGACGAGCTGAGGAGACAGAGGTAGGAAGAAAAGAGAAACACCCAGACAATACAAAGAGAGAAAACATATCTTTACATTTTTTATTTTTGCTGTTTTTGTGAAAATATACCCTTGTGACAAAGTGGGAAATACCAATGAATGTATGAGATGGTGTTGCTGTTTCAGATTGTGTGTGTGTGGTGTTTTGTGTGTAGAGAGGGATGATTGATTGATTTCCCCCCCCCTGTATAATCCCCCATATTCTCAAAGCAGTGTTTAAACAACCCCCACTCATGCATTTTTCAACAGCATGTGACGGAGTCGAAGATGCAGTACAAGAGATCAGACTGGAAAATATTACACACGTGCTAAGGAAAGGTCTTACATTTGAATCTGGGTATCTATAGTACATTCAATGTAAAACGTCTATACTGGCTCCTTAAGAAAGCCAATGTACTAATTCACATGATGCCTACTGCCCATTCTTTTTCAGTGTTAAACGTTCCACCTTCCTTTCTAAGCAGCAGTTATGACCACATTGAAAGTAACCACCCCATGGTCACAAATCACACACCATTTATACCGACTGAAAGGATTCTGGATTTTCTATTCTAAATTCACACCTGGTCCTGCATGTGAATGTGAAAAACACCAGCTTGGTAATGAAAGCCGTCCTACCATATCTTGTCAGATGCATTTCAGCTGTGCTGGTGTACAGAGAGGAGGGTTAGACAGGACTGGAATGGTTTTTAGATTACTGGTTCCACTCGGAGACCATATGCTTCCACCCTGGGCAGGCAGGACTCACACACTCAGCACTTTCTACAGCATGCAGAGCTAGACCTGAGGCCATCCATCTATCCACAGTATCCATCCATCCACAGTATCCATCCATCCACAGTATCCATCCATCCACAGTATCCATCCATCCACAGTATCCATCCATCCACAGTATCCATCCATCCACAGTATCCATCCATCCATCCATCCATCTGCAGGTATTCCCCTGGCCGTTGGAGGTACGCAAAACAACAATGTGACTCACATTTAAAACATTTTTTTCCCTTCACATTTTCAAAACAGTCCATTTATATTTTCCAACGGGGCCATACATTTGGGTGTATGGCCCCGTTGATCAGTCTTACACACCACCACCACCCCCCCCCCTCGCCTGAGTAGCCTCTTTTCACTGCCAAAAATAAAATTAAACCATCTAGAGTTCAGAGAAATAACAACAATGCCAAATACAGGTAACCTAGTCAAATAATTAACATCCAATCACATTAACCGTTACTCTCTCACAGGAATTCCACTAACCGTCCGTATGTAACCTAACATAGCTGCTGCTCATGTTGGTATCTGTACTGATGGAGCAAAAGCCATGACAGGGAGACATAGTGGAGTGGTAACTCGCATGCAAGCAGTTGCTCCCGACGCCACTTAGGTACATTGCAGAATTCACCGAGAGGCTCTTGCTGCCAAGGGAATGCCTGACAGCTTGAAAGATGTTTTGGACACGAGAGTGAAAATGGTTAACTTTATTAAAGCAAGGACCTTGAACTCTTTTGTATTTTCTGCACTATGCAAAGATATGGGCAGCGACCATGTAACGCTTTTACAACATACAGAAGTGTGCTGGTTATCAAGGCACAAAGTATGGACACGTTTTTTTAAATTAAGAGACGAGCTTAAAGTTCTTTACTGACCATAATTTTCACTTGTCTGACCACTTGCATGATGACGAGTTTCTCACACGACTGGCCTATCTGGGTGATGTTTTTTCTCGCCTGAATGATCTGAATCTAGGATTATAGGGACTCTCCGCAACTATATTCAATGTGCGGGACAAAATTTAGGCTGTTTAAGAAGTTGGAGCTCTTCTCTGTCTGCATTAACAAGGACAACACACAGGTCTTTCCATCATTGTATGATTTTTTTGTGTGCAAATTAACTCAAGCTTACTGACAATGTCAAATGTGATATAGAGAAGCACCTGAGTGAGGTGGGTGCTCAATTATGCAGGTACTTTCCAGAAATGGATGACACAAACTGAATTTGTTATCCCTTTCATGCCCTGCCTCCAGTCAACTTACCGATATCTGAACAAGACAGCCTCATCGAAATTGCAACAAGCGGTTCTATGAAAATTGAATTTAAAATCAGAAGCCACTGCCAGATTTCTGGATTGGGCTGCGCTCAGAGTATCCTGCCTTGGCAAATCGCACTGTTAAGACACTGATATCCTTTGCAACCACGTACCTATGTGAGAGTGGATTCTCGGCCCTCACTAGCATGAAAACTAAATACAGGCACAGACTGTGTGTGGAAAATGATTTAAGACAGACTCTCTCCAATACAACCCAACATTGCAGAGTTATGTGCATCCTTTCAAGCACACCGTTCTCATTAACATGTGGTGAGTTATTCACAATTTTCGATGAACAAATAAGGTTTTATATGCAAGATGGTTAAATAAAGAGTAAAATGATTGATTATTATTATATTATTATTTGTGCCCTGGTCCTGCATGTGAGCCGGGTTGTGACAAAAACTCACACTTATGTTTAATAAATGTATCGTATAGTGTGTGTGTGGCAGGCTTACAATGATGTCAAAAAACAACATTTGAGAGTGAGCTGACCCTGGTGCTAGAGGGGGTACGCAGCTGGAGGTTGAATGTTTGAAGGGGTACGGGACTATAAAAAGTTTGGGAACCACTGATCTACAGTATCCATCCAGCCATCCATCCATCCACAGCATCCATCCATAGTATCCATCCACCATATCCCCATCCATCCACATCTACAGTATCCATCCATATCTACAGTACCCATCTATCTACAGTATCCATCTAGTGTTATACAAACTTAAGGCTTCACTTTAGCACTTTAATATGATCTATGGTCCTTTCTGACTCATTCTGTGGGGTTCTTTTCATTCCATCATTTCACCTACAAAAACATAAAGCTTTATACTGAAAAGCCCCAGCAGCCTTTATGATTTCAAAAGGACATCTAGCAGACATCTTCGGACTAGTCCCTATGGGGACTGAGTCAGACTCCCAGTGAAGTTAGTGTTTTACCAGGACGCTCCCAGTCTCAGAGCTCGGCCTCTCTCTGTCTAGCTGGAGATAAAGCATTTGTAACAGCGTGACATACACACATTAATCCCCTCATAATACCTGCTCCCACTCATACCTCTGGGACTGTCAGGGACAACACTATGGTTGCTGCAAACAGCACCAGACATTCACAGGCTCATTTTGCTGACGAAGACCCAGTTTGGGGTTGAAACGATGTTCAATGAACCTACCCCTGGGAACATGTACCAGTGTGTGGATTCCATTGTTCGTTAGACCATGGTTTTCTACAATGTGATGATCTATTTCAGACAACCACACTGTAGTGTGTGACAGAGGAGAGGGGAGGAGAGGAGAGGTGGTGGGCGTAGTAACTGCTAGCCTGTATCCTCCACTCTGCCGGTGATGAGAGATGGGCAGGAGAGCAGTGATCTCATCTCTTACGAGTGGGCAGGGCCACTGCTCAGTGTACTGGGGTGATAGAGAGAGACATTAGCTTTACGTGCTCAGTATACTAACCACGACTCAAACACACACAGGCACTCACAGTGCACACACACATCAATAAACTGTGGGGTGACATTGAGGGGCCGTCAGCAGCAGTCAGTCATGTATGGAGTCAAACAGATTGCGATATTAGAGAGTAAAGGCAAAGCTTAAGACAACCGTTTGCCCAAGTTTGATAGGCTATAAATCGATGCAGTGTGCGTTCAGAATTAAAACAGGGCCAAAGTGGACGGGTGTGGGCCTACAGTATCTCTCCAAAAATAGACTATTTACATCACACTGCCAGCGTAGGCAAGAAAGAGGGGAGTGCATGTGGAGAGGGAGAAGGAAGAGAGAGAAAGACAAAAGAGAGCAGTAAATAAGTGTGACAATGATGAACGTTCTAGGATTCGCCCCTCTCTCCTCTCCTTTGTCTCAGAGAACAGGAGTCCAGTGAGACAGCTTGAGTCCCTTGATCTCCTGCTCCCTCTCCCTCTTTGCCTCCCTGTCTCCCTCCATCCACTGTTGACTGCCGGGGTGTTTGAACATGTAGAACATGCGTGCTGCTAAACATCCATCAACTGAACACAGCCCTGAAACACCACCGCCTGCCATCCTTAACAACCCCCCCATCTGCACTATCAACTCACAGCCCAGCTCACTGCCAACTGGGCATGGAGAGGGAGGAGGTGGTGGAGGGAGTACACAGACAGACACACACAAATTCAGTTACGTCTTTTTGTCTGTTATGGTACACTAGAGGCCAGTTGTAGTCCTGAGAAGAGGCCACTTTTAAAGGAATCTGTTTAAAAATACATCACAGGCATGTGTGAGTCAGTGAGACAGATCCTCAGTTCTGGATTCAACAAGGAGCAGCACTGCTCTACATCGGCACATCTTAACATCACACAGACAGAACCGCATTGAGAAAGATCCAGCACCAATAAACCTCCCCTCAATCACCTCTTGCTCGTTCACTCCTCCCTTCAGTCTACCTCTGTATCAAAGATGATGTGGAGCTGTGATGGGCCCTAGTTCTGTCCAGATCACTGATGAGCTGAATTGTCCCTGTCATTCATTCAGACAACACCGAATGTCTGGGTCTATCAGAGCATTCCCTGTCAATCAGCTTTACTGAGGGCCATGGATGAGAATGAGAGTTTCAGATAGACAAAGTGATTGCGGACAAAGGACATTATTTCAATAGTACTGTGTAGTTGCTTGTGAAATTGCAAAATGTAAAGTTCCAATGACAAATCATGCAAAGATGCCTAATTTTAATGATCTAATGATTATGGATCTCATGACTATGGTAAAATGGTGGGGTAGGATGATTTCCTAAATGCAGCATCTGTCTAACTTATTCCAATGAGAGGACCAAGGCCCTCATTACTTGAGTTCCAGTAATCAAACAAACCACTGGTGGAAAGAAAGACAGACACAGACAGTTGGATAGAGACAGACAGACCAGACAGATAAATAGATACCCACCAGCCAGACATAGTGAAGTCCCGGTAAAGCATCCTCTTCCCCACTTCCTTCCTCTGTACACGTCTGGGGAACTCCAGATGTGTAAACTCGCCTCCTAACAGGTGCGGCTGCATGTAGGCCTTTACAGAGAGAGGAGAGAGAGAGGAGATTGAAATGCCCAGTGGATAGGAAGGCAATCACACAGTCTATTAAACCATCCAAGACACCAGGCAGGAGAGTTAAGCCTAGTAACCGTCTGTACAGGGAGTCATATGTTGTGATAACTGACAGCTGTGCTTAATAAGAACAGAGCAGACCTGGGTTCAAATACTATTTGAAATCTTTCAAATACTTTGATCGTTTTCTCTGCCTGGAATGTTAGATGGCTGGGGTTTGCACTTTTGCGACTAGTCTATTGGTTCCATTGCGCCAGGCAAGCACAGCTAAAGTTCCCTATGATTCAGGGGGTTGTAGTCGAGTTCCTCCACTTACCGGGAACTGTGGGAGCTATTACACAGACCTGATCAGAAAATATTAGTATTTCGTAGTTTATTTCCAAATATCAACAATACAATATTCAAAGTACTCAAAAATGTAGTCGAATATAGAGAATCAACTGAAGGCAATTATTTCCCTTGATATTCAAATAAAGGTCTCAGAAAAACAAATAACATTTAAAAGTATCTTGAATACCTCTCAGAAAAACAAATAATATTTGAAGGTATTTGAATATGTGCAAGTTATTTGAAACCCCCCCAAAAATGATGGCTGCTAAATATTTGATGAAGAACTAAAAACCTACAACAGTTTGTTTGATTAGTTTAAAATACTGTATATGATCATTAGGGTCGAGGTCAATAACTAGATCTACATAACAAATGACCTGGGACATGGACTTATGATGTCCCTTTCAGGCATTTAGCTAGATCTAGGAAACCGTTTGTGAGGAACATTGACTCATAACAATAGAGCAGAACACTTTTGCAGTTTCAAATAATGACTAAAAAACATTTACATAATGAGTGAGACATAAGTTGACACTTGACATCAAGTTGTTATACATATGTAGTGACTTTGTGGTCATGTGGTGTGATACAGTAGGAGCTGAATTCTTCCTCTTACCAGGAACTGCAGGCGCTGCCTCTCTGACTCTGGTGTGAACTCTGTAGACATGGGGATGACCTCTCCACCTCGGATAATGATCGCTCTGAAGGGCAAAGCAACAAAACAATATGTGTTTATTTCTCTGTGTGTGTGTGTGTGTGTGTAAATACAATGGCTCTCCCACACCACAGGTCCCTGCAAGAATGACCTTAATACCAGTAGACGGTATTTTTTTCTCTGTTAGCCAAATTGTAAATTAAAGGCTTTTTAAAATAACCACACATTTGTGAATCATTATATTAATCAAGTGTGCAACACTATGTGCAATGTGGTTTAGATGAGAAGCTCCAGTATAGTTTGAATTGGTATCCTTATTTTGTTTGTCTATATACTGTTACAGTATGCTAATAGCTGAACTCAAACCTGAAGCCCGAATGTGGCTTTGGCCACACCACATCCAAGGCTAGTGTAAACAGAAAAGTTGAGAGAGATAGATCTCACCAGACATATTTTGCTCATCGAAATCCACCCGTGTGCGTGTCTCTCACCTGCTGTCCCCGGCATTTCCAACATAGAGCTTTCCCAATAAAAAGAGTGCACACAGAGCAGTACAGCCTCCTGAGATGTTAAACACAGCCTTGTCTCTCTCAATCTGGGCATCCTGAAAACACAACCCAACAAACACATAAGTACACACACACACACACACACACACACACACACACAGCAAAAAAGCTTTGTCTCTAAACATATATTTTCCAGTTACAAAGTAGCACAAAAGAAGGACCTGATTTGGATTAAAGTCCTTGCTACAGTAACATACCATATATAACATTTGCATTTTGTATTTATAATGGATCCCGATTAGCTGATGCCAAGGCAGCAGCGACTCTTCCTGGGGTCCAAGCACATTAAGGATGACTCACAGTAAGAGCATTATGTCCAGGAGCAAAAACAATAAATGAAAACCTAAAGACGAGGTGAAGTTTGAGGGAGTACTCGTTATTACATGGCTTAATTAGGTTGATTCATTTAGCACTAATTAAACCGAGAAAATTATTTTAAAAATCCATGATGTTAATTCATTAATAAGGTGAATAATTAATCTGTCACTGAATTAATCAAAAAGCTAACATAAAAAAATGTAACCAAGCAACCTATAGCTCTACCAAAACGATGTACTATTTCACAAGTTAACCCTTTCTATACGAACATGAGAGAGTCGTGGAGAAGTTAAAATGGTTTGAAGCACAAACCAGAGTATGTAGCCTTGTACGAGCAAAAACAGCTCATAGGGCAGCAGCCAATCTCATGTTTCTGTAGCGTGAAGCAGCTTGATGTACATTGTACACCCCCCTGGATAGGATGCTCGTCTATCGCAGGGTCAACAATCCCACTGTGACGCTGGCCGTATGAATACGGGTCCAGACCAGGAAGTGATGAGTGAAAATGTGTATCCTGGGTTACAGCAATGTCATGAGTCTCTAAAGATATGTTAAGAGTGAAGAAATAATGCACGCTAATACATGTACTCTGTCCCTAGCATGTAGTTCGCTGTGGAAAACACACAAGGTTAGTTTCACAAGACTGTGTGTGTGTGTGGTTTGTGTCAAATAAAATTGTATAGGGCCGAATACAACAGGTGTAGACTTTACAGTGAAATGTTTACTTACGAGCCCATTCCCAACAATGCAGAGTTAAAAAGTAAGACAAATATTTGCTAAATAAAAATAGGAACAAAAATAAAAGCTATACATACACTGAACAAAAATATAAACTCAACAGGTAACAATTTCAAACATTTTACTGAGTTACAGTTCATGAGGAAATCAGCCAATTTAAATAAATGAATTAGGCCCTAATCTATGGATTTCACATGACTGGGAATAAAGATATGCATCCTTTGGTCACAAATACCGTAAAGTAAATGGGATCACAATGGGCCTCGTCACTGTATTTCTGTGCATTCAAATTTCCAAATCGATAAAATGCAACTGTGTTCATTGTCCGTAGCTTATGCCTACCCATACCATTGCCCCACCACCACAGGGCATTCTGTTCACAACGTTGACATCAGCAAGCTGCTCGCCCACATGACGCCATACACGTTTCCTCACAACTTGAGCCATCTGTGGCAATGTGTTGTGACAAAACTGCACATTTTAGAGTGGCCTTTTGTCCCCAGCACAAGGTGCACCTGTGCAATGATCATGCTGTTCAGCATCTTGATATGCCACACCTGTTAAGTGGATGGATTATCTGGGCAAAGGAGAAATGCTCACTAACAGGGATGTAAACAAATTTGTACACATCATTTGAGCGAAATAAGCTTTTTGTGCTTATGGAACATTTCTGGGATATTTTATTTCAGCTCATGAAACATGGGACCAACACTTTACATGTTGCATTTATATTTTAGTTCAGAGTACCAGGAGTACCATTACAGAGTCAATGTGCAGGGGTACGAGGTAGTTGAGGCAATACAGTATGTAGGTACGGGTAAAAGTGACTAGGCAATCAGGATATATAATAAACAGAGTAGCAGCAGCATATGTGAAGAATGTGAAAGTGTGTCTATGTGTGTGTCAATATGCATGTGTGTGTGTGTGTGTGTGTGAGAGGGTGTGTGTGTACAGTATGTGTGTTGGACTGTCAGTGTAGTATGCGTGAGTAGAGTCTAGTGAGTGTGCATAGAGTCAGTGCAAGAGAGTCAGTGCAAAACAATTAAAATAATGAAATAAATAATAAAAACCGGGTCAATGTCAATAGTCCGGGTAGCCATTTGAAGAACTAATCAGCCGTTTTATGGCTTGGGGATAGAAACTGTTCAGGTGCCTTTCGGTCCCAGACTTGACGCTCCGGTACTGCTTGACATACGGCAGAAGAGAGAACAGTCTATGACTTGGGTGGCTGGAGACTTTGAAACTTTTTAAGGCCTTCCTCTGACAACACCTGGTATAGAGGTCCTGGATGGCAGGGAATTCGGGCCCAGTGATGTACGTCGGATGTGGCAGGGCTTGTAAACTATCACGGAGGATTTTAACAGGAAGCACAGCCGAGAGCTGCCTAGTGACACGAGCCTACCAGACGAGCTAAATGGCTTCTATGCTCGCTTCGAGGCAAGCAACACTGAACCATGTATGAAAGCACCAACTGTTCCGGACGACTGTATGATCGATCTCTCCATAGACCTTTAAAGACCTCCATAGACCTTTAAACAGGTTAACATTTACAAGGCCGCAGGGCCAGACGGATTACCAGGACGCGTACTCAGAGCATGCGCTGACCAGCTGGCAAGTATCTTCACTGACATTTGTGTGCATGTGTGTGTGTGTGTGTGTAAAACTCTCCTGTAACAAGGCCCTAGTGACACGCCAGCAAACATTTCCCACCACTGCTTTCGGCTTGGAGGAGAAACACATTTCTCAGGAGATGTATGTGTGTTTGTCTGTGTACGCGTGTTTGTCTGTGTGCTCGTGTGTGTCTGTGTGTGTTACGAAGGGGGAACGACGTGAACAAATGTGTCCTTCACCCAGGGTGAGTTTTGAATCTGTAGCGGTGCATACATATTCATCATGTCATCAAACGCCTGTGGCTGCAGGGAGGGAAGCCTTCAATAATAAATATTTCCGCATAAAAAACTAGCTACACCTTTCTTCCCTTATGGCATCTGGTAGGCACAATGAAAAAAAAAACTTTCACAATTACATCAAAGCATACAAAACAGTCAATCCAAGACAACAAGTTAGGATTAGGGGTTTTACCCCATTACAGGCATAATTGACTGTAGCTTTAGTGGGGTATATGCCTGTCTTTCCAGAGCAGCAGAGAGGAAGACTAGGCTTCCCAAAGATCTGATCTTCCCCTGTTATTTCTGTCCTTCTGTAAACAGATTGCTGATAAGGCCGTCGTGACCCATGTTTCTTTTTGATGTTTACTTGTCTCTGTGTGTTTATCAGGCTCTGGCAGCCTCCTCCAGACACAGCCTGTTTCCATAGGAATGTGGTGATTCATGTCAGCCTGAGAACTAGACTCCGAGCTGGTGGTTGGTGGTTACCCCAGATAAGAGAGGGGTAAACTAGTCAGACAGAGTTACTGGCAAATATGCACCACCACCCCAATAATGATGACAGATTTACATTTATTTGAGAATTAGGTTAATTAAAATAAGAAGCGAGATTTCAAAGAGATGGGGGGTGCAGAGGGACAGAAAAGCGCAGCTTCAACTCTTCAAAACAAGAAGGGACCAGAGGGGACGAGAGGAAAGATGGGAAATTTGCCTTGTCCCTGTGAAGAGAGTGACAGAGAGATAAAGAATGAGAGCAGCTTTATCACGTTATGAAATCAAGTATGTGAACTAGCTGAATAGTGTGAAATATCATGGTACGGGTTTAACATCTAAAATTCTCCATAATAGACTGCTTTTGGATCAAAGCCAAAAATGTGTGACATCCACTCAACTGTATCGGCATGACCACGTACTGTTGTTTGATTAAATTCTGGATATATATATATATATATATATATATATATATATATATATATATATATATATATATATATATATATATATATATATATAGAGAGAGGTTTCATCTTAAATCCTTGTACATCACACTTTCATTATAACACGATCGTTAAGAATCAACACAGTCTGAAATGTGCACAGGTGCATAAGGAATGGCGCATTATTATTAGACTCGATAGCTTAGGTTGACAGTGACAATAGACTGGGAAAAATCACACTAACTCTCAATAGATGGCTGCACACTGCCATCTAGTGGTGATATAGAGGAAACTGCTGCCGCCGCAGTACCCAGGTTTGTCTGAAGTTATGCATGTTAATATCAGAATGCATTTTGGCACTGATATCTCAGCATTTCAGGCTTAGATGTTATCAATTAACTAGACACCAGGAGGTGAACTCTCTCAGATATGTAGATAGGAAACGACAGCTGAAGTCAGCAGGGACAAAAGCAAGAATCCTCAATAAGAACGTTAGACAACGAGGCTAATAAACCACGACCTTCCTGACCCCTCATTGGACAATCCTGTCATGACCACTCTTTTGATTGGCTCTGTGTGTATGACCACTGGGCTGCTGACTGAGCTAATTTAAGTCCACACATCCACTTACAGCCCCACAACCAGATGTTGAGCAGCACAGACATTTTTGGAGGGCCTGCGGGTTGGAAGGGAAAAGTCCACCAATTGCGCTACTGTGGATTGACTGGCACCATATGCTGCTAATTTGAAGGGAACAGTCACAGATAATGGATTAAAGCAACGGGGAGATAGAGAGGGGGTAACATGCCTTATCACTGGCAGCCAGCTGTTAAGACACCCACTCGACTTAATGCTAAGGAGCTGCCGAGGAACACAGACACAAGATGGAGCAAATTAAAATCAAACCTGGAGTTTAGAAACATTGTAAACTGGGTGATTCGAGCCCTGAATGCTGATTTGCTGAAAGCCCTGGTATATTAGATTGTATACCACGGTATGACAAAACATTTATTTTTACCGCTCTAATTACATGAATAACTAGTTTATAATAGCAATAAGGCACCTCAGGGTTTTGTGGTACAGTTGAAGTCCGAAGTTTACATACGAGTTTTAGTGACTCCAGCCTAAGTGTTTTTCAACCACCCCACAAATTTCTTGTTGACAAACTATTGTTTTGGCAAGTCGGTTAGGACATCTACTTTGTGCATGACAAGTAATCTTTCTAACAATTGTTTACAGACAGATTATTTCACTTAATCACAATTCCAGTGGATCAGAAGTTTACATACACTAAGTTGACTGTGCCTTTATACAGCTTGGAAAATTCCAGAAAATTATGTCATGGCTTTAGAAGCTTCTGACAGGCTAATTGACATCATTTGAATCAATTGGAGGTGTACCTGTGGATGTATTTCAAGCCCTAGCTTCAAACGCAGTGCCTCTTTGCTTGACATCATGGGAAAATCAAAAGAAAATCAGCCAAGACCTCAGAAAAAAAAATGGTAGACCTCCACAAGTCTGGTTCATCCTTGGGAGCAATTTCCAAATGCCTGAAGGTACGACGTTTATCTGTACAAACAATAGTACGCAAGTATAAACACCATGGGACCACGCAGCCTTCATACCGCTCAGGAAGGAGATGCGTTCTGTCTCCTAGAGATGAACGTACTTTGGTGCGAAAAGTGCAAATCAATTCAAGAACAGCAAAGGACCTTGTGAAGATGCAGGGGGAAACGGGTACAAAAGTATCTATATCCACACTAAAACGAGTCCTATATCGACATAACCTGAAAGGCCGCTCAGCAAGGAAGAAGCCACTGCTCCAAAACCACCACTAAAAAGCCAGACTATGGTTTGTAACTGCACATGGGGACAAAGATCATACTTTTTGGAGAAATGTCCTCTGGTCTGATGAAACAAAAATAGAACTGTTTGGCCATAATGACCATTGTTATGTTTGGAAGAAAAAGGGAGAGGCTTGCAAGCCAAAGAACACCATCCCAACAGTGAAGCTCTGGGGTGGCAGCATCATGTTGTGGGGGTGCTTTGCTGCAGGAGGGACTGGTGCACTTCACAAAATAGATGGCATCATGAGGCAGGAAAATTATGTGGATATATTGAAACATCTCAAGACATCAGTCAGGAAGTTGTAGCTTGGTCGCAAATGGGTCTTCCAAATGGACAATGACCCCAAGCATACTTCCAAAGTTGTGGCAAAATGGCTAAAGGACAACAAAGTCAAGGTATTGGAGTTGCCATCACAAAGCCCTGACCTCAATCCTATAGAAAATTTGCGGGCAGAACTGAAAAAGCGTGTGCGAGCAAGGAGGCCTACAAACCTGACTCAGTTACACCAGCTCTGTCAGGAAGAATAGGCCAAAATTCACCTAACTTATTGTAAGAAGCTTGTGGAAGGCTACCCGAAACATTTGACCCAAGTTAAACAATTTAAAGGCAATGCTACCAAATACTAATTGCGTGTATGTACACTTCTGACCCACTGGGAATGTGATGAAAGAAATAAAAGCTGAAATAAATCACTCTCGACTATTATTCTGACATTTCACATTCTTAAAATAAAGTGGTGATCCTAACTGACCTAAAACAGGGAATTTATGAGGATTAAATGTCAGGATTTGTGAAAAACTGAGTTTAAATGTATTTGGCTAAGGTGTATGTGAAATTCCGACTTCAACTGTATATAGCCAATATACCACGGCTAAGGGCTGTATCTAGGAACTCTGTGTTGCGTTGTACTTAAGAACAGCCCTAAGGCATTATATATTTATTGGCCATATAAATCAAATTTTATTTGTCACATACATGCGTTTAGTAGAGGTTATTGCGGGTGTAGTGAAATGCTTGTGTTTCTAGCTTTAACAATGTAGTAATATCTAACAACAATACACACAAATCTAAAGTAAAGGAATGGAATTCGAATATATAAACATTTTGGCGAGCAATGTCAGAGCGGCATAGAATAAGATACAGTAGAATAGTATAGAATACAGTATATACATATGAGATGAGTAATGCAAGATATGTAAAGATTATTACAAATGACTAGTGTTCTATTATTAAAGCTGGCCAGTGATTGGATGTACCACACCCCCTCGTGCCTTATTGCTTAATTAACCTACTTCAGACATACAGGCAGAGTACGTCTGTATGGACAAAACCCAGACAGCTTTATTAGAAATAAAGAAGGAAGCTGCATTCATACAATGCTTACTAGTCCTATTCCCAGTGGGTTGCGATGTTGATCTCCATATGCCAACTGCTTATATAAATCGGCAGAAAAAAAAAAATACTGTAATTGCCGAGAGGCCGCTGATCAATGTCCATCAACTGAGCAGATAATGAACGGATAATGAATAGTTAAAGTGTGCCGCGATGTCTCTTAAAGTGAATGTGCTGTATTTAATTGATGCTGCGGTGTCCCTTATGCTATAATTAATGTCTAATTAATGCATGGTTAATATGTGTAGAGTCCCTTATTCTCAGAACATCACCCAGCACAATTGAAAATACGTTCCTTCAGACCGGAGTTCAACAGGCCACAAAGTAGTGGAACGTTCAGATAGAAATAGATGTAGAACAAACGTGCCCGTCTCTGACATGTAAAACAAGGAATCACGTCCAGTCTTTTCATTACACTTCCATCTACAATGTTCTCCTACTGAACATAGCCCTGAACTCACCATCTCTTTAAAGGCGTTCTCAATGGCTCCCATCACCATGCTCTCGTGATGGATCTTCTTCTCTGTGAAGAACCTGGTGGGCGGGGGGTGGCTGGGGGAGCCGGGGGCCCCTGCAGCCCCCCGCAGGGATGCAGCCCTGGTGATGCCCCGGTGGGTGGTGGGGGTGAGGTGGTAGTTGGTGGGCTCTTCCCCCTGGATGATGGGGGCCAGCTGGGCCGGGTTCCTCAGGACATCCAGGACCTCCTGGAGGTGTTCTATGATGTGGTGCTGGAGCAGCTTAGATGCCACCACCGCTGCCCCTGAGCCCGCGTGGCCATCAAACAGACCCCAGTAGTGGAAGGTCAGTCCGGGCTCCACGTCCTACACACACACACAGTATTTCAGAAGGAAACAGATATTCCCCAAGCACAAACACATACTGTTTTGTTTTTTCTGTGGTAGACCTGAAAACTGCAGCACACACATAGGAAGCTTGTGTACATCTCAGAGACTATCAAATATACATATATTCCTGTGTGGTCCGGCATGCACAGACACACACAGGAATTTAAGTAGAACAAAACAAATGCATACAAACCACATGCATACAAATACATCACTTGACTTCATGTACCTAAAACACTTTCATATCCCACTGTAGCTGCAAAACTATTGTTTGCAAGCAGTCTACAATGTACAACATAGAGCATGCCAAAAACAGTACATCATGCTGGACTCTACACTGGTATTATTTCACTGTCTGATGAAGTGATTAAATGGGGCACTTGTGTAGGTGTATATTGGTGTAGGCTTTGAGTGGGCCTGAGTAGAACAGGTTGAGAGGGACAAGAGGCTAGACTTACAGCAGAGGGGGTAGATACTGCAGCTCTGGAACCAACCCTGGTCATCTACAGGCCCACAGCTACTAGTCTGCAGCTCTGGAACCAACCCTGGTCATCTACAGGAACACAGCTACTAGTCTGCAGCTCTGGAACCAACCCTGGTCCTGGACATCTACAGGCCCACAGCTACTAGTCTGCAGCTCTGGAACCAACCCTGGTCTTGGACATCTACAGGAACACAGCTACTAGTCTGCAGCTCTGGAACCAACCCTGGTCATCTACAGGAACACAGCTACTAGTCTGCAGCTCTGGAACCAACCCTGGTCATCTACAGGAACACAGCTACTAGTCTGCCGTTCTGGAACTAACCCTGGTCATCTACAGGAACACAGCTACTAGTCTGCAGCTCTGGAACCAACCCTGGTCCTGGACATCTACAGGCCCACAGCTACTAGTCTGCAGCTCTGGAACCAACCCCGGTCATCTACAGGAACACAGCTACTAGTCTGCAGCTCTGGAACTAACCCTGGTCCTGGTCATCTACAGGAACACAGCTACTAGTCTGCAGCTCTGGAACCAACCCTGGTCATCTACAGGAACACAGCTACTAGTCTGCAGCTCTGGAACCAACCCTGGTCCTGGACATCTACAGGCCCACAGCTACTAGTCTGCAGCTCTGGAACCAACCCCGGTCATCTACAGGAACACAGCTACTAGTCTGCAGCTCTGGAACTAACCCTGGTCCTGGTCATCTACAGGAACACAGCTACTAGTCTGCAGCTCTGGAACCAACCCTGGTCATCTACAGGAACACAGCTACTAGTCTGCAGCTCTGGAACCAACCCTGGTCATCTACAGGAACACAGCTACTAGTCTGCAGCTCTGGAACCAACCCTGGTCATCTACAGGAACACAGCTACTAGTCTGCAGCTCTGGAACCAACCCTGGTCATCTACAGGAACACAGCTACTAGTCTGCAGCTCTGGAACCAACCCTGGTCATCTACAGGAACACAGCTACTAGTCTGCAGCTCTGGAACCAACCCTGGTCATCTACAGGAACACAGCTACTAGTCTGCAGCTCTGGAACCAACCCTGGTCATCTACAGGAACACAGCTACTAGTCTGCAGCTCTGGAACCAACCCTGGTCATCTACAGGAACACAGCTACTAGTCTGCAGCTCTGGAACCAACCCTGGTCATCTACAAGAACACAGCTACTAGTCTGCAGCTCTGGAACCAACCCTGGTCATCTACAGGAACACAGCTACTAGTCTGCAGCTCTGGAACCAACCCTGGTCATCTACAGGAACACAGCTACTAGTCTGCAGCTCTGGAACCAACCCTGGTCATCTACAGGAACACAGCTACTAGTCTGCAGTCTTTTGTTCCCGTCCATCACTTACACTACCCTTTCAGCTAACCATCATTTTGCAGATTAGTTGACATGGTCAAGTGTGTTAGCGCTGGGCTGGAATGGCAGTCTTCACATCCTGTGTGTTAGTGCTGGAATATCACAACCCTGCACACCGCACCCTGCAGCTCGCTCTAGAACCAGGCTTAGCGACCACTGCTGTAGCTGGAAGGCAGTGGACTGTAGCCTCATTTCGCCTCGTTTACCAGGCTTATATGTCAGGCTGGATAAGAGACTATGGATGATGTGAGGCCAGGGAATAGAAGAGTCTACAGGTCCTGATGTGATAGAATGAGAGGGAATGCCCCAGGGTGTTAGACTACGTCTGGAAAGGGGGGTGCTACTCACAGCGTTCTCCCTGAGCCCCAGCCCCTCTCCATTGGGCAGGGAGGACCTCCTCCGGGTGGTAGGGGGCCTGTTGGAGGTGGAGTTGCCCCCAGCACTGGGTCTACTCCTCACTACCACCACCTCACAGCACGCCTGGTCTTCGTTCAGATGGCTCTTCCCCGCGTTGATCACCCTGTGGGAGAGAGAGGCCAATGGGAAGCAGGCACACATTCATTTCTCTCGTACATTAAGGACAGCAGGTAAATCTGAACCAGTGGATACTTTATGTAAACAAACAATTCATACAATGCAACAATACATGAGCAAGAATTGGCGGGTGGCAGCTGAGCACATTCTGGAGAGCTGAGCGCCTGATTTCTGGAGAGCGACGTGCCATGTCTTCGCCACACACCTCTCCCCTTCTTGCCTCAACATTTTAAATTACACATTATCTTAAAAAATATTTCAGTGGTCACAGTGGTATCAGTGGTCACCAACCAGTCCATGACGGTTGACTGGTCGTTCTCCAAGGCATTCCTAGTCGATCACCAAACATTTCTGTAAAAAACCCAACGATAAAGCCTTGCATTTCTATAGATCCTATATTTTTTTTAATTTCATGTTGTTGGCGGTAGGTGTTCTTGATTCAGTAGCCCTAGTGCCGTGAAGGCAACGTGTTCCCATTTTGAACAATTTCATGTGTGAAGGTATAACTCCGCCTACCCAGCAGGCCTAGAGAGCAAATCAAGTGCACCTATAGGCCTACCGCTGGCCAATCAGATAGCTCAGATCAACATGTCTACACAGTTTCCTCGAGCCATGGACTGTAAAAATAAGCTTTGAACGCACAGCAAAGTTGATACTGTGATATTTCAAAACCATGACTAGAGAGACTCAATGAATACAGCAAAGAGCTACTGTTTTATGAGTAAGTTCATGTTTAAGTTGTTATTCAGCACTGTCAACACTTTGTTCAACACTTTTAAAAGCCATAAAATGTGCCTTCTCCCTACTTCCACTCACGCCACAACCAGCACTGCAGCTGTAATGAATGAATATAGCAAATTCTTTCGATAAGCCTGCTTTGTTATTATTAGCAGCTTGTGTCTCTTAATATCAAGGAATATTTCACTTTCTCTGGTCATAGGAGTAGCAACATGAATTGGTGCATGAGGCAGAAATAATGTAGTGCGACCTGAATTTCACCATCAGTGGAGGGAGAGCGGAGGGATGGTGAGTCAGGTGAGAGGCAGCCTCACAGCTGCTCCCTCCCCTCAGACTGACCATCAGATGCAGGCTATCAGTCCAAAATAAAATAATAATAAATACACACACACACTTGAAATCGGAAGTTTACATACACTTAGGTTGGAGTCATTAAAACTCGGTTTTCAACCACTCAACAAATATCTTGTTAACAAACAATGGTTTTGGCAAGTCGGTTAGGTCATTTACAGTCGTGGCCAAATGTTTTCAGAATGACAAATATTAATTTCCAAAGTTTGCTGCTTCAGTGTCTTTAGATGTTTTTGTCAGATGTTACTATGGAATACTGAAGTATAATTACAAGCATTTCATAAGTGTCAAAGCCTTTTATTGACAATTACATGAAGTTGATGCAAAGAGTCAATATTTGCAGTGTTGACCCTTCTTTTTCAAGACCTCTGCAATCCACCCTGGCATGCTGTCAATTAACTTCTGGGCCACTTCTGGGCCACATTCTGACTGATGGCAGCCCATTCTTGCATAATCAATGCTTGGAGTTTATCAGAATTTGTGGGGTTTTGTTTGTCCACCCGCCTATCGATGTTTTGTCCCCAAGCCACTTAGTTATCACTTTTGCCTTATGGCAAGGTGCTCCATCATGCTGGAAAAGGCATTGTTCGTCACCAAACTGTTCCTGGATGGTTGGGAGAAGTTGCTCTCGGAGGATGTGTTGGTACCATTCTTTATTCATGGCTGTGTTCTTAGGCAAACTTGTGAGTGAGCCCACTTCCTTGGCTGAGAAGCAACCCCACACATGAATGGTCTCAGGATGCTTTACTGTTGGCATGATGGTAGCGCTCACCTTGTCTTCTCCGGACAAGCTTTTTTCCGGATGCCCCAAACAATCGGAAAGGGGATTCATCAGAGAAAATGACTTTACCCCAATCCTCAGCAGTCCAATCCCTGTACCTTTGAGAATATCAGTCTGTCCCTGATGTTTTTCCTGGAGAGAAGTGGCTTCTTTGCTGTCCTTCTTGACACCAGGCCATCCTCCAAAAGTCTTCGCCTCACTGTGCGTGCAGATGCACTCACACCTGCCTGCTGTCATTCCTGAGCAAGCTCTGTACTGGTGGTGCCCCGATCCCGTAGCTGAATCAACTTTAGGAGACAGTCCTGGCGCTTGCTGGACTTTCTTCGGCACCCTGAAGCCTTCTTCACAACAATTGAACCGCTCTCCTTGAAGTTCTTGATGATCCGATAAATGGTTGATTTAGGTGCAATCTTACTGGCAACAATATCCTTGCCTGTGAAGCCCTTTTTGTGCAAAGCAATGATGAAGGCATGTGTTTCCTTGCAGGTAACCATGGTTGACAGAGGAAGAACAATGATTCCAAGCACCACCCTCCTTTTGAAGCTTCCAGTCTGTTATTCGAACTCAATCAGCATGACCGAGTGATCTCCAGCCTTGTCCTCGTCAACACCCACACCTGTGTTAACAAGAGAATCACTGACATGATGTGAGCTGGTCCTTTTGTGGCAGGGCTGAAATGCAGTGGAAATGTTTTTTGGGGATTCAGTTCATTTGCATGGCAATGAAGGGACTTTGCAATTAATTGCAATTCATCTGATCACTCCTCATAACATTCTGGAGTATATGCAAATTGCCATCATACAAACTGAGGCAGCAGACCTTGTGAAAATTAATTTGTGCCTTTCTCAAAACTTTTGGCCACGACTGTACTTTGTGCAGGACACAAGTAATTTTGCCAACAATTGTTTACAGACAGATTATTTCACTTATAATTCACTGTATCACAATTCCAGTGGGTCAGAAGTTTACATACACTAAGTTGACGGTGCCTTTAAATAGCTTGAAAAATGACGAAAAATGATGTCATGGCTTTAGAAGCTTCTGATAGGCTAATTGACATCATTTGAGTCAATTGGAGGTATACTTGTGGATGCATTTCAAGGCCTACCTTCAAATGCTTGACATCTTTGCTTGACATCATGGGAAAATCAAATCAGCCAAGACCTCAGAAAAAAAAATTGTAGTCCTCCACAAGTCTGGTTCATCCTTGGGAGCAATTTCCAAACGCCTGAAGGTACCACATTCATCTGTACAAACAATATCACTGATGTATAAACACCATGGGACCACACAGCCGTCATACCGCTCAGGAAGGAGACGTCTTCTGTCTCCTAGAGATGAACGTACTTTGGTGCGAAAAGTGCAAATCAATCCAAGAACAACAGCAAAGGACCTTGTGAAGATGCTGGGAAAAAGGCACAAAAGTATCTATATCCACAGTAAAACGAGTCCTATATCGACATAACCTGAAAGAACGCTCGGCAAGGAAGAAGCCACTGCTACAAAAGGCCTACAAACCTGACTCAGTTACACCAGCTCTGTCAGGAGGAATGGGCCAAAATTCACCCAACTTATTGTGGGAAACTTGTGGAAGGCTACCCGAAACGTTTGACTCAAGTTAAACAATTTAAAGGCTATGCTACCGAATACTAATTGAGTGTATGTAAACTCCTGACCCACTGGGAATGTGATGAAAGAAATAAACGCTGAATTAAATCATTCTCTCTACTATTATTCTGACATTTCACATTCTTAAAATAAAGTGGTGATCCTAACTGACCTAAGACAGGGAATTTTTACTAGGATTAAATGTCAGGAATTGTGAAAAGGTATGTAAACTTCCGACTTCAACTGTATGTTCACTCAGCTGTGCCTCACAAGTAATACAACAAACGTTCTATACCAGTGTAATCATATACCTAAAATGTTGAAATATATTTTCTAAATGGTCTGAGAAGAACAATGTTTGCAGGGCAATTCAAGTGCAGCCAATATGCAGTGATAATGTATTGGGCCTATAGCCTACTGCACAAACCTCATTGCTACAGAACTGTTTTTAGTTATCTGGACTCAGAAAAGGTTGGTGACCGCTGTTTAAGGTGCTTTTCACTCACAGCCGCAACTCAATCAGCTACGCCTATTGCCACGCACGCTGCCCAAATTGTGGGCTTTCCAATGCCTAAGCAATTGTGATTTGAAATAATCCACAGCAATTCTTTTTTTTTTTTTTACAGAAGCTAATGATCCTCTGTGGCTAAGTCATGTTCTCTGGTGAAGTATTTTCAATAGTTTTATTTGGACAGGAGTAATTCTATCATTTTGGCAAACTGCGCAACAGTCAACTTTCCAAATCACAAGTGGCTAAAACCAGAGATCTGTAGCCTATGTAATGACGAGATGCTCATGTCTCCACCCTAACAACGGGAGGCATTGTTCTAAAGGCGCGAAGGCAGGCGACAAGCTTAGGTCTGCATATTATTCCCATAGAAACACATTAGGCTTATTCTGGACAGATTTTGGTGAGAGTGACTCTTCCTCTGCTGAAACTCTCTCACCGGAGAGAACAGCACAGCGAGCGAAACAGTGCTCCTCTCTCTTGCTATATGTAACCCATGTATCTGATGCGGTCTGGCCAGAAATAGTATGACATTCCATCCTCTATTTGTCCAGACAGCATCAGATACATGGTCTACACATACTGAGACAGAGGGGCGCTGTTTCGCCTACTCAGCTGCTTTATTTGAGATTGATGTGTCTTTCTGGTGTAGGCATGGATGGGCTTTATCTTTGGCATAGACATACATGGGTGGGCCTCCCTTCTCAGATTGAGCAAAAATAAAATACATTGTTATTAAGATGTCTTCTATAATATTGTGGATAATCATGCTCCTTCAAAAAAATGAAAGGTTGAAAGGTAGACCGAATGCCTGGTACACTCCGGCATTATAAGAAGAAGTCTTTCATAAAAGAGATGATGCTTGGGCCCGGACTCGCAAGCTTTTAAGCAACTGAGGAATCATTGTGTAAGACAAATCAGAAAGGCTACATCTGATTATTATGTAACCGTTCTTTCAGATTGTAATGGGAACCCGGCTACATTCTGGAAAACTGTCAAATCACAAAAAAAGGGTTCTACTTCCTCTTTGCCACAACAAATTAATTCAGACACTGGCCTCATTACAGGAAAAATACCATCATTGATGCTTTTAAAGAACATTTTATTTCAGGGGGCTCTCTCTTTGAAAGAACTTCTAAGCCAATTCACAATGATATTGGGCTGGAAGCTGATAGGGGAAACCTACTGAATGATAAGAGAAATTATAGTCAAACCATTTCTTTTAGGCTATTTACAGAAACACAAGTTCTGGACGCTTTGCTACAGCAATAGACAACAAGAAATCCACAGGGGCTGACTAATTGGATCCCGGTCTGCTTAAGTGTGCAGCGCCCATCATTGTTTGCTAAATAACCCACTCTTCTTGCCACTCCATAATCCGGAATAGTAGTGATCTTAATGATGAATCGCTATATTTCAAGGCTTCCTTGTCTAGCTAAGATTCTTGAATTCTTAGTAAATGTACAACTTCCCTATTTTTTAATCTGAGATTTTTTTTTTCAATGTAAACCAAATCAGGGCATTGCACTATTCCAGCAACCACTTTAGCTGTTAATGATCTTGTCAATGCTTATTGAATAAGTTGTCCTCCATAGGCCTGCGCTTTGACGCCAGTTAATGGTTTCATGATTATCTTAGTGACAGAACTCAGGCTATCGGGATTGATGGGGATCTGAATTTCCCCGGCGGCATCCCTAGCCGCATCCTCAGAGAATGCGCAGACCACCTGGCTAGAGTGTTTATGGACATATTCAATCTCTACATGACTATTGCCCCGTAGCACTCACTTATGTCATCATGAAGTGCTTTGAAAGACTAGTCATGGATCTTCTCACCTCTACCTTTCCTGACACCTTAGACCCACTTCAATTTGCTTACCGCCCCAATGGACTATGCAATCGCACTGCACACTGCCCTATCCCATCTGGACAAGAGGTATACCTATGTTAGAATGCTTTTCATTGACTATAGCTCAGCATTCAACACCATAGTACATTCCAAGCACATCATTACGCTTGAGGCCCTGGGTCTGAACCCCGCCCTGTGCAACTGGGTCCTGGACTTCCTGACAGGACGCCCCCGGGTGGTGAAGGTGGGAAACAACACCTCCACTTCGCTGATCATCAACACTGGGGCCCATTTTTTTACATTTACATTTTAGTCATTTAGCCGACTTACAGTAGTGAATGCATACATTTCAGAATTTTTTTTTTTTCTGTGCTGGCCCCCCGTGGGAAACGAACCCACAACCCTGGTGTTGCAAACACCATGCTCTACAGGGAATGGCCCCACATGGATGCGTGCTTAGCCCCTCCTGTACACTTACTGCACCCGATGTCACAGGAAGACCAAAAACATAATCTAGGACTACAACCACCCGAGCCACTGCATGTTCACCCTGCTATCATCCAGAAGGCGAAGTCAGTACAGGTGCATCAAAGCTGGGACTGAGAGACTGAACAACAGCTTTTATCACAAGGTCATCAGACTGTTAAATAGCCATCACTAGCACAGAGGCTGCTGCCCTATATACATAGACATGAAATCGTCACTGGCCACTTTAATAATGGAACACTAGTAACTTGAATAATGTTTACATATTTTGCATTACTCATCTCATAATGGATTCCATCCTATTCTACTGTATCTTCATCTATGCCGCTCTGACATTGCTAGCACAAATATTGATATATTCTTAATTCCATTCCTTTAGATTTATTTGTGTGTATTGTTAGATATCTAACAAGTAATAATACTGCACTGTTGGAGCTAGGAACACAAGCATTCCGCTACACCCACAAAAACATCTGCTAAAGACGTGTGGCAAAAAAAACTTGATTTGATTGGGAGAAACTCCCCAATCAAAGACTCCCTGCTGTAATCACTGCCAAAGATGCTTCAACAAAGTACTGAATAAAGGGTGTGAATACTTATGTAAATGTACTATTTCAGATTTTTATAAATTAACAAACATTTCTACAAACCTGTATTTGCTTTCTCAATATTGGGTATTGTGTGTAGATTGATGAGGGGGGGAAAAAACGATTTAATACGTTTTAAAATGAGGCTGTAACGTAACAAAATGTGGAAAAAGTCAAGGGGTCTGAATACTTCACGAAGGCACTGTTGACTCATCAGATGGTTCTCCAATCGAACATGTTCCTGCATATAAATACTTAGGCATTTGGATTGATATGGATTTGACATTTAAAAAACAAATTACTGGTGAAGAAGCTAAGATTTAAAGTTGGCTTTTTCTACACAAACATATTGTGCCCTTCTCTAAGCAGTAGTAAACAGATTATTCAATCAACCTTTTTATCTGTTCTTGATTATGGCGATATTATTTATCAAAGTGCAGCTGCCACTACTTTTAAACCATTGGATGCCATCTACCATAGTGCCCTTGTTACAAGTAACAGTTTTGATACTCACTACTGCATCCTGTATCAAAAGGTTGGCTGGACTTCGCTAAAGACCCGCAGATCACCACATTCCTCTTTTCTGTTTACAAGGCCCTACTTCATAAACTTCCGTCTTAGCCAACTTTGCTGTCGAGTAGATACACCAGAGTTGCCCAACCCGTTCACAGGATTGGTTAACTTGAGGTACTTAGGGTCTCCACTGAGCTAGGTAAAGCTGCATTTAGTTTTAATGCACTGTATTTTTGTAAACAAAATTCAAAGTACATTTCATCTTGATGTTCTGGTACCGTTCAGGCAATTTAAAGCATTGATTGGGGACTTATTTGTGGAGGAATGTAACAGTTTTCTAGTTCATTTGTGATGGTTTTGTTTGTACTTCCCATTACTGTTTTTGTATTGTAGTGTGTTTGTGTGTGTGAACTCAGCAAAAAAAGAAACGTCCCTTTTTCAGGACCCTGTCTTTGAAAGATAATTAGAAAAATTCCAAATAACTTCACATATCTTCATTGTAAAGGGTTTAAACACTGTTTCCCATGCTTGTTCAATGAACCATAAACAATTAATGAACATGCACCTGTGGAACGGTCGTTAAGACACTAACAGCTTACAGACGGTGGGCGATTAAGGTCACAGTTATGAAAACTTAGGACACTAAAGAGGCCTTTCTACTGACTCTGAAAAACACCAAAAGAAAGATGCCCAGGGTCCCTGCTCATCTGCGTGAACGTGCCTTAGGCATGCTGCAAGGAGGCATGAGGACTGCAGATGTGGCCAGGGCAATAAATTGCAATGTCCGTACTGTGAGACGCCTAAGACAGCGCTACAGGGAGACAGGATGGACAGCTGATTATCCTCGCAGTGGCGGATCACATGTAACAACACCTGCACAGGATCAGTACATCCGAACATCACACCTGCAAGACAGGTACAGGATGGCAACAACAACTGTCCGAGTTACACCAGGAACGCACAATCCCTCCATCAGTGCTCAGACTGTCCGCAATAGGCTGAGAGAGGCTGGACTGAGGGCTTGTAGGCCTGTTGGAAGGCAGGTCCTCACCAGACATCACCGGCAACAACGTTGCCTATGGGCACAAACCCACCGTCGCTGGACCAGACAGGACTGGCAAAAAGTGCTCTTCACTGACGAGTCGTGGTTTTGTCTCGCCAGGGGTGATGGTCGGATTCGCATTTATCGTCGAAGGAATGAGCGTTACACCGAGGCCTGTACTCTGGAGCGGGATCCATTTGGAGGTGGAGGGTCCGTCATGGTCTGGGGCGGTGTGTCACAGCATCATCGGACTGAGCTTGTTGTCATTGCAGGCAATCTCAATGCTGTGCATCTCAATCCCATTGAGCACGTCTGGGACCTGTTGGGTTGGAGGGTGAGGGCCATTTCCCCCAGAAATGTCCGTAAACTTGCAGGAGCCTTGGTGGAAGAGTGGGGTAACATCTCACAGCAAGAACTGGCAAATCTGGTGCAGTCCATGAGGAGGAGATGCACTGCAGTACTTAATGCAGCTGGTCGCCACACCAGATACTGACTGTTACTTTTGATTTTGACCCCACCTTTGTACAGGGACACATTATTCAATTTCTGTTAGTCACATGTCTGTGGAACTTGTTCAGTTTATATCTCAGTTGTTGAATCTTGTTATGTTCATACAAATATTTACACATGTTAGGTTTGCTGAAAATAAACAGTTGACAGTGAGAGGACGTTTCTTTTTTTGCTGAGTTTATATTTAGTGTATAATGTTATATTATACAGGGCACATTTGAAAAAGAGACCTCAATATGTCTTCCCTGTCAAAATAAACATAGCAATTTAAGCACACACCCCTGGGGGGCCCATATTAAGAGTCAGCATGGCGGAGGTTGTTGCCTACCCTCATCACCTGGAGTCTGACCGTCAGGAAGTCCAGGGTCCAATTGCAGAGGGAGAGGTTCAGCGTACTGTATGGTTGAGGATACTTTTCTAGTTTAAAATAGTGTTTCTGGTACCAGGCAGATTACACAAAATGACCTCCACCTCAGCAGGGTTTCCCATAGATCAGGGATTCCCAAACGGGGTCCTGGGGCCTCCCATGGATGCACGTTTTGGTTTTTGCCCTAGCACTACACAGGTGATTCAAATAATCACCTCATCATTAAGCTTTGATTATTTGAAAAAGCCATGTGCTAGTGTCAAACATCAAAACGTGCACCCCTGGGAGGCCCCAGGACCAAGTTTGGGAAACCCTACCACAGATAAAGAAGATACTGTAATGAATGATCCCTAGGTGTTTGAGCCCAGACTGTCTGAGATGGAGCTACAAGGAGGCGGAGCTGCAGAGCTGGACCCCCGACCATCAAGTGTTACACTTTTGTCTTGATAAGTCTGATCTGAGTGGAATGGGCAGCCAGGTCAGGCCTAAGGGATGAACAGCATCTTCTGAGACAGTGATTATGGTATTCAGTTGGTTACCTCATTCCACTTCCTCTATATTTGGCCTCACTTATTCGGTCTGACCTTCAATAGACCTGAATGCATTTGGGCCCGTCATTGTGTACCATTGCCTGATCCTAATAATAGGGCAGTGGCTGTGTTCCAATATCCACAGTCAACACGAGCATATCACATCAAAACAAGTCAATGTATTGGACATTACTAAGTGTTGTGCTTGTGTGGATATGGGAATGTAGCCAGTGATATGCTTGGCTTTGAAGTCTGAATTTTACTGTTACCCAGTAGAATACTACAATCAATGTGCATCAGTGTTGGGAAAGCTACTCAAAATAGTTTACCAAGCTACAGTACCAATTACTTCACACTGGAGGAAGTTAAGCAACACTAAAGCTACCCTTAAGAAAATATAAATCAAATCGTATGTCACATGCTTCGTAAAACAGCTGTAGACCAACAACGCAGAGAGCGAAAAAAAAAAAAGTTTGTTACTTTGAAAAAGTAAAAACTACTTTGTGAAAAATTATACGTAAATCTGAAATGTCAGACTACAAATTCCAAGAACCAATCACTTTGGGGTCATATGTTAATAGGCCAAATTATACCTTCTGTTAAAACAAAAATAAATGTTTCAAGTGAGAATTAGGCAGGTCTGAACCCGAAAAGGAAAGGAATGCCTACTTCACCCATATTTTATTTTTGCAGAAAAAAAGTGTGTAGTTCCAGTAGTTAGCTACACCGCTACATTGTAAAAAAAAGAAAAAAAAAGCAACTGTAGTTAAATTACTAGTGGAAATACATGTAGTTTACTACTCCCCAACACTGATGTGCATGTGAAGGGTGTGATTGTGTAATCACAGTCATAATCTGAACAAAGCCAGTGCAGAGTAGAGCAAACCACCAGCCTCCATTGTGAAAATTGCATCTGAGGAGAAGTACAATTCTCTAATCACCAGTAATCCTACTTCACAAGCAGACCTTGATCATTCGACAGAATAGACATTTCTCATGTAATCTAATTCCTCTCTTATACATTCTGATTACATTGTCAGGATCTATTTAATGACAAAGGCACGACTTGATTGATCATTCGAACCCAAAGTGAGTGATTGGATCACATTTAAGTCACGCTCAAACCATAACATTACATTAGGAGAGGAGAACACTTTAAATGATGACTGATGCAGTTCCTGTGTATAACAGTCGCCGTGAATGGTGGACAATTGAACAGAAACTGCTCTCATTTCCTTGTGGACATCTGCCTTGTTACGAGATAGAAACGATGTACAGTAGAAGCAGTATGCTACTACATCATGTGCTACCCCATCCACTATCTATGTGAGTACAGTGATATGTATGGGTACTCTGAAGTTGACCGACATCCCCTTAGACATGCATGTCTGCCGGCCTCCAGTCATCAAAGTAGCAGTGTTCATGCTACATAGACACACATATCGACTGATGTATTGATCCTTATCCATTCAGTTCATGAGTGCTATGTAAATGCAGGACAGGAAGCAGGGAGAGAGGGAGAGAGCGAGCAGGACTCTCTGCCCTTCTGAAATGTTAGCACTAACAAGACCTGACAGCAGACCGGGAGAGAGCGTGCGAAGTGGCCGGGTCAGGGGAGGGATGCTGCTTTAGTTTAGACTGCAATATCCATTATATTCTTTCTCCATCCATCAGTTAAATACAACAGCCTGCACCCAGCTCTTATAACACAGCCTATGACTAGGTTATCACAGTTAGGGGGTGATTCCTTGGCACAGGACACTGCTTATTCTCTCCCTAAGTGGATCAGTAGATATCACATCATCGCAATATGGCCTGGCTTCCGGCTGGGAGGAGATGGGCCAGATCTCACCACAACAACACGGCCTGCTGGTCAACCAGCTGTTGACAAATCCACTGCAGTGTAGCAGTGCCATGCCTACACGGAGAGCTGGCAGAGGCATGTTGGGCATAGCCTCATATGGACTAGATTGCTTTTATTTGTAGTGGCGTGTAATCTGGTGCTTTGCAGCATGCATGCTGAGTAGGTGCTGAATGACCATGGTTGTCCAAATGGGTTCTTCCGCTGTCCCCATAGAATAACCTTTTTTGGTTCCAGGTAGAACCCTTTTGGGTTCCGTGTAGAACCCTCTGTGGAAAGGGTTCTTCATGGAACCCGAAAGAGTTCTACCTGGAACCAAAAGTGTTCTACCAGGAACCAAAAATAGTTATTCGAAGGGTTCACCTATGGGAGCAGCCGAATAAACCCTTTGAGGTTCTAGATAGCACCTTTTTCTCTTATGAGTGTAGGCTGATGTAGGCTAATCCTTTTTTCATTCTTGTGATTGAAATGTCTCCATACCTAGTGGCTAGTTGAGATGATTGAGATGATATTGAGATGTGATGATCTCTAATCCTGAGGGAGTAAGCGGGTATCACCCTCAACATTCCACAGTCGAGGGGTGCAGACAGAGGGGTTTTGGTGTCATTTAAAATAACACAGATCCATTGAAAACCTTTTTGTTCTTTGAAGTTCAAACCATGACGATCCTGAACATCACTCACCACTGCATTAGGCCTAAATACTGTATATTGTACTCTTTTGCACTGGGCGAAAATGCTTTGGTCAGTTTTGTGGATTTGTGCCAGTAGTCATGTCTAGCTTGAGATGAAGAAGCATTTGCATATCTAAATTGGGTTAATCGTCGGGACATAGGAGTTGAAGCTGTAACATCCATGCAGAGGAGAGCTCCTTCCTGCACTCTGTGTCCTTGTATTACAAATTGCATTTCATTATCATAGACAGATAATATGTCAGTCTACCAGAGCTGAGAAATTACAAAAAAATGGAAAACTGTGGAGAATAGATGGACAGATTAAGCTTGAGAGAAAATAGTCTAAAATCCAAATCACATACAAGGAACAGACATTAAAACTATTTGTATATATACAGTTGAAGTCGAAGTTAGCATACACTTATGTTGGAGTCATTAAAACTCGTTTTTCAACCACTCCACAAATTTCTTGTTAACAAACTATAGTTTTGGCAAGTCGGTAAGGACATCTACTTTGTGCCTGACAAGTAATTTTGCCAACAATTGTTTACAGATTATTTCATTTATAATCCACTGTATCACAATTCCAGGGGGTCAGAAGTTTACGTACACTAAGTTGACGGTGCCTTAATCAGCTTGGAAAATTCTTGAAAATGATGTCATGGCTTTAGAAGCTTCTGATAGGCTAATTGGCATCATTTGAGTCAATTGGAGGTGTACCTGTGGATGCATTTCAAGGCCTACCTTCAAACTCAGTGCCTCTTTGCTTGACATCATGGGAAGAATCTAAAGAAATCAGTCAAGACCTACGAAAAAAAATTGTAGACCTCCACAAGTCTGGTTCATCCTTGGGAGCAATTTCCAAACGCCTGAAGGTACCACATTCATCTGTACAAACAATAGCACGCAAGTATAAACACCATGGGACCACGCAGCCGTCATACCGCTCAGGAAAGAGACGCGTTCGGTCTCTTCGAGATGAACGTACTTTTGTGCGAAAAGTGCAAGTCAATCTCAGAACCACAGCAAAGGACCTTGTGAAGATGCTGTAGGAAACAGGTCCAAAAGTATCTATTTCCACAGTAAAACAAGTCCTATATCGACATAACCTGAAAGGCCGCAAAGCAAGGAAGAAGCCACTGCTCCAAAACCGCCATAAAAAAGCCAGACTACGGTTTGCCACTGCACATGGGGACAAAGATCGTACTTTTTGGAGAAATATCCTCTGGTCTGATGAAACAAAAATAGAACTGTTTGGCCATAATGACCATCGGTTGGAGGAAAAAGGGGGAAGCTTGCAAGCCGAAGAACACCATCCCAACAGTGAAGCTCGGGGGTGGCAGCATCATGTTGTTGGGGTGCTTTGCTGCAGGAGGAACTGGTGCACTTCACAAAATAAATGGCATCATGAGGCAGGAAAATTATGTGGATATATTGAAGCAACATCTCAAGACATCAGTCAGGAAGTTAAAGCTTGGTCGCAAATTAATCTTCCAAATGGACAATGACCCTAAGCATACTTCCAAAGTTGGGGCAAAATGTCTTAAGGACAACAAAGTCAAGGTATTGGAGAGGCCATCAAAGCCCTGACCTCAATCCTATAGAAAATTTGTGGGCAGAACTGAAAAAGCGTGTGCAGGCAAGGAGGCCTACAAACCTGACTCAAAAACAAAACAAAAATAAGTTTGTAGATCAAACATTTAAAAAATCTAATGTCAAGGCCTTTAATCACTTATTGGACAATAATTGTAAAAAATAAAAGCATTTTATTGTATCTGACGAAGCCTTCAGAAAAATAGTGGTTGTTCCTTTACATGGTGTGATAGCTGATACTTTAGTCTATCAAAATATATATTTAAAATGTTAATATTAAGACAAATATTTGTGGGGAAAAAGTTGAGATTGTCCCATCTTTCAAGAATCCCTGACCTCTAAAACAGCAACATTTTCTCTCAGCCTCATGGCTAAACGTGCAAAATAGCTCAAGATTATCTATACAACTGCAACAAAAATACACACAAAAAAAGTGAATGTTCTATTTATTTTGGAGAAAGATTGTGCTTCGCCACTGAGCCAGCAGGTATGGCACATGTCAAACTCATTCCCCGGAGGGCCGAGTGTCTGCGGGGTTTCACTTCTCCCTTGTACTAGATGAATTAAGGTCACTAATTAGTAAAAACTCCACACTTGGTTGTCTAAGTCTTAATTGAAAGGGAAAATCTAAAACCCACAGACACTAGGCTCTCCATGGAATGAGTTTGACACCCCCGAGGTATGGTATGGGTAAATGCAATAACAATAGGATAGGCCTACTAATTGTAACAGGCATGAGCTCTTGAATGCAGTCTCATGGCCTGTTAGGTGTTCATTGTTGTTAATTAAGAGTGTGGCCTCAGGTATAAATGTTTGGCCATCAGTTAAAAATGCACTATGCAGAAATCGCACCTCCATTTCCTAGTTGCTAAAATTCTAATAGTTAGCCTAATTTCAGTTTGTGACAAAACAAATATAGTTTAGAAAATAATTGTACCATCTAAACCGCTGTGACATACCTTTAAAAAAAATGTTTTAACTCTCATCTGTTTGAAGCTGGTGTACAAAACCAAAAGTAAAAAAAACGCAAAAACTTCAGAATGGGAAACATAGAAATATAGTGCACATAGAACAGATCTACCACTTCTTAGACTTAATTTGAATGAAAACTCACATTTCTATGAATTTGGTCAGGTTGCCCAAAAAGTAGCATATTGCAGCTTTCAATCAGGGGATCCCCTTAGTTTGTGTCAGTTGGCATAAACTGGGAGAATGGGAGTGGGTTTTATCCATTTGTAAGAGTTGTGTTTTAATGGGAATGCCTCGTCAACCTATATCTGCTCTCCTTCTCCCTGGGCACGCCTATCAGTTAGTGTTACAAAACTATCTTTGCTTGATTGAAGTTCATTTATATTGTCAGATACCCTCTAAATGTAATCATTGTCTTGTTGGTGATGGTTTCTCTGTTGTTGTTGGGTCATAAGACTGGCATTTCCATGAAATGTCATTAAGTAAATACAAGCGTTTTTATCTGTTTGCGTTTCAGACATCAAGGGGCAACCTTTGCACCCACTACTGCATGGGTAGGCTCAGTGGCGATTTTATCATGGGTAGGCTCAGTGGCGATGTAAATCTTGGTGGGGCAAAAAAATATATATAAAGTGGGATGCATGCCAGCAAAGCCACAACACTAAACAATACATGAATTGCACTATAATGGTGACAAATGGTACCCACAAACTGTTAGGGCCTACATAAAGCTGTCCCAACATCTTACCACTGCAACACCTGGCTATCAGCAGAGCCTTGTCTGGAAGCGAAACCGTTAATTCAGCCTCAAAAAAAAAAAGACATAGCCGATATACCTGACTTGCTTAAACAAATGTGGTTTCTACTGAGAATTGAGATGTATAAACTATGGCATAAGGGAACGATGAGTGGATAAGAGGTAATCTGTAATTTCGATTAAGACATTAATGAGCGACGACGGACGTAGTCAATATAACTATTTGTTCTCCTTGTACACCAAGTCAGAACCGTAGGACAAATAAGGAGGGCATATAAGCAGACAATGAAAGCTCTTACAATATTCAATGATTACATTTCTCTAAAACAGGTTATAGGCTACATGTGCACCACCAAGTCAGAACAGTAGGCGAAATGAAGAGGGGTAAATAGACCAAATTATTAAGGTGAGGCACATGGGCTACTAACATCTTACTACACAACATACACTTAGTATTACTTCCTTAGCTACAGTATACATGTCTCCCTGGCATATTACACCATTTATGCAGCAGCATACAATACATTTTTGGATCACCTTGTTGTGCTGTGCTCACAGGAAGGTGGCGCGGCGGTCATTTGTGGGCAAATTTTGTCATCAGTCTGGCATTCTCTGGATTTATGGTGCATTCAAAACAACTGGGAACTCGGGGAAAAAAACAAGGTTGACGTCATTGATATTCAGGTCGTAGCTCTAGAAAGAGGGACAGATTTACAATTCCGAGTTGGATGACCTTCCAAACCGTATTTTCCCAGTCGGAGCTCCTTTATTCCCGACTTCCCAGTTGTCTTGAACTCACTGAAGTTAAGTTTTCGCATTTCCGAGTTAAGTTGTTTTGAGTGCGGCACAAATCATGCTTCATTGACAGCATGGCCAATGTTGAATGTTTATTATTTTAAACTTGGAAAAGAGCCCCTTACTCCCAGATTTCAGACCACACCGCCACTTCACTAAATAGCAAGCTAGTGATTGCAATGCTGGCAGTTAGCCACTGTCACTGATTCCTTTCAAACCACTCATTGTTGAATTTGAGATTTCCAACTTGTTGTGTAATGTTTATGTCCAATGGCCGATGAGCACCGATACATTTTATCTGTAATTTCACTTCATATAAAAAGGATTTGCCAGTAGATTGTCGACTTGATTCATGATGATGACTGCTAGCTAAGATTGAAAGTATGATGTTGACATGATCAGTCCAATCAAAGCGACTGTACATGTAACATGATTTGACATAATTTTATCTGGCCAATGACCTTGAGCCTTCTTGGATGGGCACTTCTAATGCAACTCTATGGCAGCACCCATGGGGCTAGAATTTTAGAGCTCTACCATTAGACTTGGCGGTGATGTAGTGTCCTCACGGGTGGCATAACACTGGGTAGGCAACTAGATTAAGCTGCTGGACGATTTTTGTCTGAATGGATGGTCGGGTCAGAACATAATTATAATAATTTGTACACTACAAATTGACCATAACAAAGCCCCAAAATAGATTGTATTTGAAAATAACAATAATGTAATACCTTGATTACATTGCGACACGATCATGTCTCTTGGGAAAATATTGCCTAATTTAAAACAAATGTGTACCTGGATTCCTGGTGATTTGACAAAAAAAACGTAAATCCTAAATAAATAAAAAAAAATCACTTGCGGGCAAGTTTTGTCATAAGGGCTGCCTGTTGCCAACCCCTGCACTAGCGTGGCAGGCAACGCTGACAGACGCAATTCTAGCCTATTCCCATGGAACTAACTGGGGCACAATCAAATGAGGCTGATGTTTACGCTTCCTCTGGTGCAGGTAGTGCAATGTGCATGCTATAACCTGCTGCGACTTAATAAAGATGGACGCATACTTACTCTGCATAACCAGTGGCCCACGGAAGCCTCTTCGTCTCTTTCAGAATGAGTATCGGCCGAGCAATATGATCCGCCGAGCACTCGATTTCATCCGGTGACAGTCCCAGAAACTCCGGTCTTGTGTACGGGTATTTCAGCGGTAAATCGGAGCCACCGAGAGATTCACTGTTCGAACTGCCAGCCACCATACCGCCCATAAAATTGGCCACAGCTGATTTCACCCGGGTGAGCATGTTCTTGCTGCAGCGTGTGTCCAGGCAATGCTAATGCCGGGGTCCCCTCTCTCAGAATGTCGCCTTGGCTCGGCGGCGCGTTTTGCGGACCGCAACGGTTCAGGTATGCACCTCTCTCTATCAAATCATTCTGTACCGAATGAACGCGGAAATAAACTCATGGTGAGCACAGTCATGTGACAAACCGTTTGCTTGTTGGATTAGGTCGCGTACCTATCGCGCTATGACGGTGAGCAGCTGTTATTGGCAAAGCGCCAGTAGGTGAAAAATGTAGGCTAATTATCCTGGAATGCCGTGGCAGGTAGGCAACAGTAGACTGTTACAACAAGAACCGACGGCAAGGTACAGTGAAAGGCACTTCAAACCAAGTGTTTGCTTGCCCTGAAATGCTCCATGCTCAGACCCTCAAAATATGGTGAGTGCAGTCAGCTGACAGATAGCCTATATCCTCTTTGGAGTAGCCTACATCCTCTTTGGAGTAGCCTAGTTGGTCTCCTTTTCTGCACGACAAAGCATTTTCTGCTCATTCTATTTAAGACTCTCCCACATCACATGCTCTTTTCAGTCATGTCAAAATTGTCCTTGTCCCATTTTCATTTTGTGTAATGGGAATAGAACTTCCACTAGCCTATGTGTCTTTAATTAGGCTATTATGGAATAACCAGGTAAATGCCGATGTTATAGTAACCATACCTATCGAGTTATGATGTTCTATGATCAATACTTTTTTTTTTGCTGTGACTAGGTGATGGGAGGATTTGACTATATTAGCTCATGTATTATGGTAGTATTTTCCAGATCTAGGTTCTCATTATGGAAGGAGCCTCTCCAATGAGAATTAAGGAACTCCTGAGACACTGCAGATGCCAAACTGGCAGCATAGATCAATCTTTAATTCATGGGTTTGTCTTTTAAGAGGTTCATTGACCTAATTACAAACAGCCAATCAGAGAAAATATATCAGACTATCTAGAGGTATATATTTCTATGCAGACAATCAAAGTGATGCTGGCGGTGATTATGTTCTATATAAAGCAAGTGTTAGTCCCTATACAGCGCCTTCAGAAAGTATTCATATCCCTTGACTTTTTCCATATTTTGTTGTGTTACAGCCTGGGTTTAAAATGGATTCAATTGGAGGAAGAAAAAAATTCACTGGCCAACACACAATACCCCATAATGTCAACGTGGAATTATGTTTTAAAAAATGTATTCAAATTAATTAAAAGTGAAATGTCTTCAGTCAAGTATTCAACCCCTTTGATATGACAAGCTTAAATAAGTTCAGTAGTAAAAAAAAGTCAGATAACAAGTTGCATGGACTGTGTGCAAAAAGTGCTTAACATGATTTTTGAATAACTACCTCATCTCTGTACCCCACACATTCAATTATCTGTAAGGTTCCTCAGTCGAGCAGTAAATATCAAACACAGATTCCATCACAGAGACCAGGGAGATTTTCCAATGCCTTGCAAAAAAAAACCGGTATATTTTAGCATGGTGAAGTTATTCATTGAACATTGGATGGTGTATCAATACACCCAATCACTACAAAGATACAGGCGATTTTCGTAAATCAGTTGCAAGAGAGGAAGGAAACCGCTCAGGGGTTTTACCATGAGGCCAATGGTGACTTTAAAACAGTTCGTTTAAAGCTGCAATATGTAACTTTTTGGGGCAACCCAACAAAATTCACAGAAATGTGCGTTATAGATCTATCATTCTCATTGAAAGCAAGTCGGAAACAGTAGATCTCTACTATGTGCTACAGTATTTCTATGCTTTACGTTTTTAAGTTATGTTTTTGTGTCTTTTGCTTAATTTTTTTACACCAGCTTTAAACAGCTGAAAATACAATATTTTATTATAAACATGCATCCTGTTTGCAACAAGGCACTAAAGTAAAACTGCAAAAAATATGGCAAAAAATTAACTTTGTCCTGAATACAAAGCATTATGTTTGGGGCAAACACAACACATCACTGAGTTCCACTCTTCATATTTTCAAGCATGGTGGTGGCTGCGTCATGTTATGGGTATGCTTGTCATTGGCAAGGACTGGGGAGTTTTTCAGAATAAAGAAACGGAATGGAGCTAAGCACAGGCAAAATCCTAGAGGAAAACCTGGTTAAGTCTGCTTTCCACCAGACGCTAGGAGATGAATTCACCTTTCAGCAGGGCAATAACCTAAAACACAAGGCCAAATCTACACTGGAGTTGCTTACTAAGAAGTCAGTGAATGTTCCTGAGTGGCCAAGTTGACTTAAATCTACTTGAAAATACAGTACTGTATATGGCAAGACCTGAAAATGGTTGTCTAGCAACGATCAAGAACCAATTTGACAGAGCTTGAAGAATTTTGAAAAGTATAATGGGCAAATGTTGCGGAATGGTGTGGAAAGCTCTTAGAGACTTAGACGAAAGAGAGATTATATCATTCTGTATTTCATTTTCAATAAATTTGCACAGAAAAAACATGTTTTCACTTTGTCATGGGGTATTGTGTGTAGATGGGAAAGCAAGAAAATCTACCTAATCCATTTTGAATTCAGGCTATAACACAACAAAATGTGGAATAAGTCAAGGGGTATGAATACTTTCTGAAGGTACTATATATCCTAGTTTCAAAATGAAGTCTGGATGATTTCCTTTCATGCTGCTGCCAGAGACTTTATGAGGCTGCAGTATTACTGTATGAGAAAATGTAAGGAAATGACGACGCAACACCAGATTGCAGAAGGTGATGTGGTATTGATGATGAAAATGATTGCCAATCAATTATTACGGACTTCTGTTGTCTGCAAGATGAGCTCAAATCAATCAGGCTCTTGTTTCCTCTGACAGAAAAGTATTGAAATCCAGAATCAACCCAGTCAACTCACTTATATTGCTGGTTGAATTTAAAGGCTAAGCATCTTCAGGATTGTTGTTTTATATAATGTTATTTCTGCTCAGGGCTGTGAGGTAGAATAGGGTGTATTCAAGCACACTACGGTCAGAACAAACATGCTAGGGTCTTGGGCATGCACCCATGACTTGGTCAGTGATAGCTGAGATTGATTTGAATTTAAAAAACATTTTATTTCACCTTTATTTAACCAGATAGGCTAGTTGAAAACAAGTTCTCATTTACAACTGGGACCTGGCAAAGATAAAGCGAAGCAGTGCGACACAAACAACAACACAGAGTTACACATGGAATAAACAAACATACAGTCAATAACACAAAAGGGAAACAAAGAGAAAAGAAAGTCTATATACAGTGTGGGAAAAGGAGGTGCAAAGGAGCAAAAAAAAAATAACAGTATGGGGATGAGGTAGTTGGATGGGCTATTTACAAATGGGTATGTACAGATGCAGTGATCTGTGAGCTGCTCTGACAGCTGGTGCTTAAAACTAGTGAGGGAGATATGAGTCTCCAGCTTCATTTATTATTTTTATTTTTTTGCAATACGTTCCAGTCATTGGCAGCAGAGAACTGGAAGGAAAGGCAGCCAAAGGGGGAATTGGCTTTGGGGGTGACCAGTGAAATAAACCTGCTGGAGCGTGTGCTGCTATGGTGACCAGTGAGCTGAGATAAGGCAGGGCTTTACCTAGCAAAGACTTATAGATGACCTGAAGCCAGTGGGTTTGTCGACGAATATGAAGCGAGGACCAGCCAACGAGAGCATACAGGTCGCAGTGGTGGGTAGTGTATGGGGCTTTGGTGACAAAACGGATGGCACTGTGATAGACTGCATCCAATTTGCTGAGTAGAGTGTTGGAGGCTATTTTGTAAATGACATCGCCGAAGTCAAGGATCGGTAGGATAGTCAGTTTTACGAGGGTATGTTTGGCAGCATGAGTGAAGGATGCTTTGTTGAGAAACAGGAAGCCGATTCTAGATTTAATTTTGGATTGGAGACGCTTAATGTGAGTCTGGAAGGAGAGTTTACAGTCTAGCCAGACACCTAGGTATTTGTAGATGTCCACATATTCTAAGTCAGAACCGTTCAGAGTAGTGATGCTGGACGGGCGGGCAGGTGCAGGCAGCGATCGGTTGAAGAGAATGCATTTAGTTTTACTTGCATTTAAGAGCAGTTGGAGGGCACGGAAGGAGAGTTGAATGGCGTTGAAGCTCGTCTGGAGGTAAGTTAACACAGTGTCCAAAGAAGGGCCAGAAGTATACAGAATGGTGTTGTCTGCGTAGAGGTGGATCAGAGAATCACTAGCAGCAAGAGCAACATCATTGATGTAGACAGAGAAAAGAGTCGGCCCGAGAATTGAACCCTGTGGCACCCCCATAGAGACTGCCAGAGGTCCGGATAACAGGCCCTCTGATTTGACACACTGAACTCTGTCTGACAAGTAGTTGGTGAACCAGGCGAGGCAGTCATTTGAGAAACCAAGGCTGTTGAGTCTGCCGATAAGAATGTGGTGATTGACAGAGTCGAAAGCCTTGGCTAGGTCGATGAATACAGCTGCACAGTATTATCTCTTATCAATGGAGGTTATGATATCGTTTAGGACCTTGAGCGTGGCTGAGGTGCACCCATGACGGTGGGATTGGAAATGGTTGGCGATCTGTTTTGTTAACTTGGCTTTCAAAGACCTTGGAAAGGCAGGGTAGGGTAGATATAGGTCTGTAGCAGTTTGGGTCTAGAGTGTCTCCCCTTTGAAGAGTGGGATGTCCGCGGCAGCTTTCCAATCTTTGGGGATCTCAGACGATACGAAAGAGAGGTTGAACAGGCTAGTAATAGGGGTTGCAACAATTATGGCTCATAATTGTAGAAAGAGGGTCCAGATTGTCTAGCCCTGCTGATTTGTAGGGGTCCAGATTTTGCAGCTCTTTCAGAACATCAGCTATCTGGATTTGGGTGAAGAAGAAATGGGGGAGGCTTGGGCAAGTTGCTGTGGGGGGTACAGGGCTGCTGACCAGGGTGGGGGTGGCCAGGTGGAAAGCATGGCCAGCCGTAGAAAAATGCTTATTGAAATATTCAATTATCGTGGATTTATTGGTGGTGACAAGTGTTTCCTAGCGTCAGTGCAGTGGGCAGCTGGGAGGAGGTGCTCTTATTCTCCATGGACTTTAGAGTGTCCCAGAACTTTTTGGAGTTTGTGCTGCAGGATGCAAATTTCTGTTTGAAAAAGCTAGCCTTTGCTTTCCTAACTGCCTGTGTATATTGGTTCCTAACTTCCCTGAAAAGTTGTATATCACGGGGGCTATTCGACGCTAATGCAGTGCACCACAGGATGTTTTTGTGCTGGTTAAGGGCAGTCAGGTCTGGAGTGAACCACGGGCTATATCTGTTCCTAGTCCTACATTTTTTAAATGGGGCATGCTTATTTAAGATTGTGAGGAAAGCACACGTGAAATTAACGTCAATGTCTGCAGTCACCAAGAGAACTGGCATGTAGTGGAACAAACGAGAGAAGAATGCCCGAAACAGTCTTTGTGTGATGGAGAGGAGATCTCAATTGCCAATGATAAGTAATAGTGTTTAACATCTGGTGTTTGAGGTTTGTTACAGAAGTTAGATTTGCTCAAGGGGTTTACAATTGACTTCTTGGCATTATGGGTGTGTGCTATCCCCAAGGGAAAATAATACCTTTGCGACCTCCCTGTTCTACCAACCTGCATGAACATAAGGCTATACCCTAGACATGTGTTGGTTTCAACAATAGAGGCATTTTTAAGTATTTTTCCATTGTCAGCCAAGAGTGTCTGAAAATGTTCCTACTTTTTGACATTATAGTCATTTAGCAGACACTCTTATCCACACCAGTGAACAGTGACCTGACTGACAAACAGCTGGATGATTGGTCAGGCAGCTTGTGTTGTTGTATTGTGAGTCGTGTCTTGTTGGCTGTGATCCCATCTCCACACTAGAGCTTTATTTATTTATTCTGGTCCAGCAGAAGGAGCTCTGGCTGTGATTTTATCAGCTCATCAATGTTTTTTCCTTCAATTTTAACGCTTTTAACAGCTTTTCTTGCGTCACAAGAATGTTATTTTTCCATTAATTTAGGGTCAAATCCTTACTTAACCTCTGTGTGTTAAACTAACATTGGATTAACGTCAATGCCTAATGCACGTGAAAATCAATTATGTTGAATACTGTATTCACACTACAAAAACATCTCATCAGATTTGTGATCTTTCTCTCTATCCCTCTCCCTCTCTGTGTTTTGTTTGAGTTGGAGGTCTGTCTTCAGAGAGGGATAGACCATCTCTGTTTTGTCATGAGTGGATTATGCCTGTGATGAGACATTGAGGGATGAAGCCACTGGTGTGTGTGTGTGTGTGTGTGTGTGTGTGTGTGTGTGTGTGTGAGGAGGTGGGGGCGCTAGATATCAGCCCACTAGGCCTAAAGATGGGCGGGACACAGATGGACGGACAGACAGACTGTCATCCACTCATTCAAGATCCTTAACTACACCATCAGATTATCCATGGGATTTTATGTGTGTGTGTGTGTGTGTATCATGAGTCATGGTAATGACTCGACAAAGCTCAGAGCTTTGCACAGTGCTTTGTTCGGCTGATTAGAGGATCTGACCAGCTTTGCATTAAGAGTCCCGTGTGGCTCAGTTGGTAGAGCATGGTGTTTGCAACGCCAGCGTTGTGGGTTCGATTCCCACGGGGGACCAGTGCGGGGGGAAAACATTTATGAAATGTATGCATTCACTACTGTAAGTTGCTCTGGATAAGAGCGTCTGCTAAATGACTAAAATGTAATCATCAAATCAAATGTATTTATAAAGCCCTTCTTACATCAGCTGATATCACAAAGTGCTGTACAGAAACCCAGCCTAAAACCCCAAACAGCAAGCAATGCAGGTGTAGAAGCACGGTGGCTAGGAAAAACTCCCTAGAAAGGCCAAAACCTAGGAAGAAACCTAGAGAGGAACCAGGCTATGAGGGGTGGCCAGTCCTCTTCTGGCTGTGCCGGGTGGAGATTATAACAGCACATGGCCTAGATGTTCAAATGTTCATAAATGACCAGCATTGTCAAATAATAATAATCATAGTTGTCGTCGAGGGTGCAACAAGTCAGTAACACAAGAGTGTCAGTTGGCTTTTTCATAGCCGATCTTTGAGAGTATCTCTACCGCTCCTGCTGTCTCTAGACAGTTGAAAACAGCAGGTCTGGGACAGGTAGCACGTCCGGTGAATAGGTCAGGGTTCCAGCAGGTCTGGGACAACAGGTCTGGGACAGGTAGCACGTCCGGTGAACAGGTCAGGGTTCCATAGCTGCAGGCAGAACAGTTGGAACTGGAGCAGCAGCACGGCCAGGTGAACTGGGGACAGCAAGGAGTCATCAAGCCAGGTAGTCCTGAGGCATGGTCCTAGGGCTCAGGTCCTCCGAGAGAGAGAGAGAAAGAAAGAAAGAGAAAGAGAGAATTAGAGAGAGCATATTTAAATTCACACAGGACACCGGAAAAGACAAGAGAAATACTCCAGATGTGACAGACTGACCCTAGCCCCCCGACACATAAACTACTGCAGCATAAATACTGGAGGCTGAGACAAAATGTCACCATGTCATTGGATTTCGGTTAAAACAGTAATGTAAATGTAAGAGAAGGTGGGAATGAATCAGCATACCAGGGTCACATTGAGACAATGCATCCAGGTTTCCCTCCTCCGGTCCTCTGGTACAGCCAACATACACATTTTTATTGTGGCCCTGGACAAAAAAACTGATTCAACAAGGGCTTGATGATTAGTTGACAAGTAGAATCAGGTTTGCTTGTCTGGGGCCACAACAGAAATATGTTCTATTGGGGGTACCACTGGGAAAAAACTGAATCAACGTTGTTTCCACGTCATTTTAACCCCAAAAATATAAGTGATGACATTGAATCAATGTGGAAAACTCATTGGATTTGCAAAAAGTCATCTATGTAAGGTCATTTCATGTTTTAACCGAAATCCAATGACATGGTGACATTTTTTGTTATATTCACATTGAATTCACAAAAGTTGACAACTCAACCAAATGTAAATCAAAACTAGACGTTGAACTGACATCTGTGCCCAGTGGGTAATATCAGTGATGGAGACTTCTGTCTTGGATTTAACCTGGAACAGCTCAAATGCACTCTTCCTGACTGTCCGGTGTTGTTCTAACAGCAGCCACTCTGGAAAAATCTTACTGCTGCCCGTGGGCCACAACCCTGTAACAGAAAAGTAATAGCAGTTTTAGTGTATAATGCATACTTATGTATTACAATGGTGTGTGTGTGTGTGTGTGTGTTAGTTAAATACTAGTATATTCCTTGTATGACCACCAGGTGTCACCAAGCTCATTCAGAATCTTCCAAGGAAATTCGGCTGACTGTTCATCTGGCTTCATTCACACCAGAGATCCCAGTAGTTATCAGCAGTGGATTGAGTAAGTGTGTTGGATTAGATAAAAGCACGGAGGGACTTCACAAACAACCCCTTTGAGACTTTTTTGTTGTTGTTGTTGCTTTTTACAGTCCTTGATCTTTTGTCTTAGCTGATAGGGCCCTTGGCTTAGAATAACGTGACTGAATGAGTGTGTCTAGTAAGTGTGTTTCTCATCACACCCAATGTGATTCTGTGTGGCTACAGGGAGCATTCCATTAATTCTGTTCCAGATATTACTATGAGCAGGTCCTCCACAGTTAAGGTGCCACCAGCTGCCTGTGGACAGTACCACAGGAGGTTGGTGGCACCTTAATTGGGGAGGACGGGCTCGTAGTAATGACTGGAGTGGAATCGGTGGAATGGTATCAAATACATCACACACATTGTTTCTATGTGTTTAATGCCATTGCATTCGCTCTGTTCCAGCCATTATTATGTGCGGTCCTCCCCTCAGCAGCCTCCTGTGGACAGTACATATTCTAAGTTAACTAGGCAGGTGAAGGTGGACTGAGTCAGTTACAGTGAGTAGCTCCCTGATGGATTGCATTGTTTCCAATGACAGTCGTGTTGCTTTGAAGAGTCGACCCGTTTCACCTTGACTGGGTAGGTAAAGTCAATTTATTGAAGTCATTACACAGTAGGTGTGAACAGGCCTACTGTAAATCAATATTTTAATGATGGGTTTGAATAATCTCACATAATTATGTTTGATTATTTATGCCTGTTCATTTTGATTATGCCCAGGTATACCTGTGCCTTGTTTATGGTAGAAATGTGAAGACATATTCCTGTCCCTACTGTATAACTGAGTGTAGAACACAATGCCAGGGTGAGCCACTGACTGTACTGCAGACATGTCTAACACAACAATGTTCCCCAAGAGAATTTGAAGGTTAGATCAATTCCATTAAGCACATCTTGCTTCTCTCTGTGGATGGCATTGAGCAGCAGTCAATCTTATATAAGCTTCATAACAATCAATGTTTTGTTTTATTCTCAGATTCTGAGATCCTGTAAGGTAAAATGCAGGCATGCTCACAATACTGTATGCCACAACAATATGGAAATAGATAATTTATTCATTAATCAATAGTTATGTTCCCACAGGGGTTGTTCTATAGATCATTTGGCCTAATGAAGTACACACTGTACATTTCACCACATATGGGCTTTCAGGTTCTGTTCCAGTGAACTGTTATGACACACGATATCATAAACTATGAGAACTAACTCAGACTAACATCAGAACAACACCTTGTCGTTCATTCAGGTCCAATTAATATTAACAGATTATACCATAATGTTATATAAACAACTGGAAGGCTTGTCTGTCTCAGGATGCATCCCAAATTGTACCCTATTCCCTATAGAGCCTGGTTAAAGGTAGCACACCCTCAATCTGTTCATTAATCATTAGCGAGGACATGACAATTTGGTGAGGGTTTCCAGGTAACCACAGAGCTGTGGAAGAATAGTTTATGCGTGTTACTCTTGTTCCCTTCTCTGTTGCTGCTGAATGCATGTGAAGACCTTCCACATTGTTGTGTTATTTATCAATGGTGTTGCTTTGAGAGGCTTGAGCTACTGTTTCTGTTTTAAGTCTTTAGGTACTTACTTTGTTTCCAAACTTCTGTTCCTGCCCGGTTAGGCCGGCTGTGTGGGCGGAAGGTGTGCCTGGTAGCCTCCATCTCACTTTCCTGGCTCTGCCTTTGATTCCTGGCTGCGCGCCTGGCCTCTGAGCTCACTATGAAAGACTATTGCCTGTCTGTCGGCCAGTCGGCCAGTCGCGGTGGCATCCACAGGCCCTTCACACTGTGTTCCCTGACAAATAAAAGCACCGCTTTTATTAATATACCTCTGATATGACATTTTACCCTTCCTGGAATTCCTCTGTGAAATTCACCCCTTTGCCATTTCACCCCCTTGCCACCCCCTTGCCATTCAACATGGTGGTGAGTGTAGGCAACAACACATCCGCCACGCTGACCCTCACCACAGGGCCCCTCAGGGGTGTATGCTTAGTCTCCTCCTGTACACCCTGTACACCTGTCGTATATAGCCAAATTATCCTTACTCGTTGTCTATTTATTATTACTTTTATTATTATGTGTTTTACTTTTCTATTATTTCTCTTTTCTTTCTTTCTGCATTGTTGGGAAGGGCCCGTAAGTAAGCATTTCACTGTTAGTCTCCACCTGTTGTTTACAAAGCATGTGACAAATAAAAATGTGGTTTCCTTACCAATCCATGCTTATTTAAAAAAATGTTTTACATTAAAAAAAAAGTATGTTTCAAAATGCTAACGTTTTAGCATTTGTGGCACAAGTCCCGGTACCGATATTGGCATTTTTCGTGCATCATATCCAAATCATCCGAAAGTTTCTAAAATGTATGCCTGAAAAACGCTAAAATCGGTACCATGACTTTTAGGCATTTGTGGTACAAATCCCATTTTAAGTTATGGTACGGATATAATTTTTCACACATCATGTTCAAATCATCTGTGGCTTTCTTTGAGCTTTCAGATGATCTGGACATGATGCGCAAAACAATGCTCATATCAGTACCAGGACTTGGATGGGATTTTTGCCACAAATGCTAAAACGTTACCATTTGGAAACGGTGCCATGTAAACTAAACCAAAATCACAGATTGCTGTCAAACCTTGTCCATAGTCAGGTTCCCATAGCCTGTGAACAATGTCATTTTGTAATTTGGGTGAACTATCCCTTTAAGAAATGGCAAATGTTTAGTTTCACAACACGGGCATGTTGTGTAGAATCTCTGTATAAATTCTGCTCATCTCATGTAACACCCACTTGTGTCCCAGGAAACAACAGCCTAACAGCAGCTGTGTTACTTTGGAAGTTCTGTGTTCCAAGAGGTCATTCCTACAAAGAATTCTGACCCACAGTTCTAGGAACAGATGACGTATGGGTATAGAGTAAGCTGACTTAAGAGCATGGTGACAGTTTAGATTAGCCGTCATAATGAAAGTACACTTCAGCCATGCACTGCCCCATATGTGCACTGCAGTTGGTAGAGTGAGAGAATAGCCAACCAGTGGTAAATCAAATCAGTACTACGCTCTGACATTTTTACTGTATTCATCCTTGTGAATTGGCAACAATGTGGGGTATTTAAAATGCTATTGATAAATAGATTACAATGTTATAGTTCACCTGACCTGTGAACAATAGCACAGGAAGGGAAGACTGTTGTTGTAGTGTGGAAGCGGACATGTTGCAGGAGAGCTTGGTCTCTGGGAGGTCCTCTTCATGAAGCTGTGGAGGCATCCCAAATGGCACCCTATTCCATTTAAATTGCACAACCTTTGTCCAGTAGCGCACTATAGGGTGTCATTTGGGATGCAACCCATGGGTGGGTGAGACACTTCCTTTACCATTGAAGGGCTTGTTAAAAACACACTCTGGTCCTCTTAACTTTACTACCTAATTCCCAGATTGAAGAGTGTCAGAGACTCATCTCTCCATTTAGCTCCTGTTATAACTCATGTTATCTTGTACAGTATGTCATAAAATGTAACATTGAACTAAGATTTTCGCCCCAAAAATCAACTTCATTTTTTGTATTGTAAATCTTGAATAAATAGTAAGGTGATCTGCTGTACCCCTGACCATTACGTTCAGAAGAGAGAGAGAGAATTCCTCCTGCAGCTTTTCTGAACCTAATGGTCTATGTGTGTGTGGGTGTATATATATATATATATATATATATATACACAGTGGCTTGCGAAAGTATTCACCCCCCCTGGCATTTTTCCTATTTTGTTGCCAAACAACCTGGAATTAAAATAGATTTTGGGGGGGGTTTGTATCATTTGATTTACACAACATGCCTATTCACCCCCCCCCCCCCCCCCCGTCAATACATTGTAGAGCCACCTTTTGCAGCAATTACAGCTGCAAGTCTCTTGGGGTATGTCTCTATACGCTTGGCACATCTAGCCACTGGGATTTATGCCCATTCTTCAAGGCAAAACTGCTCCAGCTCCTTCAAGTTGGATCAGTTCCGCTGGTGTACAGCAATCTTTAAGTCACCCCAGATTCTCAATTGTATTGAGGTCTGGGCTTTGACTAGGCCATTCCAAGGCATTAAAATGTTTCCTCTTAAACCACTCAAGTGTTGCTTTAGCAGGGCCATTGTCTGCTGGACGGTGAACCTCCGTCCCAGTCTCAAATCTCTTGAAGACAAAACAGTGTCCCCTCAAGAATTTCCTTGTATTTAGCACCATCCATCATTCCTTCAATTCTGACCAGTTTCCCAACCCTGTCGATGAAAAACATCCCCACAGCATGATGCTGCCACCACCACGCTTCACTGTGGGGATGGTGTTCTCGGGGTGATGAGGTGTTGGGTTTGCACCAGACATATCATTTTCCTTGATGGCCAAAAAGCTCAATTTCAGTCTCATCTGACCAGAGTACCTTCATCCATATGTTTGGGGAGTCTCCCACATGCCTTTTGGCGAACACCAAACGTGTTTGCTTATTTCTTTCTGGCCACTCTTCCTTAAAGCCCAGCTCTGTGGAGTGTACGGCTTAATGTGGCCCTATGGACAGTTACTCCAATCTCCGCCGTGGAGCTTTGCAGCTCCTTCAGTGTTATCTTTGGTCTCTTTGTTGCCTCTCTGATTAATGCCCTCCTTGCCCGGTCCGTGAGTTTTGGTGGGTGGCCCTCTCTCGGCAGGTTTGTTGTGGTGCCATATTCTTTCCATTTTGAAATAATGGATTTATTAATGCTCCGTGCGATGTTCAAAGTTTCTGATATTTTTTTTAAACCCAACCCTGATCTGTACTTCTCCACAACTTTGTCCCTGACCTGTTTGGAGAGCTCCTTGGTCTTCATAGTGCCGCTTGCTTGGTGGTGCCCCTTGCTTAGCAGTGTTGCAGACTCTGGGGCCTTTCAAAACAGCTGTGTGTGTGTGTGTGTGTGTGTGTGTGTGTGTGTATGTGTGTATATATATATATATATATATATATATATATATATATATATATGTGTATATGTATATATATATATGTGTATATGTATGTAAATATGTTCTTTTTTTCATTTCACTTCACCAATTTGGACTATTTTGTGTATGCCCATTACATGAAATCAATTTAAATTACAGGTTGTAATGCAACAAAATAGGAAAAACGCCAAGGAGGGTGAATACTTTTGCAAGGCACTGTATATACACACACACATTTATGTATATACAGTACCAGTCAAAAGTTTGGACAGACCTACTCATTCCAGGCCATCAGACTGTCAAATAGCCATCACTAGCCGGCTACCACCCGGTTACTCAACCCTGCACCTTCGAGGCTGCTGCCCTATATACATAGACATGGAATCACTGGCCACTTTAATAATGTTTACATACTGCTTTACTCATCTCATATGTATATACTGTATTCTATGCTAAAGTATCTTTGTCAATGCCACTCTGACATTGCTCGTTCTAATATTTAGATATTCTTAATACCATTATTTTGCTTTTAGATTTGTATATTGTTGTGAATTGTTAGATACTACTGCACTGTTGGAGCTAGGAACACAAGCATTTAGCGACACCCGCAATAACATCTGCTAAGTATGTGTATGTGACCAATACAATGTGATTTGATATACAGTACCAGTCAAAAGTTTGGACACACCCATTAATTCGAGGGTTTTTCTTTATTTTTGCTGTTTTCTATATTGTAGAATAATAGTTAAGACATCAAAAATATGAAATAACACATATGGAATCATGCAGTAACCAGTGCTAAACAAATCAAAATATTTTTCAGATTTGAGATTCTTCAAAGTAGCCACCCTTAGCCTTGATGACAGCTTTGCACACTCTTGGCATTCTCTCAACCAGCTTCATGAGGTAGTCACCTGGAATGCATTTCAATTAACAAGTGTGCCTTGTTAAAAGTTAATTTGTGGAATTTCTTTCCTTAATGCGTTTGAGCCTATCAGTTCTGTTGTGACAAGGTAGGGGTGGTAAACAGAAGATAGCCCTATTTGGTAAAAGACCAAGTCCATATTATGGCAAGAACAGCTCAAATAAGCAAAGAGAAATGACAGTCCATCATTACTTTAAGACATGAAGATCAGTCAATCAGGAAAATGTCAAGAATTTTGAAAGTTTCTTCAAGCGCAGGCGCAAAAACTATCAAGTGCTATGATGAAACTGGCTCTCATGAGGACCGCCGCCGGAAATGAAGACCCAGAATTACTTCTACTGCAGAGGATAAGTTAATTAGAGTTAATTGCACCTCAGATTGCAGCCCAAATAAATGCTTCACAGAGTTCAAGTAACAGATACATCTCAACATCAACTGTTCAGGGGAGACTGCGTGAATCAGGCCTTAATGGTCGAATTGCTGCAATGAAACCACTACCAAAGGACACCAATAATAAGAAGAGACTTGCTTGGGCCAAGAAACATGAGCAATGGACATTAGACCGGTGGAAATCTCTCATTTGTCTGATGAATCCAAATTTGAGATTCTTGGTTCCAACCGCCATGTCTTTGAGACGCAGAGTAAGTGAACGGATGATCTCAGCGTGTGTGGTTCCCACCGTGAAGCATGGAGGAGGAGGTGTGATGGTGCTTTGCTGATGACACTATCTGTGATTTATTTAGAATTCAAGGAACACAACCAGCATGGCTACCACAGCATTCTGCAGCGATACACCATCCCATCTGGTTTGTGCTTAGTGGGACAATCATTTGTTTTCCAACAGGACAGTGACCCAACACACCTCCAGGCTGTGTAAGGGCTATTTGACCAAGAAGGAGTGATGGAGTGCTGCATCAGATGACCTGGCCTCCACAATCACCCAACCTCAACCCAATTGAGATGGTTTCTCTGACAACTCAAAGATTCCTAGATGCCCTTCCAGACTCCCTCCGCCTACCCAAGGACGTCAGAGTACAAAAATCGGTTAACCACCTAACTGAGGAACTAAATGTAACCTTGCGTAATACCCTAGATGCAGTCCCACCCCTAAAAACAAAAAAACATTTGTCATAAGAAACTAGCTCTCTGGTATACAGAAAATACCCGAGCACTGAAACAAGCTTCCAGAAATTTGGAACGGAAATGGCGCTACACCAAACTGGAAGTCTTCCAACGAGCTTGGAAAGACAGTATCGAAGAGCCCTCACTGCTGCTCGGTCATCCTATTTTTTCCAACTTAATTGAGGAGAAAAAGAACAATCCAAATGTATTTTTGATACTATTGCAAAGCTAACTAAAAAGCAGCATTCCCCAAGAGAGGATGGCTTTCACTCAGTAGTGATAAAGCACTAAATACATTTCAGTTAGTGCTAAACATGGCTGCTAGAATCTTGACTAGAACCCAAAAATGTGATCATATATTACTCCAGTGCTAGCCTCTCTATACTGGCTTCCTGTTAAGGCAAGGGCTGATTTGAAGGATTTACTGCTAACCCACAAAGCATTACATGGACTTGCACCTACCTATCTCTCCGATGTTGCCATGCCGTTCATACCTACATGTACACTATGGGTGCAAGACGCAGGCCTCTTTATTTTCCCTAGAATTTCTAAGCAAACAGCTGGAGGCAGGGCTTTCTCAGCTGGAGGCAGACTCGGTCTCAACCTTTAAGTCTTTATTGAAGACTCATCTCTTCAGTAGGTCCTATGATTGAGTGTAGTCTGGCCCAGGGGTGTGAAGGTGAACGGAAAGGCACTGGAGCGACGAACCACCCTTGCTGTCTCTGCCTGGCCGCTTCCCCTCTCTCCACTGGGATTCTCTGCCTCTAACCCTATTATGGGGGCTGAGTCACTGGCTTACTGGTGCTCTTCCATTCCGTCCCTAGGAGGGGTGCGTCACTTGAGTGGGTTGAGTCACTGATGTGATCTTCCTGTCCAGTTTTGGCACCCTCCTCGGGTTCGTAAAGGGCTTTATAAATACATTTGCTTGATTGATTTGGGATGAGTTGGACTGCAGAGTGAAGTAAAAGCAGCCAACAAGTGCTCAGCATATGTGGGAACTCCTTCAAGACTGTTGGAAAAGCATTCCAGGTGAAGCTGGTTGAGAGAATGTCAAGAGTGTGCAAAGCTGTCGTCAAGGCAAATAGTGGCTACTTTGAAGAATCTCAAGTATAAAATATATTGTGATTTGTTTAACACTTTTGGTTACCACATGATTCCATATGTGTTATTTCATAGTTTTGATGTCTTCAGTATTATTCTAATCTACAATGTAGAAATAAAGAAAAACCATAGAATGAGTAGGTGTGTCCAAACTTTTGACTGGTTGTGTGTGTGTGTGTGTGTGTGTGTGAGAGAGAGAGAGAGAGAGAGAGAGAGTCTGCACACTCCAATCAGATGCAATTTCAGAGTGTTAATTTTCTAAGCTTTTGGTCTGTGATGACCTTCCTCTGAGCAATAATGGAATGATTAAAATGAATTTGCTTCAAAATGTTGTATAAGTAAAAACGTATTATATTACTGTGTGGGTGGGTGGGGGTGGGCGGGCAGGCAGGCAGGAGATGGACCAGATAGTGTAAGAGAATGGGACATGTTTCCTGCCATGAAAACACCATTGTAGGATGGAGGTTGTTTACTTCCCTTGGTAAGGTAACAGCCAAATTGGCAAGAATCTGCCGTGGAGCTATCACTACATAGAACATGATGATCAAAAGCACTCTTATCTGAGGGACCCATCAAAACTACCCTATTACAGTTCCAATGCAGATGTTTTCATCCCAATATCAAATCATTTCTGGCTAACAATTAAGTACCTTACTGTGATTGTTTCTTTTTTGACCATTTTCATTGAAAACAAAGTGCTCTCTTACCAAAGAGCCAATTCTCAAACAAGAATTTAGGACTGCCTGGGAGTGGTCTGAGTGGGGAAGGGAAAACTGAGAATTTGCTGGTTTTGTAGGTTTGGAACTCTCATTCCTATTGGTGTATTAACTAATTTATCACATGGTGATGTCACCATGGAAGGCCAAAGATCCATCCCATCAAAACAGGCAGAAACAGCGCTTACACTAAAAGGGCATCATAATTTTCACAATTCATAGTATTATTCCAACCTCATAGTGTGGAAATATAAGTACATAAAACACAGATTTTTAACTGCACTGAGGCCTTGAAGCAATCGCAAAGGTCTTTGCGGAAAAATTTGAGGATCATATGTTACATCTTATCTAAGATTATGATATTGATGATTTATTCCCTTATCACTCTCTTAGCAATTGAAACATGCAGGATGGAATTGAGACAGAAACATGTGTATCACATCATCATAGCGAGGTAAGTTTCAGATATGATACTGTATACTGTATCCCTCATGTCTCCAGGAGAGGACACTGTTTCCAGTGTCTCTGTGACCTGCATGTTATCAATCAATCAGAGATCAATCACTGTTTTGCCTTCTTTAGCAACCTACTTTCCCCTCTGCTGGGGGTGTAGATTAATCAAACACCACACAGAGGTACAACAGCCTTTGTTCATGAAGAAATGTACACACTCCAGACAGCCCCTGTCAGCTGCATTGATCTTTATTCAAGCTTTCTCACAGAGTATTTGTTATGTTCCCCAGTTTCTGTGTTATGGGCTTGTGTATATGTATGTGTGTATTTCAGGAAATGGCTTCCTGGATTCCCCCAAGCGGCCGATTGGTCGGCCCCATTGCAGATTGGAGCTCTGATCCCGCCCTCTCGTTAGGGGATACAGCTGTCGGCAATTACAAACTCCTTCTGCAGCTGGATAAAAGCCAGTGTTCCTTTGTTAGGAGAGAGAGCTTCTCGGATGTCCTGTGTTGGTTGTTGAGCAGAGACAGTTTTGTTGAAAGTATTTTGTAGCCGCTACTACTGAGGTATGTGTGTGCCAATAGGACTCAGTGTTTTTGATTATTGAAATTGTTCACTTTAAGTTCGTATTATTCTGTTTCATTTGTTCCCAGGGGGGGAAGGCACCTTGGGAGTGCTTAGGCAAGAGGCCTGCGGGAATACATATACCCGTAGTATGTACTCTGTCTATGCACACTAGGTAAGACCTGGGCGGACAACCCCCTGTATTTAGGTTAGCGCACCAGGTGTTGTTAAGGTTAGGTAAGTGGTAGGCAGGTAAGGTAGGAGAGGGGACTCTAACTTTTACTTTCTTTGCTTTGGTTTTGTCCAGCCCCTTTTCCCCACAATACCATGTTGAGGAAATAAATTCCCAGTAAATGGTAATATTCTCTGCCTCTCATCCTTACCTGCACCTACAGTCACATACCTCTTTCACTCCACCTACAGTCACATACCTCTTTCACTCCACCTACAGTCACATACCTCTTTCACTCCACCTACAGTCACATACCTCTTTCACTCCACCTACAGTCACATACCTCTTTCACTCCACCTACAGTCACATACCTCTTTCACTCCACCTACAGTCACATACCTCTTTCACTCCACCTACAGTCACATACCTCTTTCACTCCACCTACAGTCACATACCTCTTTCACTCCACCTACAGTCACATACCTCTTTCACTCCATGGGGAGTTGAGTGTAGCAGAGTGTTGCGTTCCCTCCTCCAAGAGGTGTGTGTGTAACAGTATTGTATGTCATTATTGTTATAAAAGTTAATATCATTCACACTCACAGAAACCTAATATCAGAGCCAATATGATCATTTCAAAATAATGGTAGTTGGTGTACCGAATGAAGTTTTTCTACTGTACCACTTGGAGTATTTCCAAATTCATCGCTACATTATGTCTACATTCATTGAGTGTGACTCTTTCTCAATCCCTGCGTGTGATTTCTATGGATAATCCCAACCGACGTGTCAGATGACCTAGAAAATGGACTTCTCTTCGTTTCCATGCTGTATGCCAATATCTGTCAAAGCCCACAGTCCCTGGCTGCTAACTCTCTGCTCTTAAAGTTTACATATTTTAAATGTAACATTTATCAAGGCGAGTAAGAACAAATTCTTATTTACAATAATAGACTACCAAGAGGCAAAAGGCCTCCTGTGGGGGCTGGGATTAAAAATGTAGGACAAAACATCACGACAAGAGACTCACCACAACACTGCATCAAGAGAGACATAAGAAAACAACACAGCATGGCAGCAACACATGACCACATGGTAGCAACACAATATGGCAGTAGCACAACATGGTAGCAGCACAAATATGGTTATATTCATTGTTAGGCAGAGACAACTCTGTCTGATCGGTAACCTCTGACCACTAGCATGAGATGTTTTGGCATCACTAGCCTTTCAAAGGGTTAGAGACTTGGCCTGTTCATTGGCGTGGCCAATGAGATGCAGAGAGATTGCCAGGTTGGGAATCGGAGACATCTCCATCCTCCACGCTATCCTTCGGGACTCCTTGTCACGGAAACCCTGTGCACTCAGTCTGGTTGGGGTTGACAACACTATCTGATAATATCTCGCTGGCTGGGCCCCGGCTTGTTCCGGCCCATTTCACACAATCACACTAGTATAAGGATGTCCCCTACCCTACCCACGATACCAGGCTATCTGGCTTGGTTGGTCTTGGTATCAGACCTGGGTTCAAGTAGTATTTGACATCTTTCAAAATACTTTATCTGTGCTTGATTGAGCTTATCTGCACCAACAGAACCAATTAAATAGTCTAGAGGTGGAAGGTAGCTCCGTTTTGTAACAAGACTGTGTCTATATGAAGAAACCAGACAATATCAGTTTAAATTAAGCCTTTAAAATCGATAGATCAATATATCACCAAGTAACCGGGAGAGAGTGAGCAGTCAGTTATTCACAAGTGAACCAATCTGTGAGTGGAGCGACGCTGAGATTCGAGCTCAACACGCCATGGCTTCCCTTAGAGGAAAAGATAAAGAACAACTTGGAGATGCAAATGAGAGCAGCAAACAGCTGGAGGATATCCAGGAAACAGTTAAAATGCTCTAAATGTTCACCAAAACAAACAAACTGTTACAGTCTGTTGTTAAAGGTTGATTTGCTCGTGGGGAAAGTGGAGTCTATCGGATCAGATATGCATATACAGGGCCGGAGCATGGACGAACAAGACACAAAACTGGTCTTCTGGAAACCTAAGTGCAAACTTTAGAAGATGAACTGGATCAGCTCGAAAAACAGATTGATACAAAATAATATGAGAATATTGTCCTTATTGGAGGATGAGGAAAATGGAGAACTTTCCAGCTATGTGATCAAGCTGATATCGGAGGAGCTTGATGTGGAGGTGTCGCCGGAGGATCTGGAGCGATGCCATCGGATCGCCGTGAAGCAGAAGAACGCCAAATACCCTCTCATGGTAATGTTTAAGCTGTGGAAATATCAGACCAGGGTCAACATTCTGAGGGCACAGGGGGGAAAGGAGATTAAGATCTAGGACCAGTCCATTCAATTCATCCAGGACCTACTGGTAGACTGAGGAAGAAACGCCAGCAATTCATTCCGATCGGACAGTCACTTGAGGAAAAAGGGATTAAGTCTCAACTCCGATTCCCAGCAGTACTATGGGTATGGAAGGGAACACAGAGAATGGAGTTCACAAGCACTGATGAAGCCATGAACAGGCTGCAGGAAACCTTTCCAGTTGAAAGAGAGCCCAGTGCCCCCAGGAGTGGCAGAAGCAGAAAAAATATATAAGCACACTAGACCACATACAGTGATGCCCAAGACAAGCTTACCGTAAATTGATATAATATTGCTTCCCCATCCCCCAATACAATTTACACTCTATTGTCCCCAAGTCACTGTTTTTCTCTAGAAAGTAACTATATAATTAGTAGATGCCAATGAGATACATGGACACTGAAAGGACAATACAAAAGAGGATATATAGCATGTAAGTCAATAATTGTCAATAATTGTTCTATGGATGTGTGTGTGGGTGAGAGAGTGTGAGTTGGGTGGGAGAAAGGGGAGAGAACAGGGAATGGGTGGTGGAGAAGGATGGATTTGGTTTGGAAGAGAGAGAAGGATGGACTTAATTATACTAAATTGTAATTGTATTTCTTTTTTCTTTTTTTATGTTTTATAAACCCATGGTAAAATGAATAACTGTTCTGGATAGATTATCAAATATATGTACAATGTACAGTACTAGTCAAAAGTTTGGACACACCTACTGATTCCAGGGTTTTTCTTTATTTTTTACTATTTTCTACAATGTGGAAAAATAGTGAAGACATCAAAACTATGAAATAACACATATGGAATCATGTAGTAACCAAACAAGTGTTAAACAAATCAAAATATATTTTATATTTGAGATTCTTCAAACCAGCCACTATTTGCCTTGATGACAGCTTTGCACACTCTTCGCATTCTCTCAACCAGCTTCACCTGGAATGCTTTTCCAACAGTCTTGAAGTAGTTCCCACATATGCTGAGCACTTGTTGGCTGCTTTTCCTTCACTCTGCAGTCCAAAAGAAATAGTCTCTAGAAATGCCAACTCTGCCCACCTGAATCCTATTAGAACCCAGGTGTGGTTGATATTGACCCCTGGCTTGGTCTGTCTGGAATGCATTAGGAGGAGGTCATACATGGCCAGTCAGGGCTATGGGAGGGAGAGAGAGATGCTGTGCTGCTGCTCACAGAGAATTGATGTCAGAAACCTTGAACAGCACCTCCTCCCAGGCTGAGTGAAGCTCCTGCAGCAGTTACCACATTTCCAAGTGTGCATCTGAAATTGGCATCCTGTTCCCTATATAGGGCACTACTTTTACTTACTTTTGAGCCCTGTAGGCTCTGGTAAAAAGCAGTGCACTATATAGGGAATGGGGTGCCATTTCAGACACATCACAGTGTTCCTCTTACTAGTAGTGGCTCCTTTGCTACTTATTTCAAAAAGAGACAGAGGCATAACAATGTAAAGTTTTTATTTTGTATAGCATATTTACTTTTTATTTTCTGCGATATTTATTGTCTTTACAATGTGTGCAAGCAAGGGGAAATAGATATAGTCACATTACACAACTTTGTATAAATTATTCATATAGATATCTTCAACATGGGCAAACGTGTTCTATACAAATATATACATTGGAAAATCTATACTTTATTTTACCTATACTTTATTTTACATCAGTATTTTCTTTTGATACACTCTTGTTTGGCACAATGAAATCATTGAAAAAATAAGCTTGTGTTGTCAGTCACATCCTATTGAATACATAGGCATGAATGTATGTACAGCGAAATGTGTAGCCTGATGATATCTTTTTTTTTTATCATGTGTGCTACGTCCAAAACACAGCACGCATGATTTCCCCAGGCAGGAAGTCAGGAAGTGTTTCTGTGTGTGAGTTTTTCCCCCACGTAGCCCTGCTGTAGAATGTGTGTTTTTTTTCAAATGTTGCTAAGCTGTGGAGGCTGTGATAGGAACTGTGACACAGTATATACAGTGTATTTGGAAAGTATTCAGACCCCTTGACTTTTTCCATATTTTGTTACCTTACAGCCTTATTTTAAAACCGATTTAAATTGTTTTTTTCCCCCTCATCAATCTACACACAATACCCCATAATGACAAAGCAAAAACAGGTTTGTAGAAATTTTAGTAAATGTAGAAAACATTAAAAAAAGAAATATCACATTAACATAAGTATTCAGACCCTTTACTCAGTACTTTGTTGAAGCACCTCTGGCAGTGACTACAGCCTCAAGTCTTCTTGGGTATGATGCTACAAGCTTGGCACACTTGTATTTGAGGAGTTTCTCCCATTCTTCTCTGCAGATCCTCTCAGCTCTGTCAGGTTGGATGGGGAGCATTGCTGCACAGCTATTTTCAGGTCTCTCCAGAGATTTGGCTGGGCCACTCAAGGACATTCAGAGACTTGTCTTGAAGCCACTCCTGCGTTGTCTTGGCTGTGTGCTTAGGGTCATTGTCCTGTTGGAAAGTGAACCTTCGCCCCAGTCTGAGGTCCTGAGCGCTCTGGAGCAGGTTTTCATCAAGGATCTCTCTGTACTTTTCTCCCTTCATCTTTCCCTTGATCCTGACTAGTCTCCCAGTCCCTGCTGCTGAAAAACATCCCCACAACATGATGCTTCCACCACCATGCTTCACCATAGGGATGGTGCCAGGTTTCCTCCAGACAATTCAGGCCAAATATTTCAATCTTGGTTTCATCAGACCAGAGAATCTTGTTGATTGGTGGAGTGCTTCAGAGATGGTTGTCCTTCTGGAAGGTTCTCCCATCTCCACAGAGGAACTCTGGAGCTCTGTCAGAGTGACCATCTGGTTCTTGGTCACCTCCATGACCAAGGCCCTTCTCCCCCGATTGCTCAGTTTGGCCGGGTGGCCAGCTCTAGAAAGAGTCTTGGTGGTTCCAAACTTATTTTATTTAAGAATCATGGAGGCCACTGTGTTCTTTGGGATCTGTGCCTCGAGATCTGTGCCTCAACACAATCCTGTCTCAGAGCTCCATGGACAATTCCTTCTACCTCATGGCTTGGTTTTTGCTCTGACATGCGCTGTAAACTGTGGGACCTTATATAGACATGTCTGTGCCTTTCCAAATTATGTCCAATCAATTGAATTTACCACAGGTGGACTCCAATCAAGTTGTAGAAACATCTCAAGGATGATCAAAGGAAACAGGATGCACCTGAGCTCATTTTCGAGTCTCATAGCAAAGGGTCTGAATACTTATGTAAATAAGGTATTTCTGTTTTTTATTCTATATACCTGTTTTTGCTTTGTCATTATGGGGTATTGTGTGTAGATTGATTAAGAAAATACTTAATTTAATCCATTTTAGAATAAGGCAGTAACGTAACAAAATGTGGAAAAAGTCAAGAGGTCTGAATACTTTCCGAATGCATTTTATATTAAATAATTTGCCTTTTATTTTTATTTTACTAGGCTGATGGTGCCTGCATCTGATGGTCAGTCTCAGCGGAGGGAGAGAGCAGCAGGCTGAGGGTCCGCCTCTCAACATCCCTCCATTCTCCCTTTCCTTTACTGACACAGAGTTGCTGAAACTTTATTTCTGCCTCATGCACAAATTAATTAATTACTCCTATGAACAAAGAAAGGGAACTATTCTTCAATATTAAAAAAGACCCAAGCTACTAATAATAACAACAATGCAAGCCTATCGATACACTTTCCTTCTCATTCATTACTGCTTCAGTGCTTGTTGTAACGCTGAGTGGAAATAGGAAGAAAGCGCATTTTATGTCTTATAAAAGTGTTGAATACAAAGTGTTGACAGTGCTCAGTAAGAACTTAAACATGAACTCAATCATAAAAACAGCAGTTCTTTGCTGTATTCGTCATAAAAACAGCAGTTCTTTGCTGTATTCGTCATAAAAACAGCAGTTCTTTGCTGTATTCGTCATAAAAACAGCAGTTCTTTGCTGTATTCGTCATAAAAACAGCAGTTCTTTGCTGTATAGTTGACAGTCTCTCTCTAGTCATGGTTTTAAATGTTTCAAAATCTCACAGTATCAATTTTGCTGTAGCTACGTTACTGTAGCTACGTTACTGCAGACATGATAAACATCCGATTGGCCAGTAGTAGGTTTATAGTGCGCTTGATTTGCTCTCTGTGCCCACTGGGACGGCAGAGTTTGTACCTTCAGACACATGAAATGGTTCAAAATGGCAGTCGATTGCGATTGATCCGACCACTGCTCTAGAAAGTTAGGTTAAGTTCAATCTCGTGCTCCTCTCCGTGGTCTGATATTTCTACACAGTTTAGAGGGAACATTGCCTGGGGCAGGGGCGCAACTTTCACTGGGGATGGGGAGACATGCCCCCCCACATTCTGAAATTGCATTTTTGTTCCCCCCCAGTTTTATAATTGGAATGTGATACAAAACGAGGCTTGTGTGCTTTAGGACCATGCAGTCGGGTAGGCTGTTTTGAGTGTTTATCCGACTGGATTAAATAAACAAAATCCCCCCCCCCACACACTTCTAAAAACAAAGTTGCGCCCCTGGCCTGGTGTGTCTGTGTAGAAATCCAACAGGCAGGCAGACACCTCTGTTGCTTTGTAAACCATCCAGGCCCAATCCGTTTTTTAATTCACACAGAGAGTGGCTCACTGGGGAAATATGGCCAACACAGACGGCAACCTGTGATCTAATCCAGGGTCCTTAGTCACTGAGATCTGTCGTAATCTGAATTAGTCTAGGTTTTGCTGTAGAAATTCCTAGACCGGAAAATCATTAGTGCATTGGAAAGAGGACACTGGGAGTGTGGAATGTTTTAGAAATTATTATAATTCCATTTTTTTACTCAACTGATATAGCTGTTGGTATTTAGATAGTTCAGATGATCTGTTCCTTTTCTATTTTACATTTTCAAATTCAGATCTGATGTATTTCACCCATAATAAACTGTATTAGACTCCAGAGAATCAGGTTTGGAACCTGTTGAAACACTGGCCTGTAGACTATATGGCACATAAAATATCATCTTCAACTTATAACATGTTTTACCAGAGGAAATAGCTTATCACTTTGTGATTTTGGTTTATCACTGACTTCTCAAGACTTCATTCTTGAGATGTTTTTCTGACAGACAATCCAGACAATATATCCCAAAACAACTGTGTAATGCTCATCTATTTTAGGGACACATCAATCAATCAGTGTCAGTATGCCACCCGTTTTAAAGTGGTACCTTGAAAGTCTTATAATTATCAAGTCAATAAGACTCAATCAATAAATAACCACTAGCTTGTGTTTGTGCGTTTAACGCGTTGTGTTAGGTCTCTGCTTGACTAGATTGAATGGAGAACTAAGGGGAGTTGTCGCTGTCTTTCCAAGTGCCGGAACTGCACATTGGGCTTCGGTTGGTCATTTTAGTCAATACCGTATTTCTCCGGAGACTGCTGTCCGAGTCCTCTTTCTTGAACTTGTAGCGTAATTTATTACAGCACGGGAAACAGAGAGTAAAGTCGTGAAGGAGATGCCCGCTGAAGATCATGTATATCCACGGGTTACAGCAGCTGTTTAGACTCGCGAGGAGCGCGGACAGTGTGACAGCGGTGTTCTCAGATTCTGGAAGGAAACGGAAAAAAGGAAATGACCAAAGATAACTAATTTGTCCAACAGCTGGGGTATAAATCAACGGTGCCGTGAAATCACAATCACTTAATACAATCTCTTACATGCTGATCTATATTTAAACACCTGACATCTCCATATAGTGCACGTTATGGTACATGATTAAAACGACTTTGTCTATGATGTCAGGACACCATACATGTTATGCATATTTAGCTACATTTCCACTTAAACGATTTTATTATTATTTCGATTATATGTATTCTGTGTTTAAATTTTGTAACGGAATTGTGCGGTGTGCCTGGTGCTCAATAAAGGATTATGCACAATTATATCAACACGATCTCACACTCAGTTTGTGCAAATATGTACAAAAAGTATTTCAGCAGATTTCGTTAATTTTTGTGTGGCTTAATTCGTGTGAAAACCCACAAATTTGTTTGCGACTTCATATATATAAAAATACATTTTCGGAGGGCAAACTTCGGAACAATGCATTTTGGTCAATGGTGTTCTACATTGCCTTTTTGTGTCCCACATTTATTTATATATATTTAAAAAACGTGTTAACAACCCAATATTTTTAATCAACCAGGTTGTCACCGATTTCGCTAAATATTTTGGGATACTGGTGCTATGCGAGATTTTATGATGGTTGACAGATTAGAGTAAAAAGCTTTATTTGTCTTATTTTTTTTGTATTGATGAAGGTATTTGATTGGGGAATGGGGATACATTTTCAAGATGGGAAATTAGTTCACCAATAAATGTGGGGAAACAGAAGACCTGGAAAAAAATCTGTTTGTTTTAAATTCCCCTGGTGCAACTGCATGGTATTTGCCACTATAATGAGTCTGGACTATGATCAATTAAACCATATCAATGCAATTAAACAGGTTCATGTAAAATAATGAATTATGTTGGCTTACACTTATGACACTTCCAAGGGCGTTTCATGATGATTATTACGGTCGTGTCAATCATGTTATATACTTAGGCTATTTTAACAGGGCATATCCCAGCATTATAGGCCTACTGCCTCTGCCCAGAGGAATACTAGGCTTTCATGGCAATGGCCGTTAGAGTTCACTTTGCCACATTTGAGCCAGGTTAGACTCCCTGTTGCAGCTTTCACTTTCGTCCGCTGTATTGGTGGAAGTGTTGGGATCATGTCCAGATCATGTCTAGTTAGTGATCTAGTGGTGGGAAGCATTCTGTTTTTCAACATTGTGTTGGGTGTAATTACATTGATATATCTAGAGAACAATGGATAAGCAACAATGGGCATGGCGGATGGAAGTAGTCACTACAGGTGTGATCAAGCGTTGAAGTTGAATTTGCCTGAAGCTGAATGGAAAGTGCTATGCCCTGATCAGTTATTCAGAAGAAAATCCTCTGTGACTGTCTATTCTAAATAAGTTAATTTACCAGGGTTGACCCAAAACAAACACACTGTAGGCATATCAGCACCGGCCTGTACCCTACCTGCCCTAAGCTCTCTCCTGGCCCCTTACACTAAGTCTGAATTTGTCCTGCTAGGTGACCTAAACTAGGACATGCTTAAACCACCTGACCAAGTCCTAAAGCAATGGGAGTCCCTAAACATTTCTCAGATTATTACCAATCCCACAAGGTATGACTCCAAACATCCTCGATGTTATCCTCACAAATAATCCTGATAGGTATCAGTCTGGTGTTTTCTGTAATGACCTTAGTGATCACTGTTTTACAGCCTGTGTTCGTAATGGCTGCTCAGTGAAACTGAGTCATTAGTTCTGACTTGTCATAGATGCTTGCTAAAAACCTTACTTCATGACCTGGCCTCTGTAAATTGGTACAGAATCAACTTCATTCCCTCTGTCAAAGATGCTTGGACCTTCTTTTTTATATATTTTCTGTGATATTGTTATCAAACACGACCCCATAAAGAAAATTAGAACTAAAAACAGGTTCAGCCCCTGGTTCGACCGTGATCTTGCAGAGTTACTCCACCTCAAGAATTACATTTGGCGAAAGGCTCGGCACACATACTCAGGCTGACTGGCTCTCATTCAGGCAAATTAGAAGTAAGTACACCCAGGCTATCTGGAAGGCCAAAGTTAGTTACTTTAAGGAGCAGTTCTCTCTCTGTGGGTCTAACACCAAGAAGTTCTGGAAAACGATTAAAGACATGGAGAATAAACCCTCCTCCTCACAACTGCCCATGTCCCTTAAAGTTGATGATGTGGTTGTTACTGACAAGAAGCACATGGCTAAGCTTTTTAATAAGCACTTCATTAAGTCAGGATTCCAATTTGACTCAGCCATGTCTCCTTGCCCATCCAACATTTCCTCATCTCCCACCCCTTCTAATGCAACTAGCCCTGATGCTCCTCCCTTTTTTCCCCTGCCCGCTACAAAGTTTCTCCCTGCAGGCGGTCACTGAGTGGAGGTGCTAAAGGAGGTCCTTAAACTTGACCCAAAAAAAACATCTGGGTCAGATGGTTTAGATCCTTTCTTCTTTAAGGTTGCAGCCTCTATCATCGCCAAGCTGGTCTCTGACCTTTTTAACCTATCTCTCCTCTCTGGGGAGGTTCCCATTACTTGGAAGGCAGCCATAGTTCATCCTTTATTTAAAGGGGGAGATCAAGCTCATACTAACTGTTATAGGCTTATTTCTATTTTTCGCTGTTCATCAAAACTTGTCAATAATCTTGATGTCTATAGTATTCTCTCTGGAATGCAAGCTGGTTTCCGCTCAGGTTATGGATGTGTCACTGCAAACTTAAAGGTCCTCAATGATGTCACCATTGCCCTTGATTCTAAGCAATGTTGTGCTGCTATTTTTATTGACTTGGCCAAAGCTTTTGATACTGTAAACCATTCCATTCTTGTGAGCCTGCTAACCAGTATTGGTGTCTCTGACGGGTCTTTGGCCAGTTTTGCTAACTACGTCTCTCAAAGAGTGCAGTATATAAAGTCAGAATATCTGCTGTCTCAGCCACTGCCTGTCACCAAGGGTGTACCCCAAGGCTCGATCCTAGGCCCCACGCTCTTCTCAATTTACATCAACAACATAGCTCAGGCAGGAGGAAGCTCTCTCATCCATTTATATGCTGTCATGCCCTGACCATAGAGAGCCCTTGGTTCTCTATGGTGTTGTAAGTCAGGGCGTGACTAGGGGGGTGTTCTAGTTTTCCTATTTCTATGTTGGTGTACTTGGTATGGTTCCCAATTAGAGGCAGCTGATTATCGTTCTCTCTGATTGGGGATCATACTTAAGTTCTCCATTGTTCCCAACTGGGTTGTGGGATATTGTTTTGAGTGAGTGCATGTAGCACTACGGTACTTCACGGTCGTTGTTTGTTTCTTGGTTTGTTTAAGTTTCGCTAAAATAAAGATGCGGAACTCCAATCACGCTGCGCCTTGGTTCGTCTCTCCTCACGACCGTGACATATGCAGATGATACAGTCTTATACTTAACTGGCCACTCCCCGGATTTTGTGTTAAATGCTCTACAACAACGTTTTCTTAGTGCCCCAAAAGCTTTCTCTGCCTTTAACCTTGGTCTGAACACCTCCAAAACAAAGGTCATGTGGTTTAGTAAGAAGTATGCCCCTCTCTCCACAGGTGTGATTACTACCTTTGAGGTTTTAGAGCTTGGGTAGTCACCTCATACAAGTACTTGGGAGTATGGCTAGACAGTACACTGTCCTTCTCTCAGAACATATCAAAGCTGCAGGCTGAAGTTAAATCTAGACATGGTTTCCTCTATCATAATCGCTCCTCTTTCACCCCAGCTGCCAAACTAACCCTGATTCAGATGACCATCCTACCAATGCTAGATTAAGGAGACGTAATTTATAGATCGGCAGGTAAGGGTGCTCTCGAGCGGCTTAATGTTCTTTACCATTCTGCCATCAGATTTGCCACCAATGCTCCTTATAGGACACATCACTGCACTCTATACCCTTCTGTACACTGCCCATCTCTGTATACCAGTCGCAAGACCCACTGGTTGATGCTTATTTATAAAACCCTCTTAGGCCTCACTCCCCCCTATCTGAGATATCTACTGCAGCCCTCATCCTCCACATACAACACCTGTTCTGCTAGTCACTTTCTGGTCCCCAAAGCAAACACATCCCTGGGTTGGTCGTCTTTTCAGTTCGCTGCAGCTAGCGACTGGAACGAGCTGCAACACACACTCAAACGGGACAGTTTTATCTCAATCTCTTCATTCAAAGACTCAATCATGGACACTCTTACTGACAGTTGTGGTTGCTTTGCGTGATGTATTGTTGTCTCTACCTTCTTGCCCTTTGTGCTGTTGTCTGTGCCCAATAATGTTTGTACCCTTTGCTGCTGCCATGTTGTGTTGCTACCATGCTGTGCCATGTGTTGCTGCCTTGCTATGTTGTTGTCTTAGGTCTCTCTTCGTGTAGTGTTGTGTTGTCTCTCTTGTCTTGATGTGTGTTTTGTCCTATATTTTAATTTAATTTATTTTATTTTTAATTCCAGCCCTCGTACCCGCAAGAGGCCTTTTGCCTTTTGGTAGGCCGTCATTGTAAATAAGAATGTGTTATTAACTGTCCTGCCTAGTTAAATAAAGGTTAAATTAAAAATAGAAAATGTTTCAAATTACAAAACTACCTGATTAATGTTATTACAACCATGGTGTTCTTGTGTTACTGAAGCTTAAATATATATCTAATAACCTGACAATGATGCACATCATATGGGTAGACAAATAATGTGTGTTATGCAGCAAAACACAACTAGACTTTTTTGGGGGATGCAAACCAGTAATATGAATCACTGTTGATCCATCCTGTTCTGATCTAATGAGATGGATGCGGGATTTTCTACGGACTAGAATAAAAGCCTTTCCCAGTCATGAAGAACGAAGCTAGGCCTCTCTTCTGTTCTCATTGGCGAAGACTGAAGTCAAGTTAGGGTTTATATGTCAGACTCTCCTATACCACTTTGCCCAACATGTTATGCCCCAGAAGTTGTAAATAAACCTTTTTTTTAAGGTGATATAACTTGTATCATTGTTATAGGGCTGTGAAACCCATAGCTGAATGGCTTCAGACTGAGCATTTCTCACTGGAAATTGCTGCTGACATTGAACATAGCTTAGGGTATTTCATTCATGTCAGATTCTCCTATACCACTATTCCTAACATGTTATACTCCATAGGTTGTACATCAACCGTTTTTTAAGCTGATATAACGTGTCATTATTATAGGGCTGTGAAACCCATAGCCAAATGGCTTCAGACTGAGCATTTCTCACCATTTATTTACGGAGAGCAATTTCCGTTTTTATAACAGGTAGTGTCCATTTATTTACAGTAATGTGTTGATTAATTATTGCTTTCTTAATAGGAAATAAAGAATATGGATAAAAATGTCAAATATACCAAAAGCTAAATCAAGCAGAGATTTAAGACAATTTAACCATGTTAATCATTACTGAAACATGCAAACTATAAACATTTAACCAGTTAAAGATAATGAATACATGACAAGTAGATACAAATATTTAATAAAAAATAATTCATAAAAAATGTAAGAGTTGGCTATAACATGAGTATAAACAAAGTGAGTGTGTATGTAAGTGTTTGTGTGTGTGTGTATTATGGTGTGTATTATAGTTTCCCATCATACAAATGTATCCCCATTCCCCAATCAAATACCTTCATCTATCCCACAAAAAAAACATGTTTCTTTTCTCCAATAAAATTGGACATAGCCTTGTTGACAATGCATTATGTAAGAAATGGTTTAATGTACACGAAAAAGTGGAGCCCTGTATTAAATGCATTATGAAGAAAATGTCGTAATGTAGACTCCACGAAATCGTGTAGGCCTACTGTTGTCTACACGAAAAAGGCGTTTGTGACTACAAGTGCAGAAGTTTCCCAAAGTATTAAGCGAAAACAAGCATAGAAAACAGTATTTGCATTCATTTAAAAAACAACGTAAGGCTACTAATATATTATAATTATTTTGGTGACAACCTGGTTGATTACAAATATTGGGTTGTTGACACATTTTTTCTATATATATATATATATATATATATATATATATATATATATAAATAAATAAATGTGTATATATATAAATAAATGTGAGACACAAAAACAGGCAGTGTAGAACACCATTGCCCATCATGCATTGCGCTGATAACTTTCAAAAGATTGTTCCGAAATTTGCCCCCATAAAATCTATTTTCCTACGTTGCACAACAATGTATGTATTTTCACGCGAATTAAGCCACACAAAAACTCACAAAAACGCACGAAATACTTTTTGTAAATATTTGCACGAATTGAGTATGAGATTCTTTTTTACCATGATACATATGGATACATTTCTATTCTGTTTCAATTGTATACATATTCCACGTATGTGGATATTCATCCCAGTTAATTAGTAAAAACAATATTTTTGGGGGCACAGAATGGATACATCACCAAACACTTTGCGTAATCCCCTATATAGACTGTGGTTTTAACATTAGTTATTAGTAGAGGGAGAGAAACATCATTGAGTGAAGATAGCTCATGTTATTAATTCTATATCAAGGTTCACCTTTTGATTTTGTGTGCGCAATCCAATCTACCTTTCCCAATACAGAGAAGTCACTTACCGTCCCATGCGAAATTCTCATCCCACACCGACCACATCTGCACGATGAAAAAAGGTGACCAGCATATTATGTAAACCAGGACAATCACAAAAGTCATTTTGACAGTTCTCAATTTCGCTCTGGATATAGTAGTAACGTTGCTAACAGAGTTAATTCCCATCAGACCGTTTTTAGACGCATCTCCCGCGTGTGTGTTTCTGGTTTTATACCTTATGTTCTTCCATATGCTGTGGCAGATGAACCCGTAGCATATCATCAGAATGAACACTGGGATTACGAATATACTGACGGTTATCCAAGTGATGTACGCCTTTACGCCCCACGGTTCTATGAAGTGGCCCCAACAGTCGTAGACAACCGAGCCGTTCTTGATCTCACTCAGAGAGAAGATAAAGTACTGCGGCATGCTGAGGACCAGACTACACATCCAGGTGCTGATGATCATAATATAGGACCGCTGGGTGGGCTGCTGAAGGGTCTTCAGAGGGTGGCAGATGGCGATGTAACGGTCCAGGGTCATCATCACCATCATGTAGGTGGAGGCGAACATGCCCATCACCTGGAGGTGCTTCACTATCCTGCACAGGACATCTGGCCCGTAGAAGCGAAAGGTGATCTTCCAGCAGAGCTGCGGCAGGACCTGGAAGAAAGCGACCACCAGGTCAGCTATGCTGAGGTGCCGGATGAAGAGGTGCATTCTCGACTTCTTTTTCTTGGTGTTGAACATGGCCAGCAAGACACTGACGTTCCCAATCACGGCCACCACAAAGGTGATGCTGAGGACCGTTATCTCTATTTTGGCGACCTCTTCGTTTCTTCCAAAAGGATCGCTCCCGTTCGGGAGGACGGTGCCATTGCCAAGGATCCCCATGATCGGATCATCCGTAGGACTGAAAACCATAGACTGGTTGACTCCGTTGAAGAGGAGCCCATGGACGGGAGTGTGCATTGCACAAACCCTCTGTGCGCGCTTTGGCCCTAGTTCCAGTTCCAGAGGGGCAGAGTTGTGTGAATCCCCTTATGCCAAATAAGGAGCTACCTGACTCTAAAGGGAAAGGACTCTTCTTGGTTTCTGAGCTGCTGGGCCTTTTAAACGCGAATCAAATTTCGGCCACCACGCCTTGTGCTGTTGTAGCCATACCCACTTGTGTATCCTGTGGCATGCAGCCAGTCATGTTGTGCAAAACTGGACACAACACCCCCACATCACCAAACCGCATGCCCACCGCCTCTTAACGTAATAGTTTGAAGTCCATCTTTGAAAATGTATGTTTTGTGTGACAAAACATTAGCGCATTGGAACTGGAATTACACAAACAAATCATGTACACGTTGTATGGTAAATCAATTGGAAATGTAAAATATTCGGTAATGTAAAAGATTCGGTTGCTAAAATATAGTTTAACATATAAAATTGTTTTCAATCGTTTAAAACCTCTTACAGGAATCCCGTTCCATATAATACCGTCAACAATTGCGGAATGCTTGATGCATTCCATTTAAAATGTAACTAGGCAAGTCAGTCAAGAACAAACTCTTATTTAAAATGACGGCCTACCGGGGAGCAGTGGGTTAACTGCCTTGTTCAGGGGGGAACGACAGATTTTTACCTTGTCAGCTCGGGGATTCGATCCAGCAACCTTTCTGTTACTAGCCTAACGCTCTAACCGCGAGACTACCTGCCGCTCCTTAGACTATTATGAACACCTCTGACAGGAATCAAGTCCTAGATTTGTATTTAGTTGAATTCGAATTATTTCTATACAGCCTACACTTTTTCGTTCTGAACGATTTGAAATGCCGCTCCAACGCAGTTTACACCTCTGACACAGCCAAAACCTCAGCTGTGGGTTACACTTGATCTGATTGAATCAAGAAAATCGCCTCAAACAAAATGAAAATAATACCATTAGAAACGGTTTATTTTCCATCTAGGCTACTGAGAGGCTGGCTGAAAGAGGCTCAGTTGACAAAGCATATATCAAGTTGTTCATTTCTTTATAAACCAACCCTTAAAAACAACTATTTACAAAAAAGAACAATATACTGTGTATGCAAAAGTATGCATATCCATATGTAGGCCTATTTGGTTAGATGTGGAACATGAGTTAGATATGGAATATACACTCCAAAAGCCTTTCTCTTGGTGATGTTAACAGATAGACATTAGTTGAAATGGAAGCTGGAATGTTGGCTTTGATGCAGCTTGTGCACAGCTCAGTTCACCTTAGCTGTGGCGGCTTTATAATCAAGACACTGATGAACTGCTTAAACTTTGATGTAAAAATTGGTGCTCTTGAAATGTGTTGATGTAACCTGTGTACATACTTCTTTAGATTAATATCTAAATGCATAGTGTGCCAGAGAAATCAACTTCAAAAACCAAATAAGCTTCTCAACTGTACAAAACAAAAGAGAGGCATAATATTTCAGGGTCAGATATTTCATAATAAGTCTGATCCTCAGTGAATGGTGCTGTAGAGTCCAATGCTCCTCTGCTGTATAAAGCTTACTGACAGGGCTTGCCTTTCTGCCACATCACAGACAAGGACCAAACACACCAGTTATCTCACAGTATCAGATATGTGAGAATGAAATGATCAGACAGAAATCGCAATTTCCCAAAATACACTGTATATACAAAAGTATGTGAACACCCCTTCAAATTAGTAGATTTGCCTACTTCAGCCACACCCGTTGCTGACAAGGGTAGAAAATCGAGCACACAGCCATGCAATCTCCACAGACAAACATTGGCAGTAGAATGCCTTAGTGAAGCACTCAGTGACTTTCAACGTGGCACCGTCATAGAATGCCACCTTTCCAACAAGTCAGTTTGTCAAATGTCTGCCCTGCTAGAGCTTCCCCGGTCAACTGTGAGTGCTGTTATTGTGAAGTGGAAACGTTTAGGAGTAAAAACGTCGGTTTCCATGGCCGAGCAGCCGCACACAAGCCTAAGATCACCATGCGCAATGCCAAGCGTCAACTGGAGTGGTGTAAAGCTCTCCACCATTGGACTTTGGAGTGTGGAAACGTGTTCTCCGTAGTGAATAATCGTGCTTCACCATCTAGTGGAAAGTCTTCCCAGAAGAGTGGAGGCTGTTATAGCAGCAAAGGGGGGACCAACTCCATATTAATGCCCATGATTTTGGAATGAGATGTTCTAAGAGCAGGTGTCTACGTAATTTTGGTCATGTAGCGTATATTCTCCCCTCCCAGTCTGGGTGAAGAGGAAGAAAGAAGGAAGAAAAATGTAAGAAAAACATTGTGTTAGAGATTAGATTCCTGTCATTCTGTATGCCATGTTCTGCAGATCTCTCCTCCCTGTGATGAAGACATGACGGAGTGTTCCTCACACTGCAATAATCATCATCTGCCCCTATCACTGTAACAGGGTCCAGCTAAGAGATCCAGCCCCAAGCCTGCTGAGGAAATACAGGAAGTAGCATTGTCTCTTTCCTTTTTGACACCGCTTGTAAACATTTTATGTACTACTGATGTATTGTTTAAACATGTTTGTCTTCCTTTCCCTTCTCTGTCACTTTCTCATTTCTCTCTCTGCTGCCCCCATTGACCGTTCCCGTATTCTCACAACAGCACAATCTTTTGCACTCGCTCTACCTCCCTCAGTGCCTCCCCCCCTTCCTCCCTCTCCTGTGGCCTTGTTTGGTCAGGGAGTCTCGTCATTGTGCGGTTGGTTAGAGCTCCTCTTTGTCCAACAATTATAACGACGCCAGTGTGGTTTTGAAGTGACCCCTGAAAACGTTCAACACAATAACTATAGCCTCAGAAAGGCTATTACAAAAACTGCTGTGGTCATTCAACTGTCAAAACCACTTGGTCATGGTGATGATACTAGCCATGTGCCTCTATTGGCATCCTACCACATGACACTGTAGTTTCACCAATGTCTCAGTTGAAAGGACTCTGGCTGTGGTCAGTGATGTAAGCTGATTCTCCAGTTCACACAGGAACCTCGTCTGAATTGCGTCTCAGTTAAATTGGCTTACTGGAATCATCAAGTGTTCCCACTAATCCTCTGTCATAGTGCACTAATATTCTCATGCATCAGAACCACTGAGAGGACCAGCCCTGATGCCACGGGGTTGCAGACCACAGTCTCATAGACATACAACATCTCTGTACCACAAACTCCCAGAGGGAGTTCCTCTTGTTGTGGTCTCCCTGCTTAACGGTCTGTGTTGTTTACTGTCCTCCCAGACCATTCTGGATAACTCTGGTTAGCTGTGTTCGGTTTGCTGCCTGAGGCTTGGCCAGCGGATGGGTTAGTAAGTTAACCCACTGACTGCTGTAGCTGTAACCCTCCCCTGCCTGGGCTGCCCTCCCCGGCCCTCCCCTGCCTGCGCTGCCCTCCCCGGCCCTCCCCTGCCTGCGCTGCCCTCCCCGGCCCTCCCCTGCCTGCGCTGCCCTCCCCGGCCCTCCCCTGCCTGGGCTGCCCTTCCCGGCCCTCCCCTGCCTGGGCTGCCCTCCCCGGCCCTCCCCTGCCTGGGCTGCCCTCCCCTGCCTGCGCTGCCCTCCCCGGCCCTCCCCTGCCTGAGCTGCCCTCCCCTGCCTGGGCTGCCCTCCCCTGCCTGCCTGCGCTGCCCTTCCCTGCCTGGGCTGCCCTCCCCTGTCTGGGCTAACCTCCCTGCCTGGACTGCCCTCTCTTGCTTGGGCTGTTTCTGGGGGTTCATTGAGGAGAGGCTGATCTGTTATTATGCCTCGGGCTTTCTGTGTTTGATTAGCTATTGTGTCTGGCTGTCTGCTCAACATCCTCCATCCAGACCGTGTGTCCCTCCCTCCTTCCCGAAGAACAGAGAACCGAGAGAACCGAGAGAATGTGTGTTATGTCTACAGCCTGAACGGACATTCTAAATCACCTTAATGACAGCAGGCATCGCTCCTTGGCTTAGAGTTCATTAGGGCTCTGCTTATACTTGCAACGTTGTGGATTCTTTGTCGACCTCCTTTCTTAGCAATCATACCTTGTATGGATACTCATGTATAATAGAATATTCCTAAAAATGAGTCTATTGTTTTTTGTTCTTTTGTTTATGTCACTAATGTGATTAATGCCATAACAGTTTCAAATTGGCTTTGAATGATGAAAAATATAATCCATCTTTTTGCTTTACTAAGAATGCCTAATTTTCTATTTATATGCAGAAAGCGCCAGGAAATACTGGGCAGGATGAAAAGGTTTTTGTCAATGTCAAAGCTCGCCTATTCAAACTTTTCCGTTTCAGGATTTCATAAAGTAAAGGGTCACACAAGGATCAGTCTCACCATGTCTAGGTTACAAAGTATAACACTCACAAGGCAAACACGTTTTTTACAATAAACAGTCTTCTCTTTAGCTTCAGATGGCTACTTGACCTGTGGATGTAGGTCATTGTACTGGCTCTAACCACTGACCTATATATTATGAACTAAAACTTGTTGTTGTGTACAAAGCCTTGGGATTCTGGGATTCCTCTCACTAGCTCATTGTTTAGTTAAAATGGGTTTGTTTCCTCTGGCTTGGAGGCTTGTATCTGTGACGGCCGTGTACTAAAGGGGTAACCCAAACTCCTACTGAGAGGTAGGCTACACAATGGTTTCTCCACAAGGCAACCCCATGGAGTTCAATTAGAGATGATTCATAGCAGCTACATATGACACCCACACTCTCTGAAATTTGTCAAAACAACAATAACTCAATAAACAAAGTGAAGGAAAAGAGCTGCACCCTGAAAGGTCAAAGGCCAGTCGGGGCCGCCTCCTTCACTCCCTGGAGAAATACATTTTATTTTACTGTGTTTGTATACTGTATCTGTCCATCAAATTAAATTACAATTATACAAAAAAAATCAGCAATTAAATATCTACAAGTGAATATTTGTCTTCTACTCAAAGCCTAAATCGAATAGGACATTTCATCTAGGTTTTTATAGATTAAGACAAAGTTCACAGAAGTAGAGTTAGTGGATTGACCGAGCAGGGCTTTTGTTGATGCTGCTAGCTATAAATAATGGGTTCTGTACGTTTTATATACAGTACCAGTCAAAAATTTGAACACACCTACTCATTCAAGGGTTTTTCTTAATTTTTTACTATGTTCTACTTTGTAGAAAAATAGTGAGGACATCAAAACTATGAAATAACACACGTAGCAACCAAAAAAGTGTTAAACAAATCCAAATATATTTATATTTGAGATTCTTCAAAGTAGCCACCCTTTGCCTTGATGACAGCTTTGCACACTCTTGGCATTCTCTCAACCAGCTTCACCTGGAATGCTTTTCCAACAGTCTTGAAGGAGTTCCCACATATGCTGAGCACTTGTTAGCTGCTTTTCCTTCACTCTGCGGTCCAACTCATCCCAAACCATCTCAATTGGGTTAAGGTCGGGTGATTGTGGAGGCCAGGTCATGTGATGCAGCACTCCATCACTCTCCTTGGTAAAATAGCCCTTACACAGTCTGTAGGTGTGTTGAGTCATTTTCCTGTTGTAAAACAAATGATAGTTCCACTAAGAGCAAACCAGATGGGATGACGTATCACTGCAGAATGCTGTGGTAGCCATGCTGGTTAACTGTGCCTTGAATTCTAAATAAATCACTGACAGTGTAACCAGCAAAGCAGTCCACACGATCACACCTCCTCCTCCAAGGTTCGCGTGGGAACCACACATGGGTCTTCCTTTGCTGTGGCGGTCCTAATGGGAGTCAGTTTCATCATAGCGCTTGATTATTTTTGCGACTGCACTTGAAGAAACTTTAAAAGTTCTTGAAATGTTCAGTATACTTTTGAGCCAATCAGTTGTGTTGTGACAAGGAAGGGAGCGTATACAAAAGATAGCCCTATTTGGTAAAAGACCAAGTCCATATTATGGCAAGAACAGCTCAAATAAGCAAAGAGAAATGACAGTCTATCATTACTTTAAGACATGAAGGTCAGTCAATACTATTGACTGACCTTCATGCCTTAAAGTAATGATGGACTGTCATTTCTCTTTGCTTATTTGAGCTGGTAAAATATCGGTTGGCTTTTCATAGAAGTCGAAACAGCAGGTGCGATATATAGAGATAGAGAGAGAGAGAGAGAGAGAGAGAGAGATTCGAAAACAGCAGGTCCGGGACAAGGTAGCACGTCCGGGGAACAGGTCAGGGTTCCATAGCTGCAGTCAGAACAGTTGAAACTGGAGCAGCAGCACAACCAGGTGGACTGGAGACAGCCAGGAGTCATCAGGCCAGATAGTCCTGAGGCATGGTCCTAGGGCTCAGATCCTCCAGGAGGGGAGGGAGAGAGGGACAGAGGGAGAGAGAGAGAGAATTAGATGGAGCCTACTTAAATTCACACAGGACACCAGATAAGATAGGAGAATTACACCAGATATAACAGACTGACCCTAGCTCCCCGGCACATAAACTATTGCAGCATATACACTGAAGGCTGAGACAGGGAGGGTCGGGGGACATTGTGGCCCCGTCCGACGATACCCCCGGACAGGGCCAACCAGGCACTACGTGTTCTACTATATGGATGCCTCAGCAAACATTGTATTAGGTTTTATAACCATGGGAAGATGTACCTGCTGCCTGACACATTACGCAACATTTAGTCCAATGACATCAGGAAGACTCCAGTATCATGAGAACAGACGCTTTTATCTGAATCAACCGGCTTCTCTGTATGTTTAAGATTTATACAGGCCACAGTGGCCGTCAAAGTATATACACAACGTGTTTAATAACGGCAAATAGTTACATAACTGAGACTGGACAGACCTGGGCTAGACAACACCTGGGCTAGACAACACCTGGGCTAGACAACACCTGGGCTAGACAACACCTGGGCTAGGCAACACCTGGGCTAGACAACACCTGGGCTAGGCTAGACAACATCTGGGCTAGGCTAGACAACATCTGGGCTAGACAACACCTGTGCTAGACATCATCTGGGCTAGACAACATCTGGGCTGGACAACACCTTGGCTGGACAGCTTTCATATGCTGGATACATCTTTTTTTTAAGTATACCTACTGTACACTAAGATAACAACTCTCCCAGGGTATGTTCTGTTTACATGGGTTGATGAACTTTCTGGGTTTTTGTTGTTGATCTAAATCACTTCTCATGTATCACATCCCCTTTCCTTGTGCTCAGGGGATGCAAGACAAAGTCATATGGAGTCATTTCCACCAGTATTTACCAATAGTTGTGTTAAAGAATAGCTCCTTAATTTTGTTCTACTAAATAATTCACCATAAATAATAAATAATCGATTGTGCTTGTCTAGTTTTAAGTTAATAATAAGAGAAAGTGCTGAACAAAGTAAACATATTTACACCCTAAAATAACAGCAGCTCTGCCAGGGTATGTTCTGTTTACATGGATTGATGAATTTACTGTGTTTTTATTGCTTATCCTGACCAAAATAGGTAATCTTCTATCTAAATCACTTCTTATGTATAACATCTCTTTTCATTGCGCTCCAGGGGATTGAGTCATTTGGAGTAATTTCCACCAGTTCTTACTAGAAGTTGTGTTTAAGAATAGCTCCTTAATTTCGTTCCACTAAATAATTCACTATAAATTATAAATAGTTCTGTCCACTTGGTTTTCATGCAATTTTCAACTTGATTGAGAAAAAAACGAAAATAAATCAAACCACTGAGCTGTATATGTTATGGGAACCTTATGACGGGCCAAACCACTGAACTGTATTCAATATGTTATGGAAACTTATGACGGGCCAAACCACTGAACTGTATTCAATATGTTATGGAACCTTATGATGCAAACCACTGAGCTGTATTCAATATGTTATGGAAACTTATGATAGGTCAAACCACTGAACTGTATTCAATATGTTATGGAAACTTATAATGTGTCAAACTAATGAGCTGTATTCAATATCTTACGGGAACCTTATGATGGGTCAAACCACTGAGCTGAATTCAATATGTTATAGGAACCTTATGATGTGTCTGTAACGGCCGTCGTCAAAATGAGACCAAGGTGCAGCGGAGAATGTGTTCATCTTGAAAGATTTTAATGGACCGAATGAACACTTACAAAATAAACCAAAAAACGACCAGCAACAGTTCTGTCAGGTTACAAAACTAAACAGAAAACATTCACCCACAAAACCCAAAGGAAAAACAGGCTGCCTAAGTATGACTCTCAACCAGCAACAACGATGTACAGCGCCATACCCGGCCGAAACAAAGCAATCCCAAACATATAAAAACAGACAAAAAATGCCCACCCAAATCACACCCTGACCAAACCTAAATAGAGACATAAAAAGGATCTCTCAGGTCAGGGCGTGACAGTGTCAAACCATTGATTATGTCACGGTAGATGTGGACATGTAGTTATTAATATCCTTTTTATAACAGACAAATAACAAACACAGGAGAATATACTGCTTTGAAAACATCTCTCTGTTCCATAACTAACTCTGGTCACTAAAAATAGCTTGTCAAAGAAATGGCCCATACATTTAAATTAGAGGTAAACATTTTGGAGGCCATCACCGTGGGTGACCACCACTGTCAGATCTTCAAACCGGTGCGACATAACCAATCAGAGCTGCAGTAGGCCTATATGCAAATAGACCATTGCCATATATGGATCTGTGACATTTACTTTGAACTGGACTGTGTTTACAGCATAAGCGGTCGTGAGTAGATGCACTTGTTTTTAGATCAAAGCGAGAGCTGCATGTAGTCACGCGCTCAAATTTTGTTCATATCCTTTGCTAGTTAGTGAATTATTAGCCAAGTTATAGATCATTTGTAATCAGCAATAGGGGAGTGATTGCATCCTACAAGTGCACAAAATGTGTACATTTCTAGATTTTTGAAAAGCCAGTCAGGTAAAGAGCTTTTTTTGTCTTAAAGGGTCAGTGTTGTATTTTAAGACAGGCTTGAATAAGCTGTCATATCGTGGCCCTCTTTGGATATAGCAAGCACCAACTCTCTCTCTCTCACCACCTCTCTCTTCCCCCTACACCCAGTCTCTGTTATCTCAGGACGTAAATTCCTGGAGGAGACTCTCTTCCCCCCCGGCCATGCAGTATAGAGAGAGGGTTCACAGTAGAACAAAGGATCTTCTTCTACCTTACAGAACTTGAGAACTGAACAGTATCCATGTTTTGGAGAATGTGTAAATGATCGGTGGAGAATCCAGCTACGACCGGTCCATTTTGTCTAATGTTTGTGACCTCATGAGAGACTATACAGCCACATTACCATAACTCTGTTTATACAAGAGTCTCCGTTATGAGATTTGCATCTAATTATTATTGTATAAAATGAATGAATAAAGATTAAACTATTTGTGAATTTATGTAATGTGATTTTAAACTGTTTAATGAAAGAGAATCCAATTCCCTTTAAAATTTAACTAAGTCATTGGCCCGCCCCATGAGCACAGACATTGATCTGGCGTTACGGGACAGCCCTTTTCTGCTGTTCCGAATATAAACCCCACCTGGAGAAACCAACTTCAGACCAAGCGTACCTCAATTACCGAGAGGGCTAAGGTTTGAGTAGAGACCATGCATTCCTCGGTTGTTGAATTCCTAACCAAACCACGTGGAGCATTGGCTACACTGGAATGAGTGAGCGTTCATGTGCAAAGGGTTAGCATTTCAATTATAATAATTATCAACTGTGTAGTGACTCTGGCTTTCCCGGCCTTCTCAATCCACACCCACTTCCCTTAACTTCTTTAGGAATGGGGGGCAGTATTGAGTAGCTTGGATGAATAAGGTGCCCAGAGTAAACTGCCTGCTACTCAGGCCCAGAAGCTAGAATATCCATAGATTTGGATAGAAAACACTCTAAAGTTTCCAAAACAGTTAAAATAATGTCTGTGAGTATAACAGAACTCATATGGCAGGCAAAAACCTGAGAAAAATCCAACCAGGAAGTGGAAAATCTGAGGTTTGTAGGTTTTTAAGTGATTGCCTATCCAATATACTGTGTCTATAGGGTCAGATTGCGGTTCGTACGGCTTCCACTAGATGTCAACAGTCTTTAGAACATTGTTTCAGGTTTCTACTGTGAAAGGGGAGCGAATAAGAGCTGTTTGAACCAGGGGTCTGGCTGAAAGCCTTGAGTTGTTTATCGCACGCGGCCGTGAGCGCGAGCTCCATTCCCTTTCCTTTCTAAAGACAAAGGAATCGTCCGGTTGGAATATTATTGAAGATTTATGATAAAAACATCCTAAAGATTGATTATATACACATCGTTTGACATGTTTCTACGAACTATAATGGAACTTTTTTGACTTTTCGTCTGGACTTTGTGAGCGCGCCTTGTGCATTTGGATTACTGGACTAAACGCGCAAACAAAAAGGAGGTATTTGGACATAAAGATGAACTTTATCGAACAAAACAAACATTTATTGTCTAACATGGAGACCTGGGAGTGCCATCAGATGAAGATCATCAAAGGTAAGTGATTAATTTTAATGCTATTTCTGACTTTTGTGACACCTCTCCTTGGTTGGAAAATGGCTGTATGGTTTTCTGTGGCTAGGCGCTGACCTAACATAATCGCATGGTGTGCTTTTGCCGTAAAGCCTTTTTGAAATCTGACACAGCGGTTGCATTAAGGAGAAGTTTATCTTTAATCGTATGTTAGACACTTGTATCTTTCATCAATGTTTATGATGAGTATTTCTGTCATTTGATGTGGCTCTCTGCACTTTCACCAGATGTTTGTTTGAGACAATGCATTTCTGAACATAACGCGCCAATTTCAAATTAGGTTTTTGGACATAAAGATGAACTTTATCGAACAAAAGACACATTTATTGTCTAACATGGAGTCCTGGGAGTGCCATCCGGTGAAGATCATCAAAGGTTAGTGATTAATTTTAACGCTATTAACGCTAGCGTCCCACATATCTTAACCAACCAAGCCGCCATATCGGTTTAGCCCACTAGGGAACATTCCCTATCATTTCCTTGTAACCATATCTACTGTTTGTTTCTTTGTGCATTTCTGTGATTATTTAGTTAATTAGTAAATAAATGATTAAGACAATTGATGTATGGATGATTTAGAGTAAAGACTGAGTTCGTGCAGATAACCAACAATTTACGACATTCGGAATGAGACTAACGTGAGGTAAAGAATGATTCATTAATTAGAAGACTAATTGATCAGATATTAAAATATATGAAAAGTTATATTAGGAAAATTAGAACTTTATAATCTGAAGATTTTCCTTGGTGCCCCGACTTCCTAGTTAATTACATTTACATGATTAGTTTAATCACGTAATAATAATTACAGAGAATTGATTTGATAAAATAAGTCTTCACTTTAATGATGCCAAAGACACGACAAAGCTAAGTAGCCAATAGGCAGAGGGTAGCATAATTTGTCTGATTCTCTGTAATAATGGTATGGGCATAATAATGCATTTGATTTTGTAAAGTGGTTTCTTGCATCAAACAACACAACAACATTTTCAGTCACTTCCTTGTCTGAAGTTGCACAGAATTTCACAACGTGCAAGTTTGCACACAGCAGACCTGAAATTTGCTCAGTTGTGAAAAAAAACGAGGGAACATTGGTTATGACTGTGTCATAACGTGTTATAATGCTGGCTGTCAAGTGAAGAGTTACCACTAAATCTTTGAAGGCTCTGTACAGTGTGCTCCAAAACTGATTGAAGTGATTTCCTGGGTAAAATAAGTTGAAGTCTGTGCTGCTGTTGCTTGGAGCTATGATCAGCGTTACTCAACCAACTAACTGTTTGCTCTTTGAAATGTTACTAAATTGAGAAATAGCTGTTCACTGAACAAAGCACGATTTCCATCATCCTTCTAAGATTATAATCTCATCCTGAAGCGGGATAAAAATTTACGTAATTCGCTTTACGGGAAATTATCTGATTCCAGAGTTACCGTTTGGGTATAAACAGCTTATTGATTGTGTAATAGGATGTTGGTTGTCCAGCGTTCACATATAGAGCTTACTGTTGTAATCACTACAATCCACATTTAACTGATATATGTTACCATCAGTGGTCACAGATAATGAGACAAGTTACATCCAAGACAAACCGTAAAAGCCCACTACACCCACATCACGAGACAGTTATTTGAATGAAGATTGATTGCTGAATGGAAAGTCTTCTTTGGCAAGTTTGTATGAATGTGTCAAGTGAACTGGATTGTTTATCATTCATGGGAATGTATGGGCCATCAACACATCGGATCATTTATCAGGAGAATACAGAGTACTAGTTCAATGTCCTCATTGGTCAACCCCCCACTCTGTCCCCATACCCTTCTCCTCTCCGTGGGGACAGGAAAAGGATGGCCGGCCCTCTGATCCCACTCAGTCATCTTGGACCGGAACTCCTCCGCTCCAATGCTAAACACCCCAGTACACTATGTCTGTTTATGTCCTTATCGAACTAGCCCCAGGATACAGATGCATACACATTATGCGGAAACAATTGCTGATGTAAACACATTACACACGTACACAACAGATGCATCTGGCCAGACATGCACGCACACACGCACACACACACACACACACACACACACCTGGCCAAGTTGGCTTGAGCCACCACTGACAGGTTGGGCTGAAGGGTTCCTCACTCTGCAGTAGCTCTGAAGTGGAGCTTGACTAACAGGTTGTATCCCTGTGACCAGCCAGCTAACCAACCCAGAGAAGTAGATATGTGTGTTTTTGGTTTCTCATTGGATCTATAAGTTATGCTTTCACCCCCCCCCCCCCCCCAACATTCCACACTGATGTCCCGTTAAACCCACATGTGGCTATGTACATAAAAAATGCATTATATTAAAAACCCTTCATCATTCTCTGACAGGGCTATGTGTCTGTTTTTCTCATGTTGCGACCAATCTGATGGATAGCTGGAAAGACCACGATGCCTCGCTGAGAGGTGGAGAGGAAACCCAAATATAAGCGTGGTTGGGGAGCATGTAAGCGACAACAGTAACAAGGGCCCTCTAACATGCCCCTTCAGACAATTAACATGCTCTCTCACTGATCATTTACACTCACCTCTCTCACAGCAGTTGAATGTTTTAATCTTCCTGCCCAGGGGCATGCCCATGGGGTTGAACTAATATTGTTGCCTAGTGCACTACTTTTGTAATAAAACATAACAAATATATACAGTACCAGTCAAAAGTTTGGACACACCTACTCATTCATGGGTGTTTCTTTATTATTTTCTGCATTGTAGAATAATAGTGAAGACATCAAAACTATGAAATAACACAAATGGATTCATGTAGTAACCAAAAACTGTCAAACAATGTCACGGTTGTCGTCAACGAAGGAGGACCAAAACGCAGCAGGTATGTGCAGGCTCATCTTGATGTTTATTTACTTTCAAAAATGAACGTACAAAAATAACAAAACACGAACGATCAACAAAAACAGTCTGGTAAGGCACAAGGCGAAACACAGAACAATCACCCACCAATAACAAACACAAACACACCCTAATATATGGGACTCTCAATCAAAGGCAGATAGAAAACACCTGCCTTCAACTGAGTCCCAACCCCAATTAACCAAACATAGAAACAGACATACTAGACTAAACATAGAATACCTGAAAACCAAACAGTGCCCAAAAACCCCGGAATACTTAAACCAAATGCCCCTTCAACAAAACACACCACCCCGAACCACATAAAACGAATACCCTCTGCCACGTCCTGACCAAACTACAATACTAATTAACCCTTATACTGGCCAGGACGTGACAAACAAATCAAAATATATTTTATATTTGAGATTCTTCAAAGTAGCCACCCTTTGCCTTGATGACAGCTTTGTACACTCTTGGCATTCTTTCAACCAGCTTCATGTGGTAGTCACCTGGAATGCATTTCAATTAACAGGTGAGCCTTGTTAAAGTTAATTAGTGGAATTTCTTTCCTTCTTTCCTTCTTAAGGATTAGCCCCCTTTTTTAAAATATACTGCTCAAAAAAATAAAGGGAACACAAAAAAACACATCCTAGATCTGAATGAATGAAATAATCTTTTTAAATACTTTTTTCTTTACATAGTTGAATGTGCTGACAACAAAATCACACAAAAATAATCAATGGAAATCCAATTTATCAACAAATGGAGGTCTGGTTTTGGAGTCACACTCAAAATTAAAGTGGAAAACCACACTACAGGCTGATCCAACTTTGATGTAATGTCCTTAAAACAAGTCAAAATGAGGCTCAGTAGTGTGTGTGGCCTCCACGTGCCTGTATGACCTCCCTACAACGCCTGGGCATGCTCCTGATGAGGTGGCGGATGGTCTCCTGAGGGATCTCCTCCCAGACCTGGACTAAAGCATCCGCCAACTCCTGGACAGTCTGTGGTGCAACGTGGCGTTGGTGGATGGAGCGAGACATGATGTCCCAGATGTGCTCAATTGGATTCAGGTCTGGGGAACGGGCGGGCCAGTCCATAGCATCAATGCCTTCCTCTTGCAGGAACTGCTGACACACTCCAGCCACATGAGGTCTAGCATTGTCTTGCATTAGGAGGAACCCAGGGCCAACCGCACCAGCATATGGTCTCACAAGGGGTCTGAGGATCTCATCTCGGTACCTAATGGCAGTCAGGCTACCTCTGGCGAGCACATGGAGGGCTGTGCGGCCCCCCAAAGAAATGCCACCCCACACCATGACTGACCCACCGCCAAACCGGTCATGCTGGAGGATGTTGCAGGCAGCAGAACTTTCTCCACAGCGTCTCCAGACTCTGTCACGTCTGTCACATGTGCTCAGTGTGAACCTGCTTTCATCTGTGAAGAGCACAGGGCGCCAGTGGCGAATTTGCCAATCTTGGTGTTCTCTGGCAAATGCCAAACGTCCTGCACGGTGTTGGGCTGTAAGCACAACCCCCACCTGTGGACGTCGGGCCCTCATACCACCCTCATGGAGTCTGTTTCTGACCGTTTGAGCAGACACATTTGTGGCCTGCTGGAGGTCATTTTGCAGGGCTCTGGCAGTGCTCCTCCTGCTCCTCCTTGCACAAAGGCGGAGGTAGCGGTCCTGCTGCTGGGTTGTTGCCCTCCTACGGCCTCCTCCACGTCTCCTGATGTACTGGCCTGTCTCCTGGTAGCGCCTCCATGCTCTGGACACTACACCGACAGACACAGCAAACCTTCTTGCCACAGCTCGCATTGATGTGCCATCCTGGATGAGCTGCACTACCTGAGCCACTTGTGTGGGTTGTAGACTCCGTCTCATGCTACCACTAGAGTGAAAGCACCGCCAGCATTGAAAAGTGACCAAAACATCAGCCAGGAAGCATAGGAACTGAGAAGTGGTCTGTGGTCACCACCTGCAGAAGCACTCCTTTATTGGGGGTGTCTTGCTAATTGCCTATAATTTCCACCTGTTGTCTATTCCATTTGCACAACAGCATGTGAAATTTATTGTCAATCAGTGTTGCTTTCTAAGTGGACAGTTTGATTTCACAGAAGTGTGATTGACTTGCAGTTACATTGTGTTGTTTAAGTGTTCCCTTTATTTTTTTGAGCAGTGTAAATATTCCTAAAATAACATACCCAAATCTAACTGCCTGTAGCTCTGGCCCTGAAGCAAGGATATGCATATTCTTGGTACCATTTGAAAGGAAACACTTTGAAGTTTATGGAAATGTGAAAGGATGTGGTAGAATATAACACAATAGATCTGGTAAAAGATAATACAAAGAAAAAACAACCGTTCTTTTGTATTTTTTTGTACCATTATCTTTGAAATGCAAGAGAAAGGCCACAATGTATTATTCCAGCCCTGGTGCAATTTAGATTTTGGCCAGTAGATGGCGTCAGTGTCTGTGCAAAGTTTTAGACTGATCCAATGAACCATTGCATTTCTGTTCAAACTTTTGTATCAAGACTGCCCAAATGTGCCAAATTTGTTTATTAATAACTTTTCATCTTCAAAATTGTGCACTCTCCTCAAGCAATAGCATGGTATTCTTTCACTGTAATAGCTACTGTACATTGGACAGTGCAGTTAGATTAACCTCTATGGGACCCCTTCCCGTTCTCATCCCGGTAACGGGATTGCTTGACAAGATAGCAAAAATCTAATAATTTCAATTTCTCAAACAATCAACTATTTTACACCATTTGAAAGATAAACACCTCCTTAATCCAACCACATTGTCCGATTTCAAAGCATAAAGTTAGATTATGTTAGGACAGTACATTGACAAAACATTACACACAGCTATTTTCAATGCAAAGACAGGCGTTACCAAAAGCAGAAAACCAGCTAAAATTATGCACTAACCTTTGACAATCTTCATCAGATGACACTCCTAGGACATCATGTTACACAATACATGCATTCTTTTGTTGGATAAAGTTCATATTTATATATAAAAACAGCATTTTACATCGGCGCGTGATGTTCAGAAAATATTTTCCCTCAAATGCTTCCGGTGAATCAGCGCTACAATTTACAAAATAACTATTCGAAAACATTGGTCAAATCTAATATTGTCATTCAAAGAATTATAGATTAACATCTCGTGAATGCAACCGCATTGCCAGATTTAAAAATAACTTTACTGGGAAATCACACTTTGCAATAAGCAAGGTGCTATGCTCAGAAAAATAGGTTAGGCGATACAGGTTAGCGCCATCTTGGAAGCATCTAAAATCAAATATACTATTGTAAATATTCCCTTACCTTTGATTATCTTCATCAGAAGGCACTTCCCGGCATCCCAGGTCCACAACAAATGTAGTTTTGTTCGAAAAAGTTAATAATTTATGTCCCAATAGCTCCTTCTTGTTAGCGTGTTCCGAAGGCTACTCATAATGTACGAGACTTGTCGTCACAAATGTGCAAAAAATATATATTTACGTTCGTTCAAACATGTCAAACGTTGTATAACATAAATTTTTAGGGCCTTTTTCAATCAGAGCTTCAATAATATTCAAGGCGGACGATTGCATTGTCTTACTAAACGTTTCGGAACGAGAGGGTACCCACGGGCGCCCGCATCATAGTAGTAATGGTCCTCCCTCTATGACCAACTTTCCAGGCCTCTCTTTCGGTCAGTTTCTACCGGAGAAGACTCAAACCACTTTGTAAAGACTGTTGACATCTAGTGGAAGCCTTAGGAAGTGCTAAATGAATCCTAACTCACGGTGTGTTTCATAGGCAAAGTGTTGAAGGTGATTCCACAAATCAGATTTTCACTTCCTGCATGGAATCTTCTCAGGTTTTGGCCTGCCATATGAGTTCTGTTATACTCACAGACACCATTCAAACAGTTTTAGAAATTTAGAGTGTTTTCTATCCAAATCTACTAATTATATGCATATTCTAGTTACTGGGCAGGAGTAGTAACCAGATTAAATCGGGTACATTTTTTATCCGGCCGTGCAAATACTGCCCCCTTGCCCCAACAGGTTTTAACAAGAATTTAAGCTTTCTGCCAATATCAGATATGTTTATGTCCTGGGAAATGTTCTTGTTACTTACAACCTCATGCTAATCGCATTAGCCAACGTTAGCTCAACCGTCCCGTGGAAGGGACACCGATCCCAAAGAAGTTTTTGTTGTGACAAGGTAGGGGTGGTATAAAGAAGATAGCTCTATTTGGTAAAAGACCAAGTCCATATTATGGCAAGAACAGCTCAAATAAGCAAAGAGAAATGACAGTCCATCATTACTTTGTCAGTCAATCCAGAAAATGTCAAGAACTTTGAATGCTTCTTCAAGTGCAGTTGCAAAAAACATCAAGCGCTATGATGAAACTGGCTCTCATGAGGACCGCCACAGGAAAGGAAGACCCAGAGTTACCTCTGCTGCAGAGGATAAGTTCATTAGATTTAAATGCATCTCAGATTGCACCGCATCCAAAATAAATGCTTCACAGAGTTCAAGTAACAGACACATCTCAACATCAACTGTTCAGAGGACACACAGGCCTTCATGGTCGAATTGCTGCAAAGAAACCACTACCAAAGGACATCAATAATAAGAAGAGACTTGCTTGGGCCAAGAAACATGAGCAATGGACATTAGACCGGTGGAAAGCTCTCATTTGGTCTGATGAATCCAAATTTGAGATTCTTGGTTCCAACCGCCGTGTCTTTGAGACGCAGAGAAGGTGAATGGATGATATTTGCATGTGTGGTTCCCACCTTGTGATGGTGTGGGGGTGCTTTTCTGGTGACATTGTCTGTGATTTAGTTCGAATTCAAGGCACACTGATCCAGCATGGCTACCATAGCATTCTGCAGCGATACACTATCCCATCTGGTTTGTGCTTAGTGGGACTATCAGGTGTTTTTCAACAGGACAATGACCCAAAACACCTCCAGACTGTGGAAGGGCTACTTGGCCAAGAAGGATGGATTTCTGCGTCAGATGACCTGGCCTCCACAATCACTCGACCTCAACCCAATTGGGATGGTTTGGGATGAGTTGGACCGCGGAGTGAAGGAAAAGCAGCTAACAAATGCTCAGCATATGTGGGAACTCCTTCAATACCATTGGAAAAGTATTCCTCATGAAGCTGGTTGAGAGAATGCCAAGAGTGTGCAACGCTGTCATCAAGGCAAAGGGTGACTACTTCGAAAAACCTAAAATATGAAATATTTTTTGATTTGTTTTACACTTTTATGGTTACTATGTGATTCCATATGTCTTATTTCATAGTTTTGATGTCTTCACTATTATTCTGCAATGTAGAAAATAGTACAAATAAAGAAAAACCCATGAATGAGTAGGTGTGTGTAAGGGCTGCGTACTGGCGGCAGAGAAGTCAGGTGCAAGAGAGCAAAAACTCTGTTACAATGGAGCAGTTTAATAATAAAAACCACCGGAATAGAACAAACAATCAATGGGTACAAAACCCGTCGCACACCAGATCAACGTGCACATGCACTTACAATAAACAATTCCGGAAAAGGACATGGGGGGGAACAGAGGGTTAAATACACAACATGTAATGATGAAATTGAAACCAGGTGTGTGGGAAGACAAGACAAAACAAATGGAAAATGAAAAGTAGATTGATGATGGCTAGAAGACCGCCGACACCGACCGAAGTTGTGACATGGTGTCCAAACTTTTGACTGGTACTGTATATACACTAATGTTCAAAAGTTTGAGGTCACTTAGGAATGTACTTGTTTTTGAAAGAAAAGCAGGTAGTTTTGTTCATTAAAATAACATCAAATTGATCAGAAATTCAGTGTAGACACTGTTAATGTTGTAAATTACTATTGTAGCTTTTTTAATGGATTTTTAATGGAATATTTACATAGGCATACAGAGACCCATTATCAGCAACCATCACTCCTGTGTTCCAATGGCACGTTGTGTAAGCTAATCCAAGTTTATCATTTTAAAAAGGCTAATTGATCATCAGAAAATCATTTTGCTGTCACGTCCTGACCAGCAGAGGGAGTAATTGTATTATAATTTGGTCAGGACGTGGCAGAAGGGTATTTGTTTTGTATGGTTGGGGTTTTGTGTATTATTAAAGGGGTGTTTGGTTTATGTAGTCTGGGGTTTGAGTATATGTTCTAGTGTTGGTTTTCTATGGTTTTCTAGTCTGTCTATTTCTGTGTGGTTTGTGTGGCTCCCGATCAGGAACAGCTGTACGTCGTTGTTCCTGATTGGGAGTCATATATTAGATGCTTGTTTTCACCTGGGGATTTTGTGGGTAGTTGTCTTTAGCACTGCTGTTGTGAGTATAGCCTGTTAAACTGTCTTTTGTCATTCTTCATTTTGTTATTTTTTCCGTGTTCTCTTTATTTAATAAATATAAAGATGAGCATCCACATTCCCGCTGCGTTTTGGTCATCAATACACAACGACACCCGTGACATTTGCAATTATGTTAGCACAGCTGAAAACAGTTGTGATGATTAAAGAAGCAATACAACTGGCCGTCTTTAGAGTATCTGGAGCATCAGCATTTGTGGGTTCGATTACAGGCTTAAAATGACCAGAAACAAATAATTTTCTTCTGAAACTCGTCAGTCTATTCTTGTTCTGAGAAATGAAGGCTATTCCATGCGAGAAATTGCCAAGAAACTGATGATCTCGTACAGTGCTGTGTACTACTCCCTTCACAGAACAGTGCAAACTGGCTCTAACCAGAATAGAAAGAGGAGTGGGAGGCCCGGTGCACAACTGAGCATGAGGACAAGTACATTAGAGTGTCTAGTTTGAGAAACAGAAGCCTCACAAGTCCTCAACTGGCAGCTTCATTAAATAGTACGCGCAAAACACCAGTCTCAACGTCAACAGTGAAGAGGCAACTCCGGGATACTGGCCTTCTAGGCAGAGTTGTAAAGAAAAAGCCATATCTCAGACTGGCCATTAAAAAGAAAGGAAGATTAAAAAAAAATGTTATGGACAGACAAATCTAAGTTTCAGGTGTTTGAATCACAAAGAAGAACATTCGTGAGATGCAGAAAAAATGAAAAGATGCTGAAGGAGTGCTTGACGCCATCTGTCAAGCATAGTGGAGGCAATGTGATGGTCTGGGTGTGCTTTGGTGGTGGTAAAGTGGGCGACTGTACAGTGTAAAAGGGATCTTGAAGAAGGAATTATATAACTCCATGCCTTACCCTGTGGACAGCGCTAAATTGGAGCCAATTTCCTCCTACAACAGGACAATGACCCAAAGCAAAGCTCCGTACTATGCAATAGCTATTTAGGGAAGAAGCAGTCAGCTGATATTAATTTTACATTTTAGTCATTTGGCAGATGCTCTTATCCAGAGCGACTTACAGTAGTGAATGCATACATTTCCTCTCATGCATTTTTTATTATTTGTATTTTTTTTGTACTGGCCCCCCGTGGGAATCAAACCCACAACCCTGGCATTGCACACACCATGCTCTACCAACTGAGCCACAGTGAACACCGTATTCTGTCTCTAATGAAGTGGCAAGCACAGTCACCGGATCTCAACCCTATTTAGCTGTTGTGGGAGCAGCTTGACCGTATGGTACGTAAGAAGTGCCTATCAAGCCAATCCAACTTGTGGGAGGTGCTTCAGGAAGCATGGGGTGAAATCTCTTCAGATTACCTCAACAAATTCACAACTAGAATGCCAAAGGTCTGCAAGGCTGTAATTGCTGCAAATGGAGGATTCTTTGACGAAAGCAAAGTTTGAAGGACACAATTATTATTTCAATTAAAAATTCAATTAAAAATCATTATACTATATTTCCTATTCATTTTGCAACTCATTTCATGTATGTTTTCATGGAAAACAAGGACATTTCTAAGTGACCCCAAACTTTTGAACGGTAGTGTGTGTGTGTATATATATATACTGCTCAAAAAAATAAAGGGAACACTTAAAATACACAATGTAACTCCAAGTCAATCACACTTCTGTGAAATCAAACTGTCCACTTAGGAAGCAACACTGATTGACAATAAATTTCACATGCTGTTGTGCAAATGGAATAGACAACAGGTGGAAATTATAGGCAATTAGCAAGACACCCCCAATAAAGGAGTGCTTCTGCAGGTGGTGACCACAGACCACTTCTCAGTTCCTATGCTTCCTGGCTGATGTTTTGGTCACTTTTCAATGCTGGCGGTGCTTTCACTCTAGTGGTAGCATGAGACGGAGTCTACAACCCACACAAGTGGCTCAGGTAGTGCAGCTCATCCAGAATGGCACATCAATGCGAGCTGCGGTAAGAAGGTTTGCTGTGTCTGTCAGCGTAGTGTCCAGAGCATGGAGGCGCTACCAGGAGACAGGCCAGTACATCAGGAGATGTGAAGGAGGCCGTAGGAGGGCAACAACCCAGCAGCAGGACCGCTACCTCTGACTTTGTGCAAGGAGGACTGGGGGAGCACTGCCAGAGCCCTGCAAAATGACCTGCAGCAGGCCACAAATGTGCATGTGTCTGCTCAAACGGTCAGAAACAGACTCCATGAGGGTGGTATGAGGGCCCGATGTCCACAGGTGGGGGTTGTGCTTACAGCCCAACACCGTGCAGGACGTTTGGCATTTGCCAGAGAACACCAAGATTGGCAAATTCGCCACTGGCGCCCTGTGCTCTTCACAGATGAAAGCAGGTTCACACAGCACATGTGACAGACGTGACAGAGTCTGGAGACGCCGTGGAGAACGTTCTGCTGCCTGCAACATCCTCCAGCATGACCGGTTTGGCGGTGGGTCAGTCATGGTGTGGGGTGGCATTTCTTTGGGGGGCCGCATAGCCCTCCATGTGCTCGCCAGAGGTAGCCTGACTGCCATTAGGTACCGAGATGAGATCCTCAGACCCCTTGTGAGACCATATGCTGGTGCGGTTGGCCCTGGGTTCCTCCTAATGCAAGACAATGCTAGACCTCATGTGGCTGGAGTGTGTCAGCAGTTCCTGCAAGAGGAAGACATTGATGCTATGGACTGGCCCGCCCGTTCCCCAGACCTGACTCCAATTGAGCACATCTGGGACATCATGTCTCGCTCCATCCACCAACGCCACGTTGCACCACAGACTGTCCAGGAGTTGGCGGATGCTTTAGTCCAGGTCTGGGAGGAGATCCCTCAGAAGACCATCCGCCACCTCATCGGGAGCATGCCCAGGCGTTGTAGGGAGGTCATACAGGCAGGTGGAGGCCACACACACTACTGAGGCTCATTTTGACTTGTTTTAAGGACATTACATCAAAGTTAGATCAGCCTGTAGTGTGGTTTTCCACTTTAATTTTGAGTGTGACTCCAAATCCAGACCTCCATGGGTTGATAAATTGGATTTCCATTGATTATTTTTGTGTGATTTTGTTGTCAGCACATTCAACTATGTAAAGAAAAAAGTATTTAATAAGATTATTTCATTCATTCATCTAGGATGTGTTATTTTAGTGTTCCCTTTATTTTTTTGAGCAGTATATATATATATATATATATATATATATATATATATATATATATATACTTTTTTTTATTATGATTTTTCAGAGGGTGTTATAGCACCTCTACTTCCCCATGGGGCTCTGGTCAAAAGTAGTGCACCACATCAGGAATATGGGGCTTTTTAGGGAGGAAACCATGGCATGAAGTCACAACTAGGTAGCACATGGGGCCTGGCCAGCAGAGCCCCCTGAGCTGAGCCAACAACACAGGGACCAGGGACCGGGGACCGCAGAGAGGGATGGGGGACTTCTGTTAGTTGGTCACCCTGTCACCACCAGTCATGCCTCCCCGGCCGTCCCTCTCCCCTGGCTTTGTTATGCTTTCAGTGCCGTGGCGTTGGAGGGCACGAGGCTGTCTGCTAATAAGGATTGTAGTTTAATGAGAGGGTTTAGGGACGACCACCTCTGCCAGGGTAAGCCTTCCTCAAGGACGGTGTGGTGATGTATAGTGTTGGTGTAACCTCAGATGGCTGTAGCCAAACAGAGCTCAAGACTTAGAGCTCAGGGTAAAGAGTTAGGTATGACTGCAGTATCTCACCACCAGATGTACACAACCAGACGCACACTCAGAGGCACAAAACACACATGAACACACACACACACACACACACACACACACACACATATACACAAACACATGAACACATATGGATGCACGCACACACACAAACACACAAGTGATGTACTGGATGGTCTTTGTCAATAGGCTTAAAATTACAAGTCCAGTTAAACCCCCAAAGTTATCCTCTGAGTGATTGTCTCTCTATATGTGCTGTATAAAGTTAATTGTAGTCGTTGATTAATCCGACAGTCTTTCGGTTACTGGCCCAACGCTCTCACCACTAGGCTACCTGCCACCCATGTTGTTACATGTTGTTATGGTGACAGCTTCCAGACCTAAACATTGCAGCAGTGAGCCAAGAGTGCCACATACGGATGTACTTTAAGGTCTGGACAGGAGTGTTCTGTTCTATCAGACCAACTTACCCAAAGGGGTAAGTTGAGCCACCGTTGTTTCTAGGAAACCATACACAAAATGTATCATTTTACAAAATGTTTAGGAAGAGGTAATCATTTCATGGAGTCTGTGAAGAAAGAAACCACATTGAAAAAGTGATAAGCAAGTTTGGTAAAAAAACAGATTTTCACAAAGTCAGAGGTTTGATGATACTTGTATCTAAACCGAAGTAGATCATTTTAGGATTTTTCTATACACAATTTGGGGTCTGTATAAGCTTCAATGAGGTCCTAAACCTAGCATGAAAGTGCATCCTTGTAGCTGTGTGGGCTAATATAGTCAAGATGTTTGCCTTGGGGTAAGTTGAGCCAATGGCCATGGGATAAGTTGAGCCAATGGTTGAGCAACTGGCAAGTTGAGCAAATGTAACTACTTTCTTCCAAGGTGTAAGGCAAAGGCATTATCGCTGGGATATGAGGTAACAACAGGGCCTGGCCTATGATAAAAGTGTAATAAAAAGTACAAAGTGTTTGTTAGGTGTTAAGTATGTGTTAAAATATGATAAAAATTATTAAAAGGCAAACAAGTGATTGTGATTGTGTTGAAATGTGTTTGGTAAACAAAGCTAGACATGGCTTTAAAAAGGTAGTGGTAATATTTTATTCAGTACAGAAATTTGTAGGTGGCTTAACTTACCCTGTCCCGCGGCACATCTTACCCCATGCCCGGGGTAAGTTGTGTCAAGAGACCACTTTTTCTGGACCAGCTATGTTTTAAAAACTGTAATGTTTACATGAATTCTGATTATTTCCAGCGACACACAACATCCTGAAATATATGTAGATATCTTTGTGAGAAAGTAAACTATATTTCTCTCAACGGAGTGATGCTGAATGTAGAAAACATGGCTCAACTTACCCCACTCTCCCCTATGCTATGCTCTGGTCTGATGGGGTTCTGTGGGAGCCTGGCACTTCTCCATAAATCATTTATATTTATTACAGGGATGTACTTGATCTGGCTGTCAGGGTAGAGAACACATGCATTTGAGCTCTCTGGGTTTAAGCACATTTGTGTCGATGTGAAGTCATGATGTACACTTTCCTGTGAATGAGCATTCCTAGTTTGGTGCATTGTACTGTAGGTCAACCAGAAAGGCCAGACAAGTTAATTGGTTTGAAACTTAATGTTGACCAATCAAATTGTTCCACTGAAAACACTCAGAGTTCCATCATTGTCTTTTTTCTATTTTCTTTGCTATTTTCCCGGCTGTAAAGAACATTGTAAAAATATATATATATTTAACTTGTATTTATTCAGGGGCGCCCAATTGAGACCAGGTTCTTATTCTCAATGGTGGCTTGAGAACAAACAATTCACAAATCAACATGACAAAAAAAAAGGAAATGCAAGATACACTACATTTCAACACAAATAAATTATTACAATCAATCAAAACAATCACCCTATTGGCACCAGGGCTTCAAGATGTAATGAGGATTGCAAATTATTCCAAACACGGGGGGCATTAAAACTAAAGGTTGCTTGCTTTGGTTACCAGAGCTGGGGGAAAATTACAGATATCCCCACAATGGCATTGTGTATGAGCCACTATCATGCATCAAAAAGTGATGCCTTGGATGGATATATGGTGGTATTGTCATTAATGATGGAGGTCACACTTTATTTGGATAGTCAGGATTTTTTGATCTGTAGATGCTCTACAGATGGTCATACTATCAATAAACTATCTGTTGATAAGCAACTGCTGGCTAAGGTTAGGTTTAGAATAAGCATAAGGGTTATGTTAAGGGTTAAGATGAGGGTTAAGGTAAGGGTTAGTGCTAGTGTTAAGGTTAAGGTTAGTAGATAGTCTGTAGAGCAGTGGTCACAAACCTTTTCTGAGTCAACATCACTTTGAGTCAAAATGCAGGCTGCTTACATTTTTTTTAAATGATGACTTAAAAACATAAGCCTTTGCAAAATTAACCAATTAAAAACAGTTCTGTAGCAGTGAGTTTGTGCAGTAGGCTATAAGCCCAATACATGATCACTGCATATTGGCTACTGTATGCTTGAATTGCCCTTCCAATGTTGTTCTTCTCAGACCATTTAGAAATGATATAAAATGGTATATGATCACACTGGTAATACATATTTTGTTGTGTTACTTTTGAGGCACAGCAGAGTGAACATAATAATTTGCCTTTATTTTGTATTTTTTATACTGAACTGATTGCCTGCATTTGATGGTCAGTCTAAGGGAGGGAGGGTGCACTCACCGTCCCTCTGCTCTCACGCCACTGAGAAGTTCAGCTGACGGTGAAACTCAAGTCGCACTGCATTATTTCTGCCTCATGCACCAATTCATGTAGTTATTCCTATGACCAGAGAAAGTGAAATATTCCCCGATATTAAAAAAGACACAAGCCGCTAATAATAACGTAACACTTTGCTATACTCATTAATTGCAGCAGGAGTACGCTCCTTTTATGGTTTATAAAAGTGTTGACAGTGCTCCAAATTAAACATGAACTTACTCATAAAAACAGCAGCTCTTTGATGTATTCATTGTCTCTCTCTAGTCATCGTTTTAAAGTTTTGAATTCTCACAGTATCAACTTTGCTGTGTGTGTGAAGTTTCTTTTTAACAGTCTATTGCTCGAGGAAAAGGTGCTGCCACGGTGGTCTCAGCTATTTGATTGGCCAGCGGTAGGGCTATAGGTGCACTTGATTTGCTCTCTGGGCCTGCCAGGTAGGCAGAGTTCTACCTTCAGACACATGAAATGGTTCAATATGGGAACACTTTGCATTCCTGGCGCCAGGGCTGCTGAATCAAATGCACCTATCGCCACCCGCACGAAACAAATAAAAAATAGGAACACAAGGCTTTATCGTTTTGTGTGTGTGATTGAATGGCTTGGAGATCGAACAGCCGATCGTGATGACCGGTTGGTGACCACTGCTGTAGAGCATCTCCAAAAAGGTTTACCAAGATAGAGCCAATTATACTGAACAAAAATATAAACGCAACACGCAACATTTAAGATTTCATTGAGTTACAGTTCATATCAGTAAATCAGTCAATTGAAATAAATTAATTAGGCCATAATCTATGGATTTCATGACTGGGAATACAGATATGCATCTGTTGGTCACAGATATGTAAAAAAAAAATATATATATATATATATATATATATGGGCGAGGATCAGAAAACCTGTCAGTATGTGGTTTGACCACCATTTGCCTCATGCAGCGTGACACATGTTCTTCACATAGAGGTGATCAGGCTGTTGATTGTGGCCTGTGGAATGTTGTCCCACTCCTCTTCAATGGCTGTGCGAAGTTGCTGGATATTGTCGGGAACTAGAACACACTGACGGACACGTCGATACAGAGCATCCCAAACATGCTCAATGGGTGACATGTCTGGTGAATATGCAGGCCATGGAAGAACTGGGACATGTTCAGCTTCCAGGAATTATGTACAGATCCTTGCGACATAGGGCCATGCATGGCATGACAATTGGCCTCAGGAACTCGTCACGGTATCTCTGTGCATTCAAATTGCTATTGATGAAATGCAATTGTGTTCATTGTCCATAGCTTATGCCTGTCCATTCCCTAACCCCACCGCCACCATCGGGCTCTCTGTTCACAACGTTGACATCATTAAACTGCTTGGTCACACGACGCCATACAGTACACATTCCTGCACTCAGCAGGCCAATTGCAAACTCCCTCAAAACTTGAAACATCTGTGGCATTGTGTTATTTGACAAAACTGCACATTTTAGAGTGGTCTTTTATTGTCCCCGGCACAAGGTGCACCTGTGTAATGATCATGCTGTTTAATCAGCTTCTTGATATTCTCACTAACAGGGATAAGATACAAAAAGCTTATTTATCTCAAATGTAAGTATGGAAAATGCCCTGGATCTTTTATTTCATCTCATGAAACATGGGACCAGAACTTTACATGTTGCATTTAGATTTTGGTTCAGTGTAGAACGGCTGTGGAGTTCTTGCCGTTCAAATTGCATACACCTAACTGTTGAATTGGCTTTGACCTACACTCATAAAAAAAGGCCAGAAACCAGGATCCAACCAATCAGAAAGGAGTCCACCAACTGGAATTGATAATAGTGGAATTTGTTAGAAATCTCTTATGGTAATAATTACAGGAACAATAAGGTGATGAATTTACTGTCAAGAAAATAATTTCTATCAGCTCAGAATTATATTGGTCAATTTCTACTAGCCATAATAAACATGATTATTACTTATGATTTATTATTTTCCATTTCCAGTAAATTCTATGCATGTTCATTTGCTGGCCTTTGATGAATACTAATATTCATAATCATTAACGACAGAGGGTGAGGATAACATTGGATTTCAAGTGAGAATGTGCATAGTTCTTTGCATGTGCAGTATGGATCATGTGCAGTATGGACCATGTGCAGTATGGATCATGTACAGTATGGATCATGTGCAGCAGGCCCTGAAACCTGCACATACAGTGCATTCGGAAAGTATTCAGACAGACCTCTTGACTTTTTCCACATTTTGTTACGTTACAGCCTTATTCTAAAAATTATTAAATATTGTTTTTCCTCATCAATCTACACACAATACCCAATAATGATATATATATATATAAAGGTCCCACAGTAGACAGTGAATGTCAGAGCAAAAACCAAGCCATGAGGTCAAAAGGAATTGTCCGTAGAGCTCCGAAACAGGATTGTGTCGAGGCACAGATCTGGGGAAGGATAGCAAAACATTTCTGCAGGATTGAAGGTCCCCAAGAACACATTCTTAAATGGAAGAAGTTTGGAACCACCAAGACTCTTCCTAGAGCTGGCAGCCTGGCCAAACTGAGCAATTGGGGGTGAAGGGCATTGGACAGGGACGTGACCAAGAACCCGAGCTCCAGAGTTCCTCTGTGGAGATGGGAGGACCTTTCAGAAGGACAACAATCTCTGCAGCACTCCACCAATCAGGCTTTTATGGTAGCATGGCCAGACAGAAGCCACTCCTCAGTAAAAGGCACATGACAGCCCACTTGGATTTGGCCAAAAAGGCACCTAAAGGACTTTCAGACCATGAGAAACAAGATTCTCTGGTCTGCTGAAACCAAGATTGAACTCTTTCACCTGAATGCCAAGTGTCACGTCTGGAGGAAACCTGGCACCATCCCTACGGTGAAGCATGGTGGTAGCAGCATCCATGCTGTGGGGATGTTTTTCAGCAGCAGGGACCTAGAGACTAGGCAGGATCGAGGGGAAAGATGAACGTATCAAAGTACAGAGAGATCCTTGATGAAAACCTGCTCCAGAGTGCTCAGGACCTTAGACTGGGGCAAAGGTTCACCATCCAACAGGACAACGACCCTAAGCACACAGCCAAGATCGCGCAGGAGTGGTTTCGGGACAAGTCTCTGAATGTCCTTGAATGTCCCAGCCAGATGCCAGACTTAAACCCGATCAAACATCTCTGGAGAGACCTGAAAATAGCTGTGCAGCGACACTCCTCATCCAACCTGACAGACCTTAGAGGATCGGCAGAGAAGCATGGGAGAAACTCCACAAATACAGATGTGCCAAGCTTGTAGCATCATACCCAAGAAGACTTGAGGCTGTAATCGCTGCTTCAACAACGCACTGAGTAAAGGGTCTGAATACTTATGTAAATGTGATATTTCCGTTTTTTATTTGTAATAAATTTACAAAAATGTCTAAAAACCTGTTTTTGCTTTGTTATTATGGGGTATTATGTGTAGATTGTTGAGGGGAAAAAACTATTTAATCAAAATGTTCAAAAAGTCAAGGGGTCTGAATACTTTCCGAATGCACTGTATGTGAGCTAAACAGAGAAATCCATTTCAAGGTGTCAATGAACAAAGAAGTGTCCCTAGTGTAATCTGAATTCAACTCTTCGCTGAGAAGATTATGGTCTCCGGACAATGCACTGTGTCTTGAATCATTTTCCAGTCTATAGGCTACTTCTGATTCCATCTCACTGACAATGTTCTTGCCGAGCATCACAAATAATATAAAATCAGAATTGAAAAAAACTGAGTCGAACATTTGACAACATCCAAAGTGTGCATGTGTCCTCCCGTACTGTATCAGTGCCCATCAAGAGTTCAACAAGACAGAGAGACAAAATGGCTGGAATGCTTTCTTTAGCTGACTAACGTGACTAATGTGAAAAATGTTACAATAAAATGTTGTGCCTGGTTCTTTACCTGAGACTTCTACATGTACACTCACTTGAAAGGCTTCTGACTCCTTCATGCAAAGTACACCTTTTGATTTTATGGATTTCCAATAGTTCTCTCTTGCATGCAGACTCGGAGATGAGTCAAAAAATAAACTTCCCTCATAGTGTCATCAGTTAGTCGGTGTAGTCATTTCAATTTACAGGCATCTTTTTTTTATCCTCCATGGAAAACTGCCACGAGGCCTCAAGCATGGAGATATTTTAATTCATATAATTCTTATTCAAATCATGTCTCACCTTAATTACAGATGACAATTGCCAGTCATAAGATCTTATTTAGAACTGCCCAGTGATATTTAGAAATAGCACAGCGAGGGGACAGTAGAATTAGTGTGAATAACCATCATAGATGGTCATAGTAAATAATAATGTGTTCTAAGACTTTGGGAAAGTATTGCATACTAACTCTGTATAGAAACCTTGTTAGCTTCCTGCTGATCTCCTCCATTTGAATATACCATAATTTCCGGACTATTAAGCGCACCTGAATATAAGCCGCACCCACTGAATTAAAAAAAAATATATATATTGAACATAAATAAGCCGCACATGTCTATAAGCCGCAGGTGCCTACCGGTACATTGAAACAAATTAACTTTACACAGGCTTTAACGAAACATGGTTTGTAACAAAAATAAATAGGCTTTAACGAAACACGGCTTGTAACAAAAATACATAGGCTTTAACGAAACACGGCTTGTAACAAAAAATAAAAAATTTGCAGTAAGCTTTAGTTGTCTTTTTGCACTGAGTCAATTCCTCACACTGCTGTTTCCAACGTCTTATCATCGACTCATTAAGACCAAACTCCCGTGCAGCAGCTCTATTTCCTTTTCCAACAGCCAGATCAATCGCCTTCAACTTGAAAGCTGCATCATATGCATTTCTCCGTGTCTTTGCCATGATGAGGGTGACAAAATGACTACCGTAATAAGTTTGAGAGCGCTCAATTTAATCTAAACAGTAAACAAAAAGTTGTTTGACCTTAACCCGTTCGGCAATTTCATTGGTCTAATGAAAGCTTCATGCCACCAAAAAACTGAGCACGTCACAGAATGTGTTTTTTTGGCTGAAAAAAAATTGAAAGCGGGAAAAATCCATATATTAGCCGAGTCATTGTTAAGCCGCGAGGTTCAAAGTGTGAGAAAAAAGTTGCGGCTTATTGTCTGGAATTTACGGTACTGTACTACAGTGATCCTACCAGTGACCGGGCCATCTGGAATCTCCTTCTCACTACAATTAGCAACACAACAGGCATGAAACATATGCATGAAGAACTCAAACAGAAATATACACGTACACCTGCACGCACCCTCACACAAACACACACACACACACACACACACACACACACACACACACACACACACACACACACACACACACACACACACACACACACACACACACACACAGAGGACGCTTGAGAGGGAAGCAGAAACCAGGTGTGTGTTGCATCGAGGAGTTAATCAGTTATTGAGATAAAACAGCATGAAGGTCTATGTGGAGGATTAGACTTGTGGTTCTCATTCATGACTTCAGCTTCTAGCAAACAGCCTCATCGCCATCATCCTTTCCTTCCGGTTGCATTAGTGATTTAGCACAGGACTCAGCTGCAACCCCTTGAATTAGTGATTTAGCACAGGACTCAGCTGAAACTCCTTTCCTGTACAAATCCACAGTCTTTTGTTTTTGGGGATTTAGCTGGCAAGATGATGTGTTTAGAATTTCATTCTAATCGGGGAGCGAGAGAGAGCTATATTTTATGTTCATAATTATCATACATCATCTTCATAATGATGTTTGACCTCCAACTGACTAATCAGTGTGGTCATCTTCAAGAATCTCTCTACCCAAGGCTGATTCAGTCTTCTGGGTGACCAGGATAGCCATGTCCAGAGTGGGTTAGCTGTGAGAGGTCAATGGTCATACAGTAATTGACCCTACACAACGGATGGGTCATCAGGGGTGACAGTGATATCCCAGTCTTGGTCTCTCCTGGTTCTGTCCTCTTGCTCACATATCTGGTCAAGATATATTTGTAGACTACAGTCAGTCACAACAGTATTCTCTCTTATGAATTAAAGAGAGTTGAATTGAAAGTGTTAAGTCTTATACTAAGACTAATACATGCACCAACATGTTGCATTACCTGTTACAGCTGAGTTGAGCTGTGTGGTAATATGGGGTTTCATGGGCATACTTTAAAGCTGCAATATGTAACTTTCTGGGCAACCTGACCAAATTGTCATAGAAATATCAGTTATAGATGTGTCATTCCAATTTAAAGCAAGTCTAAGAAGCGGTAGATCTGTTCTATGTGCACCATTTCTATACTTCCCGTTCATAAGTTTCGTTTTTGGGTCTTTTACTTTCAGTTTTGTACACCAGCTGAAAACACAATATTTTTGATTATGTCAAATATATTTCACGGTACGATACTACAATGGTTGCTGCCATGCTATGTTGTTGTCTTAGGTATCGCTTTATGTAGTGTCTCTCTTGTCGTAATGTGTGTTTTGTCGATCCCGTTAAAGGGATCGATTTGACAACATCAGGTGAAATGGCAGAGCGCCAAATAAAGAAAAAAATTACAAATATTAAACTTTCATACATTTACAAGTGCAATACACCATATTAAACTGAACTTCTTGTGAATCTAGCCACATTGTCGGATTTCAAAAAGGCTTTACGGCGAAAACAAACAATGCTATTATGTGAGGACAGCACCCCATTAAACAACACAGACAATCATATTTCATCCCGCCAGGCGCGACACAAAACTCAGAAATAACGATATAATTCATGCCTTACCTTTGACGAGCTTCTTCTGTTGGCACTCCAATATGTCCCATAAACATCACAAATGGTCCTTTTGTTCGATTAATTCCGTCGTTATATATCCAAAATGTCCATTTATTTGGCGCGTTTGATCCAGAAAAACACCGTTTCCAACTCGCGCAACATGACTACAAAATATCTCAAGTTACCTGTAATCTTTGTCCAAACATTTCAAACAACTTTCCTTATACAACTTTAGGTATTTTTTAACGTAAATAATCGATAAAGTTTAAGACGGGATAAACTGCGTTCAATTCCGGAGGAAAACAAAGTGGAGAGTGCTTTTCAGGTCACGCGCCTCTATCAAACAATACATTTCCCTCGAGCCTCATTCTGAACAAGGCTACTTCTTCATTACACAAAGGAAAAACATCAACCAATTTCTAAAGACTGTTGGCATCCAGTGGAAGCGATAGGAACTGCAAGCAACTGCCTTAGAATTATGGATTCTCAATGAAAACCCATTGAAAAGAGAGTGACCTGGCTAGGACAGACAAGCCCCATGTTATTGTGGAGGACTTAATTCTTGGATATGGCTGTGACAATTTTTATTTTATTTTTTTATTTCACCTTTATTTAACCAGATAAGCTAGTTGAGAACAAGTTCTCATTTACAACTGCGACCTGGCCAAGATAAAGTAAAGCAGTGCGACACAAACAACAACACATGGAATAAACAAATGTACAGTCAATAACACAATAGAAAAAAAGAAAGTCTATATATAGTGTGTGCAAATGGCGTGAGGAGGAAGGAAATAAATAGGCCATAGTAGCGAAATAATTACAATTTAGCAGATTAACACTGGAGTGATAAATGAGCAGATGATGATGTGGAAGTAGTGATACTGGTGTGCAAAAGAGCAGAAAAGTAAATAAAAACAATATGGGGATGAGGTAGATAGATTGGGTGGCTATTTATAGATGGACTATGTACAGCTGCAGCGATCGGTTAGCTGCTCAGATAGCTGATGGTTAACGTTAGTGAGGGAAATATAAGTCTTCAGCTTCAGAAATTTTTGCAATTTGTTCCAGTCACTGGCAGCAGAGAACTGGAAGGAAAGGCGGCCAAAGCAGGTGTTGGCTTTGGGGATGACCAGTGAGATATACCTGCTGGAGCGCGTGTTACGGGTGGGTGTTGTTATCGTGACCAGTGAGCTGAGATAAGGTGGAGCTTTACCTAGCATAGACTTATAGATGACCTGGAGCCAGTGGGTCTGGCGATGGATATGTAACAAGAGGCCAGCCGACTAGAGGATACAGGTCGCAGTGGTGGGTAGTATAAGGGGCTTTGGTGACAAAACGGATGGCACTGTGATAGACTGCATCCAGTTTGCTGAGTAGAGTATTGGAAGCTATTTTGTAGATGACATCGCCGAAGTCAAGGATCGGTAGGATAGTCAGTTTTACTAGGGTAAGTTTGACGACGTGAGTGAAGGAGGCTTTGTTGCAAAATAGAAAGCCGATTCTAGATTTTATTTTGGATTGGAGATGTTTAATATGAGTCTGGAAGGAGAGTTTACAGTTTAGCCAGACACTTAGGTATTTGTAGTTGTCCACATATTCTAGGTCAGAACCGTCCAGGGTAGTGATGCTGGTCGGGCGGGTGGGTGCGGGCAGCGAATGGTTGAAAAGCATGCATTTGGTTTTACTAGCGTTTAAGAGCAGTTGGAGGCCACGGAAGGAGTGTTGTATGGCATTGAAGCTCGTTTGGAGGTTAGTTAACACAGTGTCCAAAGAAGGGCCAGATGTATACAGAATGGTGTCATCTGCGTAGAGGTGGATCAGGGAATCACCAGCAGCAAGAGCAACATCATTGATATATACAGAGAAAAGAGTCGGCCCGAGAATTGAACCCTGTGGCACCCCCATAGAGACTGCCAGAGGTCTGGACAACAGCCCTCCGATTTGACACACTGAAGTCTGTCTGAGAAGTAGTTGGTGAACCAGGCGAGGCAGTCATTTGAGAAACGAAGGCTATTGAGTCTGCCGATAACAATACGGTGGTTGACAGAGTCGAAAGCCTTGGCCAGGTCGATGAAGACGGCTGCACAGTACTGTCTTTTGTCAATGGCGGTTATGATATCGTTTCGGACCTTGAGAGTGGCTGAGGTGCACCCGTGACCAGCTCGGAAACCAGATTGCACAGCAGAGAAAGTACGGTGGGATTCTAAATGGTCAGTGATCTGTTTATTAACTTGGCTTTTAAGACTTTAGAGAGGCAGGGCAGGATGGATATAGGTCTATAACAGTTTGGGTCTAGAGTGTCACCCCCTTTGAAGAGGGGGATAACCACGGCAGCTTTCCAATCTTTAGGGATCTCAGATGATACAAAAGAGAGGTTGAACATACTGGTAATAGGGGTTGCAACACTAGCGGCGGATAGTTTTAGAAATAGAGGGTCCAGATTGTCTAGCCCAGCTGACTTGTACGGGTCCAGGTTTTGCACCTCTTTCAGAACATCTGCAATCTGGATTTGGGTGAAGGAGAAGCTGGGGAGGCTCGGGCAAGTAGCTGCGGGGGGGGGGGGGGGGGGGGGGGGGGCTGTTGGCCGGGGCAGGGGTAGCCAGGAGGAGAGCATGGTCAGCCGTAGAGAAACGCTTATTGAAATTTTTGATTATCATGGATTTATCGGTGGTGACCGTGTTACCTAGCCTCAGAGCAGTGGGCAGCTGGGAGGAGGTGCTCTTGTTCTCCATGGACTTTACAGTGTCCCAAAACGTTTTGGAGTTAGAGCTACAGGATGCAAATTTATGCTTTCCTGACTGACTGCGTGTATTGGTTCCTGACTTCCCTGAACAGTTGCATATTGCGGGGACTATTCAATGCTATTGCAGTCCGCCACAGGATGTTTTTGTCCTGGTCAAGGGAAGTCAGGTCTAGAGTGAACCAAGGGCTATATCTGTTCTTGGTTCTACATTTTTTGAAAGAGGCATGCTTATTTAAGATGGTGAGGAAATTACTTTTAAAGAACGACCAGGCATCCTCGACTGACGGGATGAGGTCAATATCCTTCCAGGATACCCGGGCCAGGTCGATTAGAAAGCCCTCCTCGCAGAAGTGTTTTAAGGAGCGTTTGACAGTGATGAGGGGTGGTCGTTTGATCACAGACCCATAGTGAATGCAGGCAATGAGGCAGTGATCGCTGAGATCCTGATTGAAAACAGCAGAGGTGTATTTAGAGGGCAAGTTGGTCAGGATAATATCTATGAGGGTGCCCATGTTTATGGATTTAGGGTTGTACCTGGTGGTTTCCTTGATTTGTGTGAGATTGAGGGCATCTAGCTTAGCTTGTAGGACTGCCGGGGTGTTAAGCATATCCCAGTTTAGGTCACCTAACATAACGAACTCTGAAGATAGATGAGGGGCAATCAATTCACATATGGTGTCCAGGGCACAGCTGAGAGCTGAGGTGGTCTATAACAGGTGGCAACAGTGAGAGACTTATTTCTGGAGAGATTCATTTTTAAAATTAGAAGCTCGAACTGTTTGGGCATAGACTTGGAAGGTATGACAGAACGTTGCTGGGGGAAAAGGCAAATAAATATATACAGACAATGTCTTCATCAAACAACACTGTTTGACGATGCATTAGTGACATGGCAGGAGATGTTTTGAAACAATTACTGCTTCACATAACAAGCCAGTGAATTATATGCTTTACAGCTGGACGAGTCAACAGGTGTGGCGGGCATGGCACAGCTCCTGGTATATGTCCGTTATGTTTATGGGGGGTCAATTAAGGAAAACATGCTCTTCTGCAAACCACTGGAAACTAGGACAACAGGAGAGGATATTTTTAAAGTACTGGACAGCTTTGTGACATCAAATGGACTTTGATGGTCAAGATGTGTTGGTATCTGTACTGATGGCGCAGAAGCCATGACAGGGAGGCATAGTGGAGTGGTAACGTGCGTGCAAGCAGTTGCTCCTGATGCCACTTGGGTACACAGCAGCATCCACCGAGAGGCTCTTACTGCCAAAGGAATGCTTGACAGCTTGAAATACGTTTTGGACACTACAGTGAAAATGGTTAACTTTGTTAATGCAAGGCCCCTGAACTCTCATGTATTTTCTGCGCTATGCAATGATATGGGCAGCGACCATGTAACTCTTTTACAACAGAAGTGCACTGGTTATCAAGGGGCAAAGTATTGACATGTTTTTTTTATATTGAGAGACAAGCTTACAGTTTTCTTTATTGACCATAATTTTCACTTGTCTGACCGCTTGCATGATGACAAGTTTCTCACACGACTGGCCTATCTGGGTGATGTTTTTTCTCGCCTGAATCATCTGAATCTAGGATTACATGGACTCTCCGCAACTATATTCAATGTGCAGGACAAAATTGAGGTATGATTAAGAAGTTGGAGCTCTTCTCTGTCTGCATTAACAAGGACAACACACAGGTCTTTCCATCATTGTATGATTTGCTGTGTGCAAATTAACTCAAGCTTAGGGACAATGTCAAATGTGAAATTGTGAAGCACCCGAGTTGGGTGCGCAATTACGCGGGTACTTTCCAGAAACGGATGGCACAAACAACTGGATTCATTATCCCTTTCATGCCCTGCCTCCAGTCCACTTACCAATATCTGAACAAGACAGCCTCATTCAAATTGCAACAAACGGTTCTGTGAAAATTTTATTTTATCAGAAGCCACTGCCTGGATTGGGCTGTGCTCAGAAAATCTTGCCTTGGCAAATCGCGCTGTTAAGACACTGATGCCCTTTGCAACCACGTACCTATGTGAGAGTGGATTCTCAGCCCTCACTAGCATGAAAACTAAATACAGGCACAACTGTGTGGAAAATGATTTAAGACTGAGACGCTCTCCAATACAACCCAACATTGCAGAGTTATGTGCATCCTTTCAAGGACACCCTTCTCATTAATCTGTGGTGAGTTATTCCAAATTTTCGATGAACAAATAAAGTTTTATATGTAAGATGATTATTATTATTATTATTATTATTATTATTTATGCCCTGGTCCTATAAGAGCTCTTTGTCACTTCCCATGAGCCGGGTTGTGACGAAAACACACACTCATTCTTATGTTTAATAAATGTATCGTATAGTGTGTGTGTGTGGCAGGCTTACAATGATGTCAAAAAACAACATTTGAAAGTGCGTTGACATTGGTGCTAGAGGGCGTACGCAGCTGGAGGTTGAACGTTTGAAGGGGTACGGGACTATAAAAAGTTTGGGAACCACTGCTCTACACTATACTTGCTTGTTTATCACATCAACTGAAATTAGGCACACTATTTGAATTTTAGCAGCCAGAAAATGGTAGAGCGATTTCTTCATAGTGCATCTTTTAGGGACTTGAAAGTGAAACTATTACTCTGGTTTTAGGACTGTATTTAAAGGTACAGGCAAAATTAGAAATTGTGTTTTTTTTACATTGGATTAAAGTAGAGACTCAGAGCTACAAAATGGTATATCATATACTGCATTTCTGAGGAACAATGGGAAAGTAATTCTGCTTTGAAAGTTAATAAACTTGTAGGGTCACTTCTGAGAAAATGGCCTTTAAATGTTTTGGTATCTAGTGAAGAGCTCTTCTTTGTCTACACCCATTCAGCATCGTTCACACCCTCTTAAGCTTTAGCCCCACCCATCTCGTTTTGCTCTAGGAGTGTTCAGAGCGCACACTTGACGCTCTGGCCAATGATTTGTTTACCTACTGTATGGATAACATGGAAACAGCCTAACCAGCTCTGCTGGCAACAATTTCATAATGTTTTTTGCAGACATTTACTGACACCGGTCATATTCAACGGGTGTTGTACACTTTAGCTTAAGACATGTAGCTAGCTAGCTAGGTAAATGATGAGCCTAGCTAGGTAAACAACATGTAAGATCACACACACGTCACGTAACGTTAACTAACGAGCCAACCAGCTAACTTTAGCTTGTTAAACAACAATGAACATAATGCCAAATCATGTCGTTACTACCCTGCATGAATATACTGGGAGCTAACTAAACAGGTTCAACATTAGCTAGCTAACACTAGGCTCTAACTAGAAAAGCAAACGGCTCTGGGATACGAATAATAATGTCAGCTAGGGAACCAGCCAGCTAATGTTAGCTAGCTAGCTAACAGTACACTTTAGCTTAATACATGTAGCTAGCTAGGTAAACAACATGTAAGATCACACACGTCACGTAACATTAGCTAACGAGCCAGCCAGCTACCGTTAGCTAGTTAAACAACAATGAACATAGTGCCAAATCATGCCATTACTACCCTGCATGAATAAGCTGGGAGCTAACCAACCAGGTTCAATGCTAGCTAGCTAACATTAGGCTCTAACTAGAAAAGCAAACGGCTCTGGGATACAAATAATAATGTCAGCTAGGGAGCCAGCCAGCTAATGTTAGCTAGCTAACAGTACACTTTAGCTTGAAATGAAACCACTTTCTGTCAAAATTAGAAACGTGTAATATCTGAAAATGTAGCTTGCTAACACTAGATCTTACCTGTATACATCAACATGCATGATGGACGCATCTCCCTGTCGCGGATGCCATGCCACGGTTGCCTTTAGTTTGAAGATGTAATCCGGAGACAGGTGTTTTCTCCATCTCTTTAGCTATCATACTCTTATTCCACTGATATCAAAACTTGATCCTCCAGAAAGTGGAGAGCAACACTTATGCAGCTCCACTACACAATACATTTTTAAAAAACAGCGTTCGACAGGATTACCAACACAGACTGGCCAACTCAAATAGACAGAAGTCTTCTATATGGCTGTAACGATCATCTGGAAGAGGGGACCAAGATGCAGCGTGGTAAGTGGTCATAATTATATTTAATGAAACACTTTAAAACAAACAAGAAAACTAAAGCCAACAGTTCTGCCAGGTGAACACACACAAGACAGAAAACAACTACCCACAAAACCCCAAAGGAAAACAGGCTGCCTAAGTATGACTCCCAATCAGTGACAACGATGTACAGCTGTCCCTGATTGAGAGCCATACTAGGCCAAAACAAAGAAATACAAAAACATTAAAAAAAGGACATAGAATGCCCACCCAAATCACACCCTGACCAAACATAAATAGAGACATAAAAAGGCTCTCTCAGGTCAGGGTGTGACAATGGCACAGATATCCGAACTCCTCTCTCGGCATGTCCAGCCCAAATCGTCCCACTTACGTAACAGCCAGTTGAATCCTGTGGCGCGATTTTCAAATACCTTAGAAATGCTATTACTTCAATTTCTCAAACATATGACTATTTTACAGCTATTTAAAGACAAGACTCTCGTTAATCTAACCACACTGTCCGATTTCAAAAAGGCTTTACAACGAAAGCAAAACATTAGATTATGTCAGCAGAGTACCCAGCCAGAAATAATCAGACACCCATTTTTCAAGCTAGCATATAATGTCACAAAAACCCAGAAGACAGCTAAATGCAGCACTAACCTTTGATGATCTTCATCAGATGACACACCTAGGACATTATGTTATACAATACATGCATGTTTTGTTCAATCAAGTTCATATTTATATCAAAAAACAGCTTTTTACATTAGCATGTGACGTTCAGAACTAGCATACCCCCCGCAAACTTCCGGTGAATTTACTAACAATTTACTAAATTACTCACGATAAACGTTCACAAAAAGCATAACAATTATTTTAAGAATTATAGATACAGAACTCCTCTATGCACTCGATATGTCCGATTTTAAAATAGCTTTTTGGTGAAAGCACATTTTGCAATATTCTAAGTACATAGCCCAGCCATCACGGGCTAGCTACTTAGACACCCAGCAAGTTTAGCCTTCACCAAAATCAGATTTACTATAACAAAAATGTTATTACCTTTGGTGTTCTTCGTCTGAATGCACTCTCAGGACTTCTACTTCAATAACAAATGTTGGTTTGGTCCCAAATAATCCATCGTTGTATCCAAACAGCGGCGTTTTGTTCGTGCGTTCTAGACACTATCCAAATGGTAAATAAGGGTCACGAGCATGGCGCAATTCATGACAAAAAAATTCTAAATATTCTATTACCGTACATCGAAGCATGTCAACCGCTGTTTAAAATCAATTTTTATGCAATTTATCTCGTAAAAAAGCGATAATATTCCGACCGGGAATCTGCGTTTCGGTAATTAGAGGGAAAAAAAGAAAGACGGGGGCAGCCAGTGCACGAGCCTAAGCCCTTTGTCTACTGATCGGCCACTTGACAAAGGCGATAATGTGCTTCAGCCTGGGGCTGCAATGACGACATTCTGTTTTTTCCCGGGCTCTGAGAGCCTATGGGAGCCGTGGGAAGTGTCACGTTACCGCAGAGATCCTTTGTTTTGGAAAGAGATGTCAAAGAAAGCCAATAAATGGTCAGACAGACCACTTCCTGTAAAGGAATCTCTCAGGTTTTCGCCTGCCATATGAGTTCTGTTATACTCACAGACACCATTCAAACAGTTTTAGAAACTTTAGGGTGTTTTCTATCCATATCTAATAAGTATATGCATATTCTAGTTACTGGGTAGGAGTGGTAACCAGATTAAATCGGGTACGTTTTTTATCCGGCGGTGTAAATACTGCCCCTTAGCCCTAACAGGTTAAACTCAGTTTTTCACAATTCCTGTCATTTAATCCTTGTAAAAATTACCTGTCTTAAGTCAGTTAGGCTAACTACTTTATTTTAAGAATGTGAAATGTCAGAATAATATTAGAGAGAATTATTTATTTCAGCTTTTATTTCTTTCATCACATTCCAAGTGGGTAAGAAGTTTACATACACCCAATTAGTATTTGGTGGCATTGTCTTTTATTGTTTAACTTGGGTCAAACGTTTCGGGTAGCCTTCCACAAGCTTCCCACAATAAGTTGGGTGAATTTTGGCCCATTCTTCCTGACAGGGCTGGTGTAACTGAGTCAGGTTTGTAGGCCTCCTTGCTCACACACGCTTTTTCAGTTCTGCCCAAAATTTTCTATAGGATGAGGTCAGGGCTTTGTGATGGCCACTCCAATACATTGACTTTGTTGTCCTTAAGACATTTTCCACAACTTTGGAAGTATGCTTGGGGTCATTGTCCATTTGTAAGGCCCATTTGCGACCAAGCTTTAACTTCCTGGCTGATGTCTTGAGATGTTGCTACAATATATCCACAGAATTTTCCATTCTCATGATGCCATCTATTTTGTGAAGTGCACCAGTCCCTCCTGCAGAAAAGCACCCCCACAACATGATGCTGCCACCCCCATGCATCATGGTTGGGATGATGTTCTTCAGCTTGCAAACCTCCCCCTTTTTCCTCCAAACATAACGATGGTCATTATGTCCAAACAGTTCTATTTTTGCTTCATCAGACCAGAGGACACTTCTCCAAAAAGTATGATCTTTGTCCCCATGTGCAGTTGCAAGCCATAGTCTCGCTTTTTTATGGCGGTTTGGAGCAGTGGCTTCTTCCTTGCTGAGCGGCCTTTCAGGTTTTGTCGATATAGGACTGGAATCCCGTGGTGCGTTATTCAAATACCTTAGAAATGTGTCATGACGTTGGCCTGTGGGTAAGGTTTATGACCCCCCCCCCATAAATACCTTTCTCCCTTCCCCTCTCTTACTGACCCTACTGAAGGACTGCTGTCCTGTTAAATATAGAGAGTCTGGGAACATCAAACAAATGGGGAAAGGAACCATATTTTGGTAATAAAACCAGTTGGAAATATGCTTGATAACGTAATGAGTATGGAGGTCAGTTCATTGTTATCTGGGACATTATGATTGATGACAGGACGACATAAACTGTACCTGAGAAAGTATACACCCTCTAGTTATCAGAGTCACATGGAATTGTTATGCAATTGAAATGTTTGATATTGAAATTGTTTGTTAGGAGATTAAATGTAATTTTAGCTTCCAAATGAGAGAATTGGGTTTTCATAAGGAAAGTGCCCTGCTCGATCAGTGGCCCAACCCTGTGAAGAGACAGGGGTTATAAACGATGAAACACCTCCTTCCCCCCTCTCCACTATATAAGCCTTTGACGAAAAAAGATAACCGGTAGTTCCAGTACGTGAGGTCTGCAGCCTCTACGTTAGAAGGACACATGTCAAGAACAGAACTAAGCCAACCTTGGCGTGAGCTATGGTATGAACTGGTATGAACTTTGAGCTTATTCACTACAGAAGTGATACTTCCTAGCCGTTGAGTTAGCAGCGGCCGCTGTCGACGGGGGCTAGGAAAGGACGGACGACGGATCCAGTCTAACAAACAGACGAAGATACCACCACGTATCCAATTTACCACCAGAGACATTGTTCCGAGTACAAGAAGATCTGTTGGCCAACCCGGCCAGCATCTATGACCAATCTACCGAAGCGCAGCTCAGAGTAAATATTTATTGCATTTTCCTTTTCCAAATGGGCGGTAATTTAGAATGCATAAGATAATGTATTTACGATAGCATAGCTGCTGTTTCTCTGTTCCTAAATCTTCCCGCTCTTTCATTCAAGCCCAACCCCCTTTCCTTTGTGTAACCAGGTTCCGTCCACCGGGACGTTTTCTGTATGACATCATTGGTATTCTGTGTATTTGTAATTCTGTGTGATTAGTTAGGTATTTAGTAAATAAATAATTAAACCCAATTTTGTATTGCTGATTCAACTTGTTAGCCAGGGTTCGTGAAGATAACCAAGAATTTACAACTTTCATTATGAGACTGAAAATAAGATAAGGGTTAATATTGACTGCTATCGATGTAAAATATTACTAAGTATTTTAAGAGTTTATTCGGAAGATAACAGCTCTATAAACGTTCTTCCGTGGTGCCCCGACTTTCTAGTTAATTACATTTACATGATTAGCTTAATCAGGTAATATTAATTACAGAGAAATCATTTTATAAGTTAGCATGTCATATCACTTAATCCGGCATAGCCAAAGACACGACAAATGCTATTACTTCAATTTCTCAAACATATGACTATTTTACAGCTATTTAAAGACAAGACTCTCGTTAATCTAACCACACTGTCCGATTTCAAAAAGGCTTTACAACGAAAGCAAAACATTAGATTGTCAGCAGAGTACCCAGCCAGAAATAATCAGACACCCATTTTTCAAGCTAGCATATAATGTCACATAAACCCAAACCACAGCTAAATACAGCACTAACCTTTGATGATCTTCATCAGATGACAATCTTAGGACATTATGTTATACAATACATGCATGTTTTGTTCAATCAAGTTCATATTTATATCAAAAACCAGCTTTTTACATTAGCATGTGACTAGCATGTAACTAGCATTCCCACCGAACACTTCCGGTGAATTTACTAAATTACTCACGATAAACGTTCACAAAAAACATAACAATTATTTTAAGAATTATAGATACAGAACTCCTTTATGCACTCGCTATGTCCGATTTTAAAATAGCTTTTCGGTGAAAGTGCATTTTGCAATATTCTAAGTAGATAGCCCAGACATCACAGGCTAGCTATTTTGACACCAACCAAGTGTGGTACTCACCAAACTCCGATTTACTATTAGAAAAGTTTGATTACCTTTGGTGTTCTTCATCAGAATGCACTCCCAGGACTTCTACTTCAATAACAAATGTTGGTTTGGTCCCAAATAATCCATAGTTATATCCAAATAGCGGCGTTTTGTTTGTGCGTTCAAGACACTATCCGAAGGGTAAATAAGGGTCACGCGCCCGACCTGTTTCGTGACAAAAAAATTCGAAATATTCCATTACCGTACTTCGAAGCATGTCAACCGCTGTTTAAAATCAATTTTTATGCCATTTTTCTCGTAAAAAAGCGATAATATTCTGACCGGGAGTGGTGGTTTTCGTTCAAAGAGAGAGAAAGTAAACATGGAGTCGACTCGGGCACGCGTGCCCCGTCCCATTGTCCTCAGATCGACCACTATCAAAATGCGCTAATGTTTTTCAGCCATGGGCTGCAAAGCCACGATTCAGCTTTCTGGCACCTTCTGAGAGCCTATGGGAGCGTTAGAAAATGTCACGTCATGCCAGAGATCCCCTGTTTTTGTTAGAGATGATCAATAAGGCTATGAAATGGTCAGAGAGAGCGCTTCCTGTTTGGAATCTTCTCAGGTTTTGCCCTGCCAAATGAGTTCTGTTATACTCACAGACACCATTCAAACAGTTTTAGAAACTTTAGGGTGTTTTCTATCCAAATCAAACAATTATATGCATATTCTAGTTACTGGGCAGGAGTAGTAACCAGATTAAATCGGGCACGTTTTTATCCGGCCGTGCAAATACTGCCCCCTTGCCCCAACAGGTTAAAACCTGTTTTGAGTGATATGCCCTGCAGACACTATCAGAAGGCGGTAACCACCTACGCTCATACTCCTCCTGTCTGGGTCCCACCATGACTGTCTGAGGTTCTGGGAATACGACTGGTTTTCTGAGAACACAAGGCCACCGCAGGCTTGATGGAAACCGCCACCTGGCAGAAGATGCTTAGACTTTTCTGTTGTGAAATGTTAATGGGGAGGCTATATAAGTTGCAGGATGTCTTAGACACCTTGCAGAACCTGGGGAGAGCTATCATATACTGTACTCTGTACTAACTTCTGCCTACAATTGTATTACTAAAGGAGAATTGTAATACTTAAACAAAGAGTCTGTGTTTCCTTTCCATTACTAATATGTTTGATAATTATATAGACCTGATCTGTTGAAGAAATTGACCAACATTATACACATGCCGAGTTCAACCAGTTAGCGTGTCGTAAATTTGCATTATTTCCAGAGAACTCATAGAGCCCCGAGTTGATTATCCCTTTTATACCGTGGCTATAATTTAACACATTTACCATGAGAAATGTGTTAATATGCAGGTAGAAATGTGTTCAACATCCATTGTAGGGTGTTCACCCATAAAATTATTAATTAATTGAAGGTTTAAACAAATATGTCCATTCAATCGAAAATTCAGTCCAAGAAACCACGCCTCTACCATAGAGTGCATTCAGAAAGTATTCAGACCCCTTCCCTTTTTCCACATTTTGTTACATTACAGCCTTTTTCTAAAATGGATTAAATGCAAAAAATCCTCATCAATTTACCAATAATACCCCATAATGAGAAAGTGAAAACAGGTTTTTATAAATTTTCGCTAATGTATTAAAAATAAAAACAAATACCTTATTTACATACAGTACAGGTCAAAAGTTTGGACACACCAACTCATTCAAGGGTTCTTCTTTGTTTTTACTATTTTCTACATTGTAGAATAATAGTGAATACATCATAACTATGAAATAACACATATGGAATCATGTAGTAACCACAAAAGTGTTAAACAAATCAAAATATATTTTATATTTGAGATTCTTCAAAGTAGCCACCCTTTGCCTTGATGACAGCTTTGAACACTGTTGGCAGTCTCTCAACCAGCTTCATGAGGTAATCACCTGGAATGCATTTCAATTAACAGGAGTGCCTTGTTTCAAATAAATTGGTGGAATTTCTCTTCTTATCTGTTTGAGCCAATCAGTTGTGTTGTGACAAGGTAAGGGTGGGTATAAAGAAGATAGACCTATTTGGTGAAACACCAAGTCCATATTATGGCATGAACAGCTCAAATAAGCAAAGAGAAACGACAGTCCATCATAACTTTAAGACATAAAGGTCAATCAATCCGAAAAATGTCAAGAACTTTGAAAGTTTCTTTAAGTGCAGTTGCAAAACCCATCAAGCAACTATGATAAAACTGGCTCTCTTAAGAACCGCCACAGGAAAGGAAGACCCAGAGTCACCTCTGCTGCAGTGGATAAATGCATTAGAATTAAATGCACCTCAGATTGCAGCCCAAATAAATGCTTCACAGAGTTCAAGTAACAGACACATCTCAACATCAACTCTTTAGAGGAGAATGTGTGAATCAGGCCTTCATGGTCGAATTGCTGCAAAGAAACCACTACTAAAGGACACCAATAATAAGAAGAGACTTGCTTGGGCCAAGAAACACGAGCAATGATATTAGACCGGTTGAAATCTGTCCTTTGGTCTGTTGAGTCCAAATTTGAGATTTTTGGTTCCAACCACTGTGTCTTTGTGAGACGCAGAGTAGGTGGGTGGATGAACTCTGCATGTGTGGTTTCCTCCGTGAAGCATGGCGGAGGAGGTGTGATGGTGTGGGGGTGCTTTGCCTATTACACTGTCAGTGATTTATTTAGAATTCAAGGCACACTTAAGCAGCATGTCTACCACAGCATTCTGCAGCGATACGCCATCCCATCTGGTTTGCGCTTATTGGGACTATCATTTGTTTTTCAACAGGACAATGACCCAACACACCTCCAGGCTGTGTAAAGGCTATTTGACCAAGAAGGAGAGTGATGGAGTGCTGCATCAGATGACCTGGTGTAACGGGTGTCGTATGGAGTAGACCAAGGTGCAGCGGGTTGAGTGCTCATCTTAACTTTTATTGAACACTTAACAAAACAAAACAAGAAAACGAACGAACGCACAGTATTGCAGGCTATACACAGCTATGCAAAAACAACTTCCCACAAACGACAGGTGAAAAACGGCTACCTAAGTATGACTCCCAATCAGCAACAACGATGTACAGCTGTTCCTACAGCCGGTTCCGGACTGTAGGGCGACTCTGGCTGCACCGGTTCTGGACTGTGGGCCGTCTCGGCAGACTCCGGACTGTGGGCCGTCTCTGCTGGCTCCGGACTGTGGGCCATCTCTGCTGGCTCCGGACTGTGGGCCGTCTCTGCTGACTCCGGACTGTGGGCCGTCTCTGCTGGCTCCGGACTGTGGGCCGTCTCTGCTGGCTCCGGGCTGTGGGCCGTCTCTGCAGGCGCTGGACTGTGGGCCATCTCTGCAGGCTCCAAACTGTGGGCCATCTCTAGACGGGGCACTGTCGCCGGAAGCTCTGGACGGGGCACTGTCGCCGTACACTCTGGAAGGGGCACTGTTGCCGGACACTCTGGACGGGGAACTGTTGCCGGAAGCTCTGGACGGGGTACTGTCGTCGGAAGCTCTGGACGGGTACTGCGCACTGAAAGCCTGATGCGTGGGGCTGGCTTAGGAGGCGCCAGCCTAAGGACACGCACCACAGGGCTAGTGCGAGGAGCAGGAGCAGGGCGAGCTGGACTGGGCTGACGCACTGGAGGCCTGGTGCGTGGGGCTGGTAGTGGAGGTACCAGACTGGAGACACGTACCCCAAGGCTAGTGCGAGGAGCGGGAACAGGATACACTGGGCTGTGGAGACGCACTGGCGGTCTCGAGCGCAGGACTGGCACCACCCGTACTGGCTGGGTGCCCGCTTCCCCCTGGCAAATGCGGGATGCTGGCACCGAGCACACCGGCCTGTGAATGCTCGGCCTCGGCGCCGTGCGCATAACCCCATAGCACGGGGCCTGACCAGTATCACGCTGCCTCCGGTAAGCACGGGGAGTTGGCTTGGGGCTCAACCCTGGCCCAGCCAAACTACCCGTGTGCCCCCCCAAAAACAAAAAAAAAGCCTCATAACGTCACCGTTCCGCCTTGGCTGCCTCTATCTCCTCCGGTGGGCGACGGTATTCACCAGCCTGGTGCCATGGTCCAGCCCCATTCAGAATTTACTCCCATGTCCATGATTCCTTGTAGTCCACATAGTTCCTCTGCTGCTCCCTCCCCCGCTGCTTGGTCCGTTGGTGGTGGGAAGTTCTGTAACGGGTGTCGTATGGAGTAGACCAAGGCGCAGCTGGTTGAGTGCTCATCTTAACTTGTATTGAACACTTAACAAAACAAAACAAGAAAACGAACGAACGAACGTACAGTATTGCAGGCTACACACAGCTATGCAAAAACAACTTCCCACAAACGACAGGTGAAAAAGGGCTACCTAAGTATGTCTCCCGATCAACAACAACGATGTACAGCTGTTCCTGATTGAGAGCCATACCAGCCCAACACAAAGAAATATACAACATAGAAAAACCATAGAAATACAAAACAGAACAAAACCCCAAAACCCCGACAATACAAAACAAACACACCCCTGCCACGCCCTGACCAAACTACAATGACAAATAACCCCTTATACTGGTCAGGACGTGACAACTGGCCTCCACAATCACCCAACCTCAACCCAATTGAGATGGATCAGGATGAGTTGGACTGCAGAGTGAAGGAAAAGCAGCCAACAAGTGCTCAGCATATGTGGGAACTCCTTCATGACTGTTGGAAAAGCATTCTAGGTGAAGCTGGTTGAGAGAATGCCAAGAGTGTGCAAAGCTGTCATCAAGACAAAGGGTGGCTACTTTGAAGAATCTCAAATATAAAATATATTTTGATTTGTTTAACACTTTTTTGGTTACTACATGATTTCATATGTGTTATTTCATATTTTTTATGTCTTCACTATTATTCTACAATGTAGAAAATAGTAAAAATAAATAAAAACCCTTGAATTAGTAAATGTGTCCAAACTTTTGACTAGTATTGTCCGTAGAGCTCCGAGACAGGATTGTGTCAAGGCACAGATCTGGGGAAGGGTACCAAAACATTTCTGCAGCATTGAATGTCCCCAAGAACACAGTGGCCTAAATCATTCTTAAAGCAATCGGGGGAGAAAGGCCTTGGTCAGGGAGGTGACCAAGAACCCGATGGTCACTCTGACAGAGCTCCAGAATTGGGACAACCTTACAGAAGGACAGCAATCTCTGCAGCACTCCACCAATCAGGCCTTTATCCTGTTGAGGATCTTATCCCGATCTTATCCCGGTATTGGGATTCATTGTCATGTGACCATGGCGGGGAATTCAAAACTGCAAGAGTAATCATTTCAAAAAATCAAATAATCAACTATTTTCCTCCATTTTTAAGATATATCTTCTAAATCTAACCACGCTGTCCGATTTTCAGAGGCATTACGGAGAATGCATAAAGTTAGGTTATGTGAGGAGAGTACATTGACAATAGCTGCGTGTAATGTTTAGCCAATTCAAAGAAGGGCATCAACAGACAGAAAACTAGCTAGAATTATGCACTTACCTTTGACAATCTGCATCAGATGACACTCATAGGACATTATGTTATACAATACATGCATTTTTAGTTCCATCAAGTTCATATTTATATCCAAAAACAGCATTTACAGTCGCGGTGAAATTCAGAATTTTTTTCGGCTCGAATGCACCCAGTGAATCCAGCATTACAAATCACGGAATTACTATTCGAAAACATTGGTAAATTATAATATTGTCATTCAAAGAATAATATATTATCATCTCGTAATTGCTACCGAATGGCCAGATCTCAAAATAACTTTACTGGGAAATCACATTTTGCATAAACTGGGTACTATGCTAACAACAATAAGCTATATGCTAAGCTAAGCTAAGCTATACCGTTAGCATTAGCATCATCTAATATCGATAATAACATTCTAAATATCCCCTTACCTTTGATTATCTCCATCAGAAGGCGCTGCCAGAGATCCCAGGTCCAGAACAAATGTGGTTTCTTTTGACAAAGTTCATAATTTATGTCCAAATAGTTAGCGTTCAGTAGGCTCCCACAAAATGAGGTGGGCAGTGTAAAGTCACGTCGAAAAGCTAAAGAAAACCTAGTAAATAATCTATTTACGTTTGTTTAAACATGTCAAACGTTGTTCATCATTAATCTTTTGGTCCATTTTTAACGTGAAACATCAGTAAACATCAGTAATATTTTCACACAACCTATCAAGTGTCTAGAATAAACGATAATGACAAAGGCACTCTTCTCAGATTCATGCGCAGGCGCAAAAAATGAAGTGATGACGTGTCAACTTGTAAGCTTTCTTATTCGGTCTGTATTCATCACAGATGCTTCCAACAACTTTCTAAAGATCGTTGACATCTAGTGGAAGCAGTAGGAGTTGCGAACTGAATCCTTTCTCACTGTGGTATCTTTAAAACAATGACACTAAATAGTACAGTCACAAAATTCTCATTTTTTTTAATCTATTTTTCACAGGTTTTTGCCTGCAATATGAGTTTTGTTATACTTACAGACACCATTCAAACTGTTTTAGAAAATTCAGAGTGTTTTCTATCCGAATGTGTTAATAATATGCATATCCTAGCTTCTGAGTTGGTGTAGGAGGCAGTTAAAAATTGCCACATATTTTTTTCAAAATTCTCAATACTGCCCCCGTGGCCCGTAGAGGTTATGGTAGAGTGGCCAAACAGAAGCCACTCCTCAGTAAAAGGCACATGACAGCCTGCTTGGAGTTTGCTTCAAGCCACCTAAAGGACTCTCAGACCATGAGAAACAAGATTCTCTGGTCTGATGAAAACAAGTTTGAACTCTTTGTCCTGAATGCCAAGCCTTATGTCTGGAGGAAACCTGCACCATCCCTACGGTGAAGCATGGTGGTGGCAGCATCATGCTGTGGGGATTTTTTTAAGCTGCAGGGACTGGGAGACTAGTAAGGGTTGAGGGAAAGATGAACGGAGCAAAGTACAGAGAAATCCTTGATGGAAACCTGCTCCAGAGCGCTCAGAGCCTCAAACTGGGGCGATGGTTCACCTTCCAACAGAACAACGACCTTAAGCACAATGCAGGAATGTCCTTGAGTGAACCCGGAATGAACCCAATTTAACATCTCAGGAGAGACCTGAAAATAGCTGTGTAGCAACTCTCCCCATCCAACCTGACAGAGCTTGAGAGGATCTGCAGAGAAGAATGGGAAAATCTCCCTAAATACAGGTGTGCCAAGCTTGTAGTGTCATACCCAAGAAGACTCGAGATTGTAATTGTTGCCAAAGATGCTTCAACAAGGTATTGAGTAAAGGGTCTGAATACTTATGTAAATGTGATATTACCTGTTTTAAGTTATTCATACATTTGCACAAAATTGAAAATTCTGTTTTTTCTTTGTCATTATGAGTTATTGTGTGTAGATTGATGAAAAAATGCAATTATTTAATCCATTTTAGAAAAAGGCTGTAACATAACAAAATGTGGAAAAAGGGAAAGGGTCTGAACAGTTTCTAAATGCACTGTATATGTTTCAAAAGTTACCGGCAATTTAGCATGTTTAGAGAGAATGGAATGGAATGTCGTCACAGGCATGATCAAAAAGTGGTCACTGCTCAATAGAACTCTGGCGCTGCTCCACGGCAGAACAGCGGCAGAACGGCACTAACATTGAACATGACGTCAATTGACAAGATCCTGTTACTACTAGCTGCAGGTTCGTGAGTGAAAACATGGGCTTTTTCTAAATGAAATCCGCTGAATACAAAACTAAATTGGGACTAATTATATACAGTATTTATTTACTAAGTGAACAGACTTAATTTCAGCATGCACCCTCTGCGAAGACAATAGCTGTGTTTGAATACCCATACTAACATACTGTATACTACATACTTAATGAGTATACACTATATACTATATACTATTAGTTCATTTTAGTATACTGTAAACGAACGCTATCCTTTCAGTTGAGCGTACTAGCTCTTCGCCTGTCTACCAGAAGTTGATGCTGTTGCTATGTAATCTCTTGCTAGCTTATTAGCATAACAAATGACTAGCTTGACTTAGGGTGTGTTCGTAAATTCAATTTGGAGTGCCAGAGTGGGCTCTGGGCGTTTGTAAATTCAGGGAGTTGTCAGATTGTCCATTCGTTAATTCTGAGAGTTTCACTCTCGGAGCATTCAGAGGGTACACTGGACACTCTGGCCAAGGAGTAGGGTTGATCCGAGCGTTCTGACCTCACAACGGCAGTCAAGCACCTAAGCTAATTGGCTAACTTGGTAGCAATTCCAGACACAAATGAGAGAACACCTCACTCTGACCATTTTACTCACCCTAGCAGAGCTGGTTAAACAGTTTTCATGTTATCCAGATCATTGGTGCCTGTAACTGTGCTGCTGGCAACAATTTCATTTAGCTTTTTTGCCGACGTTTACTGACATCAGCCACATTCAATGGGGGTTGAGCCTTCGTAAATTCATCAGTTATTCTGCACTCTGGCACAGTCAGACGAGGGTGCTCTGAAATCGGAGTAGATAGCCAGAGGGAATTTATGAATGCACCCAAACAACTATACCACTTAGCTAAGCTATGAATGATGTAAATAATCAAGTGAATTAACGTTGGGTAGTTAGTAAGATAGCATAAACTAAATATACTGGCAAGTTTGATGTATTAGTAGCCAAATAACGTTACAGTAGGTAACTGACATACCCGGTACATACTGCTGTATTGATATGGTTTGTGGTTCGTAAGGATAGCATAGCTAACAAATTGTCAGCCAACATCACGTGTAGTGTAACTTATTTGAAAAGTCATTACTTTATTACATTGCTCAATATTTTCTTAACATTTGTCATAATTAGTTAAAGCAACAAATTTGTATCCGCTCTCGTCAGACTTCGGCTGCATATTTTCCGCCATTTTCTTCAAATCTGATAACGTTGCAAAGCCATGCCCATTTTCTGAAGAATTGCATTATGGGCCCTAAAAGTACGGAAATTGTGTCCATTGATTGTATACTTTGTACTTTGGCGAATGTAGTACGACATCCGTGAACTTTTGGCATACTAACTATATCTATACTATGACTAATAAGCGTACTACATACTCAATTTATGTCACAAATAGTAGTTAGTGCGGTTAGTATGAGTATTCAAACACAGCTAATATGTTCCTGTTTTCATTGTGTATTTCTGAGTCTTTCCCTTTAAATTGCCATAGAAACACTTCCTGGAGGTGAAAATGACAAAGGTATCAAGATTATTTTGATTGGTCCATTCAGCGGAAACACCTCCAAATGGTACATACTCCGATTTCAGAGCACTCTCGTCTGAGTGTGCCAGAGCACAGAATAACTAATGAATTTATTAGATGGGGGAGTCAGTAAACATTGGCAAAAAAATGTAATTAAATTGTTGCCAGCAGCACTGTTACGGTCCCCAATGCTCTAGATAACATGAAAACAGCCTAACCTGTTCTGCCAAGGCGAGTAAAATGGTCAGAGTGAGGTGTTCTATCAAATGTGTCTGGAAGTAGCTAGCAAGATAGCCAACTTCAGCAAGTTAGTTTGGGCGCCTGACTGCCGTTGTGAGGTTAGAACACTCGGAGATCAACCCTACTCCTCGGTCAGAGCGTCTAGTGTGAGCTCTGAACGCTCCTAGAGCTAAACACTCTGAATTTACGAACACACTCCAGAGTGAATTTGCGAACACACTCAAATACAACTAGCAACGGTCACAGCAAATTAACGTTCTTATTTAATCAACATTGTCAAGTTAAAGCATATTAAGGTAATAATATTGTAGAGAACAATCTAATGGTTCATTCATTCAAACTAACCAAACCATCAGTCCTAGCTTGCTATTATGAAAATCTAATTCAACAATGCCAATAACGTTTTCAATTTGACTTTTGCTTTCAAAAGCAGCTCAAACATAGAACATGTAAGAATTAACTATAGGCAATGGATTCTATCTTGCTTATATTGTCAGAGTTTGCGCAACTGGTCGAAGGAAGTCAGGTGCAGGAGAGCAGAGATGAGTGAACAAGCACACTTTATTCAGGCAGAGGAAAACAGCCGGACGCAACTGCGTCACAACACTCAAATTACACAAATAGGTACAAATAACAAAACCACAGATTACAACAATACCCGGCGCAAAACCAGCCTGTAGCGTCACACACGTAACGAACGAACAATACCACACACAGACATGGGGGGAACAGAAGATAATATACACGTAGACTAATGAGGGGATGTAAACCAGGTGTGCAGGAAAACAAGACAAAACAAATGGAAAGTGAAAGGTGGAGCGGCGATGGCTAGAAGACCGGTGACGTCGACCGCTGAACGCCGCCCGAACAAGGAGAGGGACCGACTTCGGCGGGAGTCGTGACAGATATACATAGGGAAATAATACACGCTCTAGAATGCCCTTCAAGCCAATCAGAAACAAGTATTCAACAATGCCATGGTATAAATATTATTATAAACTGGGTGGTTCGAGCCCTGAATGCTGATTGGCTGACAGCCATGGCATAGTGTATCAGACCGAATACCATGGGTATGACAAAACATTTATTTTTACTTATCAAATTACGTTGGTAACCAGTTTGGCCATATATCACACCTCTTTGGGCCTTAATGCTTAATTTTAACCTGGGTGGTTCGAACCCTGAATGCTGATTGGCTGACAGACTGTATACAATGGGTATGACAAAACATTTATTTTTACTGCTCTAATTACGTTGGTAACCAGTTTAGAATAGCAATAACGCACCTCTGGGGGTTTGTGGTATATGGCCAATATACCACGGCTAAGGGCTATATCCAGGTACTCGTATTGCGTCTTGCCTTAGAACAGCCCTTAGCTGTGGTATATTGGCCATATACCACACCCCCTCGGGCCTTATTGCTTAATTAATTACTAGGAGGACAGCTTGTGCCTCAATTATTTCACATTTCTTATACATGCAAATATACTGAATATATTTTCATCAGTAACATGTCAAAGTATTAGTCATTCAGGTTGTGTTTTCAATAGAGACACATTCCATTAGGTTATGTGTTCCTTGGCTGACTCAAACATCACCCTGGTGACAAGCCAAGGACATTATCTGAACAAGTCTGATTTTCCCTGCTGTTCGTCAGGTTCGGTTGTTACGGACCCCTCTGGCAACACCGTGTGTCACCTCTCTGCTTCATTTCCTGAATCCCTTTACTGAATGTTGTAAAGACCGTAAATATTGATCCAAAGTGTATGGCGCATGGCCGAGCATGGATTTATTTTAGGTCTCTGTTTCAGATAAAGTGACACCAGAAGAAAAAGTTAACAGTCTTTATCATAAGTAGTAAGGGAACTCTGCACCACAGTCTCAAGCCTATACAATATGGTCTCCACAACATAAGATTCATATGCACCATAGTTCAGCAACTACGCACTCATCAGTATTTGACACAGATCATGAATGAATAAGTGTTGAGTAATGAGTGGTCTGTGTTAATACTGTTAATGGGAAAATAATTGACCCAGTCTATGGGGGTTAAATAGGGATTTGTTAACTGATGGAACAATCCCTGAAATGTGTTGCTTATTCATGATCACTTGTAGAGATATCAATTAAATCTGTTGTCTTGTGTCCTCAAGTCTAATAGGACATTGCTCCCCTTAATAAACCTTACCAATTGTATTTATTAAGAGGTGTCTTACTGTTTTAAAGTTATATTGACTTATGTTTCTCAAAATGTGATGCACATTTTCATGTGCAAAAAATTACGCATTTACAGACGTAACAGTTAACTTCCCTAGGCATTTCAAATGGCTGCCCACTCTACCCTCGTATGACCACTCCCTTCTGCTGAGCTGCTGGGAGACATACTGGCAGAAGCACACCCCTCCCTCTATGTGACCCTTGGATCTGGGTTGGGGAAAAGGGAAGTGTCTCTTGGCCAGACAGCAGGTGCATCCTGATGAGAAGAAGAGAACAGCTCTCTTGAACATCTCTTCAGCACAGGCCTGCTCATGGAATGTGTCACCAAACTCTTTCCTACAACTGTCAATAGACACATAGACTAGATAGAGTTTGGCATTGGACAACCCACCCACACTTTCTCCCCTGAAAGGAGTAGGTTAGCCTGACCGACAGCTTTCTGCATCTCACGTCTAATGTACTTTTCATTATCGTTCTTCAGCAAAATAACGATATGGATTATTAACCTCAATGGTGCAATTAAAAATACCAATATTTCTATGTCACCAGCACAAATGTGTACATGAGAATAACACAACTATTATAGCATATACAAGCCGTGTGAGTGCTCTAAACAACCTGGATAGGTGCCACACTTTGTTCTGAGAGACACTGTTGACCATCCTTACAGCTCTGCTGTACTTCTCCTGGTCCTCTATGACCAAGCCTAGTTGGTCCGGCACTTCCATCTCACTGAGCTGACTGACCTCCCATTTCTGGAGCCCCTCCTCGTTGACGGCACACAGAGGCTGCAGGGCCTTCCCCTTGTAGATGGAGGGGGGCTGGAAGGGCACCACAGAGGAGCCCCAGAGCTGCTAGTTGGGGGTGCAGAGCACCTTGAGCACCTGACGTTACCATTATGGATCCCCATTAGCTGCTGCTAATGCAGAATTAAGGCAGCTATACCATTTTTAAAATGTTACAATACATTTCACAGCTCATTAAGTGTGTGCCCTCAGGCCACCACTCTACTACCACATTTCTAAAACAGAAAATCCATCTGTACATTTGTGTATAGTGTGCATGTTATAATGTGTGTGTGTAAGTCTGGGTCCCTGGCTTCCAGGTAGGTGAGGTGACAGAGGTGCATTGTGATGGGACTTCTGGCTCCAGCAGCACAGGCACCACAGGTTTCCGCTCCAGACAGTCTCTGAACAGGGACAAGTTGGCCTCCAGGAGACACCAGCGGCTCCTCACAAACTCTGGACCAGCAGCACCTTCTGGCTCTCCTGGATGCAGTCGGACATGTTCGCTGTAGCAGACCTGAAGGCCATTGGATTCCAGACTGTTGACCATGGAGCGGGCCCAACGCCAGTCAGTGCTACTGTAACTGATGAAGACGTGGCAACTCTCCTCTAGTTTGGGAGGGGAAGGCGGGATACTCAATGTAGGTAAGAGAGAATAATTCGGATGCTGCTCCTCGTCATCCTCAAACTAACTCCCGTTTTTAGATTCCATTATCTAATGGAACAAAGTCAGATGTGAGTACTGAGCAACTGTTAGAGATGTGTGGATTCCATTCATCATACTGTTCGCCAGTTGTGAAAATGTATTTATTTACATGTCTGCTATCCTAATATGACCAGTTTTTCACAGCAGGAAAATAATCTTGCAGCAACAGGAAATGTTAATTATTATGTGGATTATATAATTAATGGGCATTTTTGTATGGGTTAATAAATTATTTGTTAGAGCAAATCAAGTCTGAAATGTTCAAGTGGAAATTACAAACTTTAGAAGCCTTTTTAAACCTTGAATACACTACAAGTTGCATTTCCTGCTACGAAGGAAAATTCTCACCGATCAAATTAAGATGGCACATCTGTAGTACTGTGATATTTTGAATGGTAAATTACAACTATCCCATTAACTTCTATCAAGCCTATTTTATATAATGTTCACTACTCTAAAATGAGGTAAAATGTTAATAAATATTATATAAATAAATACAATCTTAATAAATATGATATCAATAAAGAACCTGATTGTACCTCATCAGATGATCACCAGCTGTGTGAGATATCCAAAAGATATTGTGGCAGATAATTTCAAAGGAATACAGAAGTGAAACCTGCTCTGAGGATGTGACAAGTGCAAAACACAATTTAGGGGACTGGTTGGTTCCAAATTTGAAGCAATAGTCCACTGTTTTTATTTTTTAACACATGAAGGCTTTGTTACACACAAACACCCACAAACCAGAGAAACACACATACACACACAGTTATGTGCTCAGTTATGTGCAGTCACGTCAATTGGATGGTGAGTTCATTGTGCATTGGCCAGAGTCTTCCATCTGAGAGTCAGACTGATTGACGGGTGGACTGGGACTGGGAGTCACAGACAGCACAGTGATTAAAGGAAGTTCACAATATGTTCATGTCAGATTAAACAAGCCTTATTAATTAAATGTGTACCGTGTGTTGTGTGTACCCACCCCAGTAGCGATGTGTGAGTAAAATCACTGGGGAAGCCAAGCCAGAAAAAAAATGCCATATTACAATCTATGTGTTATGATAATTGTTTCCTTTATAAATCCTGTTAGTTCACAGTGGCAAAATAAATTCAACCACACCTGTGTTTCATCACAAAACCAGAGAGCAACATCTGTCTGGTGAAGTCCACAAAGCATATTTTATGTAACAAACAGTTACATGACCTACAGCATGGTCAAGCAAGTTAATGTTTCCGACATTTTCGGACTACAAAACAACTATTGATTTAGAACCATGTACAGTTAAGCTACCGCAAGTCGCAAAGAAAACAGGAGCTTCCTCCACTATTCCAGCATCATTTCAACTTGAACATTTCAACATAATCAAATCACAAATACAGTGACAACTAAAAGATACCAAAACAATTTAGTCCAAACACCATAAGCTAAATATGATGTGGCTGTCCATGGTAATGATTTCTGTGTGTGTTTTTGCTCGTGCTTGCAAGAAGAAAAACTCACCCTACTTGTAGAGAAATGCCAATGCCATCCTCCTCTATTTCATGTTGCCGAAATGGTCTATGACTCTGTCATACAGTACACGCTATCGGTTTTTGTTGTCCTAGGCTACCTGGCAAAAATTATTTCCTGCTAGCCTAACTTCAATTCATGTGCAGTGATGAGCCTACTACATCTAACTACATATTGAACTTCCATCCTCTCAGGCCAGGGGCACAATGTATGAATTTATGGTTGGATCAGAATCGCTGTTATAATCATTGGCCAGTACAGCGAATCGCTGTTATAATCATTGGCCAGTACAGAGAATCGCTGTTATAATCATTGGCCAGTATGGAGAATTAAGTAAAACCACAAGTCCAAATCTCTATCTCCATCCATGGCTAATTTAGGAAAGCGACAATTTTAGCTCAACACTGATTGGCTATTATTTTCCATATTTTTTATCAAAGGAGGCTAAATACTCTCTGGCTTCCCTTGCATCCAATGTTATATGCGGCAACAACATCCTAGTCTTTTTTTCACCTTTATTTAACCAGGTAGGCTAGTTGAGAACAAGTTCTCATTTACAACTGCGACCTGGCCAAGATAAAGCAAAGCAGTGTGACACAAACAACAACACAGAGTTACACATGGAATAAACAAACATACAGTCGTTAATACAATAGAGAAAGTCTATATACAGTGTGTGCAAATGAGGTAGGATAAGGGGGGTGAGGCAATAAATAGGCCATAGTGGCGAAATTATTACAGTATGGCAAATTAAACACTGGAGTGATAGATGTGCAGAAGATGAGCGTGCAAGTAGCGGTACTGGAGTGCAAAGGAGCAAAATAAATCAAATAAATAACAATATGGTGATGAGGTAGTTGGATGGGCTATTTACAGATAGGCTATGTACAGGTGCAGTGATCTGTGAGCTGCTCTGAGAGCTGGTGCTTAAAGCTAGTGAGGGAGATATGAGTCTCCAGCTTCAGTGATTTTTGCAATTCGTCCCAGTCATTGACAGCAGAGAACTGGAAGGAAAGGCGGCCAAAAGAGGAATTGGCTTTGGGGATGATCAGTGAAATATACCGGCTGGAGCGCGTGCTGCGGGTGGGTGCTGCTATGGTGACCAGTGCGCTGAGATAAGGTGGTGCTTTACGTAGCAACGACTTATAGATGACCTGGAGCCAGTGGGTTTGGCGACAGATATGAAGCGAGGGCCAGCCAACGAGAGCATACAGATCGCAGTGGTGGGTAGTATATGGGGCTTTGGTGACAAAACGGATGGCACTGTGGTAGACTACATCCAGTCTATCCAGACCTGGATAGCAAGACAGAACTCTGCAGGCTATCCCCGCAGTAGATTGCAACTCCGCCCCCTTCACGGTTACAGAAGTCAAGAAATGAGAGCGCCTGGGGAATGGGAGGGGAGCTAGGCACTGCAGGGCCTGGATTAACCTCTATATCACCAGAGGAGCAGAGGAGAAGTAGGATAAGGGTACGGCTAAAGGCTAAAAGAACTGGACGTCTAGTACGTTCAGAACAGAGAGTAAAAGGAGCAGATTTCTGGGCACGGTGGAATAGATTCAAGGCATAATATACAGACAAGGGTATGATGGTAGGATGTGAATACAGTGGGGGTAAACCTGTGCATAGAGTGACGATGAAAGAGATATTGTCTCTAGAAATATCATTTAAACCAGGTGATGTCACCGCATGGGTGGGAGGTGGAACTAAAGTGTTAACTAAGGTGTATTGAGGCTCTACAGTGAAATAAGGCAATAATTACTAACCAAAACAGAAATGGACAAGGCATATTGACGTTAGGGAGAGGCATGCGTAGCCGAGTGATCATAGGAGTCCAGTGAGTGGCTTCAGGCAGCTAGCGGGCCGGGGATAGCAAGCTAGCAGAAGGGCCTTAGGGGGACGTCGCGATGGAAGAAAGTCTGTTGTGGCCCCCTCGTGCAGTTACGTTGGCAGACGGATCAGCAGGGCTCAGTGTGGTAAACCAGGCCAATTGGCAAAATAGGTATAGCGGCCAAAGAATTTGTCCGATGGGCCTCTTAAGCTAACAGTCCGATGTGCTCTAGACAGCTAGCGGGCCGCGGCTAGCAGGCTAGCGGGTGGGCATTCAGGGGACATCGCAACGGAGGAGCCAGTTGATAAAATCCCCCTCGGGCAGAATTACATCGGTAGTCCGGTCCAATTGGCAAAATAGGTATTGTAGCCCAAGGAGTGGCTGATGGGCCTCTTCAGCTAGCCAGGAGATGGGCCTAGTAGATGGGCCTAGCAGATGGGCCTAGCAGATGGCTAACTGACTACTAGCTAGTGGGGGTTCCGGTACTTAAGTATAAAAAATAGCGGATCGTACCACATTGGGTGATGTGGGTTGCAGGAGAGTATGTTCAGTCCGTAGATGGAAAGTGATATTAAAATATATACAAGGTATATAAGAAAAAACAAGGAAAACCGATATTTACACGGGACAGGACAGGACAAGACAAAACACACGTCCGACTGCTACGCCATCTTGGAAACCTTTTTGACAAGACAACATCAGATAGATGGGCTACACATACAGAGACAGAGGGGAGCTGTTTGGTCGATCGGTTGCTTTCTCAGGTGAGATTCATTCAGCCTCTTGCGAATTGAATGAAAATTTTGAAACACAGCGAGACAAAAGCTAAATTATTTTATGTTATATTTGTAATTTTTTTATTGGTAAATTTTTTGGGAAGCCTGGCTTCCCTTGGTAATCATGAATACCTGCCACTGACCCAGCACACCCCAGCAGAAGCTAATGTCCTCCATTTCCCATAGGATATATCTAATAAAGCTCTGTGAGCAAACTCTGGCTATGTCTCTGACCTGGGGGCGTTTTAATATCGCTGTGGGAATTTCCTGGGGAATTTCTATTTTTCATCACAACCCTTTTTCTAAGCAAAGTGACATTCGGGAACAAATGAGACAAGGTATATTAAACCACCAACATCTGTGTCATCTCTCCTCATGCACTGTGCCTAGGAACCGGAGGCTTCCACTACTTTCCAGTTGATTACGCCACCCTAACTCAGAAAAGTGAAAGTATTTGACCTGAGGGGTGGTAGGATAAGTCTGTATGTTTTCATTCTGTTTCCTGACCGCCATATGGCCCAACATTAAGATGCTGGTAGTGACAGGACTTGACAAGAGCATGAAGGTGAAAATAAAACCAATCTTAACAATTTTATGTAGTTTCAAGTTAAAATCTCGAACATTAATCTGCTGCCCGCTTGATGCCTTGACCCCTGGGAGAGGAGAGCAGCGAGTGACTAGCCTACACAGCTGGCTATGTCCTTCCTCCCAAAGTGTCCACTTGTCCTTCACTGATTTGAAAGGAAATGGAAAATAAATATGGTGGAAACTTCCTCTAGCTTATGCCTCCACCAATGCTTTTAGATTTGTGGGAAGTAGTGAACGAGTGTACACTTCAGGAGAAAGGAGGTGTTATTGGGATGCACAAGAGGGAGGAATGCCACAGTACCCTTCCTCCACTCAACTCTAAATGACCTGTACTGCAGCGGGCAGAGGAAAATGAGAAAATATATGTTTTCTTGTCCTTTGAAAGTTCAGTTGTGTTGACACACTGAAGCCATTATTGTTAAAGATGACCCACTGAAGCTGTTATTGTGTTAGAGACCTTCACATCATGACTCACCATGCCATGAGGAAACAAGGCCTCGAAAGCTGTGATACATCTGTCTCTCTCGTGGTTGGTTTGTGCTACATAACACCTTATTTCAACAATATTATCTGTGCTGAAGGAATGCTTCCTGTGAATCTGTGGCAATTCATAGCAGTTCATTTTTACAGGCTTATTTCATTTCAGTCAGAGACCAGTTACTATAGTCTGACCACATACTAAACCTTGGAGATTTTCTCACCTATAGCAAGCCTTACTCCCCCATAGATCTGACCCAGGTAATATCCCTTAGGACAGGGATCATCAACTAGATTCAGCCACAGGCTGCCAGTTGGGGAACCCTGCCTTAGGGGGTGTTAAGTTTGATATATATATATTTTTGTTGATTGTACCATTATTTAACTAGGCAAGTCAGTTAAGACCAAATTCTTATTTTCAATGACAGCCTAGGAACAGTGGGTTAACCTCCTTGTTCAGGGGCAGAACAACAGATTTTTACCTTGTCAGCTCAGAGATTTGATCTTGCAACCTTTTGGTTATCAGTCCAACACTCTAACCACTAGGCTGCCTGCCACCATCCTCAACACCTGAAGTTCCTATTGCTTGAGACACTTTTAGGACAGATGGATACGTGTAATGAGATTTAGGGATTCAGGGCTGTGTAACAGTGAGCATGTCTAGCTCTATTTCAGGGATTACACATAAAATGAGCCTTGAGCTTTGAAGGAGCGAAGCAGGTTGACCCTCCCATGGTTCCTCTTTACCGCCACGTCCTCTTGGTGAACGGTAATGTGCGTTAATGGGTGCTGTGGGAAGGCAGTCACTCTCTCACTCTCTCTCGCACTGCCTGTGCCAGCTGAGACTCCATTACTCTTCTCATCACGGCTGGCGAGCTTTAGTGCCCTGGCCTAGTGCTGTACCTGTCTGTTGACAGGGTTATTAGTGTATATCACAGCTGGCAAGCTTTAGGATGGTGGTGAGTGTAGATGTGTATGAGGTGCATCAACCTTTCTCTCTCCCTCTCACTCTCTCTCTCTCCCTTTCTCTCTCTCTACTTCATACTATAATAAATGACCAGAAGCTTAATAGTTATTATTAAGATGATACATGTACACTAACCGTTCAAAAGTTTGGGGTCACTTAGAAATGTCCTTGTTTTTTAAAGAAAGCAATTTTTTTTGTCCATTAAAATAACATCAAATTGATCAGAAATACAGTGTAGACATGGTTAATGTTGTAAATGACTATTGTAGCTGGAAACGGCTGATTTTGAATGGAATATCTACATAGGCGTACAGAGGCCCATTATCAGCAACCATCACTCCTGTGTTCCAATGGCACGTTGTGTTAGCTAATCCAAGTTTATCATTTTAAAAGGCTAATTGATCATTGGAAAACCCTTTTGCATTTATGTTAGCACAGCTGAAAACTGTAGTCCTGATTAAAGAAGCAATAAAACTGTCCTTCTTTAGACTTGTTGAGTATCTGGAGCATCAGCATTTGTGGGTTCGATTACAGGCTCAAAATGGCCAGAAACAAAGAATTTTCTTCTGAAACTCGTCAGTCGGTTCTTGTTCTGAGAAATTAAGGCTATTCCATGTGAGAAATGTCCAACAAACTGAAGATCTCGTACAACACTGTGTACTACTCCCTTCACAGAACAGCACAAACTGTCTCTAACCAGAATAGAAAGAGGAGTGGGAGGCCCCGGTGCACAACTGAACAATAGGACAAATACATTAGAGTGTCTAGTTTGAAAAACAGACGCCTCACATGTCCTCAACTGGCAGCTTCATTAAATAGTACCCGCAAAACACCAGTCTCAACGTCAACAGTGAAGAGGCGACTCCGGGATGCTGGCCTTCCTCTGTCCAGTGTCTGTGTTCTTTTGCACATCTTAATCTTTTATTTTTATTGGTCAGTCTGACATACAGCTTTTTCTTTGCAACTCTGCCTAGAAGGCCAGCATCCCGGAGTCGCCTCTTCACTGTTAATATTGAGACTGGTGTTTTGCGGATACTATTTAATGAAGCTGGACCAAAAAATTGCTTTTCTTTCAAAAACAAGGACATTTCTAAGTGACCCCAAACTTTTCAAAGATAGTGTACATCTTATAATCTATTCAATACTTTGTACAATACTATAATCAAATTTATTTATAAAGCCCTTTTTACATCAGCTGATGTCACAAAGTGCTATACAGAAACCCAGCCTAAAGCCCCAAACAACAAGCAATGCAGATGTAGAAGCACGGTGGCTAGGAAAAACTACCTAGAAAGGCAGGAACCTAGGAAGAAACCTAGAGAGGAACCAGGCTATGAGGGGTGGCCAGTCCTCTTCTGGTTGTGCCGGGTGGAGATTATAACAGAACATGGCCAAGATGTTCAAATGTTCATAGATGACCAGCAGGGTCAAATAATAATAATCACAGTGGTTGTCAAGGGTGCAACAGGTCAGCACCTCAGGAGTAAATGTCAGTTGGCTTTTCATAGCCGATCATTGAGTATCTCTACCGCTCCTGCTGTCTCTAGAGTGTTGAAAACAGCAGGTCTGGGACAGGTCAGGGTTCCATAGCAGCAGGCGGAACAGTTGAAACTGGAGCAGCAGCACGGACAGGTGGACTGGGGACAGCAAGGAGTCATCAGGCCAGGTAGTCCTGAGGCATGGTCCTAGGTCTCAGGTCCTCCGAGAGAGAGAGAGAGAAAGAGAGAAAGAAAGAGAGAGAAAGAGAATTAGAGAGAGCATACTTAAATTCAAACAGGATACCGGATAAGACAGGAGAAATACTCCAGATATAACAGACTGACCCTAGCCCCCCGACACATAAACTACTGCAGCATAATTACTCTGAGCAGCTCCCAGTCCTTCCTCTTCTTCTAGCACAGAGGAGCTGCTATCTGCTGGGGCATTGCCATCCCAGACTTCCTGACTCCTCACTACCCTGGCTCTCCCTGCTGCTGGTGGTGGTGGCTGTGGAGAAGGTACAGAACACAGACAGCATCAGACTGCCGTTAGGACTGTGCCACTCTCCATTTGCCTTCTACCATCTCTTCTGCATAGGAGCTCACAGGGGTGAAGACTCTGCTCTCTATGCACACCAGCTGGATTGACAAGTGAGGAAAAAGATCAGGACCATCTTCCAATGCAACAAGTTTATGGTTTTAACATGGACAATACTATAAGAGTATGCTGTATCAGAGCACGTTTGACCCCAAACCTTTCCTAAGACTAAATCATTCACACAGAATCTGGAGAAAAAACTTGAAAGAATCTATGATATTGATAGCTATTACCACAAATATCTGCTCGATCCCCCTATCAGACTCAGAGTGAACCTCAAGTTTCAAGAGGTATCTCTCGTGCCTTAGTCGATGTTCCATTGCTTGAGGAGTAAATCTTTGAGTGCAATTTAATAGGGTAAAGTGTGTGAAATTATTCTGTGTATTCTACTTTATAGATTGAAATGATTCATTGCCTTGGAAACCATACAATTTCCACTAACTATATGAACTTGTCATTAATTTATGAGTCCACAGCTTATAATAAACAGTGTGAGATGGTTATTTGTATAACTTTGAATTTGATCATTACTTAACTACTGAATGTAGCTCAGTCATTGACAATCATCACATTTCTCTATTCCACCACAGTATGTATCATTCAGTTGTTAAAGGAATTCCTGCTTGAGTGTAAATGATGAAATAATTCTACCCTGAATTTAGGGATATGGTCTATATAGCCTGTAGAATGAGTAACTAGAGGGTTAAGCAGAAGTCTCATGAGATTGACTAGGATAGGAGAGGAATGGAGGTCTGTGTGTTTAGTAAACATCAATAACTGTTAAACTGTGGTTGATCTGACCTAGCTTGAACCCTCCAGGTTTCCCTAATCTCAGAGTACTAAAAATGTCAGCTGGGTAAGAATTTACGGTGTTGAGAGTTCTGGGGAAGAACAATTAACTATCCTAAGTGTTAGTGTGTAATGTGTGTGCGTAAATGAGAAGCCTGGTATATAATAGATGTTTTGTGTATGAACTGCAGAATGTTCTCTGAATAAACTGTACAGACCTTTTGCAGAAAGCTGAGTCCTTGCCTAATTATTATTAACCCAGTGTCTTACTAACCTTGGGGATTAGTCAAGGCTTATTGATTGGTAATTATTAGCATTGGGATTCTAAAATTCACGTATCATCAGTACAGTATGTAATTCACTTTGTAAACTACCCACTACTGGTCACATCTGTTTCAGAAGAGGAGTTTGAGGGACACATATTCTCAAATTAGACACTTAATACATTCATTTTAATGCATTAATACATTTACATTTAAGACATTCATCTTAATACATTCATCATTAAGTAACTAGAGATAATAGGGTCCTTGAGCTCCGATAATGAGCGTTAAATGGTAGTTTGATTTATAGGCAACAATCTAAAGGACCATTTACTTTGCTCAGTGAGAATAACATTAGATAAAAGACAGTACTGTACAGCCATCTTCATCGACCTGGCCAAGGCTTTCAACTCTGTCAATTACCGCATTCTTATCGGCAGACTCAATAGCCTTGGCTTCTCAAATGACTGCCTCGCCTGGTTCACCAACTACTTCTCAGACAGAGTTCAGTGTGTCAAATCGGAGGGCCTGTTGTCCGGACCTTTGGCAGTCTCTATGGGGGTGCCACAGGGTTCAATTCTCGGGCCAACTCTTTTCTCTGTATATATCAATGATGTCGCTCTTGCTGCTGGTGATTCTCTGATCCACCTCTACGCAGACGACATCATTCTGTATACATCTGGCCATTCTTTGGACACTGTGCTAACAAACCTCCAAATGAGCTTCAATACAATACAACACTCCTTCCGAGGCCTCCAACTGCTTTTAAATAAAAGTAAAACTAAGTGCATGCTCTTCAACCGATTGCTGCCCGCACCCTCCTACCCGACTAGCATCACTACTCTGGACTGTTCTGACTTAGAATATGTGGACAAATACAAATACCTAGGTGTCTGGTTAGACTGTAAACTCTCCTTCCAGACACACATTAAGCATCTCCAATCCACAATTAAATAAAAATGTGGTTTCCTACTTTGCAACAAAGCCTCCTTCACTCATGCTGCCAAACATACCCTCATAAAACTGACTATCCTACCGATCCTTGACTTCGGCGATGTCATTTACAAAATGGCCTCCAACACTCTACTCAGCAAACTGGATGTAGTCTATCACAGTGCCATCCGTTTTGTCACCAAAGCCCCATATACTACCCACCACTGCGACCTGTATGCTCTCATTGGCTGACCCACACTACATATTCGTTGCCAAACCCACTGGCTGCAGGTCATCTATAAGTCTATGCTAGGTAAAGCCCCGCCTTATCTCAGCTCACTGGTCACCATAGCAACACCCACTCGTAGCACGCGCTCCAGCCGGTATATTTCACTGGTCATCCCCAAAGCCAACACTTCCTTTGGCCGCCTTTCCTTCCAGTCTCTGCTGCCAATGACTGGAATTAATTGCAAAAATCACTGAAGCTGGAGTCTTATATCTCCCTCTCTAACTTTTAGCATCAGCTGTCAGAGCAGCTTACCGATCACTGTGTCTGTACACAGCCAATCTGTAAATAGCACACCCTACTACCTCATCTCCATATTGTTACTTATCCTCTTGCTCTTTTGCACCCCAGTATCACTACTTGCACATCATCATCTGAACATCTATCACTCCAGTGTTAATGCTAAATTGTAATTAATTTGCCTCTATGGCCTATTTATAGCCTTAACTCCCTAATCTTCTACATTTGCACACACTGTACATAGATGTTTTCTATTGTGTTATTGACTGTACGTTTGTTTATGTGTAACTCTGTGCTGTTGTTTTTGTCGCACTGCTTTACTTTATCTTGCCCAGGTCACAGTTGTAGATGAGAACTTGTTCTCAACTGGCCTACCTGGTTAAATAAAGGGAAATTAAAGAAATTCAAAATAAAAAAGATCGTTACAGTCTGCGTTCAGCAGAACTGCTTTTTTTGGTTATTTGACAAAGACAGAAAGATCCAATTTCTCAAATAGTGGTCGACCTCATATCCTGTTTTCATTTTGTGCGAACCTGAGACGTTTGAAACCAGGAAAAGGGGGCAGTTTGTAGATTAGGATGTTCTAATAAGCAGTAGCTAACGGCTTCTAACAGCGGCGATAACGTAACGGCTTCTAACAGCTTTTCTGGCAGGTTAAATAGACAGTCTAGTATCCATCCTCCTGTAATATGTTTCAGCCTCTCTCTCGCTCTCTCTCCCACTAGTCTCCCGGCAGAAAGATTGATACGTTATTATTTTTGGCAGCCCCAAAATTTCCGTGAAGACTGAAGGCCTTGGAAGCAGGAGAAGCCGGAATAGTGGGACATCCAGCTGATATTAAGATCCTTGCTGAGAGCAAGCCCTTATTTGTCGTAAATTAGCCTTTGTGCACTGCGAGCCAGGAAAAGCATTGACACTAGAGGGATTTCTCATCTGCGTGCGTGTCTTGTATATGGTCTTAACAGTGGACAGCAGAGCAATCACAACCTCATAAACAAGCTTATCCTGGTCCAGACCTGCATGGGTTCTTCACAGCTGTGTTTTTTTCTAGTGACCTATATAAAGCAGGTATACAAGGAGAGGTACTCATGCTGAATTCATTTTAGCATATTTATGGTCAGCTGTTTGTAACAACATCATTGATTTCATTTGACCAGATCCATCCTCGGTTGGACACCAGCACAGATATTATTTGGATATCCTTTGGTCACTGGATCGAATCTAGCTTTACTTATTTCGTGCATCTCAAGCCAAGAGTGTTGATTGGTTTTGCATGTGAAAGAGATTAAGACCTGAGGGGTATTGTATTACAGATTTAATTTAAATTGGTATCAATTTTCCAAAGGGGAGACTTAATTTATTAAGGCAAAGATCACTCTTCGTTGACTCCTGTGGGCAACCATCGCTCCATGATGACGCAGTTTTCTCACTCGGTTGTTAATATGAATATCTTAGCCCAGTGTAAGTTAACCACTGTGGTCAAAACGGACGTGGAAGTTGTAAAGCACACCCTTCTATGTCTGTAAGTATGGCATAATTTCTTCTAAATAAGAAAGGGCCCGTCTAGCCTTTTTAATGTTGAAGAAAAGGATCAGTCACATTAGACAAAAGTTACAACTGGAATGAATTAGATCTTAAAGTGTGTTTAATATGGATTTTAATGTATATGTTTCCATGATTTTATTAACAAGAAAGTTATGGTCTATGTTCAGTAACTCACCATCAAGTTCCAGTGAAGCGTCATACAGGACTCCAAAGCCACATCATCTGGGATATGATGTTTTTGCTGTAGTTCCAACATGGGCTGCACATCCTGAATAGCACCCTATTCTCTTAACAGTGCGCTACTTTTCACCAGGGCCCATAGCCATTTGGGATGCATCCATAGTGGGTTGTATTTACAGCCTCAGGAAGAGGGTCTGGATGCTTCTGTGTTAATGACATGATTTACCCTGACCAGAGAGTCTGGATGCTTCTGTGTTAATGACATGACTTACCCTGACCAGAGAGTCTGGATGCTTCTGTGTTAATGACACGATTTACCCTGACCAGAGGGTCTGGATGCTTCTGTGTTAATGACATGACTTACCCTGACCAGAGAGTCTGGATGCTTCTGTGTTATTGACATGATTTACCCTGACCAGAGAGTCTGGATGCTTCTGTGTTAATGACATGACTTACCCTGACCAGAGAGTCTGGATGCTTCTGTGTTAATGACATGATTTACCCTGACCAGAGAGTCTGGATGCTTCTGTGTTAATGACATGACTTACCCTGACCAGAGAGTCTGGATGCTTCTGTGTTAATGACATGATTTACCCTGACCAGAGAGTCTGGATGCTTCTGTGTTAATGACATGATTTACCCTGACCAGAGAGTCTGGATGCTTCTGTGTTAATGACATGATTTACCCTGACCAGAGAGTCTGGATGCTTCTGTGTTAATGACATGATTTACCCTGACCAGAGAGTCTGGACAAAGGAAAAAGAACACTGCTGTCGCTACCTCTCTCCAACCAAGCTGTATGATTAGAGAAGTTAAGAAGAGAACCCCAAAGAGAGGAAAATACCCCTACCCTGTTGCTTTACCCTGAGAACTTCAATCTCAGACCACCGACCACTTTCCTGCCATCCGTGACTAGGCGGTGTCAGAGGAAGGCCCAAAACATTGAATTGATTTGTGAAAATAAGGCACAGACAAGACAACACACCTTTCACTTTAAATGACATGAGGGCTGATATACAGACTGTCTCAATCACAGCCTCAAGGACGGTGATTTAGCAGCTGACCGGGCCAATAGACGTGAACTCCATTAAGTATTTTCCCTCTATCTCTCTCTCTTTTTGTCTTTTTTTCTTACACATATGCAGACACACTCTCACACTTGAACACCTTAGCTCTTCTGTTTACCTAATGTGTACCCTTTTTGTTCATCAGCGCATCCTGTTCAAATACATTAGGGCAATCAGTGTTGACCCTGGGAGTAAATGGAGAGAGACTGAAGTCACGGCCCAGTCTGAAATGGGTCAGCATGTCTAAACGGCATGTCTTTAATAGATATGAGGACATACACCACAGAGTTGAAAGAAAAGCCATTTTCCTCATCAGTAAAACAATGACTGACTTTGTGGTAGTCTCCAGAGCTACAGCATGTTGTTGCTATGATACAGTGGCATTAGACCCAGAAATTAGAAGCTTGTGAGATTTCACTCAAAGTGAATGTGCATGGCTTGTTTTGAATATGATTTGATTATAATATGGTGGTTCTTCCTACAGATATGTGTGTGGGGGGGGGGGCTGTGTTTACAACAACTTTCTATCCAAGCTGGGAGAGAGCGTGAGGACGGCTCATATCATGCAGGTTCCTCCTGTATATAAAAAAGAAACCTTTTCCATATGTACTAGGAAGCTAAGTATTTGTTTATTGGGCTTCAAGAATGTGACTGATCAAAGTGCCTCAGGCCTTGAAAAATAAGTAATTGAACTGATTGAAAGTATGGGTATATCAGTGAGCAAACGCCGTGGTCAACTTTACGACGGCGCCAGGGAAATGAGTGGAGCTTACTCAGGCGCTCAAAAGCCTATATTAGACTAAAAGCCTACTGCTTCTTAGGTAGTTCTTTATGTAAATTAGGTATTTGAAAAAACATGTTTTCACTTTGTCATTATTGGCTATTGTGTGTAGATGGGTGAGAAATACAAATCAATTGAATCAATTTTTAACTCAGGCTGTAATGCAACAAAATATGGAATAAGTCAAGGGGTATGAATATTATCTGAAGGCACTGTAGCTGCTATTAAGCTGTTTTTATACACTTAAAAAAAACATCAAATAGCCTACAATGAGGAAAAAAGTTGTTGGCTTGAGGATGCATTTTGACACTATTCATTGTTGAACACTATTCATTGTTGATTTTGTCTGGCTAATACCCTACACAAATGGGCTGCAATCAAGGTAAATTCAATAAAATCTAAATAAATTAAACTCAACTTGAGATACTCCCCAGGTCTTCTGAAGTCCTCCTTGATGCTTCTTTCTCTCTGTTTCACTTTTTCTCTTTCTTCCTCTCTGGGTATACAAAGCGTCTGTGTGTAGCTGGTGAGATGAGTCAGGGGCAGGACAGCAGAAATGAGTAATGAAAGCAATTTTACTCAAATATATCACAATACACGTCGTAATAAAATACAAGGCCACACATACGGACCGCAATACAATAAACAATTACTCACAAACAAACATGGGGGAACAGAGGGTTAAATAATGAACAAGTAATTGGGGGATTGAAACCAGGTGTGTAAGACAAAGACAAAACAAATGGAAAATGAAAAGTGGATCGGCTAGAAGGCCGATGACGTCGACCGCCGAACGTCGCCCGATGTCACGGGCGGATAGAACAGTTTTAAGGGTGAGTCAAGCGCAGGAGACTGAGGTCCGTTGGAACAAACTTGATTTAATAAATCCAAGGGCAAAATCCATATACGGCTGGGAGCACAACAGTCAAATAATACTAAAAGAAGCTCTGCTGAAAAAGGCAGACGGGGCGCAGACGGGGCGCAGCCCGGCAACCCTAATGCCTATACAATAAGTCGTAAACCAAACAATATAACACCACACGTAACAAAGAACAATCCCGCACAAATCCTAACTAAACACAGACAGACTAAATACCCCCCCACTAATGACAAACACGAAACAGGTGCAATCAAAAAACAGACATAACTAACAGACACTGAAACACAGATCGGTGGCAGCTAGTAGGCCGGCGACGACGACCGCCGAGCAACGCCCGACCGAGGAGAGGCGCCACCTCTGTGGACGTTGTGACACCCGAACAAGGAGAGGGACCGACTTCGGCGAAAGTCGTGACAGGGTAAGCCATTGTCAAGTCTGCCATAGATTTTCATGCAGATTTAAGTCGAAACTGTAACTTGGCCACCCAGGAACATTCACTGTCTTCTTGGTAAGCAACTCCAGTGTAGATTTGGATTTGTGTTTTAGGTTATTGTCCTGCTGAAAGGTGAATTTGTCTTCCAGTGTCTGTTGGAAAGCAGACTGAACCAGGTTTTCCTCTAGGATTTTGCCTGTGCTTAGCTCCATTCCATTTATTTTTTATCCTGAAAAACTCTCCCGTCTTTAATGATAACAAGTGTACCCATAACATGATGCAGCCACCACTATGCTTGAAAATATGAAGAGTGGTACTCAGTAATGTGTTGTATTGGATTTATCCCAAACATAACACTTTGTAATCAGGACACATTTTTTTATTGCTTTTCCACATTTTTTGAAGTATTACTTTAGTGCCTTGTTGCAAACAGGATGCATGTTTTGGAATATTCTGTGCAGAATGAGGCCAACAGTGAATTTAAACAATTACAGAGTTTAATGGCTATAACTGAGGATGGATCAACAACATTGTAGTTACTCCACAATACTAATTGCTTCCTTGTTTTTACTCTGTCATTTAGTATTGTGGAGTAACTACAATGTTGTGGATCCATCCTCAGTTTTCTCCTATTACAGCCCGAAACTGTTTTAATTCACCATTGGCCTGATGGTGAAATCCCTGAGAGGTTTCCTTCCTCTCCGACAACTGAGTTAGGAAGGACGCCTGTATCTTTGTAGTAAATTGGTTTGAAAATCTATGGCAAGACATGAAAATGGCTTTTGAGCAATAGTCAATAACCAACTTGACAGAGCTTAAAGATTTTTTTAAATAATAATGAACAAATATTGTAAAATCCAGGTGTGCAAAGCTCTTAGAGACTTACCCAGAAAGACTCACAGCTGTAATTGCTGCCAAAGGTCATTCTAACATGTATTAACTCAGGGGTTTTTGTTGTTGTTGTTTTTTTTACAAATATTTGATTTTTTTTCCCAATTTGACGTTACAGAGTATTTTGTGTAGATCGTTGACCAAAATGTTTTATCAATTTTAATTATACTTTGTAACACAACAAAGGGGTATGAATACTTTCTGAAGGCACTGTAGTTATGGATCAGGGATGGGCAACTTTGATGGGGGTGGGGGCCACAAAAAACAGAACTCATTTTGAGGGGCCACAATGGCTCGTGGCTCTGCGTACCCACATCCATAGATTGGTAAATTACTCTAGTGGCCAGCTATCTAAACTTCTGAAAACGTACAACCTACAAAACTTGCCCATCCCTGCTATACTGTAGATAGCAGAAAAGTTGCCAGCCCTGTGATAGATAGTAGACTGCATAATGAAACAATCCCTAGTAAGCCATTGTTTTGAGGGTGGACTGACTATATTATCTGGCATTATTAATCGACTGGGTTTATGCAAAACAACTTTCTATCCAAGCTGGGAGAGAGCGTGAGGACGACTCATGCAGGTTCCTCCTGTATTTAAAAATAAATCAGTTGGTTGCTGATTAGTATGCTGTATCTTACAATCTGCAATGTTTGAATTTCCAACCTTAATTACTGAACAAGTAATTACATTATTACAAGTAATTACAGTATTTATTGTCTTGGTCTGAAAAGAATGTCAGAACCAAATTAAATAAGAGCCTATACATGTCACTCTGTGCCAAGAGATTGAAACTTTTTTCCTTTTTTACACAAAATGAAATGCAATATGTTATTCATTCAGTGAACTGAGACATTGTAGAGGGCAAACAATGGTTTTCAATAGATTTGTCAATTCACAGAGAACAATTATTCTGAAGCCAGAAACAAAATCGTGATTTGATTGTTTTTCTATTCAAACCTCAGTTTTCAGAGAAAGACATTACACCCACAAAGAGACGGAATTATGAATGATTTTCTGCAGATATTGATTCTTTGGCAATGGCAACGTTATGCTGTGTCCGAATGGTACCGTACAGGCAAAGGAAACACCAACATAAAGTGTCTTAACCTCTCTGGGACATGTGGGCCCACCCGCAGGACACACTATTCAGCAGCCTGTGAAATAGCAGGGCGCCAAATTCAAAACAACAAAAATCTCATAATTCAAATTTCTCCAACATACAACTATTATATCCCATTTTAAAGATATACTTCTCGTTAATCCAACCACATTGTCCGATTTCAAAAAGGCTTTACGGCGAAAGCATAACATTAGATTATGTTAGGACAGCGCCGAGACAAGAAAAACCACACAGCCATTTTCCAAGCAAGGAGAGGCGTCACAAAAAACAGAAATACAGCTAAAATGAATCCCTAACCTTTGACGATCTTCATCAGATGACACTCCCAGGACTAAATGTTACAAAATAAATGTATGTTTTGTTCGATAAAGTTAAAAACCCATCTTACATTGGCACGTGATGTTCAGAAAATGTTTTGCCTCCCAAAACTTCCGGTGAATGAGCACATCAATTTACAAAAATGCTCATCATAAATGTTGATAAAATTTATAAAAGTTATTGAAAGAATTATAGATACACTTCTCCTTAATGCAACCGCTGTTTCAGATTTCAAAATAGCTTTACGGCGAAAGCACATTGTTCAAAATTCTGAGTACAGAGCTCAGCCATCAAAGCAAGCTATACAGTTACCCGCCAAGTTCTGGAGTCAACAAAACTCAGAATTAGTATTATAAATCTTCACTTACCTTTGCTGATCTTCGTCGGAATGCACTCCCAGGACTCCCACAAGAAATGTTTGTTTTGTTCGCTAAACTCCATATTTATGTCCAAATACCTCTGTTTTGTTTGCGCGTTCAGATCACTATTCCAAAGCCATAATGCGCGAGCGCAAAACCCGAGACGAAAAGTCAAAAAGTTCCATTACCGTTCGTAGAAACATGTCAAACGAGGTTTATAATCAATCCTTAGGGTCTTTTTATCATAAATATTCGATAATATTCCAAACAGACAATAGCATATTCATTACAGAGGAAAAAGAAGGAACGGCACACCTGCGTGACCGCGCAGTAAACAACTCATTGGTCTCAGGCAGTCCACAGCTCTTATTCTCTCCCCAGTAACAGTAGAAGCATGAAACAAGGTTCGAAAGACTGTTGACATCTAGTGGAAGCCTTAGGAAGAGCAAAATGACCCCACAGACACTGTAGTTTGGATAGGCAATCACTTGAAAAACTACAACCACTTCCTGGTTGGATTTTATCTCAGGTTTTTGCCTGCCATATGAGTTATGTTACACTCACAGACATCATTCAAACAGTTTTAGAAACGTCAGAGTGTTTTCTATCCAAATCTACTAATAATATGCATATCCTACCTTCTGGGCCCGAGTAGCAGGCAGTTTAAAATTGTTTACAGACAGATTATTTCACTTATAATTCACTGCATCACAATTCCAGGGGGTCAGAAGTTTAAATACACTAAGGTGACTGTGCCTTTAAATAATTTGGAAAATTCCATAAAATGATGTCATGGCTTTAGAAGCTTCTGATAGATTAATTTACATAATTTGAGTCAATTGGAGGTGTACCTGTGGATGTATTTCAAGGCCTAGCTTCAAACGCAGTGCCTCGTTGATTGACATCATGGGAAAATCAAAAGAAATCAGGCAAGATCTCAGAAAACAAATTGTAGACCTCCACAAGTCTTGTTCATCCTTGGGAGCAATTTCCAAACGCCTGAAGGTACCACGTTCATCTGTACAAACAATAGTACACAAGTATAAACACCATGGGACCACGCAGCCGTCATACCGCTCAGGAAGGAGATTGGTTCTGTCTCCTAGAGATTAACGTAAAGTGCAAATCAATCCCAGAACAACAGCAAAGGACCTTGTGAAGATGCTGGAGGAAACATGTACAAAAGTATCTATATCCAAAGTAAAACGAGTCCTATATCGACATAACCTGAAAGGTCACTCAGCAAGGAAGAAGCCACTGCTCTAAAACCGCCATAAAAAAGCCAGACTATGGATTGCAACGGGGACAAAGATAATACTTTTTGGAGAAATGTCCTCTGGTCTAATGAAACAAAAATAGAACTGTTTGGCCATAATGACCATTGTTATGTTTGGAGGAAAAAGGGGGACGCTTGCAAGCCGAAGAACACCATCCCAACCGTGAAGCATGGGGGTGGCAGCATCATGTTGTGGGGGTGCTTTGCTGCAGGAGGGACTGGTGCACTTCACAAAAGAGATGGCATCATGAGAAAGGAAATTATGTGGATATATTGAAACAACATCTCAAGACATCAGTCAGGAAGTTAAAGCTTGGACACAAATGGGTCTTCCAAATGGACAATGACCCCAAGCATACTTCCAAAGTTGTGGCAAAATGGCATAAGGACAACAAAGTCAAGGTATTGGAGTGGCCATCACAAATCCCTGACCTCATCCTATAGAACATTTGTGGGAAGAACTGAAAAAGCGTGTGCGAGCAAGGAGGCCTACATACCTGACTCAGTTACACCAGCTCTGTCAGGAGGAATGGGCCACAATTCACCCAACTTATTGTGGAAAGCTTGTGGAAGGCTACCCGAAACATTTGACCCAAGTTAAACAATTTAAAGGCAACGCTACCAAATACTAATTGACTGTATGTAAACTTCTGACCCACTGGGAATGTAATGAAATAAATAAAAGCTGAAATAAATCATTCTCTCCACTATTATTCTGACATTTCCCATTCTTAAAATAAAGTGGTGATCCTAACTGACATAAGACAGGGGATTTTTACTAGGATTAAATGTCAGGAATTGTGAAAACTGAGTTTAACCTGTTTGGGATAGGGGTTCCGCTAGCGGAATGTTTCCACAACAACCGGTGAAATTGCATAGCGTGAAATATTTTTTTTTAAATTTGAAATATTTAACTTTCATACATTCACAAGTGCAATACACCAAATTAAAGCTTAACCTCTTACATCTAGACATTCCGCTAGCGGAACACCACTCTAATATCCAATGATAAGGTGTGGCGCAAAATACAAACTCCTCGAAAATCCGAAAACTTCCATTTTTCAAACATATGACTATTTTACACCATTTTAAAGACAAGACTCTCCTTTATCTAACCACACTGTCCGATTTCAAAAAGGCTTTACAACGAAAGCAAAACATTAGATTATGTCAGCAGAGTACCCAGCCAGAAATAATCAGACACCCATTTTTCAAGCTAGTATATAATGTCACAAAAACCAAAACCACAGCTAAATGCAGCACTAACCTTTGATGATCTTCATCAGATGACACTCCTAGGACATTATGTTATACAATACATGCATGTTTTGTTCAATCAAGTACATATTTATATCAAAAACCAGCTTTTTACATTTGCATGTGACATTCAGAACTAGCATTCCCACCGAACACTTCCGGTGAATTTACTAAATTACTCACGATAAACGTTCACAAAAAACATGACAATTATTTTAACAATTATAGACACAGAACTCCTTTATGCAATCGCGGTGTCCGATTTTAAAATAGCTTTTCGGTGAAAGCCCATTTTGCAATATTCTGAGTAGATAGCTCACCATCACGGGCTAGCTAATTTGACACCCACCAAGTTTGGTACTCACCAAACTCAGATTTACTATAAGAAAAATTGGATTACCTTTGCTGTTCTTCGTCAGAATGCACTCCCAGATCTTCTACTTCAACAACAAATGTTGGTTTGGTTCCAAATAATCCATAGTTATATCCAAATAGCGGCGTTTTATTCGTGCGTTCAAGACACTATCCGAAGGGTGACGCGCGGACGCATATCGTGACAAAAAAATGCAAAATATTCCATTACCGTACTTCGAAGCATGTCAAACGCTGTTTAAAATCAATTTTTATGCAATTTTTCTCGTAAAAAAGCGATAATATTCCGACCAGGAGACGTCCTTTCCGTTCAACGACTCAAAATCTAAAATGGACTCTTCACGTGCACGCGCGCACCCGTCTCATTGTTTTCAGATCGACCACTTACCAAATGCACTACTGTTTTTCAGCCATGGATAGCAGAGTCATCATTCAACGTTCTGGCGCCTTCTGAGAGCCTATGGGAGCCTTAGAAATTGTCACGTTACAGCAGAGATCCTTTGATTTGGATAGAGATGACAAAGAAGGCCAAGAAATGGTCAGACAGGGTACTTCCTGTACAGAATCTTCTTAGGTTTTGGCCTGCCATTTGAGTTCTGTTATACTCACAGACACCATTCAAACAGTTTTAGAAACTTTTGTTTTCTATCGAAAGCTACTAATTATATGCATTTTCTACTTTCTGGGCAGGAGTAATAACCAGATTAAATCGGGTACATTTTTTATCCGGCCGTGAAAATACTCCCCCCTATCCATAACAAGTTAAATTCTTGTCAATCTAGCCACCGTGTCAGATTTCAAAAAGGCTTTACGGCGAAAGCAAACCATGCTATTATCTGAGGACAGCACCCTATCAAACAAACACATGACAATCATAATTCAACCCGCCAGGCGCGACACAAAACTCAGAAATAACGATATAATTCATGCCTTACCTTACCTTTGAAGATCTTCTTCTGTTGGCACTCCAATATGTCCCAAAAACATCATAAATGGTCCTTTTGTTCGATAAATTCCATCGTTATATCTCCAAAATGTTTGGCACGTTTTACTCAGAAAAACACCGGTTCCAACTCGCGCAACATGACTACAAATGATCTAACAAGTTACCTGTAATCTTGATCCAAACATTTCAAACAACTTTTCTAATACAACTTTTGGTATTTTTTTATGTAAGTAACCGATACAATTTAAGACGGGATAAACTGTGTTCAATACAGGACGAAAACAAAATAGAGCGAGCTTTCAGGTCGCGCACCCCAACCACAACAGTACACTAGACTCGACCCTCGTTCTGAACAGCAATACTTCTTCATTACTCAAAAGAAAAACATCAACCAATTTCTAAAGGCTGTTGACATCCATTGGAAGCGATAGGAACTACAAGCAAGTGCCTTAGAAATCTAGATCCACATAGAAATCTCATTAAAAACACTGTCACCTCAAAACAATATTTTCCTGGATGGTTTGTCCTCGGGGTTTCGCCTGCCAAATAAGTTCTGTTATACTCACAGACATAGTTCTAACAGTTTTAGAAACTTTAGAGTGCTTTCTATCCAAATCTACCATTTATATGCATATCCTAGCTTCTGGGCCTGAGTAGCAGGTAGTTTACTTTGGGCACGCTTTTCATCTAAAATTCCGAATGTTCCCCCCATCCTAAAAAAGGATCTCTATGTGTCTGGAAGTCTATTAGAAGGATGTGACACCCTTCTTCCACAAACAAATTCCAGCATTTGGTGTTTAGTAGGTGGTGGTGGAAAACAGTGCTTCAGGTCTCGCTCTAGAATCTTCCATAAGTATTCAATTGGGTTGGATCTGGTGACTGAGACGGCCATGGTATATGGTTTACATAGTTTCATGCTCATCAAACCATTTAGTGACCACTCGTGCCCTGTGGAATGAGGCATTGTCATCCTATGGGGGCATAGCCACGGTAGCCAAAATAATGGGCTGCCCAGCATTTTTATACATTAAGCATGATGGGATGTTATGTCTTTAATTACCTCAGGAACCACACCTGTGTGGAAGCACCTACTTTCAATATACTTTGTATCGCTCATTTACTCAAGTGTTTCCATTATTTTGGCAGTTACCTGTACTCCTCAATAAGGCCATTCTACTCTTAATGTTTGTGTATGTAGATTGCATGGCTGTGTGCTCTATTTTATACACCTGTCAGCAACGGGGTGTGGCTGAAATAGCCAAATCCACCAATTTGAAGGGCTGTCCACATACTTTTGTATATATAGTGTACTGTGCATTCGGTCACTTTTTCAACATTTTGTTACGTTAAAGCCTTATTCTAAAATTTATAAAATTAAAAAAATCCTTATCAACCTACACACAATACCCCATAAAGACAAAGCAAAAACAGGTTTTTAGACATTATTATTTATATTATATCACATTTACATAAGTATTCAGACCCTTTGCTATGAGACTCAAATTGAGCTCATGTGCATCCTGTTTCCATTGATCATCCTTGAGATGTTTATACAACTTGATTGGAGTCCACCTGTTGTAAATTCAATTGATTAGACATGATTTGAAAAACCACACACCTGTCTATATAAGGTCCTACAGTTGACAGTGCATGTCAGAGCAAAAACCAAGCCATGAGGTTGAAGGAATTGTCCATAGAGCTCCGAGACAGGATTGTGTCGAGGCACAGATCTGGGGAAGGGTACCAAAACATTTCTGCAGCATTGAAGGTCCCCAAGAACACAGTGGCCTCCATCATTCTTAAATGAAAGTAGTTTGGAACCACCAAGACTGGCCTCCCGGTCAAACTGATCAATCGGGGGAGAAGGACCTTGGTCAGGGAGGTAACCAAGAACCCAGTGCTCACTCTGTCAGAGCTTCACAATTCCTCTGTGGAGATGGGAGAACCATCCAGAAGGACAACCATCTCTGCAGCACTGCACCAATCAAGCCTTTATGGTAGAGTGGCCAGACGGAAGCCACTCCTCAGTAAAAGGCACATGACAGCCCACTTGGAGTTTGCCAAGAGGCACCTAAAAATTCTCAGACCATGAGATACAAGTTTCTCTGGAGGAAACGTGCACCATTCCTACGGGGAAGCATGGTGGTGGCAACATCATGCTGTGGGGATGTTTTTCAGGAGCAGGGACTGGGAGACTAGTCAGGATCGAGGGAAAGATGAACGGAGCAAACCTGCTCCAGAGCGCTCAGGAACTCAGACTGGGGCAAAGGTTCACCTTCCAACAGAACAACGACCGTAAGTACACAGCCTTGACAACGCAGGAGTGGCCTCGGGACAAGTCTCTGAATGTCCTTGGGTGGCCCAGCCAGAGCCCGGACTTTAATCCAATCGAACGTCTCTGGAGAGACCTGAAAATAGCTGTGCAGCGACGCTCCCCATCCAACCTGAAAGAGCTTGAGAGGATTGGCAGAGAAGAATGGGAGAAACTCCTCAAATACAGGTGTGCCTAGCTTGTAGCGTCATACCCAGGAAGACTCGAGGCTGTAATCGCTGCCAGAGGTGACTCAACAAAGTTATGAGTAAAGGGTCTGAATACTTATGTAAATGTAGTATTTATATAAAGATATATATATATATATTTATATATTTATAAATGTGCAAAAATGTCTAAAAACCTGTTTTTGCTTTGTCCTTATGGGGTATAGTGTGTAGATTGATGAAGACAAAAACGATTTAATCACTTTTAGAATAAGGCTGTAAGGTAACAAAATGTGGAAAAAGTCAAGGGGTCTGAATACTTTCCGAATGCACAGTTTATGGAAGCTATAGCATTAGTATCTACCCTCCCCTACTACTGTAGCTCAGTTGGTAGAGCATGGTGCATGCAACACCAGGATAGTTTGTTCGATTACCTGGACCACTCGTACGTAAAATGTATGCATGCATGACTAAGTCGCTTTGGATAAAAACGTCTGCTTAATGGCATATAAGATTGTATTACATGCAAAGGTGGTAAAACTCTGAAACTAAAATGGCCTAAAGCACTTTTGGGGAGTAGTTTGTGAGGTTTTCCCTATTGTTACCATGTCAGGCTGTAGCTAATCCTCCCTTGTCTCATACTACAGGGTCAATACATTACAGTACCTCTCACAGAGAGAGATGCTGACGTCAGCCTGTCTCCTCTTATTTGTCTAAACTTAACCAGACTGAAAATGAAAGTCATATTAGAGAAACTGATTAATCGTCTGTCTCGTATTGAGCTTATACAGTAGTTATTCTGGATGTCTCTTTCATTGCTGCTGATAGTATGTCAATAAACGGAGGAAAAGGTTAAGAGCAACTTCCTTCAAGAGTTCATGATCTTCTAGTGAAATGAAATTCAAGGCTTGTAACATAAAACATTCAAATATTTATGTACCTACACATAGACATAGCACAAAACCTACCACCTCTTCTGTAACTTCAAATAAAAGGAATTCATACATTGAAGTGCTGAATTCCTCTCCTGTCACAAGGGATAGGTTAGGTAAGGTCACAAGGTTAGGTAAGATGCTCCCCTGCCATTCCATGACTAACATGACTCTTGCTTCAGAACATAAGGAAGTGTTCATTGAAGTACTGTAGTAATTGATTGACTGCTCATCAACAGACAGCCAAGAGAAAGTGTCAGTTGTAATATGCAAAGCCAAAACCATTGAAATTGTCCAGTCTTTTACATATTTTAAGTTGAATTTCTTAAATGGCACAAACAATTTAAAAGTGCAAAAGCATGTCTGCTGTATGTAATAAAGTTGTTGCTAATGTAAGCCTGACGATGTGGTAAAAGTATATGTTGAACATGACATGTTTTACGAGCTGCAAGGGGCCTACAAAATGACAGACTGGAATGCCCAATTGTTTAAGGACCAGGCCATAAAACCACAATTTGTTATGAGAATTATCTATTTTAAGACACTTGAATATCTCAATGTAGTCTTTCTACGTATTTCCTGATACCTCTGTCCCTCTCTACCACTTCCTTCCAATGACGTATAAAAACGTAAATTATGAATATGTGCTTTCCTCGTTTCTCCTTCATGGCCTTAAAATTCGGGTTGAACTCTCAAGGAATCGCATCGCCAAACACCCCCATCTCGGCCCCCACTTGGTCCATGCACAATAAGTCTACGGGGATAACCAAACAGTGGAGGCCAGGGAATGTCACGCATGCTAACCGTCACAGCTGACATACATCACGTTCTCTGGGAGTCTCAGGACTCATTTGTTTAAACATAAGGCTAACGTTTAAAGAGCCAATCGGCGAGAGGGCTATGATCCCACCATTGGAAGAAAAACAGCGAGGCTTGAAATATGCCACTTTAGAGAGATGCATGAAAACCAGATGTAGTCTGTGGCCTCTGCTAAGACCATAACGTCTGTCTAATGACACAGTGAAGAGACCAAAGACGAGTAGTAGAGAAACTGCAGATGAACCAAAATACTAATAGTGATTATTTGGAATAATAACTCCAGCTTTCTTCCACAGTATGTGCGTTATGTATGGATAACTTCCACTACTGATGTTAGTGGGGGATCAAAAGGATCCTGTTTTTACCACCTGTTTACACCACTGTCTTCTCCATAATCTCCTTGGATAATGTGTGCACTGGTTGCTGTAGATACTGTGTACTTTAGCGTTATGTACTGTTGTAACAACATATTCTTGTGCCAAAGTACCACAGGAGACTGCTGACTGGAGGATGGCTCAAAATAATGGCTGGAACGGAGCAGATGGAATGGTATCAAACACATGGCAACCATGTGTTTGATGTATTTGATACCATTCCACCAATTCCACTCCAGCCAATAACACAAGCCCGTCCTCCCCAATTAAGGTGCCACCAACCTCTAGGGCAAAGTACAGTATGTTATTGTTCTGACTCATTGATCCTAAGCATATGTTGTAAAACGCTCTCTAAGTAACTGCCTACTGCCTGAGATTGATTGGCAGTGCTATAAGAGATATGGCATGTTCTGTCCCAACACGTTCTGAACCCTTCTCTAACAGGGTTCCCCTCTGGGGGACCAGAGGCAGGAGCAGGGAGCAGGAACCTGAGCAGCCATGGCCTAGCCTTGGTGCAAGTCTTTTTCTGCTCTCTTGCCTACGCCTTATAGAATTATCATGCATAATTGTCTTGAAAATTACAGCAATGGAGATATAAAGAGCACAAAAAAAAGATATGGGACAAATTTATTCAATTGTTATTATTATTTAACCAGGCAAGTCAGTTAAGAAGACATTTTTATTTACACTGACAGCCTAGGAACAGTGGGTTAACTGCCTTGTTCAGGGGCAGAAAAACAGATTTTTACCTTGTCAGCTCAGGGATTTGATCTAACAACCTTTTGGTTACTAGCCCAACACTCTAACCACTAGGCTACCTGCCACCTCAACCATGGCTTGACATTACATTTCGAAGGATAATCAGGCCTACATGACAACCTGTGGAGATCAACTTCTATTGTTTGACAAACTAAACTAACTCTTACACAGGACAAGGAAATCGATCACATACTGTATCCCCAAGGTCAGGCTAATGTAACTTGTTGGTTGTGATTATGTAACCGATGTGAAATGGCTAGTTAGTTAGCGGTGGTGCGCGCTAATAGCCTTTCAATTGGGTGACGTCACTCGCTCTGCGACCTGAAGTAGTTGTTCCCCTTGCTCTGCAAGGGCCGTCGCTTTTGTTGCGCGATGGGTAATGATTCTTCATGGGTGTCAGTTGTTGATGTGTGCAGAAGTTACCTGGTTCAAGCCCAGGTTGGGGCGAGGAGAGGGACGGAAGCTATACTGTTACATTGATGCTGTTGATCCGGATCACTGGTTGCTGCGGAAAAGGAGGAGGTCAAAAGGGGGTTGAGTGTAACTGATGTGAAATGGCTGGCTAGTTAGTTAGCAGTGGTGCACGCTAATAGTGTTTCAATTGGGTGATGTCACTCGCTCTGCGACCTGAAGTAGTTGTTCCCCTTGCTCTGCAAGGGCCGTGGCTTTTGTGGAGCGATGGGTAACGATGCTTCGTGGGTGTCAGTTATTGATGTGTGCAGAGGGTCCCTGGTTCAAGCCCAGGTTGGGGAAAGGAGAGGGACGGAAACTATACTGTTACAATTACATAAATCTGGGTTAAATATGTAGCTATAGGTACAGAACATTGAGGTTACTTAAAAACATTTATATCTCCACGAAAACAGACAGCGAAGCAACACACATAACAGGACATAGTCAAAATATTTTAGCTTTAAATCAACAATTTTTTTGATGTCATTATGTGTTACAAGAGGTCATTTTGGAGTGTGTGCTGTTTACCACATCAGACACAGCTTGGCTGTTGTTGCTCAGAATGCATCCTTGATCCACAGCCCCCAAAAAATTGTGACATCACAAGATATATACATAGCAGCATAACCTCAATGATCTAATATGCATCATAGTGCATCCAGAAGAGAATACCATAGCTATTCACTGAGTGTACAAAACATTAAGAACACCTGCTCTTTTCATGACATAGACTGACCAGGTGAATCCAGGTGAAAGCTGTGATCCCTTATTGATGTCATCTGTTAAAACCCACTTCAATCAGTGTAGATGAATGGGAGGAGACAGGTTAAATAAGGATTTTTAAGCCTTGAGACAATTGAGACATTGTGTATGTGTGCCATTCAGAGGGTGACAAAATATTTTTGTTCCTTTGAACGGGGTATGGTAGTATGTGCCAGACGCACCGATTTGGGTGTGCCAAGAACTACAACGCTGCTGGGTTTTTCACGCTCAACAGTTTCCAGTGTGTATCAAGAATGGTCCACCACCCAAAGGACATCCAGCTAACTTAACACAACTGTGGGAAGCATTGGAGTCAACATGGGCCAGCATTCCTGTGGAACACTTTCGACACCTTGTAGTCCATGCCCCGACGAATTGAGAATGTTCTGAGGGCAAAAGGGGGTGCAACTCAATATGCAAATAATGTTTTGTACACTGACTTCTCACTGTGTTTTATGGTCCTTGGTGCTGATAGAGGTCTCTAGTTGCAAGGCTGTATGGAACTGTCGCTCTTTGCGCAGATCACCAGGTATCATCCAGACCTGGGTCAAATAAATACATTATGTCAAATACTTGAGGTGCCTTGATTTAGCTAAGAGATTTCTGGCAATCAGGATCATTGACTCTCCAGTCAGGTGAAAATAGTACAAACTCCAAATCTTTATTTACTCTCTGTCCTCTGCCTCTTGAGTGAGTCTGACCTTTAAAAATGTAATCAGTATTTATTATCAATTTGATTCATTTTTTCTAAGGCCCACTGTATAGCCCCCTGTATTTATGACTGAGGTCGTACATTACACATTACAAACATGTACTACAATGCAACTTCATCTGTTGTCATGAAACCTACATCATAGTGGGCTGGACACTTATTTCCTCACAGCGTTGAGTTATGAAAGCAAAGGGGCTGTGTGATAAAGCTGTTACCTCCAAACAGGCAAGGTGAGACATGAGTCCTGTGTGTCACCGTCTGTGTCCCAGTTGGCACCCCAAAGACATTTATTTCCTCTATCACCAACAGGTCATTGCAACTTGAAGAAAAACAGATATTACAACTCTTTGCTATGTTTTCTTTTCTGTGATTTTACCAAAGTGGAGTGCACATACAGTATATGGTGGTTGGCATGTTGCTGTTAATCAATTTGATGGGTTTGTCACATTTGATTTGAGGAGAGTTTTCCCAACTCTGCATGTTTTCCAAGCCAGGTCCTCAACTGAGCACAGCAGCGAGGGTTACTACCCTACAATCTGTCCCAATTCATTTCAAGATGGTTTTATGCAATGTCTAATACTTTCCAAGTTATGTTCAGACCCATTTCATTGTTTACTAAATTGACAAATTGAATTTTAGATCGATCTTTTGTTTCGTTGCTTTCTTGGAGTATCTTCAAATAAGCATTGTTTCAAGTTTTAATGTCATATGCACAAGTACAGTGAAATGCCTTTCTTGCAAAATCAAAACACAACAACGCAATAATCAATAACAATGTATTACTAGAAAAAAACTGGACAAATAAGAATAGGAAATATAAAATACACAATAAAGTAAGTAAGTAAGTATACTATCTACAGGAAATATTTAAAAAGTCAGTTCCAATACCATATTTACATGGAGGTGGAGGTAGATATGTATAGGGGTAAGGTGACTAGGCAACAGGATATAAGATAAACAGAGCAGCAGCTTGTGTGTGAGTGGATGTGCGGGTGTGTACGGTTAGTATAAATGTATGTGCATATTATGGTGAGTGAGAAAATGATGGAGTGAGTGTTTGTGTGTGTGTTGGAATGACAGTGTGTGAGCGTGTAGAGCCCTGTGAGTGTGCATAGAGACAGTGCAAAGATTTAAATAAAAGGTCAAAAAAGATAAAAGGTTAACTCAGATAGTTTGTGTAGCTATTTTGTTACCAGTCGTTTTGCTTGGGGATAGAACCTGTTCTAGAGCCTGTTGGTGTCAGACTTGATGCACCGGTACCTCTTGCCATACGGCAGCAGAGGAAACAGTCTATGCTTGGGTGGTTTTTGTCAGGAGGTAAGGCTGATGTAGTTGGCTACATCTCGTGTAACCCCCAGTGAGTTTACAGAAATTATCAACATTCCTCTCACTGTGTTTGTGATTATTATGTGTTGAGCTAAGCTTCCATCTTAAACAGTACAGGATCCCCTCAGAAGCCCGGAGGAATTGATGAGCCAAGATATCACCACACCTGACCCTCATCATAAATGTTACCATGAAATACTGTTGGTCTGGTTCCACTGAGAATGTAGGGGTTTTTTTGCACATAAATGTATGAACAATTTTGGTACATTTGACACAGGAATACTTGTTAGAGCAAGAGAGGTAGGCTCCTGTTTGAAACATGATACATTTTACGAGTGACGTATTTGACAAAAAACTACGGAATTCACTCTAGGCTGGTTTATCAGGTTGTGTAAATACTATCATCATTCAAATAGAGGGAATTGACAGATTGACGAGCGTCTTCGAGAAGTGCTACGAGTTGACACGTACATGTTACCAAACAGCCACATGGAGTACAGGCTTCATCACAGGGCCTGTCCTTTATATTCAACACCAACCTTCGACATCTATTACTGACTGACTTCTTCTAACCTATGTATTATCTTACTTTGAGGAACCTCCGTTTGCTTCAAACACCTCTTGAGGAACCGGAGTTCATGCACAGTACAATCAAGGGGTACTGATGTAAAATGTTCTATTTTGCAGTATAGAAAATTGGCAAGGTTGCCAACTCTTGAGGCCTTCCTTTGTTATGAGGGAGCGTCTGTCTGGTAATCAGACACTCGTGCGTATATTGTCCTTTCAAACGCTGTGTATATTGGGGAAGTCTTTGTTTGTGGACCGCCATTATTAATTTAACATAAAAGAGCAGCTGAATTGAAACATGCAACAGATGTAACAGACACCAAGCTGGCTCCCGGGGCTTCCACTCGTAATGTCCTCTAATCTCAGCTTCTTCAGACCTAGCTCTACGCTGCCTTCCTCACCAAGCTGAGTAACAGATGAAGCATCTGGCTGAGCAAGCGGCTGTCTGTCCTATATTAACAATACGAACACCACACCAGCAACCTCAAAGAGGAATGTGTGTGTCCCCAGTGGTTACTCAAAGCTCCTACCTCAGAAAGAATAACAAGGTCAGCAGGTTCCCATATATACCACCTACAGTGTAGATTTACTCTCATTTGTATTATAAGACATTTAAAACATTTTGATATGTCAGAAACACTGTATACACACGAAGAGCAGCATGAGGACATTGGCCTGCCTTGAGTTTAATGTGGTTCATGTGGTTTTACACACTGAGACAGGCAGGCAGGTGAGCATTACATTTACACCACTCACACATGGAACTCTTCATTTTCTCTCAGCCTTGGCTTCCTGAATGGCTGTCAGAGTTTTGTTCCATATGGCACCCTATTCCCTATATAGTGCACTTATTTTGACCAGAGCCCTATGAGTTAGTAGTGCAGTACATAGGAACTAGTGTGTCATTTGGGAATTAACCCAGATTCCTGACATGATGTAAACGCAGGGTGGTTAGCTGAGTGGCCGTAGAGTGCCCTTTGGCCCTGGTCCCAATGTTACTCAGAGCTCAACCATTTGAAACGTGATGCAAGGGTGAGCTAAGGACAGGTGGACCGTCGCCAAGGAAACAGTTGATTAAAGGTTGGGGTTGATCCTAAAGTGGGTCAGTGGGCATTAATGACAGAGGATGAGAAGTCTACTGAATGACTGAATGACCCAGTAGGGAATGTGCATCAATGAGCTAGCTGGGGAATATCAATATGGTCAGGCACATGCATGCAAAATAATCAATAAGGGAAAGAGATGAAGTTCAAGGTACTAACTGTATCAGTGGAGGCTCCTCAGAGGAGGACAACTACCTAATACACACAAATCTAAAGGGGTGAATGAGAATATGTACAATTAAATATATGGATGAGCGGTGGCTGAGCAGCATAGGCAAGGTGCAGTAGATGGTATAAAATACAGTATATACATGTGATATGAGTAATGTAAGACATGTAAACATTATTAAAGTGGCATTATTTAAAGTGGCATTGTTTAAAGTGACTAGTGATCCATTTATTACAGTGGCCAGTGATTGGGTCTCAATGTAGGCAGCAGCCTCTCTGAGTAAGTGATTGCTGTTTAGCAATCTGATGGCCTTGAGATAGAAGCTGTTTTTAATCTCTCGGTCCCAGCTTTGATACACCTGTACTGACCTCGCCTTCTGGATGATAGTGGTGTGAACAGGCAGTGGCTCAGGGTGGTTGTTGTCCTTGATTATCTTTTTGGCCTTCCTGTGACATCGGGTGCTGTAGGTGTCATAGAGGGTGGGTAGTTTGCCCCCGGTGATGCGTTGTGAAGACCGCACCACCCTCTGGAGAACCTTGCAGTTGAGGACGGTGCAGTTGCCGTACCAGGCTGTGATACAGCCTGACAGGATGCTCTCGATTGTGCATCTGTAAAAGTTTGTCAGGGTTTTGGGTGACATGCCAAATTTCTTCAGCCTCCTGAGGTTGAAGAGGCGCTGTTGCACCTTCTTCACCACACTGTCTGTGTCGGTGGACCATTTAAGTTTGGTTGTTTTCCTGACACCACACTCCGAGTGCCCTCACCTTCTCCCTGTAGGCTGTCTCGTCGTTGTTGGTGATCAAGCCCACTACTATTGTGTTGTCTGCAAACTTGATAATTGAGTTGGAGGCATGCATGGCCACACAGTCGTGGGTGAACAGGGAGTACAGGAGAGGGATGAGCACACACTCTTGTGGGGCCCCAGTGTTGAGGGTCAGCGAAGTGGAGATGTTTCCTACCTTTACCACCTGGGGGCGGCCCGTCAGAAAGTCCAGGATCCAGTTGCACAGGGCGGGGTTGAGACCCAGGGCCTCCAGCTTGATGATGAGCATGGAGGGTACTATGGTGTTGAATGCTGAGCTGTAGTCAATGAACAGCATTCTTAAATAGGCATTATTTTTGTCCAAATGGGATAGGGCAGTGTGCAATGTGATGGCAATTGCATCATCTGTGGACATTTTGGGGCGGTATACAAACTGAAGTGGGTCTGGAGTGGCCGATATGCTGGCGGTGATATGATCCTTGACTAGCCTCTCAAAACACTTCATGAAGACAGAAGTGAGTGCTACGGGGCGGTAGTCATTTAGTTCACTTATCTTTGCCTTCTTGGGTACAGAAACAATGGTAGCCATCTTGAAGCATGTGGGGACAACAAATTGGGATAGGGAGCGATTGAATATTTCCATACACACACCAGCCAGCTGGTCTGCGCATGCTCTGAGGACGCGGCTAGGGATGCCGTCTGGGCCAGCAGCCTTGCGAGGGTTAACAAGTTTAAATGTTTTACTCACGTCAGCCACAGAGAAGGAGAGGGGGGGACGCAGTCTTTGTTAGAGCTGTATTATCCTCAAAGCAGGCAAAGAAGGTGTTTAGTTTGTCTGGAAGGTTGACGTCGGTGTCCATGACGTGGCTGTTTTTGCTTTTGTAGTCAGTGATTTCCTGTAGACCCTGCCACATACGTCTCGTGTCTGAGCCGTTGAATTGCAACTCCACCTTGTCCCCGTACCGGCATTGCATTTCTCTTGTTTGATTGCCTTGCGGAGGGAATAAATACACTGTTTATATTCAGCCATATTTCCAGACCTCTTTCCATGGTTATATGCGGTGGATCGCGCTTTCAGTTTTGCGCGAATTCCACCATCCATCCACGGTATATGATTAGGGTAGGTTTTAATAGTCACAGTGGGTACAACATCTCCAATGCACTTCTTTATCAACGCACTCACCGAGTCAGCATAGAGGTCAATGTAAGGGAAAGGGACAATGTCCTGACTAGTACTGTATACATTCAGTCTTTTCCTTTCCATCCATATTGATTGATAATCTATTTCAGGTCTCTATAAAAGGTCAAGTCATTTCTAGACTATAGAGACTGTCTCCAACCCCTCTCTGAGTGCTGAAGTGACAATAGCTATTCAGAAGTAAAGATTAGCCAAGTCCTTGGTGTCATTCTCCAGTCCATTCTCCAGCCCATTTTCTCAGCATTTGACTGATCACTTGTTGTTCTTGTTCAGTTGCCAAAGTCTTGGCTCTATTATGCTTGGCCCTTGGATCTTTTGAGTGATAACGGAAATTACCTACATTATAGAAAAATGCCCCTCTCACCAGTCATAACACAGCCATGCGAAAACTGGGATACACCACCAGAGCCAAGTTCTGTTAAGATACTTAGTAGGATGCTGAGGGGAGAAAACAACCGTGTCTGATTGGTTATTTGTTCACGTTAAAAATGTATGTGAAACTTCACGTCTGACTTCTAAAAATGACACGTGAAATGAAAGTTTTTTTTTCACATTACATTTTTCACGTGATTTGTTTACACGTGAGGAAACCATGTGTTTTTCATGTGTTCTTTTCACAGGATTATTTTCATGTGCTTTTTTTGTAAGGATTATGTTTTTTTATTGAAAACGCAGGCGTCAAGTCACACTGTTTCTACTTGTATCAAGCTGAGTAGTAGTCAAAGTGAATTCTATACAGGTATTTTCCCTGAAGATGTGTTTTAAATTACGCATAAAAGGAACTATTTGGCCTACTTTCAGCACAGTTTGTGAACAATCGCTCCTGTTTGTGAACTAAGTTACCATGTTTTAGGCCTATCCATTGTGATTTTGCCATTGGTTGGGCGGCCAGTCTGGCCAGTTTTATGGCTACAGTTATTCCTGTGCCAATGGGAACATAGTGCCAACTTAATCTCAACAGTGAATAACAGGGTGTAAAGGAATGGCGTCAACGTGTTAGGCAGTAAGAAATTGCACTGGAGGGAATAGCAGATGTTTTACGTGATCTTGACCAATAGTGCTATTTTGTGTATTTTTTTGGCGCTGAATGTAACTTTTTTTGTACACTACCGGTCAAAGGTTTTAGAACACCTACTCATTCAAAGGTTTTTCTTAATTTTTACTATGTTCTACATTGTACAAGAATAGTGAAGACATCAAAACTATAGAATAACACATATGGAATCATGTAGTAACCAAAAAAGTGTTAAATCAAAATATATTTTATATTTGAGATTCTTCAAATAGCCACCCTTTGCACACTCTTGGCCTTCATGCTAGTGAGGGCCAAGAACCCACTCTCACATAGGTATGTGGTTGCAAAGGGCATCAGTGTCTTAACAGAGCGATTTGCTGAGCCAGGATACTCTGAGCGCAGCCCAATCCAGAAATCTGGCATTGGCTTCTGATTAAATTCAATTTTCACAGAACCACTTGTTGCAATTTCGATGAGGCTCTCTTGTTCAGATAGCGGTAAGTGGACTGGAGGCAGGGCATGAAACATGAAAGGGATAACGAATCCAGTTGTTTGTGGCATGCGTTTCGGGAAAGTACCTGCGTAATTGAGCACCCAACTCAAACAGGTGCTTCGCTATATCACATTTGACATTGTCCGTAAGCTTGAGTTCATTTGCACATAAAAAATCATACAATGATGGAAAGACCTGTGTGTTGTTCTTGTTAATGCAGACAGCGAAGAGCTCCAACTTCTTAATCATAGCCTCAATTTTGTCCCACACATTGAATATAGTTGTGGAGAGTCCCTGTAATCCTAGATTCAGATCATTCAGGCAAGAAAAACACCACCCAGATAGGCCAGTCGTGTGAGAAACTCATCATCATGCAAGCGGTCAGACAAGTGAAGTGAAATTTATGGTCAGTAAAGAAAACTTTAAGCTCGTCTCTCAATCAAAAAAATGTGTCGGTGTCACGACTTCCGCCGAGCTGCCCAGTGATGCAAGCCTACCAGACAAGCTAAATGCCTGAGGCCGGCAACACTGAGCCATGCATGAGAGCACCAGCTGTTTTCCCGGACGACTGTGTGTTCACGTTCTCCGCAGTCGATGTAAGACCTTTTACTATGCTGCATTCACTAGGCTGCAGGGCCAGACGGATTACAAGGACATATACTCAAAGCATGCGCTGACCAGCTGGCAACTGTCTTACGGACATTTTTAACCTCTCCCTGGCCCAGTCTGTAATACCTACATGTTTCAAGCAGATCACCATAGTCCCTGTGTCCAAGAACGCCAAGGTAACCTGTCAAAATAGCTATCACCCCATAGCACTCACATCTGTAGCCATTAAATACTTTGTAGGGCTGGTCATGTCTCACATCAACACATCATCCCAGACACCCTAGACGCACTTCAATTTGCATACCGCTCCAACAGTTCCACAGATGACACAATCTCTGTTGCAGTCCACAGTGCCCTTTCCCTCCTGGACAACAGGAACACCTACAAGAGAATGGTGTTCATTAACTACAGCATTCAACACTATAGTGTCCTCCAAGCTCTTCACTAAGCTAAGGACCCTGGGACTGAACACAACTGCATCCTGGACTTCCTGATGGGCCACCCCAGGTGGTAAGGGTAGGCAGCAACACATCTGCCATGCTGACCCCCTCAGGGGTGCGTGCTTAGCTGCATCCTGTACTCCCTGTTCACCCACGACTCCACCATCAGTAAGTTTGCCGACGACACAATGGTGCTAGGCCTGATCACCGACGACAATGACACAGCCTACAATGAGGAGGTCAGAGACCTGGCAGTGTGGTGCCAGGAGAACAACCTCTCACTCAACATCAGCAAGACAAAAGAGCTGATCCCCATTCACGTCGACAGGGCTGTAGTGGAACGGGTCAAGAACTTCAAGTTCCTCGGTGTCCACACCTATCATGGTCCAAACACATCAACACAGTCGTGAAGTGTGCACGACAACGCCTCTTCCCCCTCAGGTGCCTGAAAATATTTGGCATTGGCCATCAGATCTTCGAAAAGTTATACAGCTGCACCATTGAGAGCATATTGACTGGCTGCATCACCTCTTGGTATATCAACTCCTTGGCATCCGACCGCAAGACACTACAGAGGGTGCTCGGCCCCAGTACATCACTGCCATGCAGGGCCTCTATACCAGGCAGTCAGAGGAAGGCCCCAAAAATTGTCAAAGATTCCAGCCACCCAAGTCATAGACTGTTCTTTCTGCTACCGAACGGCAAACGGTACCGGAGCGCCAAGTCTGGGACCAAAAGGCTCCTGAACAGCTTTTACCCCCAAGCCATAAGTCTGCTGAACAGTTAATCAAATGGCTACCCTGACTATTTGCCTTGACCCCCTATTTGCCTTGACCCCCTAGTTGCCTTGACCCCCTTGCACTGGCTCTAGGCACACTCAATGGAGTCTACCCACACACTCACATTCTACACTAACACACACACACACACACACACACACACACACACACACACACACACACACACACACACACACACACACACACACACACACACACACACACTACATAAGCTCACACACACAAAACACACACACACACTTGCATATTGGCGCCACACACTCACACATAGACACACTTTCACACTTTTCACACATTCTGCTGCTACTCTGTTTATTATCTAACCTGATTTCCTAGTCACTTGTATCCCTACCTACATGCTCTGTACATTTTACCTCAATTACCTCAACTACCTTGACTCGGTACCGGTACTCCTTGTATATAGCCTCGTTATTGTTATTTTATTATGTTACTACTTTCATTTTTTCTTATGTGCTATTTTTTCTTACTTTTTAACTCTGCATTGTTGGGAAAGGGCTCATAAGTAAGAATGTCACAGTAAAGTCTACACCTTTTGTATTTGGCGCATGTGATTTCCCCAGCTGTGAAACCAGCTGGAGGCAGAGCAACTATGGATTACACTTCTTGACAAACCACCGTGGAGATGCTTTTACAAGATGCTGCTGCCATGCTTTGGCTTCCTTTACAACCCCTGTACATCGACTTCCAGCTGGAAAGGTGTTTAAAGGTAAAAGGGGGGTATTGACTATCATATTGGCCGGTAATTCTAGGCCTGGCCGTTGCTATTCAAGACATAACTGTCACTTGAACTATTTAACTGTGTTGTTCTGAGCTCAGCGGGAGGAAGAAGAGCACAATGGTCAATGCTTACTCCAGAGTCTGGGTCTACAACACATAGTGTGTGACTTCACTTTTGCCACTTTTCATTCAGAAATACTCCAGGTGCAAGGGCATGGTCACCAGATACAAAATCTGCCATAATCATACATTTTAGACACTCTTAACCCAATAAACTATTCATATTAGTTAATGAACATGAACTTGAAATGAACAGTCTGGTGGACCAATTTTTGAGAGTGTTGAAATCACTTCGGACAGTGACATTAACAATATTCATAACTGAATCATGATGATCCAGTGAAGCTTCAAATTAATGGCTTCCGTTATAGAAAGATGTACAGATGTAGGATGTTAATTTGAGCCAGTTTGGTACAGCCAGGAAAATAATACTGCAGCAACAGGGAATGTGAATTATTATGTGGATTGCAATTAATGGACATTTTTGTAGGTGTCGATACGGTGCATTTTTTGTAAGGGGAAAATTACAAACTTCAGAAGCCTTTTTAAACGTCAAATACACTACACATTGTAAATTTCCTGCATTGCAGGAAAGTTATCCTGCAGCAGGGTGATCAAATTAACATCCTACATCTGTAGCAGTGTCCTGTTTATTTATGAATTAACCAATACCATATTCATAGCATCACACAGTCAGATGGGTTATTTAAATTGCTTTAGCCCCAGACTGGTTGCTTCCCCATTGTCTGTATCCTATGATTGGCAGTGATCTCCCTGGGCTTGGGTTGGAACCTGAGGCAGCGAGGCACTAGGTCTACCTGCCTCCAGCTGCGTCTCCTGGGTGGGCACGTCATCATCCCGTGCCAACAGTTAAAATTAACCAACCAGTCAGTGTTATTTATGGTCCTAATGTTCGCCTGCCTGGCTTTCAAAGAAGGGAATTATACATCATGTATGCGTCCCAAATGAGACCATATTCCCTATATAGTACACTACTTTTGACCAGGTCTCTGGTCAAAAGTAGTGCATGATGAAGGGAATAGGGTGCCATTTGGGTCATAGCCCATGTATACACAGGACTGGGAAAAATATCCACAACTCCAAGAGACCATAATCCTTATTGCTTTGGCGTTATTTAACTGAGAGAAATTATCATAGCTCAGACATACTCTTACAAGTGTGTAGAATAAATATTCCAACCTGATTCCATTATTACACGCCTGTCTCTCTGCGAAGTCCAGTAAATAGTCAAATGATGATATAAGCACTTGTGAGAAAATAACAGGCTCATAATTTAAGGGCAAGGGGCACCTATTTATTCTCAGGTCTTTTTTCAACTACCAATTGACTTTGCGGTGTAGACATAAGTACTGTGAGTGTAGTTAATATTTTTTTTAGCTTAGATTGCCCTTAATTTCACCTCAAATATCTTTGTTGGCAAGAGCATTACCTGGTCATTATCTTAGAAGTTGTTCCCACAGATTATGTTCCTGTAGACCCCAGGAAGAGTAGCTGCTGCTTCAGCTAATAGGCATCCTAATAAAATACGAAATACTAAAAGACAGGGCAGAGTCAAAGTTCTTTCACATTTGGCAGCATAGTCTCATCTGAGAGCTTCTCTTCTCCAACTCTCTGCCTCTTCTCTGGTCTCCGGTACAGCATGTCCTTGTCTCCTCTCGCCGCACCCTCCTCACAGGCTTGTGCAATATGGACATCCAGATTAATGTTGTTTGTTCAGAGACAAGGTTCTCTGTAAATCCAATGTATTTGAACTGTCCCCAGACTGTTACAGCAGCAGAGCATAGCGAAGCCACTAAGAACACTAACTGACATCTAAACAAACAAAACCCCCGCAGGGAATGTAAAGTATAAACAAGAGAAGAATCTTAAACATTCTGTTTTGTATCAGATGTATATTGGTACATTTTGAAATCCTTTTGGGATAATAATGATCTAATAGGAGATCAGTGTATATGTTACTAACCTGTGAGAGAACTTAACCTGAGACAAAATACAGATAAACTCGCGGAATGCCTTAGCTCTTTATCTGGAACTTACTTCTGCTTGTCATTCCACATCACCTCACAGCTTGTTCTTGTTTATGAGGTATGCCTGTGAAGACCTGTGATGATAATACAGCTTAGCGAGCGGCTAAGTCAGCCTGTCTCCTGCTGTGCGAAATTGGTCAAATTAAGATACCAAATCTGGTCTATTGATTAGATTGAAGAGTCATTCTCTTAACAGCTTTTGGACTCAAACCGTTCCAATGTCCCAGTTGAGTCGTACGCCTCTTACTTTGACCTTTTCCTTTTATTTCTGTTTTGCCAGAAAACTCCCTGTTGTGAAAAGTTTAAAGATTGTCTATAAAATAAACTTTATCTTCTATGAGTGATCTTCTATCCGAGCCATCCCTAACCACACAGGCAGAGATGTACTAGAGGGGATTGTAAGGTTACCCTCACTGAAATGTGTACTCATGTCCATATACAATCATGAGAGAACACAAATGAGTTACGCCCATCCTTGCATGCCAGACCACTACTGTATACACGCAGCTAGTAAATGAGACACACACCCACACAGACGAACACAGCCCTCATCATAACCGTCAGTATAGCCTACGGTATGTCAGAAAATAAACAACAGCGTATCCACTGAACTGCACACCATTCATTTTGTTCGTGTCATCACCTACAGATTTTGATCACCCTGTTGCAGGAGAACTTTCCTGGAATGTCATACTTGTAGTGTATTTGAGGTTTAAGGAAAATTTGAGGAAAAATGCATCTACCCCTACGAAAATTACCATTAAATATAATCCACATAATAATTCACACATCCTGTTGCTTCAAGATTATATTCCTGCTGCGAGAAACTGATCAAATTAAGATAATACATCTGTAACATATCCATAGTATGTAACAGTTCAACAGAACCCAAAATACAAAGTCCACCAAAAACATCAAGGTAAAAAAAGAAAAACCCCTCAAAACTACCCATCAAGAAAGAAATTCATCTTGTCTAATAATAGAAGTTACAGGGGAGATATTTTTCTATTTGGTTTTCCTATTCACAGAATAGTTCATGCAAATAAAAGACTCCTCTTGTTTCAAAGATAACACGAATGGAATGGAAACAACACTAAGTCGGTTTATTTTGTCTGTTGGACCTACACATGTCACTGCCTTGAGATTCTGCCCTTCAAGGGGACTCGTCGCTGTGCTGTAGCAATTTTTTCCACCTCAGTTAACAAACGGAGCCTCCAGATCTTGAAGTTGTTGTTTCTATGGAAGATAGTACTGAGGTTATTTTCAGCTTTGTTGACAAGAGCCACAAACGGGCCATGATTCCGGGAAGTTCAGGTTTGTCAAACTGTGTGTATAGGTTCCCAATCTTTTCAATTCAAATCAATACCAAATCCTGGTACTAAGTGCCGCAAGATGGACACTTCCTAAACAGAGACATACAATGAGGGAAAAAAGTATTTGATCCCCTGCTGATTTTGTACGTTTGCCCACTGACAAAGAAATGATCAGTCCATCATTTTAATGGTAGGTTTATTTGAACAGTGAGAGACAGAATAACAACAAAAAAATCCTGAAAAACGCATGTCAAAAATGTTGTAAATTGATTTGATTTTAATGAGGGAAATAAGTATTTGACCCCTCTGCAAAACATGACTTAGCACTTGGTGGCAAAACCCTTGTTGGCATTCACAGAGGTCAGACGTTTCTTGTAGTTGGCCACCAGGTTTGCACACATCTCAGGAGGGATTTTGTCCCACTCGTCTATGCAGATCTTCTCCAAGTCATTAATAACCTCTTGGGGCTAGGGGGCAGTATTGAGAATTTTGAAAAAAATATGTGCCCATTTTTAACTGCCTCCTACACCAACTCAGAAGCTAGGATATGGATATTATTAACAGATTTGGATAGAGAACACTCTGAATTTTCTAAAACTGTTTGAATGGTGTCTGTAAGTATAACAGAACTCATATGGCAGTCAAAACCCTGAGACAAATTTTAACAGGAAGTGGATATCTGATGTGTTGAATTACTTTTAAGCCTATGCCATTGAAACACACAGGGACTTAATCATTGAGCACTTCCTACGCCATCCACTAGATGCCACCAGTCTTTACAAAGTGGTTTGAGTCTTCTACTGTGAAAACTGACCGAACGAGAGGCTTGGAATGTTGGTCATAAGCGGATGGCCTATACTACTCTGGCGCGCGAGTGCATGTTTGGGTACTCTCGTTCCAATACGTTTTAAAAGAGAATGCAATCGTCCGCCTTGAATATTATTGAAGTTCTGATTGAAAAAGGCCCTAATGATTTATGCTATACAACGTTTGACATGTTTGAACGAACGTAAATATATTTTTTTCCCTCTTTGGTGAAGACAAGTCCGGCGGGCGACGTTCATGTTTTTGAGTAGCCTACAGGACGCGCTAACAACACGGAGCTTTTTGGACATAAATTATGAGCTTTCTCGAACAAAACTACATTTGTTATGGACCTGGGATTCCTGGAAGTGCCTTCTGATGAAGATAATCAAAGGTAAGGGAATATTTACATAGTATTTTTGATTTTAGATCTCTCCAACATGGCGGTTAGTCTGTATCGCCAAGCCTATTTTTCTGAGCGCAGTACTCAGATTATTGCAAAGTGTGATTTCCCAGTAAAGTTATTTTTAAATCTGGCAATGTGGTTGCGTTCACGAGATGTTAATCTATAATTCTTTGAATGACAATATAATATTTTACCAATGGTTTCGTATAGTAATTATTTAATTTGTTGTGCTGATTGACTGGCGGTATTGGAGGGAAAATATTTTCTCAACATCAACGCCATTGTAAAATGCTGTTTTTGGATATAAATATGATCTTGATAGAACAAAAAATGCATGTATTGTCTAACATAATGTCCTAGGAGTGTCATCTGATGAAGATTGTCAAAGGTTAGTGCATAATTATTGCTGGTTTTCTGCTTTTGGTGACGCCTGTCTTTGCATTGACAAAACATTACACACAGCTATTTTCAATGTACTGTCCTAAGATAATCTAACTTTATGCTTTCGCCGTAAAGACTTTTTGAAATTGGACAACGTGGTTAGATTAAGCAGATGTTTATCTTTCAAAGGGTGTAAGATAGTTGTATGTTTGAGAAATTTGAATTATGACATTTAATTGTTTTCAAATTTGGCGCCCTTGATATTTCACCTGCTGTTGATAGGGTGTACCAGGGGTGGGACGCTTGCGTGTAGTTCCTCCTGTGTAGTTCTGGGCTGATTCCTCACCATTCTCATGATCACTGCAACTCCACGAGGTGAGATTTTGCACGGAGCCCCAGGCTGAGGGAGATTGACAGTTATTTTGTGTTTCTTCCATTTGCGAATAATCGCACCAACTGTTGTCACCTTCTCACCAAGCTGCTTGGCGATGGTCTTGTAGCCCATTCCAGCATTGTGTAGGTCTACAATCTTGTCCCTGACATCATTGGAGAGCTCTTTGGTCTTGGCCATGGTGGAGAGTTTGGAATCTGATTGATTGATTGCTTCTGTGGACAGGTGTCTTTTATACATGTAACAAGCTGAGATTAGGAGCACTCCCTTTAAGAGTGTGCTCCTAATCTCAGCTCGTTACCTGTATAAAAGACACCTGGGAGCCAGAAATCTTTCTGATTGAGAGGGGGTCAAATCCTTATTTCCCTCATTAAAATGCAAATCAATTTATAACATTTTTGACATGCGTTTTTCAGGATTTTTTTGTTGTTATTCTGTCTCTCACTATTCAAATAAACCTACCATTAAAATCATAGACTGATCATTTCTTTGTCAGTGGGCAAATGTACAAAATCAGCAGGGGATCAAATACTTTTTTCCCTCACTGTATGTATTACCCACTTCCTGTTTTACAATTACGTTTACATTTTAGTCATTTAGCAGACACTATTATTCAGAGCGACTTACAGTTAGTGCATTCATATTAAGATAGCTAGGTGAGAAAACCACATATCTCAGTTGTAGTACATTTTTCCTCAATGAAGAAGTTATCAGCAAAGTCAGTGCTGGTAGGAAAATACAAGTGCCAGCTTTTTTTTATTTTATTTTTTTATGGGAGGGGGGAATACCACTTGAGATGTCTTATTTAAGATACTCTTTGAAAAGGTAGGGTTTCAGACGTTTTCGGAATGATGTAATGACACATTTCAATGCATTTCAATGTCTTCCACATCACAAACTTTGACTTCTCAGTGCTTTATCAAATGCATTCATGCCATGGTGTCTGTTTTCCTTTCACTTGACTCCAGACAGTTTCATCATTCCAGAATATAGCTGATCATCTCCACAGGCAATCCCTGCAGTCACTGTCGAATTCTTCTCTGTCATCTTAATTTCCGCGTGTTTCTTTCCATAAATGTTTAATATCCATCATGTCCAGCATTGATATAAGAGACAGTTCATATTGAAGTTGATGATACAGTACATACATTTTATCCTGACCATTGAACAAGTTTGGAAAAGATTATTCAACAACAAAAATCTCATGAACTTTGACTGTGTTAAATAATTCTAAGGTCAGCTTGCTGCACGAAACCATCTCACAATGTCTTCCAATCATTCATGTGGTGGAAAAGTGGAAAGATGCAGCCAGCCAATGAAGTTTGAGAATCCGTTCATCCCTTGACTGAATGTTTGTCTCCCAGGGTGACAAAATTATGTATTTGATGTGCAGATGCACCAGAAATCTCAGAAGGATTCAGATTCCATATGAAACAGACCATATTTTCCCCTCTCACTCCGTTTTTGGCAAACTGACTTCCACTGTAAAAAAAAATAGGATGAGATGTTCCCTGCAGTAATCAGCATTTTGCTGAATGAGTATACCGAGCTACATCCCAAATTATACCCTATTCCCTATGGGCCCTGCTCAAAAGTAGTGCACTATAATGAGAATAGGGTGCCATTTGGGAAACAGACTGTTACGTTAGTCCTAAAAAAGGTTTCCAACTGTAACGCTCTGGCCATAGAGAGGGTTTGTTTTGTTCTTTATTTTGGTTAGGCCAGGGTGTTACATAGGGTGGGCGTTCTTTTTCAAAGTTTTTTGTATTTCATTGTTTTGGGCCGTGTGTGACTCCCAATCTGGCACAGCTGAAGTTCGTTGTTGTTGATTGGGAGTCACACATAAGGAGCAGGTTTTTCCTTTGGGTTTTGTGGGGGATTGTTTTCTGTCTCGTTCGTTTTTGACCAGACAGGACTGTTAGCTTTCGTTGCTGTTTGATGTTTTGTTTATAGTGGTTGATTTTATTAAATATTTATAATGAATCCACAACCTCCGCTGCATCTTGGTTTTCTTGCGACGACAGCCGTTACACCAACACAGGTTGTCACACCCTGATCTGTTTCACCTGTCTTTGTGCTTGTCTCCACCCCCCTCCAGGTGTCGCCCATCTTCCCCATTATCCCCAGTGTATTTATACCTGTGTTCTCTGTTTGTCACCAGTTCGTCTTGTCAGGTCTTACCAGCGTATTTTCCTGTCTCCCTGCTTTCTCAAGTTCTGTTTCCAAGGTTCCCCAATTTTGCCTGCCCTGACCATGAGCCTGTCTGCCCTGACCCTGAGCCTGTCTGCCCTGACCCTGAGCCTGAGCCTGCCTGCCGTTCTGTACTTACCTGACTCTGACCCCATTACGAACCTCTGCCTGCCCTGACCCCAAGCCTGCCTGCTGTTCTGTACCTTATTGACTCTGCCCTGGATTACGGACCTCTGCCTGCCTTTGACCTGCCTTTTGCCTGCCCCCTGTTTGGGTCAATAAATGTTTGTGACGCTAGCTGTCTTCTGAGTTCTGATACAGGTAAAAGGGTTAGGTTGGACTTCATCAAACATGTTTGTGCCAACAGTATGTGTCACGGTTGCCAAGCGGTATCTCATGTGTTTATGAGTATGTCAAGCACTTATGACTCTAAAGGTTTCTTTGACGTGTTTATTCTGTCAGTTCTCATGAAAAACATGACTGACTTTTGTGCAGATATGATTTACTGCAGAAACAGTATTTGAGGACTAATACGCACAACCTTTATCTCCCCACAGTCTGTGCACTTCAGTACACTTCAGGCTGTGGCTTAGGTGTCTAAATAATGAATTATGTTATGTTTTGATTGTTCCGTCTAACTTCTGTTTTGAACTGACCACACCTGTCATTTGAACTGTAACTTTGTTCAAAGATACATGTCAACATGAAAATATCACATGAGTGAACTGGGCACGTGTTTGATCATTTCACTTCATCCCATTAGACAATTCAAATGGGTTACAGAGTTCAGCTTTCTACAATGCTATGAAGGAATTTTCATTTCACACGTACACTATACTGAACAAAAATAAACGCAACAATGTCAAATATTTGAACGAGTTACAGTTCATTTCAGGAAATCAGTCAATTAAAAATGTGTCATCGATAAAACGCAATTATGTTCATTGTCCATAGCTTATGCCTGCCCATACCATACCTCCACTACCACCAAGGGGCACTCTGTTCACAACATTGACATCAGCAAACCGCTCCCTCACACGACGCCATACACGTGGTCTATGGTTGAGGCCGGTTGGATGTACTGCCAAATTCTCAAAAACGACATTGGAGGCGGCTTACGGTAGGTAAATGAAGATTCAATTCTCTGGCAACAGCTCTGATGGACATTCCTGCAGTCAGCAGGCCAATTTCACACTCCCTCAATTTGAGATATCTGTGGCATTGTGTTGTATGACAAAACTGCACATTTTAAAGTGGCCTTTTATTGTACCCAGCACAAGGTGCACCTGTGTAATGATCATGCCGTTTCATCAGCTTCTTGATATGCCACATTTGTCAGGTGGATGGATTATCTTGGCAAAGAAGAAATGCTCACTAACAGGGTTTTGTGCACGACATTGGAGAGAAAAAAGCTTTTTGTGCGTATGGACAATTTCTGAGATCTTTAATTTCAGCTCAACAAACATGGGACCAACACTTTACATGATGCATTTAGATTTTTGTTCATGATGTCAAGCAAAGAGGCACTGAGTTTGAAGGTAGGTCTTGAAATACATCCATAGGCACACCTCCAATTGACGTCAATTTGCCTATCAGAAGCTTCTACAGCCATGTGTATGTGAACTTCCGACTTCAACTGTATATTTTTGCTGTCCGGAATAACTTCAGCCAACAAAACAGCATTAGAGAATCATTCTCGCACCTCAACTAGCGTAGGCTGAATAAACAGTAGTATACACAGTACTCACTACTTACGAGCCCCTTAGGGGTATTTTTACCTCTCCTGCATGTCTTTTAATTCTCACCATCACGTTGTTTTGTCTTTTTCTTGTCTTTTTCTTGTGTGTAGGATATTAATTTGAGCCAGCTTGCTACAGCAGGAAAATAATCCTGCAGCAACAGAAATGTGAATTATTATGTGGAATATAATGGACATTTTTGTAGGGGTTGATACATTTTTCGTTCGGGCAAATCAAGCATGACATTTCAAAGTGGAAATGACAAACTTTAGAAGCCTTTTCAAAACTCATTTCCTGCTGCAACAAAAGAGTGGTCAAATGAAGATCCTAAGTCCTTAGCCTAGGCTAAGCAAGCTAAAACCACAGCTGAAAGGAAGTTAGTTAAAAGCCAGTTATCAGCTAGTTAGCTAGGCTATGCTGTTGAAACAATGTAACTAGTCTTTATTTGATTTTAATTTGTTTTGCTACTGACAAACAGTAAAACTGCATTTGCCCCATCCCTGCCCCTGACCGTTAGAAGAAACATGCTAGGAATTCCAAAATAACCTGGCATATTCATTTCAAACTCACCGCTTGGCGCCGGTAGGTAGTCTAGCTCATCCATGCAGGAGCGCAGCAGCTCTTTTCAAGATATTTTTCTAGTTTGATAGGCACTTTGTTGTTTAAAGGTACAACAGATAAAAGAGCCTGAACTACATGTATTTATTTTTTGCCACCAATCAAAAGGGCAATTCTTTCAGGAGGCTAAAAGGGCAGCCCTATCTGTGTGTGAGGACAAGGCATGTAATCAGAACCAGCTTGTTGACCAGACTGTTTCCCCCATGGTGCGTTTTACAACCACACAAACTACCCAGTAAGCATTATCAGGCATCAGGTGGCTGTTTGAAATAGCAGGTTGTTTGTGCTCCATCTAGATTTTATTTATCAAGTTAAGAACCAATGACGGCCTACCAAAAGGCAAAAGACCTCCTGCGGGGACGCAGGAGGATTAAAAATGTAAAATAAATAACATATAAATATAGTACAAAACACACATCATGACAAGAGAGACAACACAACACTACATAAAGAGAGACCTAAGACAACAACATAGCAAGGCAGCAACACATGACAACAGGGATCCCCCAGTATCACCTAAAAGAAGCTTAATCAGGAAAACATTGCTGCTTTAGAGTGTACGCAACCTCCAATGTGTTTTGAGTGTTGCAATTGAAGACGGAGGAAAAACACATGGGCAGACCATATCCTGCCAGTACAGGTCAACTGAGGTAGAGACACAAGAAAGCCCATTCCTTTGTGGTAATAGTGATAACGGAAATGCATTTACATAGTCTTCAGAAAGCAACATTGAGGGCGTGTGGAAAGTTGGGTTAGCTTTTCTTTTTATTGTGACCCGCTCTGTTCCTTGGCAAGTAGACGGTTTGGTTGTTTAGCAACAAAACAAAAAAATACAGAATGCCTTCTCACTGGAATATAATGTAGTAGCTTAATTTCAGCACTGATCTTCTCTCTGTTGATACCTATGAGAATGGAAGTTTAAAGCGTTCTCATGTTTTTTTAATCATATTTTTATACTTCACAGAGTTTTTGTTCAGTTGGCATCCAAAATGTTTAAATGACGTGGTGAACCGCAGAGCAGGGCTTTTCTTTTTGCTAACAGTAACCTAATCATATTTCCCTGTCACTACCACTTATTGTGAAAAAACGACAGTAGTGTTATCCTGCAATGATCTACAATGAATAACTTACAATAATAAAACAATATATTTGCATTGGCCATAGTCTCAAAGTTGCATTGTTCCTCAGAGTGGAGCAAGTGTGTGTCCTTAAACCCACCTCACAGCTCTGTTGCAGTTGAGGTGACTTTAGGTTATACTGTAGCTATACTCAGAGCCAGAATTCTCTGTATAGTAGATGATGAGAAACACTCAAACCTTTCCACTGTTGTTTGGACCAATGGCCCCATTTATCGGTGCAAATTCATTGACTATAGCTCAGCATTCAACACCATAGTACCCTCCAAGCTCATCATTAAGCTTGAGGCCCTGGGTCTGAACACCGCCCTGTGCAACTGGGTCCTGGACTTCCTGACGGGCCACCCCCAGGTGGTGAAGGTAGGAAAAAACACCTCCACTTCGCTGATACTCAACACTAGGGCCCCACAAGGATGCTTGCTCAGCCCCCTCCTGTACTCCCTTTTCACCCATGACTGCGTGGCCTCGCACGCCTCTAACTCAATCATCAAGTTTGCAGACAACACAACAGTAGTAGGCCTGATTACCAACAATGACGAGACAGCCTACAGCAGGCCTGGGCAATTCCAGTCCTCATGGGCCTGATTGGTGTCACACTTTTCCCCCATCCCTAGCAAACACACCTGATTTAAACTAATTGCATTTTTAACTGAAGATCATGATTAGTTGATTATTGGAGTCAGGTGTGTCAGCTGGGGCTGGGGCAAAAGTGTGACACCAATCAGGCCCCCGAAGACTGGAGTTGACCAGGCCTGGCCTACAGGGAGGAGGTGGGGGCCCTGGGAGTGTTGTGCCAGTAAAATAACCTCTCATCCAACATCAACAAAACGAAGGAGTTGATCGTGGACTTCAGGAAATAGCAGAGGGAGCACCCCCCATCCACATCGACAGGACCGCAGTGGAGAAGGTGGGAAGCTTCAAGTTCCTCTGCATGCAAATTAGTGACAAACTGAAATGGTCCACCCACACAGACAGTGTAGTGAAGAAGGCGCAACAGCAGCTCTTCAACCTCAGGAGGCTGAAGAAATTTGGTCTCCCCAATGCAAAACCGGGGGCAAACTACCTGCCCTCCAGGACACCTACAGCACCCGATGTCACAGGAAGGCCAAAATGATCAAGGACAACAACCACTCGAGCCACTGCCTGTTCACCCCGCTATCATCCAGAAGGCGAGGTCTGTACCAGGTACATCAAAGCTGGGACCGAGATACTGAAAAACCGCTTCTATCTCAAGGCCATCAGACTGTTAAATTCTGTTAAATAGCCATCACTAGCACATTAGAAGCTGCTGCCCTATATACATAGACTTGGAATCACTGGCCACTTTAATAATTATACACTAGTAATTTTAATAATGTTTGCATATTTTGCATTACTCATCTCATATTCTACTGTATCTTATTCTATGCCGCTCTGAAATTGCTCGCCAAAATATTTATATTCTTAATTTCATTCCTTTACTTTAGATTTGTGTGTATTGTTGTGAAATTGTTAGATATTACTGTTAGATATTACTGCACTGTTAGAGCTAGAAACACAAGCATTTCTCTACACCCGCAATAACATCTGCTAAACACGTGTATGTGACAAATAACATTTGATTTTATTTTATTTGAAATTCTAGGAACCATCAAAGGTTTCATCTACACCAGTCAGACCGCTCCCCCAGAAGCCCCAGTTGGTGGTGAAAATATGTAAACTTCCGTAAGACCCCCATTCAACCCAACCCGGTAGAAGTAAGAAAAAAAATCATGAATTTTGTGCTGCAGGAATGTGGTTAGATTGATATATGCAACTATCACTATTTACAGTATTGAAACAAAAATAAACAATTGTATATCAGGTGAAGCTTTCTTACTGCACGGAAAGAATGTCATTTTGACTTGATCCAGGAAACCTGGCTATCGGTTTTTATAGAGCCCGATGTCTCAGGATCAACAAGCATGAAACAGTGTTAATGAACGTTTGGTTCTCCTTGACAGTTTTTGTGGTTTGTCTAAGGCTTCCATATTACTGCACTAATGGTCACCTCACCAGTACTCAAGTGTCACTTCCAACTCAATCCTCTCAACTTTCTCTCTCGCTCTCTCTTTGTCACTCACCCTCTCTCTCTCACTCACCCTCTCTCTCTCACTCACTCACTTACTCACGCCATCAGGTCCACTATAGTTTGGGTTGAGAATGGAACTCTTGTTTTAAGGTAAGTCCTTAACTACTAATGTTGATACATTATTAGTGTCTATTTGGCTCTATGACCTATTCAACAAGAGCCCGATTCCGATTTAGGAAACTACGCATTTCTTAAGCATGCCTTTCAGTACATTTATCTTAAGCCATCCCTTTAAATATGGTGTACCTTTTAGTTAGAATTTTGTCGACAGACTAAAATCATACTCATATTTAGCAGATTGCGGGTGTAGCAAAATGCTTGTGTTCCTAGCTCCAACAGTGCAGTAGTGTCTAACAATTCACAAGAATAAACACAATCTAAATGTAAAATAATGTAAGTGAGAAAAATATTAATATTAGGACGAGCAATGTCAGAGTGGCATTGCCTAGAATACAGTATTTACATATGAAATGAGTAAAACGGTATGTAAACATTATGAAAGTGACCAGTGTTCCATTATGAAAGTGACCAGTGATTCCATGTCTATGTACATTGAATAGAACATATCGAGAGAACAGGTTCAGAATTTTAGGGATCAAAGAAAGCCATCTAAATATATGTCTCAGTTTCAGCACCAATTGGTAGATTAAAAAAATACTCTGATCTTGTAGATTATTTAGGTTTAGGAAAGTATGGAGAGCCTTAACGCACAAAAGAAAGAAAACTGTGGTTTGATTCATTCTGAAAATTACCACATTCAGTTCTTCAACCCATGGTAATGTTGGAAGATTAGTGTACATAGAATTATAGTAGGGAGAACAGTGTAAAATAGTAGGCTATACCCTCGTCTATTGCCTGCACTAACCATGGAACTGTGTTGACACAGCCAAGTATTGTGCCATGCATGGTTCAAACTGTTAAGACATTGTCTGCACTCCACTCCAAAAAGATTTAATTAGCCTACATGTCTTTTTTTACATTATCAACTGTTACTAATGATCCTCAGCAACAACCACATGTTCCTGGCAGCATTTACAAAGGAAACAAATGAAGGTAAATGAAACAATGTATTTAAATGGAATGATAATGTAGGCTATACCAAATGAAGGTAGCCTAGTGGTTAGAGCGTTGGCCCAGTAACCGAAAAGTTGCTGGATCGAATCCCTGAGCTGACGAGGTAAAAATCTGTCATTCTTCCCCTGAGCAAGGCAGTTAACCCACTGTTCCCTGGGTGCCGAAGATGTGGATGTCGATTATGGTAGACCCCTGCACCTCTCCGATTCAGAAGGGATGGGTTAAATGCGGAAGACACGTTTCAGTTGAAGGCATTCAGTTATACAACTAACTAGGTATCCCCCTTTCTAACAGTAAATTGGCAGTTGAATATATGTTGTTTTTAGGCCTACTGACGTTCTACACAGATAGTGGCTAATATTTAACATGGTATTAATAGGAATCAGAGGATGTTGAGGTAACCTATATAATTAAGACATTCTAGAGTGCCCATTGCTGCAAGTTAAAAGGCAATTACAATTAAAAGGCAATTACAAAAAAAATTCTGCATAACGGCACAGCATTTCATAAACTTTACAGTGGGAAATATGTTGATATGCTTCAGTTTGCTGCCATATGTCTGGTTGTACATTTGTCTCCAGCGATTATCTAAAACAAGTGTAATTTATGTTTACAATTCCCTTATCCAAACAGATTACTCATTTACCTAGCTCTTATCAAAATCCCTTATCAAGTTGTAAATTACATGTTGCATGGAGAATGTAGAAAGTAGATGCTTTTTCCACTAAGGTCTATGTCCGCGCGGAAATCTAATGAGCATAATAAAGTCCCCATCAAAATCCATCAGTTTAATAGAGATATGACTTATTTTTAAATCATCTGTAGCGTCCGAACGGTTTGGCATACAAACTATTGAGATGAGACTCTCATGAACACGATGTTGTTCTCGTTTTTCTCTATGACACCCACAAGTGTCTTGGGACTTGTCTGAAGTCGGTACAGCCGATCTGCCAACTGTTTGGTCTACACACTAATAATGTTTTGCTCTAGAACGCCCACAGGCCTCACAAGAATCAACTGATGGTCCCCCGGTACCAGTTGAAAAAATGTATGGAAGTATATAAGGGAAGTGTTTAGTGGCAAAAATAAGGAGCTAAATACATATCTCTAAGATATAGGACGTAAAAATTGACCAGATTATTCTTTGGGGACTATTTGTTGTTCCATATAGTGAATTTGTTATTCAATGTGCTTGTATGGGCTAATATCAGTATGGCCAAATAAAATGTTTCATCAAATATTATTATTATTATTATTATTTAATTTTTTTATACTTCAAGGGTTCTTAAAATTCAAAATGAAATAGCTAAATAATCCTTGGTATGACCTTCTTAAAACATTCCATATAGCTTAGTAGAACCTTCCCTCCCCTGGCTTAGATGATTATGGGCTACTAGACCTTATTCACGGTTTCCTCGTGCGTAAAGGTGGTGGAATTATTAGGGAATTAAGTCAAGGTCAGAATACGGAGTATCTATAGACTTATCTCCGCCACACCTTCATTTATTCAATCTCCACCCAAAACGAATAGCGGGTGAACATCACGCTATTCTCATGCTTAAGTTCATGGTCAGAATACGCTAGAGAGAAAAGTGCATAAATAAGGAATCTTAACATTCGGTGTACTCCCCTTGTCCTAAGGGTCAAAAATGACCCGCCTTCACTAAACCCATAAAATGAAGCAGCTTAATTGGATTTTAAACCCCAAATCTATTTTACATGAAGAAACAACCTGTCATTCATCACAAACATTGTGAATATCTGGGTTTTCCCTCTTCACAATGCAGAAAGACTGTATTTAATTAGTGGACACCACTTGTTTTTATTACGACGCACATGTCACAATTGTTTTCTTTACTAAAGTAGAGGTTTATTATTATTATTATTGCTAAAGGTACTGCATAGGTGTAAACATTCATTTGTTAGCAAGATATAGCACTTGTATAGCCTAAGAAAGTAGCAGAAATGTGCAGAAAGTAGTTTTGAATGCAATTTATTGAAGGGAAACAATAACGGTCTTGAACTCTTTTGGCAACAGTGATATTCTTACATACTGTACAAGGAATTCAACTACAAAATACTAGTCTTCTCCCATTTTTTTAACCATTGCCCCCACCCACAAGGTGTATAAACAACAACAATAAATAAGAATAAGATAATAGATACAAAACAAAAGTGTGAAGAACATAAATCAATCAACTCTAATTAGCACATGTAGGACAGTATGCCAGTGTGTGTGCATGGACTTTGCAGATGTATTTCTCACATGTGCAGGACATATAGTCCTTCTTTGGGGGGCAGAACTGGCATCTCCTCCACTTGCCTGCCCCAGCTGCAGCCTCAGGTGGATCAGGACAAGACTCAGCCCCCTGAACAGCTTTCACAAGCGCTGCAGAGGCTGCTGTGCAGGGGAGGCGGTCCCTTCTTTGAATGTGTGGGGTTACAAGGGCCTTTCCCAGCAGCTCCAGGAACACCCTTCTCTTGTTCCGCTTATCAGGCATCCAGGTAGGGTTGATCTTGTTCCATATCACAAAGACATTGTATGAGGACACGTCAATGATGTTATGGAAGATGACCAGGGGGCAGTGGGCAGTCATCTTCCTGCAGCTGTAAGTTCCAATCACCTTGATCAGGTTGTCCACGCCTCCTTTGTTGTGGTTGTAGTCCAGGATAATGGCTGGCTTCCTGTCCTCACGATCACTGATCTCAGCCGTTTTGTGCAATGTGCTCAGGAGGACCACATTATTGTTCCTCTTTGGGAGGTAAGAAACTAGAGTGGGGGTGGGGGTGAAGGCAAACTTTGATGAGAAGGCCTCTCTCCCCGTTGTTGCGAGGAGTGCAGGGGGGAGCTCAGGCTTGTTCTTTCTAACTGTGCCAACCATGGTGATCTTCCTCTTCAGGATCTGCTGGTAGCTCACACAATCTACATTTCTCATTGTGTGTGTGTGTGTGTGTGTGTGTGGCTTTGGTGGTGTAACCCTAAGACAATCTTTGTACCCTGGTGGTGTACAGCTTTCATGTAAATATGAACAAAGGCGATGTTTCACTTTTTCTAATGTTGGGGTCACTCTAGGAAAAGTCAGCACATTTCAAGTTGAAAAAGTATCATTTAGGGGGTTTTCTCTACTGTTAAACATAGTGGGTCATTTTTTTACTCTTAAGACAACACAAGGGTTAACTCAGATCACAATCAGGCCCTATGTTCTCACCAACAGCAAATCCCACACAGTTTGTTTCCAAAACACTTCCAAAATCTATGGGGACTGCTTGTTATTTATGCATTAGCATCCAAAATAAGTAATATACTGTACAGTGCCTTTAGATAGTATTCACACCCCTTGACCTTTTCCACATTTTGTTGTGTTACAGCCTTAATTTAAAATTGATTACATTGAGATGTTTTGTCACTGACCTACACACAATAACCCATAATGTCAAAGTGGAATGATGTTTTTTTGAATGTTTACAAATTTATTAAAAATGGAAAGCTGAAATGTCTTGAGTCAATAAGTATTGCACCCCTTTGTTATGGCAATCCTGAATAAGTTCAGGAGTACATATTTGCTTAACAAGTCACATAATAAGTTGCATGGACTCACTCTGTGTGCAAAAATAGTGTTTAAGATGATTTTTGAATGACTACCTCATCTCTGTACCCCAAACATACAATTATCTGTAAGGTCCCTCAGTTGAGCAGTGAACTTCAAACACAGATTCAACCACAAAGACCAGGGAGGTTTTCCAATGCCTCGCAAAGAAGGGCACCTATTGGTATATGGGTAAAACTTTTTTTTAAACAGATATTGAAAATCCCTTTGAGCATGGTGAAATTATTAATTACACTTTGGATGATGTATCATACACCCAGTCACTAAAAAGATACAGGCGTCCTTTCTAACTCAGTTGCCAGAAATGAGGGCAATGATAACTTTAAAACAATTACAGAGTTGAATGGCTGTGATAGGAGAAAACTGATGATGGATCAACAACATTGCAGTTACTCCACAATACTAACCTAATTGACAGAGTGAAAAGAAGGAAACTTGTACTGAGTAAAAACATTCCAAAACATGCATCCTGTTTGCAACAAGGCACTTAAGTAATAGGCAGGAAATGTGGCAAAGAAATAAACTTTTTGTCCTGAATAGCAAGTGTTATATTTGTGGAAAATCCAATACAACACATCACTGAGTAGCACTCTTCATATTTTAAAGCATAGTGGTGGCTGCATCATGTTATGGGTGTGCTTGTAATCGTTAAGGACTGGAGAGTTTTTCAGGATAAAAAAGAAGCGGAATGGAGCTAAGCACAGGCAAAATCCTAGAGGAAAACCTGGTTCAGTCTGCTTTCCACCAGACACTGGGAGATTAATTCCCCTTTCAGCAGGACAATAACCTAAAACACAAAGTCCAAATCTACACTGGAGGTGCATACCAAGAAGACGGTGAATGTTCCTGAGTGGCCGAGTTACCGTTTTGACTTAAATCTACATGACAATCTATGGCAATACCTTAAAACATGTTTTCACTTTGTCATTACGGGGTATTGTGTGTAGATGGATGAGGAAAATAATAAATGTAACCCATTTTGAATTCAGATTGTAACACAACTAAATGTGGAATAAGTCAAGGGGTATGAATACTTTCTGAAGGCACTGTACATCATCGTTCATAAAATCAACACACTGTGCTGCAATTCTTTTTATAGACAGCTCTTGTTCTATATGGGCAAATTGTTAAATGTCTCCAAATTCATATGAGTACTTAACACATGTTGAGCACTCTGAAGGGCCTAGGTGTGAAGTTATTGATGGCAGAAACTTGGCTGCTCTCAATGGAAGGCAGCCTGGGCCTGGAGGTTCACCTCACAATGCAGGACAGACAGAGGCCCTAATTCTTGTCACATCAGTCCTCCACCGGTCCACCAGTCCGGCTGTGTCAATGACACAACCACCAGGAACACATCTGGATTCACTTCACTGCTTTATTTCTCTCAGCATCTTGAACAAGGGCCAGATCACAGCTGAGACAGATGAATAGAAGCCTTTAGGTTTATACTGACAGACATGTCAGACCAGACAGACAACCATGTGAGAAAATAATCAATGTCATTCTATTCCACACAGGTATCCACTACCTGGCTAATTTAGTAGACATTTAAATTCTAGACCGTAAAACTGTTTCTGGTAGTCACATAGAATTTATGTCTGATTGAGTTATTGTTCATTTTACACGGATCACTGGGGTGCCAGAGTCATAATTCTTTCTATGTTTCTCTCTCGCCCACTCTCTCGCTCTCTTTCTCTCTCTCACTCTCTCTCTCTCGCCCACTCTCTTTCACTCTCTCGCCCACTCTCTCGCCCTCTTTCTCTCTCTCACCCGCTCTCTTTCTCTTGCTCTCTCGTCCGCTCTCTCTCTATCAGGTAATAATAATATGAAGGGGACATAATAATGGAAGGACTGGCCCCTCAAGGATTGTGAAATGTTCTGTATAAACACCAGGATATTAGACACCTGGTCCTTTTCACTAGACTAATCGATTTCTGTCTGTCTACCTATATGGCCGTTAGGTGAGAAAATATTAAGCGGGATAAATCTACGGCAAGGTTACTGTAAAGTAGAAATAATCTGCTGCGATAATATACACTTGGTCAAAGGTATCTGACCATTTAAATATGCTGTTACATTGCAATAAATATGAACTGTATGAAAAATGGGTGAGAAATAGATCATGCTTTCAGGGTTTGCAATAAAATCTCCCCCAAATTGGCCAAGAGCCCTGTTTATACCTGGTTCTAACATGCCGTCATTATACTGAACACATTCTGATTGTGCCCACATTTCTAGACAAGTGTAGATGATTAAAAGACGCATTGTGATCTGATTGTGATTAGATCTTATAAGTTTAAACAGACAAGTTCAGGTCAAGATCAGGGCGAAGGACGCATGTTAACAGAAGGAATACACAGGGCTATGTTGTCAAGAATGTGTAAGGATTCAATCTGTGTTGTAGGTGATTTCAGACTGAGCTGACGAATGCAGGGTTTACTGTGAATGCGATCGGATCCGCAAACGCTGGAACATTGCCTTTTAAAGGTGCATTGTCAACAATGCGCGATCAGATTAAATCCCGACCTTAGTATCTAGTGGCGATTTAAGCATGTAAATCTTGGTGAGCCAAACTCCCCCCCCCAAAAATGTGATGCATGCCAGCAAAGCCACTACATGACACAACACTAAACAATACATGAATTGCACTATAACGGTGACAAACCGTGCCCATAAACTGTTAGGGCCTACATAAAGCTGTCCCAACAGCAGAGTCCCAAAAGCAGTCCCAACACCTGGCTATCAGCGGAGCCTTGTCTTGCAGCAAATCAGTTCATTCAGCCTCATTTAATGCCTTTTAAAAAAACATAGCTGATATGGCTGACTTGCTTTAACAAATATGGTTTCCGAGTTCCCAGTTGTCTTGAACTCACTGAAGTCAGATTTCCCAGTTCCGAGTTTACAATTGTTTTGAGAGTGGCTGAAGTCATGCTGGATTGACAGCATGGCCAATGTTGAATGTTGATCCTTTTAAGCTTGGGACCACACACCCACTCCACTGAATAGCAGGCTAGTGATTGCTTTGCTATGTTTGCCGTTATCCACTGATTCCTTCCAAACCACTCATTGTTGAATTTGCGATTTCCAACTTGTTGTGTAATGTTTATGTCCAATGGCCGATGAGCACCGATACTTTTATCTATAATTTCTCTTCATTATTTATGTTCATATGACAAGGATTGAAAAGGATTGCCAGTAGATTGTAGACTTGATTCATGATGACTGCTAGATTACTAGCTAAGATTTTGAAAGTATGATGTTGACCAGTCCAATCAAAGATACTGTAGATATAACGTGATTTGACGTCATTTTATCTGTGGCCAGTGACGTTGAGCCTTCTTGGATGGGTACTTCTAATGTAACTCTATGGCAGCACCCAAGGGGCCTGAATTTTCGAGCTCTACCCTTAGATTTTGTGGTGACGTAGTGTCCCCATGAGTGACAGAACACTGAGCCAATCACGGCGCAACCACCACCACAGAAAGCACTGAGCTAGGCTGAAACACCTGCATTTTGGAACTGCCTTACTCAAGAAAGCATAGATTTTTTACATTTGCAAACTGATACGTATTAACGCCAAAATAACAGGCCCCCCCCAAAAAATATATATGCAGTACCAGTCAAAAGTTTGGACACAGCTACACAGCTATGTTTTCCCTGTGGCTCAGTTGGTAGAGCATGGTGTGTGCAACGCCAGGGTTGTGGGTTCGATTCCCAAGGGGGGCCAGTACAAAACAAAAAAAAATGCATGAAATGTATGCATTCAGTACTGTAAGTTGCTCTGGATAAGAGCGTCTTCTAAATGACTAAAATGTAAAAAAAAAAAAAATGTACTCATTGTAGAATAATAGAGAAGACATCGAAACTATGAAATTACAAATGGAATCTAGTAGTAACCAAAAAAGTGTTAACAAATCAAAATATATTTTAGATTCTTCAAAGTAGCCACTCTTTGCCTCTATGACAGCTTTGCACACTCTTGACATTCTCTCAACCAGCGCCATGGGGTAGTCATCTGGAATGCATTTCAATTAACAGGTGTGCCTTGTTAACAGTTCATTTGTGGAATTTATTTCCTTAATGCGTTTGAGCCAATCAGTTGTGTTGTGTCAAGGTAGGGGTTGTATACGTAAGATACAACCCCTACTTTGACACAACACAACTATTTGGTAAAAGACCACATCCATATTATGGCAAGAACAGCTCAAATAGTCAAAGAGAAATGACAGTCCATCATTACTTTAAGACATGAAGGTCAGTCAATCTGGAAAATGTCTTCAGGTGCAGTTGCAAAAACCATTATACTTTTTATTTGCTTAACAGGTGGGGCTCAAAACAGGTGGGACTCTGCCCCACCTACCCTGAATGACAAGTCGCCACTGTTATATATGTCATGCCACCAAAGTATCACTTTGGTGGCATCACATATTGTTGTACACATTGCTATTTCAGGCATCCTGTCACGGCTCTTGTATGAAAGAGACCAAGGCGCAGCGTGCGTATCGTTCCACATCTTTATTTCTATGTGAAACTATGCAAGACAGACAATAAACTATAAACAAAAACAACAAACCGTGACAAAGAGGTGTTACATGCATAAACTCAAAATAATCTCCCACTAGTGGGAAAAACAACAACTTAAATATGATCCCCAATTAGAGACAACGATGACTAGCTGCCTCTAATTGGGAATCATATGAAAACACCAACTTAGAAAATGGTGACACATCCAATGTAACACTTGATAAAAATGAATTACCTGATGTTTCAGCAGCTGTCAGCTCTCCCACAGAGATTTATTTTTATGTTTGATAAAAAGCGATAAGTGCCAGAGACAGGTTAATAAACATTGCATCAATAAGACAGGTGTTTGCCTGTTGGTGTGTGGAGACATTTTGAATGAAGAAAATAATGTAGTGATGCAGAGGAGCTAAAATCATGTACAAAATATATATATATAGTGCAGTCCTATTTTATGAACCTTTCTGTAACCTTTCTATAAGCCACTGTATGCTGTATGTGTTTATAAACATCATAATAGCAGTATTGTTTAAAATTAGTAATATTGTTTGACGCCCCTACAGACCTCAGACAGTCCATTCCAGTCAAATATATCCAGAGGTTTAGGGTTCTTCTTGTTGAGTACATATTTAAAACCTGCAGCTAATTCTTCATACCTTGCCATTAATACTGGTTTCTGTCATAGGAGATATCTTAGTCACTTTCTGTAAACATGACCTTTTTCCAACCCCTAAACCTTTTGGCTGCGTGACTTTTTCCCAACCCCTAAACCTTTTGGCTGCGTAAACCCCAACCAGGTTGAGGCTTGATCGTTCTGCTCATATTCTTCTCATAAAGGGGACAGGAAGAATGGAGGATGACTTCCGCTGGAAAAACAGGTGTACTTTTGTGCCCTCTGAACTAAACGAGTGTGTGTTCAAACTGTAGGCTACTGTACTGTATGTGTGTTGGTGGGGTTGGTTTCTATTGAAATGGAAGTGCCACTGATAAGTTAAAAAGGGTTCTAATATATTACTTTGACAAAGAGTCCAGATAACGCACACAACCTGTAATAACAATATAGTCAAGGCCCATATTAATATGTATGTAAATGTGATATTTCAGTTATTATTATTTGTTATAAATTTGCACAAATTTCTAAAAACCTGTTTTTGCTTTGTCATTATAGGGTATTGTGTCTAGATTGACGAAGGGATAAAACAATTTAACACATTTTAGAATAAGGATGTAAGGTAACAAAATGTGAAAAGTCAAGCGGTCTGAATACTTTCCGGATGCACCGTATGACATTCAAATAAAATTGTATTTGTAACTTATCATTCGAAATGGTGATGGACATCCACAAATTAAAATATACCATACAAAATGTAACAGATCTCTGTACGGATATGACTGATTTTACGTACAGAATAATATGAAATGCTCTGAGACCAGGTTGTTTCACAAACTGTCTCTGTCCCTCTCCTCACTGTGTTGTGTAAGCAACATTCCTCTCTCATGCAGTCTAAGCGGTCGGTGCGTATCTAACCTAATAAGCCCATAGAAGTAGAAATGTACAATACATATAACTAGGGAAAAAGTGACAGATAATAAACATAAGCAGCAGCATATGTGATGAGACAAAAAAATTGGTGCAAAAAGGGTCAATGCAGATAGTCCAGGTAGCTATTTGGTTAACTATTTAACTAACTATAGAGCTGAGTGATTAGTGCTTTTTAGGTTGGTTCGGGTTCGATTACTAAAAAATAATCACAATTATGAAATATTGATGTTACAATGATTTTTGAGCTTTTTAATGGAAATTCCAAAGCCAAAATAGTGAACATTCAATTGCCAAAACATTGAAAATATGCCATTGTCTCTGTCAGGTAGAAATCAATAGGATATAGGAAATTACTATGAAATTATAAAATATTTCAGTTGTGTATATGAATTAGTTTTACACCGATGACATTATTATTTTTCATTCCTTAATGTAATCATCTAATTTCTGCTCAGGCAGTAGCAGTCAGCCAGCCAGACCATCTAACATTATCTGCTCCCCATACTATACTGTCTTCAGTCATCCTATTAAATAGCTATGCTGCCTAAGTATTCTGCAGAGATTTCTGACAAAATCATTTCACTAGTTCTTCAAAGAAGATAAGGTATACTTCCACGCAGCCTGGTCTCATAGACTAGACATCGCATAGTAAACGTAAATCCAGGACACTCAAATTTGTATGATATGTTACTTTTGGTATGGTCACATAAGACAACCTTTTTAGCTAACCTTTCCCCTAACCCTAACACTAACCTTAACCCTTTAACCTAACTCCTAAACTTAACCCTAACCCCTGGCCTAGCTAAAGTTAGCGACCTAGCCACCTAGCTAGAATTCATAACATATCATACGTTTTGCAAGTTCGGAACATATTTTACGTTATGCAAATTCGTACCATATAATACAAATTGCAATTTGTAACTTATCATTCGAAATGGTGATGGACATCCACAAATTAAAATATACCATAGAAAATATAACAGATCTCTGTAAGGATATGAGTGATTTTACGTACAGAATAATATGAAATGCTCTGAGACCAGGTTGTTTCAGAAACTGTCTCTGTCCCTCTCCTCACTGTGTTGTGTAAGCAACATTCCTCTCTCATGCAGTCTATGCGGTCTGTGCGTATCTAAACTAATGAAGCAGGCATAAAAGTGTATCTGTCCAGACGAGATGCTCATGTCTATGCCCGAACAATGGGAGTCGTTGTCACAAAGGCGGGAAGACAAGCGACACCGTTAGGTCCAAAATAAACCCATAGAAACACGTTAGGCATATTTAGGACAGATTTTGGCAAGGTGAAACCTCTCGCTTCGCCTCTTCCTGATCCGTCTCTGAGCTGGAAAGAACTGCCACAATTAATTATGGTCATTGTCGTTAATTACCACATTTCTAGGTTAAATATTTGCTTAATTGAAACTAGAACTCCTTTCAGCCGAGCGTAGCAAAGAGAACAGTCTATGACTTGGGTGGCTGGAGTCTTTGACAATTTTTAGGGCCTTCCTCTGAGACAATTTTTAGGGCCTGCCTGGTATAGAGGTCCTGGATGGCAGGGAGCTTGGTACCCAGTGATGTACTGGGCTGTACGCACTACCCTCTGTAGTGCCTTACGGTCGGATGCCAAGCAGTTGCCATACCAAGCGGTGATGCAGCCAGTCAAAATGCTCTCAATGGTGCAGCTGTAGACATTTTTGAGGATCTGATAGGGCCCATGCCAAATCTTTACAGCCTCCTGAGGGGGCTGTACAGGCTGTTTCATTGTTGTCAGTGATCAGGCCTACCACCGTAGTGACGTCGACAAACTTAATGACGGTGTTGGAGTCGTGCATGGGCACGCAGTCGTGGGTGAACATGGAGTACAGAAGGGGACTAAGCACGTACCCCTGAGGGGGGTCCTTCAGGAAGTCCAGGATCCAGTTGGAAAGGGAGGTGTTGAGTCCCAGGGTTCTTAACTAAGTGATGAGCTTGGAGGGTGCTATGGCGTTGAACGCTGAGCTGTAGTCAATGAACAGCATTATCACATATGTGTTCCTCTTCTCCAGGTGGGAAAGGACACTGTGGAGTGCAATAGATATTGCGTCATCTGTGGATCTGTTGGGGCGGTATGCGAATTGGAGTGGGTCCAGGGTTGGTCCATGGTGTCTGCGATGATGGTGTTGATGTGAGCCTTGACCAGCCTTTCAAAGCATTTCATGGCTACAGATGTGAGTGCTACGGGGTGATAGTCATTTAGAAAGGTTACCTTGGTGGTCTTTGGCACGGTGACTAGGGTGGTCTGCTTGAAACATGAGGGTATTACAAAATGGGTCAGGGAGAGGTTGAAAATCTCAGCGAAGACACTTGCCAGCTGGTCAGCACATACTTTGAGTACACGTCCTGGTGATCCATCTGGCCCTGCGCCTTGTGAATGTTAACCTGTTTAACCTGTTGGGGCTAGGGGGCAGTATTTACACGGCCGGATAATAAACGTACCCGATTTAATCTGGTTACTAATCCTACCCAGTAACTAGAATATGCATATACGTATTATATATGGATAGAAAACACCCTAAAGTTTCTAAAACTGTTTGAATGGTGTCTGTGAGTATAACAGAACTCATTTGGCAGGCAAAAACCTGAGAGATTCCTTTACAGGAAGTGGCCTGTTTGACCATTTATTTGCTTTCTTTGACATCTCTTCCAAAAACTCAGGATCTCTGCTGTTACGTGACACTTCCCACGTCTCCAATGGGGTCTCAGAGCCCGGGAAAAACCTGAATGACGTAATTCAATGCCCTGGCTGAAACACACGAGAGCTTTTGCTCAGTGGTCTATCAGAGGACAAAGGCCATTCATACCATTCTGATAGTGTCTAGAACGCACGAACAAAACGTCGCTGATGAAACATAACGATGGATTATTTGGGACCAAACCTACATTTGTTATTGAAGTAGAAGTCCTGGGAGTGCATTCTGACGAAGAACAGGAAAGGTAAGACCATTTTTCTTATAGGAAATGTGATTTTGGTGAAGGCTAAACTGGGTGGGTGTCTAAATAGCTAGCCCGTGATGGCTGGGCTATGTACTTAGAATATTGCAAAATGTGCTTCATCCGAAAAGCTATTTTAAAATCGGACATATCGAGTGCATAGAGTTCTGTATCTATAATTCTTAAAATAATTGTTATGCTTTTTGTGAACGTTTATCGTGAGTAATTTAATAAATTGTTAGTAAATTCCCCGGAAGTTTGCGGGGGGTATGCTTTTTCTGAACGTCACATGCTAATGTAAAAAGCTGGTTTTTGATATAAATATGAACTTGATTGAACAGACATGCATGTATTGTATAACATAATGTCCTAGGTGTGTCATCTGATGAAGATCATCAAAGGTTAGTGCTGCATTTAGCTGTGGTTTGGGTTTTTGTGACATTATATGCTAGCTTGAAAAATGGGTGTCTGATTATTTCTGGCTGGGTACTCTGCTGACATAATCTAATGTTTTGCTTTTGTTGTAAAGCCTTTTTGAAATCGGACAGTGTGGTTAGATTAACGAGAGTCTTGTCTTTAAATAGCTGTAAAATAGTCATATGTTTGAGAAATTGAAGTAATAGCATTTCAAACGTTTTGAAAATCGCACCACAGGATTAGACTGGCTGTTACGTAGGTGGGACGATTTGGTGCCACCTAGCCCATAGAGGTTAAAGGTCGTACTCACATCGGCTACGGAGAACGTGATCACACAGTCGCCCGGAACAGCTGTTGCTCTCATGCATGGTTCAGTGTTGCTTGCCCTGAAGCAAGCATAGAAGGCATTTTGCTTGTCTGGTAGGTTCACGTCACTGGGCTGTTCATGGGTGGGTTTCCATTTGTAATCCGTGATAGTTTACAAGCCCTGCCACATCCGACTAGCGTCAGAGTCGGTGTAGTAGGATTCGATCTTAGTCCTGTATTGACGCTTTGCCTGTTTGATGGTTCATCGGAGGGCGTAGCGGGATTTCTTATAAGCGTCTGGATTAGCGTCCCGCTCCTTGAAAGTGTCAGCTGTAGACTTTAGCTCAGAATGGATGTTGCCTGTTATCTATTGCTTCTGGTTGTGAAGTAAAGGTGATTGAGAGTTTTTTTCGCCTCTAGTGAAATGCTGGTAGAAATGAGATAAAACGGATTTCAGTTTTCCTGCATTAAAATTACCAGCCACTAGGAGTGCCGCTAGGAGTGCCACCTCTGGTTGAGCATTTTCTTGTTTGCTTATACAGCTCGTTGAGTGCGTTCTTAGTGCCACCATTGGTTTGTGGTGGTAAATAGACAGCTACGAAAAATATAGTTGAACACTCTCTTGGTAAATAGTATAGTCTACAGCCTCCATACTCAACTTGCGGACCACAGACCGGATCCAGACCCAGAACGGGGTCAATATGTACTGCAGCCCCCCCAAATGAATTACAAATAATAAATAACACTTTTTTTGGTTTGCTACATTTTTTTTCACTCGGTCAGGCTTCGACCCCTGGTATCGTATAAAACACATAAGACATGGAAGAATGCATAGAATTGCAGGAAATTAGCTTTAAAACAGCAACAAAAATCTCTGCCCCATGTAAAATGTGTAGAATTGCAGGAAATTAGCTTTAAAATTGCAACATTTTCTCCCCACCAACAAGAAGAGGGGTGTGAACAGTTTGGGGTCGCATGGGTTGCGAGGTGGGGGTTTGTTACTACGCCGATAAATTACACTATCCATCCGGACCTTTGCTGCCTAGGAAATTTGTGTGACCGGACCTTCTCAAATAGTACTTGTGTACCCCTGGTCTACAGCTTATCATGAAGTATTCTAACTCTTGTGAGCAGAACTTTGAGACTTCTTTAATATTAGAGATTGAGCACCGGCTGTTGTTAACAAAGAGACACACAACTCCTCCCTTGAGCTTACCCGTTCTGTCCTGTCTATGTATAGAAAAAACAGCTAGATGTATATTATCCATGTCCTTGTTCAGCCACGACTCGATGAAACATAGGACATTACAATTCTTCAGGTCCGGTTGATGGGATAGTCTCGAACGGAGCTCATCAATTTTGGGCTCCTGAGTGGCGCAGCAGTCTAAGGCCCTACATCTCTGTGCACGAGGCATCGCTATAGTCCCTGGTTCAAATCCACGCTGTATTACATCTGGCCATGATTGGGAGTCCAATAGAGTGGTACACAATTGGCTGGGGTAGGCTGTCATTGTAAATAAGAATTTGCTCTTAACTGACTTGCCTAGTTAAATGAAGGTTACTTTTTTTAATTAAATGAAATAAATAAAAAATTATTAAATGAAATTTTAAAAATCTAGTTTGTTCTCCGGTGATTGTACTTTTGCCAATAGAACAGAGGGTAGAGCCCGTTTATATACTTGCCGACATAGTTTCGGCAGGATGCCCACACGTCGGCCTCTATTATGCTGCCTTTTTGTTTTTCGTGTCTCGCGATTAGGACTTGGTCCGGGGTGAGGGCTTGTCCTGCGCCTTCTACTCATTGAAGTAGAAATATTCATCCAAATCGATGTTAGTGATCACTGTTCTGATGTTTAGAAGCTCTTTCCAATCATAGGAAACGATGGTGGAAACATTATATACAAAAAAAAGTTACGATCGGCGCAAAAAACACACAAAAGAGAAGAATTAGTCAGGAGCCCGTAAAATCGCTGATTGTTATTGTTGTATTGTAAAATTGTTGTTAATAAAAAATATATTGCAACGACCCGGTATTGTGTTCTGTGTTGTGGGTGTGTTATGGTTCTCATGGCTACTAGCAGGGGTTAAATATGTCAGGACAGAGGGAAAGGTTGGGGGGGTATGATGGGTAATCCCGCGGGATTTGGAAATGCATAAATAGGGATTACTGTCTCATCTTTCTTTCTTTTTCTGTTCGGGGCCTTGATCTGTTCCTATGGGAGTGACCCTTAACTCGACATGGTATAATTGTGTACGTTCGGCATTTAGCGGCGTGGGCTGTGGCCTGAACAATAGCCCAGTTTAGGAATAAACCTGTGTTCTGACCTGAACACCTAGAGTCTGTCTCTTTTCCCTTTATGACCCAGCCGGGTCATTACAATATTTAAAAGATCTAATAAATTAAAAAGTACACTATTTCATGATATACCTGCGACTAAGCTGCTACAAATGTTGGAAGTAACTGCTTTCCTCGCCAGGGATTCATCCTAAAACCCCAGTTGGATCGAGTTTGGATTTAAGAGCTGAGAGAAAATCCATTGCACTGTGTTGAACTTATGCCTCCTCTGTCACGTCCTCTGGCACTTCAGTTCAGACATGTGGGGGAGAGCGTTGAGAAAGTTCCATTGACTCAATGCATTCTTTCGTTAAAAAGCTTTAACATAGTCCTTACAAGTCTTCTCTAATAAACCATTAAACATGAAAACCATTTAGAACATTAATCTCAGAGGAAAATATAAAGTCGATGCTAATAGAAGTCGAAAAAATAACTTTGGGTTACTCTGAGACATAAACTTTTTTGACATTTCACTTTTCCTGAAAAAAAAGCTGAATAACCGTATGTGTGGTTTATTAGAATCCGCCCAACATGCTGCCAATGGAAAACTTTTAACAGGTCGAAAGGCATTTGTGTTTAACTCCCCCAGCATTTGGTTTGGCACCTGTGAAGACATCAAGTAAGGCTGCTTGGCATTCCCAGTGCTTTCAGAGAAGTAAATTACGTCACAGTCAGAGATGTTCATTAAGCCAGATTTGCTGATTGCAGTTAGCCATAAATCAAGTTCCAGTATTTCTAGTCGGAGAGACAATGTGCTTCCCAAATGGCACCCTATTCCTAAATAGTGCATTACTTTTGACTAGATCCCTATGGGCCCTGATTAAAAGTAGTGCACTATATAGGGAATAAGGTGCAATTTGGGATGTAGACCCACGTTTCTAGTCAGAGAGACAGTGAGCTATGGGAAAGCTCTACAGTACTGCTCTGTTTGCCATCAGGGAAAGAACGTGACATCATCGACCACATACCAGATAGGTCAGATGTAAGCTGGGTGACTTAACACACTTAATTCGCCATGGGGATAAAACAGTCGATATATCAGGGATTGACTATAGGTAGCAAACAAATCAGACTCCCCTCAGAGATGAGATATATCAAATATGTTTGCTATGGGTCATGGATGTGTCAGAAAGCCAAATGCTCAGAGTTCTATAGCTATGTCAATTCTGAACTGAACTATCTAAACTGACTCTTTTCCATTTGCTCTCGGGAGTCTATTAGAGAGTCTACCTTTAGTTTGACTCTCAGAGATACATTGCATTATTAAATCATTAAATCAATTATTATTGTCATTATTACATTATTGTTCTATTTCATTTTATGGCTTGATCATCCTCAGGCTGGCTAGGGTCCATAACAACAAATCATGTTTGTGATGGATCATGTGCCTGTCAGAGAAAGACCACATCCTCTTATCATGTTTTCACCCTCAGGGTGAATAAGGATGAACAACAGCTTGTTTTCACACCTCCCAGGACCTGTTTTGATCTTCCATTTCCCTTTCAACATCTCTCAGTCGGCTGGTCTTCTATTTGGTAGACTAACTATGTTGTGCTCACCAGACCTTCTCCTATGGTGCACTATGCAACAGTAGCCCCATAGGTATTGATAGTATATCCGTCCATCCATTTTTAGGGTCAGAGTGAGTGCAATCAGGGACAGTTCAAGGAAGGGGATATTTCTGCACAAACTTCCTTAGAAGTGCAGTCTCATCCTCAGCCCTGGTGTCCCTTGATCCTTCACTGTCTCACTGTTGACCCTAGTCCTGTTTATAGCTGGTTAACATGCGTCCTTTGTCCTGATCTTGTCCACATTGTAATTGTGCCCAAATCTTTAGACAGGTGCAGGCGATTAAAAGACTCATTGTGATTTGATTGTGATCAGATATTCCTGCCCACCTCCAGAGGTAGTCAGACACGCATTGTGTCTGGATATCTTACAAGTGTAGACAGATCTGGACAGTGAAACCATTTAATCATCATTATCCTGACCACTAAAATCATTGACAGGTGATTTTGACAGGTGACTTATGGCATCAATTTACATCTTAAAATAAATAAATACACTACCGTTCAAAAGTTTGGGGTCACTTAGAAATGTCCTTGTTTTTGAAAGAAAAACACATTTTTGTCCATTAAAATAACATCAGATTGATCAGAAATACAGTGTAGACATTGTTAATGTTGTAAATGACTATTGTAGCTGGAGACGGCTGATTTTTAATGGAATATCTACATTATCCATACATGATCCTTTATCAGCAACCATCGCTCCTGTGTTCCAATGGCACATTGTGTTAGCTAATCCAAGTTTATCATTTTAAAAGGCAAATTTATCATTAAAAAAAACTTTTGCAATTATGTTAGCACAGCTGAATACTGTTGTGCCGATTAAAGAAGCAACAAAATTGGCCTTCTTTAGACTAGTTGAGTATCTGGAGCATCTGCATTTGTGGGTTCGATTACAGGCTCAAAATGGCCAGAAACAAATAACTTTCTTCTGAAACTTGTCAGTCTATTCTTGTTCTGAGAAATGAAGGCTACTCCATGTGAGAAATTGCCAAGAAACTGAAGGTCTCGTACAACACTGTATACTACTCCCTCACAGAACAGCATAAACTGACGCTAACCAGAATAGAAAGAGGAGTGGGAGGCCCCGGTGCACAACTGAGCAAGAGGACAAGTACATTAGAGTGTCTAGTTTGAGAAACAGATGCCTCACAAGTCCTCAACTGGCAGCTTCATTAAATAGTACCCGCAAAACACCAGTCTCAACATCCACAGTGAAGAGGCGACTCCGGGATGATGACCTTCTAGGCAGAGTTCCTCTGTTCAGTGTCTGTGTCACGTCCTGACCAGCAGAGGGCGTAATTGTGTTAGTCTTGGTCAGGATGTGGCAGGTGGTTTGTGTTTGTTAAATGTTGTGTTGGTGATTGGGACTTCCAATTGAAGGCAGGTGTGTTGAGTTGCCTTTGATTGGAAGTCCTATATAGGTGTGTGTGTTTTTCTTTGGGGTTGTGGGTGGTTGTCCTTGCACTGCGTTGTATGTGCCTGCAAGACTGTTGCTGTTGTCTTTATTGTTTTTTTGTCCAGTGGATACTTTACTCCTTTTTTTTAAATTAAAAAACATGAGTATCCACATACCTGCTGCGCCTTGGTCCATTCTTGACGACGCCTGTGACAGTCTTTGTTCTTTTGCCCATCTTAATCTTTTATTTTTATTGGCCAGTCTGAGATATGGCGTTTTCTTTGCAACTCTGCCTAGAAGGCCAGCATCCCGGAGTCGCCTCTTCACTGTTGACAATGAGACTGGTTTTATTGCTTCTTTAAATCAGCACAACAGTTTTCAGCTGTGCTATCATAATTGCAAAAAGTTTTCTAATGATCAATTAGCCTTTTAAAATGATAAACTTGGGTTAGCTAACACACCGTGCCATTGGAACACAGGAGTGATGGTTGCTGATAATGGGCCTCTGCACGCCTATGTAGATATTCCATAAAAAATCTGCCATTTCTAGCTACAATAAGCATTTACAACATTAACAATGTCTACACTGTATTTCTGATCAATTTGATGTTATTTTAATGGACAAATTTGCTTTTCTTTTCAAAACAAGCACATTTTAAGTGACCCCCAAACTTTTGAATGGTAGTGTAAATAAATATTATTTTGAAAGAATATCTGTCAAATAATTTGGATACAGGTTGGGACCAGAATATCTGGTCACAATGGACACAGTGGATGAAAAAGAGACACATTTTACTACCGTGTTTAGATGCAACGGATACAATGTGGGCACAATTAGAATGTGGATAAGATCAGGACAGAGTACACATGTTAGTACCAGGTATAAATGAGGCTCAATGCAGCATGGTGCTGTGGATGTGAATATGGATCCCTTGTTTGTATACCCGGCTGCATAGACGTGAGACTGCATGTTTTTTGTTTGTTTGTTTATATATGGATTTATTATCATGAATAAGTACAATATTCCCCTTTCCTATGTGCATACACACATGTACTCTACCAAAAAAGCAACAGCAATGCATACAATCAGACAAACAAAACAAAAGCATCCAAAATATAATAACAATTACAATTAAAATACAAATTAATAAACATGTCACTCATTATTTATTCGCTCTTATTGCCATGAATTGGATGTGGGAATGCCAGATATTTTGAAATAATGTGGTCTGCTGCCTTTGATGTTATTGAAAATCTTGTCCAAAGGGATGTAGCAAATATTTAATTGAGCCAGTGTATTAAAGTAGGGGGACTATTTGATTTCCAGAATAATGTCATGCATTTCTTTGCCCTGAGCACAGATAGATCAACATATTTTTTCAGATTCTTGTTCCATGGATCTAGTTCACTAGTCCCAAACAGACACAAGCTAGGTGTGAGAGGGATAGAAATTTGTAAACATTCTGAAATTGGGTTGATTACTGATTCCCAAAACATTGAAATAAAATTGCATGTTCCTGTTTCAGTTCAACCATATGTCTTGAGAAATCAATGGGTAGATGGAATACAGAATTTCTCTCGTACTTGTTGAAAATAACAAAATGTGCCATACTGGAAGAGGTGGTACATTTCCCTTATACCATTGTTGTGCCAGGATTTAAATGTATCATTAAAACAGGATGAAAAGCAGGGATTTCTCCATATTGGAGCAAAAGGAGAGAGAGATGCATTGTAACCCAGTAATTTTTGAGTTGCTTTCCATACTTGCATATTATTCAAAATGACTGGGTTATTCGTAATCTTCTTTATCTCTTGCAGACCAAAATATGGCAGGTATTTCCTTGCCCAAGAATTTAATGAGGGAGAAAACCATTCCTTAACTTGGGCAACCTGGGCTGCCCAATAGTAAAGTTTTAGGTTAGGTGAATTCAGACCACCCGCCTTATATGGAAGATACAGGACCTGCAGACTAATTCTGGGTAATTCATTAGTCCAAATAAATGAGAAGAGGCTCTGAATGTTTTAGAAAAAATGTAGAGGGGGTGAAATTGGAAGATTTTGAAATAAATAAATAAATGTTGGTAACACTGTCATTTCGACCAGAAGAGAAACAGAAGGAAGTCCATTAGTAATTGATAACCTTTTCCATAACTGGAATGTAGTTTAACTTATACAAATCATGTACATTACTGGGTATGGAAATTGATTAGTACTTAATATTCGTCAAGGACCATTTCAATTTGAAACGGTTTGGGGTTGAAGGTAGATATGTGCATAATCTCGGTCTTGGACCAATTGACTTTGTAAGCAGATAGTTTACCAAACTCTTCAAGCAATGACAGGAGGACTGGAATTTAGTATGAGGGGTCTAGGAAATAAACCAAGACATCATCCGCATACAATGACATAATATGGAATTATTTTCCAATTGTAATTCCTTTAATTTGGTCATGTGATCTAATCATGGTAGTAAGGTGTTCTATGACCAAAGCAAAAAGTCCTGTACTGTCCGGACAGCCTTGTCTTGTCCCTCGAGACAATAGGAAGTGGGCTCAGTATTGGGTGTTGATTTTAACTACTGCCATTGGTGAATTATAAAGAATTTGAATCTAAGAGATAAATATTGGACCAAAATTAAACCTGGATATTTGTATACCTTTATTTGACAAGGTAAGCTAGTTGAGAACAAGTTCTCATTTACAACTGCGACCTGGCCAAGATAAAGCAAAGCAGTGCGACACAAACAACAACACAGAGTTACACATGGAATAAACAAGTGTACAGTCAATAACACAATAGAAAAATAAAGAAAGTCTATATACAGTGTGTGCAAATGCTGTGAGGAGGTAAGGCAATAAATAAGCCATAGTAGCGAAGTAATTACAATTTAGAAAATTAACACTGGAGTGATAGATGAGCAGATGATGATGTGTAAGTAGAAATACTGATGTGCAAAAGAGCAGAAAAGTAAATGAAAATAATATTGGGATGAGGTAGATAGATTGGGTGGGTTATTTACATATGGGCTATGTACAGCTGCAGTGATCGGTTAGCTGCTCAGATAGCTGATGTTTAAAGTTAGTGAGGGAAATATAAGGCTCCAGCTTCAGCGATTTTTGCAATTCGTTCTAGTCACTGGCAGCAGAGAACTGGAAGGAAAGGCGGCCAAAGGAGGTGTTGGCTTTGGGGATGACCAGTGAGATATACCTGCTGGAGCGGGTGCTACAGGTGGGTGTTGTTATCGTGACCAGTGAGCTGAGATAAGGCAGAGCGTTACCTGGGCATAGACTTATAGATGACCTGGAGCCAGTGGGTCTGGCGATGAATATGTAGCGAGGGCCAGCCGACTAGTGCATACAGGTCGCAGTGGTGGGTGGTATAAGGGGCTTTGGTAACAAAATGGATGGCATTGTGATAGACTGCATCCAGTTTGCTGAGTAGAGTATCGGAAGCTATTTTGTAGATGACATCACCGAAGTCGAGGATCGGTAGGATAGTCAGTTTTACTAGGGTAAGTTTGTTGGCGTGAGTGAAGGAGGCTTTGTTGCGAAATAGAAAGCTGATTCTAGATTTGATTTTGGATTGGAGATGTTTAATATGAGTCCGGAAGGAGAGTTTACAGTCTAGCCAGACACCTAGGTATTTGTAGTTGTCCACATATTCTAGGTCAGAACCGTCCAGAGTAGTGATGCTAGTCGGGCGGGCGGGTACGGGCAGCGAACGGCTGAAGAGCATGCATTTGGTTTTACTAGCGTTTAAGAGCAGTTGGAGGCCACGGAAGGAGTGTTGTATGGCATTGAAGCTTGTTTGGAGGTTAGTTAACACAGTGTCCAAAGAAGGGCCAGATGTATACAGAATGGTGTCGTCTGCATAGAGGTGGGTCAGGGAATCACCCGCAGCAAGAGCGACATCGTTGATATATACAGAGAAACGAGTCGGCCCGAGAATTGAACCCTGTGGTACCCCCATAGAGAGTGCCAGAGATTCGGAAAACAGGCCCTCCAATTTGACATACTGAACTCTGTCTGCGAAGTAGTTGGTGAACCAGGCAAGGCAGTCATTTGAGAAACCAAGGCTATTGAGTTTGCCGATGAGAACAGAGTCGAAAGCCTTGGCCAGGTCGATGAAGACGGCTGCACAGTACTGTCTTTTATCGATGGCGGTTAGGATATCGTTTAGTACCTTGAGCGTGGTTGAGGTGCACTCGTGACCAGCTCAGAAACCGGATTGCACATCGGAGAATGTACGGTGGGAATATGTACAGTGATTAGTAAATAGAGTGGTTTGTCTTGTCTACTGTGTATCCAAGAACATTTCCCCCTTGGGGACAATAAAGATTACTTTATATTTTATCTTATGTTATGACAGAGTGTTGACAGTGATGGATGCAGATGGAAGTGGAAGTGAAGGCCAGTCTGGCAAGGTAAAGCAAAATATTTGTTGAGACTCGGAGAGATTCATTCCACGAGCTATTGACCGACTTTGCATGGCGACTTTGCAGACTGTATGAGTCTGTAAGATAAAGACTCATACAGTGGAATAGAAGTAAGTAGCTTATGTAAAGTGTAAAGTCCACAAATAAGATAGTGAGTCCAGTTCATAATAGTGGGAGAAACATTCGGACCGGAGGGAGGCCCGAGCCTTAATTGCAATACCACAGTTAGTATTGTAAAAAAAATAAAGTATTAATAATCCCTGGGGTGGCACGGTAGCCTAGTGGTTAGAGCGTTGGATTAGTAACTGAAAGGTTACAAAATCGAATCCCCGATCTGACAAGGTAAAAATCTGTTGTTCTACCCCTGAACAAGGCAGTTAACCCACTATTCCTAGGCTGTCATTGAAAATAAGAATTTGTTCTTAACAGACTTACCTAGTGAAATAAAAAAAATATTGTAGTGTGTTTGAATTTGTTGTCAGTTCAGATGTATCGTTACTATAAGATTATTTTCTGAGCATTTATATTTTTGTTAAACTGAAATAACCTGTTTCCTATGGCATTTACACATTGCATTATATGTGGTGAATCTGTGTTTAAAGGAATAATTGTGTTTAACTTATTCTTTACCTGGTAACTTAATATATGTTTTCTTATTGGCCAATGCTTAAATTGTGTTGGACTAGCTACAGAAAGTAATCTATCCACCTGTACTCGACCTGGCCTCTATTTACCTTACCATCCATGCGTTCTTGCCACTCTATGGAACACACAGTGAGTCAGACGAGAACAGACGATGTGGACAATAGCTTGGTATGTCAGCCATCTTGATGAGGTGTTGATTAACTCCTCAATGGAAACCACTGCTGTTCTGAGGCATGTGAGGTGAGAGAGCTCTGATCCGTCAGTGTGTGTTTACACAGAACTCTGCAAGAACATTGTGATGTTCACACCATGTTACACCATCCAAATGTGAAATGTTTCAGGAGGCTTTTCTGCTTCTTTTCATTCATTTACCCAGGACTTCCTGCATGTGAAACTCAAAATACATAGAAACGTGACCTTGTTGTGTAAGAATTTGTTATCTAATTGTGCAACCCCTAGCTGTGCTTAGCTACACTCTTACTTAGCTGTGAAAGACATAAAGCAGGAGCGATCAACACCAGGGTAAAAAGGGAGGGTTAGTTGACTCATGTTCTCCAGAACTCATTTAGAGCCAAGAGATTTTCCTGGTCAGGGGACGTGGTCGGGAAAAGTACTTTACAATCTATCGCTGGGGTCAGATCCCTTAAAGTGATGCTCTGGAACTTTTCAGCCAGTCGTTTTGAAATTGGTGCTCACGAGCCAAAACGGGTCCCTTTTTTTGTGTACTAAGTCATCCAATTGTGTAATACTTCATCCAGTTCGTATAATATGTTACATCCTGCAAATAATTTTTATGATTTATTTTGTGCAATTGTTATGATATGTTACAAATTTATTTCGTACAATATGTTACAAATTTGTTGTGCTTAAGATCCTGGACTACATTTTTAACTGTGCTTCCTCTGTGTATGAAGGGAGTGAATACTGAATACACTTTGCTTTTATACTCTACAGTTTACTGCTGCTGGAGAGTGCATGTTGTGACCCGCAGTCTAAACTCAGGGGCACTCTCAATGTCCAGATGGGTTTTGAAGGCTTTTTTGGTCCCCTCCATCCTCACACAGGAGAAATGTGCATATGGCCAGGGCTTTGAAAGCAGAGGCATGATTTCAGTATTGGAAAGTTTTATCCCGGGAGAGGAGGAGCCGACAGCCAGCCAGCTGCTTTCTTCAGAGTCACATTGCATTTCAATGGAGGGGAACAGACACTGTGTGTGTGAGCAGACTTCTAAGACCACAGAAAACTATTTCACCATCAGGCAAAGTGGAGGCAGGGTGGCTTTGAAACATGCCCTCTTTTATTACAATTTCGGGGCTCGGCTCGTGGCAAAGGACTGGGAAAGGAAGGTCTTTAAAGACACACACGCTGTGGAAGACCCAGAATCAATCGGTTTGAGATATGCCTTCCATTATCTGGCCTGTTTCCTTCATAGCAGGGGAGACAGTGGACTCTCCATGATGTGATGGTCAGAGTGAACAGCTCACCTTGTCTCTGATACTCACTGATATAAACAGAGAATGTTATCAGATAAATGCCGACTGTGACTGGGTCCTCAGTGTGCAAGGACCCACTGTCTTGGATGAATGGCCAGTCTTATATTCCTCTGAGTGTTCCACTGTCACGGTCAGATAACCTGTTGAGTCAAGTGGAGGCTAAATAGTGAAGATGAACTATTCTGATAAAGGCTGTCTTCTATTTCTAATGAAATTCGTATAAAGTTCTATAGACCAAATCATGCTATTTTATGTAGGATAAATAAATGAATAGATGGATTTACTGATCTGTTATTTACATATGGATTTACAGATGTAGGATCTTAAGTTGATCACCCTGTTGGGGATCATTTACCTGCAGCGCAGGATATTTTTTACATGTATTGTATGTGAGGTTTAAAAAACACTACAGATAAAAAAAAACATACAGACGGTGTGCGGGTCAGGTTGGAAGCACAAAAATTATATAGAAACCAAACCACATAACTATATTAAAATATAAGCACTGAAAAAAAGTGTATTACATTTGTTAAACAAGCATACTAATTAAACATTGTACATGATGTACATAGTAAACAATAAAAAAAAAACATGGTTTATTATGTATGTGTGTGTGCATGTGTGTGAGAGCTAGGCTACATGGAAGAGATTACTAGGTAGTTTGGTTCATCAGGCTGACCCCTAGTCTTCACTTGAAGTTATTGAGTGATGATGACGTTTTGTCAATGTGAAAACAGGAATTCCAGAGTATGGAACCACTGTATCTGCTAGCTAGAGAATTGACTATGTGAGGTGCGGCAGAGGGAAGGGTGAAGGTTATTGCAGTGTCATGTGTTGAATGCATGGATTTGGGAATTAACGTGGAAGAATCCATTGAAGGTTTAGGTAGGCTGTCTGTGAGGTATTCGTATTTGTAGATGAAGGTTCATGGAGTATATTAATGTTGTAGATAGACAATATATTGAGTTTCTTAAACAGAGGGGCAGATGGAGCCAAGTAGTTAGAGGAGGTGGCTAGTCCTGCAAATTTCTTCTGTGTGATTAGTAATTTGTGTAGGTAGGAGGCATATATACTGCCCCAGACAATATTGCAGTAAATTACATATGGGTACATTTAAGCTGTAGTATTGTGTTAGGAAGCAAAGCTGAAACTACTAATCTTTCTAATAATACCAACAGACTTCACTACCTTGCTGCAGACAAAGTGAATACGATCTTTCCAGGACAACTTTTCATCAACTAGAACACAGAGAAATTTAGTAGATGAAACCTGGTCCATTTCATTCCCAATTGAGATTCTGGCTCTTTTTTTTATTTAAATGTTTATTTTATATATATATATATATATACACTACCATTCAAAAGTTTGGGGTCACTTAGAAATGTCCTTGTTTTTGAAAGAAAAGCTCATTTTTTGTCCATTAAAATAACCTAAAATTGATCAGAAGTTCAGTGAAAGTTGTCTGCAAACTTGATGATTGAGTTGGAGGTGTGCGTGGCCACGCAGTCATGGGTGAACAGGGAGTACAGGAGAGGGCTCAGAACGCACCCTTGTGGGGCCCCAGTGTTGAGGATCAGCGGGGTGGAGATGTTGTTTCCTACCCTCACCACCTGGGGGCGGCCCGTCAGGAAGTCCAGGACCCAGTTGCACAGGGCGGGGTCGAGACCCAGTTTAATGATGAGTTTGGGGGGTACTATGGTGTTATATGCTGAGCTGTAGTCGATGAACAGCATTCTTACATAGGTATTCCTCTTGTCCAGATGGGTTAGGGCAGTGTGCAGTGTGATTGTGATTGCTTCGTCTGTGGACCTATTGGGGCGGTAAGCAAATTGGAGTGGGTCTAGGGTGTCAAGTAGGTGATATGGTCCTTGACTAGTCTCTCAAAGCACTTCATGATGATGGAAGTGAGTGCTACGGGGCGATAGTCATTGGCCCTCTTGAAGCACGGGGGAACAGCAGACTGGGATAAGGTTTGATTGAATATGTCTGTAAACACGCCAGCCTGCTGGTCTGCACATGCTCTGAGGACGCGGCTGACGAGTTTCAGAAGAAAGTTAATTGTTTCTGGACATTTTAAGCCTGTAATCGAACCCACAAATGCTGATGCTCCAGATACTCAATTAGTCTAAAGAAGGCCAGTTTATTGCTTCTTTAATCAGAACAACCGTTTTCAGCTGTGCTAACATAATTGCAAAAGGGTTTTCCAATGATCAATTAGCCTTTTAAAATTATAAACTTGGATTAGCTAACACAACGTGCCATTGGAACACAGGAGTGACTGCTGCTGATAATGGGCCTCTATATGCCTATGTAGATATTCCATTAAAAATCAGCTGTTTCCAGCTACAATAGACATTTACCACATTAACAATGTCTACACTGTATTTCTGATCAATTTGATACATGTAAAGATAATTTGTTTATCTGGAACCATTCAGAAAATGTGGCCATGCCTAAAGTAGCTTCATTGACTAGTGAATCAAAATTCTTGTGTGATAAAATCAGAGGATCTGGTGAATAGTAAGACCTGCTCTTTCTGCTCCTTACAGTCAACACTAGATACCGTAAATGGTTACAATGACAGGAAAAGAGTTCTAGTTTGTGAATCTGTGAGGATTTAAGAATTATATTTACAATATTGGATATGGATAGGAATAAAAGAGCTCTAGTGTTACATTTTGAGATACAGAGATTATCACTAACAGGGATTTTATAAGGTCTTCTGGAAAGACCAATATGATTTTGGCCATACTACATCACTATTTAATATTGTTATACTGTTTACTGGACTCATGTCCGTTTACTTGTGTCTAACTCTTAAATCCAATAGTCTGGAACAATATCCCTTCCTCTATTTTTACATTGTTAATGAGTAAGTTGTCTGTTAAAGGGGAATTTCACCCTGGCTCTGCCAAGGCATATAGTAATTACTATATTAACAACATTACGTTTTTATCATAAACATCCCAATAATACAAACCACAAGCTACAACTAGCACATTTTCATTTCACTGTTACAATCGGGAAGCTTTGACTCCCTGTGTATTCGTCTGCTCATAGTGAACCATAAAGTCCGGCATTCATAGCGAATGCTGATGCCACCCGCTAGGTAGAGGGGGCGTGCCAGCAAACTTGAATTATGGCATTGTTTACTTTGAACGACCAACACACAGTAATCTCAGAATTTATCTAGGCAAGATTTTTTGAAAACGTTTGTTTTTCCATTTTTGTCATCATGCCTGTGTGGTGTGTGGTGTCCTGTGCCTGGCTGTGCTAATTACAAACAAGTATGAAAATGAGTTATCTTTCACCATTCTACCTACCAGAGATTCACCCCGATTCTGCCAGTGACTTTGGCTATCAAGAATGATGCGGTGACAGTGGTGACCTGTCATTCAGGGCAGGTGGAGCACTATTTTGCTTCCCCAGCCTGCTATTCGGTGGAGAGGGTGTGCGGTCCAAATCTGGTTTTAAGGATTTAAAACATCTGTCTGAAAGGGTCTCTTTTCCAAGCTTAAAAGGATAAACATTCACAAGCAACACCATGGGCCAGAAAAGGTTGAATACATTGGCCATGCTGTCAATCCAGCATTACTTCTGTCGCATTCAAAACAACGAGCACGGACTGGGAAAATACTTTTTGAATGATCATCCAACTCGGAATTCCAAGACAGGAATTCTGACCTCTATCTAGAGCTCGGTCCTGAAGATCACTGACGTCATGATAAAACCTTGTTTTTTCCGAGTTTCCAGCTGTTTTGAAAGGACCATAAATCCAGAGAATGCCAGACTTTGATGACAAAGTTTGTCCACAAGAAGGACCACCGTGCCACGTTCAAATGAGCAAAGCACAACAACGGTGAGTCCAAACATATGTCTTGTATACTGCTGCATAAATGATGTAATATGCCAGGGAGATATGTATACAGTAGCTAAGTGTATGTTGTGTAGTAAGCTGTTAGTAGCCCATGTGTCTCACTCACCCTAAGAATTTGGTCCCTCTCCCCCTCAGAACTTAACCTACTGTTCTGACTTGGTGGTGCAGATGTAGCGTATAGCCTGTTTTAGTGAAATGTCATCATCAAATATTGTATTCATTGTCGGCTTATATGCCCCTGTTATTTATCCTATGGTTCTGACCTGGTGTACAGGAAGAATACTGTAAGAACGGCCCATGTTCTGAATTCTGGCGCTGTACATTCTGGGGCAGTTCTGGCGCTGTTCAAAAGTGCTGAACAAATACTTATATCGACTACTCTATAATTAATGTCTTAATCGAAATTACGGCTTGCCTCTTATATGCTCATCGTTCCCTTATGCCATAGTTTGTACATCTCAATTGTTATATTGCTTATATATGTCTATCTCATTAGTATCTTATTCATAATTTTAGGCAATGTTGGAGGGATTTCATTATTTTGCTTACTTTGTGTATTAAAATTAGTTAATGTGCTTTTCTTCACGAGGAGGGGATACTATATAAGGTTGTTGGGTCTGTAACCATGTTTGCCAGTGACAGTCTCTTCCCATTCAAATTTTAAAAAATTCAACAAGAAATTTCAGTAATAGACCCATGTAATTCCAGTTGATATTGCAAGGGTTGTTTTGTTTGCGCGATGAGCTGTCTGTGCGTCAGTATATTGTCTATAAAAGTGGATCCTCATGATTGTATTTTCCTTCCTTTTTAGACCACATATGCCCATTAAAATAATACAATCTTGTGTAGTGCTTTGCTGGCATGCATCTAAAAAAATTGGTTGAGTTTGCCCCACCAAGATTTACATGCTAAAACCGCCACTGTGCGATGACCAAAGATTATCATAGGGAATTTCAGGCTGAACTGATTTCGATGACAGCTGAGAAGTGATGCAATATCATCAATTTATTTGCCTTCACAACGAAACGTAAGATTCTCAAATAGAGGTAACCTAACATTAGCTAGCTTGCTAGCCTAGCTGAGTAATTTAGCCAGCTAGCTAGCTAACACAACCACCTCATTCTTCTCGGCAGATTTTCAAAACACAGTACAAAGACATGTCTACAAAATTCCCCTGCAAAGGGCTACTATCGAAAATAATTATCTGTCAGTCAATGGGCTGCAGGAGGATTACAGACAGTACTTTGAGATGAAGAAGGGAGTTTTGGTTGTGAAGGGTTGTGCTTAGACTGTAAATGTATTGTGTATGAGAGAGATTGAGGTGCCATACACAACAATTCATACTGTGTAAGAACTGCCTTCTTCAGCCCCCCAGCCCATAGCCCCCAGCCCATTCACTTTGTTGACTGATCTTTACTCTCAAAAGCATCTCCCAATCTCCCCTCATTGTCCCGAAACAATATGCTAGCCAGTCCCATTCGGTTGATACCTTTACCAACAAAGGCGTGTTGCCCTACATCCCTTCCATAAAAATGGCAAATCTTCTGCAAGAGGACCAAACCGTTGGTGGGTAAGAAGACCTACACTAGCTGACCATTCACCGCAGACAGAACAAGCAATAAGCACAGAGTCTCAGCTTCCCCAGCCCACCATTGTCAGTGTACCAAAGCTGGATAAAGGACTATGGCTGCGTTTACACAGGTAGCCCAATTCTGATATTTTTTTTCACTAATTGGTATTTTGACCAATCAGATCACTTCTGAAAAATATCTGATGTGATTAAGACCAATTAGTGGGAAAGAAATATCAGATATCAATTATCAAAAATAGATAGATATCAAAAATATAAATTGGGCTGCCTGTGTAAAAGCAGCCAGTGTGGCTCAGCATAAGACTATGTGTGCTTTATCCAACTTATTTTGTACATAATGTTGCCGCTACCATCTCTTATGACCGAAAATAACTTCTGGACATCAGGACTGCAATTACTCACCACGGACTGGCAGAATCCTTTTTTCCTTTAATGAGTTTGACGAGCCCGACGCGAACGATATACTGCTTCCTCGGGAACAGGCCCAGATCCCCGTGATTTGCATGAAGAGGAGGTGGAGAAAAGCAGGAAGCACCAGTGACTAGATCAATAAAAAAGTGGTCAGAGGAAGCAGATGCTAAGCTACAGGACTGTTTTGCTAGCACAGACTGGAATATGTTCCAGGATTCCTCCGATGGCATTGAGGAGTACACCACATCAGTCATTGGCTTATCAACAAGTGCATCGATGACGACGTCCCCATAGTGACCGTATGTAAATACCCCAACCAGAAGCCATGGATTACAGGCAACATCCGCACTGAGCTAAAGGCCAGAGCTGCCACTTTCAAGGAGTGGGACTCTAACCCGGAAGCTTATAAGAAATCCCGCTATGCCCTCCGATGATCCATCAAACAGGCAAAGCGTAAATACAGGACTTAGATCAAATCGTACTACACCGGCTCTGACGCTCATCGGATGTGGCAGGGCTTGCAACCCATTACAGACTACAAAGGGAAGCACAGCCGAGCACTGCCCAGTGACACGAGCCTACCAGACGAGCTAAACTACTTCTATGCTCGCTTCGAGGCAAATGGCACTGAAACATGCATGAGAGCACCAGCTGTACCGGAAGACTGTGTGATCACGCTCTCCGCAGCCGATGTGAGTAAGACCTTTAAACTGGTCAACATTCACAAGGCCGCAGGGCCAGACAGATTACCAGGACGTGTACTGCGAGCATGCGCTGACTAACTGGCAAGTGTTTTCACTGACATTTTCAACCTCTCCCTGTCTGAGTCTGTAATACCAACGTGTTTTAAGCAGACCACCATAGTGCCTGTGCCCTAGAACACTAAGGTAACCTGCCTAAATGACTACCAACCCGTAGCACTCACGTCTGTAGCCATGAAGTGCTTTGAAAGGCTGGTCATGGCTCACATCAACATCATTATCCCAGAAACCCTAGACCCACTCCAATTTGCATACCGCCCCAACAGATCCACAGATGATGCAATCTCTATTGCACTCCACACTGCCCTTTCCCACCTGGACAAAAGGAACACCTATGTGAGAATGCTATTCATTGACTACAGCTCAGTGTTCAACACCATAGTGCCCTCAAAGCTCATCAATAAGTTAAGGGCCCTGGAACTGAACACCTCCCTCTGCAACTGGATCCTGGACTTCCTGACGGGCCGCCCCAAGGTGGTAAGGGTAGGTAACAAGACATCCGCCAAGTTGATCCTCAACACAGGGGCGCCTCAGGGGTGCTTGCTCAGTCCCCTCCTGTACTCCCTGTTCACCAGGCACGACTCCAACACCATCATTAATTTTGCTGATGACACAACAGTGGTAGGCCGGATCACCGACAACGACAAGAAAGCCTATAGGGAGGAAGTCAGAGACCAGGCTGTGTGGTTGCATCACTGCCTGGTATGGCAACTGCTCGGCCTCCGACCGCAAGGTACTACAGAGGGTAGTGCGAATGGCCCAGTACATCACTGGGGCCAAGCTCCCTGCCATCCAGGACCTCTATGCCAAGCGGTGTTAAAGGAAGGTCCTAAAAATTGTCAAAGACTCCAGCCACCCTAGTCAGACTATTCTCTCTGTTATCGCACGGCAAGCGGTACCGGAGGGCCAAGTCTAGGTCCAAGAGGCTCCTAAACAGCTTCTACACCAAAGCCATAAGACTCCTGAACACCTAATCAAATTACAACCCAGACTATTTGCATTTCCCCGCCCCTTTTTTACACCGCTGATACTCTCTATTGTTATCATCTATGCATAGTCACTTTAATAAAACTCTACCCACATGTACATATTACCTCAACTAACCGGCGCCCCCGCACATTGACTCTGAACCCCCCTGTATATAGTCTTGTTATTGTTATTTTACTGCTGCTCTTTAATTACTTGTTACTTTTATTTCTTATTCTTATCCATATATATATTTTTTTAACTGCATTGTTGGTAAGGGGCTTGTAAGTAAGCATTTCACTGTTGTATTCGGCACATAATAAAATTTGATTTGAACAGGGGTCTCCAACCGTGTTCCTGGAGAACTTCCCTCCTGTAGATTGGTTCAGCTTCTGGTTCAGCTTATCAACCAGCTAATTATTAGAATTAGGTTTGGAGTCAGGATGGTATCTCTCCAGGAACAGGGTTGGAGAGCCCTGATGTAGAACCACCATAAAATAAATATGGATATTTTCTATCAATCTTTGAAATTTGTCTGCCCTTATGGATTCACAGAAGATATTTATATAAGCTGTACATGGCTCTGTAGCATCAAACAGATGCTAGACATTCAGATATACAAAATACGGGAGAGTGTACACTATTTAACGCTAACTCCAGAGAACTGGGTATTCAACAACAATGTTATGATGGTAAAAGTAACATACAAAAAATGTGTGTGAACAGTGTAGTAGTGTAGTATAGTTCAGTGTGTCCGAGTGTGTCTCAGGTGTAAAGACAAACAAGTGCAGAGAACTGTAGATACAGACTGTTAGACCAGATAATGTGATTTACCCAAAGGTTTTTGCCGACATCTTGTCTATTTCAAGTCTTCTCTCATTGATCGAGACAGGTGGTCATCCACCCCAAAGTGCTGAATGTCATGAAGATAGATACTTTTTTATTTATTTTATTTCACCTTTATTTAACCAGGTAGGCAAGTTGAGAACAAGTTCTCATTTACAATTGCGACCTGGCCAAGATAAAGCAAAGCAGTTCGACACATACAACAACACAGAGTTACACATGAGGTAAAACATACAGTCAATAATACAGTAGAAAAAATATGTCTATATGCAATGTGAGCAAATGAGGTGAGATAAGGGAGGTAACGGCAAAAAAAGGCCATGGTGGCAAAGTAAATACAATACAGCAAGTAAAACACTGGAATGGTAGATTTGCAGTGGAAGAAAGTGCAAAGTAGAAATAGAAATAATGGGGTGCAAAGGAGCAAAATAAATAAATACAGTAGGGGAAGAGGTAGTTGTTTGGGCTAAATTATAGATGGGCTATATACAGGTGCAGTGATCTGTGAGCTGCTCTGACAGCTGGTGCTTAAAGCTAGTGAGGGAGATAAGTGTTTCCAGTTTCAGAGATTTTTGTAATTCGTTCCAGTCATTGACAGCAGAGAACTGGAAGGAGAGACGGCCAAAGGAGGAATTGGCTTTGGGGGTGACCAGAGAGATATACCTGCTGGAGCGCGTGCTACAGGTGGGTGCTGCTATGGTGACCAGTGAGCGGAGATAAGGGGGGACTTTACCTAGCAGGGTCTTGTAGATGACCTGGAGCCAGTGGGTTTGGCAACGAGTATGAAGCGAGCGCCAGCCAACGAGGTCGCAGTGGTGGGTAGTATATGGGGCTTTGGTGACAAAACAGATGGCACTGTGATAGACTGCATCCAGTTTATTGAGTAGGGTATTGGAGGCTATTTTGTAAATGACATCGCCGAAGTCGAGGATCGGTAGTATGGTCAGTTTTACGAGGGTATGTTTGGCAGCATGAGTGAAGGATGCTTTGTTGCGAAATAGGAAGCCAATTCTAGATTTAACTTTGGATTGGAGATGTTTGATGTGAGTCTGGAAGGAGAGTTTACAGTCTAACCAGACACCTAGGTATTTGTAGTTGTCCACATATTCAAAGTCAGAACCGTCCAGAGTAGTGATGCTGGACGGGCGGGCAGGTGCAGGCAGCGATTGGTTGAAGAGCATGCATTAACCTGACTCGATCAAAGAGTGAGAAGACTTGAAATAGAAATGATAGCGGGGGCACATACAGCGCATTCGGAAAGTATTCAGATCCCTTGAGTTTTTCCACATTTTGTTACTTTAGCCTTATTATAAAATGTATTTAAAAAAAAATGTTGTACACACAATACCCCATAATGACAAAGCAAAAACAGGTTGTTAGAAATGTTTGCAAATGTATTAAAAATACAAAACTGAAATATTACATTTACATAAGTATTCAGACCTTTTACTCAGTACTTTGTTGAAGCACATTTGGCAGCAATTACAGCCTTGAGTCTTTTGGATATGACGCTACAAGCTTGGCACACCTGTATTTGGGGAGTTTCTCCCATTCTTCTCTGCAGATCCTCTCAAGCTCTGTCAGGTTGGATGGGGAGCGTCGCTGCACAGCTATTTTTAGGTCTCTCTAGAGATGTTCGAACGGGTTCAAGTCCGGGCTCTGGCTGGGCCACTTATTTAGAGACTTGTCCCGAAGCCATTCCTGCGTTGTCTTGGCTGTGTGCTTAGGGTTGTTGTCCTGTTGGAAGGTGAACCTTCACCCCAGTCTGAGTTCCTGAGCTCTCTGGAGCAGGTTTTCATCAAGGTTCTCTCTGTACTTTGCTTCGTTCATCTTACCCTCAATCCTGACTAGTCTCCTAGTCCTTGCTGCTGAAAAACATCCCCACAGAATGATGCTGCCACCACCATGCTTCACCTTTTGGGCTCCCAAGTGGTACAGCGGTCTAAGGCACTGCATCTCAGTGCTAGAGATCCTGGTTCGATTCAAGGCTCTATCACAACCGGCTGTGATTGGGAGTCCCACAGGGCAGCTCATAATTGGCCAAGCGTCGTCCAGGTTATGGTTTGGCTGGGGTAGGCTGCCATTGTAAATAAGAATTTGTTCTTAACTGACTTGCCTAGTTAAATAAAACAAAAACAATGTTACCTTAGGAATGGTGCTAGGTTTCCTCCAGACATGATGCTTGGCATTCAGGCCAAAGAGTTGAATCTTGGTTTCATCAGACCAGAGAATCTTGTTTCTCATGGTCTGAGAGTCCTTTAGGTGCCTTTTGGCAAACTCCAAGCAGGCAGTCATGTGCCTTTTACTGAGGCTTCCATCTGGCCACTCTACCATAATGGTCTGATTGGTGGAGTGCTACAGAGATGGTTGTCCTTCTGGATGGTTCTCCCATCTCCACAGAGGAACTCTGGAGCTCTGTCAGAGGGTTCATGGTCACCTCCCTGATCTATAGCAGCTTCCCACAAGAATGGGCTTAACATGAGGCAGATGAACCTGTAGCCATATTACTTCAAGAGTATTTAACATGAGATTGTCTTTAAGCTGTACAGGGATGTGGTTCCGAATATAGACCGGAACACTGCCCCTGTTGGCATTTCTGTATTTCGATAGATGTTATAACCGTGTATTGCTACCTGTCACGTCCTGACCATAGAAAGATGTTATTTTCTATGGTAGAGTAGGTCATGGCGTGACAGGTTTTTTTTCTATGTTTTCTATTTCTATGTTTAGGTTCTAGTTTTGTATTTCTATGTTGGGGTTTTGTTTGGGATGATCTCCAATTAGAGGCAGCTGGTCCTTGTTGTCTCTAATTGGAGATCATACTTAAATAGGGGTTTTTTCCACCTGGGTTTTGTGGGTGATTAATTCTGAGCTGTGTATGTTTCACCTCTGCGTCACGGTTTGTTGTTTTTGTCTTAGAGTTTATTTCTGTATTGCATAGTTTCACAGTGTAAATACAAATGTGGAACAACACACACGCTGCACCTTGGTCCTCTCATTCCTACGACAGCCGTGACACTACCACTGTATCAAAGGTATTATCTAAGTGAGTTTCAGAGATAGAATATGAATGTCATCTGTTACAAGCAAGTTAATGACTTCAGGGACCTTGTTTCTCAGGCTGCATATCTTAATATGGGCTATTTTTAGCACTTTTCTGGGTTGCTTGATTGTTTTTAATACTTTACAGGGAAGCTTATCAGAAGTAGACTTGCTCATGTTATTTATATTGGAGCTGATAGTGCAAGGTGAGCTGCACACAGTGGTCTTCCTACTAGGGGACCTTTATGGTAGTGGCCAGATGGAAGCCACTCCTCAGTAAGTGCTAACAGTCAGCATCTGGATAATATATGTGAAATGCTTGATAATGTATGTGATATCAACAGAGAACTATATTTTCAGGGTGATTTAAATATTGACTGGCTCTCATCAAGCTGTCCACTCAAGAAAAAACTTTGAACTGTAACCAGTGCCTGCAACTGGGTTCAGGTTGTCACTCAACCTACCAGGGTAGTTAAACAGCACAGGAATGAAATCATCAACATGTATTGATCACATCTTTACTAATGCTGCAGAAATGTGCTTTAAAGCAGTATCCAAATCCATAGGATGTAGTGATCACAATATAGTAGCCATATCTTGGAAAACCAAAGTTCCAAAGGCTGGGCTTAATATAGTGTATAAGAAGTCATACAATGAGTTTTGTAGTGATTCATATGTTGATGATGTAAAGAATATTTGCTGGTCTGTGGTGTGTAATGAGGAGCAACCAGACGCTACACTTGACAGATTTATGAAATTGCTTATTCCAGTTACTAATAAGCATGCACCCATTAAGAAAATGACTGTAAAAACGGTTAAATCCCCTTGGATTGATGAGGAATTGAAAAATGGTATGGTTGAGAGGGATGAAGCAAAATATATGGCAAATAAGTCTGGCAGCCCCACTGATTGGCAAACATACTGCAAATTAAGAAGTAATGTTAAACTAAATAAAAATAAAAACTATAATATTGTCACGAGAATTTTCAATCCCAATGATTATACATAACAATTATTTAAGCTTTGACCAATCCCCGAGGTTTGTAAGACCCTGGGTTGAATAATAATTAGGCTCAGCTTCTGCAAAAGATCCGTAGGGTTTATTCAGAGAACATTCTAAAGTCAACCAAAATTTGAACAGTCTTTATAACACCCTCTACGCGTACACACACACACACACACACACACACACACACACACACACACACACACACACACACACACACACACACACACACACAGGTTTATCACTTTTCTACCAGCCTTGGCAGTTTCTCGCTCTTCTCTCCTCTCCTCCCTAGATTAGAGAGGCCTTGGAAGTGATAAACAACAGGCCCTCCTGTCGTCAGAGTTATCATGTGTAGTCTAGCAGCCTCTGTTTTCTCCCTCTAAACTTGTCCCACACATCCATTATTAGAATTATAGTATTATATGTTTCAGGGTGGAATTCTTTAGTCTTTAATTTAAACATATAAATTCCTTTATTAACTATGAAACAAAAATAAATGATACAAAGAAAGATAGTAAAAAGCTTTAGAGCACCTTACATTTAAGGGAAGAAGGCTAACTCGGCTCCATCATTCATTGAATCAGATAGCTCACTCATCACAAAACCCACTGATATTGCCAACTACTTTAATTACATTTTCATTGGCAAGATAAGAAAACTTAGGTATGACATGCCAGCAACAAACGCTGACACTACACATCAACAATGACAAGCCACCGGGGTCTGACAATCTGGATGGAAAATTACTGAGGATAATAGCGAACAATATTGCCACTCCTATTTGCCACATCTTAAATTTAAGCCTACTGGAAAGTGTTCCCTCACGCCTGGAGGGAAGGTAAAATAATTCCGCTACCCAAAAATAGTAAAGCCCCCTTTACTGGCTCAAATAGCCGACCAATCAGCCTGTTACCTACCCTTAGTACATTTTTGGAAACAGTTGGGTTTGACCAGATACAATGCTAATCTACAGTAAACAAATTGACAACAGACTTTCAGCACGGTTACAGGGAAGAACATTTAACAAGCACAGCACTTACACAAATGACTGATGATTGGCTGAGAGAAATTGATTCTAAAAAGACTTTGGGGTCTGTCTTGCAGCTTTTGACATTATCGATCATAGTCTGCTGCTGGAAAAACTTGTGTTATGGCTTTACACCCCCTGCTATAATGTGGATAAAGAGTTAATTGTCTAACAAAACACAGAGGGTGTTCTTTAATGGAAGTCTCTCAAACTTAATCCAGGTAAAATAAGGAATTCCCCAGGGTAGCTGTTTAGGCCCCTTGCTTTTTTCAATCTTTACTTTGAGTAAAGCCAGTGTGTCTATGTATGCGGATGACTCAACACTATACACGTCAACTACTACCGCAACTGAAATGACTGCAACACTTAACAAAGAGCTGCAGTTAGTTTCGGAATGGGTAGCAAGAAATAAGTTATTCCTAAATATTTCCAAAACTAAAAGCGTTGTATTTGGGACAAATCATTCACTAAACCCTAAACCTCAACTACATCTCGTAATGAATAATGTTGAAATTGAGCAAGTTGAGGTGACTAAACTGCTTGGAGTAACCCCGGATTGTAAACTGTCATGGTCAAAACATATTGATAGAACAGTAGCTACGATGGGGAGAAGTCTGTCCATAATAAAGCTCTGCTCTGCCTTCTTACCAAAACTATCAACAAGGCAATTCCTACAGGCCCTAGTTTTGTCGCACCTAGATTACTGTTTAGTAGTGTGGTCAGGTGCCACAAAGAGGGACTTAGGAAATTTGCAGTTGGCTCAGAACAGGGCAGCACGACTGGCCGTTAAAAGTACACGAAGAGCTAACATTAATGACGTGCATGTCAATCTCTCATAGCTCAAAGTGGAAGAGAGATTGACTTCACCACTACTTGGTTTTGCAAGAGGTGTTGACAAGCTTAATATACTGAGCTGTCTGTTTAAAATACTTGCACACAACTCGGACACCCATGCATACCCCACAAGACATGCCACCAGAGGTCTCTTCACAGTCCCCAAGTCCAGAACAGACTATGGGAGGTGCACAGTACTACATAGAGCCATGACTTCATGGAACTCTATTCCACATCAGGTAACTGATGCAAGCAGTAGAATCCGATTTAAAAAAGGTAAAAATACACCTTATGGAACAACAGGGACTGTGAAGAGACACACACAAAGGTACAGACACATGCATATATTGTAATAGTGTTCTATGGTGGTATTAAACATTTTGTATTGTAGATATGTAGTGGTGTAATAATGTTATATGATGTACTGTTATATCTTTTGTTTTATAATGTAATGTAAGTGCTTTAAGATGTTGAGACCCCAAGCAGAGTAGCTTAGCCTTAGCAGCAGCTAATGGGGATCCCTGATAAATACAAATACTCAAACTGCATTATCTGTTGTAAAGTTACAAATGGCACCCTATTCCCTATATAGTACAGTACACTGCCCTGGTCAAAAGTACTGCACTACATAGGGAATAGGGTGCCATTTGGGATGTGAGCATGGCCGTGGGTATAGCCTCATTGGAATGTTAATGCCAAACCTTCCCATTTCATCTCCACCTAAAATGAAATCACAGCCCTATTAGAAATCTGTGATTGAGAGGGCTTTATGTTTTTTGCTGGCTGGTGGAAAAGGTTTTGGGAAAGATTTTGGTAACCTATCTATCACAATTTGGACACAGAATCATTTTCACTGCATCGACAGCAGATTTTCCATTAGTGTGATCTCATCAGGAGTCATTTTCTGTGCGACATATGGTATTATTTGACATAATGACATCATCATTGAATATAGACAGAGTGAATAAAACATTAAGAACACCTGCTCTTTTCATGACAAAGACTGACCAGGTGAAAGCTATGATCCCTTATTGATGTCTCTTGTTAAATCCATTTCAATCAGTGTAGATGAAGGAGAAGATACAGATTAAAGAAGGATATTTAAACCTTGAGACAATTGAGACATGGATTGTGTATGTGTGCCATTCAGAGGGTGAATGGACAAGACAAAAGATTTAAGTGTCTTTGAACGGGGTATGATAGTAGGTGCCAGGCGCACCGGTTTGAGTGTGTCAAGAACAGCAATGCTGCCGGGGTTTTCACGTTCAACAGTTTCCCATGTGTATGAAGAATAGTCCACCACCCAAAGGACATCTAGCCAACTTGACACAACTGTGGGACACATTGGAGTCAACATGGGCCAGCTTCCCTGTGGAACACTTGATACCTTGTAGAGTCCATGCCCCAACGAATTGAGGCTGTTCTGTGGGCAAAAGGGTGTGCAACTCAATATTAGGAAGGTTCCTAATGTTTTGTACACTGTGTATAAAGGGGAAAAACAATGGTTTAGTAGGATTTAAGAGTAATTTCAATGATGTGCTTCACTGTCCTAAACCTAACCAAGTCAGTAACACCGTAATACCATCTGGAGCCCACTGCTGTGAGAGCTTGTCAGAGAATGTGCCATATTAAATGGAACATCAAATCAGAGGGCAAGTGATAATTCATTCCGAAGTACCCAGATATTTTCCATGGTTTATTTTTATGTCTAATTTCTGTCTGAGGGCCTCAAATGATTTGTGTGATCCCCTGCAGCACTGGTTATTTAATCTGTTTGGTTTGGGATGAGTCCACAGACAATGTCATAATGACCTGCTGACCACAGAGCTGTCCCTGGCCAGGATGCAGAGAGGATGGATTAACAGCCATATGGTCTAAGTTAATTTGGTCTCAGCACTGAGAAGAATATACAAAGAAAAGTTGCATGGTGATTTCTTTTTAAGATAGTCCGCCCAAGGCACAAGTCATTTTCACATAGAGTAGGACAATATTTATCTTCACCATCCTCCACCGGTCCGGTCAACAATGATGCTATCACTTTTTTAACAAACTTCGAAATAAAATGACTAAGCGTCAATCAGGAGTGGGCTTTTTACCTGAAAGTCATTTTTAGTTGATGCACTTCAGTCTAATCTTGGAAACCCAGTACTGAACCAAAATATTGCATAATTGAGTCAGATGTTACTTGCGTCTGTCCACAGGATTGGGCGCGTTCCACAGCTAAGGTGAGGCAATGCAACAACCAATGGTCGCGTGCCACGCCATTGACTGTGTCATTGACTGACAAATTGCTTTAACATATGTGGTTAGCTGATACTTAAAATACCTATCCAGATGTTGTAAGATGTCAGGCATCAGCAACGTCTAAGCATAGGAACGTGCCCAATAACTTCTGTCTGATGCACAACTGTCCCATTTTCTGCCTCAATAAACATATGAGTATCATATCACTAACATTCTCCGAGCATTAATAATGCCCTAATATAATTTTGTTTGCTTATAAAAGATAGGCAGCTTAATTCAATACATTCCTTCTGGTCATTAGAGTTATATTACATAATATTAATTTCCTTCCCAGACATAAGGCTGAAGGAGACAATACGGTACGATGTATCCTTACTTAGCAGAAAGTAATTTAGAGCCACTGTACTCAAGCCTAGTGGAAGAAACAGAGGCTTAAGGTTCAAATGTTAATTTGTCTCATAGTTGGGCTTTGGACTGTGTGTCTGACTTCAGCTAAATCTCCTCTCTCTCTCATTAAGAGCTGTGAGGGAGAAAGAAAAGCCACCCATTCTCAGGGAATACATGTATGTGTAACCCTGACCCATACTGTACAAATAAGGACGTGTACACTAAGGTCGGTCACATCTCTAAGAATACTGCATTCAACACATGCATTTATCTGCCAAGGATACTTATCTAAGGAATCTCAGGAAGATAAACTTGTTTCAACCTTGAGAAACTCACAGCCTAGAATGTCAAAAGGAAAATCATTTTTGACATTGGGCCTGGACATCAGATTCCAGAGCCCTTTATTGCAAAATCGTGTCAATAAGGTGGTTGGTTTTCAATTTGCTAACACTTATCACGGTTTGCGCAGGCTGAAATGTGCAGGCTGAAATGTGTAGGCATTGGGATGCATTATATGGATGCCATGCTCTATGAAATGTAAACATTTGTAACAAGCATGGTAACAAACATTCATTTTTACACATCTGTAATTACAGACTGCAATTACCACCAGTTACATGTTTTTATTACAGTTTAACTATATATTACAATTAATTACAATACCTGTTGCAGTGCAATTACATATTGCACTGTAATAAGGACCCCTTAAAATGAAGCATTACTACCCCAAGTTAGAATATATTTTGGTTGGCTCCTGTAATGCATATGAGGGTGGAATATGTGGGTTATAAATGTGTTATGAAGTCTTAATGTAGGTAGCCTTCAGGTAAAGTATTACGAGTCTACTAACAGGCAGGGGTGTTGCACGAAATACTTTCAAGTTTCACGTTTTATTAGCTGTATGTATGGGATTCACATGGTATACACTGTCTAACGAAATGCTTACTTGCAGGTTCCTTGTCGACAATGTAACAATAAGATATTATACAAGATAAGAATATGAACATAAAGTAAATGGCTCAGTAGAATAAAATATCATTTTTTGCATAAGTATAATACACGAAGGCACAATTTATAGGGGGGGCTGGTAAAAAGTTGTGCATTGTATAGTGAATACTAGGGTGCCACTTGGGATGCAGTCTGGATCTCCTCAGCACAACTATAAGGATGAGACACTTTTCTCACTCTACTGTGCCTGAGATTACGGTGAAGCCACTCACATGGCTTCACCTTAAGCCTCAAGTCTCCTCAGTCCCTAAGAGAGGGGCTTCCCTGCTAATGTGAATGGGCAATGATAGATGATATTGAGCTATATGTAGTCCGTTTTTGAAAGTATTGTTGTAAGGATTACTCAAGTTAGGCAAACAGAGTGGTCACATAAACATGTGGCGCATAAATATCCTATACATCCTACTAGCCTCGAGTGCCAGGCTTCACGGTTCCGGATGCAGAAAACACACATGAAAATGGTTGCTGCTGGCTGCGTGAGACTAACAAGATACTGTAACTTGAAATATATACAAACTGAAATAAATAAATATATATGACACTGTTTTAATACTGCTAATTAATTTGTCAGACAATAATGTTGTATTTCACATTATAACCTCTCTGAATTCAATATACTGTATACAATTCATCAAGCCCTCTTCTGCCATGGCAGAATAAGATGATAGAGAACACATTTGTCGCCATCTTGAGGCCTTCTCGACCTCTTACAGGGAAGTGCCAATTATACCGTTTTTACACTCGTGAAAAACATGAAAGTTATGCAACTTGAGGCCGTCTCACACCAATATAGAGTTTGTTGAGTACGTAAATATCGCTATACTATACTATGTATACCACTATATACATTAAAATAAATAATTAAATGACTTTAGCCTAGTTTATACCAGACGTAACCAACGCCAGAACGCTTCGCAAAATGGCGAACCTGCGTCGAGTGAATTGTGGAGCTGCACGTCTGCGTATTCTTGCTACGCAACGCCAGTTTACGCAACGCCTTGATCACACCGATAGTATTATTGCGCAATTTGTACGCAGCATCATCTGGATATGTGTGCAACAAAAGTTCAACATTCACCTTCTGCTACCATTTCTGTCAAACCGTTTACCCATACAGTTTGAAGCATACGTTCGATAAATTCAACATATGAACCACACAGAACGCTCTGAAACTGCCTCTGAAACGCAGCATTCCAATGGAAATGAATGTACTTCTGGTGTACCAAATTGTAAATCACTGTTGATGTGATCAAAGCGTTAGTCCAATGTCTTGCAATGAATACCTACACACAACAATTAAAAATACAATCAAAATCTGCAATGCAAAAAATATGGAAGGGATTGAAAAATTACATTATTCCCCCCACCCCAAAACCCCAAAACTTTAAATGAAAATACATCAAAAAAATTGGTGTAGATGTAAAATCGAGGGTATGGCAGTATCAATCCCTGCTGAAAAGCACCACCTTCCTAGTTACCGGAGTAGGAGCTGATAAGGGATCAAAACCTAGAGGGAATTTTGGTGTTGAGTAGCATACTTATAGTAGAAACGAATGTTTGGCTAGTCGACCAGACATGACTCAAAACACCTCAAAACAAGACATGATATCAATAACAAAATACAACAAGCTTGTTGCTAGCTATCTCACCCTTCAGAATCATAACACCCATCCTTCTGCGACGGGTGAGCATTATTTTTGTGACGTTGTCAGCTAACCAGTCTGAGAACATTTCCACCAGGAATACTCACACATGGGGAGAATTCACAGTAATGTCCACCTCTGGCTGGTCTGTAGTGTCTTCAAGGGCGATGCTTACTCTGGACTGTGATCAGAATTCAAGTATGCACAATTCAACTTCAATCTCACTTCCTTTACTTATACAATTATACTTACTGGTACCGATATCAAAAACCACAACCAATGTCATTCAAGAGTAATCTGGGGCTTGTTTTACCTTTCTACCAGTGGCATAATTCACCCCCTCAGATTCCTCCTCCTCCACATCGTCCCTGCTGCAGGACCTACTGCATGAGTCCTCAAGGTCTGAGGCCTCGCTGTCATATGGGGTAGGCACTGAGGACAATGGAGAGCATCTCCTGATCCTCAAACAAATCCTACATTTTCAAGTAGTGTTTCAAACACCCTCCCAAGGTCAGTGCAGCTTCGATGCCATCTTGGAATCCAAACTTGTCTCATGTCCTATATCAGATATTTTGCCCACTTCACCGTCAACCAATCTCGTCAGCTCTGTGACCAGATCACTTATTTGAATGCACTGACACTTCTTGGTCATTTTTGGCATGCAGCATATTTTGTGGACAAGCTTCATCAGGTCTTCTAGTAGAAGCTCCCTGATGAAGCTGGAGAAACCGGATGTCACTTGTTCAACTGCTGTTCAATCTCAGCTTTGATGCTGCTCTGTTCAGCTTTCTTATTCAAAGATTGACAGGTCATCATTTCTTTAAACAAGGCTGTCAATTCAAGGCTGTAGATTCCAGTTTTTCATTGCCTTGTGCTGTTTGGGTACCTTCATAGCATAGTATCTTTTGTAGTGCTTCATTTGTGCCATAGTGAATTATGCCATCAGCATCAACATTCTATGCACAGACAACACCACCTGAAAAGAGACATTGGCTTCGCTCTACCCGTTCTTCACCCACACTCACAGAGCACTAGTCAACTTGTTAGTCACGTCCTCAACTACGATCCAGCCAGTTAATCCTTAAGAGTTGCACATGTGCGTCAATCTAAGAAACATAATTAAAAAATCCTCATCAGAATCTGTCAGTTTAAGCTAGAGATATCAATTTTTTTGCATGGACTTTGTCCCCCTTCCGCATCTGCGGTGGAAGGTGACCGAGCTACACCGGTGTTTGCCAGACCATGAGACATCCCAAAAATCTGTATTCTCACGAAAACGTCTGTAGCGTCCGACCAGTTTGGCCTACAAACTATTATAACTCTATGGAAAGGAGAGAACAAGTGTCACGGGACTCTTATGAAGTCGGTAACGATGATGTGCCAACTTCTGTCTGTAGTGTCTGAACCGTTTGAGATACAAACTAATATAAGGGATTAAATGTGTCAAAAAATAAATAAATATTGCCTGATCTTTATTATATCTCCTAGACATAAGACACTTCAAAACTTTATTCCTTATGATTACCTTTTTTACTGTATATTTTGCCCTTTATAAACATGCTATTCAATGCGTTTCTATGGGCTGTAGTGGTAAAGGCCAAATTCTATATTTTATCAAATAAATAGAAAAAAATATACCTAAAGGGGTCCTACAATTCCTAATCAAATAGCTAAATGATGCATGGTATGACCATCTTAAAACTATTCCATATGTTCTTGCACCATTTAGGTTTCTCCTTAAGCAAAAAGTTAAGAAATTTGATTCTTGAAAATAAAGTTATTAGAATTGTTTTGTTTATTTTTTTGTTTTTAATTGAATGTGGATCTGGGACCAGGTATACAACAATCTCCAGTGTGGAATGTAGACTGGGAGAGCTTGCCGGATTCAATCTTACTCAAAGATTGTCCCTTCTGACCAGGACATTTGTCTCAGACATTGGGTACGGTGTTCTCTTTGAGGGGTTTGTCTCACACAGCTGTTCCACATGGAATTTCTTGGAAGACAACACTGCTTCTTGAATAGGTGATTGATTGCTTATGGTTGTAGCCAGGGGAAGAGTCCTCATGATTGTGCTTACCATCAGAGGTCAAAGCTTCGCCACCAGTTCATAATGTATATTAAAAGGTAATTCAAAATCAAATCAAATTTTATTAGTCACATGCACCGAATACGACAGGTACCTTACAGGTACCTTACAGTGAAATGCTTACTTACGAGCCCCAAACCGACAGTTCAGTTTAAAAAAATATGGATAAGAATAAGAGATAAAAGTAACAAGTAATTAAAGCAGTAAAAAAATAACATATACAAGGAGGTGCCGGTACAGAGTCAATGTGTGGGGGCACCGGTTAGTTGAGGTAGTATGTACATGTAGGTAGAGTGACTAAAGAGTAATTAAAGTGACTTATGCATAGATGACAACAGAGGGTGGCAGTGGTGTGGAGAGGGGAGGGCAATGTGAACAGTCTGGGTAGCCATTTGACAAGATGTTCAGGAGTCTTATGGTTTGGGTGAAGAAACTGTTGATAAGCCTCTTGGACCTAGACTTGGCGCTTCGGTACCGCTTGCCGTGTGGTAGCAGCGAGAACAGTCTATGACTTGGGTGGCTGGAGTCTTTGACAATTTTTAGGGCCTTCCTTATAGAGGTCCTGGATGGCAGGAAGCTTGGCCCCAATGATGTACTGGGCCATTCACACTACCCTCGGCCTTGCGGTCGGAGGCCGAGCAGTTGCCAAACCAGGCAGTGATGCAACCAGTCAGGATGCCATCGATATTGCAGCTGTAGATCCTTTTGAGAACTTGAGGACACATGGCAAATATTTTCAGTCTCCTGAGGGGGAGTAGGTTTTGTCGTGCCCTCTTCACGACTGTCTTGGTGCATTTGGACCATGTTAGCTTGTTGATGTGGACACCAAGGAACTTGAAGCTCTCAACCTGCTCCACTGCAGCCACGTCAATGAGAATGGGGGCGTGCTCGGTCCTCTTTCCTGTAGTCAATAATCATGTCCTTTGTCTTGATCACGTTGAGGGAGATGTTATTGTCCTGGCACCACACGGCCAGGTCTCTGACCTCTTCCCTGTAGGCTGTCTCGTTGTTGTCGGTGATTAGGCCCACCACTGTTGTGTCATCGGTAAATTTAATGACAGTGTTGGAGTCGTGCCTGGCCATGCAGTCATGAGTGAACAGGGAGTACAGAAGGGGGCTGAGCACGCACCCATGAGGGGCCCCTCTATTGAGGATCAGCGTGGCGGATGTCTTGTTACCTACCACCTGGGGGCAGCCCCTCAGGAAGTCCAGGATCCAGTTGCAGAGGGAGGTGTTTAGTCCCAGGGTCCTTAGCTTACTGATGAGCTTTGAGGGCACTATGGTGTTGAACGCTGAGCAGTAGTCAATGAATAGCATTCTCACATAGGTGCTCCTTTTGTCCAGGTGGGAATGGGCAGTGTGGTGTGCAGTAGAGACTGCATCATCTGTGGATCTGTTGGGGCGGTATGCAAATTGGAGTGGGTCTAGGGTTTCTGGGATGATGGTGTTGATGTGAGCCATGACCAGCCTTTCAAAGCACTTCATGGCTACAGACGTGAGTGCTACGGGTCGGTAGTCATTTAGGCAGGTTACCTTAGTGTTCTTGGGCACAGGGACTATGGTGGTCTGCTTGAAACATGTTGGTATTACAGACTCAGACAGGGAGAGGTTGAAAATGTCAGTGAAGACACTTGCCAGTTGGTCAGCGTATGCTCGCAGTACACGTCCTGGTAATCCGTCTGGCCCTGTGGCTTTGTGAATGTTGACCTGTCTAAAGGTCTTACTCACATTGGCTGCAGAGAGCGTGATCACACAGTCTTCTGGGACAGCTGGTGCTCTCATGCATGTTTCAGTGTTATTTGCCTCGTAGCGAGCATAGAAGTAGTTTAGCTCGTCTGGTAGGCTCGTGTCACTGGGTAGCTCTCGGCTATGCTTCCCTTTGTAGTCTGTAAATGGTTTGCAGGCACTGCCACATCCGACGAGCATCAGAGCCGGTGTAGTACGACTCGATCGAAGTCTTGTATTGATGCTTTGCCTGTTTGATGGTTCGTCGGAGGGCATAGCGGGATTTCTTTCTAAGCTTCCAGGTTAGTGTCCCACTCCTTGAAAGCGGAAGCTCTAGACTTTAGCTCAGTGCCAATGCTGCCTGTAATCCATGATTTCTGGTTGGGGTATGTACATACGGTCACTGTGGGGACGACATCATCGATGCACTTATTGATGAAGCCAATGACAGATGTGGTGTACTCAATTCCATTGGAGGAATCCCGGAACATATTCCAGTCTGTGCTAGCAAAACAGTCCTGTAGCTTAGCATCTGCTTCTTCTGACCACTTTTTTAAAAAAAATCGATCTAGTCACTGGTGCTTCCTGCTATAATTTTTGCGTGTAAGCAGGAATCAAAGAATAGAATTATGGCCAGATTTGCCAAATGGAGGGCAAGGGAGAGCTTTGTATGCATGTCTGTGTGTGGAGTATAGGTGGTCCAGAGTTCTTTTCCCTCTGGTTGCACATTTAACATGTTGATAGAAATGAGGTAAAACTGATTTGAGTTTCCCTGCATTAAAGTCCCCGGCTACTCGGAGCACCGCCTCTGGGTGAGCGTTTTCTGGTTTGCTTATGGCGGAATAGAGCTCATTCATTCTCATTCTTACCAGACGCCGCTGTTCTAGCCTGCCGGTACATCGTATAACCAGCCAGCTGTATATTGATATTGTTGTCGTTCAGCCACGACTCCATGAAGCATACGTTTTTAAATGTCCCGTTGGTAGTTTAATCTTCCCAATAACTTGTCCATTTCATTGTCCAAAGATTGCATGTTTGTGAGCAGAATTGAGGGGAGTGGGGGTTTATTAGATCGCATTCTACTCCTCAGAAGGCAGCCCGCCCTCCGGCCTCTATTTCTCCGCCTCCTCTTCAACAAGATCACTGGGGTCTGGGCCTGTTCCCGAGGGAACCGTATATCCTCCGCCTCGGGCTCGTCAGAGTCGTGAAAGAAAAAGGATTCTGCTTGTCCATGGTGAGTAATCGCAGTCCTGATGTCTAGAAGTTATTTTCGGTCATAAGAGACGGTAGCGGCAACATTATGTACAAAAATAAGTTAAACGCAGATAAACAAACAAAAGAACAATTGGTTGGGGGCACGTAAAACATCGGCCTTCTGCTCCGGCGCCATTTTAGAGTTTCATGGGGATATTAGGGATGTTAAGGCCCTGAAATAGCATCATCCGGGCCAGTTTGCCCACTACCCCCTCCTGTTGGCAATTAGTAGGGCTTGGGATCTCATACCCTCTGCCGCTGGAGGGTCTCTCTTGCTTCTTGTGGCCATGAATTAACTCACTTTGTGCAATACAACCCTAAACAGGCAACTCCTCCACTGCAATCTTGTGCACAACCACGTTGCTGCTGAAACATGCTGATGTCGGCAGATAAATGGCACAACAAATGGGCCTCAGGAACTTGTCACAGTATCTCTGTGCATTCAAATTGCCATCAAGAAAATGCATGCGTGTTCGTTGTCCATAGCTTATGCCTGCCCATACCATAACCCCACCATGGGGCACTGTTCACAATGTTGACATCAGCAAACTGCTCGCCCATGATGCCATATACGTAGTCTGCAGTTGAGGCCAGTTGGACATACTGTCAAATTCTCTAAAACGACATTGGACGCGGCTTATGGTTGAGAAATTAACAATTAATTCTCTGGCAATAGGTTTGGTGGACATTCCTTGGAAAAAGGAGAAATGCTCGCTAACAGGGATGTAACATTTTTTTTTTACACAAAATTTGAGAAGTAAGCGTTTTGTGCACATGGGACATTACTTCAGCTCATGAAACATGGGACCAACACTACACGCTGCGTTTAGATTTTTGTTCAGTGTCGTTATTTATGATGCAAGGTGATTTGTTGATCAGTCAGTCGGCAGTCCCCTGCACTGTCAGCTGCAACGTCAAACAAGCCCAATGTCTGAAGAGGTTAGAACTTACCCAGGTTAGGAGAATCAGGTTAAGGGTTAGCAAAGATTCTCAGGCGAGACTCAAACATGCAATATTTGATGTCACTGACATTTGCTGCATCCCTTCTAGTCATGATCCATCACCCCCAACTGACCCTGTGGTTACTCATAATTCAGTCCCCCAAAAAAGGTGAACAGTCAATGAAGACACCCATGATGGCACTATCAAATTAATAATGAGCTGACAATTAAAGTTGCCCCCAAAAAGTTTAATAACTTGAATACAAAATTGTTGCCAGTGTTTTACTAGGACATAGGCCTATGCAATTCACACAGCTGAAAAACTGCCCCCCCCCCCCCCCCCCCCCCCCAAAAAAAACACTCCCCTTGCCACCCAACTAGTCTTGATGGTTTTCGGCACAAGACCTCTGAATTATAAAATATATTTTTGCAATTAGGATATATAATAAATTGGCACATTTTTGCATTATTGGAGTGTCATCATGAATTTGTTAACTCTGGACAAGGAGAAAAGAGAGTGGGATGGGTACTGGTTGCATACTCATACTCACCTACTGGCTTAAATTGAAAAACTGCAGAGAAGTGTTGCAATTTAGAGGTTCCACTATAGGGCCATGTGATAATTCACTTAAACCTGATGAAAGGGTATGTTCAGGATATACCATTAATAAACTAAAAGTACTGTCAATTACTATAGTTGAAGCATTAGAAAAGACAGCGCATTGCATTTCAATCCGCCCTCTAATAAAATGGAACAGTGGATTATTCAGAGAAACAGCAGTTATTAGGAAGATGTTATTAAATCATAGTTTATTAAAATGGGCAAGAAGAACATGGGGAGGTCAATACAAAGAGTTGATCTCCATTACAAACAAAGATTTAGAAACTCCAGCATTCTTAGTGCCAAACGTTTCACAGAAAACGGCATTTATGCTTTAAACAGGTAGAGGGGGAAGTTTGGTAGGAGAGTCCAGGTTACCATATAAAAACACTAGTGGGTTTTACAGCCAAGAAAATAAAACATTCAAGCCCATCCAATGTATTCACAGACGAAGATATGAGGGCCTTTTTAAAATCTGTTTCAAAATGACAGTGAAAGAGTCAAGTGCACAGTCAGTCCTCTCATTCTTATCTAACGTTTGGAGTCAGGTTTAGGAGGAGTGTGTGTGTAGGCAGGGAGGGGAGTGTGTGTTACGTGCTCTTCATCATCTTCCTCTTCTTCAACATCCTCTCTCGCCAGTCATCAGGTAAAGCCTCAAAGTTGGCATTCTTTCCAGCTTTGCCCCTGCAATCCAACAGAAATCTATTTCTTACTGCCTTTCACTAAAAACATGTGCATTACAAGTTCAATATAAAAACCTAATGCATGTCTCCCAACACAAAAATAGTGTGCAATCACAGTAATTCAGCTCAGGTTTGTGAACGTCCTCATCTTTGAGAGGCATGTCAACATAAAAACAGCAGGTACACTAAGGAACAGTAACCACTGCTGGACTAGATCAAACAGACTTCTAAAATTTTTTAAATCAGAGGCTGTATGCATCAAGTGTCTCAGATTTGGAGTGCTGATGTAGGATCAGCCTTTTAGATCATTATGAATAAGATGCATGGACAGTGACCTGATCCCAGATCAGCACGCCTACTGTGCGATTCTTAATAAGGCCCAAGAAATGTACAACTTATTAAAAAAAATGGGAGGGGGGGGCTCTTACGTGAGTAACTGCTGCTGTTTCCACTCCTCAATGCTCCTCTTGTTGAGCTGGTCCCTGTCCTCGTCGCTAGAACTAGCCTGCTCCTCCTCGTCCAGCTCTTTCTGGATGCTCTGCCACTTCTTCACCAGGGACGGCATCTTCGTCTTGCTCTTCTTCGACTGGACACAGCAACCAGGGGAATAACAGAGAGAATGGGGGATTGTCATGTAATGCCAACAGTGACTTGATTCTACTAGGAGACGCATATATATGTTTTTTTTTACATCAAATTAAACTGCTGATCTTTTACAATCCTTTCTCCTCAATGCATCGAACAGATCAAATGTTATTAGTTACATGCGTCAAATACATCAGGTGTAGACCTTACAGTGAAATTCTTTACAAGCCCTTAACCAACAACGCAGTTCAGTTATTCAGTAAATATTTTCTTAAGTAAAAACTAAAATGAGACAGGGGTTACCGGTACTAAGTCAATGTGTGGGGTACATGTTAGTCGAGGTAATTTGTACATGTAGGTAGGGGTAAAGTGACTATGCATAGATAATAAACAGCGAGTAGCAGCAGAGTAAAAACAAGGGGGGGGGGGGTTAAGAAGCTGTTAAGGAGCCTTTTGGACCTAGACTTGGTGCTCCGGTAACGCTTGCCGTGCAATCGCAGAGAGAACAGTCTATGACTAGGGTGACTGGAGTTTGACCATTTTTTGGGCCTTCGTCTGACCGCCTAGTATATAGGTCCTGGATGGCAAGAAGCTTGGCCCCAGTAACGTATTGGGCCGTACGCACTACCCTCTGTAGCGCCCTACGGTCGGATGCTGAGCAGTTGCCAAACCAAGCGGTGATGTAACCGTTCAGGATGCTCTCGATGGTGCAGCTGTAGAACTTTGAGGATCTGGGGACCCATGCCAAATCTTTTCAGTCTCCCGAGGGGGAAAAGGCATTGTTGTGCCCTCATCACAACTTTCTTGGTGTGTTTGGACCATGATAGTTCGTTGGTGGACACCAGGGAACTTGAAGCTCTCAACCTGCGCCACTACAGCCCCATCGATGGGAATGGGGGTGTGTTCGGCCCTCCTTTTCCTGTAGTCCACGATCATCTCCTTTGTCTTGCTCAAGTTGAAGGAGAGGTTGTGGTCCTGGCACCACACTGCCAGGTCTCTGACGATCAGGCCTAGCACTGTTGTCGTCAGCAAACGAAATGATGGTGTTGGAGTCCTGCTTGGCCACGCAAGTGGGTGGACAGGGAGTATAGGAGGGGACTGTACACGCACCACTGAGGGGCCCCTGTGTTGAGGATCTGCGTGGCAGATGTGTTATTGCCTACCCTAACCACCTGGGGGTAGCCCATCAGGAAGTCCAGGATCCAGTTGCAGAGGGTGGTGTATTGTCCTTCGCTTAGTGATGAGCTTTGTGGGCACTATGGTGTTGAATGCTGAGCTGTAGTCAATGAGTAGCATTCTCACATAGGTGTTCCTTTTATCCAAGTGGGAAATGGCAGTGTGGAGTGCGATTGAGATTGCATCATCTGTGGATCTGTTGGGGCGGTATGCGAATTGGAGTGAGTCTAGGGTTTCCGGGATGATGGTGTTGATGTGAACCATGACCAGCCTTTCTAAGCACACCGACATGAGTGCTACGGGGCAGTAGTCATTTAGGCAGGTTACTGTCGCTTTCTTTGGCACAGGGACTATGGTGGTCTGCTTGAAACATGTAGGTATTACAGACTCAGACAGGGAGAGATTGAAAATGTCAGTGAAGACACTTGCCATTTGGTCCGCGCCTGCTCCGAGAACACGTCATGGTAATCCATCTGGCCCCGCGGCCTTGTGAATGTCGACCTGCTTAAAAAGGTCTTGCTCACATCAGCTACGAATAGCGTGATCACAGTCATCTGAAACAGCTGGTGCTCTCATGCATGCTTCAGTGTTGTGTGCCTCAAAACGAGCATAAAAAGGCATTTAGCTCGTCTGGTAGGCTCACGTTACTGGGCAGCTGGGCTTTATTGTATATAGGGGTGTGACGTTCAAACTAATTTGGGATCAATAACGTCTAAAATAAAAATCCTAACTGAAACCACCCCCTTTTTGTACAACGTCGCAGTGAAGTTATCACAACTACAATTAATAGGTCCTGAGCATCATAAAAATACAAATTAACAGATTGAGAGCTTGCAGAGAACAGTCAAGCTCTCAAAGACCATACGTGGCGTTGACAGATTGTTGGCCATCCATTAACACGATGTCATGTTATTGAAATGAGCCATCACATTGAGAAGTGGGACATGAAGTAGGTACTAAAAAAAAATGGAGGAGAGGCACACCGAGAATCTAAAATGGCATTAATACCATCGTTGTTGAGTGGGTGGAGGACAGCAGTAAGGTGACCGCCATAAGGTAGGGTTTCCACAAGTTACCACAGCCATAAAGTCAAAATTGCCTAGATTGTAAAAATGTATGAAAACAGGAAATTGTAGAAGTAGGTGGGCTTTATGACTTTGTGGCTGTGGTTACTCGTGACAACCGGTAGGTAGGTAGCCAGGAGTGCGGTAGATTGAACTGCATTGTCCCCTAGCGGTTAGACGCAGAACCATATCTGGATTGTGAATTTGCATCATGACGATTCTTTTTAAAAACGTCAAGCATTTTTTGTCACATCCCTAATTGCATATGAAAATCAAAGACACTCACCTTATCCTTCTTCAGTTTCTTGGTCTTATCCATTAGCAGTGTTTTAAACCCTGTGGGGTCCAGGGCAGAGGGGGCCTGAGTGGGGGGTAGCGGGGGGCGGGTAGGGGGAGGTGGGAGAGGTGGGGCCACGGTTTCAGAAGGCAGTGGAGGTGTAGCTACCGCAGACACACCCCAGTAGGCAACTCCTGACATCACAGGACGGAACACAAAAGTTAACTATTTGATACAAGCCCTACACAGTTTATTTGCAAACCATATGATCTCTAAACACCAAACACCTATACTGTGAGACACTAGTGTCTTACATCTCCCATCAGAAAAATACTTCAATCACAGTAATTCAGTACAGGTCTGTGAAAGTTGTCATCATTGAGAGTCCTGCTACTTAAAGAGTAATGTTAACATGAAAACCAGCAGGCTGACAACATTATTGCTCTTTACCTGCTGTGGCAATGGTCTGTGTGTAGAGGATGGCGCTGCTGCCAATGGTTACAGCCTTGGTCAGCTGACCTGATCCTGAAGCCTTGCGTTTCTGACTCTTACCGAGCGAGGCTGTAGGCTCCACAACCTGAGGAGAGAAAATACTGAAAAAGGTAAGCTTACAGTAAAAGCCCATCTTATGCTAATGCACAACTAAATGCCTGTTATGCACATCTGATCAGATTTTTTGGGGGTTGCAATCACATTCATTCAGTACCGGTCTGTGAAAGTTATCATTAAAAGTTATGTTAACAAAAACCAGCAGGCCCACTGACTGGCACTTGGCAACTGCTGGACTAGGCTGTCATCTAAAAAGTGTTCTTAGTCTATTCACAAGACCACTAGATGACATTTGAGGTCTGGATTAGTAGAATGGTCACATACCTTCATGCCAACAACACCCGGGGGAAGTGGAGGCTCTGTTCCAGGTGCTGGAGGCTCACTGTCATCATCCTCCATCTCTACCTCCTCTATCTCTCCATCATCCTCTAGGGGAGGAGGGGGGAGAGGGGGAGGTGACTCTGGGGGTGGAGGGGGAGGCGGGGGGGAGTCGGCAGGGGGAGGGGGCTGGTCAGGGGGCAGTGGGGGCTGAGGCACAGACCAATAGGAGGGAAGGCCAGGCTGAGGAGGGCCGATGGGTGTGAAGACTGAAGCTCCTGCAATATGATAGAAAATGTATAAAAGCTGGAGTTTGTTGTGTACCCTTTCTTTGTCAGAGGGGAGGAATAAGGTTAACCAAATATTGACTAGTTAGTAGCATATGACCATGGCAGGTTCCATAGCTCAAAACTTGCTAGTTAGCTGCTGAAAGCCAAATGTGCTAAGCTGTCCATCTCCCTTCAGATTTTTTTTTGCAATCAGTCATTCAGTACAGGTCTGTGAAAGTTCATTGAGAGTCATGCAACTAGCCAACTAGTGTGGTTCAAGGCCAAGAGATTCATCTGGACCTGTAGATACGGTGGCTGTTATGGGGCTATAAGAGGACAGTGAAGGGTCTTGGGGTCTGACCTGCGACTGCGAGCCCATCAGTGGGTACGGGCGGGGGTTTGGGGTCCCCATGTATGGATGGCTTGATATTTTCTACTTCTTCCACGTCTTCCTCTGCTGGAAAGTCCCACTGGGAGGCACTGGTGCGGTCATTGGTATAAAAATACCTCCTCTGCTCTCTAGAAGGAGGGAGAACAGAGATACAAGACAGTCTCAACAGCTGGCATCATAACTGGCTGAGTCGTTGTATACTTTGGGCGGGGAGGGGGGGGGGGGGGGTGTAGGTAGATGGGACTGCCACAGAGGGAGAATGTTGGGCTGGACAGCCAGGTTAGCCATCCAGGAGAAGGGCCAGATTGGATTGATGGGGAACCCACCTTAACGCTCTCAAAACCAAATTAACAAACCAAAATAAACAGCTTGGGTCCTGTAAAGTCGATCAAAGCAGGGTTCAGATGTTCACATAATGTTTGTCAAGACAACATACACAAACAACCTTTTGCCCCCCCAAACATATATGCCAGAGATATAGGCATCGTCAACAACCAACAACCAAAAGCAAAGAAACTAAACACTTTATACATTTTTTTTTTTTTTTTTACATCAGAAATATCTATCAATTTTCAGTCAATCAAGGAATAAAAACAGGAAACATATGAAATAGAGTTGGTCTGACCTGCTGGGTCCTCGTCAACGCTCCGTCTTCGCTTTAACTGAAACGGTTTGTGACACTCCTCATTTCCAGGGGGGGGGGTCACTGTCGCCCAGCAATGCATTCTGGGGCTGTAGTCCTGTAAAGTGCAAAGCTCTCGTGCACAACCACCTTCCTAGCTACTGTACCCCTGTTCCACTAAGTGGACCCCCAAAGCAGTCTACAAAGCTCCCCCCCAAAATACAAGAGCCAGAGTCTGGGCTATGGTTGGACAGGACAGGTTGTCCTGTCTCTGGTGGTAGTGTGGAGGGATCAGGCTGCCAGCATTGCATCACAGAAACCTTGAGTGTCTCCATTTCATGTAATCCACAGATTGGTAAGGATCTCCCCCATATCAGGTTAAAAAGGTAGCGACCCCAGCTTTGAGGGGGTCGTTGTCACAGGGGTTGGGGGAGGAGTGATTAAAGATGTTAAAAGGTAAGGAGCGCGTACCTGTCCCAGTGGCACGACCAGCCTTTAGGGGCGGCGTTAAGTTCGTAATGTTTTATGTGCTCGGCGGCTTCCTGCAGCCTGCGGCGGAGATAGATCCCGTTCAGAGCCCCCTCCCGCCAGTCAGCGATCCGCGTCTGACAGAAAGAAAGGGAAGGGGGGGGGGGGGGGACAATGACTTAGGCATGCACCTTGTTTTCTAAAATGAGGATGGTGATCAAATTAATAAAAATAAAAAACATCTCCCATCAGAACAATAACTTGCAATCAGTCATTCAGTACAGGTCTGTGAAAGTTCCCATCATTGAGTCATGCAGCTAGCCAACTAATGTGGTTTAAAGGCCAAGATAATATAATCTGGACCTAAAGATATAGGCTGTCATTGTAGGTAAACTATGACAGACTATGGTCCTCCTACCTCAGTCTGTAACAGAAGAAGCTGGAAGTTGGAGATAGTTTTCTTGTTGATCCCCAAAAACTCCATCTTGCTGGTTAAGGTGTTGGCAAGTTCCCCGATCTGAAACTGAACATTCAAAACATTTTATTAATTAGTTAGCCACTAGTTATTTTAAAATCACTCATGAGTAGGCACACGGTTCTCATGCCGAGGCCCTACTACGAAGAGTTAAATTGGTGCGAGAGTTGATAAAGCCTCAGTACCTTCAGCTCTGGAGTTTCGACTTCCTCCTTTGGTGGCACATTAGTAACCGTTTTGTCCCCAGTTTCCTTGTCCTCCTCTTCCCCGGCCTTCTCTGGGACTTTGGAATGTGCTGCAAAACATGCATAAGAGGACTAGTATTAAGGCTAACCCTATATGTGTGTGACAGAGTTGGTCTGGGCAGCATATCAGATCTTAAGTCCTCAGGGCTCAACATTAACGCTGTCCGCTTGCAAGGGGCAAGTAAAAAAACATATCTTTAACACCCATTTTTTTTGTTATTACGAACAAGCAGATTACAGATCCGTTGTCTGAATGGACAAGTAAAAAAGAACATACACAAATCATAATATAAAAAACAATTAGGCTACTCCAATCAACATTGGATCAGATTTAGATCAAATTGCCCTCCGGATATATTTTGCTCACTGCCCTACCAATCTCTGCAGAGCGTGTTGGACTATAATAATTGTAGGCCTGCATTGACAGGCATGAGCAGTCTTTCTTTTGAGATGAAAGCGAGCCGCGTTTGCACATTTGTTGATAATTGCTAGTGAGTTATTTGCCCAGTTTTAGCCAATTTTGGTTCAGCAATAAAACTAATGCTGTATACTCCAGTTGTAAAACAGTCTCAATATTGGCCATGTAATTCTGAGAAAGCAACTCCTATGCTGTCTAGAACTCCTCTGAACACTGAATTACTGAGTTAGCTACCTCACCCATCTTAGCCATTTTATTCCCGGTTCATTGAATGAGGGAATTATTTTATGAAGACATACTGTAAGTAGTTGGCTGTAATTGTAATGTGTCAGGCTTTTGAGCCAGTCTTGCTTGAACATACCACATTGTAAAAAGAGTAAAAATAAATCAGCTGCTCAACAGGACCGAGATAAGCTGCCGCTGGTGTTTGAGCAGGGTTGGATGAAAAGCCTGCACACCCAGTAGCTCTCCAGATGGAGGGTTGACAGACCACATGTGTTTTATATAGTAGCCCATTAGTGCAGTATTTTACTTTGTTGGGGGGGGGGGGGGGTTAAGTGCCTTGCTCAAGGCCACAAAGGCAGGAGATGTAATACATGAGATCAGACCAGCAGCCTTCCATTGTCAATACCAGTAATAATGTTATTTTGTGATGTGGTTCCTTGCAACATACAACAATTTTCAGTTACCTTTTTGGACCATGGTGTTACAGACCCAAGTGACTTGAGCTTAAGTCCTACTTGTTCAAAAGACTAGTGGGTAAAAAAGTGAATGTCCAGCCCTGGTCCTAGAGAAGAGGTTACATCCCAGGATGAACCACATCAGAACAATATAATAATGTAATCTGCCCAGAGTTTGTGTATGTGGACTGGATCGCATCCTAACGGTCCTCCAGACACTCACCTGTGTCTGGGTCTTCCCGTGTATCTGAGTCCCTGCTGTTTGAGTCAGGGCTGGCTGCTCTGAGGAAGGCTGTCTTCCACATGGTCTTTTTCGGAAGCAGGCTATGAGCCCCGGCGGCAGCCTCCTGACTGGCCTCAGAACAGGGGCTGGAGCCCCCCACACTGCAATCGCCCTCTTCCAACGCCCGCAGCTCAGCCTAGGGGGCAGAGGGACAAAAAGAGGACAGATAGTCATGTTGGATTCGTTGTAAAGGTTAACCTCTCTAGGGTATGTGGGACGAAATCGTCCCACCTACTCAACAGCCAGTGGAATCCCGTGGCGCATTATTCAAATACCTTAGAAATGCTATTACTTCAATTTCTCAAACATATGACTATTTTACACCATTTTAAAGACAAGACTCTCGTTAATCTAACCACACTGTCCGATTTCAAAAAGGCTTTACAACGAAAGCAAAACAATAGATTGTTAGCACAGTACCCAGCCAGAAATAATCAGACACCCATTTTTCAAGCTAGCATGTCACATAAACCCAAACCACAGCTAAATGCAGCACTAACCTTTGATAATCTTCATAAGATGACACTTCTAGGACATTATGTTATACAATACATGCATGTTTTGTTCAATCAAGTTCATATTTATATCAAAAAACAGCTTTTTACATTAGCATGTGACGTTCAGAACTAGCATACCCACTGCAAACTTCTGGTGAATTTACTAAATTACTCACGATAAACGTTCACAAAAAAAAAAATATTTTAAGAATTATAGATACAGAACTCCTTTATGCAATCGCTATGTCCGATTTTAAAATAGCTTTTCGGCAAAAGCACATTTTGCAATATCCTGAGAAGATAGCCCAGCCATCACGGGCTAGCTAATTTGACACCCACCAAGTTTGGCCCTCACCAAACTCCGATTTACTATTAGAAAAATTTGATTACCTTTGCTGTTCTTCGTCAGAATGCACTCCCAGGACTTCTACTTCAATAACAAATGTTGGTTTGGTTCAAAATAATCCATAGTTATGTTCAAATATCCTCTGTTTTGTTCGTGCGTTCAAGACACTATCCGAAGGGTGACGCGCCCGACGCGTTTCGTGACAAAAAAATTCTAAATATTCCATTACCGTACTTCAAAGCATGTCAACCGCTGTTTAAAATCAATTTTTATGCGATTTTTCTCGTAAATAAGCGATAATATTCCGACCGGGAAACCCTGTTTACGTTCAAAGATGAAAAAATAATAAATGGTGTCGCGTCGTGCACGCGCCTCAGTCTCATTGTTCTCTGATCGACCATTATCCAAATGCGCTACTGTTTTTCAGCCAGGGCCTGCAAAGACATCATTCAGCGTTTTGCCGCCTTCTGAGAGCCGTAGGAAGTGTCACGTTACAGCAGAGATCCTCAGTTTTCAATAAAGAGAGTGTAGAAGCCCAAGAAATGGTCAGAGAGGGCGCTTCCTGTAAGGAATCTTCTCAGGTTTTTGCCTGCCATATGAGTTCTGTTATACTCACAGACACCATTCAAACAGTTTTAGAAACTTTAGGGTGTTTTCTATCCAAAGCCAATAATTATATGCATATTCTAGTTTCTGGGCAGTAGTAATAACCAGATTAAATCGGGTACGTTTTTTTATCCAGCCGTGCAAATACTGCCCCCTACCCTAGAGAGGATAACTCCCAACACTAGTTCCGCATGTGTTGAATTGTCAATATTTGTGACCTTTTCAAAAGAGTTACAACATATTAACTCCCTTGACAGAGATGTACATGCAACATCCCTGGTTAAATAAAGGATGAATAAAACATAAGTTGACCTTTTTCCTGTCCAGAGCCAGCTCCAGCTCCATGGTGTCCTCTTCTGTCTCCTCTGCATCAGAGTCCTCCTCAGACTGGTTCCTGCTGCGTTGGTCCCTCAGGGGGTGTGTGGGGGTGTCTGGCTCATTCATTGGAGGAGCGGGGGACCCTGGGAGGCTATCCTCCAAGCTGTTCTCCCTCTCCTCCAGCCCTCCCACCAGCCTTTTCCTCCACTTCTCCTCTGCTTCTTTCACCTCTGCAGAGATGAGGGGACCGAGGAGGGAGGCAGCCACACCATGACGCTCCTCTTCCTCACTAGCAAGGGCCACCACACTCTCCATCACCTCCTGTCAAAGAGACACTCAAAGTTAGACATACACGGACACACTTTTGCCAACAAATGGGCAGTGAAGTACTTTTTGGGGATTCACACTGAATCACTGAGCACAAAAGTAGTCAAATAACTCACCTTTTTTGTCTTGGATGTTTGGGCACTAACAGCAGGGGAGTGTTGTTCAGCATAGCAACCTGCACTCTGTGTAGCTCCATTGCCATTAACTGTTGGGCTACAGGGGATGAAACAGAAAACAGGTAAAATCTAAAACTAAGAACAAAATACATTTCAGAGTCATGCTGTAGCATACAAATCCACTTGTATGACTAACATTTCTATATTATGTTGTACCATCCACTAACACCTCACCTGTCTGTGTACTGCTGCAGGCCCTGCATCTGGTGGGCTAGGTAGTAGAGGTCTACCAATTAAAAATCGGCATGGCCGATTAATTAGGGCCGATTTCAAGTTTCATAACAAATCGGTAAATCTGCCTTTTTGGACAACAATTATGGTCGATTACATTGCAATCCACGAGGAGACTACGTCGCAGGCTGACCACCTGTTACGCGAGTACAACATCAAAAGGACCTTGTGGCTGCAAGGAGCCAAGGTAAGTTGCTAGCTAGCATTAAACCTATCTTATAAAAATTTAAATAAATCTCAACCTAATCACAAGTCAACTACACATGGTTGATGATATTACTAGGTTAATAGCTTGCATGTAATCAATGCGGTGCCTGTTAATTTATCAACGAATCACAGCCTACTTCAACTTCATGATTTAACAAAAAGCACATTTGCGGGGGAAAAAGCACAATAGTTGCAATAATGTACCTAACCATAAACATCAATGCCTTTCTTAAAATCAATACACAAGTATATTTTTTTAAACCTACAGTGAGGGAAAAAAGTAGTTGATCCCCTGCTGATTTTGTACATTTGCCCACTGACAAAGAAATGATCAGTCTATCATTTTAATGGTAGGTTTATTTGAACAGTGAGAGACAGAATAACAACAACAAAAAATCCAGAAAAACATATGTCAAAAATGTTATAAATTGATTTGCATTTTAATGGAGGGAAATAAGTATTTGACCCCCTCTCAATCAGAAAGATTTCTCGCTCCCAGGTGTCTTTTGTACAGGTAACGAGCTGAGATTAGGAGCACACTCTTAAAGGGAGTGCTCCTAATCTCAGCTTGTTACCTGTATAAAAGACACCTGTCCACAGAAGCAATCAATCAATCAGATTCCAAACTCTCCACCATGGCCAAGACCAAAGAGCTCTCCAAGGATGTCAGGGACAAGATTGTAGACCTACACAAGGCTGGAATGGGCTACAAGACCATCGCCAAGCAGCTTGGTGAGAAGGTGACAACAGCTGGTGCGATTATTCGCAAATGGAAGAAACACAAAATAACTGTCAATATCCCTTGGCCTGGGGCTCCGTGCAAGATCTGACCTCGTGGAGTTGCAATGATCATGAGAACGGTGAGGAATCAGCCCAGAAATACACAGGAGGATCTTGTCAATGATCTCAAGGCAGCTGGGACCATAGTCACCAAGAAAACAATTGGTAACACACTACGCCGTGAAGGACTGAAATCTTGCAGCGCCCGCAAGGTCCCCCTGCTCAAAAAAGCACATATACATGCCCGTCTGAAGTTTGCCAATGAACATCTGAATGACTCAGAGGATAACTGGGTGAAAGTGTTGTGGTCAGATGAGACCAAAATGGAGCTCTTTGGCATCAACTCAACTCGCCGTGTTTGGAGGAGGAGGAATGCTGCCTATGACCCCAAGAACACCATCCCCACCGTCAAACATGGAGGTGGAAACATTATGCTTTGGGGGTGTTTTTCTGCTAAGGGGAGAGGACAACTTCGCTGCATCAAAGGGACGATGAACGGGGCCATGTACCGTCAAATCTTGGGTGAGAACCTCCTTCCCTCAGCCAGGGCATTGAAAATGGGTCGTGGATGGGTATTCCAGCATGACAATGACCCAAAACACACGGCCAAGGCAACAAAGGAGTGGCTCAAGAAGAAGCACATTAAGGTCCTGGAGTGGCCTAGCCAGTCTCCAGACCTTAATCCCATAGAAAATCTGTGGAGGGAACTGAAGGTTCGAGTTGCCAAACGTCAGCCTCGAAACCTTAATGACTTGGAGAAGATCTGCAAAGAGGAGTGGGACAAAATCCCTCCTGAGATGTGTGCAAACCTGGTGGCCAACTACAAGAAACGTCTGTCCTCTGTGATTGCCAACAAGGGTTTTGCCACCAAGTACTAAGTCATGTTTTGCAGAGGGGTCAAATACTCATTAAAATGCTAATCAATTTATAACATTTTTGACATGCGTTTTTCTGGATTTTTTTGTTGTTATTCTGTCTCTCACTGTTCAAATAAACCTACCATTAAAATGATAGACTGATCATTTCTTTGTCAGTGGGCAAATGTACAAAATCAGCAGGGGATCAAATACTTTTTTCCCCTCACTGTACATATGTAGTTAAGAAATTCATGTTAGCAGTCAATATTAACTCGGGAAATTGTGTCACTTCTCTTGCGTTCAGTGCAAGCAGAGTCAGGGTATATGCAGCAGTTTGGGCCGCCTGGATCGTTGCGAACTGTTGAAAGGCCATTTATTCCTAACAAAAGACCGTAATTAATTTGCCAGAATTTTACATAATTATGACATAACATTGAAGGTTGTGCAATGTAACAGTAATATTTAGACTTAGGGTTGCCACCCGTTCGATAAAATACGGAAGGGTTCCGTATTTCACTTAAAGAATAAACATTTTGTTTTCGAAATTACATTTTCCGTATTTTACCATATTAAATGACCAAAGGCTCATATTTCTGTGTGTTAATTATATTATAATTAAAGTATATGATTTGATAGGGCAGTCTGACTGAGCTGTGGTAGGCAGCAGCAGGCTCGTAAGCATTCATTCAAACAGCAGCTCTTAGCAATGCTGGGATGCACAGCGCTGTTAATGACTTCAAGCCTACCAACTCCCGAGATTTGGCTGGCAATAGTAAAGTGCCTATAAGAACATCCAATAGTCAAAGGTATATGAAACACAAATGGTAGAGAGAGAAATAGTCCTATAATAACTACAACCTAAAACTTCTTACCTGGGAATATTGAAGACTCATGTTAAAAGGAACCACCAGCTTTCATATGGTCTCATCAACTTTAGCTTTTTTACATGGCACATATTGCACTTTTACTTTCTCATCCAACACTGTTTTTGCATGATTTAAACCAAATTGAACATGTTTCATTATTTATTTGAGACTAGATTTTATTTATTATATTAAGTGTTCCTTGTTCATTCAGTATTGTTGTAAATGTAATTTATTACAAAAATATATATTTTTATTTTAATTTTAATTATAATAATAAATAGGCCAATTAATCGGTATCGGCTTTTTTGGTCCTCAAATAAATCGGTATTAACTCATAAATCGGTCGACCTCTACCAGGTAGAGGTCTCACCTGTCTGTCTACTAACATCTCACCTGTCTGTGTACTGCTGCAGGCCCTGCACCTGGTGGGCCAGGTAATAAGGCAGCTGCCAGGCCACTTCGTTGGTCTGAGTGTTCCAGTAGTAGTAACAACCTGTGTTGTCATCCCACACCTCCTGCCAGTCCCCCATCTCCAATCCTCCCACTGGTGGACAGGAAACAAATAAGGAACTCATCAGCAGAACCACACACTTGACATGTCATAAACAATGGCCAACTGAACTTCTCAGGTAAGTTCTGCACAAATGTATAAAATACAATTAAACCGGTCACCTCCAGCGAGTGAAGTATGGGTATCATACTGGAAGTCTGCCCCAGTACTCTCCGGCTCTGTCCCCACCTCAGAGTCATGTTGCCGGGCTTTGGGTTCTGGACGTGGTGGGGTGGGGGCTGGGGCCGACTGATCCCCTGTGGGCTCCTCTGAGCCCGGCTGTGTAGTGATTGCGTCAATTTCCTATTGGGGGGGGGGAATAGTTAAATTAGTTTGTTTAAAAAGGAGAACACTTGCCTAATGACATTAACAAATCAGGGAAATAAAGGCCAACACGTGGCAATCACTTGTATAGCGTCTGATTCGCACCTGAAATCAGTAGACTAATCCATTGCGGAGGCTGCGGGGATGGCACAGTCCATCACTCTAGACAGGCATCAGCAACGTAAGGCACGCTTGCCGCGAGGGAATTTGCCTTGGCATGCCAAGCAAGTTGATAAAAAAGGACAAAAAGTGAAATTGCATTGTTTTCCATAAATGGCTACTGCCTTGGACCAGACACCGTTTGAGAGAATATTCCTTAGGCCTACAGTATGTGTGAAGATAACGTCTCTTAGATATCATTTTAAAATGTTGAGTCAAGAAGGGAAGCGTGGCTTGCACAAGGCGCGTCTCTCTCCAGAATGCACTCTCGCCAACTCATGCGCATTAAATTGTTTCATAACTTCATTGTGTGAATTGTATCATTCACTGTTACCCATATCACCAGTAGTACATTTACAGTTAATTCCCATAATTTCTAATCTGTTTACACTAATTTATGTTAATGCATTTAATACATTATCGTCCTTTACCATTCTCATTGTCGGAGTGGACAAGTTGTTTGCAGAGCTCACAACCTACTTGTGAGAAACAAGTTTCAGTTTAATTTAAGTGGTCAATGTAGTTATTGTATTGTTTGGAGCACTCGTAAGGAATAGTAGGCCTAGGCTACACGGCCTGCGCACAAATGTATAAATGTGCCCATTTGGGGATGTCTGATAGCCTTAACTCACAACCACTAATGACCCGTGGAGCTTCTCAAAGTAATCTCTTCACCTCAAAACAGCAAGTAAACTAAGTGTTTTTACATCCATTGAGAACAATAGTCTTTCCAGCGCTCTCCCTTTCGATAGCCAGAGCCTTGGTGTGAAATGGGAAAATATCATGCTCTGATCCAGTGGAAACGTTATTATTACTGAACAAGAATATAAAATGCAACAATTTCACTGAGTTGCAGTTCATAAGGAAATCAATCAATTTAAATAAATTCATTAGGCCCTGATTGATGGATTTCACATCACTGGGCATGGGCAGACATGGGCCCACCCACTTGGGAGCCAGGTCCACCCACTGGGGAGCTAGGCACAGTCAATAATAAATTACGTTTTCCCTGACAAAAGGGCTTTATTACAGACAGAAATACTCCTCAGTTTCATCAGCTGTCCGGGTCACTGGTCTCAGACAATCCCGCAGGTGAAGAAGCGAGATGCAGATGTCCTGGGCTGGCGTGGTTATTGTATTTTTTTTATTCATTTCATATTTTACCAGATAAGTTTGGGGGGGGTGGGGAAATAGTTACAGGGATGAATGAGCCAATTGCAATGGTATGAGGGCCAGATTGGGAATTTAGCCAGGACACCAGGGTTAACACCCCTACTCTTACGATAAGTACCATGGGATCTTCAATGACCAGAGAGTGAGGACACCCATTTAACGTCCCATCCGAAAGACGGCACCCTACACAGGGCAATGTCCCCAATCACTGCCCTGGGGCATTGGGATATTATTTTAGACCAGAGGAAAGAGCACCTCCTACTGGCCCTCCAACATCATTTCCAGCAGCATCTGGTCTCCCATCTACAGACAGACCAGGACCAACCCTGCTTAGCTTCATAAGCAAGCCAGCAGTGGGATGCAGGGTGGTATACTGCTGGCTAAGAGAAATGAACATAAGATTTGCCAACAGCTGTAGTAGACATTCCTGCAGCCAATTGCACACTCCGTCAAAACATCTGTGGCATTGCGTTGAGTGGTAAAACTTCATATTTTAGAGTTGCCTTATTGTACAAGGTGCAACTGTATAATGATCATTCTGTTTAATCAACTTCTTAATATGCCAGACCTGTCAGGTGGATTAATTATCTTGGCAAAGGAGATATGCTCATTAACAGAGATGTAAAAAAAAATGTACGCACAATTTCAGAGAAATAAGCTTTGTGCGTATGGAACATTATTTCAGCTCATGAAACCAATACATAACATGTTGCGTTTATATTTTTTGATATACAGTACCAGTCCAAAGTTTGAACACACCTACTCATTCCAGGGTTTTTCTTTACTTTTACTATGTTGTAGAATAACAGTGTAGACATCAAAACTATGAAATAACACATGGAATTATGTAGAAACCAAGTGTTAAATCAAAATATATTTTATGAGATTCTTCAAGGTAGCCATCCTTTGCCTTGATGACAGCTTTGCATACTCTTGGCATTCTCTCAAACAGCTTCATGAGGTAGTCACCTGGAATGCATTTCAATTAACAGGTGTGCCTTGTTAAAAGCTAATTTATAAAATGTATTTCCTTCTTAATGCGTTTCAGCCAATCAGTTGTGTTGTGACAAGGTAGCCCCCCTACATAGATGATCACCCTATTTGGTAAAAGACCAAGTCCATATTATGGTAAAAACAGCTCAAATAAGCAGAGAGAAACAACAGTCCATCATTACTTTAAGACATGGTCAGTCAATACGGAAAAAGTCAAGAACTTGAACGTTTCTTCAAGTGCAGTCGCAAAACCCATCAAGCGCTATGATGAAACTGGCTCTCATGAGGACCGCAACAGGAAAGGAAGACCCAGAGTTACCTCTGCTGCAGAGGTTAAGTTCATTAGCATTACCAGCCCCCAAATAAATGCTTCAGAGTTCTAATAACAGAAACTGCATGAAATCAGGTCTTTGTGGTAAAATTGCTGCAAAGAAACCACTACTAAAGGACAGCAATAAGAAGAGACTTGCTTGGGCCAAGAAACAAAAGCAATGGACATTAGACCGGTGGAAATGTGTCCTTTGGTCTGATGAGTCCAAATTAGATTTTAGGTTCCAAATGCCATGTCTTTGTGAGACGCAGAGTAGCCGCATGTGTGGTTCCCACCGTGAAGCATGGAGGTGGTGGTGTGATGGTGCTTTGCTGGTGGCACTGTCAGTGATTTATTTAGAACTCAAGGCACACTTTACCAGCATGGCTAACACAGAATTCTGCAGTGATACGCCATCCCATCTGGGTTGTACTTAGTGGGACTATCATTTGTTTTTCCAACAGGACAATGGCTATTTGACCAAGGAGAGTGACGAGTGCTATATCAGATGACCTGGCTTCCACAATCACCTGACCTCAACCCAATTGAGATGGTTTGGGATGAGTTGGACCGCAAAGTGAAGGAAAAGCAGCCAACAAGTGCTCAGCACATGTGGGAACTACTTCAAGACTGTTGGAAATAGCATTCCCCGTGAAGCTGGTTGAGAGAATACCATGAGTGTGCAAAGCTGTCATCAAGGCAAAGGGTGGCTACTTCCAAGAATCTCAAATCTATTTTGATTTGTTTAACACTTTTTTGGTTACTACATGATTCAATGTGTTACTTTATAGTTGATGTCTTCAGTATTATTCTACAATGTAGAAAACAAAAAAAACAAAAAAAAAAAAATAACTTGAATGAGTAGGTGTGTCTAAACTTGACTGGTACTGTATATCTGATTATTTTTTATCCCTTGCGCAAATACAGCAGTGTCTGGAGCTCACTGACAAAGGAAACTGAGGTCCCAGAATAGTTGATACAATGTTTAAGCATGAGCTGTGGGTCAGCCCCAGTTGATACAATGTTTCAAGTTTGTTGCAGACAGGTGGAGTAGAGGGATGAATGTGATTGAACTAAAAATAAACAACCCTCCAATATGATATATATACACACACACACTACCTGCAATGTTTGTGTTAGCTTTATGTAGGCTATTTTTACCTAGGCAATACAAAACAAAAAAACAATTGAAATAAAAACACGTTAACAAAAATGTGCATATGAAAAAAAATCAGAAGTGGCAGCCAGATTGGTAGAAACTGTAAATTCGCACTCTACATGAGAAAGGTTGCCAATCCCTGGTGTAGCATATTACAGGCAACTTCAGGAGCGTAATGGCAGAATCAGCAAAGGCCAGCAGGAGGGTAAGGAACAGGTTCTGGTCATCTTTATCCGTCTCCCTCGAGTCATGTGTGTATTCATTATTTCAAACAGTGCCCTTAAAAACAGACAAGCTTGGTGCATATAAACTCAGCAAAAAAAGAAATGTCCTCTCACTGTCAACTGTATTTATTTTCAGCAAACTTAACTGAGAGTGAGTATGTGTAAATTTGTATGAACATAAGATTGAACAACAGACAAACTGAACAAGTTCCACAGACGTATGATTAACAGAAATTGAATAATGCGTCCCTGAACAAAGGGGGGGGGGGCAAAATGAAAAGTAACAGTCAGTATCTGGTGTGGCCACCAGCTACATTAAGTACTGCAGTGCATCTCCTCCTCATGGACTGCACCGGATTTGTCAGTTCTTGCTGTGAGATGTTACCCTACTCTTCCACCAAGGCACCTGCCAGTTCCCGGACATTTCTGGGGGGGGGAAATGCCCCAAGCCCTCCGACACAACAGGTCCCAGACGTGCTCAAAGGGTTTGCGATCCGGGCTCATCGCTGGCCATGGCCGAACACTGACATTCCTGTCTTGCAGGAAATCAAGCACAGAACGAGCTGTATGGCTGGTGGCATTGTCATGCTGGAGGGTCATGTCAGGATGAGCCTGCATGAAGGGTACCACATGAGGATGTCTTCCCTGTAACGCAGAGCATTGAGATTGCCTGCAATGACAACAAGCTCAGTCCGATGATGCTGTGACACACCGCCCCAGACCATGACGGACCCTCCACCTCCAAATTGATCCCGCTCCAGAGTACAGGCCTCAGTGTAACGCTCATCCCTTCGACGATAAATGCGAATCCGACCATCACCCCTGGTGTGACAAAACCGCAACGCGTCAGTGAAGAGCACTTTTTGCCAGCCATGTCTGGTCCAGCGACAGTGGGTTTGTGCCCATAGGCGACATTGTTGCCGGTGATGTAAGGCAGGTCCTCACCAGACAACAGGCCTACAAGCCCTCAGTCAACCACTCTCAGCCTATTGCGGACAGTCTGATCACTGATGGAGGGATTGTGCATTCCTGGTGTAAGTCGGGCAGTTGTTGCCATCCTGTACCTGTCCCACAGGTGTGATGTTCGGATGTACCGATCCTGTGCAGGTGTTGTTACACGTGGTCTGCCACTGCGAGGACAATCAGCTGTCCGTCCTGTCTTAAGCGTCTCACAGTACAGACATTGCAATTTATTGCCCTGGCCACATCTGAAATCCACATGCCTCCTTGCAGCATGCCTAAGGCACATTCAAGCAGATGAGCAGGGACCCTGGGCATCTTTTTTGTGTGTGTTTTTCAGAGTCAGTAGAAAGGCCTCTTTAGTGTCCTAAGTTCTCATAACTGTGACATTAATTGCCTACCGTCTGTAAGCTGTTAGTGTCTTAACGACCGTTCCACAGGTGCATGTTCATTAATTGTTTATGGTTCATTGAACAAGCATGGGAAACAGTGTTTAAACCCTTTACAATGAAGATCTGTGAAGTTATTTGGATTTTTACAAATTATCCTTGAAAGACAGGTTCCTGAAAAAGGGACGTTTTTTTTTGATGAGTTTAGTTGATTCATTAAAACATAGGCTGTGTCTCTATATGGAGAAAATAAATGTTTTTAAACAATTGCGATTGGTTGAAAGAACAGACTACTGTCGACCCAAAACAAATGTGGGGTCGGGGACAGCCCTAACAGTAATAGAGTATTGATATACTCACAGCCATGAAGTTGGCGAGTATATCTGCAGACTGGTGTTGGGTCCTGACAGTGGGAGGCTGTGGGTCAGCATCCTCTTCTTCATCACTGTCCTCATAGGCCCCCAAGAGGGACAAACCCTCTGAGGAGAAACAGAGTCACTGGTCAGGTAGTGTACATAGGCAACTATGCTTGTGCGCGCGATTAGTAAACAGCCCTGAAGATGTCTTGTGTTACCTCCCCCAGCTAATACATAGGCTTGAGCTCAGCAGGACGACAGCTGTCTGGCAGGAGATCTGGGTTTGAACCAAATTCACACAAGCATATAGATGTGCCAGGACACACACACCAATATGGCATAGAGTGCCTTCAGAAAGTATTCATACCCCTTGACTTATTCTATATTGTGTTACAGCCCGAATTCAAAAATCTATTAAATACACCCCCCCACGACAGTGAAAATGTAATCATCTTTGTGTCAAATTTGGGGAAAATGAAATACATAAATCTATGTAAGCATTCACATCCCTGAGTCAATACCTTGTAGAATCACCTTTGGCAGAAATTATAGCTGTGAGTCTTTTGGGAGTAAGTCTAAGAGCTTTGCACACCTGGATTGTATAAAAGTTCACCCATTATTCTTTATAAAATTCTTCAAGCTCTGTCAAGTTGATTGTTGATCTTTGTCAGACAGCCATTCTCAAGTCTTGACAGATTTTCAAGCAGATTTAAGTCAAAACTGTAATTAGGCAAAGCAGGAACATTAAATGTCATCTTGGTAAGGAACTGCTGTGTAGATTTCTTGTGTTTCAGGTTATTGTCCTGCTGAAAGGTGAATTGGAAAGCAGACAACCAGGTTCTCTATGATTTTTTTCCTGTGCTTAGCGCTATTCAATTTTTTTTTATCCTAAAAACTCTAGTCCTTGCCGATGACAAGCATACCCATAACATGACGTTAGCACCATGCTTGAAAATATGAAGAGTGGTAATCCATGATGTGTTGGATTTGACCCAAACATTGTATTCAGGATATAAAGGTAATTTCTTTGGAACATTTTTTGCAGTATAACTTTAGTGCCTAATTGCAAACAGGATGCATGTTTTGAAATATTTGTATTCTGTACATGCTTCCTTTTCACTCTCATTTAGATTAGTATTGTGGATTAACTACAATGTTGACCCATCCTCAGTTCTATCACATCCATTAAACTAAATATTTATAGTCAGTCACCATTTGCTTCATAGTGAAATCCATGAGCTGTTTCCTTCCTCTCTGGTAAACTGAGTTAGGAAGGACGCCTGTATCTTTGTAGTGACTGGGTGTATAGATACACCAACCAAAGTGTAATTAATAAATGTCACCATGCTCAAAGGGATATTCAATGTCTGCTTTTTTATTTTAACCCATTTACCAATAGTTGATCTTCACGAGGCATTGGAAAACCTCCATGGTCTTTGTGGTTGAATCTGTTTGAAATTCATTGCGCGACTGTGGGAACTTACAGATAATTGTATGTGTGGGGTACAGAGATGAGGTAGTCATTCAAAAATCATGATAAACACTTATTGCACACAGTGATTCCATGCAACTTATGCTGTTACTTGTTAAACAAACGTTTACTCCTTAACGTATTTAGCCTTGCCATAACAAAGGGGTTGAATACTTGACTCAAAATGTAAGCGACTCATTTTTTATTAATTTGTAAATTTCGAAAAACATAATTCCCCTTTGACATTATGGGGTATTGTGTGTAGGCCACTGACAAAATCTATATTCTATCCATTTAATATTCCGGCTGCAACAAAACGTGGAACAAGTCAAGGGCAGGGAATACTTTCTTTAGGCACTGTATCTTACCTGTGGCCTTAACGGGCATCCTCATTTCTGTGGTTACTTCTCTTGGAAAACTGTATTCATCACAGTTACCCTCCTGCTCGTCTGCAAAACACGCATATTTACAATTGTTAAAATGGCTGAATAATGGATTATTTAGCTAGCTAGATATGTGGTCTGGATTGAGCAGGGGGCTCAGTAGAGCAAGTCTAGCTACCATTGATAGGCATAGATAATTGTATAAATTGTCATCGTGCTAGTTTGTGTAACGTGTTTGGCTACCAAATCAGACAACAGGCCGCACGCGACAACAAATCGCTATTTGCGCAATATGTTAGCCTAGCATATTCACGTTAGCTGGCTAGGCTACCTAGTTAGTTAACACTTTAGAAACCGCGAAACACCCCGAAATATATAGTGTTGCCTATATTGCTTCTGAACTAGCTATTTAAATATAGTGAACAAGTAAAACAATGCATTCATTTCCGGAACATAGCGTTACATTTTGAACGACTGACTAGCCAACCTAGCTAGGCTACGTCACCGGCTAGGCCAGTTAGCTAGCTTCTACAATGTGTGATCAGCAAAAAATGGGCCCGATTTTGAACGAATCATCCACCGACCGAAAACCAAAACATAAAATATGATATTGTCGTCGTATTTTTACCTTCGGATGCTGAACCTAAAGAGTCTTCTCTTCCACATACGGCCCCGCTTCGAGGTGGGAAAAGCTGCAGTATTGTTCTGCGTCCTCCTGTTCCTGTGCGAGTTTTCTTTCCCATCGCTGGTCTCTGGTCCCACTGAGGTATATGGTTGCAGCGTCTATGCACTAGCCCACCGAGGCAAAGGCGTTGCTGTTTGTACCGTTGAAGAAAAATTTTAACTATCCACAACACATCTGGTGTCAAAGGGAGGGTATTTGTACAAAAGTTCTAATGCTGTTTTATAAGACCTGTTTTTGTGTATTTTTTTATATTTATATTACATGTGTATAGGGAACATCATTGAGGGGCGATGACATACGGAAGTCCTGTAGGCGTTATTAGTAGATTATATACATTTAATTTGTGAACATTTGATTGGATTAAAGTAGTAGAGTCTAAATGAAGTACATTCATATGTTTGCTATATTTCAAGAACAAAATCACTATCATCATAATCATAACTTCATCACAGGCTTTTCTTACAATAGTGCACTGCCAACAAAGTGTGATAACTAAAAAATCTCCAACATGATTTGATTAGGGTACATTTGTTGTTCTTGTAGTCTACTACTCAATCTCAGATAGCACAATATTCCACTTGTGTGTCATTTCTAGAGCTAGTCTCATACAGCTGTTTTTATTTAATTTTATTATAGATAAGAAGCTCCTGTGGTAATATTAAAACCCATTAAAAATATTTGAATCAAATATACGGCCCTATCTGTCAGATAACCTAAATTATGCATAACTCTGGATGAAAGGTGCATAGCTTGACTTTAACCATCCATCATAGATATTAATCACCTTACAGAAATAAACCTTGGCAGGTAGGGACAGTTTTTCATATGCTGGAGAAATGTGGAAAATTAGGTAGGTCTATGTAAAGTCATTAGTCAACTGATAACCAAAAAGTGACTCAACACTGCCTCTGTGAATTATAATAGCCTATGACGGCATTATCTGTATTCAATCTTTTTATGAAAATAATACCTACTCACAATACTATACAGTACATACTAAGCATTCGGAAAGTATTCAGACCCCTTGACTTTTTCCATATTTTGTTACGTTACAGCCTTATTCTAAAATTGATTCAATATTTTTTCCCCCTCATCAATCTACACACAATACCCCATAACGACAAATGACAAAAAAACAGAAATTCCTTATTTACATAAGTATTCAGACCCTTTGCTATGAGACTCGAAATTGAGCTCATGTGTATCTTGTTTCCATTGATCATCCTTGAGATGTTTCTACATCTTGATTGGAGTCCACTTGTGGTAAATTCAATTGATTGGACATGATTTGGAAAGGCACACACCTTTCTATATAAGGTCCCACAGTTGACAGTGCAAGTCAGATCAAAAACCAAGCCATGAGGTCGAAGTAATTGTCCATAGAGCTCCAAGACAGGATTGTGTCGAGGCACAGCTCTGGGAAAGCGTACTAAAACATGTCTGCAGTATTGAAGGTCCCCAAGAACACAGTGGCCTCCATCATTCTTAAATGGAAGAAGTTTGGAACCACCAAGATTTTTCCTAGATCTGGCCGCCCGGCCAAACTGAGCAATCGGGGGAGAAGGGCCTTGGTCAGGGAGGTGACCAAGAACCCGATGGTCACTCTGACAGAGCTCCAGAGTTCCTCTGTGGAGATGGGAGAACCTTCCAGAAGGACAACCATCTCTACAGCACTCCACCAATCCGGCCTTTATGGTAGAGTGGCCAGGCGGAAGCTACTTCTTAGTAAAAGGCACATGACAGCCCGCTTGGAGTTTGCCAACAGGCACCTAAAGGACTCAGACCATAAGAAACAAGATTCTCTGGTCTGATGAAACCAATATTGAACTCTTTGGCCTGAATGCCAAGTGTCATGTCTGGAGGAAACCTGACACCATCCCTACGGTGAAGCATGGTGGTGGCAGCATCATGCTGTGGGGATGTATTTCAGCGGCAGGGACTGGGAGACTAGTCAGGACAGAGGGAAAGATGAATGGAGCAAAGTACAGAGAGATCCTGAATGAAAACTATTTAATCCATATTAGAATAAGGTTGTAACATAACATGTGGAAAAAGTCAAGGGGTCTGAATACTTTCCAAATGCACTGTACAGTAAGTATGCTGTCCCCAGCAAAGGTTCATGAATAGAGTCACCTGGCAGAATTTCCTTCCCAATGGGCACAAACTTGTTGAATCAACATTGTGTCAATGTAATTTGTCAATGTATTGTGATGTGGAATCTACAAGGAATCTACAAGGAAAATACATAGGATTTGAAAAAATGAATCAATGTAAATTGTTGCTTTGAGGGTGGAATTTCAACCACAGGATTATGTCATCATTTTAACACATTTTCAACATAGGCAAACCTTGTGTAACACATGTTGAGTTTGTACCATTGAAACAATGTCAGATCTTCAATTGTATATCCACTATCAGAAAAAAAAACTATAGGCTGGGCAGCACCTCTTACTTGCCCTATCTACAACAGCTATTCATTTGATATCCCATCCAGGCCCAGTCCTGCTTAGCTTTGATATTTGACACTGACGACTACCAATGTGCTATCATGATAATGATTAATGATAGATCTCTTAATAATTAAATATATTCCCTGTTGCTCTCAGTCATTCTAAAGGGTAACCATACTCTATTTGTCATATATCATCAATGATACTATTCAGGCCTATAGCATTTGCTAAGTAATCAACCGCTATTGTTTCAATTCAACCCAGGGTTCAACTAAAAATAGACAACACATAAAGGCCTAGAGTTTCAAGCTTTGGTTGATTTCAAATTTAATCTACAAGTTAATCATTGATATGTTGGATTCATGTCTCCATCTTAACCAAAAATCTAAATGAATGAATGGGACTAAATCAAACTTTATTTGAAGTGCATTTAAAGTTTTATTAAATGTATTCCTACTATTTAACTTGATTATTGTTTGAGACTTTAATCCAACATATAAATTAATAATTTGTAGACAGACTGGAATTAAATCCAGACCAAGTCAGTGGCACAAAAGATACATAAATCTAATTCAAATGTTGATATTTGGTTGCGTTGACAACCAAACACAATTCCATATCACTTTTGCAATACAGTAAATAGCCTATTAACTTGTCAACAAGTTAACAAACTATGTTGGATTCACATCTCCAACTAAACCAAAAATAAAATGTAAAGAATATGATTAAGCCAGTGGCTCAGATGAAACTATGCAAGCATTAGATATCCTTTAAATGTTGATATTTGGTTGCGTTGTCAACCAAACACAATTCAATATTACTTTTGTAAGACAGTAAATAGCCTAAAGTTAAGGCTATCTTACAAACTAATGTAACAGTATTTATTCAACCTTAAAATGACTAACACATCCATGGCCACATTTTGAGGTTATGCTAATGTAACTATAAATGTCTTCTTCTGTAATCATAGAAAGCATGCTTGTTCAAGATGCAAAGGTCGCAGGTCTGTGGAGCTCTTCACAAATGCTTAAATAATCTGTGCAGAATCTCTAACAGCATTGATCACTTGCAATATGTACTTTTAATGTAATCTCAACTGCAATCCAAGTCCAAGTCATTTGGATGAAGTACCGTGATAACACATTAAGTTGTTGTATAAATACAAAAGATCTGAAATTGTATTACCATTCTAACTTTGGTGTGCTTTTAAATGGTTTAAAGTGCTGTGATAACACGTTTAGATGACAACAAAACAAAAAAATCAGACATTGTTTTTCCATTGGAATTTGGTTGCGCTTTCAGATGGTTGAAACCATAGTGATAACACATTGGGAATACAACAAACTTCTGTCTGTCTTTTTGAGTGGGTGATTAAAGGTTGAAATCTCATTGATCAACGTCTCAACAATATTACCCCAATTTCCATGTTGAAATGACGTGGTGTGCCCAGTGGGTCATGTCTCCAGAAATTAATTGAATTGGAAAATCACCTGTAAAATGAACTGAATACGAGCAAAAGAAAATCATTCAAGTCTGCAGACAGTGATGTAAAAGTAGAGAACTTCATATCAGATTCCTCCGGGCGCTCTTCGTGAGGTCCATGTTTTATCATGATGGAAAACCAATCGTAACAGCTTATTATTTGTCATCCGTGTTTAGGTCCATATCATTGGCCTGACTATATTTGGAACAAAACACCATCAGGCCTAGCTGCTGGCCGTTCTCCAGTAAATGGCCGTTCAACAATAAGTGCTCCACTTGACTGGCATCCTGTTCTCCAGTTTAGCCACGGTTGAAGGTCAGATGCTTCCACAACCTTTTTCAAGTAGTGAGTCCAGTTGTCCCTCGGAGGCAAGTTCCTTCACCTCAGTCGGAGTCTCACACACTTTCGACCCATCCTCACCATCCTCTTCATCATCCGAGCTGTCTGCCCAGCGTCCAACCCTTCTGACCCCCTCCCCGACCACAGGTGCGTTCACACAGGGGTTGTGGTCGTAGATTACCAGTTTCAACCCCTGCAAGTGGGACAGACCAGGAAAGCGGCGGATTTTGTTGCGGTCCACATCGATCACGGCCAGAAGGTGCATGGCGAGCAACACTGGCGGGAACTCACACAGCTGGTTCCCGGCTAGCCAGATACTCCTCAGCTCTTCTAACCCACCGAGCTCCATGGGCAGTTTGCTTATCTGGTTGTACCCCAGATGGAGCGTCTTGAGGTTGGGGAGGTCGCAGACCACACTGGGGAACTCAGTGAAACAGTTAGTCTCCAACCACAGGGTATTAAGTTCTTTCAGCTCGCCCAGCTCCCGGGGGAGGCACCAGAGCTGGTTGTTGCCCAGATACAAGATGTTAAGCTGAGGTAGCTGACACACAGCCGCAGGCAGCTCCTCGAAACAGTTGAAGTCAAGAGCTAAGAGCTGCAACTTCCTCAGGCCCTGCAAGTCTGCAGGTAGGGTGCTCAGGTTGTTGCCACTTAGGTAGAGCTTGACCAGCTCATTGAACAGGCAGGCAGCCACAGGAAGACGACGCAGCTGCAGTTTGCTCAGGTCTAGTGTCCTATCGAGAGGCATCTCCTTCAGGTCGCCCACCAGGAAACGCTGGCAGCGCTCGGAGGGGATGAAGGCCACAGCGCCACGTATGACGTTCCCCATCATGAGCAGCCCGAGTCTCCCTGATGCTGCCCTACACCCACTCTGGTTCAGCCGCAGAGCTGAGGGGGGAGTGAGCAGCTCATGGAAGAATGTCCAGGAAAGTCCATTCTCTAGCTGTCATGATTAGCAGTAGAAGCTGTCAAGTCTGATGCCATTTTACAAAAAAAAACAAGAATAACACCGGAAATATGACTAGATGACTGAATCCCTTACAACTTGACTGAAACCCAGAAAGGCAATTCCAATGTCAAACTACCAGTCCATGCATGTTGTGACCCCCACAAAGCTGGAGATTATACTTGACGGTCTCTATAAAAACACCTACTTTAGAGAGTCGTGCCGATTGAGGGGATCCTTCTCACAATAAGACTTCCAAATTATGTTTGCCAGCTTTCCCCCAAATAGTGGTATGTCAGTGTTGTATCCCACCTAGTGAAAGTGTTGCTGATATTCCCAGACCCTTGCCCAGACCTCTGTTGGCTCGCTCTCTTTCTGTCTGTGGCTCTGAGCTTTGCCTAGGCTCTTAAGCAGTAGCAAATGACGAGCTGCTCACTCCTCCCCATTTGTGCTTAATGACTTTCCCCCTCTGCATAACGTGAGAGCAGGGGGGGGGTGGTCTATGTTCTGCAGAACAGAATGTAGTCAGTTGATAAGCGTATAAGAGATGTTAAGTGATCAAAGAGCACGGGAGGTCATCTACATTCCGTCCGTCTACAAGCCCTCACACAGCCTGGGAGCCAAGTCTTTATCATCGCCACACAAGTGGCCTTTCACTCTTAAATAATGTGCAGAATTTGTGACTGTTAGCAGAGGCTGTCATGTTTCTGAACTATGGCACAGTGTTGCAAGCAGCCGTGTGAGAGAGCCAGAGAGTGTTTTGGTCAAGCTGGAAAAGCTTTAAATCATCGGGTGGTTTGAAATGTTTGCTGCATGGAGTGGAAAATTAAGTAACAGCTTCCAAAAAAAGTAAAGAGGCATATCAGGGGGATGTAAATGCCAGAGTGGCCTGGGCTTTGTCAACCCCAAGTTAAGGAGTCCTGTCTGCTTCGCTCAGACATTGACTTGGTGTGAGCTGTGAGTGTGTGAGGGCTATGGACACCTAGCCACAGCTGGTGGCTGGGGTTACTGAGCTTCTGGGAAGTGTACTGTATGTAGTCTTTCTGTTTCAATTCCTTTTAAAGAAGATTAAAATGGGATGCAATCAGTCCAGAGCCAGACTGCATAGGGGAGAGTGGGATAAGTTGAGCCATTTTTTACATTCAGCATCACTCTGTCAAGGGAAATATAGTATTCTTTCTATCAAAGATATCTACATATATTTCAGGATGTTGTATTTCCCTGGACATAATCAGAATTCATGTAAACATTACAGTTTTTAAAACATAGCTGGTCCAAAGAAAGTGGTCCCTTTCCACAACTTACCCCGGGTATGGGGTAAATTGAGCCGCATGACAGGGTAAGTTAAACCGCCTACAAATGCATGTAATGGTGGAAGCAGATACAATGTGTGATTTTGTTGGTGCGAGTGGAGTTGATGAGAATAATAAGTGGACAATGGTGAGAAAGAAGAATGGAAATAAAAGGTCTAAAGTTGGAAATTAAGATGAATATATTGTTGGAGTGCGTTTCACCAGCAATTATGTTTTTTTGGGTGACCCATTCGTTCGTGGTCTCAAAGATGGTAAAGGACACATTGGGAAAAGTGGATTCGGTCAGGGTGACCAGAAGAGTTATGTTGATTTCCTGTGTGTCAAGAGAACAGAAAGAGAGCGCTGTGGCTCTACAAACTATCAATGTATGATGTGGAAAGCTATGATTTTCAGAGAAGGGCACCGAATAAAGGTGTCATCTCTGACGTCTCGTAGGACACTGAGGCTTTGTGGATTAGGGAGAATATACCTGGAGTGGTAGACGCCCACCGTTTAATCCCAATGATTGACAGAAAGAAGTTGGAAAGCCTATCAGTTTTGATGTCATTTGATTAAGTTTTTCTACTGACTCATATAACATTTGGGAATGTGAGATGTTCAGTGAAGACAGTATGTACAAAAGCTGCTTCAGTGTTATAATTGTAAAACGTTTAGACATGTGGCAAGTATTTGTTGTTGTTGAAGAGTCTGAGGAAGCACGGTCCTGTAATTGTAATGGGAATCACGCTCCAGCTTGCCCTGATAGGGTAAAAGAGGTTGAAGTAGCTAGCTAGGATCAGGGCTATCCAGCAGGTCTCCTATGTGGAGGCAGTGCAAGTTGCGGAAGGAGCAAGTGGATATAAGATGAGAGTGGATGCCACTCAGTGAATGTCATTCATCAGAGGGATCCTGGGATACTAACAGTGAAGAAGGTACACTTTATTGTGTTTATCGCGCAAGTGATAAATTGCACTGGACAAACAAATAAAAACATAATAGAAACTAGAAATCATTGTGAAGGCGGCAAAAATATTTTGGGATCATCAGGACTTCACGGCCAAAACTTGACAGGGAATACTGAATGAAGAGGTTCAACCCCTCTCAGGCTCCTGAACCTGTGTAGGGATCTGAGACAACATTTGAATCAGATTGAAGGAGTGAAGTTTTTGTTCACCCTTCCTCTTCCCCTGTTATTTATGCATTAAAGTTGATCAGTTTTCACCCATCCAGTAGGTGGTGGCATGCACCTCTATCATTTGTTTGCTGACCGCCATAATACCATAGAAGAAGATGACGAATAAATAGAAACAAAGGATTCTCAACTTACCCCACTCTCCCCTACTGTAGAGTGAGTTTGAGCTTGTTTTTGGTCACATTATGTGACTTAATCTGTTCTTACTCTACCATGTGCATGGGAACCATTTTCAATTACATAACCCTGTTACGTAATTCTTTGCAATCTGGAAGGTGGTGTCATCTGTTGTCTCGTTAGTACACTCTGAAGTGTGAATTTCTTACGTTATCTCCTGTACCTTCATTAGGGGCTATTATCCAGATAAAGGGCAGGAATTTAATTTCCCTTATCAGGCCTGGGGGGGGGGGGGGGGGAGCAGACAGAGCTCTGATAGACTGTTTTTAGCTCCAGCCCTCCTCTCTAGGCAGCACATTACTCTTCTTCTGGTGACTTAGAAATACGGTACCGACTGATGAGGGAGAAAATGTGGTGGTCCCTCCATAGGATGTAATACTGTAGAGAGATTGGAGAGGACAACTTATTTGATCCAACATGCTCTGTTATTTTATTTATTTACTTTATTTGACCTTTATTTAACCAGGTAGGGAAGTTGAGAACAAGTTCTCATTTACAATTGCGACCTGGCCAAGATAAAGCAAAGCAGTTTGACACATACAACAACACAGAGTTACACATGGAGTAAAACAAACATACAGTCAATAATATAGTAGAAAAATAAGTCTATATACAAAGTGAGCAAATGAGGTGAGATAAGGGAGGTAAAGTCAAAAAAGGCCATGGTGGCGAAGAAAATACAATGTAGCAAGTAAAACACTGGAATGGTAGATTTGCAGTGGAAGAAAGTGCAAAGTAGAAATAATGGGGTGCAAAGGAGCTAAATAAATAAATAAATACAGTAGGGGAAGAGGTAGTTGTTTGGGCTAAATTATAGATGGGCTATGTACAGGTGCAGTAATTTGTGAGCTCCTCTGACAGCTGGTGCTTAAAGCTAGTGAGGGAGATAAGTGTTTCCAGTTTTAGAGATTTTTGTAGTTCGTTCCAGTCATTGGCAGCAGAGAACTGGAAGGAGAGGTGGCCAAAGTAGGAATTGGCTTTGGGGGTGACCAGAGAGATATACCTGCTGGAGCGCGTGCTACAGGTGGGTGCTGCTGTGGTGACCAGCGAGCTGAGATAAGGGGGAACTTTACCTAGCAGGGTCTTGTAGATGACCTGGAGCCAGTGGGTTTGGCGACGAGTATGAAGCGAGGGCCAGCCAACGAGAGCGTACAGGTCGCAGTGGTGGGTAGTATATGGGGCTTTGGTGACAAAACGGATGGCACTGTGATAGACTGCATCCAGTTTATTGAGTAGGGTATTGGAGGCTATTTTGTAAATGACATCGCCGAAGTCGAGGATCTGTAGTATGGTCAGTTTTACAAGGGTATGTTTGGCAGCATGAGTGAAGGATGCTTTGTTGCGAAATAGGAAGCCAATTCTAGATTTAACTTTGGATTGGAGATGTTTGATGTGAGTCTGGAAGGAGAGTTTACAGTCTAACCAGACACCTAGGTATTTGTAGTTGTCCACGTATTCTAAGTCAGAACCGTCCAGAGTAGTGATGCTGGACGGGCGGGCAGGTGCAGGCAGCGATCGGTTGAAGAGCATGCATTTAGTTTCACTTGTATTTAAGAGCAGTTGGAGGCCACGGAAGGAGAGTTGTATGGCATTGAAGCTCGTCTGGAGGTTAGTTAACACAGTGTCCAAAGAAGGGCCAGAGGTATACAGAATGGTGTCGTCTGCGTAGACTCACCAGCAGCAAGAGCGACATCATTGATGTATACAGAGAAACGAGTCGGCCCAAGAATTGAACCCTGAGAGACTGCCAGAGGCCCGGACAACAAGCCCTCCGGTTTGACACACTGAACTCTATCAGAGAAGTAGTTGGTGAACCAGGTGAGGCAATCATTTGAGAAACCAAGGCTGTTGAGTCTGCCGATGAAGATGTGGTGATTGACAGAGTCGAAAGCCTTGGCCAGGTCAATGAATACGGCTGCACAGTATTGTTTCTTATCGATGGCGGTTAAGATATCATTTAGGACCTTGAGCTGAGGTGCACCCATGACCAGCTCTGAAACCAGATTGCATAGCGGAGAAGGTGCGGTGGGATTCGAAATGGTCGGTAATCTGTTTGTTGACTTGGCTTTCGAAGACTTTAGAGAGACAGGGTAGGATAGATATAGGTCTGTAGCAGTTTGGGTCAAGAGTGTCCCCCCCTTTGAAGAGGGGGATGACCGCAGCTGCTTTCCAATCTTTGGGAATCTCAGACGACATGACAACCGATAGGCCTATGGCACAAATTAAATGATACAATGTGTTATGCATAACACATGGAACAATGGAATGATGGAGAACAATGAGAATCCTTGCAGATGCTTTAAAATGTTAGAAATAGAATAGATATAAGGTAATACTTTTTGAATCCTTATTGACATTCATTAGTGAAGGTGATTCGTAGCTAGTGAGACATACTGTATCAATATGATATGGTGATACAATATGATATCATGTATAGCAGGGTTCCCCAAAAGTAAGCAAGGTTTGAAATTATTGTGTTTAGTAAAGTATATCTGTTTGGGCTTCTTGCAGCCAATTTGCAATCTACAAATGATTGGTAATTATGTTCTGGTCCCATGTATGGTGGAGAGTTGACTCCAAAATAATCGATTCCCCGACTCCTTGCCCGTCGACTCGCATTTCTGGGTGTTAAGCTTGACTCCTAAGATTCAGTATTTTTGTAACGGAGGAAACTATTTGCCAGTCTACTTCGAGAACACAAAATATTGCATATTTCCAGCCAGTAGTTTAGTGGAGGGTATAGGCCGTATACCCACTTATTTTGCAAATACTCACTTCTTAATCCCGACTGATACGTATCAAATTAGTTTAGTGGAGGCATACGCCATATCAATTAATACAGCTGATGGAACAGATCGGAATGTTTAGCTTAAAATGTTGATAAAATATTATTTCTTCACATTGTAGGGGCAGCAATGTACACACCGCATGGCAGTAGGTTACACGTGAACGTTCCAAAATGCAATTTCCAGAAAACACGGTCCTAAAATGCGCACCGCACATGCAAGTGGTTTCTTGGACAAAGATGGAAATATCAGTTAGAAAGAGGAAAGATTTAAAGATGCAACAACTATCATGGGTTGTTAATATGATTTGGATAATGCGTTTGGCAGCTAGACAATTAAAAAAAGTTTAAAGAAAAGAACAGGAAACACATATTAGTAAGTCTTAATAAAAAAATTATTGCCACCAGGTTTTTATGGTAGGATTTTGGCAAGGTAAAACATGCCTCATTATATGAAGTAAAACGTCCAGGTTTCAAACAATTAAGGAACAGGATATAGTGATGCTAGTGATGCTAATGATAGGTTTCTCATAGAATTTTTCTGACCAAGATGTAGGCTGTAGGCTTTCACAATGCTGTATTTAGCAATTTATTGATTTGCAATGTCTCACGCAAGTTCAGTAAAGTATGGTGTAGTGGCTTCCTTTCCTCTTTACCATAGCCACTGCCCTAGCCTGAAAGCGGGGTTGTTTCGTACGCATACAGTCCACATTCAAGGTTTTCAAACGGCCAAAACATTCAATGAGATCCAGGGATATGGTGCAGCAAAAAGGTTTATTCTTCTTATATCTAACAAAAAATTGATTATCCAATCATCTTAAAGCATAGATTACTTGACATGGAAAATACATAATATGACCTGTCTGTATGATCAAAAGACTACACCACTCCCGTGTCTAGCTAGGACTCCTCCCCCGAATCCCCAACTTCCTGCCTTTATCCTAACACACTTACCACAGTACAATGAATGGGCAAGAGGGGGGGCCAAAAACTAAGTTACTCTAATAACAAATTAATATATCTCAATCATAAAGGTACGTACCTAATATTTCATCATATACATTCATATTTAATATATTTACACAAACGTACATGGAGCTCTGTATGTTCTGTCTTTTATACAAATATATCCAAATCGGCTCTAACATACCGGCCCCTAATTGTTAACTGCACTGAATGCACAACAATTACTTAATATTCAAACGTAATACACAAAACACAAAACATTCTATACCAGAGCACTATTACAGTTCATAGCTATATACAAATATACAAGGTCCCATATAGGAAAAGAGTCCATAGATCTCAGTCTGAGTCGAAGAGTTCAGGTGTTCAACTTCCAAAAATGTCAAGAGTTTGACGTCCAAAAACGTATGGCTACGACATCAAAGAATGTAAGAGTACGACATCAATGAATCAGAGGTGCACGTGATTCAAAGATGGAGCAGTGTGTGTGTATGTATGTGTGTGTGTGTCTCACTCAGCCGCCTCAAGTAGCAGACAGAGTGTATTGATAGGTCTCTGTAAGATATTTGTCTTGGTCTTAACCATGATGCTCCGGACAAGACCTTTGGCCCCTGGCAAAGCCTCCACCACACGCCCCATTAGCCAAGAGTTCCTTGGGGCAGTGTCATCGACGATGACAACAAGGTCACCAGGACTGAAGTTTCTCTTAGTTTTGTTCCACTTGTTCCGCTCCTGCATAAGTGGAAGATTTTTATTTAATTTAATTTAATTTCACCTTTATTTAACCAGGTAGGCTAGTTGAGAACAAGTTCTCATTTATAACTGCGACCTGGCCAAGATAAAGCAAAGCAGTTCGACACATACAACACAGAGTTACACATGGAATAAACAAACATACAGTCAATAATACAGTAGAAAAATCAATCTCCTTCAACTGAACCTCTTTCAGGTATGGCCACCTTTTGAGATCTTTCTGAGTGGGAATGTTCTCTCTTGTCACTGGGAGCTGCCTCATGAGTCTCTCCATACAAAATGTTGCTGAGCTACCAGAATCGAGAACGCATAAGTTAACACAGACTTGCTTCCATTTGCCATCTTTACTTGAACTGGCGCAAGTGCACAATCTGTAATGGCCCCGGTATCTTCACCAGCTTCCAGTGAAACAAGAGCACTGCTGACAGTCTCCTCCCGCTTTACTGCTACACCACTCATATCTGCCTTTTGAGATCTAAATCTCGCTCTTCCTTCAATGTGCATGATAGTGGGGTGCTTTCTTTGACAGCTCTGACAGGTCATCCTTCTTTTACATTCTTTGCTTAAGTGTCCTCTCATCAAACAGCAAAAACAAAGGCCTTTTGATCTCAAACTCAACCTTGGATTTGTGTGGCTGGGCCTTCACCTGTTGGCAGTCAACCAATAAATGCTCACCAGCACAAAATACACATGAGATACTGGGAGCATCAGAAGGGTAGATGCCTGGTCTCTTTACTTTGAATGTTTGTTCTTTTAGAGGTTTTTCAGAGTCACAATCTGCCAATACAGCTACTGCAGTGGCAAAGCTGCTTGTCCTACTCTTGGACTTGAACTGCTGTTTAAAGTCAGCTGCTGTTTTGGTTTTTAAAAACTTTTTGTTGGACAGGGGATCTTGAATACCTCCATACAACAGATCCTGCAAACTTTTGGCCTGAATGTCACAAGGTCACTGAACTGGGCCCTCAGGTGGCTTTTCTCTAAAATATCACATGCTGTAGGCCTCCATTTTTCCCTTAGTTTGTAGGGAAGTTTTGACATGATCAACTTTATGTTGGAGGAAAGATTAAGCTCTTCCATGTTCTGTAGGTCTTGCATAGCGTTACAGACACATCTTAGAGTGCATAGCCACCCAGTCCCTTTCCATCATCCGGTTTGATGTTTGTCCAGTTCCAAACTTTTTCCATGTAAGCAGTGGTGACTTTGATTTCATTGCCAAAGTGTTCCTTTAACAACCTCTTAGCCTCCGCATAGCATCTTCTGGCTTCCATATGCAGACAACTACGTACCAGATCCTTGGGCTGACCAGTGTACTGTTCCAGGTAATCGAGCCTATCCTGATGGCTGCTTGTCTTATCTTCTATGCCATGCTCAAATGCACGCATGAATGGCCTAAAGTTGAGAGGATCACCGTCAAACATAGGTATCTCCCTAACAGGGAGTGTGGCCTGTTTGTGCTATAGTACAAGGAGGTCAGCAATTTCATTCTGCCTTTGCATGACAGTAGAGAGGTTATCAAGGCTGGTATTATGGCTGATACCCGCAGTGTTGATTCTGTGTTGATTGCTAGACCTTGCTGTTGGCTGCTGAAGGGTGTGATTTATGACTGTTTTCTGAATAGGTTTTGATGGCTTTGTTGTCGGTTGTTGTAAAACCCTTTGTAATGGGGTCTTTGGAACTGCACCTAATGCAGCAAACTCAACAGGTGATGGTTCAGGTTCCACATAGACCTCGGGTTCCTGGTTCTCAAAATAAGAGTTCATTCCATCTTCCTGGCTTAGTAAATGGGGTGCCACGCCATGGGATTGAGAAGTTGACTCACCACTCTCCAGGACCTTCAGTCTGGCATTATATTCTGCTATGTCCGTTTCCAGTGCCATTTTTTCCATCCTAACCTTCAGTTGAGCTTTCTCCAGTTCCAATGCATGCTTGTCCTGTAATGATGCTTGGCGAGCTAGTAGAGCTGCTCGTTCTGCCTCAGCTTTTAGGCGTGCAGAGGACACTGAGGAAGCAGCCTTAGAATACTTTGTTTTATTTTATGTTTTTGACACATTGGAAATGCTGTTGTGTGGTTCAATGAGTGTTTGTGGCTCAACTTCATCTTTTTTCCATATTTCCACCTCTTCCAGGAAATGTTCATAAGTCCTCATTCTTGTTTGATAATAGTTAATGCTCTCCTGTTCCTCCTCTGTGACCAGCTCTAGCACAGATTCATGAGCATTCTTAAAGTCACTGAGAACAGCATTAAATGCTTCAAGACTCTCATTCACAGTTTAAACATTTCCTCCATCAACAAGAAGGAATTTTATTTCATTCATTTTGCGTGTACACACTCCAAGTTTACCTCTCCGGGCTGCATTGAGTGAATTAAAATTCCTCAAACAAGGTTCAGAATGTCCACTGACTACCCTTCTATATTGCACACCCTTTAGTTTGTCCATTTTCATCTTACAAGATTTGTAAATCCTTTTTCAAAATGTAGAATTTCAATAGCTCCTTGGTCATGAGACCTAATGACTTCAAACAAGGTTCAGAATGTCCACTGACTACCCTTCTATATTGCACACCCTTTAGTTTGTCCATTATCATCTCACATGGTTTTACATGAATTTTTCCAAATTTAGAATTTCAATAGCTCCTTGGTCATGTGACCTGGTGACTTCAAACAAGGTTCAGAATGTCCACTCAGTGGCCCTACACATTGCACACCCTTTAGTTTGTCCATTTGTATCTCGTATGGTTTTACATACATTTTTAAAAATTTAGAATTTCAATAGCTCCTTGGTCATGAGACCTAATGACTTCAAACAAGGTTCAGAATGTCCACTGACCAATCTTCTATATTGCACAGCCTTTAGTTTGTCCATTTTCATCTCACAAGATTTGTAAATCATTTTTCAAAATGTAGAATTTCAATAGCTCCTTGGTCATGAGAGCGAATGACTTCAAACAAGGTTCAGAATGTCCACTGACTACCCTTCTATATTGCACACCCTTTAGTTTGTCCATTATCATCTCACATGGTTTTACATGAATTTTCAAAATTTAGAATTTCAATAGCTCCTTGGTCATGTGACCTGGTGACTACAAACAAGGTTCAGAATGTCCACTCAGTGGACCTACACTTTGCACACCCTTTAGTTTGTCCATTTTTATCTCACATGGTTTTACATCACTTTCATATACTGTACATTAAGACAAATCCTTCTACGTTGAGTGTTAGAACGCAGTTTACATAACCTGATAATGACTTGATATTTGAATGCATTCACAACAAGCCACCTGCAGACAACTTACAAAAGGCAATATTGCATTTAAGGATTTGTTTTTCTGATGAAAATAGTTATTTGATGCATGGCCTACTATTTCTAACTGGGAAAATAAATCCTATGTCTTTTGTGAGTAAAATCCTTTTTCCAAAATTGATTTAGGTACATTTTTGTGAAGAGGTATGAGGGTTGTGATATGGGTCATTTAATAGTAAAATCATTTAAGGGATCAATACATTTCTATATTGGTTCCCCAGTATCTGCATGAACCATCAGGCCAAGTGTTTTTGGTTGACCCTGCTGGACAGAAAGAGAAGGAGGAATCGGAACACGCTGCATTCAAATTCAGGTCTTAGTTATTCCATTGTACTGGATCTAATACATATTAGCATTTTACATACATTCATAAGTGTAATAATTTTTTATGACATACTGTGAACAACTCTCTTGGCTGCTGGCTCTGTCACTTTCAGACATGCACAGAGCAGACTTGAACCACAGGGGTTCTCTGTAAAGAGAGAGTAATCCAAAAGGCACAGACACACCCCTTGACTTTCAATTGGCACCGTTGACCTATATGTATTCTCTCCTGATTGGCTCTGTGGTGCACAGTCTGGCAGTCTTACTAAAGTGCCAGAGGTATGAGGAGAGACATCCTCCTTTGTATTTATGTGTAACGCCCTGGCCATAGAGAGGGGTTTTTGTTCTTTATTTTGGTTAGGCCAGGGTGTTACATTGGGTGGGCGTTCTATGTTCCTTTTTCTATGTTTTTGTATTTCTTTGTTTTGGGCCGTGTGTGGCTCCCAATCAGGCACAGCTGTAGTTCGTTGTTGCTGATTGGGAGTCACACATAAGGAGCCTGTTTTTCCTTTGGGTTTTGTGGGGGATTGTTTCTGTTTAGTGTCTTGCACCTGACAGTACTGTTTGGCTGTCGGTTTTCTTGTTTTGTTGTATCGTGTTCGTACGTAAATTAAAACTCAAGATGAACACTAACTCCGCTGCACCTTGGTCTACTTCCACTGACAGCCGTTACATTATGGGAACAAATATTTCCTAACACTTTGGATCCTATTACATTACATACATTTACATTTAAGTCATTTAGCAGACGCTCTTATCCAGAGCGACTTACAAATTGGTGCATTCACCTATAATATCCAGTAGAACAACCACTTTACAATAGTGCATCTAAATCTTTTAAAGGGGGGGGGGGGGGTTAGAAGGATTACTTTATCCTATCCCAGGTATTCCTTAAAGAGGTGGGGTTTCAGGTGTCTCCGGAAGGTGGTGATTGACTCCGCTGTCCTGGCATCGTGAGGGAGCTTGTTCCACCATTGGGGTGCCAGAGCAGCGAACAGTTTTGACTGGGCTGAGCGGGAACTGTGCTTCCTCAGAGGTAGGGAGGCGAGCAGGCCAGAGGTGGATGAACGCAGTGCCCTTGTTTGGGTGTAGGGCCTGATCAGAGCCTGAAGGTACGGAGGTGCCGTTCCCCTCATAGCTCCGTAGGCAAGCACCATGGTCTTGTAGCGGATGCGAGCTTCAACTGGAAGCCAGTGGAGAGAGCGGAGGAGCGGGGTGACGTGAGAGAACTTGGGAAGGTTGAACACCAGACGGGCTGCGGCGTTCTGGATGAGTTGTAGGGGTTTGATGGCACAGGCAGGGAGCCCAGCCAACAGCGAGTTGCAGTAGTCCAGACGGGAGATGACAAGTGCCTGGATTAGGACCTGCGCCGCTTCCTGTGTGAGGCAGGGTCGTACTCTGTGAATGTTGTAGAGCATGAACCTACAGGATCGGGTCACCGCCTTGATGTTAGTGGAGAACGACAGGGTGTTGTCCAGGAGGAAGAGCAGCTCCGTCTTGCCGAGGTTCAGCTTGAGGTGGTGATCCGTCATCCACACTGATATGTCTGCCAGACATGCAGAGATGCGATTCGCCACCTGGTTATCAGAATGGGGAAAGGAGAAGATTAATTGTGTGTCGTCTGCGTAGCAATGATAGGAGAGACCATGTGAGGATATGACAGAGCCAAGTGACTTGGTGTATAGCGAGAATAGGAGAGGGCCTAGAACAGAGCCCTGGGGGACACCAGTGGTGAGAGCACGTGGGGCGGAGACGGATTCTAGCCACGCCACCTGGTAGGAGCGACCTGTCAGGTAGGACGCAATCCAAGAGTGAGCCGCGCCGGAGATGCCCAGCTCGGAGAGGGTGGAGAGGAGGATCTGATGGTTCACAGTATCAAAGGCAGCAGATAGGTCTAGAAGGATGAGAGCAGAGGAGAGAGAGTTAGCTTTAGCAGTGCGGAGAGCCTCCGTGACACAGAGAAGAGCAGTCTCAGTTGAATGCCCAGTCTTGAAACCTGACTGATTAGGATCAAGAAGGTCGTTCTGAGAGAGATAGCAGGAGAGCTGGCCAAGGACGGCACGTTCAAGAGTTTTGGAGAGAAAAGAAAGAAGGGATACTGGTCTGTAGTTGTTGACATCGGAGGGATCGAGTGTAGGTTTTTTAAGAAGGGGTGCAAGTCTCGGTCTCTTGAAGACGGAAGGGACGTAGCCAGCGGGCAAGGATGAGTTGATGAGCGAGGTGAGGTAGGGGAGAAGGTCTCCGGAAATGGTCTGGAGAAGAGAGGAGGGGATAGGGTCAAGTGGGCAGGTTGTTGGGCGGCCGGCCGTCACAAGACGCGAGATTTCATCTGGAGAGAGAGGGGAGAAAGAGGTCAAAGCACAGGGTAGGGCAGTGTGAGCAGGACCAGCGGTGTCGCTTAACTTAGCAAACGAGGATCGGATGTCGTCAACCTTCTTTTCAAAATGGTTGACGAAGTCATCCGCAGTGAGGGAGGAGGGGGGAGGGGGAGGAGGATTCAGGAGGGAGGAGAAGGTAGCAAAAAGCTTCCTAGGGTTAGAGGCAGATGCTTGGAATTTAGAGTGGTAGAAAGTGGCTTTAGCAGCAGAGACAGAAGAGGAAAATGTAGAGAGGAGGGAGTGAAAGGATGCCAGGTCCGCAGGGAGGCGAGTTTTCCTCCATTTCCGCTCGGCTGCCCGGAGCCCTGTTCTGTGAGCTCGCAGTGAGTCGTCGAGCCACGGAGCAGGAGGGGAGGACCGAGCCGGCCTGGAGGATAGGGGACAGAGAAAATCAAAGGATGCAGAGAGGGAGGAGAGGAGGGTTGAGGAGGCAGAATCAGGAGATAGGTTGGAGAAGGTTTGAGCAGAGGGAAGAGATGATAGGATGGAAGAGGAGAGAGTAGCGGGAGAGAGAGAGCGAAGGTTGGGACGGCGCAATACCATCCGAGTAGGGGCAGAGTGAGAAGTTTTTGATGAGAGCGAGAGGGAAAAGGATACAAGGTAGTGGTCGGAGACTTGGAGGGGAGTTGCAATGAGATTAGTGGAAGAACAGCATCTGGTAAAGATGAGGTCAAGCGTATTGCCTGCCTTGTGAGTTGGGGGGGAAGGTGAGAGGGTGAGGTCAAAAGAGGAGAGGAGTGGAAAGAAGGAGGCAGAGAGGAATGAGTCGAAGGTAGACGTGGGGAGGTTAAAGTCACCCAGAACTGTGAGAGGTGAGCCATCCTCAGGAAAGGAACTTATCAAGGCGTCAAGCTCATTGATGAACTCTCCAAGGGAACCTGGAGGGCGATAAATGATGAGGATGTTAAGCTTGAAAGGGCTGGTAACTGTGACAGCATGGAATTCAAATGAGGAGATAGACAGATGGGTCAGGGGAGAAAGAGAGAATGTCCACTTGGGAGAGATGAGGATTCCAGTGCCACCACCCCGCTGGCTCGATGCTCTAGGGGTATGCGAGAACACGTGGGCAGACGAGGAGAGAGCAGTAGGAGTAGCAGTGTTATCTGTGGTGATCCATGTTTCCGTCAGCGCCAGGAAGTCTAGGGACTGGAGGGTAGCATAGATGAACTCAGCCTTGTTGGCCGCAGACCGGCAGTTCCAGAGGCTGCCGGAACTCCACGTGGGTCGTGCGCGCTGGGACCACCAGGTTAGAGTGGCAGCGGCCACGCGGTGTGGAGCGTTTGTATGGCCTGTGCAGAGGGGAGAGAACAGGGATAGACAGACACATAGTTGACAAGCTACAGAAGAGGCTACGCTAATGCAAAGGAGATTGGAATGACAAGTGGACTACATGTCTCGAATGTTCAGAAAGTTAAGCTTACGTTGCAAAAAATCTTATTTACTAAAATGACGAAAATGATACAGTACTACTGGCTGGTGGAGTAGGCTAGCTAGCAGTGGCTGCGTTGTTGACTTTGTTTGAACGTGTAGCTGGCTAGGTGTAGCTGGCTAGGTGACCTCGATAGTTTCAGTACTACACCTGTGGAGTGAAGCGTAGTGCGACTGCTCGCTCCAAACCGGAAGTTCATTCCTGGACAGTCAGACACAAACCGGAAGTTCATTCCTGGACAGTCAGACACAATGCATCAATGCAAAATATGTTTTATTACTAATCACTGTCCATGAGTAACCTCAACCTTGTGGGTCTATGGGTGTTTGAGCCAATAAAGTGCCAACTCAATTCTACCACTGACTAGTCTCTCATGCCCCTATGAACGGGGACACAGGACAATAGTTTTTAATCTAAACCAGACCTTTTTTACTGGAGTACACTAACCCCTAATTGTGGCTCTTTTCTTGACACTAGTAGCAGTTTGCCAGATGAGAAGTCACAAAGATCAAAAAGTAGATTGTTGTAAGTGTGTATTACATCCTGTGCTGGCCCCATTGTCATATCCATTCTGGATTCTGAGTGGTAAAATCACAGATGAAAAATGCTTCTATTTATGTGTTTACATTCTCCCCAAGACAGAACTGCAAAAGGGGGTGGAGTTGCAATCTACTGCAGAGACAGCCTGCAGAGTTCTGTCATGATATCCAGGTCTGTGCCCAAACAGTTCAAGCTTCTACTTTTAAAAATCCACCTTTCCAGAAATAAGTCTCTCACTGTTGCCGCTTGTTACAGACCCCCCTCAGCCCCCAGCTACGCCCTGAACACCATATGTGAATTAATTGCCCCCCATTTATCTTCAGAGTTTGTACTGTTAGGTGACCTAAACTGGGATATGCTTAACACCCCAGCCGTCCTACAATCTTAGCTAGATGCCCTCAATCTCACCCAAATTATCATGGAACCTACAAGTTACAACCCCAAATCCGTAAACTCGGGCACCCTCATAGATATCATCCTGACCAACCTGCCCTCTAAATACACCTCTGCTGTCTTCAACCAGGATCTCAGCAATCACTGCCTCATTGCCTGCGTCCGTAATGGGTCCGCGGTCAAACAACCACCCCTCATCACAGTCAAACGCTCCCTAAAACACTTCAGCAAGCAGCATTTCTAATCGACCTGACCCGGGTATCCTGGAAAGATTTTGGCCTCATTCCGTCAGTAGAGGATGCCTGGTTATTCTTTAAAAGGACTTTCCTCACTATCTTAAATAAGCATGCCCCATTCAGAAAATGTAGAACCAGGAACAGATATAGCCCTTGGTTCACTCCAGACCTGACTGCCCTTGACCAGCACAAAAACATCCTGTGGCGTACTGCATTAGCATCAAATAGCCCCCACGATATGCAACTTTTCAGGGAACTTAGGAACCAATATACACAGGCAGTTAGGAAAGCAAAGGCTAGCTTTTTCAAACAGAAATTTGCATCCTGTAGCACAAACTCCAAAAAGTTCTGGGACACTGTAAAGTCCATGGAGAATAAGAGCACCTCCTCCCAGCTGCCCACTGCACTGAGGCTAGGAAACACTGTTACCACCGATAAATCTACGATTATCGAGAATTTCAATAAGCATTTTTCTATGGCTGGCTTTGCTTTCCACCTGGCTACCCCTACCCCAGTCAACAGCTCTTCACCCCCCACAGCAACTTGCCCAAGCCTCCCCCATTTCTCCTTCACCCAAATCCAGATAGCTGATGTTCTGAAAGAGCTGCAAAATCTGGACCCCTACAAATCAGCTGGGCTAGACAATCTGGACCCTCTCTTTCTAAAAGTATCCGTCGCAATTGTTGCAACCTCTATTACTAGCCTGTTCAACCTCTCTTTCGTATTGTCTGAGATCCCCAAAGATTGGAAAGCTGCCACGGTCTAGACACTCTAGACCCAAACTGTTACAGACCTATATCTATCCTACCCTGCCTTTCTAAGGTCTTCGAAAGCCAAGTTAACAAACAGATCACCGACCATTTTGAATCTCACCGTACCTTCTCCGCTATGCAATCTGGTTTCCGAGCTGGTCATGGTTGCACCTCAGCCACGCTCAAGGTCCTAAACGATATCATAATCGCCATCGACAAAAGACAATACTGTGCAGCCGTATCCATCAACCTGGCCAAGGCTTTCGACTCTGTCAATCACCGCATTCTTATCGGCAGACTCAACAGCCTTGGTTTCTCAAATGACTGCCTCGCCTGGTTCACCAACTACTTCTCAGATAGAGTTCAGTGTGTCAAATGGGAGGGCCTGTTGTCCGGACCTCTGCCAGTCTCTATGGGGGTGCCACAGGGTTCAATTCTCGGGCCGACTCTTTTCTCTGTATACATCAATGATTTCGCTCTTGCGGCTGGTGAGTCTCTGATCCACCTCTATGCAGACGACACCATTCTGTATACTTCTGGCCCTTCTTTGGACACTGTGTTAACTAACCTCCAGACAAGCTTCAATGCCATACAACTCTCATTCTGTGGCCTCCAACTGCTCTTAAATGCAAGTTATACTAAATGCATGCTCTTCAACCGATCGCTGCCCGCATCTGCCCGCCCATCCAGCATCACTACTCTGGAAGGTTCTGACTTAGAATGTGTGGACAACTACAAATACATAGGTGTCTGGTTAGACTGTAAACTCTCCTTCCAGACTCACATTAAGTATCTCCAATCCAAAATTAAATCTAGAATCGGCTTCCTATTTTACAACAAAGCATCCTTCACTCATGCTGCCAAACATACCCTCGTAAAACTGACTATCCTACCGATCCTTGACTTCGGCGATGTCATTTACAAAATAGCCTCCAACACTCTACTCAGCAAATTGGATGCAGTCTATCACAGTGCCATCCGTTTCATCACCAAAGACCCATATACTTCCCACCACTGCGACCTGTATGCTCTCGCTGGCTGGCCCTCGCTGGCTGGCCCTCGCTTCATATTCGTCACCAAACCCACTGGCTCCAGGTGATCTATAAGTCCTTGCTAGGTAAAGCCCCGCCTTATCTCAGCTCACTGGTCACCATAGCAGCACCCACCCGTAGCATGCGCTCCACAAGGTACATTTCACTGGTTACCCCCAAAGCCAATTCCTTCTTTGGCCGCCTTTCCTTCCAGTTCTCTGCTGCCAATGACTGGAACAAATTGCAAAAATAACTGAAGCTGGAGACTCATATCTCCCTCACTATCTTTAAGCATCGCTATCAGAGCAACTTACAGATCATTGCACATGTACGTGCCCCATCTGTAAATAGCCCATCCAGCTACCCCATCCCCATATTGCCTATTTATTGCCTTACCTCCCTAATCTTACTTCATTTGCACACACTGTATATAGATTTCTGTATTGTGTTATTGACTGTACGTTTGTTTATTCCATGTGTAACTCTGTGTTGTTGTTTGTGTCACACTGCTTTGCTTTATCTTGGCCAGGTTGCAGTTATAAATGAGAACTTGTTCTCAACTGGCTTACCTGGTTGAATAAAGGTGAAATGAAACATTTTAAAAATACTGTATGTGGGAATGTCTTATGTCCGTCCTACATGTAGTGTTGGTACATGGAATATTCCTCAACTGCATATATATAATAAATTACTATTCCAAATTGAAGTATTATTTTCAACAACTGACATTTTCAGATATTATTTTGACAAACACACTTTGGTGCTTACAATTCATTCTCTATTGTCATAGATTTGGTGGGCACTGTAATCTGTGATCTTTGTGATATGACTTTCTTTAAGCACGTACTGATGAAACTGTCACTTAATATTGTTTTCTTAAAGTCTACAAACGCTCTACATTTATTCAACTGTGATAGGGTTGGATCCTATATGCTACTTTTATTATTGTCCTGTAAATGGTTCAGTGCCTATAATTTAGGCTGTGTTGAATGGGTATAAAGGAAATTACCTCTACTAATAAATTACTACTAGATTATAGTGATAAGGAAAACAGCATACAAATTATTTGCCTTTAACTAATCCTAATTCCATTATTTTTACATAAAAAAGAGAATACTTCAAAATGAGAAGATCCTGCCATGGAAAAGACGACTGGGCGGACATAAAGTGGAAAGGAGGGGAAATAACTCCCACCATGCAGCAGGTTCACCTTCAGCTGTGGGGTCTTTGTAATGCAGGTTTGATAGTTATATTTTCAATAATTAATGGTTAGCTGTTATGTGACAATTAGGTCAAAAACTCTATTTTATTTTTTGGTGTAGATGGCCAAGGAAGTTGCACAGAACATCCCCAACATCCCCTCCCAAATTGATATGGAACCTTCAAAAACATGGAGCAACTACGAAAATAAATGGCTGAGGATATACTAAAAATGTCTGGTATGTAAGGACATTTAATTCAAAGTAAATGTAAATTCTTTATTTTTATGTAGTTGTGTGGGACAGCCATATGTTCAGTTCATGCCTATGATTTCAGAGTTCAACAAAGCCAACAGCTGCTTCATGTGTGCCACTGATAAAGAACCTGGATGTGGCCCAAAGACTGACTGGGTTAGTAACTTTATTTAACATGTTTATAATCTTTTGACAACAGTGACGGCATGTAAGACAATTTATGATATAACACAATTGATGGCTAATTCGTCATTCGTCATACTGCATTGATATTTGATATTATTTATAACGTGTTACACTTTGATTGAACGTTTTGCATGCCAACGGTGGGTCCATGTGCTGTAACTAGGAATGAAGACAAAATAGTTCAACAGAGTAAAGAACACAAACTGGAAGTACAGTCTTTGTTGTTGAAAATGTATGCTATACCCCATCCACATTGAAGAGGCTCTGAAATGTACATCAACCAGGGGTAAAGAGAAAGTTAACACTGTGCAATGTTTCATACTTAATTGAAGTTAAGTGTCTGTTGACATGTTGGAAAAGATTAAAGGTCTACAATTTCTGTTTAATTTGTCAATATTACATTTTTATTCATTGATTTACTGGCCACCATTACTGTGGTTACATGTTCAGTATATGTATTGACCAGCAAACCCACTGCAGCCTATCTCACTAGCTCACTCTCCATCCCTGCTTTGGACAATTAATAGCATGACTCTCGTACTTTGCCCTTTTCCTTTATGGTTGATATTAATGACGAAAGGAGATATTATCTGTCTCTCTCCTATTGTGTACCACTGTTAAATACTGTGGAAAAATAAAAAAACAGGGAAAATAAGTACTTAGAACTACCAATTATTGTAGATAAATATTAAAGAAAAGGGTAAACACAACACTGGACTGAACCTCCTAATTGTCAAACTAATATTAATGTACAACAATATAGAAGATACATGACTAGAGGTTATGCAATATGGGTGTATATCCACTGCATGCTTCTTTGGTGTGTAATTAAAAAACCCACCCAATCTACCTACCTCATCCCCATATTGTTTTTATTTACTTTTCTGCTCTTTTGCACACCAGTATCACTACTTGCACATCATCATCTGCTCATCTATCACTCCAGTGTTAATCTGCTAAATTGTAATTACCTCGCTATTATGGCCAATTTATTGCCTACCTCCTCACGCCTTTTGCACACACTGTATATAGACTTTCTTTTTTTCTATTGTTATTGACTGAATGTTTGTTTATTCCATGTGTAAGTCTGTGTTGTTTGTGTCGTACTGCTTTGCTTTATCTTGGCCAGGTTGCAGTTGTAAATGAGAACTTGTTCTCAACTAGCCTACCTGGTTAAATAAAGGTGAAATAAAAAATCAATAAAAAATTGACATGACCAAGGAGCTATTGCAAATGTGAAACTATGAAAAATGTATGTTACACCGTGTGATTTTACAGTACACAAACAAGAGTGTGCAATATAGAAGGATGGTCAGCGGACATTAGGTCACATGACAAAGAAGCTATTGAAATTCTACATTTTCAAAAATTATTTGAAAATCTTGTGAGATGAAAATGAACAAACTAAAGGGTGTGCAATGTGTAGGCCCACTGAGTTGACATTCTGAACCTTGTTTGAAGTCACTAGGTCACATAACCAAGGAACTATTGAAATGTTACATTTTGAAAAATGCATGTAAAACCATGTGAGATGAAAATGGACAAACGAATGTTTATCTATGTCATCGGGTTAGCTAATACCAGTTTTGAAAGTGTTAGGACTAATGGTTAAAGAGCTATTGAAATTTGAAACATTTGATTTTTCACTATATTGACGGTCCCTAACTGCTGTTGGTGGACGTAAGGAAAACTACAGGCGAATATCCGTCGAATATCCAACCTGAAACTGTCTTTACCTCCGTATTTGACCTTCCATAATATGCATGATCAAACGATCGCATTGAACTGGGCAGCGGTTACTCACAGCTGGCTAATTCTAGTTCAAGTCCTTCCAAGCGAGCTGTCCTTGTGGCCCGAATGCAATGACAAATATAAGAATATCCTAGCCTGAAAGCGGGGTTGTTTCGTACGCATACAGTCCACATTCAGGCTAGGGCAGTGGCTATGGTAAAGAGGAAAGGAAACCACTACAATCAAGTCAAAAGACTCCGTGAAGGATTACTATCGGAAGGAAAGCTCCGGTACGGACACGCTGGATATTATTCTATTTGTCATTGCATTCGGGCCACAAGGACAGCTCGCTTGGAAGGACTTGAACTCCTAGAATTCGCCAGCTGTGAGTAACCACTGCGAATGAATGATCTGCCCTGTTCAATGAGGTCGTTTGATTATGCATAGTATGGAAGCGCAAATGTGTTTATTCTAATTATATCTAAAAAATAAATGACTATCCAATCATCTTAAAGCATAGATTACTTGACATGGAAAATACATAATATGACCTGTCTGTATGGTCAAAAAACTACACCACTCCCGCGTCTAGCTAGGACTCCTCCCCCAGAAGGCCCAACTTCCTGCCTTTATCCTAACACACTTACCACAGTACAATGAATGGGCAAGAGGGGGGTCCAAAAACTAAGTTACACTAATAACAAATGAATATATCTCAATCAGGTAAATATAAATCATAAAGGTACGTACCTAATATTTCATCATATACATTAATATTTCATATATTTACACAAACGTACATGGAGCTCTGTATGTTCTGTCTTTTATACAAATATGTCCAAATCGTCTCTAACATAGGGGCTATTAACGAGTAGGCTGAGCTATTATACACACAACTGACCGAAGACCAAACACACACTAGCGTTTTTCATAGCAATGAGAAAGAGGAGTAGGTGAGAGCAAGGGCAACCACGAGAGAGAGAGGATCAGAGCAGGCAGACAGATAGTCAGAACCGTGGGCATAGGCATCTTGGTAATCTGTAGCAATGTAGTGATGCCTCGTAAATATTCAAGTATATATAAAAATATCAATGATTATGGTTAAGCTATTCTTAGTGTCAGTGAATTGAAGTTGAACATTGCCAAATGCATCAGTTTAATTGGGCCTAAATGTGCAATAAATAGTATTGTGCCTATGGATTATTTAATAAAATCATGGCTTGCTGTTGGTGTCCTAGGTTAAGGCTCTCCAACCCTGTTCCTGGAGAGCTACCTCCCTGTAGGGTTTTGCTCCAACCCCAGTTTATCAACCAGCTAATTGCGGAATCAGACACGCTAGATTAGGATTGGAGTGTGAATCTACAGGATGGTTAGCTCTCCGCGAACAGGGTTGGAGAGCCATGTCCTGGGCAATAGATCGTAAATCAGTATCCCCGCTAAACTTTTTGGAAATGGCAAGTTCACTTTCTCATCCATAGACAGAGTCAAGTGCAAATACGGTCCAGCAGCTCAAATCAGCAGGATGGGAGGGCATTGTTATTAGGAAGGAAGTCTACCATAGATCATTAAAATAATGATTAGGATCATACTTCATCAACTTAAGTATTATGGGGAGACCTATACATTTGGCAGCCAAGCACGAGTTATCAGTGTAGCCTGTTATCGTCTAGACATACACTACCTTTCAACAGTTTGAGGTCACTTAGAAATGTCCTTGTTTTTGAAAGAAAAGCACATTTTTGGTCCATTAAAATAACATCAAATTGATCAGAAATACAGTGTAGACATGGTTAATGTTGTAAATGACTATTGTAGCTGGAAACGGCTGATTTTTAATGGAATATCTACATAGGCGTACAGAGGCCCATTATCAGCTACCTATTAGCTAATCCAGGTTTATAATTTTAAAGGGCTTATTGATCATTAGAAAACCCTTTTGCAATTATGTTAGCACAGCTGAAAACTGTTGTGCTGATTTAAAGAAGCAATAAACTGGCCTTCTTTAGACCAGTTGAGTATCTGGAGCATCAGCATTTGTGGGTTCGACTACAGGCTCAAAATGGCCAGAAACAAAGCACTTTCTTCTGAAACTCGTCAGTCTATTCTTATCCTGAGAAATGAAGGCTATTCCATGTGAGAAATTGGCAAGACACTGAAGATCTCGTACAACGCTGTGTACTACTCCCTCCACAGAACAGCGCAAACTGGCTCTAACCAGAGTAGAAGGAGTGGGAGGCCCCGATACACAACTGAGCAAGAGGGCAAGTACATTAGAGTGTCTAGTTTGAGAAACAGACGCCTCACAAGTCCTCAACTGGCAGCTTCATGAAATAGTACCCGCAAACACCAGCCTCAACATCAACAGTGAAGAGGCGACTCCGGGATGCTGGCCTAGGCAGAGTTGCAAAGAAAAAGCCATATCTCAGACTGGCCAATAAAAATAAAGTTTAAGATGGGCAAAACGACACAGACACCAGACAGAGGAAGATTGGGAAAAAGTGTTATGGACAGACAAATCTAAGTTTGAGGTGTTCGGATCACAAAGAAAAACATTCGTGAGATGCAGAAAAATTAAAAGATGCGGAAGAGGGTTTGACGCCATCTGTCAAGCATGGTGGAGGTGTAACCGATGTGAAATGGCTAGCTAGTTAGCGGTGGTGCACGCTAATAGCGTTTCAATCGGTGACATCACTCGCTCTGAGACCGTGAAGTACTTGTTCCCCTTGCTCTGCAAGGGCCGTGGCTTTTGTGCCGCGATGGGTAACGATGCTTCGTGGGTGTCAGTTGTTGATGTGTGCAGAGGGTCCCTGGTTCAAGCCCAGGTTGGGGCGAGGAGAGGGAAGGAAGCTATACTGTTACTGAGGCAATGTGATTGTTTGGGGGTCTTTGGTTGTGGTAAAGTGGGAGATTTGTACAGGGTAGAAGGGATCTTGAAGACGGAACGCTATCACTCCATTTTGCAACGCCATGACATACCCTGTGGACGGTGCTTAATTGGAGCCAATTTCCTCCTACAACAGGACAATGACCCAAAGCACAGCTCCAAACTTTGCAATAACTATTTAGGGAAGAAGCAGTCAGCTGGTATTCTGTCTATAATGGAGTGGCCAGCACAGTCACAAGATCTCAACCCTATTTAGCTGTTGTGGGAGCAGCTTGACCATATGGTACATAAGAAGTGCCCATCAAGCCAATCCAATTTGTGGGAGGTGCTTCAGGAAGCATGGAGTGAAATCTCTTCAGATTACCTCAACAAACTGACAACTAGAATGACAAAGGACTGCAAGGCTGTAGTTGCTGCAAATGGAGGATTCTTTGATGAAAGCAAAGTTTGAAGGACAATTATTATTTAAATTAAAAATCATTATTTATAACCTTGTCAACGTCTTGACCATATTTCCTATTAATTTTGCAACTCATTTCATGTATGTTTTCATGGAAAACAAGGACATTTCTAAGTGACCCCAAACTTTTGAATGAATTCGTTTTGAAAAAACGAATCCTGTGTGAATCGTCCTCTGGAATAAATAATGCACATACTTGAATAATAATTACAAAACCAACCTCTTTAGTAATACCCGTCGGAATAGGGCTATAATATGGTAAATCGTAGAGTGCAACACATCATCCCATGGGATCGGTCAAGGCTGCACACAGCAGAAATATCAATGAAATAGTCTAGTTCCTACACATCACCTTCTACATTCAAACAAAACAGGCTTTTTAAAGACTAAATTGATGAGCAAATGGGCAGCATCATGCTCATGTCAGTCCTCTAGAACGTAAATGTAGTCTTCCTAGTAGGACTCCGCAATAATGAGGTTGTATGTACGTGTGTTCGCATCCGTTTCAGCGCGTTTTGAGCAAGAGTCGACTCCTTTCAACTCCATCCACAGGAGTCGAAGTCGATTCCAAAAATCGCGGAGTCGTGCACCACGAGCCCCCTGACCATCCACTCAATAAAAAATCGGCCGGCGGCTGAATCTAGTTGATTATCCCTGATGTATAGGCTACTACTGTGATGTCATATCACTTATGCCTGGGTTAATTGCCTCTATGTTTTCAAAATAAAATAAATGAGAGTGTCTTATTATCATTTTTTGATTTGTTTACCTACTGAGTTTGTTACCCACTGATAATTTTCTACCGATAGTGAGCTCACCCAACAATATATGTAACTAGAAAAATAATACTGCAGACAATTCAAATACATCCTGTAGTGTATAAGCCACTTTGTACCCACAGAAGAAGAACGTTCATAATTTGTGTGCGGAAATGGTTAGGAGGTTGTAGAGAGGTCAGAGGGCAAAGGCTATTCACCCAGGATTCTCGATTGTGGAATACTGAATACGCAGCCATCTTGGATCTAGCTACAAGGAGAAGGGAAATTAATGCGGTGAGGTTTTTACAGTATTTTTCCCTCAAATATAAACCCGTTTGGTCCGACTCGAATCGTCACATCACAACACATTCATCTTTGTTGTCCTTGTCATTCGGTTTGGTGTGTTTTGGACCGGGTTGGCAGATTTGAATTCGAAAAGTCTTCTGCGCTCTGTTTTTGTCTGTGGCTCCTAGCGTAAATTGAGACCGAAAGGTACTGGGAACTGGATAGGAGACACAACAGGCCCAACCTGCACATCGCTACCTATAGGCAAGCAGACTGCCTGACAAGGGTTGTTGAATTGGAGGGATTTAGCTAGCTAACGTTAGTCTAGTGATGCTTGTTGTTGAACTAACTGTTATTATAACTAATCAGACTCGCGCTGTATTGTTAGTTAACGTTAGCCACAAAATGCTTTACGGAAAGTTTGGTGTAGAGAATAATAACTGAACCTCATAGTGTCACCTGAGCAGAAGCTTGTTGAATTGTTCTGAGGCAACGCTGCAGGGATGGACACAGTTTTTGTATGTTGACCAATGCATTTTCACACACCAGCATGATAACAGTGAGTGGAAAATCAACAACAGTATAAACGCGATTGTAAATGAGTTTTGTAAGGCACACTGTATGCACCAGTACTTGACTTGGGCAGGAGCTCAGTGGAGCTGAGTAACCAGCACCTCAGATTGTCTACTGCTTGAACTCCTGTTCGTCTTATACGGTAGTATATTACCTCAAAACTATTGTGGAGCTCCTGCACCTAAATATAAACAGTACCGGCACCCAAAATGAGTACTGGAACCTATTTAATTCCAAGTCAAGCATTGGTATGCACACATTGCGCAAGGTGTGGGCGTGTTGTCTGGTAGTGAGATGTGATGTCAAACTGAAAGTGTAGTAGACCATAGTCATAGGACTAACACTACTGTGTGGCTTGTGTGTTTCTCTCCTGTCCTGTCCATGATCGTTTTTTAAATCTGATATGAACAGTGTGGATAGTGGGTCCAGACATGCTGGTCGACAGTCTCAATTTCTATGGACTGTTGAGGAATTGAGATATTTAAACCTAAACTTCTTCCCACTCTCTGCAGGTGACAAACGGCATGTTCAGTGCTACGAGAAAGAAGTTTGTAGAGGGGGTGGAAAGTGACTACCCTGATGAGAACATGTACTACAGCCAGCCGTCCATGTACCCACATCGGTCGGACAAAGACGTAAGTGCTCTGTCTGCTCGATCGCACATCCCTACTACAGCACCCTTTGAACTTGAAGTAAGTCAATTGTTTTCACGTCCTTCTATAATGTAAATCTGTTTATGGTTATTTTTCATATTTAGGGAGATTTAGGCTACTCCATCATCCTATATGACTTGCCTTAGCATTGATGTTGTTGTTGTTGTTGTTATTATTATCCTTTAAATTGAATACCCCAATTACAGTGTAATTCCAATGTAATGTGATTTGTAAATAATGATATACGAACTGCCCTAATGTGCAATTATGTGTTATTGATAAAGGTATTGTCATCTGTTGGTATTCTTGTTTCCAGTCCTTCCCTCTCACTTTGTGGTTTATCTCTCTCCTTGTCCTCCTAGATGCTCTCGTCTCCCTCACCGTCGTCATCAGGTCAACTGTCCCAGCTTGGGGCCAGTTTATATGGCCCACAGAGTAAGCTGGCTGCATCTGTTCACTTACATTCCTGTCTGTGGTTTTCAGGGTCTTTTCTACTAAGGCTGGAATACATTTTGGTCTGTAACAATTTTGGAGTCAAGTCACACCTGGAGTTATTTGATCAATTTAGAATAATTACCCTGTAAATGTACCCAATTTAAATATACCCAATTCAAAACAGACTTCAACACTTCTTGTTGATCTCAAAATATTGCTATGAGAAATATGCAATATTTTGGTCACTTTGGAATTTGATAAGAGTCCCATGTTGACTGTTTCTATTTCTCCTGTTGCAGGTGCACTTGGCTTCTCGATAAGGGGCATGGGCAACAACACGCCTCAGTTAAACCGCAGCTTAACGCAAGGCACTCCGCTACCGAGCCATATCACCCCCACCACTGGGGTACCCACCATGTCCCTCCATACCCCACCCTCGCCAAGCAGGTGTGTGTAAGATGGAGATGCTGGAGAGAGAGATTCTTGAGACCGAGAGACCACATTAGCCAATGTCTTTAAATGCCATGGAATCATTATTCTGCTGTTAGTTAGTTAGCTGTTCAGTAGTTCCAGAGCAGGACAGGACATTATTAGTCAAATAATCACCTGGCTTCATATCAAGCCATTCTGTTCACCCATTTGTCTAACTCTAACCCGTGATGTCTCCTCCACAGGGGGATCCTGCCGATGAACTCGAGGAACATGCTGAACCACTCCCAGGTGGGCCAGGGCATCGGGATGGGCAGCGGCAGGACCAACAGCATGGGCAGCTCAGGGCTGGGCAGCCCCAACCGCAGCCCCCCCAGCATTATCTGTATGCCCAAACAGCAGCCTGCACGGCAGCCCTTCACCATCAACAGGTACAGTCACACGGTCTGGCTGGCAATAAAACTGAAAGATCTGCTGTTCTCAACTGTTTAAATGTCTAAATCATCAATAGTTTTTTGTGATGATTGAATATGAAGATGATCCAGTTGGAGGCTAAAGTTCTCCTCTGTATTTCTGTAGCATGTCGGGATTTGGGATGAACCGGAACCAGGCGTTTGGGATGAACAACTCGTTATCAAGCAACATCTTCAATGGCACAGGTTAGTAGTGTGTCTCTTCAAAATAACCAGCTGTCTGATGCTCAGTCTGGCCATCCAATGATACATCACACTCAGCCCAGTTTACCTGTAGGCTTTATGTCATCAAGTTTTTACAACATCCACTTTACCTATCCATTCACACACTATAAGACGCTGTCAGCATGAAGAGTAACACCATTTTACTTTCTTACAAGTCTTTAACCTGCCCCTCACAGACGGCAGTGAAAACGTGACGGGGCTAGACCTGTCTGACTTCCCTGCGTTAGCAGACAGGAGTCGGAGGGAAGGAAGCGCAAACCCAACGCCACTACTTAACCCACTAGCTGGAAGGGCCCCCTATGGTAAGAACTCTGTATAGTGCACTAGTAAGGGTTTATAATACTGGACTAGACTAGGAGGGCTACCCATTGTAAGGGCTCAGTGTAGTGCACTAGAAAGAAGGGCTCATTGTAATGCACTTGGCTTGGATGCAAAGGCAACTTGGCAGTGCACATGTCAAAGCATCACTGACTCGTCATATTACTGTGGGCCAGTCAGCAATGCTAGACACATTCTCAGTGTAAATACTCAGCCCACTTCACTCTCTCTTCAAATATAAACTGGCAAATTGTGATGAAGAAAGGGAGAAGGCCTTCTCCAATGGTGTGTGTGTATATATAACCCAAGGCTAAACTTTTTTCTCATTGTGGTGATTTATTTAAGAAGCCTCTTCTCTTCATCTCATGACCTCATCAGTTGGCATGGTGACGAAGCCATCGAACGAGCCGACGCAGGATTTCTCCATCCACAACGAGGACTTCCCTGCACTGCCTGGTCCCAACTACAAGGACCCCACGTTGAGCAACGATGACAGCAAAACAGTGAGTCAGACAGACAGACAGGCTGTCTTTAGCCTGGTTGTCAGTCTGTTTTCATTGGCCATTGGCATGCCAAACATGGATAAAGCTGAAATGGACAGGCAACCACACAAGGCCTCCTTATGTTGAGCAACAACAACTACTGCATATTCAAGTCTTTCACCATAGAATTAGTAGAGTGGACATTCTATATTCAAAGCAATGTTCCATGATGTCATGTGGCTTATAGATGTAATAAAAATGAGAATTATTCATTCATTTGTTTTTTGCTTTGTACAGAACCTAAACTCTACAGGCAAGAGCACGTCCAGTGCAGACGGTCCTAAGTTCCCCGGAGACAAGACGAGCTCAGCACAGAACAACAGCCAGAAGAAAGGGATCCAGGTGTTGCCTGATGGTGAGCCTGTTCAACCAATCACACCTCTCGGTCTCGACCTGGGTACCTCAGTGGGTTTTGACATGGTTCCTGCATGACCGTTGGTATGGTCCACATTTGCATTAGCTGTAGGGAAAGATCTACTTGGTTATTATTTTCCCTCACTGTGGATTTTCCCACATCTGTAGGGCGGGTGACGAACATTCCTGGGGGAATGGTGACGGACCAGTTTGGGATGATTGGCTTGCTGACTTTTATCCGAGCAGCGGAGACGGACCCGGGCATGGTGCACTTGGCACTGGGGAGTGACCTCACAACGCTTGGACTCAACCTCAACTCTCCAGAGTAAGATGGTTGCTCTGTCTGAACATAAGGTTGAATGGCTACAGAAGTCAAAATCAATGTTTTGTTAGATGTTTTTATTCATCTTAAGTCTGTTGATAGTAACATGTCCCCTCCTCTCCTGACAGAAACCTGTACCCCAAGTTTGCTTCCCCCTGGGCATCAGCACCGTGTCGACCTCAAGACATTGGTAAGACATGACCCTGACCACACACACATACCCCACACTAAGCCTGTTGGTGACCCTGGTGCCTCCTATCTTTCAGACTTCCACGTCCCCTCTGAGTACTTAACCAACATCCACATAAGGGACAAGGTAGGTGATAAATCAGTAATCCCCTTTCAAGTGCTATTGATCTTATACTCTGGAAGAAAGCACAATGTCATAATTGGATAAACCAAATGATGGTGTTGATAAAGCCATCTCTCCTCTTCCTCAGCTGGCAGCTATTAAACTGGCGCGGTACGGTGAAGACCTGCTGTTCTATCTGTACTATATGAACGGAGGAGACCTGCTACAGCTCCTGGCAGCAGTAGAGCTGTAAGTGCTGTACTATCACTACTGAAAGCACTTTCACGTAGGCACCCTTGAGAGAGGTGTCTTTGAGAGAGGTGTCTTTGAACATGGATCTTATCTAAATAAGACTAAGATTTATTAGCACACCTTAATTCCCAGGATCACCTTTTCGGTTTCTTTCAGTAGTTGTTCGTAGTTTCTATATGTTGTTATCAAGGAGTTATTTGTGCCTTTTTCTTTACTCACTGTGCGTTAATGGCATCTCTCTCTCCTGCCTGTCTGGTGTTGGTGCAGCTTTAACCGGGATTGGCGGTACCACAAAGAGGAGCGGGTGTGGATCACGCGGGCGCCGGGCATGGAGCCCACACTAAAGACCAACACCTATGAGAGGGGGACCTACTACTTCTTTGATTGTCTTAACTGGAGGAAGGTAGCCAAGGTAAAGGTATTGGCTTTAGTATCTGCTACCCTCAATCAATACACTTAACATGAAGAGAAAGTGCTGTTTGTGCTATTTTCATTTACATGTATGTTTTGAGTTGTGAATCTCCTTTGTTGGAGTTACGTGCTTGACATCCTATTTTTTATTTTTTTTTGGAACTTGTACGTGTTTAACGTTGATTCAAGATAGACTTTTTGTATCTCTGTTACTGGTGATGTTTGTCACTCTGAGTTTTCAGCTCTTATTGATGATCAGTATTCTCACTCAGGCAATATAAACTCAACAGGAATCTTCCGTCTCCATTGCTGATTATGTGTTCTCTATCCCTCCAGGAGTTCCACCTGGAGTACGAAAAGCTAGAAGAGAGGCCCCACGTCCCATCTACCTTCAACTACAACCCAGCTCAGCAGGCCTTCTGAGGCCCCGTACAGTCCCAGGGGGAACGCTGTCCCTGCACCCCTCCCTCCCAGCCTGAAGAGGATGGTGTGCTGCGGCCCAGACATCCATCCTGGTTTTTATTCCTTGAGGATCTGGCTAAAATGACTTCAGAGGAGGCGCTCACCACCGCGTAAGGGTGGGGAAAATTGAGCCCTGCCTTTCCCAAATTATGTGCTGCCCAAACACCTCCACTTGTTCTGTTTTTATTCCTTTCGTTTCATTGTTTTTGTTTTGTTTTTGACCAGGGTCTGTGTTTTGTTTACGTCTCTGAATCAGAAGCCTGTTTGGTCCAAGGTAGGAAAACGGACAATACCGACACACTTTACAGTGACAGAACAAGGGTTATGCCTCATCCCCCCCACCCCCCAAGTGTTAAGAACAGAGAAAGGTGGGGAAGGCTAAGCCAACAAGTACCATCCCACACGTGAGAACGAAAGGGCAGAAGAAGTGCAATGTTCATTGTTGCATTATTTAGTAATAAAAGAACACAAAGATTGTTTGTGCTTTTTTTTATGTGAAAACACTCCCTCATGTTTTGTTTTGGAAAGATAAGTAGCCTGTCTACACATCTCTCCACTTCTTTCTCTCCATCTCTCCTCTTGTGCATTCCCTCTTTTCTTCTCCACATCCCGTTCTTTCCTTCCTTTTGACTGGTATTTTCTGTCTGGCTTCAATATACAAATCAGAGACCGTTTTAGTGAAGTGTTGTTAGATTACCCACCCAGCTTCATTGTTCCAGAGCGAGCGAAACACTTTCCAGTCTTTGTTACGATTTTGTAAACGTGTACATTTTTTTTAAAACATTTTGAACATCACATGAATAAAGATATATATGTACGAATGTGTATATATATGTATGTGTATACATATATATATATATATATGGCATCTATTTTGGAGGAAAAAATTGCCCTGCCTTGTACCTCATCTTTAGGAGGTCAGCATGGAGTACAATATGTAGATAAAACAGGACATTTCTGGATCTGCTGGACAGGGCATCATACTCGGCACTGTGGGCACTTACGAAGAAATACAAATTAAAAAGACAAACAAGGAAAGGCCTGATTCTCAGGAAAAACAAGGACATCCACCCCAAAGTCCAAAGCAAGAGGACAGATGGACACATTTCACTCAAAGCTGTTTAAACAGCAGCCTTTCATAAGAAAAGGAAAAATGAATAATAATTTGAAGGGGAAAAAATCATACAGACCAATCTTGTATTTTCTGACGTTCAAAGCTTCTTTTTAATAAAGCAAAAAAGGCTTTCCTGAACTACTGTTGTCTGGTTTCTGAGGGAAGAGGGGGGGGCATTCTTAATGAGAACCAAACACATTTGACACTGAATTTACACTGAGTGTACAACACATTAAGAACACCTTCCTAATATTGAGTTGCACCCCCCCTTTTGCCCTCAGAACAGCCTCAATTCGTTGGGGCATGGATTCTGCAAGGTGTCGAAAGCATTCCACAGGGAAGCTGGCCCATATCCAATGCGTCCCACAGTTGTGTCAAGATGGCTGGAAGTCTTTTGGGTGGTGGACCATTCTTGATACACACGGCAAACTGTTGAGTGTGAAAAACCCGGCAGCAATGCAGTTTTTGACACATTCAAACCTGTGCGCCTGGCACCTACCATACCCCATTCAAAGGCACTCAAATATTTTGTTTTGCCCATTCACCCTCTGAATGGCACACACAGTCCATGTCTAAAAGCTTAACAATCCTGCTTTATCCTGTCTCCTCCCCTTCATCAATACTGATTGAAGTGGATTTAACAAGTGACATTAACATTTACATCATTTAGCAGACGGTCTTATCCAGAGCGACTTACAGGAGCGATTAGGGTTAACTGCCTTGCTCAAGGGCACATCGACAGAGCCTCGTCAGCTCAGCAATACAAACCAGCAACCTTGGAGCTACTGGCCCAATGCTCTAACCACTAGACTACCTGCCAAGATCAAAGCTTCCACCCGGATTCACCTGGTCAGCCTGTCATGGCAAGTGTTCCTAATGTTTTGTCCACTCAGTCTATACGAAACGATTTCCAACTTCCAATGGTCCTCTGAGTTGTATCTGTATTATCTGTGTATAACCATTGTATTACTGACCTGCTGATACAGACAGGACCATCTCTGGGCCAGTGGTGTGGAAGGAAGGAGTAGTGTTGGAATAGGTAGGACTAATACAGGTCTAGGCTGATAATAGATCACTCTTGAACAGAGATGTGATAATCACAAAATAGAGGATATTTCTTGAAGTCATAATTGGTTTGTGATTAGTGCCTGTGCCGAATGAGGACTTATACAAGTAAATACAACCTTAGTTAACCCAGAACTAAAATCTTGTGTAATTTGGTCAGATGCAGTGTGTCCGTGAGAGATTAGTAAACACACAATGCATTTCTTTAGAAATCTCTTTTATTACCATGACATTGTATCTGTAAGTATACAATACACTAATCATGGTTATTAAACACAAATGCCTTGGATTAACTACATGTTAATCAACATAAACAAGACATTGGAATTAGGATGCCAAGCTGATGGCTGAAATGAACCAACCTGGGTATCAAACCAATCCATTGACCTACTTCTCTCTTCTCCAGTTAGGATTAGGGTCACAGTTCTCCCCAAAAGTCCTTACTGACCCCAACCCTGTCACTGTCAATGGCTGCGTTTACACAGGCAGCCGAATTCTGTTTTGTTTCTCTCCACCAAATGTTTTCTTGACCAATCACATTAGATCTTTTAACATCAGATCTTTTTCAGAGCTAGTCTGATTGGTCAAAAGACACTCAGAACTGGTCCCTTAGATTTTAGCTATCACTTATAGCTACCATTTCATCAACATAGTTTTTTCTCTCTTAATAACTCATCTTCATTCAATAATAGAATCAAAGCATAATTTTGTGCATGTAGTTCAGATGAAATAATCAAGGTGGACAGACACTTGTAGGCATGTCGTTGAACCAACAACAAAGCCTGAGGGATCAACCTTTACATTTCTCTATTCAATGTGCACTTATGGTCTACGGCCCTGTGTTTTCAGCTATCATCAGTGGTGTAAAGTACTTAAGTAAAAATACTTTAAAGTACTACTTACTGTAAGTAGTTTTTTGGGGTATTTGTACTTTACTATTTATATTTTTTAATACATTTACTTCAATACATTCCTAAAGAAAATAACCTACTTTTTACTCAATACAGGAAAATTGTCCAATTCACGCACTTATCAAAAGAACATCCCTGGTCGTCCCTACTGCCTCTGATCTGGCGGACTCACTAAACACACATGCTTCATTTGTAAACGATGTCTGAGTGTTGGAGTGTGTCCGACTATCCGTAAACTAAAACAAGAAAATGGTGCCGTCTGGTTTGCTTAATATAAGGAATTAGAAATGATTCCTAATTTTACTTTTGATACTGAAGTATATTTAAAACCAAATACTTTTAGACCATTATTCAAGTAGTATTTTACTTGGTGACTTTCACTCGAGTAATTTTCTATTAAGGTATTTTTACTAAAGTATAATGTTTGGGTACTTTTTCCAACACTGCTATCATGTAACATGACCAAGATTTGAACCTTTATTTGAAGCCTTTTACAGAAATGAGAATTACACCAAAAATGAAAACAACGGTCTGAGGATGGTGCTGGACCAATTGACATAAAAAGAAAAGGGGACAGTTTGAAAAAAAGCTTTAAGTAAAATGTTAATATCCAGGTCATGTGACATGATTGCCCAAAACACAGGACCCTATGACATCATGACTTGGCATGTTCAAAGACCCTGCTTTAACCGATGAAATACTCAGCAGACAGGGCTATCAAGCACACATCAAAACCATATTAGCCATACCATTGGTAGACAATAAAACAAGTCCTTTACTAACATGACAGCATGCAACAATGAAGCATAGATCTTTATGATACAGGAACCCTTTGTGTTTAAAGGAAAATATTGATTTGAACATAAAAGATTAAGTGCTTTGCATCATAAAATGACATTGAGAAAAGCTCTAAATGGACTGTAACCAAATAGTAAAGGGTGTTGGTATTTTTTCTACTCTTCATTGTAGTTATGAAGTATCTTCTCAACCAGTATTTTATGGAAACATACACAATATAAGTCATCATTGAACAATCAAAAAGGCACCCTGGCCTGAACTTAAAGAAAATCACAATGGCAAGGAGTGAAATCCAATAGAATTTCATATAAACATAAAATGTCTACCAAGTCATGTCTGTCTTTGAAAACATTCATGAAGTCAAATGTGATGCACACACAACGTCATATTATTCTATGGAGACATTAGAGAGAACACAGCTACCACAACAAATCACTCTTCTCTTCTGCAAGAACATCCTGTGTGTTCATTCATTGTGATGCTCAACATTATACGGACAAAGGCTACGATGTCAGCACTGCAGAAGAGGAAGCAGACATGTTAGGATTTAGACGTGAGATTCAGCATTATGTCTAAGGACAAAAAGTGGAAAGTAGCATGTACACACAGATACAAATCCATCAATGTTATTGATTACATCATCATCTCCCTGATATCGGAGTCATTAATTACAGAGCTGCTGATTTTATCATATCAAAATAATCTCTGGCCTGTTGTGCCATTGGACATCTAGTCTATTCAGGCTGATTAAACAGTCTGAAGAGACACCTCTCTCTCTCATTATTTATTATAACCAATTAAACGTAGCCACAGAAAAGAAATAACATTTTGCCTGTCATGAACTACTCATTCCCCCAAAATAAATGATAAGCAGTCCAGTTAACTCCACAAAGTAGCTAATCCATACATACAGAGAAAGAGACCAACAAAAGAGAGAAAGAGCGAGTGTTTGAGCATTTGAGAAAGAGATTATATTTTATTAACGATGTGACACCTCCATGGGGGCATAATCATGAGATGCTTCGCAGACATGGGACCAGAATCACATGAAGCAAATCATTACTAGAACCCTCTCTGCCTCTCTCACCAGAGCCTCCCAGGACCAATCCAGAGCTTAAAAGAACCAGCAGTTCAGGGGCAAAGAATGGATTTTTCTACATCATTGTCCTGTTTTCTGCTAAGGGGGGCTTCCATGTCTCTAAGAACACACTCCAGTCTTCTACTTTCCCTCTTGTATCACAGGACATGACAGTAGTCTTCTGCCCGCTATTCCCCACCTTCTCCTCTCCATCCAGTGGCGTACCCCTGTCATCCAGATTAGTCCCAGAACTGATATTTGAACTCTGACCTAATGAACTCATGTGTCCCTTAGCAGTCCCTTAGAAGTTCAGAGCCATCTGTACATGTGGGCACAGCTTTGGCAGCCGCTTCTGAAAGACAGAAATAAAGACGGTCATTTTTACATAACATTATTCACCATTAGCTGATGGCATAACGTCAGCTGATCTCCCTGTAAATTGCATTGGTACTCTCTTTATAAAGCCACTATGCAAAACACAACCATCATTACATGAATAGAAAATCTATTTCCACATCTCTCCTCCACAAAATATAAATTATTGATTGGGGAACAATCTTCTGAGAAATTTGGCTGTTTTCCTTGATTGTTTTTGTACTGATTTGATATTGATAAAATTTTATCTCATGAATTGTATGTGCTGCCTTGTGAAAGAGACCCTGATCTCAATGGCGACTCCCTGTTTAAATAAAGGTAAAATAGAAAATTAAATAAAAACACTGGTTTCCATGGAAACCAGATTGAGGAGGGGTCACCGGGGGGAGTTGCTTATATTTGTTCTGTTTCACATGTACAAGTGTGTGGTGTGAAATTGAAATTAGTTTTTTGCATATCCCACTCCCCCGAGACACCCTTGGAGAGTTGGGTCATGGCTAGGGATCAACCATTATTGACAGCGACCCTGGAGCAATTAAATCAAATAAAATTGTATTCGTCACATGCGCCGAATACAACAGGCGTTTCACCTTACAGTGAAACGCTTACTTACAAGCCCTAACCAAAAATGCAGTTAAAAAAAAAAAGAGATAAGAATAACAAATAATTAAAGAGCAGCAGTAAATAACAATAGCGGGGCTATATACAGAGGGTACCGGTACAGAGTCAATGCCAATGTGTGGGGGCAACGGTGTCGAGGTAATATGTACATGTAGGTAGTTATTAGTGACTACAATAACAGCGAGTAGCAGCAGCGTTCCGGGGAGGGGGGGGGGGGGGGGAATGCAAATAGTCTGGGTAGCCATTTGATTAGCTGTTCATGAAACTTATGGCTTGGGGAAAGAAGCTGTTTAGGAGCCTCTTGGACCTAGACTTGGCACTCCGGTACCGCTTGCCGTGCGGTAGCAGAGAGAACAGTCTATGACTAGGGTGGCTGGAGTCTTTGACAATGTTTAGGGCCTTCCTCTGACACCACCTGGTATAGAGGTCCTGGATAACAGTAAGCTTGGCCCTGGTGATGTACTGGGCCGTACGCACTACCCTCAGTAGTGCCTTGCGGCCGGAGGCTAAGCAGTTGCCATACCAGGCAGTGGTATGGTACAGCTGTAAAACCTTTTGAGGATCTGTGGACACATGCCAAATCTTTTCAGTCTCCTGAGGGGGAATAGGTTTTGTCGTGCCCTCTTCACGGCTGTCTTGGTGTGCTTGGACCGTGGTAGTTTGTTGGTGATGTGGACGCCAAGGAACTTGAAGCTCTCAACCTGCTCCACTACAGCCCTGTCGATGAGAATGGGGGCATGCTCGGTCCTCCTTTTCCTGTAGTCCACAATGATCTCCTTTGTCTTGATCACATTGAGGGAGAGGTTGTTGTCCTTGCACCGCATGGTTAGGTCTCTGACCTTTGCCCTATAGGCTGTCTCATCGTTGTCAGTGATCAGGCCTACCACTGTTGTGTCATCGGCAAACTTAATGATGGTGTTGGAGTCGTGCAGTCATGAGTGAACAGGAAGTACAGGAGGGGGCTGAGCACACACCCCTGAGGGGCCCCCGTGTTGAGGATCAGTGTGGCGGATGTGTTGTTACCTACCCTTACCACCTGGGGGCGGCCCGTCAGGAAGTTCAGGATCCAGAGGGAGGATTGCAGAGGGAGGTGTTTAGTCCCAGGGTCCTTAGCTTAGTGATCAGATTTGAGGGCACTATGGTGTTGAACGCTGAGCTGTAGTCAATTAATAGCATTCTCTCATGAGCATTTATTTTGTCCAGGTGTGAAAGGGCAGTGTGGAACGCAATAGAGATTGCATCATCTGTGGATCTGTTGGCGCAGTATGCAAATTGGAGTGGGTCTAGGGTTTCTGGGATAATGGTGTTGTGAGCCATGACCAGCCTTTCAAAGCACTTCATGGCTACAGACATGAGTGCTACGGATCGGTAGTCATTTAGGCAGGTTACCTTAGTGTTCTTGGGCACAGGGACTATGGTGGTCTGCTTGAAACGTTCGTATTACAGACTCAGACAGGGAGAGGTTGAAAATGTCAGTAAGACACTTGCCAGTTGGTCAGCGCATGCTCAGAGTACACGTCCTGGTAATCCGTCTGGCCCTGCGGCCTTGTGAATGTTAACCTGTTTGAAGGTCTTACATCGGCTGTGGAGAGCGTGATCACACAGTTGTCGGAACAGCTAATGCTTTCATGCATGTTTCAGTGTTACTTGCCTCGAAGCGAGCATAGACGTAATTTAGCTCGTCTAGTAGGCTCGTGTCACTGGGCAGCTCTCGGCTGTCCTTCCCTTTGTAGTCTGTAAGTTTGCAAGCCCTGCCACATCCGACGAGCGTCGGTGCCGGTGTAGTAGGATTCGATCTTAGTCCTGTATTGAAACTTTGCTTGTTTGATGGTTCGTCGGAGGGCATAGCAGGATTTCTTATAAGCTTCCGGGTTAGAGTCCCGCTCTTTGAAAGCGGCAGCTCTACCCTTTAGCTCAGTGTGTATGTTGCCTGTAATCCATGGCTTCTGATTGGGGTATGTACGTACAGTCACTGTGGAGACGACGTCCTCAATGCACTTATTGATGAAGCCAGTGACTGAAGTGGTGTACTCCTCAATGCCATCGGAAGAATCCTGGAACATATTCCAGTCTATGCCAGCAATGCAGTACTGTAGTTTAGCATCTGCTTCATCTGACACCTTTTTTATAGACCGAGTCACTGCTGCTTCCTGCTTTAATTTTTGCTTGTAAGGAGGAATCAGGAGGATAGAATTATGGTCAGATTTGCCAAATGGATGGCGAGAGAGAGCTTTGTACACGTCTGTGTATGGAGTAAAGGTGGTCTAGATTCCCCCCCCCCTCTGGTTGCACATTTAACATGCTAATAGAAATGAGCTAAAACTGATTTAAGTTTCCCTGCATTAAAGTCCCCGGCCACTAGTAGCGCCGCCTCTGGATTAGCACTTTACTGTTTGCATATGGCGGTATACAACTCATTGACCGCGGTTTTAGTGCCAGCATCAGACTGTGGTGGTATGTAGACAGGTACGAAAAATACAGATGAAAACTCTCTCGGTAGATAGTGTGGTTTACAGCTTATCATGAGATACACTACCTCAGGCGAGCAACACCTTGAGACTTCCTTAGATATCGTGCACCAGCTGTTGTTCACATATATGCATAGGCCCCTGCCCCATGTCTTACCAGAGGCTGCTGTTCTGTCCTGCCGATGGAGTGTATAACCCGCCAGCTGTATGTTCTTAATGTCGTCGTTCAGCCACGACTCAGTGAAACATAAGATATTGCAGTTTTTAATGTCCCATTGATAGGATTTACGTGCTTTCAGCTCATCCCATTTATTTTCCAGCGATTGAACATTATCTAGCAGGACGGAAGGCAAGGGCAGATTAGCCTCTCGTTGCCTGATCCTCACAAGGCACCCTAATCTTATTCCACGAAATCTCAGTTTCCTTCTCCAGCGAATCCCGGGGATCTGGGTCTGATAGGGTGTCTGTAGTAGTATATCCCTCCCGCCCGACTCATTGAAGAACACTCGTCCAGTTTGAGGTGAGCAATCTCAGTTCTGATGTCCAGAAGCTCTTTTCGGTCATAAGAGACTGTAGCAGCAACATTATGTACAAAACAAGTTACGAACAATGCAAAAATATAAAACAAAATAGCATAGTTGGTTAAGAGCTGATAACACTGCAGCCCTACCCTCCTGCGCCAATTAGGGTTAAATGCCTTGCTCAAGGGCAGATCAAACGATAGTTTGAATCCCAGAGCCGACTACGTGAACAATCAAACTTTTGGTTACTGGCCCAACACTAACTGCTAGGCTACCTGCTGCCCTCGGCAAGACTACCTGCCCACCCTCATGACCCCTGACCTCTGTCCTTCCTCTCCTGAGTCTCCTCGGCGGCCGTCTTGTCAGCTCTGAAGAAGATCCGAGCGCTGCTCAAGGAGAAGTGAAGCAGTTCAAACTCCTAAAGGAGACAACAGAGAGGGGGCATTACTGATTGATTGGTTGGATTGATTATTTCAGTGTCTACACACAAAGCTGCCAAGCTCATATTCCCCTCCTCTCCTTTTGCAGTAGTAGGTAGGATACCCATTCCCCCATAATCACTGGGCCAGGATCAGATATTGTCAAACCCTCATGATGGTCAAGGCTAGGACTTGACGTTGAATAATCTAATCCTAGATCGGAGGTCAGTGGTCAGCCATGTACCTGCAGGTAGATGTCCAGTCTCTTCTGGGTGAGGTTCATTGTCTGCAGGAGCTTCTCATCCTGACTGGTGGCCTGGACATTCTGCTCCTTCACCACAGCACTCATCTCCTTCATGTACTTCTCCCTGACCGCCTGGAACCAGTGGAGGGAGTCAAACTCCAAGTACTGGTCCAGCAGCTTAAGGATGTAGGCCACACCTGGGGCAGAAGAATGGAGAGGAGAAGGAGGGGTAGGAGGGAGAGGGAGGTGTAGGAAGGAGAGGGAGCGGTAGGAGGGAGAAAGGAGATGGGGAGGAGATGGGGGGATGGGGAGGAGAGGGAGGGGTAGTAGGAGAGGGTGGAGGAGGGTATGAGGGAGGAAGGAGAAAGAGCAGAAGAGGGGAGAGGGAGGGGTAGGAAGGAGAGGGAGGGGTAGGAAGGAGATGGGGGGATGGGGAGGAGAGGGAGGGGTAGTAGGAGAGGGTGGAGGAGGGTATGAGGGAGGAAGGAGAAAGAGCAGAGGAGAAGAGGGGAGAGGGAGGGGTAGGAAGGAGAGGGAGGGGTAGGAAGGAGATGGGGGATGGGGAGGAGATGGGGGATGGGGAGGGGTAATAGGGAGAGGGTGGAGGAGGGTATGAGGGAGGAAGGAGAAAGAGCAGAGGAGAAGAGGGGAGAAGAGAAAGGGAGAGACGAGGTGAGAGTGAGATAACGATCAGTGAAAATCATCAACAACCAATGTGAAAGTTTTATCCTATCCTACTACATACAGTGATCTGTGAAAGATCATACCACACTGACTCACCCATGGCAAAGCCATCGTCTGTGAAGGCTGCCCCTCCTTTGTTCTTCTTGTTGAGTTTCTCCTTACAGCCGATGGAGTGCTCCACAAAATTCACCGTCTGAAGGAGAGCAAAGGAAAGGTTGTATAAGAGAAGGTATCTGCTGCTTCAGAACAGAAAGTTAGATGGACAGGGAGAGAGAACGAGAGATAACAGATACACATAAAAGGAGAGAAGGATACATTCCAAAGGAGAGGAGTTGACAAACTAAGAGAGAAGGATGGACAGACTGCTCACAGAGATGGGTGAATGCCTGAAAGACAGAGATGAAGTGCTCAGACATGAGTGTGTGAAAGAGATGAATAGAGAGATGAGTGAAAGGACACACCAGAGGAGGTACGATCATGTAGAAGTTTCTCAGGTGCATGTTCTTGATGCTGCGGAACTCGGGGGCGAACACTCCCACCAGCATCTTGAAGTACTCTGTCCCCTCGGCAGAGTTACTGGTCAGATCCCCCAGCACAGAGTCCAGCAGGCTGAGAGGAAGACACATTCAGAAGAGATAAGAATACTTTATTTAGCCCACAGAAAGCAATTGTTTTGGTTAAAGCTGTGTGAATTAAAATACATCATCAGGCAATACCTGGCAGCTTTCTGGGTCTCCTCTGAAAGGCCCTCCTCCTTCACCAGCTCCTCAAAGTTCACTATATCCTCCAGGTCAGGGACAAACCTGGGAAACACACAATAATACAAGTGGGTTTATGGTTCACCATTTCCTATAGAACTAGGTTACCCACAACACACTTTACAGTACTACATCTCCAAAAACTACATTACCCATAACCCTTACTTACAGCACTAAATCTCCAAGCTTGGAACAAACCTGGGAGAAACAGTGTAGAACATTCCATATCTTAAAGTGTTATAACATACTATCAATGCCCTGTGTCTGGTACCTGATGGCGCTGCTGCAACAGTGGAGTCCTCCAGAGCGGATCATGCGCACGTAGCCCATGGCATTACCAATCTGGCTAATGAGTTGTCTAAACTGGTCCAGGTAACTCTGTCCGTCTGGGGTGATGCCAAGCTTCCTGATGCCACGGTTAAACTTCTCTGCCCTCTCAAACGGGTACTAGATCAAACATAACACAGACATACAGATATGGCAATATAGTCAGAGGAAATGTCAGTCCAGGAGCAACACTCCTGTTTGTTTTTAAAACCGGAGCCTTTTGTGACTAGTTCTTCTATTCCCTATAAGCTAAAGGGAAAGACTGGTCATGAATGTATGACTTCACAACAGGTTTTTCCACACAGCTGAAGAGGTGAAGTGAGCCCCGTTACCTTCTGGTCTGACTGGTCTTTGGTCTCCCTGAAGAAGCGGATGTCTTTGATGAGTCTGGACTTTATGTGCTCGTCGTACATGAACTGACTGAAGATGTAGAACTTCTTCCTCAGGAACTGGTAGGTGAAGTTGACCGTGGTGTTCATGATGCCTGTGCCGTGGGTGCGGATGGAATTGGCGATGTGGCGGATGTTAATGGTGTTTAGGTGCTTGTTGTTGCTCGTCTTCTCAATGAAGATCTGAGGGACAGACAGACTGTCTCACCGGTCTGTCTCACCACACAGAACAGGTAGGAGAGAGAGACAGAGACAGATCTTACCTGGTTGTTGAGGTTGTAGAGATAGCGGGATACAAACACATGGATGTTCCTCATGATCTCCAACACGTCCAGTCCCTGGCCAGAGCAAAAGGACACTTAGGCCAGGATTCAATCAAATACCGCTGTGTCGACTATTCGCCATTGTTAGATTCTGGGTTAAACTTAGAACATAGTTACACTCAGCAGTATAGTATCTGACGAGTGAAAGAGACTGGTTTTTACATCAGAAGTTAATGGTTATCTGTAGGAGCCAGATGGCTTTGGAATGTGTTGGGTGGACGGGAGGAAGTCACAGGATTGCTATAGGGGATACGGCTGGAGATCTTTGGATAAGGCATCAAGGGGGTTGAGGTCAGGTCAGATCCCCTTAAGGGACAAACAATGGTTTATTACCCTATCACTTTGTCTTCCTGTCGAACCATAAAAGATGTAAGGATTGGAGAAGTGCCTAAATTGGAGTAATACACTTGAAGTGCCTAAATTGGAGTAATATACTTGTGTTGGTGGAAACATGTTTTGTCTGAATGCAGCTGTATTGACCCTCTGGGAAGAATTAAACTTGGTTAAGCTTTCATTATGTCCGTTGAGTGTTTTACTCTGAGAATTAGAACCTAACACCATTTAAAAAGTCCTTTCCGATTGAGCCGACATAGCCTAGGTAGCTTTTACCATGAATACAGTCACCGGCGAATGCGGGAACATTGCGTTTAAAACGTGCATAGCCACTCGGATTGAATCCTGGCCTCAGCAGACTTCATCAAATGACTGACACACACACACACACACACCTGTTCTAGGGTCTGGCTGGGTAGATGTGCCTCTGTCATCATGAGTCCGTAGCGCTGTGTTGCCAGGTTCCTCATCTCGCTGTAGGTGGCCCAGTCATGCAGAGCCACTGTGGTTAGGTTATAGAACGTCTTATCCAGGTAGTGAGTCACGTAAGCTGTGAGGACGACACACACACGGTGAGACATACTCTGAGACAAAGACACACAAATATGCATAGAATAGACTGAACACACATCTTGGTAAAGGACTTGCAAAAGCACGCACACACCACAGTGCTGTATCCCAGGGGCCCATCCAGTGCAGTGCGTAGCTACCTTTAATGTGTATGAAGCGGTTGAAGAAGCGGATGGGTTTGAGGTAGAAGAAGTGGGCCAAGTCCTTCATGCCCACCTTGAAGGGGTTCCTGTCGTCCAGCTTCAGGTGTGTGTGGACAGACAGACGCAGGTCCTTCTCTATCTCTTTACACAGCTTGTCCAACAGATGCTGAGAGGAGACGGGGATGAAGAGAGGGAGTTGGAGGGTGAGATTTATACAGGGAACACATATACAGGACTAGTCAAAGGTTTGGACACACCTACTCATTTAAGGGTTTTTCTTTATTTTTACTATTTTCTACATTGTAGAATAATAGTGAACACATCAAAACTATGAAATACCACATATGGAATCATGTAGTAAAAAAAAAAAAAGTGTTAAATCAAAATATAGTTTATATTTGAGATTCTTCAAAGAAGCCACCCTTTGCCTTGATGAAAGCTTTCCACCATCAAGCAACTATGATGAAACTGGCTCTCATGAGGGCCGCAACAGGAAAGGAAGACTCAGAGTTACCTCTGCTGCAGAGGATAAGTTCATTAGAGTTCACTGCACCTCAGATTGCAGCCCAAATAAATGCTTCACAGAGTTCAAGTAACAGACACATCTGAACATCAACTGTTCAGAGACTGTGAATCAGGCCTTCATGGTCGAATTTCTGCAAAGAAAGCACTACTAAACTACTATAAGAAGGAGAGACTTGCTTGGGCCAAGAAACACAAGCAATGGACATTAGACCAGTGGAAATCTGTCCTTTGGTCTGATGAGTCCAAATTTGAGATTTTTGGTTCCAAACGCTGTGTCTTTGTGAGATGCAGAGTAGGTGAATGGATGATCTCCGCATGTGTGGCTCCCACCGTGAAGCATGGAGGAGGTGTGATGGTGTGGGGGTGCTTTGCTGGTGACACTGTCTGTGATTTATTTAGAATTCAAGGCACACTTAACCAGCATGGCTACCACAGCATTCTGCAGCAATACGCCATCCCATCTGGTTTTCGCTTAGTGGGACTATCATTTGTTTTCAGCAGGATAATAACCCAAAACACACCTCCAGGCTGTGTAAGGGCTATTTGACCAAAGAGAGTGACTGAGTGCTCCACAATCACCCGACCTCAACCCAATTGAGATGGTTTGGGATGAGTTGGACCGCAGAGTGAAGGAAAAGCAGCCAACAAGTGCCCAGCATATTTGGGAACTCCTTCAATACTGTTGGAAAAGCATTCCAGGTGACTACCTCATGAAGCTGGTTGAGAGAATGCCAAGTGTGCAAAGCTGTCATCAAGGCAAAGGGTGGCTACTTTGAAGAATCTCAAATATAAACTATATTTTGATTTGTTTAACACTTTGGGTTTCTACATGATTCATGTGTTATTTCATAGTTGATATCTTCACTATTGTTCTACAATGTAGAAAATAGTAAAAAGAAAGAAAGAAACAGGAATGAGTAGGTGTGTCCAAACTTTTGACTGGTACTGTATAATTAATTAATTCATATATATACAGTGGCAAGAAAAAGTATGTGAACCCTTTGGAATTACCTGGATTTCTGCATAAATTGGCCATAAAATTTGATCTGATCTTCATCTAAGTCACAAAAATAGGCAAACACAGTGTGCTTAAACTAATAACACACAAATTATTGTATTTTTGTCTATATTGAATACATCATTTAAACATTCACAGTGCAGGTTGGAAAGACACCTAGGCTAATGACTTCTCCAAAAGGAATTGGTGTCAGTAGTCAGCTAACCTGGAGTCCAATCAATGAGACGAGATTGGAGATGTTGGCTAGAGCTGCCCTGCCCTATAAAAAACACTTGCGAAATTTGAGTTTGCTATTCACAAGAAACATTGTCTGATGTGAACCATGCCTTGAACAAAAAGAGACCTCAGAAGACCTAAGATTAAGAATTGTTGACTTGCAAAAAGCTGGAAAGGGTTACAAAAGTTTCTCTAAAAGCCTTGATGTTCATCAGTCCATGGTAAGACAAATTGTCTATAAATTGAGAAAGTTCAACACTGTTGCTACTCTCCCTAGGAGTGGCCATCCTGCAAAGATGACAGCAAGAGCACAACGCAGAATGCTCAATGAGGTAAAGACGAATGCTAGTGTCAGCTAAAGACTTACAGAAATCTCTGGAAGATGGAAACATCTCTGTTGGCGAGTCTACGATACGTAAAACACTAAACAAGAATTGTGTTCATGGGAGGACACCACAGAAGAAGCCACTGATGTACAAAAAAAGGCACAGCACACCAACATCAAAACCTCATCCCAACTGTAAAGTATGGTGGAGGGAGCATCATGGTTTGGAGCTGCTTTGCTGCCTCAGGGCCTGGACAGCTTGCTATCATTGACGGAAAAATGAATTTTTTAAGTTTATCAAGACATTTTGCAGGAGAATGTAAGGCTATCTATCTGTCGGTGAATTGAAGCAACCCGATTGAGATGCTGTGGCATGACCTCGAGAGCGGTTCACACCAGATATCCCAAGAATATTGCTGAACTGAAACAGTTTTGTAAAGAGGAATGGTCCAAAATTCCTCCTGACCGTTGTGCAGGTCTGATCCGCAACTACAGAAAACATTTGGATGAGGTTATTGCTGCCAAAGGAGGGTCAACCAGTTATTAAATCCAAGGGTTCACATACTTTTCCCACCCTACACAATGAATGTTTACACGGTGTGTTCAATAAAGACATGAAAATGTATAATTGTTTGTGTGTTATTAGTTTAAGCAGACTGAGTTTTTCTATTGTTGTGACTTAGATGAAGATAAGATCACATTTTATGACCAGTTTATGCAGAAATCCAGGTAATCCCAAAGGGTTCACATACACAGTGGCAAGAAAAAAAGTGTGTGTGTGTATATATATATATATATATATATTTTTTTTTTTAAACCTACCCTAAGCCACTCCATCTCACCTCTCCTCTCAGCTGCTTCTCCCTCCCTCTTCCCTCCTCACCTCATTAAACACCTCCATGATCTCTGTGTCGTAGCTCTCCAGTAGCTGGTCACATGACTCCATGTGTTTGGCGTGAAGCATGGTGGGCACGCTGTCCCTAAGGGCGCTGAACATGTACTGCACGAGCCAATCGTAAACAGCCACGGGTAGGAGTGACCGCAGGACCGGCGAAACATATCCAACGACCAGGATAAGGGACAGCCAAGCGGACCAATCAATGCAACAAAAGCGACAACAGGAACCAATGAGAAGCAGAACAGCGAGCTACATATTGGTAGAGAAGTGCTGGCAGTTGATAATGTTTATGGATAGTATGTTATGAAAGTGAGAGTAAGGATATCGCTTGAAGCTGAGAGAATAGAGGTGTGTTCAGTACTTACGTGTATCCGTGCAGCATCTACAGCGTGGTCATACACATCATCCAGGTAGATGGGAAATACAGCTCTGTGCCAGTACAGGAAACTACAGTCACACTGGACCTTCACCCTGATCAGAGAACAGTGATATATTAGATACTGGTACATCACATTCATATACTTACGTTTATCAAAAAATGTAGGTTTCAGGTGTTTTTCCTGGGTTTTTAGTTTGCTTAAATAGAACTGAAGACTTGTGTTAGGTCCTATAGCTAATGCCTAGGCTTTACCGGGCAGTGCGTTTCCCTCACCTCTCCTTGAGCTCACTGATCAGGTCCAGCTTCTTTAGCACCAACTGCAGCGGGAGCAGCTCCTCGTCTTTGAAGGTTTTCTGGAAGAATTTGGAGGAAGTTACCATCACAACATAACCTCACGTAAACATTTTCATGGACTCCCAGTTGGAGGATTCCTGGATTTTCTGCTTATTCCCTCCTGATTCTAGGAATATTCCAACTGGGATTTTTGGAAAACCTGGAAATTTGAAGAAAATTACCAGAATTTTGCAACCCTAGTCAGAAGAAACTTGAATAATGGTCATACCATCTGTGTTCCCACACTGAGGGCCAGGGAGACCACTAGGCGGCGCTCTTTAGTGCTGGGCCCATTGAGAGCGTTCTCTGCCATCACCAGAGATGACAGCACATCCAGACGCTGCTCGCTGTACTTCTTGTCAGAGATCACCCTTTTCTACAGAAGAGAAACATATTCAAACTGATGGGAAAAATTATAGAAATGTGTTTCTTTGTTAGATGTGAATATGAGGTGTATAAATGTTGCATTTCTGTAATCCCCTGGGTGTAAATTGAATTTCCGTACACAAAAAAGATACTTAATTGAGATGAGAGTAGTGTTTACCTTAGCGGTGCCAATGGAGTTGAGGGCCTGGGACTGCAGGTGCTGGGTTATGTGGGAGACAGAGTCGGCCACCACCATGGACCGCCTGTGGAACGTGTGCTCCACTGCCTGACCAGGGAGGAAGTGACATCACACCTCATTAAACTGTTGTGTTTGATACATTCACAATGTTTTATCTACAATTATTTATCATAACACAACAAATTAGCACACACACCTTGAGCAGCTCGACCAGTCTGCAGAGGGCTTTGACGGAGGCCTTGGTCATGGGTCTCTGCATGGACATGTACAGGTTCATGGTAGTCTTGATGATGGTGCCGATACTGTAGGCATACAGGATACCCTGCAGGGGAGACATGGAAAATAATATATGACATAAAAACATCCCCCTGGTACTGTTTGAGCAGTTTCTGAAAGGTTAGTTAATAACATCAGTCCACACCTGCACAAAGACGTTACACCTGCTACTGAGGTCCTCTGACAGCTTGTCGTTGCGCTGCTCCTTCGACGAGATGGCCTCCATTTTCATCATCCAGGACGTCACAAACACATAGTAAGACTGAACATCCCTGACAGGGAGAGAGAAATCATACATGTTAATTACCAGTTACAAGTAACTCATTCAAGGGTTTTTCTTTATTTTTCAATTTCTACATTGTAGAATAAAAGTGAAAACATCAAAACTATGAAATAACATATGGAATTATGAAGTAACCAAAAAAATAAAAAATAAAAAGGTGTTCAACAACACATTTTTTTCTTCATATTTTAGATTCTTCAAAGAAGCCACCCTTTGCCTTGATAACAGCTTTGCACACTCTTGGCATTCTCTCAACCAGCTTCATGCTGTTCCAACAGTCTTGAAGTAGTTCCCACATATGCTGAGCACTTGTTGGCTGGTTTTCCTTCACTCTGCGGTCTAACTCATCCCAATTGGGTTGAGGTCGGGTGATTGTGGAGGCCAGGTCATCTGATGCAGCACTCAATCACTCTCCTTCTTGTTCAAATAGCCCTTACACAGTCTGGAGGTGTGTGTTGGGTTATTGTCCCGTGGAAAAACAAATGATAGTCCCACTAAGCCCAAACCAGATGGGATGGCGTATCGCTGCAGAATGCTGTGGTAGCCATGCTGGTTAAGTGTGCCTTCAACTCTAAATAAATCACAGACAGTGTCACCAGCAAAGCACCCCAAGACCATCACACCTCCTCCTCCATGCTTCACGGTGGGAACCACACACGCAGAGATCATCCGTTCACCTACTCTGCGTCTCACAAAGACACAGCGTTTGGAACCAAAAATCTCAAATTTGGACTCATCAGACCAAAGGACAGATTTCCTGCAATCTCATGTCCATTGCTCATGTTTCTTGGCCCAAGCAAGTCTCTTATTATTGGTGTCCTTTAGTAGTGGTTTCTTTGCAGCAATTCGACCATGAAGCCCTGATTCACGCGGTCTCCTCTGAACAGTTGATGTTAAGATGTGTCTGTTACTTGAACTCTGTGAAGCATTTATTTGGGCTGCAATCTGAGATGCAGTTAATTGCCGATTTCTGAGGCTGGTAACTCTAATGAACTTATCCTCTGCAGCAAATCAAACTTTATTTGTCACGTGCACCGAATACAACAAGTGTACACCTTACCGTGAAATGATTACTTACAAGCCCTTAACCAACAGTGCAGTTCAAGAAAGAAGGTAACTCAAGCACAGGTAACTCTGGGTCTTCCTTTCCTGTGGCGGTCCTCGTGAGAGCCAGTTTCATCATAGCGCTTGATGGTTTTTGCGACTGCACTTGAAGAAACTTTCAAGTTCTTGAAATTTTCCGGATTGACTGACCTTCATGTCTTAAAGTAATGATGGACTGTCATTTCTCTTTGCTTATTTGAGCAGTTCTTGCCATAATATGGACTTGATATTTTACCAAATAGGGCTATCTTCTATATACCCCCACCACATTGTCACAAAACAACGGATTGGCTCAAACGCGTTAAGAAGGAAAGAAATTCCACTTTTAACAAGGCACACCAGTTAATTGAAAAGCATTCTAGGTGACGACCTCATGAAGCTGGTTGAGAGAATGCCAAGAGTGTGCAAAGTTGTCATCAAGGCAAAGGGTGGCTTCTTTGAAGAACCTCAAATGTAAAATATTTACATTTGTTTAACACTTTTTGTGGTTACTACATGATTCCATATGTGTTATTTCATAGTTTTGATGTCTTCACTATTATTCTACAATGTAGAAATTAGTCAAAATAAAGAACAACCCTGGAATGAGTAGGTGTGTTCAAACTTTTGACTGGTACTGTATATGTTAACTTACAGGACCCAGGAAACAGACTTATGACTCCCCTCATGCTCAACTGTAATCCAGGGGTTAAAGCAAAACAAATCTTGTAAATGTGATGGATTGACTGATGGACCTACTTGGTGAGAGTTTGTGCTCTCTGCTGCAGATATGCGTCTCTCTGTGCTCTAATGCTCTGAACACTCTTCTTGTCCATAAGCTTGGCTGCAGCCGGGACCTTGGCCATGAGGAAGGTGTCAGGGAACCAGATGATGTTAGACGTCAGAGTCACTGCAGGCACCTGGGGGGAGAGGAGAAGGGAGGGGGATGGAGACAGGGGAGAAGAGAAAGGCGAGAGGGGGAGAGGAGAAGGGAGAGGGGGGAGACGAGAAAGGAGAGAGTTGATCAGGCTGTTGATTGTGGCCTGTGGAACGTTGTCCCACTCCTCTTCAATGGCTGTGCGAAGTTGCTGGATATTGGCAGGAACTGGAACACTCTGTCGTACATGTCGATCCAGAGCATCCCAAACATGGTCAATGGGTAACATGGCTGGTGAGTATGCAGTCCATGGAAGAACTGGGACATTTTCAGCTTCCAGGAATTGTGTACAGATCCTTGCGACATGGGGCTGTGCATTATCATGATGAAACATGAGGCGATGGCGGCGTATGACTGGCACGACAATGGGCCTCAGGATTTCGACACGGTATATCTATGCATTCAAATGGCCCTAGATAAAATGCAATTGTGTTCGTTGTCCGTAGCTTATGCCTGCCCATACCATAACCCCACCGACTCCATGGGGCACTCTGTTCACAACGTTGACATCAGGAAACTGATCGCCCACACGACACCGTACACGCCGTCTGCCATCTGTGAAGAGCACACTTCTCCAGTGTGCCTGTGGCCATCAAAGGTGAGCATTTGCCCACTGAAGGTTACGACGCCAAACTGCAGTCAGGTCAAGACCCTGGTGAGGACGACGAGCATGCAGATGAGCTTTCCTGAGACGGTTTCTGACAGTTTGTGCAGAAATTCTTCGAATGTACAAACTCACAGTTTCATCAGCTGTCCGGGTGGCTCGTCACAGACCAACCCGCAGGTGAAGAAGCCGGATGTGGAGGTCCTGGGCTGGCGTAGTTTTACATGGTCTGCAGTTGTGAATGTAATGTAAATGTAACCGTTATTTAAGTAGGCAAGTCAGTTAACAACAAATTATTATTTACAATGACGGCCTACCAGGGAACAGTGGGTTAACTGCCTTGTTCAGGGGCAGAACGACAGATTAGTTTTTACCTTGTCAGCTCGGGGATTCGATCCAGCAACCTTTCGGTTACTGGCCCAACGCTCTAACCACTACGCTACCTGCCGCAACATTCCTGCAGTCAGCATACCAATTACACTCCCTCAAAACTTGAGACATCTGTGTCAAAATGTCAAATGTTAGATTGGCTTTTTATTGTCCTCAGCACAAGGTGCACCTGTGTAATGATCAGACTGTTTAATCAGCTTCTTGATATGCCACACCGGTCAGGTGGATGGATTATCTTGGCAAAAGAGAAATCGTCACCAACAGGGATGTAAACAAATTTGTGCAGAATAATTTGAGAGAAATAAGCTTTTTGTGCAAATGGAACATTTCTAGGATCTTTTACTTCAACTCATGAAACATGGAACCAACACTTTACATGTTGCATTTATATTTTAGTTCAGTATAGAACGAGGGGGAATCTAATAGCAACTACTATGATGGGTTGCTAATATGTCTATGTTGCGTTTACATTTTTGTTCAATGTATGTTCACACACAAATACAACTACAGAACCTGAAGTCAAACACACACCTTTTTGCAGATGTCTAGCAGGGCTTTGTAGAGCTTCTTGTCGACAGTTCTGAAGATGTGAAAGTGAAGAACGTAAAGTCCACAGACCCCAGCATACTTATCCCTCTGGTCTATCTCTGAGGGCTCGCCTAAAAAACAGACCCCAGACACACAAACGAACTAAATATACACATCAGATTTCAAGCTTCATTTTTTGTCCAGTAAACAACGCTGAAATGTGTTGGACCAAAGAGACTGACCGATCTTTGACTCCACGTTGGTGAATATGGTGCGGATGTTGAGGGCAAACTCTTCAGCGAAGGCACTGTTTTTAGAGACTGACACTCCCTCTCCTGGGTCGTCAAACCTCTGCTCCACACACGCCTGGCCAACACACACAGACAGATGGGTGAGTTCAGGAGTAGTAGTAGTACCCCCTTTTAGCAAGGTGTTTGGAAACAACATCTGAAACCTTCATGCATATTTAAAATCTATTTTTATTTGGCACTTGCTCCGAATACAACCAGTGTAGACCTTACAGTGAAACGCTTCCTTACAAGCCCTTAACCAACAATGCAGTTAAGAAAAATAGGTATTAAGTAAAAAGAGCAGTAAAATAACAGTAGCGAGGCTATATACAGGGGGTACCGGTACAAAGTCAATGTGCAGGGGGCACAGGTTAGTCGAGGTAAGATGTACATGCAGCATATTGAATGAGACCCAAGTCACCTTCACCAGGAAGTGATGTCGCTAACATGAAACCACTGAAGGGCGTACCCACCTGGAATATCATGCCGTCCAGCAGCTGCCCCTCTAGCTTCAAAAGCAGCTTCTCAAACGGCTTCAGCTTCTCCTCTGGGATGGCAAACTTCCCAGGGTTATGATGCACTGACTTCAGTAACCTAGGAAGGAAGACAGACTAAATAAATATCTCTCCTTTATCTTTCTGTATATCATCATGCATCTGTGTGTTTGTACCTCTTGTACATCTTCCAGTGGTCTTTCAGGGTGCCGTGATTCTCCATGATCTCATCCAGAGTGAGCAGAACCACCAACAGCTCCCCCAGGTGCTCATACACTGTCTGAAAATGAACTCCGGACGACTCAATGATTTTTGTGACTCCCCTGAAAGATGAATAACAGTAAAAACAAAGCTCCAGTAAATGTGTGTCTGCATGGGTGAGTGTGTATCTGCATGGGGGTGCATGTGTGTGCGTCTGCATGGGTGAGTGTGTATCTGCATGGGGGTGCATGTGTGTGCGCGTCTGCATGGGTTAGTGTGTATGTGTCTGCATGGGTGAGTGTCTGCATGGGGGTACATGTGTGCTTGTCCATGTCTAGTGGTTGGCCAGCGCACACATGAGATTTGGTTCTGGGTGCCGAGATGAGTCCATGTCTTACTTGTTGCTGTTGTAGAGTGCCGCCAGCTGATGCACAACGTTGACCACCACCTCAAAGCACCGCGACACAAAACAGGACAGCTCCTACAGCGGAGAATGAGGAGGAGAAATTGAGAGATAAAGGGAGGGACATTCCTAGAACTACAATAAATCTCCCCTGGGAAATTCCTCAGTTTTACTCACTACTGACCTGAAAGAAGGAGATGAACCGTCCCATCTGAACCTGTGACTCTCCTTCAACCACACAGCTGTCTGACACTGGAACACACACACACACACAGTTAGATTGACAAAAAATAACAATAATTCAATAAAGCTACATAAATCACAGATGATTACCTCCTTCACCATAGTACAGCAAGCCGTTGTAAAACTTGATTTCCCCCTACAGAGGGAGACAAAGGCATATACAATACAGTAAGTTGTATTCATCAAAAACTGTTGCAATGACTCGCTGCCAAGCAGACTTCCTGAAATATTTGCATGTGCAAACAACACACACAGTGTGCAATTAAAATTGAACAATACCTTTTATCAATGAAGAAACATCAAGCTTACCTCATACTTCAGCTTTTTAACCTCACTGCAGAGGGCTGCATACACTGTAATGACTTTGTTCAGAACCTGTGGAGAGCAAAGACCGAAGGAATATCAACTGCACACTTGTACATTTGACTTGCAATCTTAGACCCGTTCCCTTCTTAGTAAAATTGCAAGACTTCATTATGATCTCTTGGATCACAGCCAGCAAATTCATAGCATCGTGCTGCTAGGGATTTACAATACTTCCCTAACATAATAACATACATGAAACAAATATATTTCTGGCTTAATTAACTATTATTACAGTTTCATAATTCAAATGTCTGAGGAAAGTTTATCTTGGCTTCATTTACCTTGTTGTCAGTTTTAATCAGTTCCAACAATGAGGACTGTTCATAAGGGAGAAGCTGAAAGAGGAAGAGGATCAAAAAATAGTTTTGTTTCATGTCCCCATAGAATAATGGAGAATAATGGAGAATGGACAGTCCAATCAAAATCCATGCTCTATGATTTATCGATAGAGCTGTCTGTTCTATTCATTCTATTATGGAGATCACCATCACTGAAGGTCACTTCATTCTAAGTCAACATGATCCCAAAGTCATGACACTGACCAAAACACGAGCACTGGAAAACTGGCCCAGATTCAGTTCCAGCAGGACAATGTCTCTGGAAAGTTAACCTGAGTGAATGTCAGGATGAGAGAGGGAGAGATACCTTCAGGGCTATGGGGTCCAGGGTGAAGTCCCACACGTCTCCTATGGAGTCGTCGAGAGCGTCCTCAATGCCTTTCAGCTGAGAGGTGTACTCCTCCAGAAACTTCCCATAGTTCTTCTGCTGCACCTCCGTATGGATCTCTGGAGGGACAAACAGACAAGACATAATCTTATGATCAGCAGCACAGCAATGTAAATCCGGAAGAAAGAGCATACACGTTTGGATGCATTAGCTTTTAAGTTACAGCACTACTGTGATGGCTGTATTGTAGCCTCCTGTCAACTCAACTGCCAATCATATGAATGAATTGCTAGCTGATGCGGAGGTGAGAGTTATGTGTCTAAGTTAGCTAGCTACGTGGCTAACAGAATTGGTCGATATTACTTTTTTAATGGGTCGAACGTGCACTGTATCTTTCCTGAAAATCTAGCTTTGAGAGGCAATGGTTACCTAGATAATGAATTCAACATGACAGCCATGACGGCCTGTTGCTGGCCAGTATTGAGCACCAACAACATTAGGATTAGCAAGACGTTTGAACCAACCATCGCAAAATATAATAAATTAGCTAGCTAACTTCTGACATTTGACAGGCACTTTAACGTTAGCGTCTGGTAAGGAAACAAAAACATTGCAGCTCAGGCAAAGCGAAGCTGGGCCAGACAACTTGCTAACGTAGATCGCTAGCCACTCAAGCTAATTTGCCTGGCTTCAAGCCCATGAGAATTTCACCGGCAAGCAAATCATACTTTTTTTAACCGGATAGTTAAAAAGCTAACTAAAAGCTACTTACTCGTAGACCCATCATCAAATCGATCGAATTCCCAGTCAGGAGAAATCGCCTCCACCGCCATCGCAGTGCGATTGCTCCACTGATGTTAGCGGTAACCGTTGGAGAAAGTGAACGTGAATCCCATGATTTGCCCCATGACTTCAGGGTGTTTATGGGTAATGTAGTTTTTACAAAATACTGTACAGGCGCAGAGTTTCTAAACCTGTACTGTCTTTGGTACAGGTGTGTTGGGGATACTACTCAAATTGATATATACTGTTGTTTATCATGGACAATTACATATCCATACAACAATGAGAAATATGTTTTTTTTGCCCTAAATGTATATAGCCTATTTTATTGTGTCATGATCATACCGTAGGTTATTTAACACAATGGTATGAGAATATTAGGCCTACCAAAGATCTGTAGCCCCAGAGCGGTGGATGGGTAAAATCACTGGGGAAGCCAAGCCAAGCCAGTAAAAAAGCCATACTACTACCTATGTTGTGATATTTCTGTTGTTTGCTCTATAACCCATTTGTTCATACTCCACCATGATATACAATAAGGCTGTGACCACAAAAAGGCAGGGTTCTACTAAGCTATATGGAATTGTTTTAACAAGGTCATACCAAGGATCATTTAGCTATTTGATTTAGAACTTGTTTTAATTATTTGATGAAACATTGAATTTGGCCTTACTGCTATTAGCCCATACAAACACATTGAATAACAGATTCACTACATGGAACAACAGATAGTCCCCCCAACAAATCTAATAATTATTTACATGTATTTAACCCTCCTGTTGTGTTCTGGTCGATTTGGACCGACTTACAAGTTTTCTCTCTGAAAAATGTAGTTCATTTAATCTGATTGTCATAAGGTTTCATGACTTTGTCCACACAGGGCATCTGAACACACAAAATATATTTGGATGATTTTCATAAAAATTTGGGGTGTTTTATTTAACTTTTGTACACCTGTGGTTTTCCTGGTCAAAAATGACCGGTCATTAGAAATAAATGGTTGAGACTACAATTAGTGTATAAAATATACACGTGCATGTGTTTGAGCACACACACACACCTCACTCCCTTTCTTGGCTTCCATGGCAACCCCCACGGGAATCTTTCCCCAATAGAATCTTTCCCCCACGGGAACCACACCTGTTGGCATTCTCACAAACAATCACAACATTGTTTCAATACTATATAGAACTTTTCTCGCAGCTCTGGTAAATTAAGCTTTTTTGAGGCCTTGCTCACAATTCATTCTGTGGCAGCACAATGACCAAACGATATACTGTATGTGAGTCTCTTGATCATATCTTTGATCATGACACTGGTGAGGAGGAGAGAGACCAGGAACCTGACAGTGAAGATGCTTTTCTCGCAGCTCTGGTATCCTCAAAAACGAGATGTATGAGCTCAGGTCAATGAGGCCTACAGGCCATAAATAGCAAATAGAAGTTCAAAACTTGTAATGTTCACAAGAACTTAAGTTGATAAAAAGATCTAACACAACATTAGGTGATAATATATGTATTATTATGGATTTATAATCAGCTATAATGGGGCGGTCATTTTGGACCAGGAACACAGAATTAATTAGCATGAAACGAACACAACAGGAGAGTTAAACCCGTATTTTTGTCACTAAACTATCTCCATATATACTTCCATTCATTTTTTTAACTGGTATAGGGGAACCTTCAGACGTCTTCTGGGGCATCCTAGAGCAAAACAACCGACACGTAGATGTTCGTGAGAGACTCATCTTTCCAGAGACACGTACAAACTAATAGTTTGTAGGCCAATCTGTTGGGATACTTCAGACGTTTTAGTGAGAAGACCGATTTGATTTTCGGGATGGCTCTAGCTCTGCCACCTTTCACCCCAGGTGCGGAAGTGCAATATCGGCGGATGCGATGGATTGAGACGCATCAATCTCTATTTTAAATTGACAGATTCTGATGTGGATTGTTTTATTATGCTAATTATATTTCTAAGGGGCCGCGGAAATTGACTCTAGGGGGATTTATTATTAACTACCGGTAACTCCTCTCATTACTTTGTCTGTCATAACAGTGTTGACCTCACCAGGTGGCATACATTTATTTTGGAACAACATCACCATGTGGAAAGAGAATTGTGTGTGTGTGTGTGTGTGTGTGTGTGTGTGTGTGTGTGTGTGTGTGTCTGTGTGCAAGAATACCCCCTCCTGGACATTATGGGCATGTGCATCTTGGTTGTTTATTTGTTTGGTGGCTCCGAGTCGCCTAGCCCTCACCCATCCTCACCTCTCTCCCCCCTCACGTCAGAGACCGATAGATTGTGGCCTTAGCCAATCATTTAGTAGCCATGCACCTCACCCTTGTGCGTGCCCTAAGTTCTGTTTCTAGATTCCTATTGGTCAGTTAGATCAATCCATGCTCTAACGAGGGTATAAATATAGGCCTCAGTTCTTGACATATTTTTGTTTCCTCCTGGTGTTGTACTTGTGATTATTGTCTGCTATAATTAGTCACACTTTTCTAATGCTTATTAATCATCTATTGCGTTCCTAATACCGTCATTTTCTCTCATGTATTACTGTGTAATACAGTCCTATTACTGCGTAATAGTCCACTATTTTCTATACAGTGCTTTACTCCTGCTATTTTTGTTGTTGTTGCTTATTATCATTAATCCATTCATACTGTTCTATTCAGTGGTACTCTTCTCTGCTATTAGGTTTGTGATCACATATTCATTCCTATTTCTATTCCTGTGTAGATCATTCCAATCCACATTATATCAATAAAGTCCCCTGTTTGGAATACTCTGGAGGTTGCATCATCCCTCTGATAGGCGATTGCTGTCAGTGAACCACAGACCAGCTCAATCAGGAGGGATTTCCTCACATTGTGTCTGTGTGAGTGAGTGAAAGAGAGAGAGCAATGAAATAGCTATGAAGGAGCTTCAGCCATTCAGGGAGGAGGAAAATAACTCATGGACAGAATAAGCAGAGTGAAGGAGTATCTACTTCTCCAAAATCTATTTCTTCGTCTCTCGTATCTCTAATATGCTATGGTTTCACACTTTAGGTAAGTCACCTGTTTCTCTTAACGTACTGCCACTTGGAACTTGTGTTTTTCTCTCTACAGTTGGTGTGTTTACATGTTTTCATCTTCAGACCAAATGTGTGGATAACTGCTAATTACTTACAGAATAACAAGCCATTGATTTGGTCAATCTCACTCAATTCCAGATAGATGCACAGTCACTTTGAATACTTCCTGGTGAATTGTCTGCCGTTTTCAGATGTACAGTGCTGGATACGACGAGATATTTCTATGCAATTTGGACTTACCAGATAATGAATTAAATGTCTCCCTTAAGTTGTTTGGTAATTGTGTGACTGCTAGCACCATGAGGCCTCACATTGTTTCCATGTCTGACAAGGGGCGGCTTTGTGATGGCATGGAAAACCCCTGAGTATGTGGGAGAATACCTAATGAATTAAACCATACAAGCATCAGATGTTACGCATTTGCCGTGCTATAGCCATGACTCTCTTGCATGCTTGTCTGTCTTATATGCTCACGTGTAGAGATGGCATGTATCTTAGTCATTTATCTGTGTCTGTACGTCACAGGTGTGTTAAATTACACACTAAGCCTACCTTTGCCACACCTCTTACACAGCAACAAGTGAATTTATTGTTTACATTTTTTTGCCAGTAGTTCATGACTAGTACCATGAGTGTTCAGTGATAACATCAATATCAAGGATGATATATACTTTAACTGTCTAATTACCTCCTGCTGGTTTTCTTTGACCCAGTCATATCAACTTACCCTTTCTTCGGAGTAGCAGAAGTGTCTAACTCCCTCAGGACACATCATTGTTCTGATGGCCAACACTGGGCCACAGGATGACCAACTGGCCCAGAGTGACAGTGTGGGTGCAGGAAAACACAACAGGCACCACTATGGGTCCTGCACAGCCCCAGATGCACAACATCCAGGGGGTCACCAACAACTCCCAAATAGAGCTCAGTCCCCATCCAACAGCAACACCTTTAATGAACTCTGTCCATACACAGAGACAGACCCACTTTTACCCAATGTACACATGCCTGGCTCCAAGGTCAATGAAGTTATGGAGAAGGACCCAGAGGATTGTAGTGCTCAGGATGGTGTCAGAGAGATGCCCAGTGAGTCTGTCAGGTCCATGGTTCTGCAGATACTGGTGCCCTTCCTACTGGCTGGACTGGGGACAGTGTCAGCTGGGATGTTACTGGACATAGTTCAGGTGAGGTACTGATAAATTGCACGGTCTCTGTATTTGTTTATCTACTGCATGGTATGTTCATGTATGTTGATTCTGTTGCATTGTGTGTTGGTCTGTCTAGTTTTTCGGGTGTTGGTGTGTCCACTGCATCATGCGTCAGTCTATTGCATTATATTTTGGTGTATTATTCCACTGTGTGTTGTTGTGGCAGCATTGGGAGGTGTTCCAGAGAGTCACAGAGATCTTCATCCTAGTGCCTGCTCTACTGGGCCTGAAAGGAAACCTGGAGATGACCCTGGCCTCCAGACTTTCAACAGCAGTGAGTACACACATAAACACACACAATTAATCCATACACCAACATATTTTTACATTTTAGTCATTTAGCAGACGCTCTTATCCAGAGCGACTTACAGTAGTGAATGCATACATTTCATAATTTTTTTTCTCCCTGTGCTGGCCCCCCGTGGGAATCGAACCCACAACCCTGGCGTTTTAAACACCATGCTCTACCAACTGAGCTACAGGGAAGGCTAACACAGTGGGAAGCCCATTCCTTACATTGTTTCTCTCTTGTATTGTGAGTTCTCTGTCCCTGTGTGAAAGTCCTCACCCGCCTGTGAAGAAAATAGCACTGCACAACTCCCTGCAGTACAAGACTGGACTAATCTGACTACAACCTATACTGCATATATGACTCTGAATCTACCCTCCCTAACCGTGTATTGTGCATACAGGATGTGTGGTGTGTTATTGGACTTTTGACCACCGACTTAACAATCTGCTGACTGGCATGAGAGCATTTTTTGCTTCTGATTCTAGAATGCCTGTTACGCTCTAGTAACTGACACTCTCCCACTCATCATTCATACAGTATGAATATGGGTGTTAATAAGTTTATGATGAGCGAGAAAGATCAATCCCATTTATTTTTAAACCCCTTTTTATATCAGCAGTTTTCACAAAGTGCTTATGCAGAAACCCAGCCTAAAACTCCAAAGAGCAAGCAATGCAGGTGTAGAAGCATGGTGGCTAGGAAAAAATCCCTAGAAAGGCAGGAACCAAGGAAGAAACCTAGAGAGGAACCAGGCTCTGAGTGGTGGCCAGTCCTCTTCTGCCTGTGCCGGGTGGAGATTATAAGAGTACTTGACCATTAAGGCCAGATCATTATTCAAGATGTTCAAACGTTCATAGATGACCAGCAGGGTCAGAAAGAGAGAGAGAGAATTTGAGGGAGCATACCTACGATCACACAGGACACCAGATAAGACAGGAGAATTACACCAGATAGGACAGACTGACCCTAGCCCCCCGGCACATAAACTATTGCTGCATAATACTGGGAACTGAGACGGGGGGACACTGTGGCCCTGTTCAAAGTTACCCCCAGACAGGGCCAACCAGGCAGGATATAACCCCACCCACTTTGCCAAAGCACAGCAACCAAAGGGATATCAACAGACCACTAACTGACTACCCTTAGATCGATAGATTGTGACCCTGAGGCTGAGTATAGCTCACAAAGATCTCCCCCACCGCAAGAGCCCAAGGGGGGCGCAAAACCGGACAGGAAGGTCACGTCAGGGACAACCCACTCAAGTCAAGTATAGCGAAAAAAGCCTAGCATGATGTGATGCACCCGTCCTAGGGATGGCATTGGAGAGCGCAAGCAAGCCAATGATTCAGGCCCTATAACAGGGTCAGAGGCAGAGAATCCCAGTGGAGAGAGGGTAGCCGGCCAGGCAAAGACAGCGAGGCTGGTTCGTCACTCCAGTGCCTTGCCGTTCACCTTCGTGTCCCTGGGTCAGACTACACTCAATCATAGGACCTACTCAAGAGATGAGTCTTCAGTAAAGACTTAAAGGTTGAGACCGAGTCTATGTCTCTCACATGGATCGGCAGACCATTCCATAAAAATGTAGCTCTATAGGAAAAAGCCTCCAGCTGTTTGCTTAGAAATTCTAGGAACAATAAGGAGGCCTGCGTCTTGTGACCATAGTGTACGTGTAGGTATGAACGGCAGGACCAAATCATAGAAATAGGTAGGAGCAAGTCCATGTAATTGAAACGAGTGCGCTGAGAGTCGGGAAGCAAGTTCAGGGAGTGAGTGTTTTAATAAATAAATGAAATATGTAACACAAACAACGCACCGACATGAAAACAGAGTCAATAATACCTGAGGAAAGAACCAAGAGGAGTGACAGATATAGGGAAGGTAATCAGGGCAGTGATTTTGTCCAGCTGATTCTGAGGATGCACAGGTGCGCGTAACGATGGTGACAGTTGAGCGCCATAACAAGCAGCCTGGTGACCTAGAGGCCAGAGAGGGAGCACACGTGACAGTAATGCTTTGTAGATTAGCAGTAAAACCTTGAAATCAGCCCTAGCCTTAGCACGAAGCTACTGTAGAGAGACTACCACTGGAGTAATATGATCAAATTTGTGATTTTAGTCGAGACTCTAGCAGCCGTATTTAAAACTATCTGAAGTTTAATAGTGCCTTATCTGGGTAGCCTGAGAGTAGAGCATTTCAGTAGTCTAATCTTGAAGTGACAAAAGCATGGATTAGCTTTTCTGCATAATTCAGATTTTTGCAATGTTACAAAGATGGAAAAAATCTGCTCTTGAAATATTTTGTATTTGTTCATCAAAAGAGAGATCAGGGTCCAGATAAACGCCGAGGTCCTTTACAGTTTTATTTGCGACGACTGCACAACCATTGAGATTCAGCAGATCTCTTTGTTTCTTGGGACCTAGAACTAGCATCTCTGTTTTGCCCGGGTTTAAAAGTAAATCTTTTCCGCCATCCGCTTCTTTATGTCTGAAACACAGGCTTCCAGGAAGCCTGCTTTTCAATGGGCCTGTCCTAGCTGTCAGGCCTAATGAATGGTCATAGTCATGACACAGATATGTTGATGCCTTAGTCAAGACTAAGTAGGGGATTTTTACACTGAGAAAAGATAATAACATTTATGATTTTGTCCTTGTCAGGTGAACGTGGGGGAAATGGAGACAGCCAGAGAGAAATGGAGTTTGATTATTGGGAACCTGGCACTAAAACAGGTAATCTACTTTATGGCTTATACTGTCCAGTGTTCCCAGATTTCTATGAAATATGATCTATAATGAATTACAATATGAGTGAAATGTATTCCTTTCAAAAAATGTTTATTAGTTATGTTAAAAATAAGCTTTTCTTTAAAGAAGGTTCCTCAAACCTTTATTTGTACCTCTTAGCCTTAACAAATGCCTAGTGTCTGGCCCAAAGAGTGTTTTCTTTCTCCAGATGCAAGCCACAGTGCTGGGTCTACTGGCTGCCCTGGCAGCGGTGTTCTTGGGCTGGGTACTGGAGGGATATATGCTTCTCAACCACGCTGCTCTCCTCTGCTCAGCCAGCGTAACTACTGCCTTCCTTGCTTCCTTGCTGCAGGGTAAGGAGACCAGCTAGCCCTGTCCAAACCCTTAACCCACATCACACCTACAGTACCCACATAATGGGTTTTAAGTCACTGCTCAAACAGCTAGCTAGGTATTGACAGGAACGGACGAGCTATCCGTTCCTGTCTATCCCCACTGCACCTCTCATTCTCCTACACAGGTTCATGCATGCCAATTCCTCCATGCAAAGAAGCCCTCTTCAATAGCATCTTAGTGTGAGGCGACAGTCTCTTCATTATAGGGAAGCCCACATAAATAAATACTACATTTTACTACAGAATACTATAGTACTTACTATAGAACTCTATATAATGTTGTAGTAAATTGTAGTATACTGTGTAGAATCCTAGACTCCATACTGTGTAGACTGTAGTATCCCTTGATCATGTAGTGCTTACTATAGACTTTTGTAGTATACTGTAGAATACTATACTACACACTGTAGAATCCCTCGATCACATAGTGCTTACTTTAGAATTGACTGCTAGCTTTGTCAATGCGGTTTTGATTTGAACGTTCTGGCCTTAGGGAGTTCATGCCCTCGATCGTGTAGTGCTTTCTATAGAATTGTGTAGTATACTTGATTGATATATTTTATTTGACTATTTAAAAACAATATAAGCACAAATGTGGATACAATGCATTTAGAAATTTGATGAGAATAATAGAAAAAAGGGGTCCTAGTTCAAACATCAAACATATTACACATTTACAGCTATAGTATACTATAGTCTAAATACAGTAGTATTATATTTATATACCATAGCATTCACTGTAGTGTTTTTGCATACATGACTGTAGCATATTGTAGTAACACCTGCCGACTAGGGTTAGCTAAAATGGCACAACTACAAGACTACCCCAGTTACTGTTTAATTAGGGGAACACCTCAACCAGAACATAAGACACACAGGTTCATGACCTATTGAGTTGGGGCAACAGTTCTGAGAAATTGTAACATCTAAACGTTAGACACAGGTTCTAGACCCATTAAAGGAAAACACTACAGAGGCAGATAAAGAACAAGCAAAGTTTAGTAAAGCGGAGGATTAGGTTTGCTTGTTTGACACAGACAAATAACACACATTAACAAGAGTACACCAACATGACTTCATAGATCTGTTACTTCCACTAGATAGCTTTCTGAAATACAAGAGTGCTTTCACAAGATTACCAAAAACAGTGACAAACAATACTGTACTTCTGATGGTACAAAAAAAAAACAGTTAACCACAGAATTTACATAAACAATAGATATTTTAAAAATACAAATGACTTATTGGAGGGACTGCCGATAAACAGCCTGTACCTCAAACCAGCAACGCTGCTCCAAACAAAGCGACATCAAATAAAAGGCCATTATTGCAGTGGCCTTACATAATGAGCATCATAAATATTGTCACACAGGAAAAAACTCACTGATGGTCAAAGTCAACATATACCATTCAGAACAATCGACTACGCCACAAACATTTCTTCAAGACATCATAGTCACAAAATGATTCCTCACAGAAATAAACCACCAGTAACACCATACAACCTGTACACACAAAGGACATTCACAGTAAAAAGCTCTCACCTGAACATGACCAAGGGGTGCTTTTATACATTTCCTACATGTCCTCCCATAATAAGGGTCCCCAAGGGAAACACTGAGGTTTAGGTGAGGGTTATGGTGATGCCCATCTACTGAGCAGGTGGAGGCAGAGATGCAGTTCAGTTTAAAAGTATTTCTAGATTCAGGTAATGGAGATGATACATGGCAGGGAATGATTGACAGTTGTAGACATGAGGCGCTTGTCTTGAATTGAGACTTGGTTGGCGTTGTATGGTTTATCGAAAAGGACACAAAGGTGCAAATAATAACAGGCAATAACAGCAATGAACATACGTAATTAATGGCAATCACTAGTAAATACTATAGTTACTACAGTCATGTCTCCAAAAACACTATATAATATATAGTCCTGTTTCAAATCAAATTATATTTGTCACATGAGCAGAATACAGTGAAATGCTTACTTACAAGCCATTAACCAACAATGCAGTTTTAAGAAAATTCCCCCCCCCCCAAAAAAGTAAGAGATAAGACTAACAAATAATTAAAGAGCAGCAGTAAATAACAATAGCGGGGCTATATACAGAGTGTACCGGTACAGAGTCAATGTGTCAATGTGTGGGGGCACCGGTGTCGAGGTAATTGAGGTATTTATGTACATGTAGGTAAGATTTTTAAAGTGGCTATGCATAGATAATAACAGAGAGTAGCAGCAGTGTAGGGAATGGGGGGGGGGGAATGCAATTAGTCTGTGTAGCCATTTGATTAGCTGTTCAGGAGTCTTATTATGGCTTGGAAATAGAAGCTGTTTAGAAGCCTCTTGGACCTAGACTTGGCACTCCGGTACCGCTTGCCATGCGGTAGCAGAGAGAACAGTCTATGACTAGGGTGGCTGGAGTCTTTGACAATCTTTAGGGCCTTCCTCTGACACTGCCTGGTATAGAGGTCCTGGATGGCAGGAAGCTTGGCCCCGGTGATGTACTGGGCCGTACACACTACCCTCTGTAGTGCCTTGCGGTCGGAGGCCGAGCAATTGCCATACCAGGCAGTGATGCAACCCGTCAGGATGCTCTTGATGGTGCAGCTGTAAAACCTTTTGAGGATCTGAGGACCCATGCCAAATCTTTTCAGTCTCCTGAGGGGGAATAGGTTTTGCCGTGCCCTCTTCACTTTTCACTGTATGTATAAGTGGGTAACCTGTACAGATGTGAGGTGTAATATGGAATTTTTTTTTTTTTTTTTGCATAACTCACTCCCCCTGAGAGAGTGGGGTCACGGACGATCAGCCATTATTGACGGCGACCCTGGAGCAATTAGAGTTAATTGCCTTTCTCAAGGGCAAGTGGCCCAACACTCCTTACCGCCAGGCTACCTGCTGTCCTACAGTGAACACTACAGTAAAGTCTGCAAAAACCGTACAGTGAATACTATAGTATATAAATATAGTAATATTACAGTATTTAGACCATAGTATACCCTAGTATTTTTTTTCTACATACACTACCATAACCTCTCTCTGAGGCACCTTATCTCTTACTCATCCATTTACATGTACAATTATTCCAACTTAATTGCAATACTGTACACTTCTGCTGTATTCCTGGAAAAGCCTGAAAGTTCTTTCTATTTGAGACGTACAGAATATAATCATCAGAGACCAGGAAGCTTAGCTACAACTGACATTGTAGGTTTCTTCCGTATCAGACCTTTTTGTTGCAAAACCATTTTGTTATGACTCAAATAAAACCAATGCTTGGGATCTGAAAGGCAGACCTGACTCTGTAAGGCAGAGCTTGTGATCTAGCTAGGACACCCAAATGAATTATTCATGTGGTTCATTTTCATTGGAATGATGGGTACTGATCGGTCCACAGAATAACATGCTATTTTATCTGCCTTGGAATGTAAATATGTATCAACTAATTCAACTTGACCATCTGTGTTTACAGATACTTGATTTGCATTTACCACTTGATAAAAGCAGAAGTGAATAATACCACTGTAGGCCATTACAGTCCCTTGTCCCTTCCCCCAGTCTGACGCTTCTCCCAGCTGTCACCACATTGCTTTCATCTGTGCAACTCTTGGCTGCTCAATTCATCCACCTTGGTTGGAGAGTTGTGCAACTCTGAACAGTAGCCTGAATCTGACTCGACTGTGTTGTTTTCTCCCAGGGATCATCATGGTGGGAGTGATCATCGGCTCCAAGAGGATTGGCATCAACCCAGACAACGTGGCCACGCCCATCGCTGCCAGCTTCGGTGACCTCATCACCTTGGCCATCCTGGCCTGCCTGAGCCAGGGGCTCTATGAATGCATAGGTGTGAATCAAGAGGTTTAGCTTTAGGCCACTAGGGGGCAGTCTGGGCCCATTTACTGGAATGTCATAGCTTGACAGATGAGTCAACTGTAAATGTAGCTATCAACTGTATTTGTTTAGCTAGTGTGTGTCTGCTCCTTTCCCTGTCTCCACACAGAGTTGTATCCCTATGTGTCGTACCTGGTGTGTCTGTTCTTCCTCGGACTGACCCCTCTGTGGGTGGTCGTCTCCTCCAGAAACCCAGCAAGTCGCATTCTACTCTACACAGGCTGGGAACCAATCATCACTGCCATGGTCATCAGCAGGTCTGCTTCCCTGTTCCGTGCCCCTGAAGTCCAGTCACAGCATTCAAATGGAAATACCATCCTTTAATAAGTATTTTTCTCTAGTATCGGAGGACTCATCTTGGACACAACTGTATCAGACCCGAACATGGTGGGAATGATAGTCTACACGCCAGTTATGAATGGTGAGACAAGGATCTGGAGTTTTAGAAGCATACATTTAGGAACCTTCAAGAAAATGGTAAGTCACAAGATCTCTCCAAATGTATGATCATTGTGTATTCTTCATCTCAATCTAGGTATTGGGGGGAACCTGGCTGCCATCCAGTCCAGTCGTATAGCCACTGATCTGTACCACCACTGCCCACCGAGGCAGGTGCCTGAGGATCGCAGGAGCTGCTACAACCCCTGCAGGACCTTCTGTGGCTCAGGTAATGACACACACATGTAGACAGGCTCATGCACATGACCAGTCTCTTTAACATACCTGTGAACACGAAAGGAATGAAATGTTCTGTTGTCAGGTGTATTCTATCTGTCAGTTAACCATATCTACCTCTGACAGGAGCCAATCATCGCTCTTCCCAGGTGCTGCTCCTGTTGGTCGTACCGGGTCACCTGATCTTCCTGTACACAATCCACTTGATGAAGGGCAGCACGTCTCCCACACCTGTCTTCATCACCTTCTTCCTAGCTGTAGCCCTCCTACAGGTAAATCAGGAAGCAAGAAAGATCAGTTAGGTCAATGTCTGTGTCTCAGTAGTCATAAGTGGATTCTTTCTCCTCTGCTCCTTCATTAACACTGATACTATAATTAAACAATAAGGGCCAAGGGGGTGTGGTATACGGCCAATATACCACGACTAAAGGCTGTTCTTATGCACGACGTGACACGGAGTGCCTGGACACAGCCTTTAGCCATGGTATATTGGCCATATATCACACCTCCGAGGTGCCTTATTGCTATTATAAACTGGTTACCAACGTAATTAAAGCAGTAAAAATAAATGTTTTGTCATAACCATGGTTTTGTTCTCATATACCACTACTAACAGCCAATCAGCATTCAGGGCTCGAACCACCCAGTTTATAATAAAGGGCTGAATCTTTCTCTCTCCCTTCTATTAGGTCTTCACACTGCTATGTATTGCTGACTGGATGATCCCTTGTCTGTGGCGGATGGGCAAAGACCCTGACAGTTACTCCATCCCCTACCTCACTGCTCTGGCGGATCTATTGGGCACAGCCCTCCTGGTTCTGGCCTTCTTCATGCTCTGGCTCGTAGGGGAGCAGGTTCCCACTGGAGACTGACACCCTGGGTGCTTCATATTCTCCCATTCTCCTTTCATTATGCCTGGGTGAAAGCAGACATTTAAACTGCTTTCACCAATCCAGCCCTATTGGATCTGTGATTGTTTTAAAGTAAGGTTGGATGCATTCAAGCAAGGCCTGAGATAACGCAAGGCCTTAGGAAAAAGCAGGTGGCTCTACTAAAATCTTTCAGCAAAATTATTTTAATTTCAGGGTTTCTTTCTCAAAGGGGATCTGTGTCCGACCCCGTTTGAAATGTTTCTGCTGAATTTCCTCACCAGCTGAGGTACTTCAAAAGGCATTTTGGATATTGTGTCAAGAAATTCTGTGCCAACGAAAATGAGGGTGATGTACATTTGGTTCAATATTGTGGGCAGGCAGCATTTTAATTGTAACAATGTAATATACAAATATGTTTTCTAAACTGTCTGTTATAGAATATAATTTCCTTTAAACTACATACATGGGTGAGTTTTCACAATGTGAATCAATAATATTGCAGTGTTACTTATTGTGTGACTGTTGTTGTATGTTATTACATTGTTTTGTGAGAGTTGAGAATGAGTCCAACCTGTCTAATAAAGAAAAATGATTTCATTTTGTTGATATTTAATAGGTCATTTCCTCTCTCCTGCATATAGTTTAACATACAATAGTTGTTTCTGTCCCTGCAGGTGCATCTGTCTGATGAGTAGTCTACCTTTCAGGTACAAGTGGAGACAGTACTCTATTGTCACCAACAAACTAGAATGGTCCAAACACACAAAGACAGTCGTGAAGAGGGCACGACAAAGCCTATTCCCCCTCAGGAAACTAAAAAGATTTGTCATTGGTCCTGAGATCCTCAAAAGGTTCTACAGCTGCAACATCGAGAGCATCCTGACTGGTTGCATCACTGCCTGGTACGGCAATTGCTTGGCCTCCGACCGCAAGGCACTACAGAGGGTAGTGCTTTCGGCCCAGCACATCACTGGGGCAAAGCTGCCTGCCATCCAGGACCTCTACACCAGGCGGTGTCATGTCAGAGGAAGGCCCTAAAAATTGTCAGACCCCAGCCACCCCAGTCATAGACTGTTCTCTCTACTACCGCATGGCAAGCGGTACCGGAGTGCCAAGCCTAGGACAAAAAGGCTTCAACAGTCGTCGTCCCCCCCCCCCCCCCTGAAAACTCCTGAAAAGGTCATCAAATGGCTACCCGGACTATTTGTATTGTGTGCAAATAGCCTGACCAACCAGTGCTCCCGCACATTGGCTAACCACCCGCCAACCCCTCTTTTACGCTACTGCTACTCTCTGTTCATCATATATGCATAGTCACTTTAACCATATCTACATGTACATACTACCTCAAATCAGCCTGACTAACCGGTGTCTGTATGTAGCCTCGCTACTGTTTTCCACTGTCTTACTACTGTTGTTTTTATTTCTTTACTTATCTTTTGTTCACCTAATACCTTTTTGCACTAGTGGTTAGAGCCTGTAAGTAAGCATTTCACTAAGGTCTACACCTGTTGTATTCGACGCACATGACAAATAAACTTTAATTTGATAACATTGCTCCCCTAGCGGCAAAGTGAGAGAGTGCTTTTGGGACGCAGAGCTTCGAGCTGGGACTGGTTCCTTCGCAGCCATTTTCTGTCCAACCACACGGCCGTTTTGAGAAGCTAACCAACCAGGGCAGTATCGGAGGTTTGTGCCTGGCTCTGGCCAATGATTGCTATCCGATTTCTCGTTACCTCGAATCGAAATCTCCGCGTTTGACTGTTTCTTTGATGGTAGCGTGAGAGGGAATTAACAGCGGGAAAGTAGAAATTAAGACTGCGAGTTGAGGAATTCTATCTAGGACTCGCTTGTAAATGGTCTCCCCGTATGGGTTCTCAGTCACACAGCAGGCCCTCCACATAGACTAAAATGCATCTAATGTTAACATCTGTCAAATGTAACAGGCTATGTTTGCTACGGGGGTGCTCAAATCAGACTGGTGAAGTCGACGGGATGTCTTGAATGTTGTGTAAACATGACGAATTTGCGAAATCGTGAGTTACTCATCGATTCAGTCTTTTTGCTTTGTATGTGAGTTGGTTAGCTAGCTATTGAGGTTAATAACTAACATTAGGTACCGCACATTGCTATCGCTAACTACAGTAGCTTGTTAGCATAACTGACGTTAGCTAGGTAGCTATTGCAACTAGCTAAAGTTGTGTCCGGGTTTTCGTCTTTAGCTAGCTACTGTAGCCATTTCTTCTTAGGTAAAAATAACTGTTTTCCCCCGCTTATCTGGGTACAACATTAGCCAGCTACGCTAACTAGTAGTACTAACTAGTCAGTTGGCTAGCTAACGTTAGCTTTTTTGTTTGCCCGCTGGCTAGTTGTCAATCAACGCGGGAACAAAAGGGAATGCTGCAGTTTGCTAGAAAAAGTCAAAGCAGAGCCATGCTGACTCGGTAAAACCTAACTAGACGTTATTAACTGGGTAGCAATCGGCTCATCGATTCATGACCATCCACGGCTGAACTAGTAACAATCACTGCGCATGTAGTTTTTATGCAACTGGAAGATTTCTAATGACAATGTACAGTAACGGTTTAGCTGCACAAGGGAACGAATCAGAATTCAACCAAGGCTGAAAATGGCAGAAGAACGTTGGCTAAGCTGGAACGAATGGAATCAAACGTTCGCAGAGCCTGTTTTGACTGGAGTGACGCTTAGAATTCCAGTTCGCCAAATGCCACCAAAAAAATGTATCCCTTTTTATTTTACCACTACAATCTGTTCTTAGGACGAAACTGAGAAATAACTCGTGTAGAAAGTAAACACCCGCACCTCGATGGTGCCAAGTGTGAAAAAATGGCAACTTATAACTATTTCTGGTCTAGCGTTTGGTGACAACGAGATACACTGCCCAGTCTCACATAATTAGAAAGATGAGATTCTCATGATTTAAAATGATGTCCGTCTGGAAAAAAATGTAAATTCACACATTGCGAGATATTTGGCGAAATATACCAGCATGCCTCTCCATAGGAAAACAATGGGGGGAGCTCAGCGTTCCAAGGGCAAAAGGTATTTCGGGGCTAGCGTTTGATGACAACGAAATACACAGTACAACATTACATAATTAGAAAGAGGGGATTCTCATGATTAAAATGGTATCCAATAAACAAAATGCACATTGCGAGATATTTGGCGAAATAGACAGACATACCTATATTTCCCTATAGTAAACAATGGAACGAGCTCAGAGTTCCATGAGTAATTTTTTGTGGTTTACATTTTAACTATGAACAACGTGGGCAGGTCTCCATAGCCAACAATAGCAAAGCAGGCAATGGTAAAACAATAAGCTGGGAATAGAAGTTCGGAAGACGAGTTGGTGCCATGATGCTCAATAGAACTAATAGGAGCTGGTGTGACAGGTTAAAGGAAATACTTATAAACCCAGGGTCGTTACACTGGCAGGGTGAAAAATGCCCTAAAATAAGGCCTGTTTTTTGTGATTACTTCAGAACTATGGCAGGCAGCTGGAATATATGGTATTATAATGAAACTGGGCTCCACGGCAGATGCAATGAACTAGTTTTTATCAGAAAAATCATTGTTAAAAATTTCACCTGTCCAGCCTACAGTGTGGTGCACATGGCTAATGTTAAATACAACCTGTGCGTTCAGTTTTTGATTGACTATTTGGATAGTTCATCCAGACAGTGTTTAGTTAATGTAGCTAAAACCGAAACAGTTTAGCATACAGTCAGTCCTTCTGTATTTAAAAAGAACAGGGTTATACGTTCTGTCTTTGTCTGTGTTTATAGATGGAGGGAGACGGTTCAACCACAGATGCCTCTCAGTTGGGCATGCCAGGGGAGTACATGGCAGGAAGCCACTACGTTCTCCAGTCACAGGATGGTAAGTGGTGCCCTTCAGACCAAGCACCATAATCAATAGTTACTGGAGTTGTAACGCCACTACTCTTACGCCCTGAGGCAGTGGTCACCCTGAGGCAATGGTTGCACTGGTGCCTCATAAGCCGTCTCAATGCTTTTGCGAAGCCAATGAGACCGCCGCGGTTTTGAAAGTGGTCTACCAAGTGTACTAGCACAGTGACACACAAACAGCTGAGGCGATGACCTAATCATCACTGTGCTGCATTGCTTGCTGTTTGGGGTTTTAGGCTGGGTTTCTGTACAGCACTTTGAGATTTCAGCTGATATACGAAGGGCTATATAATACATTTGATTTGATTTTGCTGCATGTAGCACGCCAAGGTGCGTACCAGGCACAGGCAATGAAGCCTCTCCTCTCTGGTCCGCATGCCGACAGCTCAACGGTCTGTGACCTTTATGAGCTCTTAATAACCTTCGGCATAAATGCCGGCTTGGGACGTAACGCCGCTCTGCTCAAATCGCCATTGATGGCAAGGCAGTCGTGTCTCGTCGAAAGAGCACACAAATCATTGACGCGCTTGGCTGTAGTCAAAGCAAGCGACAGTGCCGTCTTCAGAGATAACATCTTGAGGAGGATTTGATGCAATGGCTCAAACGGCGTCTCACAGAGTGCCTCAAGTACCAAAGTTAAATCCCACTGGGGCAGCGTGGCTCTAGATGTTGGCCTAAGTCGCGGCGTTCCCAATAGATACCGTTTCACTAGAGGGTGGCTGAAGATGGTGTCTCTGCCAAACCCCTCATGACAAGCTGAAATCGCTGCCGCAAACACCTTAATGGCAGCGGGTGAGCGCTGCTTGTCAAACATGAACTGTAGGAAAGAGAGCATGCTCTCAACCTGACAGCATACAGGGTCCACATTCTCTGGCGCACCATCTGCTGGCATATATCCTGGATGTGGAACTGGCACGCAAGCCCTGTTTGGTTCTGATTACTGAATCAGATGACCCACAGCGCTCTAACCTGTCCCTCTCAGGGGCCAGACCCTCAGTGGTTGGCCGATTTAAGAGGCAATTTCTCTATCATGCCTCTCGCCTGAGACATCGCATCCTCTCGGTGGAATTGGCCATGATGGCGCAATCAACATTTGAGTCATCTCCGCGTATCACGAAGCCCCTGGACGATCGGGGGCTATCAATATGATTGACAGCCCTCCTGTTCTCACGCGGGCTTGCAGTGGGAGAATGCAGGACAGTGGTGGAAATGCGTACAGGAGAACATCTGGCCACGGTTGGTGCGCAAAGGCCTCTATCTCTAGTGGCGGTTCGTCCTGGGCTCGTAGGGATAACCATAGGGGACACCGCACGTTCACACGTGACGCGAACAGATCCACCTTGGCTCTCCCGAACCGTTCCCATATTTGGAGAACAATGTCGGGGTGCAGCTCACTCGTCGTCTCTGGGAACCCCTCGACATGAGGTCTGCTCCAACGTTCTGATAGCCTGGAATGTGTGCTGCTGTCAACGAGCAAAGGTGCTCGTGAGCCCACAGCCGCAATTCCTCCGCCAGCCGGTGGAGTGCAGGAGACCTGACTCGTCCTTGGCAATTTATGTAGGCTACTGTGGTTCGGTTGTCCGACCAGACCAACACGTCTGGTAGCGTGGACACGAAGTGGGTCAGAACCAGTAGAACTGTGTCCAACTCCAGGAGGTTGATGTGGCGTCCCGAGGGAGGGGACACACCTCCGACCGCTCGAGTCTGACATGTCCCTCCCCATCCAGTCAGACAAGCCTTTGTAAACACTGGAATGTGGGAGGACACTGCCCATTGGGACCCCTTGTGTCGGGACGCATAGGTCTCTCCAATAGTTCAGGTCCGCTCTGAGCGAGAAGAGAACTACCAACTACTGACGTTGGTGCCTCACTGGGTCCAGTCGTAGTTGGGCAAACCATCGCTGTGTTCCGCGCATGTGCAGAAGTCCCAGCGGAACCACGGAGTGGTCAGACGACATGAGACCCAAGTGTCATGACGGAATTCGCCGTCACCGTGCGGTTCAGATCAAACCTTTGTAGCGCTAGCAATAAGGCAGCCTGTCGAGGATCTGAAATTCGAGCCTTCATGGTCAGTGTCTAGCTGTAACCCCAGGTAGACAATCCGATGACTGGGCCAAGGCGCGCTCTTCTCCCAATTCACAGCGAACCCCAGATGTGTGAGATGAATCACTGTCTGTTGTGTGTGCGATCGCCAGCTCTGCTGACGGGGCGAGAACCAGTAGGTCGTCTAGGTAGACTAGTAGCCTTATCCTTGAACGACGCAACGGTTCCAATGCCGCCTCCATGCATTTGGAAAAGGTGTGAGGTGTCAGGGTGTACCCGAATGGCATCCTTGCATACTCGTATGCCACCCCTTGGAAGGCAAAATGCAGAAACTTCCTGTGACGCGGATGCACTGGCATATGAAAGTATGCGTCCTTTAGGTCTACGCTTATACAAAAGTCCTTGTTGTGGATACATTCCAGCAGACGTTTTGTCATAAGCATTCTTACTCTCGTTGAGAGTGCGTAAATCCAATATTGGCCTCATTCCTCCCGTCTTCTTTGTCACTAGGAAGTAGAGCGACTATAGCCCGCTGTTCCTTTGCTCTTGGGGAACTACTGTGACCACCACCTTCGCCGAAAGTTCCGTAATGTCTTTCACAAGAGCGACTACTTTCTCTGGCGTCTTCATCGCTGTCTCCACCACGCCCGAAAACAGGGGTGGAGTTCTGTAGAATTGGATGGCATAACCCTTCTCCAGCGTCCGGCTTAGCCAGGGGGAGAGGGTGCTGCTTTGCTGCCACTCAAGTGATGCTCTGAGAGCGGGAGAGCGTGAAGCTTTGGTACAGACAGTAGGATGGACTTGTATTAATCTACGGCCCCAGCCGCTGCTGTCCCTCGACACCGAAGTGGTGGGACAGCCCAAGGTGGGCCCCTCTCGAAAATGGGAGGAAATATTAGCGCGTTCTGTGAGAAATGGGGGGGGCAACACTTTGGTTATACACGTTATACACCTTGTGGTTCCAGCCCTCTGTGAACGCAGCACGGTTCTGAGCTACACTGAGGCATCTGCCTGAGTTAGTGCGCCGTCCCCCAACAGCGATTGCGTCATCGGCCCAACATGGGGCTGTGTACGCAAGCTGTTCCTCAAACCCTTATCCGCATTACTCCTGAGTGTGTGGTATAGGGTTTTCATGAGGTATAGCATGGTGGCTCATTAAGAGCGTCCGTTTTGCTGCCCTCATGTAATTTCCACTCACGACGTCCTTGTGTGTGCTCAGCTACGCGCTCATGGTGGACTATGCTACACACAGAGTGATGTGTGAGAGAGAGAGAGAAGGAACCTGAACGGTCTCAAGTTTATGGGAAAGAGGTTCTCTTGTGACAAAGTCAGATGGAACACCATTCTTTATTAATCATTTCAGCCTCGGTCAGTAGGGTGCCTTTTTTCAGAACGTGAGGCTAGCACAGACATGGCGTCCTCCAGAGGGAGATCTACCCTGAAAAACGTCCACTGCTGCTTCCTCACCTTTAAAGAAAGGAGGGCATTCTGGGCGATCTGTGAGGCCGCCCCTAGCGTTCTGTGAACCCAAGCACACAAAACATAAGTTGTGTGGGTCTGTAGCTGTCGTAGTGGAGCAGCGACACTGAGCTCCTAAAATAGCTTTTGGGGGTGGAAAAGGCTTGCTCATAAAGGACAACGTCGAGACCAGGATATCAACACCGGGTTCGTCCTGAGACTTCTCTCTTCTCGTCTAGGCTTCTTCAGTCCTGTTGCTGAAGATTATGGGAGGCTGATTGTGAGGAAGCATCCCCTTATATAGGGACACCTGTACTCCTATTGGCTGCAGGTGTGTGTGCATAATCTTCTCTCAGGCTGTTCGCTGCCTAGGCAGCAGGGTAAACCACTAGGAGCAGAGCTCCCCTATGGGGCGGAGGCACCCTCTTTTCTCTAGCTGAGTCTCTCAACTCCACATTAATGGAATTTAGTGGAGATGAGTGTGTGGACTGTATCTCCGACTACATAGTCGCTGTCAGGCTATACTTCTAAAAATTGAAATTCTTAAACCCTTACGGTGTACCACAGGAGGTTGGTGGCACCTTAATTGGAGAGGACGGGCTCGTGGTAATGGCTGGAGCGGAATCAAACATGGTTTGATGCCATTCCATTTACTCCGTTCCATGCCATTATGAGCCGTCCTTCCTCAGCAGCCTCCACTGCCGTGTTCCTTTGTTTGTCCACTGTGTGCCTTTTTACTGTTCTCTGCATGCCTCTTTTTTTAATTTAACCTTTATTTAACTAGGCAAGTCAGTTAAGAACAAATTCTTATTTACGATGATGGCCTATACCGGCCAAACCTGGACGACGCTGGGCCAATTGTGCGCCGCCCTATGGGACTCCCAATCACTGCCTGTTTGCTGGAATCCCTTACATTTTAATAAAACTTTAATCAAATACAACCACTGACTGTAGTCGGAGGTACACTCCGCCCACAGTCGTCTCAACCCAACTCCACCGAGATGTACATGGCGTTGATTTGAGAAACCCAGCTACCTATTCTCTGACGTGCACAGTCCCTAATCCCTTTTTCAGAATAACATGGTATCCCAATGATACAGGACACCATCAGAGCACCCCTATATAGAGTTACAGACATGGGTACTCCCACCTTTCAAAGGCGCTTCACAAATGTTTGACATGGACCAATGTTTGACATGGACCAAGTCACATGTAGACTTGATCTCAATCAGACTAAACTTGCTTGGTGAATTGAAGTAGAGAAGATTTTTATAGGCAAAATATGTAGATGTAACATGCCCCTCTCCCTGACACAGATGACTGTGATGAGAGCCTGCATGACCATGAGGAAGGCAACGGCAGCAAGGAAAACTTCCGTGAGCAGGACATCTACCTCCCCATCGCTAACGTGGCTCGCATCATGAAGAACGCTGTTCCACAGACAGGAAAGGTATGACTCTTAGAAGTTATTTGCTTTGCTTGTTTTTTGCTTTTTATTTATTTATTTTTGCTTTTTATTTTACTTTTAACAGGTATTTGGATTCTGAGTCCATAAATCAAGTTTGAAACAGCAACAAAGCCAGATACATAGACCACAGAATCATCTAGGGCTGCCAACACCCCTAAATGATTATTAGGGATGCAAATTTCGTATACTTTTGCTGCCAACTGACCCTCATTAAACAGTCAAGTTTTTTTTTCTTTTTAAACAGCCAAGTGACGTGACCAACAAAGAATACTATCAGAGATCTGTATATAATGACGAGATGCTTATGTTTCCGCCTTAACAATAGGGGGAGTCCCAAGGCAGGTGACGCTTAGGCCCAAAATATAGAAACGCATTGGGCTTATTTTGGACAGATTTTGGCAAGAGTAAAACCTTTTGCTTGGCTTCTTCCTCTCTGATACTATGCATGCATACAAGGACCGGACATTTTTCATTAAGAGCTTAATGGAAACATCAACAATAGCATGCCTATTGTCAAAAAAGTATATAAAATGATGTTGGTGGTGGCTTATGGTAGTGAAACTAACATTCAATTATCTGGCAACAGCTCTGGTGGACATATCATGGAAATTCTAACCAAAAGGAAGAGGGAGACTAGATTCCTCAAACAGCAACTTTATTATAAGATTAGCAAAAATGGAGCAATCACTCAATAGTGCAGAGTTAAAAGCCCAACTAACAGAGTTTGCTCTCGGCTTTTATAGGAAGTACAACCTCTTTGTCTTCGTGACAGTTTAGCAGATGTGTGGAAACGGGCAGAACATAGTGTGTAAAAAGCGATTGGTTTGTCTGCAGATTAAGATGGCACGAGGGCTCAACTGTCTAACTGCATTTGCCACAGCTCACACTATAATGTGCTCCTTTCTGCAAGTTTCCCTTACAGCTGACTTCCTGCAGATAGTAACCTGCTGTGGTCGCACCCAAACGATCTTAGCTATACGCCCAGTTTTATGCTTAAGTCACACAGACAAGTTTGTATCAGGTTAGAAAAAAACACTAGCATATAATGAGAATATTCTCTAAGTAATAAAACACGGGATAGCATGACTAATTATCCACCACAGACATCCCTGCAATCAGCATGCCAATTGCACGGTCCCTCAACTTGAGACATCTGTGGCATTGTGTTGACAGCTGCCCATTTTAGTGTTCTTTCATTGTCTCCAGCACAAGGTGCACCTGTGTAATGACCATCCTGTTTAATCAGCTTCTTTATATGCCACAGTTGTCAGGTGGATGGATTATCTTGGCAAATGAGAAATGCTCACTAAAAGGGATGTAAAAAAATGTGTGCACAACATTTGAGAGAAATAAGCTTTTTGTGCTTATGAAACTTTTGGGATCTTTTATGTCAGCTCATGAAACATGACCAACACTTTACATGTTGCATTTATATTTTAGTTCTGTGTAGAAAGAGGGGAATCTAATAGCAACTACTATGATGGGTTGCTAATATGTCTAGGATTGTGCCTTTTAGCTTCTGGACAACAAAAGAAAGTCAATAGAACAGAAGAGAAATTCTGGTTAATGGCATGAGGAAGTCTTTATAAAATAATTGCCTCCACGTTTCTATGGATGGATTTTCACAAAGCTACTTTGAAGCAAGGTAAGACATGCTTCATTATTTGAAGTAAAGTAAATTCAGGTTTCAAACAATTATACTGCCTTAAACTCCTCACATTGCGAAGTGGTGGGTGACGTGCTGAAAGTCAACGGTAGGCAGGCTATAGCCTATGCATCCGAATAGCGAATGGAAGGAGCGCTTTAATTACGAGTTGAGATTGAGAAATAAAAATAGCTTCTTGTAATCGTCTTTTTAACACCCGATTGCATTTAGTATTGTTATTTGTTGAGCAATGACTGGGATTGCAAAAGGTTTCACTCCAGTAGCCTACAGGCTTTTTGAGGAGCTACTCTCGCGCTGTCTGACGGGTAGTAGACTATTCTACTCCTCAAACTAGGCTCTGTATGCTGTGTGCGTGTGATAAATAAAATGCATGATGACTAACAAATATACAGGTGCTAATTTAATTCCACAAAATGATGCAAATTAACCTAAGCATGATTGGTCATGTATTTCGGCGGCTAACCGTTAACATATTTATTTAATATCATAACCAAATTGAGGCTATCTATTTTGAAGTGAGAGGGACTCATCTGACCTATGCAATGGTAGAGGAAACACTTAGACTGAGTACACTGTTGCTGCTTTTTGACTGTTACACCAGTGTAAACACCCTTATGTTATACTAGTGAAATTGTGTTTCCATAGATAGGGCTGAAAGTGAGGACTTGTGAAGTGTATTGGTAATTTTCTAGTACATGTGTGCACATTATACATCTTAGACTTAAATGTAAATGTAGGTCTACACCATCACTGGTATTATCAGGCTGTATTAGCTAGCTAGATATTAGCATTAGCGGCTAACAATTAGCGTCTCACAAGATTCTAGCGCAACTTGCTAAGAAAAGACAAACTAGCTGTTTGCTGATGTAAGAAACACTAAGTGTCATTATAGAACGCTAGTGGATTTATATTAGGAAGCAAAGTGAAAACAGCATTGTTGTCATCAACATTGTTGCATGTGCTGCATTGCGTTCAGTCTACATTGTCAAGTGTCTCGTGGTTGAGGAACATCAAATGCGCTCCTTGAGTGACAAGGGGCGTGGCTAGGTCTGTGTGGAGAGTGGCGATGAGAGAGATGACTCAAGTAGCAAAGTAAACTATAAAAATTGACATTACACATGGCGTATCACATTTAACCTCTCTTGGGTATGTGGGACGAAATCGTCCCACCTAGTCAACAGCCAGTGGAATCGAGTGCCGCGAAATTCAAAAACCTTAAATGTTATAACTTCAATTTCTCAAACATATGACTATTTTACACCATTTTAAAGACAAGACGCTCCATTATCTAACCACATTGTCCGATTTCAAAAGGCTTTACAACGAAAGCAAAACATTAGATTATGTCAGGAGAGTACCCAGCCAGAAATAATCACACACCCATTTTTCAAGCTAGCATATGTCACAAAAACCAAAACCACAGCTAAATGCAGCACTAACCTTTAATGATCTTCATCAGATGACACTCCTAGGACATTATGTTATACAATACATGCATGTTTTGTTCAATCAAGTTCATATTTATATCAAAAAACAGCTTTTTACATTAGCATGTGACGTTCAGAACTAGCAAACATACCAAAAACTTCCGGTGAATTTACTAAATTACTCTTGATAAACGTTTACAAAATACATAACAATTATTTAAAGAATTATAGATACAGAACTCCTTTATGCAATCGCGGTGTCAGATTTTAAAATGGCTTTTCGGCAAAAGCACATTTTGCAATATTCTGAGTAGATAGCTCGCCATCACGGGCTAGCTAATTTGACACCCACCAAGTTTGGCGTTTACTAAACTCAGAATTACTATAAGAAAAATTGGATTACCTTTGCTGTTCTTCGTCAGAATGCACTCCCAGGACTTCTACTTCAACCACAAATGTTGTTTTGGTTCAAAATAATCCATAGTTATGTTCAAATATCCTCTGTTTTGTCCGTGCGTTCAGGTCCCTATCCGAACGGTGACGCGCGGACCATGTCGTGACAAAAAATGTCAAAATATTCCATTACCGTACTTCGAAGCATGTGAAACGCTATTTAAAATCAGTTTTTATGCGATTTTTCTCGTAAAATAGCGATAATATTCCGACCGGGAGACCTTCTTTTTCGTTGAAACACTGAAAATGTAAAATGGACTCTTCACATGCACGCGCGCACCCGTGTCATTGTTCTCAGATCGACCACTTTCCAAATGCCCTACTGTTTTTCGCCCAGGGACTGCAGAGTCATCATTCCCCGTTCTGGCGCCTTCTGAGAGCCTATGGGAGCCTTAGAAAATGTCACGTTACAGCAGAGATCCTCTATTTTTGATAAAGAGGCTATAGAAGGACAAGAAATGGTCAGACAGGGCACTTCCTATATGGAATCTTCTCAGGTTTTGGCCTGCCATATGAGTTCTGTTATATTCACAGACACCATTCAAACAGTTTTAGAAACTTTAGGGTGTTTTCTATCCACATCTACTAATTATATGCATATTCTAGTTTCTGGGCAGGAGTAATAACCAGATTAAATCGGGTACGTTTTTTTATCCGGCCGTGAAAATACTGCCCCCTATCCTAAACAGGTTAACAAACCAAACATTTAAATACCTGTATAGAAGGTAAAGTTAAAAACTCAAACCAGTCATTGCATCAATACCGGTATATCATAAAATACAGTATACCGCCCAGCCCTAGTACCAGTGGCCTGCCTTTAGAGCCAAGTGAGAGCAGGTCAGCCGGAGCCATGGCTCAGTGAGACACGGGAGCCCGCCCGCGTAGATGGAAAGCCTTTTGGGTAAAACACTGGGGTAAATCCTGTATGGAAATGCTCCATTTGTTAAGCACAGAAGCGCCTTTCAGGTCACCAAGGACACACAGCATTTGTATCATCTTTCAAGACTAAATATTTGCCAGTGTTGCTGTATTTCTCCTCTGACTTAGCCCAAACACAAAGGGTTTATTGCTGTGTCCATTTCTTGGCCATCAACCAGTCACACTGATAATACTCACCCTTCCAGTTACTGTGGATTCTACTTCATACAGTAGGCTACATGTCCTTGAGACTCTTGGTACTCCCTAGTTCCAGGTGGTAAACATCTCAAAGGTTTGCTGCCAACTTTAGTTCAGTGTTTTCCCACCCAAAGCACAGCTTCGATGCCGGATAATTTGCACAGGTCGGGTTGACCGGGCCATCTGTTTTTTACCAAATCCATCAACAGACACAGATATGACAAACCCCAACAAACACTGCAAGTTCTTTTTAAAGATCCTTACTTGTTGTTTATTTACCTTTTTTTTTTGGTCATTTTAAATAGATATTTTTTTAAATAAGTCTTTTTGTAAATTATTGTAAAGCCTAATATGGATTTTTATGTGAACACTGAGTTAGATTTCCCAGACACTCTTACCAGAGATTCTCCAATGAACATGCTTTTTAGTTCAGGACTGGGCTTAATCTGTGTCCAGGAAACCGGCCCTGAATGTAGTTTCCACATCAACCTTTAGCTGCATGCTGACCTAAATCCCCCTTCCCCTATTAATTCTGTCCAGATAGCGAAAGATGCTAAGGAGTGTGTTCAGGAGTGTGTGAGCGAGTTCATCAGCTTCATCACGTCGGAGGCCAGCGAGCGCTGTCACCAAGAGAAAAGGAAGACCATCAACGGAGAGGACATCCTGTTTGCCATGTCCACCCTGGGCTTCGACATGTACGTGGAGCCACTCAAACTCTACCTACAGAAGTTCCGAGAGGTGAGAGGAAGTGTGTGTGCGCCAAGTGCCATAACTCATGCCATGCTCTCCAGACTGGTGTGTATGAGTTCTTATGCTCTTCACTATCCTTGGGTCTTGGCTCAAACACAAAGGTCTTGTTATCGCAGTGTCCCTTTCTAGGCATCACACCGTTGATGCAGTGGAACTACAGCTCAATTCATAACCCTAACAAGTTCTCAATGTGTGTCTCTCTCTCTCTCTATCCGTAGGCGATGAAAGGGGAGAAGGGAATCGGCGGCATATCTGTAACAGAGGGACTCGGAGAAGAACTCACAGACGACAGCTTTGGTAAGTGGGGTCTCAATCCCAATAGAAATCATTAACATTTGCTGTTATCCTCCAACACTGTCAACTTCTAAGGGGCTATGTGGGACGTTAGCGTGCCACCCGTGGCGCACCCTATCAACAGCAGGTGCATTTCAAGAGCGGCAAATTTGAAACCAAATAAATGTCAAAATTCAAATTTCTCAAACATACAACTAACTTACACCCTTTGAAAGATAAACATCTCCTTAATCTAACCACGTTGTCCGATTTCAAAAAGGTTTTACGGGGAAAGCATAAAGTTAGGTTATGTTAGGAGAGTACATTGACAATAGCTGTGTGTAATGTATTGTCGATTCAAAGACAGGCATCACCAAAACCATAAAATCAGCTAAAATTATGCACTAACCTTTTACAATCTCCATCAGATGACACTCCTAGGACATTGTTAGACAATGCATGCATTTTTAGTTCTATCAAGTTCATATTTATATCTAAAAACAGCGTTTTACTATGGCGTTGATGTTCAGGAAATCGTTTCCCTCCAATACCGGCAGTCAAGTCATGACAACAAAATAATGAATTAATATTAGAAAACATTGGTAAAATATTATATTGTCATTCAAAGAATTATAGATTTACATCTCTTGAACGCAATCGACTTGCCAGATTTAAAATGAACCTTACTGGGAAATCACACTTTGCAATAATCTGAGCACTGCGCCCAGAAAAATACGCATTGCGATACAGACTAACCGCCATGTTGGAGAGATCTAAAATCGAAAATACTATGTAAATAATCCATTACCTTTGATTCTCTTCATCAGATGTCACTTCCAAAGAATCCCAGGTCCATAACGAATGTAGTTTTGTTCAAAAAAGCTCATCATTTATGTCCAAAAACCTCCGTGTTGTAGCACATGATCTAAGCCAGCCGGACTTCACTTCACTTCAAGAACGGAAAAAATATATTTTCGTTCGTTCAAACATGTCAAACGTATCGCATAAATCATTAGGGCCTTTTTTAACCAGAACATGAATAAAATTCAAGGCGGACCATTGGGTTCTCTTTTAAAACGTTTCGGAATGAGAGTACCCACCATCAACTCGCACGCCAGGTGTCTAATGGGCCATCACCGTTCCAAGGCTCTTCTTCGGTCAGATCTCACTGTAGAAGACTCAAAAGACTTTGTAAAGGCTGGGGACATCTTGTGGAAGCAATAGGAAGTGCCAAAATATTCCTCCTTCCCTTTGTTTTTCAATGGTATAGGCTTAAAGTCAATTCAACACATCAGGTATCCACTTCCTGTCAGAATCTGTCTCAGGGTTTTGCCTGCCAAATGAGTTCTGTTATACTCACAGACACCATTCAAACAGTTTTAGAAACTTTAGGGTGTTTTCTATCCATATATAATAAGTATATGCATATTGTAGTTACTGGGTAGGATTAGTAACCAGATTAAATCGGGTACATTTTTTTATCCAGCCGTGAAAATACTGCCCCCTATACCCTAACAGGTTAACCTCTTACATCTAGATGTTCCGCTAGCGGAACACCTGCTCCAATATCCAATGATGGGCGTGGCGCGAAATACAAATTCCTCTAAAATCCGAAAACTTCCATTTTTCAAACATATGACTATTTTACAGCATTTTAAAGACAAGACTCTCGTTAATCTAACCACACTGTCCGATTTCAAAAAGGCTTTACAGCAAAAGCAAAACATTAGATTATGTCAGCAGAGTACCCAGCCAGAAATAATCAGACACCCATTTTTCAAGCTAGCATATGTCACAAAAAACAAAACCACAGCTAAATGCAGCACTAACCTTTGATGATCTTCATCAGATGACAACCCTAGGACATTATGTTATACAATGCATGCATGTTTTGTTCAATCAAGTTCATATTTATATCAAAAACCAGCTTTTTTACATTAGCATGTGACGTTCAGAACTAGCATACCCCCGCAAACTTCCGGTGAATTTACTAAATTACTCACGATAAACGTTCACAAAAAACATAACAATTATTTTAAGAATTATAGATACAGAACTCCTCTATGCACTCGATATGTCCGATTTTAAAATAGCTTTTCGGTGAAAGCACATTTTACAATATTCTCAGTAGATAGCCCGACCATCACAGGCTAGCTATTTAGACACCCACCAAGTTTAGCACTCACCAAAATCAGATTTACTATTAGAAAAGTTTGATTACCTTTGATGTTCTTCGTCAGAATGCACTCCCAGGACTTCTACTTCAATAACAAATGTTGGTTTGGTCCAAAATAATCCATAGTTATGTCCAACAGCTGCGTTTTGTTCGTGCGTTCTAGACACTATCCGAATGGTAAATAAGGGTCGTGCGCATGGCGCATTTCGTGACAAAAGTTTTCTAAATATTTCATTACCGTACTTCGAAGCATGTCAACCGCTGTTTAAAATCAATTTTTATGCCATTTTTCTCGTAAAAAAGCGATAATATTCCGACCGGGAATCTGATAAAAAACGTACCCGATTTAATCTGATTATTACTCCTGCCCAGAAACTAGAATATGCATATAATTATTGGCTTTGGATAGAAAACACTCCAAAGTTTCTAAAACTGTTTGAATGGTGTCTGTGAGTATAACAGAACTCATTTGGCAGGCCAAAACCTGAGAAGATTATGTACAGGAAGTACCCTGTCTGACCATTTCTTTGCCTTCTTGATTATCTCTATCCAAAACAGGGGATCTCTGCTGTTACGTGACACTTCCTACGGCTCCCATAGGCTCTCAGAAGGCGGCAAAAAGCTGAATCGTCACTTTGCAGGCCCTGGTTGAAAAACATTAGCGTGTTTGGATAGTGGCCGGTCACAGTACTATGTTCACAAAAAAACATAACAATTATTTTAAGAATTATAGATACAGAACTCCTTTATGCACTCGCTATGTCCGATTTTAAAATAGCTTTTCGGTGAAAGCACATTTTGCAATATTCTGAGTAGATAGCCCGGCCATCACAGGCTAGCTATTTTGACACCCACCAAGTGTGGTACTCACCAAACTCCGATTTACTATTAGAAAAGTTTGATTACCTTTGCTGTTCTTTGTCAGAATGCACTCCCAGGACTTCTACTTCAATAACAAATGTTGGTTTGGTTCCAAATAATCCATAGTTATATCCAAATAGCGGTGTTTTGTTCGTGCGTTCAAGACACTATCCGAAGGGTAAAGAAGGGTGACGCGCCCGACGCGTTTCGTGACAAAAATTTCAAAATATTCCATTACCATACTTCGAAGCATGTCAAACGCTGTTTAAAATCAATTTTTATGCTATTTTTCTCGTAAAAAAGCGATAATATTCTGACCGGGAGTTCAAAGAGAGAGAAAGTAAACATGGTGTCGGCTCGTGCACGCGCCTCCAGTCTCATTGTCCTCAGATCGACCACTCACAAAATGCGCTACTGTTTTTCAGCCAGGGCCTGCAAAGCCACCATTCATCCTTCTGGCGCCTTCTGAGAGCCTATGGGAGCGTTCGAAAATGTCACGTCATGCCAGAGATCCCCTGTTTTGGTTAGAGATGATCAAGAAGGCCAAGAAAAAGTCAGAGAGAGCGCTTCCTGTTTGGAATCTTCTCAGGTTTTGGCCTGCCAAATGAGTTCTGTTATACTCACAGACACCATTCAAACAGTTTTAGAAACTTTAGGGTGTTTTCTATCCAAATCAAACAATTATATGCATATGCTAGTTACTGGGCAGGAGTAGTAACCAGATTAAATCGGGTACGTTTTTTTATCCGGCCGTGCAGTACTGCCCCCTATCCCCAACAGGTTTTAAGGCTCTTTTGTGTTTGGCACCTGTGTTGGCAGCACCAAATTCTGGGAAACCTTTCAAATTGCAGGTAGACGCCAGTCAAATCGGTGCTGGGGCTGTGCTTCTCCAGGAAAATGATGACAATGTTGAGTGTCCAGTCAGTTTCTTTTCCTGGAAATGTAATAAGTATCAGCAAAGCTATTCTGTAATTGAAAAGGAGGCTTTAGGTCTCATTTGGGCTTTACAGTACTTCGAAGTCTATGTTGGTTCTGGTTTGACCCCTTTAAATGTGTTCACTGACCACAACCCACTTATTTTTCTGAAGTCCCTGCAAAATCCCAACCAGCGCCTGATGCGTTGGGCTTTGTTCTTGCAACCATTCAACCTCGATTTTAGACACATTAGGGGTAAGGATAATATCATTGCTGATGCTCTGTCCCGTGCTCCTTTAACCTAGTTTGTATTTTCTCTCTGCTGACCCCTGCGGGCTGTCTGCGCCTCTTTCCTCTTAAATTGCTCCCCAGGTACCAGAGCTGCCGAGTTTGAGGGGCGGACAGTCAGTTAGGGGACACGGGGATACTACTAGGAGCCGGGACTGGTATCTGGTTTTTTTGGGGGGGGGGGGGGGGGACTTTGGATTGTTTTAAATATGTTGGGTCAAAATTTGGGCTGAGGGTGGGACCCTCATTTTAAGGAGGGGGGTGTCACGGCCCCTCTGCACTGCAGGGGCGGTTCCTCCTGCAGGCAGAGGAGGGTCGTTAGTGATTGGAGCCACCTGGGCTCAGGGTATTTTAACTGCTTCACTAACCACTCCTCTCTCTGCTCCTCCAGGTATGATCCTGTTTTGTTTGTTCCTTTGTAGTTTTACGGAGTTTCCACTCAGTCATATTCACACACACAGATTCATGCATCCCTGCACTTTACATACACCCTACATTATGACATTTCCACACCTCATTCCTTTTTCTTTGTTTAAAGTTAATAGTTTTTGGTTTATAATAAATAACCTTTTTGATTGGCCTATACCTGTTGTTCGTGTCCCCTGATTTTTGCCACAGGCTATGAGCCGGCCTGTGACACTTTCCACACACCAAGTTCCTCTTTACCCTTCCTTGACCCCTACAGTACCAGTCAAAAGTTTGGACACCTACTCATTCAAGGGTTTTTCTTTATTTTTACTTCTACATAGTAAAATAATGGTAAAGACATCAAAACTATGAAATAACACACATGGAATCATGTAGTAACCAAAAAAGTGTTAAATAAATCAAAATATATATTTTTACATTTTTCAGAGTAGCCACACTTTGACTTGATGACAGCTTTGTGCGCACTTGGCATTCTCTCAACCAGCTAAATGAGGAATGCTTTTCCAACAGTCTTGAAGGAGTTCACACACATGCTGAACACTTGTTGGCTGGTTTTCCTTTACTCTGTGTTTCAACTCATCCCAAACCATCTCAATTGGGTTTAGGTTGGGTGATTGTGGAGGCCAGGTCATCTGATGCAGCACTCCATCACTCTTTTCCTTGGTCAAAAGCCCATACACAGCCTGGAGGTGTTGGGTCATTTTCCTGTTGAAATCGAATTATAATCCCACAAAGCGGTAACCAGATGGGATGGCGTTTCACTGTATAATGCTGTGGTAGCCATGCTGGATAAGTGTGCCTTGAATTCTAAATAAATCACTTGACACCAGCCAAGCACCATCACACTTCATCCTCCATGCTTCATGGTGGGAACCACACATGCGGAGATCATACGTTCACCTACTCTGCGTCTCACAAAGACACGTTGGTTGGAACCAAAAATCGAATATTTGGACTCATCAAACCAAAGGACAGATTTCCACCGGTCTAATGTCCATTGCTCATGTTTCTTGGCCCAAGCAAGTCTCTTCTTATTATTGGTGTCCTTTAGTCGTGGTTTCTTTGCAGAAATTCGACCATGAAGGCCTGATTCACGCATTCTCTATAGAGTTGATGTTGAGATGTATCTGTAATTTGAACTCTGTAGCATTTATTTGGGCTGCAATCTGAGGCTGGTAACTTTAATGAACGTATCCTCTGCAGCAGAGGTAACTCGGGGTCTTCCTTTCCTGTGGCGGTCCTCATGCGAGCCAGTTTCATCATAGCACTTGATGGTTCTTGACATTTAACGTATTGACTGACCTTCATGTCTTATTGTAATGGACTGTTGTTTCTCTTTGCTTATTTGAGCTGTTCTTTCCATAATATGGACCTGGTCTTTTACCAAGTAGAGCCATCTTCTGTATACCACCTCTACCTTGTCACAACACAAACTGATTGGCTCAAAAGCATTAAGAAGGAAAGAAATTTCACAAATGAACTTTTAACAAGGCACTTCTGTTAATTGGAATGCATTCCAGGTGACCACCTCATGAAGCTGGTTGAATGGCAAGAGTCTGTGAAGTTGTCAAGTCAAAGGGTGGCTACTTTGAAGAATCTCAAATATAAAATCCGTTTTGATTTAACATTTTTGTGTTACTACATAATTCCATGTGTTATTTCATAGTTTTGATATCTTCGCTATTCTACAATGTAGAAAATAGTACAAATAAATTAAAACCCTTGAATGAGTAGGTGTCAACTTTTGATTGGTACTGTACATTTCTTATACATGTAAAGCACTGCATACATTCTGATATGGTAACATGAACAAGTATATTTCAAGCTAGAATCCAACCCTACACTCCTGTTGGATTCTAGCTTGAAATATACTTATTCATGTTATCATATCAGAATTTTTGCAGTACTTTACACTCGGTGTCTGTGATTGACAGAACATTGCTTCATGGAAATCATAACTGTATAATCTGAAGTATAAATCTGTCCGTTTGCAGCGAACCAGTTGCCTGCTGGAATAATAACTGCTGATGGACAACAACAGAATGTCATGGTTTACACCACCTCGTACCAACAGGTAAGCGTGCTCCTGAGTCTACTCTCCACGCTTCATGTACTCATTAAGACCAAACATGTGAGAGTGATGAGTTGCACCATCAGTCGGGCGCTGGTTGCAGTGGCACAGGCATCCCGTCCCGCACCTCTCTGGGGACACAACCATGTGCACAGGGGCCATCTGACTCACCCACCACCACAAGTACACACAACTGTGCACCCTGGCACTCGTTAAACCATGATTAATGAATAAATCTTATCATAAATGTCTAAACATGGCTTGCAGCTGACAAAGAAGTGAGAAACAAAGATCTCTACATGTTAGTTCTGCTCTCTCTGGGCGGCAGGTAGCCTAGCGGTTAAGAGTGTTGGGCCAGTAACCGAAAGGTTGAAACCCCGAGCCGGCAAGGCAGTTAACCCCAAACAATAACTGTATCGTTGATGTTAAGGCAACCCCCCTGACCCCTCTGGGTTAAATGCAGAATAAACATTTTGGTTGAAAGCATTCAGCTGTGCAATTGACTAGGTATCCTTCTTTCCCTCTTCCAGATTCCCGGAGTGCAGCAGATCCAGTTCTCTTGAGTAGGTTCCGGAATTCCCCATTTGCAATCGGAACACGTTTGAAATGGGGAAGAGATTACAGCATTACTGAACACTCAGGTCAAAAGATAGTGGTGGGAAGATGGAAAGAGAGGGGAGAGTATGCAGAACTTGCAGAGGTGGGTTTGAATCAGAATCAGATTTATGTTCTGGTCATGATAAAGAACCGGATAGGAGCCGATCTGGAGACAGTTATTTGTCTTTTTTTGTTAATTGAAGATTTTCAGTCACTTTATTTGGATAGTCTGTATTGTCCATCTGCATATGCTCTACAGCAGGGAAGGCATTTTAAATTATTTCAGTTTTTGAATAATATACGGACTATTTCGGATATCCGGATAGTCTAAATAAATGTGCTTAAAGAAAAATATATCTTTAAACTTCAATGGAGACTTACTCACGCGACTCGAGAGAGCCTGTTGGTGCGGCAGGGGCCGGTGTGTGTTTGTGGCACGGCGGGAGAGCGAGAGTAGCCAAACAGACTCACGCAGGTTAGATAACCTATGGCAGCAACATGCTTGTCTATCATACCATCTGGTAGTGCCTGTCTTGACTCCATAAAATCGATGTAAAGAAGCTAGCTAAAGTAGCAAAGCTAATTTTTGACAACTCCGTTCAGATTAAACAGCCTTACCTGATGGTTGCTCGTTGTAGCGGACTCCTCATTTAGCCAACTTAATTCCGTAACGTAAATTCCATTTTGCATTGATCATAAATCTCCCACTTCTCTTGCTATACAGAGCCTCTGACTGTAGCACTGCTTTGCTTGACCAACAATAACAACAAGCTTCACGTTGGCTACCAGTGTCTTGTTTATGGGGCGAACTATTAAATGTCATAAAACCTGTTTATTAAAATCCTTGTCACAATGTTAATTTTAGACCAAGCCTTTAAAAACATTTGTTGTGCCTATTTTCTTTATCAAAAATGAATACTCTCAAAGTATCGAATACTAACGTCCGTTCAGTTATTGGAATGACCGTGCCCATCCCTACACTACAGATGGTCATACTATCAACAAACATGGTTGATAAGTAACAGCTTGCAAAGGTAAGGGTTAAGATTAGGGTTAGTAGATAGTCTCTAGAGCAACTACAGATGGACAAGCCAAATAAAGTGTTACCCTTTTTTCCCCCTCCATGTTGTCTATCACTACAAGTTTTATCTTTGTTTATGAGGGGGAAGGAATGGGGGGGAGTGAACATAAGTTGAAATGTCTGTCTAGGGAATTGGTGACCTCTTTGACGACCTTGTAAAGCAATAAAAACAAAAGTAGTTGAATGTTGACATCTGCACTCTAAACTCCGTTGTAAACAATTGTAAGTGGCGTGCAATTATTTAACTATTTGATCATTTCTGTAAAGTTATTCTGTTGGTCCTTTTAATAAAAATGTAAACGTGATGCCAGTCTCCATTTTGTTTATTCAAAAGTTTTTACTCTAATCTCTCCACCCTTGTAATACTACAGCACCACTTAAGACACTGCCCTAGTGTCATGACTTGCCAGTCCTAAAATGGAGATTGGGGGTGCCCGCTAGGCAAAGGTCTGAAGACCCCCTCCTGGGTCTGTTGGCCAGTTTTATGATGATCATAAATACCTTCACTTGCCAAGCTGTATGGAGGGAAAGATCTTAGTAGAACAAAGGGTCTTTTCCTACCAAAATTGGAGAATGTGGAAATGGTCAGTGGAGACTAAAAGACCCTCATCAGGGTTCCCACAGGTCCTTGAAATCCTTGAATGTTTTCAAGGCCTTAATTAAAGGTTTTTGAAAATAAACATGGGCCATTGAAAGGGCTTTAATTGAAATATTTTGTGCAAGAATAGAAATTGAAGTTCTTTTAGATAAAAAAAAACAAAAAAAAAAAAATTAATGTCAGTTATAGGCTACGTTCCGCTGTCTGCATGTGTGTCTCCCGCCGTCTGCGTCCTTGTTTCACGCGCCACCTGCCTCGAAAGTGTGACAGTCGCGTGCATGAGTGATTGAAGTTGAATGATCCAGGTTAACCTGTCTGGGAAACGTGAGACGTTTGCATCCCACCCTAGTCAACAGCCAGTGGAATCCCGTCGCGTGAAATACAAATACCTCATAAATGCTATAACTTCAATTTCTCAAACATATGACTATTTTACACCATTTTATAGATACACCTCTCCTGAATCGAACCACGTTGTCCGATTTCAAAAAGGCTTTACAGAAAAAGCAAAACATAAGATTATGTTAGGAGAGTACCCTGCCAAAAATAATCACACTGCCTTTTTCAAAGCAACTAGCATGCATCACAAATACCCAAAACACAGCTAAATGCAGCACTATCCTTTGACAATCTTCATCAGATGACACTCCTAGGACATCATGTTACACAATACATGCATTTTTTGTTCGATAAAGTTCATATTTATATACAAAAACAGCATTTTACATCGGCGTGTGATGTTCAGAAAATATTTTCCCTCAAATGCTTCCGGTGAATCAGCGCTACAATTTACAAAATTACTATTCGAAAACATTGGTAAAATATAATATTGTCATTCAAAGAATTATAGATTAACATCTTGTGAATGCAACCGCATTTCCAGATTTAAAAATTACTTTTCTGGGAAATCACACTTGGCAATAAACGAGGTGCTATGCTCAGAAAAATAGGCTAGGCGATACAGGTTAGCGCCATCTTGGACTCATCTAAAATCAAATATACTATTGTAAATATTCACTTACCTTTGATTATCTTCATCAGAAGCACTTCCAGGAATCCCAGGTCCACAACAAATGTAGTTTTGTTCGAAAAAGTAAATGATTTATGTCCCAATATCTCCTTCTTGTTAGCGCATTCCGAAGGCTACTCATAATGTACGAAGCGCGCGGGACTTGTCCTCACGAATGTGCAAAAAAAATGTATTTACGTTCGTTCAAACATGTCAAACGTTGTATAACATAAATCTTTAGGGCCTTTTTCAATCAGAACTTTAATAATATTCAAGGTGGACGATTGCATTGTCTTACTAAACGTTTTGGAACGAGAGAGTACCCACGGGCACCCGCATCATAGTAGTAATGGCCCTCCCTCTATGACAAACTTTCCAGGCCTCTCGTTCGGTCAGTTTTTACCGGAGAAGACTCAAACCACTTTGTAAAGACTGTTGACATCTAGAGGAAGCCTTAGGAAGTGCTAAATGAATCCTAACTCACGGTGTGTTTCATATGCAAAGGGTTGAAAGTAATTCCACAAATCAGATTTCCACTTCCTGTTAGGATTTGTCTCAGGGTTTTGACTGCCATATGAATTCTGTTATACTCACAGACACCATTCAAACTGTTTTAGAAACGTCAGAGTGTTTTCTATCCAAATCTACTAATTATATGCATATTCTCGTTTCTGGGTAAGAGTAGTAACCAGTTTAAATCTGGTACGTTTTTTATCCGGCCGTGAAAATACTGCCCCCTATCCCCAACAAGCAAGCGAGAAATCATTAAGTGAACCTCCTGCTATGCCTGGAAAATGTAAATTCCAGGACTCGTGGCTCACCAAAGACTGGCTTGTTAAAGATCCGCGGGACATCCATATGGCCCGATGCAGAGCCTGCAGCAAATTAATAAAAGTTCATGCTATGGGCGAAAGCAACTTTGACGAGCCATGCTGCTAGAGCATCACACAGGATGGCACTCGAAGTTAGAAGCAGGTAGGTCCTACCCCTGGTAACATGTGGAAAGGAATACAACAACCAAACTTAGTTTGTAACTAACGTTAATTAGTTAGCTAGATTATTCCGTCTCTTCGTGGTTGGGTAAATTAACTTTAACGTTACAGTATTATTTGGTCAAATAATGTTTTATGTTGTTAGCTAACGTTATCTAGATGTCTCAGTCAGTTCCCCCATCGAATCACACCTGTCAACACAGTCAACACAGTCGCTATAGTCCCATTAGTTTTCTTTGCAGCCTCGTTTGAATGTCAAGGTTACACACATTTGTACAGAATGGTGTGAGTTTATGTTAGCTAGCTAACATTAGCTAAGTTAACATTACGTTAGCCAACTTGCGATAAGCAGAGCTGGACAGTGAACATTTCAAATGAATGACAGTTTGCTAACGTTAGCTGAATGTTTACATTTAGTTAAAGGACGTTAACTAGAATTGTTAGTGACACGTTTCATGACTAATGCCAGCGAGTTAGTCATTCATCAGACTTGGACACAAATTTTCTTACAGCTCCCACTCTATTGAACTATGTGGGAAAGTCATCATCTACATCACCACCTAGACAATCTTCTACAACTACTACCACATTCCCCACCACCTCAAGACAGTCTGTCATAACTGGCATTCCCAAAGAGGACACATTGTGGGCTGAGACATTGTGGTGTCTGAATATGATGGAGTTTCACTACTCTTTCCACTGTAGTGAACACACGGGTGAGTGGCATGGTTTATAAACTGTCACCTGTAACATGAAATTATTTTGATGGGCATGTTATGTTTGTTTTTATATTTCATATTCTCTCTGTGACACATACACACATGCTAGAAACAGAAATAAATGTTTGAATTCAATTATTATAATTTTTTTTACTCTTAGGTGTGCTGTTCTCAGCGACGTTCCCAGACAGTGCAATAGCCAAGACCTTCACATGCAGGGCAACAAAGACCAGCTATGTGTGCACACATGGCTTGGCTCCTGTTTTCAAGCACTTGTTGTCTAAAAAAACTGGGGAGGAGGACTATGTACCTCTCTTTGATGAGAGCCTTAACAGGAAAACAGTCAAAGCAGTGTGACTTCCACGTCCATTTATGGGATGAGGACAAGGTTGTGACGAGTTTTTATGATTCTAAATTTATGGGATATGCGACCGCATTGGACCTTTAAAGCTGTCTGAGAAGATCACCGAATATCTACCAAAGAAAAACAAGGTTCAGGTCTCCATGGATGGACCAAATATAAATTGGTAATTTTACTCATAGTCCCACCTAGATTTTGTTGTACACCTTATAAACATTGGCAGTTGCGGTCTCCATATTGTACATGGAGCATTTCAGAAGGGAGTGGAAAGTCGACAGTGTACTGCATGCTATGTACCAACTTCTGAAGGATACTCCAGCCCACAGTGAGGACTACTTTAACATCATTGGATCGTCATTTGATTCCGGATGCTGGAGTGAGTGGTCGTGCTGCACCTCGCTCCGCGGGTAATATTACATTTCATTACATTACATTACATTGGAACGATTTGATTAGTGTATTGTTAGCTAGCTACATAGTTGTATCTGCTGTCAAGGATAAAGGTGTAGCTCTGAGGAACTAACGAGGTTAGCTAGCCAGCTGTATTCGTTCGTTCGCGCCGTTTTCGAAACGGCGTCAACACCATAACACCACAGCTAGCTAGCCAACTTTTCCAATTAGCAGTACTGTAGAAACGATATACATTACAACGGAACGATTTGACTAGTGTAATGTTAGCTAGCTACATAGTTGTCTTTGTATCAAGATAAAGGCGTAGTACAGAGTAACTTTCGAGGTTAGCTAGCCAGCTAAATTTTCTAACATAGTCAACAACGCGCCCACTGCTAGCTAGCTAACCCTACCAGCTAGCTGTATCATTTTTAGTCAATAAGATTTTTGCAACGTAAGCTTAACTTTCTGAACATTCGAGATGTGTAGTCCACTTGTGTAGCTAGCAGGACTGACTTTGTGTTAGCTAGCCAACGTTTAATTACTTCTGCGTTACGAACTAGACACGGACACGAATGATCCATTGGTAGCTTGTTGTTACCAAGTATTGGTGCTAACCGTGTGTTATAGGATGCTAGCATGCTAGTTAGCTAGTTAGCTATGGCGTCATAGGACACGGTGCACTAGGTGGGTTTTCACGGAAGAATACTGTACCAAGTTATCTAGCGGAATAAACAAAGTTTGAGCCTATTCCTGGAAACATTGAACCACTGTAGTTTACATCAATTTAAATTTCTAGTGGTAGCTAGAAAAGTTATATTTTAGCGTTTTAGTGTTTCAGTGAATTGTTAGTGAGGGAGGCCCTGCTCTCTCGCTTCCCCAGTTGTTTAGTTAATTTTTCATGCCAATCTCCTTTGCATTAGCGTAGCCTCTCCTGTAGCCTATCAACTATGTGTTGGTCTATCCCTGTTCTCTCCTCTCTGCACAGGCCATACAAATGCTTCACATCGCGTGGCCGCTGCCACTCTAACCTGGTGGTCCCACGCGCACGACCCACATGGAGTTCCAGGTCTCCGGCAGCCTCTGGAATTGCCGGTCTGCGGCCAACAAGGCAGAGTTCATCTCAGCCTATGCTACCCTCCAGTCCCTCAACTTCTTGGCGCTGACGGAAACATGGATTACCACAGAAAACACTGCTACTCCTACTGCTCTCTCCTTGTCTGACCACGTGTTCTCGCACACCCCGAGAGCATCTGGTCAGCGGGGTGGTGGCACTGGAATCCTCATCTCTCCCAAGTGGACATTCTCTCTTTCTCCCCTGACCCATCTGTCTATCTCCTCCTTTGAATTCCATGCTGTCACAATCACTAGCCCATTCAAGCTTAACATCCTTACCATTTATCGCCCTCCAGGTTCCCTTGGAGAGTTCATCAATGAGCTTGACGCCTTGATAAGTTCCTTTCCTGAGGATGGCTCACCCCTCACAGTTCTGGGTGACTTTAACCTCCCAACGTCTACCTTTGACTCATTTCTCTCTGCCTCCTTCTTTCCACTCCTCTCCTCTTTTGACCTCACCCTCTCACCGTCCCCCCTACTCACAAGGCAGGCAATAAGCTTGACCTCATCTTCACTAGATGCTGTTCTTCTACTAATCTCACTGCAACTCCCCTCCAAGTCTCCGATCACTACCTTGTATCCTTTTCCCTCTCGCTCTCCTCCAACACTACTCACTCTGCCCCTACTCAGATGGTATTGCGCCGTCGCAACCTTCACTCTCTCTCTCCTGCTACTCTCTCCTCTTCCATCCTATCATCTCTTCCCTCTGCTCAATCCTTCTCCAACCAATCTCCTGATTCTGCCTCCTCAAGCCTCCTCTCCTCCCTTCCTGCATCCTTTGACTCTCTATGTGCCCTATCCTCCCGACCGGCTCGGTCCTGCTCCGTGGCATGACGACTCATTGCGAGCTCACAGAACAGGGCTCCGGGCAGCCGAGCGGAAATGGAGGAAAACTAGCCTCCCTGCGGACCTGGCATCTTTTCACTCCCTCCTCTCTACATTTTCCTCCTCTGTTTCTGCTGCTAAAGCCACTTTCTACCACTAACTTCCAAGCATCTGCCTCTAACCCTAGGAAGCTCTTTGCCACCTTCTCCTCCCTCCTGAATCCTCCTCCCCCTCCCCCCTCCCTCTCTGCGGATGATCCTCGTTTGATAAGTCAAACGACACCGCTGGTCCTGCTCACATTGCCCTACCCTATGCTTTAACCTCTTTCTCCCCTCTCTCTCCAGATTAAATCTTGCGTCTTGTGACAGCCGGCCACCCAACAACCTGCCCGCTTGACCCTATCTCCTCCTTTCTTCTCCAGACCATTTCCGGAGACCTTCTCCCTTACCTCACCTTGCTCATCAACTCATCCTTGACCGCTGGCTACGTCCCTTCCGTCTTCAAGAGAGCGAGAGTTGCACCCCTTCTCAAAAAACCTACACTTGATCCCTCTGATGTCAACAACTACAGACCCGTATCCCTTCTTTCTTTTCTCTCCAAAACTCTTGAACGAGCCGTCCTTGGCCAGCTCTCCTGCTATCTCTCTCAGAATGACCTTCTCGATCCAAATCAGTCAGTTTCAAGGCTGGTCATTCAACTGAGACTGCTCTTCTCTGTGTCACGGAGGCTCTCCGCACTGCTAAAGCTAACCCTCTCTCCTCTGCTCCACCCTTTCCGAGTTGGGTATCTCCGGCGCGGCTCACTCTTGGATTGCGTCCTACCTGACAGGTCGCTCCTACCAGGTGGCGTGGCGAGAATCCGTCTCCGCACCACGTGCTCTCACCACTGGTGTCCCACAGGGCTCAGTTCTAGGCCCTCTCCTATTCTCGCTATACACCAAGTCACTTGGCTCTGTCATATCCTCACATGGTCTCTCCTATCATTGCTACGCAGACGACACACAATAAATCTTCTCCTTTCCCCCTTCTGATAACCAGGTGGCGAATCGCATCTCTGCATGTCTAGCAGACATATCAGTGTGGATGACGGATCACCACCTCAAGCTGAACCTCGGAAGACGGAGCTGCTCTTCCTCCCGGGGAAGGACTGCCCTTTCCATGATCTCGCCATCACGGTGGACAACTCCATTGTGTCCTCCTCCCAGAGTGCTAAGAGCCTTGGCGTGACCCTGGACAACACCCTGTCGTTCTCCGCTAACATCAAGGCGGTGACCCGATCCTGTAGGTTCATGCTATACAACATTCGCAGAGTACGACCCTGCCTTACACAGGAAGCGGCGCAGGTCCTAATCCAGGCACTTGTCATCTCCTGTCTGGATTACTGCAACTCCCTGTTGGCGGGGCTCCCTGCCTGTGCCATTAAATCCCTTCAACTCTTCCAGAACGCCGCACCCCGTCTGTTGTTCAACCTTCCCAAGTTCTCTCATGTCACCCCGCTCCTCCACACACTCCACTGGCTTCCTGTTGAAGCTCGCATCTGCTACAAGACCATGGTGCTTGCCTACGGAGCTGTGAGGGGAACGGCACCTCCGTACCTTCAGGCTCTGATCAGGCCCTACACCCAAACAAGGGCACTGCGTTCATCCACTTCTGGCCTGCTGGCCCCCCTACCTCTGCAGAAGCACAGTTCCCGCTCAGCCCAGTCAAAACTGTTCGCTGCTCTGGCACCCCAATGGTGGAACAAGCTCCCTCACGACGCCAGGACAGCGGAGTCAATCACCACCTTCCGTAGACACCTGAAACCCCACCTCTTTAAGGAATACCTGGGATAGGATATAGTAATCCTTCTAACCCCCCCCCCCCCTAAAAAAAGATATAGATGTACTATTGTAAAGTGGTTGTTCCACTGGATATCATAAGGTGAATGCACCAATTTGTAAGTCGCTCTGGATAAGAGCGTCTGCTAAATGACGTAAATGTAAATGTGAATGTCAGATCCCCCATGCCACTTAAGTTTTGCAAGACACGGTGTGTTGAAAATGCGCCCATGCTTGAAAGAGCTTTAGAGTTTTTACCCCATATGGCAACATATGTGAAGGCTGTAGAGATGTCCAAATCCAGGCACAAAGTCCTTTGAGGTGAATCAGGAGGCCGTTAAGGACCCTCTCATGACAGCAAAACTGAATTTCATATTTTCAGTGAGCAAAGAAGTGACACCATTCCTCACACGCTACCAGACCGATAAGCCCATGGTGCCATTTCTCTCTACAGACTTGTTCAAGCTGCTTAAGAGCTTGATGAGCAGATTCATAAAGCTAGACCTCATGAAAGAAGTGAAGACCCCTCAAAAACTTCTTGATGTTGAGGTGAGCCAGTCATTCAATCACATCGACTCCTCACAGGTTGACTTGGGCTTTGTTACTCGAAGAATTGTGAGACTTGAACGCAGGGAAGAAAATTGGACAGAAACATTGATGGACTTCAAAATCGTTTGCAAGAAGTGTATGCTCACAACTGTTAACAATCTCATTGAGAAATCTCAATTGAAGTACTCTCTGGTCTCGCATCTTTCTTGGATCCAAGGGAAATGACAGGCACAAATGGAAAGATGCTGTGTACAGCAAAATTGAAGAAGGCCTTCACCTACCTTGTAAGTAGTCATCGGGTGCAGGAAGAAGATTGTGATGACATCATTCGACAATACTCACATTTTATTGATGACATTGTCCAGGCCCAACACTCAGTTTGTAAACTTTGAACCTGTCCAAGACAGCGTGGACACATTTATAGATGAGTATATGTCAAAGGACAAAGAGCTCAGAAATCTATGTAGACTTTGCCTCTAACTCCTCTTACTACCACATGGGCAAGCCTCAGTAGAGCACGGATTCTCCATCAATCGGCAGATTGAAGTGGAGAACTTGAAGGAAGATTCATATGTAGCACAGAGATGTATAGTTGACCACATAAATCAAATCAAAATCAAATGAAATGAATTCAAATTTATTTATATAGCCCTTCGTATATCAGCTGAAATCTCAAAGTGCTGTACAGAAACCCAGCCTAAAACCCCAAACAGCAAGCAATGCATGTGAAAGAAGCACAGTGGCTAGGAAAAACTCCCTAGAAAAAACTCCCTAGAAAGGCCAAAAACCTAGGAAGAAACCTAGAGAGGAACCAGGCTATGAGGGGTGGCCAGTCCTCTTCTGGCTGTGCCGGGTGGATATTATAACAGAACATGGTCAAGATGTTAAAATGTTCATAAATGACCAGCATGGTCAAATAATAATAATCAGAGTAGTTGTCGAGGGTGCAACAAGCACGTCCGGTGAACAGGTCAGGGTTCCGTAGCCGCAGGCAGAACAGTTGAAACTGGAGCAGCAGCATGGCCAGGTGGACCGGGGACAGCAAGGAGTCATCATGCCAGGTAGTCCCGAGGCATGGTCCTATGGCTCAGGTCCTCCGAGAGAAAGAAAGAAAGAGAGAATTAGAGAGAGCATATTTAAATTCACACAGGACAACGGATAAGACAAGAGAATACTCCAGATGTAACAGACTGACCCTAGCCCCCTGACACATAAACTACTGCAGCATAAATACTGGAGGCTGAGACAGGAGGGATCAGAAGACACTGTGGCCCCATCCGATGATACCCCCGGACAGGGCCAAACAGGCAGGATATAACCCCACCCACTTTGCCAAAGCACAGCCCCCACACCACTAGAGGGATGTCTACAACCACCAACTTACCGCCCGAAGACAAGGCCGAGTATAGCCCACAAAGATCTCCGCCATGGCACAACCCAAGGGGGGGCACCAACCCAGACAGGAAGACCACGTCAGTGACTCAACCCACTCAAGTGACGCACCCCTCCCATGGACGGCATGGAAGAACACCAGTAAGTCAGTGACTCAGCCCCTGTAATAGGGTTAGAGGCAGAGAATCCCAGTGGAAAGAGGGGAACCGGCAAGGCAGCCTTTCCGTTCACCTTCACACTCCTGGGCCAGACTATACTTAATCATAGGACCTACTGAAGAGATAAGTCTTCAGTAAAGACTTAAAGGTTGAGACTGAGTCTGCGTCTCTCACATGGGTAGGCAGACCATTCCATAAAAATGGAGCTCTATAGGAGAAAGCCCTACCTCCAGCCGTTTGCTTAGAAATTCTAGGGACAATTAGGAGGCCTGCGTCTTGTGACCGTAGCGTACGTGTAGGTATGTACGGCAGGACCAAATCGGAAAGATAGGTAGGAGCAAGCCCATGTAATGCTTTGTAGGTTAGCAGTAAAACCTTGAAATCAGCCCTTGCCTTAACAGGAAGCCAGTGTAGGGAGGCTAGCACTGGAGTAATATGATCAAATTTTTTGGTTCTAGTCAGGATTCTAGCAGCCGTATTTAGCACTAACTGAAGTTTGTTTAGTGCTTTATCCGGGTAGCCGGAAAGTAGAGCATTGCAGTAGTCCAGCCTAGAAGTAACAAAAGCATGGATTAATTTTTCTGCATCATTTTTGGACAGAAAGTTTCTGATTTTTGCAATGTTACGTAGATGGAAAAAAGCTGTCCTTGAAACAGTCTTGATATGTTCTTCAAAAGAGAGATCAGGGTCCAGAGTAACGCCGAGGTCCTTCACAGTTTTATTTGAGACGACTGTACAACCATCCAGATTAATTGTCAGATTCAACAGAAGATCTCTTTGTTTCTTGGGACCTAGAACAAGCATCTCTGTTTTGTCCGAGTTTAAAAGTAGAAAGTTTGCAGCCATCCACTTCCTTATGTCTGAAACACAGGCTTCTAGCGAGGGCAATTTTGGGGCTTCACCATGTTTCATTGAAATGTACAGCTGTGTGTCGTCCGCATAGCAGTGAAATTTAACATTATGTTTTCGAATGACATCCCCAAGAGGTAAAATATATAGTGAAAACAATAGTGATCCTAAAACGAAACCTTGAGGAACACCGAAATTTACAATTGATTTGTCAGAGGACAAACCATTCACAGAGACAAACTGACAAACTGATAAGATCTAAACCAGGCCAGAATTTGTCCATGTAGACCAATTTGGGTTTCCAATCTCTCCAAAAGAATGTGGTGATCGATGGTATCAAAAGCGGCACTAAGATCTAGGAGCACGAGGACAGATGCAGAGCCTCGGTCTGACGTCATTAAAAGGTCATTTACCACCTTCACAAGTGCAGTCTCAGTGCTATGATGGGGTCTAAAACCAGACTGAAGCGTTTCGTATACATTGTTTGTCTTCAGGAAGGCAGTGAGTTGCTGTGCAACAGCTTTTTCAATTTTTTTTGAGAGGAATGGAAGATTCGATATAGGCCGATAGTTTTTTATAATTTCTGGGTCAAGATTCGGCATTTTCAAGAGAGGCTTTATTACTGCCACTTTTAGTGAGCTTGATACACATCCGGTGCATAGAGAGCCGTTTATTATGTTCAACATAGGAGGGCCAAGCACAGGAAGCAGCTCTTTCAGTAGTTTAGTTGGAATAGGGTCCAGTATGCAGCTTGAGGGTTTGGAGGCCATGATTATTTTCATCATTGTGTCAAGAGATATAGTACTAAAACACTTTAGTATCTCCCTTGATCCTAGGTCCTGGCAGAGTTGTGCAGACTCAGGACAATGGAGCTTTGGAGGAATACCCAGATTTAAAGAGGAGTCCGTAATTTGCTTTCTAATGATCATGATCTTTTCCTCAAAGAAGTTCATAAATTTATTACTGCTGAAGTGAAAGCCATCCTCCATTTGCGAATGCTGCTTTTTAGTTAGCTTTGCGACAGTATCAAAAAGAAATTTCGGATTGTTCTTATTTTCCTCAATTAAGTTGGAAAAATAGGATGATCGAGCAGCAGTGAGGGCTCTTCGATACTGCACGGTACTGTCTTTCCAAGCTAGTTGGAAGACTTCCAGTTTGGTGTGGCGCCATTTCCGTTCCAATTTTCTGGAAGCTTGCTTCAGAGCTCGTGTATTTTCTGTATACCAGGGAGCTAGTTTCTTATGACAAATGTTTTTAATTTTTAGGGGTGCAACTGCATCTAGGGTATTGCGCAAGGTTAAATTGAGTTCCTCGGTTAGGTGGTTAACTGATTTTTGTCCTCTGACGTCCTTGGGTAGGCAGAGGGAGTCTGGAAGGGCATCAAGGAATCTTTGGGTCATAAGAGCTGTGGGTGGCATACATAATGTGTGCATTGACAGACCGCTGCTGATATCAGTGGCATCTGCAAGGCAGAGGTACGTGTCACATCAATAAGAACAGAGACAGAAGAATGGATGAGCAAAAAAACTGAAGGAGAAAAGACCTTATAGATGAACTTAAAGGGAAGAAAAGAAGACTGACATAAATGCTCTCGACCTCAGCAGACAAATTTGCACTCAAAAGTGGAGAGCACAGGCAACCTCACTCTTATTGCCAAGTCCAATAGCCTGAGAAAGGGTGGTAAAGATAAGAGCACAAATAGCTGAAATAGAAACACTACTCAATGAAAAAGTGTGACCTGAAAAGCAAATTAAGGGGCATAGCAGCAAAAAGCAAGGGTTGGGCACTGTTTTAACAGTTTGAGAAAGGGCAAAATACTACTCAATGAGTAAGTGATACATTCTTTTTTTTTAAAAAGCTAATGAACCAAAAAGGCCAACAACCCCAGAACACAATGGTTGGGGAAATGTTTTATTCATTTTGATCCAATTTATTTTGATCTAATCTTTTATTGTTGCAAAACATTTTATTTCTGGTCATGTGTTTTTGTTTATTTATCCATTTGGTCATGTTCATGAAAAAAAAGGTTATGTTTTTCCTCTGCGACATGTTTTGTGGTTTTAAGAAGGTGCTAATGAAATAAACAAAGTTACTTAACTCTTCAACTCGTAAATAAGTCTGTCGCTCAACTTACACAATATATTGTTTTGCTGTGCTGTGTTAGAGAAGGCAAGAGACCACGTAGTCTGCCATCACTGTAACACAGCACAATTGAGAAGTGTTCACACATTCATGCTTCTCTCTTTAATTGTTGTCTGTGAGCTTCTGTAAAGCCTGCTAGTTTTCATAATAAAAATTCTCAGTGTTGTAACAGTAATTAATTAACCTTGATCTGTGTCTCAAACTATGCCATGTTGGGTTTTGTGGGAATTGGGTCTGGAAAGTCCTTGAATTTGATGTTTAAGAAGGTGTGGGAACCCTGCCTCAGTCAAATTCATTTTTATGTTGTGACATCATGAAAGACTGTAGAACCACAACTATCTCTGTCTACACTTCTCAATTATGAGGTTTGCATCTGAATTAAGGATGCACAATATATCGGTGAACATATCGGAATCGGCCGATATTAGCTAAAAATGCCAACATCGGTATCGGTCCGATTTGTAATTTAATGGTGATGTGCAAAACTGATGTCAAAGCTGACGTGCATACCTATATAACGTAGGTACATGAGGTGATGACGCCACATAAAATGTTGCGCTACACGTGCAACACAGCATTCCTAGCCTCACCCAAAATGTCTGCTCTGTGGATCGAGCAGTCAACAAGTCGAGCAGTCATATGAAAGAGTAAGAACATTTCATCGAGATACCTCAAAGGGTGAAACCCATTAACGCCAAGATAATGGAATTCATTGCCCTTGACAATCAACTGTTCTCTGTCGTGGGTGATGTATGCTTTCGCGACTGGTCGAGCACCGGTGCACACTACCAAGTTTGCTATTTTTCAGATGTTGCTCTGAGTTACTAGAGTTACACAGTAATAGCGTTACTGCTATTAGCTTCACAGCATACTATGGAACGCCGTTTGGGTCTTTGCGTGTCAAAAAAGATACACGTCAAATAACACTTTGACAAAAACACTATTTGACGCGTTAAATAAGCTTTTAATTTGGCACGTCAAATAACACAGTTCTATTATAGAATGTTGTCTGTTCTGAATTTGCACGTGCAAGCAGAGCGCCACTACTACTATCAGTAGCACTGTCAAACCTGTACAAAAAAGTCTGCAAACACCGGCCACGAACGATGTGTTTACAATACCGCGTTGGTAATAAAGCATTATTTGTTTGACCGCAACTTCTGGGGGTAGCCAGCTTTAGCTTGGTACCTAGCTAGCACCAATACAACCAGCCTGAAAACAATTACCAGTAGAAACTGCAGTCATTTTTATTATTCTTAGCAATGATTTAGGATTCCTTGTGAGTAAGTATTAGCTAGGTAGCCACTTGCTGTTCGCCTATTGAAATTGAACTTCAGTTCATAAAAATAAATAGCTAGCCAGCTACTTAATCCTGTTGCCCAAGCTAACGTTATAAGCAGCCAGCTAGCTTCATCTGGCTAGTGAGGCTCGACCGGACCGGGTTATGTGTTGTGAAGCTAGCCATAATAAGGATTAGGCACAATAGTGGAATTTGCTGTTTGACTTCAAAATAAAGGTACCTCTTTGAAAGTGATGCAGAAGGTTATAATTGGTGGAATCATGCCATATTTAGACTAGATAATGTTAAATAAGGTTGGAATGTGAAGCAATGAAATGGGGTATCAGTCTACTCGGTGACACCCACAGAACACAACTGTGAAGAGTTTACGCAAATTTTAGCGTATAGCTCTTATCGCGGGACTATGTGTGAAATCATCTCCTCAATCAACCTATTGTGTGTATTGACATTCATATTGCACTGTCCAGCTTTACCTAAGGGTTGGGGATCAATGAAATGCGGTATCAGTCTACTCAATACCCAATATATTTTTTCCCAACGTCTTCCTCAGAGTTATCAGACTCAAACATCGACGCAGTATTGTTTTTCCTCTGGAATAGTGTTCAATACACATAGGTTGACAATAAATGTGGCTCAATTCAGTTGTTTCAGAGTCCCGGCAATAAGAGCTACGATGCTAATGTTCTCTGGGTGTCACTGAGTAGACTGATAATGTTGGAGAATTTCCATGATATATGTATTTTCCAGTATCTATCCTGGTTTCTTAGAAGTAGTGAACATAATCAATATGGGGTTAATCATTAGACATGTGTAAGCATAATGTAAGCAGACTATGAGAATATCCCAAGCTGGAACAACATAGACTTGAGTGTCTTGGGCCATGTCTGATCTTGCGAAGGCTACTGGACTAGAAGAAGTGTTACTAGGTGAAAAGTCATTGCTTAAACCCAAGAGCCCAAGCTAGTTGATGTAGATATGTACATATAGGCCATCCATATATGACAACCCACACAGTGGGAGCCATTGACCAACATTATTGACCAACACTATTGACCAACACTATGGGCACAAGTAGACAGACCTACATTAGGAGTGTGTCCATTATATTTTTGAAGTAACATTGATGCTTGGAAACTTAGGCCTGAACTGGTGAAGACCATTGAATATGTACTTTAGTTAATCAGTACAGGCACCACAAGCCATATACAGTTGAAGTCGGAAGTTTACATACTCCTTAGCCAAATACATTTACACTCAGTTTTTCACAATTCCTGACATTTATTCCTAGTAAAAATTCCCTGTCTTAGGTCAGTTAGGATCACCACTAAATTTTAGGAATGTGAAATGTCAGAATAATAATAGAGATTTATTTATTTCAGCTTTTATTTCTTTCATCACATTCCCAGTGGGTCAGAAGTGTACATACACTCAAATAGTATTTGGTAGCATTGCCTTAAACAATTTAAACTTGGGTCAAATGTTTCGGGTAGCCTTCCACAAGCTTCCCACAATAAGTTGGGTGAATTTTGGCCCATTCCTCCTGACACAGCTGGTGTAACTGAGTCAGGCTTGTAGGCCTCCTTGCTTGCACACGCTTTTTCAGTTCTGCTCACACATTTTCTATGGGATTGAGGTCAGGGCTTTGTGATGGCCACTCCAATACCTTGACTTTGTTGTCCTTAAGCCATTTTGCCACAACTTTGGAAGTATGCTTGGGGTCATTGTCCATTTGGAAGACCCATTTGCGACCAAGCTTTAACTTCCTGACTGATGTCTTGAGATGTTGCTTCAATGTGTCCACATAATTTTCCTACCTCATGATGCCATCTATTTTGTGAAGTGCACCAGTCCCTCCTGCAGCAAAGCACCCCCACAACATGATGCTGCCACCCCCGTGCTTCACGGTTGGGATGGTGTTCTTCGGCTTGCAATCCTCCCCCTTTTTCCTCCAAACATAACGATGGTCATTATGGCCAAACAGTTCTATTTTTGTTTCATCAGACCAGAGGACATTTCTCCAAAAAGTACGATCTTTGTCCCCATGTGCAGTTGCAAACCATAGTCTGGCTTTTTTTATGGCGGTTTTGGAGCAGTGGCTTCTTCCTTGCTGAGCGGCCTTTCAGGTTATGTCAATATAGGACTCGTTTTACTGTGGATATAGATACTTTTGTACCTGTTTCCTCCAGCATCTACACAAAGTCCTTTGCTTTTGTTCTGGGATTGATTTGCCATTTTCTCACCAAAGTACGTTCATCTCTAGGAGACAGAACGCGTCTCCTTCCTGAGCGGTATGACGGCGGTGTGGTCCCATGGTGTTTATACTTGTGTACTATTGTTTGTACAGATGAATGTGGTATATTTAGGCATTTGGAAATTGCTCCCAAGGATGAACCAGACTTGTGGAGGTCTACAATTTTTTTTCTGAGGTCTTGGCTGATTTCTTTTGATTGTCCCATGATGTCAAGCAACGAGGCACTGAGTTTGAAGGTAGGCCTTGAAATACATCCACAGGTACACCTCCAATTGACTCAAATGATGTCAATTAGCCTATCAGAAGCTTCTAAAGCCATGACCTTTTCTGGATTTTTCCAAGCTGTTTAAAGGCACAGTCAACTTAGTGTATGTAAACTTCTGACCTACTGGAATTGTGATACAGTTTATTAATCTATCTGTAAACAATTGTTGGAAAAATTACGTGTCATGCCCAGAGTAGATATCGTAACCGACTTACAAAAACTTCCGACGTCAACTGTACATAAAGAGGAGTGACTATGTATGTGATGTAAGGATGAAACTGTATAGAAGGAGTGTGCTGAGACTGGGGAAGGCAGTTGCTCCATGGACCAGCTTGGCTTGTTACTTTGTAATAAAGTCTATACTGAACTCACAAGCTCCGGTATCTGAGAAATATTATTGGACCAATATTTCTACAACACCAGTTGGGGAACCCTATACTACACCATCTGTCTACACCTGCTAAGGCTGAAGAAGAGGACACGAGTGTGTAGGTGAGCTGAACCTGAGTACACTTTCCAGTTGAAGAGCGCTACACTTCTTCCTGAGTTTTACCACACCTTCTTGATGCTGAACGTTGCTTGGAGACTGAACCAAAAGTGAAATTTGACCGAGATTAACAGATGCCTTGTCACTTACAGTATACTTGTCAGATCGTTGCATATTGTCTGTACAAGTGTCTGTAGCACATCTGAGCCACGGCTAATTGCGTTTATTAGTTCAGGTTTTATTTTTGTTTGGCATGATGACCTCAGCCTATTGCTTTGAAAAGATTTGAGCATGTACTTTTTATTACTTTAACCACAGCCAATCGCTTCAGAATAAGATGACTCAATTGAGGGTGGTTGAGGAGTAACCACACTTGATCGCTTCAAAGTAAGGTAACTCGATATAGTGCAGTTATTACAATGGGGGTTGCCATAGAAGATAGCGACTTGATTATGAAAGGGAAGAGTAGAGTGTAATAAATACACAATGAGTAACGATAACTTGGCTATATACATGGGATACTAGTACCAAGTCGATGTGCAGGTGTACAAGCTAGTTGAGGTAGATATGTACATATAGGACATATAGGCCATCCATATATGACAACCCACACAGTGTGGAATAGAGGAGGATGGATACCCCAGCTGCCTGTTAGTTCAGCAGTGGTCAAAACAACCACAAAATAGGAACTGTTTTCACTTTCCTTGGGAGTCATCACTGTTCCAACATGATATGACAGTTGAAATCAGGGCCCCACAACATAGCGTTCACATCTCTGGTCATATCAGGGCCCATATCCACAAAGCGCCTCCGAATAGATCAGCACTCCTACTCTAAGATGCAATGTGGATACGGGCCCAGATCTGAATATTCAAGGGAGGGAGGATGCGTTTGCAAATTGTCTAGACTCTAGTCTAGAGGGTCAGTCAACCTATTTTCTGTGTCGAGTGAGAAGGATGATGGTTGAGGTGTGAATGATAGGAGAGATGAAATGAGGAAGCTGAGTGGTGAAACAATAGTGAATGGTTAGGTGTGAATGTGACTGGTTACATGACAATGGAGAGCGGTGAAGACGTGTGAATGGTATCTATAGATGAAAGTTGAGGGGTTCGATGGAAGTGAAGGGAGAATGGTGAGGAGGGTATATTCAGTACTTGCTGTAGCACTGTATGAGATTGAGTGTTAATTTAATCCCAAGGGAAGATATGGGGATCATCACATTACATAACTACATCCCCATCTCTCCAGTATGCTATTGTGAATGTGGTGATAAATTAAGTGAAAAGGAGACTGGAGTAGGACTTTTAACACCCACAATCGCACCTATTGTAACAAACATTTATTTGTTACCAACATGGCAAAAAAGTCAATCTTTCCTAGATTTCTGAAGGGTATTCAGCTCATTGTTAATAAAACTCTTCTTCATAGTACAATAATAATAATGTATAACATTCAGCAGATGCTTTTATCCAAAACAAGTTAGTCATGTGTGCATACATTTTACATATCGGTGGTCCCAGCAGTACTCGAAGTATGGAACCCACCATGGCATTTCCAGTACCATGCTTTTGTCTAGATCTACTGATTGAGCCACACAGGACTTTCACTGCTCAAGAACACAAAGGCTATTTAATTGACAGCAGGGTTGTTTGCAGTTCATGAAGAATATAGGCCAAAGCTCAACAGGAGCCTCCTGTTGTCTTGCCAAACTCACACCTGTCCTTTGTGATTAGTGAGCTAGCCTAGGTTTCACCTGCTTCATGCCTCTTACCTACGGCTGTTGCCTTTCCATCCCTTGTCCCGATCCTTGTGCCTTACTGAATCCAGCTGTTGAGCAAGCATCACACTCGGCGGCTGCCAGCCAGGGTGAGAGAAAACTTTAACAGAAAACACTCAACAGGACAACCAACCCAGGGGACAGTCAGTTGATCATCTGGTTGTGGAGGAGAGGCAATAGCTAACTTGCGGGGGAAGAGGGGTCATGACCCCCCCAATATTAGAGACATTACCCCCTCAATAATATACAATGATGAAGTTGATTGTTAGGAAGTAATTTTCCCACCGTAAAGCGGCATACTGGCTTTCTGGGTGTTTACATAACACAGTGCTACTGAATTTCAAATTTTAGGATTGGATCCCCCCATAGCCAATTATGCTTTTGGTTTGGCCCGGTCCCTAGAGGCCGTGGTTTGAAAAAAAGCTGAATAACGCACATCTCTTCTCTTTCTCTCTCCTCTCTCTTAAAAAAACCCCTCATCTGTAAGCTAACTTGGAGCACATAAAATAGTGCATGGTCAATTCATGAGCACAAATAAGAATGATATTTAAAAAATTATTTTTCAAATTGAGAAAGTTTATATTTTGAAATACGCATCTCATGGGTGAGCACTATTTCTCAAAACTAGTGATAATTGGTAATGGGAAAATTGGGCTCATTTTAGAGAGTTCAAAGACAACTTTGGTAGTATTATAAACCTTAACATATTTAGTTTCAAGTAGGCTACAGCATTAGAGAAGGGCTGTTTCTATGAACCTTAGGGCACTAGGCTGCAAGCAAGCCTGTTTCTCTCACCAGTCAGAGCCAGTCCGCCAGTGTCCCACTCTCTGAACATTGACCAACAGCAGCAATCTTTCCTCCTTAATTATTCAAATTTGAAGGCCAAAATTGTGGGGGGAAAGCACTAATCATGTTTATGCAACCTAATAATCACCATTAGAATATTTCCAGAATCAACTTTGTTTTTATTTCAATTCGAGTATCAACAATAGAATTTGTCCCACCCTAATTAATTTATAGGGATGCATGTGACATTGCACACAGTGGCGGTTCTAGACCATTTCAACTGGGGGGGCCAAGCTGGGGCCATTTGTACTGTTAGAGGGGCCAGTTACATTAGACGTTATTGTTGTCATATCGTTTTCTTCACTGCATTGCAGGCGATAGCAGGCAAAAGACCATGTTCATAATCATTCAACAATTTATTTGCATTTCCATTATAATTTTAATTTGCATTACATATTCAATATCAGGTCACATCAACTGTATTCTCCGGTTTTTGTGTCTCTATTACAGAGGCGCTTGGTTGGCTATTACCTTTGTATAAATGTGACCAAGAGAGCTCACTGGAAACCTAACACTCTGTTAGATCCTTAGGATCCCATAGCAGTACAGATTATCAACACACAGTTGACTAGAGCCATGACTCACACAATCACAAGTCATGAATGTGATCCAGCCAAGCGTACTGTCTATGAAGGCTCAGTGTCCATGGCTGTGCTGCTCGGCAACATGAACAACAAGGAGGGTTCGGTGGTGTCAGAGTTGTACGAGAATATGAAAATCGAAGGTAGTCTCACAAATGTAATCCAATGCAAACCTGCACAAAACACAACACTACCAGTGTACCCCAGATTTCTTCCTCTGTTTCTGCTGCTAAAGCCACTTTCTACCACTCTAAATTCCAAGCATCTGCCTCTAACCCTAGGAAGCTCTTTGTCACCTTCTCCTCCCTCCTGAATCCTCCTCCCCCTCCCCCCCTCCTCCCTCTCTGCGGATGACTTTGTCAACCATTTTGAAACTAAGGTTTACGACATCCGATCCTCGTTTGTTAAGTCAAACGACACCGCTGGTCCTGCTCACATTGCCCTACCCTATGCTTTGATCTCTTTCTCCCCTCTCTCTCCAGATGAAATCTTGCGACTTGTGACGGCCGGCCGCCCAACAACCTGCCCGCTTGACCCTATCCCCTCCTCTCTTCTCCAGACCATTTCCAGAGACCTTCTCCCTTACTTCACCTCGCTCATCAACTCATCCTTGACCGCTGGCTACGACCCTTCCGTCTTCAAGAGAGCGAGAGTTGCACCCCTTCTCAAAAAACCTACACTTGATCCCTCCGATGTCAACAACTACAGACCAGTATCCCTTCTTTCTTTTCTCTCCAAAACTCTTGAGCGTGCCGTCCTTGGCCAGCTCTCTTGCTATCTCTCTCAGAATGACCTTCTTGATCCAAATAAGTCAGGTTTCAAGACTGGTCATTCAACTGAGACTGTTCTTCTCTGTGTCACGGAGGCTCTCCGCACTGCTAAAGCTAACTCTCTCTCCTCTGCTCCACCCTTTCCGAGTTGGGTATCTCCGGCGCGGCTCACTCTTGGATTGCGTCCTACCTGACAGGTCGCTCCTACCAGGTGGCGTGGCGAGAATCCGTCTCCGCCCCACGTGCTCTCACCACTGGTGTCCCCCAGGGCTCTGTTCTAGGCCCTCTCCTATTCTCGCTATACACCAAGTCACTTGGCTCTGTCATATCCTCACATGGTCTCTCCTATCATTGCTACGCAGACGACACACAATTAATCTTCTCCTTTCCCCCTTCTGATAACCAGGTGGCGAATCGCATCTCTGCATGTCTGGCAGCCATATCAGTGTGGATGACGGATCACCACCTCAAGCTGAACCTCGGCAAGACGGAGCTGCTCTTCCTCCCGGGGAAGGACTGCCCTTTCCATGATCTCGCCATCACGGTGGACAACTCCATTGTGTCCTCCTCCCAGAGTGCTAAGAGCCTTGGCGTGACCCTGGACAACACCCTGTCGTTCTCTGCTAACATCAAGGCGGTGACCCGATCCTGTAGGTTCATGCTCTACAACATTCGCAGAGTACGACCCTGCCTCACACAGGAAGCGGCGCAGGTCCTAATCCAGGCACTTGTCATCTCCCGTCTGGATTACTGCAACTCGCTGTTGGCGGGGCTCCCTGCCTGTGCCATTAAACCCCTACAACTCATCCAGAACGCCGCAGCCCGTCTGGTGTTCAACCTTCCCAAGTTCTCTGACGTCACCCCGCTCCTCCGCACACTCCACTGGCTTCCAGTTGAAGCTCGCATCTGCTACAAGACCATTGTGTTTGCCTACGGAGCTGTGAGGGGAACGGCACTTCCGTACCTTCAGGCTCTGATCAGTCCCTACACCCAAAGAAGGGCACTGCGTTCATCCACCTCTGGCCTGCTCGCCTCCCTACCTCTGCGGAAGCACAGTTCCCGCTCAGCCCAGTCAAAACTGTTCGCTGCTCTGGCACCCCAATGGTGGAACAAGCTCCCTCACGACGCCAGGACAGCGGAGTCAATCACTACCTTCCGGAGAAACCTGAAACCCCACCTCTTTAAGGAATACCTGGGATTGGATTAAATAATCCTTCTAACCCTCCCCCCTACCCTCCCCCCCAAAAAAGATATAGATGTACTATTGTAAAGTGGTTGTTCCACTGGATATCATAAGGTGAATGCACCAATTTGTAAGTTGCTCTGGATAAGAGTGTCTGCTAAATGACATAAATGTGGTGAACGGAGAGTCATTGTGCAACCCGGTGTTTGTGGAGAAGTGGAGTGCTGAACAACAGCTCCCTGACTATCTGCTGGATGCTGATGCTGTTCTGGACAGTTACATACCTGTGCCCTTGATCAACGCAAAACGTTTATCACTCATGTCTGGTGAGCAGGAGGAGGACATTCAAGTGGATACGTATCTCCTGTATACAGAGGGCCATATCACGTATATCACAATGTCTCAGTATGTGGCGCGTCTTAGGCTACAGTGGAGAGCTAAGGCTGGAGTGTTCGAGAGGAGGCGTAACTGTCAGTATGTGCTACAGCCCTGTGGTGGAATTGTCTTTATCCGTGAATTTCACTCCTTGAAGAGTGTGTTTCTCTTGAACAAACTTATTTCCTTGTTAGCGTATATATTTTGATCCTGATTGAGTAGGCTATGTTGCATATACATGTGGGTCTATATGTATCATTTATTGTAATAAACAGTGACACCTGTGTATGAGACTTTGTATTGCGTTTCACACTCAACACTTTGCTACTAGTCCAGCATTCCCATACCTGATCCTGTGTCAACATTCATTGCTGTGATATATAGGGTAACCACTCACTTTACACATCCAGAGCTACAATGTTATCAGTGTTTTGGTGACAGAGCTAGGATGGAGCTCTGGAACATATGTACGTGGACTTGGCAGTTGTATGTCGCTTACTCCTACCCCTCATAGACTTCACATTGGGTAGGTTGAATCAGCCATGGGTGGCTGATACATAGATGTCAGGGGAAGGGGGATGTGTTTTTATGGGGTATAAAAGGAAGCAACTGCTCCTGCAGGAGCCATTCATAGGCTGCACTCTCTGTAAACACAGTCAAGACTCCACTCTGTCTAGCACTTGTATACAACCGGTCACTATGGAAATGCACATTGTTATCAACATGTGCATGCTGTTCACTGCAGCAAGTACATTTGAGTGTTGTGTGTTGACAAGAGCGCCAGGTCTTACACATGAGAGACCTGAACCCATCACCATTATAGCAACAATGGGAAACACTGTCAAGTTGCCGGGATACTTGGAGAGTCCCACTGAGCCTTTCTATAAAGACAATAACGTTGTGTATGCTAGGGAACACATATATGAGGTTACGCAAACCCCAGTGGGGTCCCAGGTTATAATTCGCTTCCTCACGTGCACCGACGAAGGCACTTACAGGATAGGAAATGAGACCTTTACTCTGAGTGTGAAGGCAGGCACATGTGCTATGTTCTACTACACTGCCAAGGTTGACTCGGCTAACAGGGCAGCCTTTGTTAAGCCACTGAATGGAGTCATTACAATCTCTATGTTCTACATAGAACCTGGAAATCGCAACATGTGGAGTTTAATTGAAGTGTGGAATGACACTATGAGCAGAATGTTAAGCTCACACCAGTGCTGTTTCATTATCAATGAAGGAACCACATTCGGGGGATATGGTGATAAGCAATACCATTATTTCATGTATCAGAGACATGGGCAAGCTGACATGTCATGCTCCAATGTACAACTAGCAGCCTTGGCGAGTGCCACCACCACTACAACAACACGAAGACACCCAATGTTGACCATGCCAGATCTGAAGGAGTTGGAGGACGTGAGGAGACCGGTGGAACTGCTCAACATCAGTGACAGTGTGTTTAACGTTGTTTCCTTTTAATTACACTACTACTACTACTACTACTACTACTACTACTACTACTACTACTACTACTACTACTACTACTACTACTACTACTTGCATTGGACTAACCCTGTCTCTCACCCTGCAGGTATACGGACCTTGAAGAGGATGATAGTCGATTTGGAAAAGTCTTGGCCGTCTGCTGGACCTAACCTGAACACACACATCCTGATACCACTGTTCATTACGATGGCAACTCTGATCATGAATAATCTACTCATGTATTGACTTTTTATGTTGCCTATAGTGTGTCTTGTGTAGTGCAAGCAATAATTTACCTATACTCTTGGTATTGTGTATTTACCACTGACATATAGGATGTATGTGATGCCTTATGTATTACATCGTTTATTGACAATATACCTGCCTGTACATCTATTGTGACACTACAATGATACCATATTAATCATGCATGTATAATCATAACTGTTTAAGGATATTCAATATACATTTAAAAGAAACATGAGAATAAACATGTTAAAGACTCCTCACACCCCCTGTTCAGCTAGTGTTTCGTCTTCACTTCGCACACTCTGTACTTTCATTTCTCTGTATCTGGCCTCTGACTATATCTTGGTCTTCCTTGGTCATATCGGCAGCACGCATCCATTCTCTGTCCTGAAGCAGTTCATGAGCCAACATTCTCTCTGTGTCACGGACAGTGAGCAATCTGAAGACTATCCTTTTCACTAGTTCACACTGCATCACTTTAGGCATTATGTTGTCAGGGTCGCAGGGTGTGCTTGTGGATGCACTGTGGTTCTCTTTGGGAAATAGAGTCCTTGTGATGATCTTGTAGATGGACTTATTCTCACATCTGATGGTACTGCCAACGAATACACACCTCCCTTGCATTGCATCCACTATCATAACCCCTAGACTCCACATGTCTATGGCACATGTGTACTTTGCAGATGTATGTCTTTGGGAAAACAATTCGGGGGCCCTGTAGGGCTCCGTGACCACATTTGGGCTCATCACTTCCACGGAAAGTCTAGAGAGGCCCAAGTCAGCCACTTTCACTGTGAGATCTTCTGTCAGCAGCACGTTGTAAGGCGTAATGTCCCTGTGTATTATATTCCGTCTGTGCATGTATGACAGGGCATTAGCCACCTGTGTACTAAAGTGAGCAACGAAACTCAAAGGGAGACACTGTAGCCAACGGTCTTGTTCGTAGTACGACTTCACACCGTATCCATTGTGGATAGCGTCGCTCAACGTGTAGGGTACGTAGGTCATGAGCATGGCTATCTTGCCATCATCTACAAAACAATCGTGCATGTTGATCACATATGGGTGACCCTTTAGTGCAGTGAGACATGAAAGTTCTCTCACTATTGTGTCCTCTATGCCTCTGTTGCTGTTGTGATATTTCAAGGCATACTCCTTCCCAGTTGTCAGACAAGTCACTTTGTACACGGTTCCATATGCACCGCTGCCTAAAACAGGGCCTCTCTTGTATTTCTCCATTCTGATTGGTATAGTGGTTCAGTTGTAGTAGCTTATATATAGCAGCATTGACTTTTGAGGGGGGGGGGGTTGTTAATGGTCTAAGGAGTCTGACCAAACAGTGCTGTGTATTCCGCATCTGTCTGACCGATCCAACCACAGATGCACAAGTCAACCATGATGCTGCCTCAAGCTTGGTAATCCGACAATGGTTCCTTTTTGAGGAGCCGATTAGGCCTGGACAGTCCAACCATTAATTTGCAATATAACCACGATGATGCCTGTAGCTTGGTAATTGGAACATCGTTTTTGAGGACCTGTCCTAACATACACCTGTTCTATCTTCCCTCACTATCAAAGGGTGCTGTTATCCTGCAAGAATGGAACAGCACTTATACCGGTCTCACTTACACTTCCAGATAAATGGAACCTTCTCACCACAGAATGGTATCCTGTCCATAGAGACACTGTTAGAGAACACACCCTTTGACAATAGACCAGGCTCCAAGGGGTTGACAGACCTTAAGATGCGCGTTAGGAAATACCTTGATTGCGCTGTAAGTCATACACTGTCGCTGTCACTGTGTTGCATGGACAAGAGTAAGGCAGTAAGCTTGTTTAACACTTTGATTCTGGCTCCTTATTCCCCCAAGGTTCAAATGCCCCAGGATAACCGAGGTCCACATGCATTCCGCCTGAGTGGATATATCGAAGTGAGGGATCTCACTGACTCCCCGTTCGGGAGCATAGCATGTCCGGGTCTGTCTACTCACACAGAGGGTAAAAGATGTTTTGGTCGTGAAGAAGGCAAGGCTTTGACTGCTTTGGAAATGGCAATACTGTTCTATTTTACTCCCCTGTCAATATGTACTGGGTTGGACATGATGCATATATAAAGTGCTCCGCATGATGTGATAACCACTCAGTGTCACTCTCCACCCGCCACTACAATCGACCGTTAAGTCGAGACTAAGACGGGTATGGGATCCAGGCTGTAACTTGTACCTGTGCCACACGCTTGTTAACCAGAGTTGAACACATGCCTCCAGATGACACTTGTTCTGACGCAATAAATGCTTGTGAACACTTTCTGCTGTAGTTGTCCATGAAATACATGATGTTACCAGATGCACTCTGTGTCCGTGAGTTTTATTACACACACACACACTGCTGTAGCATTTCATTAGTTTATTATTGTTCATTTGCAATGGATACAGACACAATTGTACATTGACATGGTTATATTCTCAACAATAGAAGTGATACATAATAAAAGCAAGCTTGCTCTACCCTAGGCTTAGACCATCATGTCCCATATCCTGGCAATACATATTGGGCTGTTTGCTAAATGTCACCCACTGCAGGGTGTCCAATGTCCACACCGGACTCTTCATCAGTGGCAGCTACAGGTTGTCCTATATCCACACCGGACCCTTCATCAGTGGCAGCTACAGGTTGTCCTATATCCACACCTGATCCTTCCCCTCTTGCCCCTTCCACACTTGCTCCTTCCATCATCTTGCTAATATTTCTCCCCATTCCATCTATTCCACATAGTGGCAGGTAGGTAGAGAGCAACACTCGACACACCACATTCTTCATTGCGCACCAGATGTCTTCCATGTTATAAACCGGCGCCTTGTTCAAGATGAGTATCATGTTCTTGGGACACATAGGACCAGTTTCAATCCTAGTCTGATGCTGTAGAGTTTGATCAATCTCCAGGGTAAGGCAAACATCAAAGTCGTCTTCGGTTGGTCGTTTGACGTCGCTGGCGCCGTTTGACACCGAAGAAGACGTTCCTGGAGCCTTGGCAGCAGCAGCACATACAGCTCTTAGAAATGATTCACATTCCGTGTGAGCCCTATACAGATAGATGTGATAGGTGGTGTGCCTACTCGGGCACTCGTGTATATCCCTCAGAAGGACCATCATTCTTCTGTTGCCCCTCACAGAGATCGACGTATTGACTCTGTGGTAGCCTGACATCATCACTTTGAAAGTTAATGTGAAAGGAGGGCCTGAGGTAGCAAACTGGAGCATACGGTTGAACATATCAGTCTCTGCATCGTTCATATCGGCTGTATCACTCGTCTCAGCCCGAGTCCAGGGGCTGCTTTCGTCAGTTAAAATCAGGAAGCGATCGCTACCTTGGTATCCCAGTGGTAGCATTGAAGGCTCCTGTGTGGATTTGCAATTGAAGCCTGGGTTCGATGCCATTTCAGAAGCTACTGCTGAAAGAGTACCACTAGTACCACACCACTAGCTTTTATAGGAAACATGATAGCCTAGAAGATGTGAGACACAGCTATGAGAGGTTGGATTACGTGGCCAAGGTTTAGTTATAGAGTGGAGAGTAGTAATAAAGTACAGATGTGACAGTAGGACATGTCAAGCTAGGGTTCATATAGCCAACTGACACTGTGTTTAGGGGGAGGACGTATCCAACTCTGGACGTTTCAGTGTGGGTATGGAGAATGTAGTGTCACTGTACAAGGGGTCAGTTGACCAGACTCACCTATATACAGTCTGATTCTAGCTGTGTACTCACAATTGTATTCAACCTCTATACCAAGAAGGGGGTTGTGCTCTATGTATACTGGATCAATGGAGTGTGACCATACAGCAGTAATGCAAGGTATAGCGAGTTTGACAATGGAAGGAGAAACCATGTTGAGGCAATCTAAGCCTCAATCGAAGCCGAATGGTGTTGTTACCAGGTCTTCCCGGAGGACGCGTTCCACCAAGTGGCGTATTCTCGTGGACCCGTACCTCCGGTCTGCCTTAGAGGCTCTAGGTGCCAGACTGAACAACCTCACCTGCAGTTACATACACATCTGGGTGTACCCGTCTGGCAGAGACCAGGGTCTGGACCTGTTATGCAAATGTCATGTTATGGGCCTAACCGAGTGTCACTTTGTCACTGTCAGCAGACTACAATCCGTGGCTACTTCGAGACTAGGATGCCTATGACACTCGATGAGGTCGAGAAGCTGGTCGGGATCCCGTGTACCTTGTACAAGGTAGAAAAGCATCACGAATGTACCACTCAAGGCCTCCTGTTCTGCACCGGCAACCACATATTCAACGAGTGTAATGGGGTGAGACGTGTCCATGTTTACCCAGAAGGATACACTGTCTACAGCTACTTGCGGAATGACGGCTGTCGGATGCTTGACAAGCTCGAACACTGGGGACATCTTTATTCATATTCACATCTCCAGTTGAATAGAGAGTTTGATTATTTTTATGACACATACCGTTGTTTAAAGTCTCAGGCACCTTGTTAATTGCCAGATTGTGCTTATTCTGATAGACTTTGCTTGTGTCGTGAAATGATTGTGCCCCATATCTGTTGTAATTGCCATCGAAATAAACAATGATACCAGAGTTATTCTGTGTCCATGGGTTCTATTGTACACCATTAGATACAACATCTACAGAAGACAAAGTAGCGTAGTGGGTCCTATTAGCAACGGTCAAAGACACAGTAGTGTTGCTTATGGTTCACAATGATTACAAAGGGACTATGTAGACCGGGCTGGCTGTGATCAGTGCAAGAGCAGGGTCCATTGATTATGCTACTGAACAACTAAGCAGTCCTTGGAAACTATCCAGGGTTGACATATTCAGCCTTGGTTGCATGAATTAGCCATGGTTCGAGGTGTCAGCCTTGTTTGGAGGGATCACTCTTGCTTGGCTGTACAAGTCTTAAGCAGATTCGAGCCCTAGTTGCCATGTAGCCATGGTTAGAGGAGTCAGCTTTGGTTGGACAAGGGGTGTTGTTGGATACCATAGCCTCGATTGGAGGGGTCACTATAGGCACGGTCTGAAACTCATGGTTGGACAGGGTGTAACAATTAAGCAGTCCTGAATTAGGCATGGCTAGAGGAGTCAGTATGGGTTGGATATACAAGTCGTAAGCGGATAGGAGTCGCAGTTGCCATGTAGCCATGTGTGGAGGGATCAGCTTTGGTTGGACAAGGGGTGTTGTTGGATACTACAGCCCTGGTCTGACAAGTCACTATAGGCAAGGCTGATACACATTGTTGGTGTTGGATGAATATACTACTGGAAACCCCTTTAAAGCCATTGTTGGCCAGACTGTAACACCACAGATTGAGTCTCTCTACTAGGCAGCATAGGGTACATCCACCCAAAGACACTGTACTACCTTACCCTGTGTCAGAGTAGTAGTAACCATGTCTCTGTCACCAGTATCTGAGGACACCCATCTGGACACACTTACAAAACAGACCCTACATCTAATGGAGACATTGAACACTTTCACCCACATGTCTCTCGTACAGTTATTGAGTCTAGACACCAATGGCAGCCGCAGACTATACGACGTACTCTGTGCCCTGGAAGGTATTGGACTTCTGAGTAAAGATAGGAAGGTATACACATGCAAACGACAAAGGTATCAGTTGTCGGTATTTAGCAAACCTGGTATGAAGAAACACATTGGAACTGTTTACCGGCATGTGCGCAATCACCCAGGAATGTTCACCTTGCTGGACTTGGTCAAGACCTTTGATATTCCACCACGTAGGATGTGTAATATTTTCCGGGTGCTGCAGATATTTGGTGTTGTGATAAAAAGTAAGGTAGGATGCTACACATCTGTGCCACATTCGGTGTGTTCGGACTCCCAGTGGAAACGGACTCTGGAAAAGATATGGGGTGATTCCCCTGAAGTCCAGGTCTTGGAAAATAATGTACCAGAGGGTATGTGCATTGACGCTAATGCCATTGGTTCTGACACCCAGATCATCCAGATTGACTCCTCTGAATACCAGTTGCTTTATGTCGACAATGATGCCGTGATATCCGAGTCCTATAACTTACCAGAGGGTATGTGCATTGACGCTAATGCCATTGGTTCTGACACCCAGATCATCCAGATTGACTCCTCTGAATACCAGTTGCTTTATGTCGACAATGATGCCGTGATATCCGAGTCCTATAACGTACCAGAGGGTATGTGCATTGACGCTAATGACATTGGTTCTGACACCCAGATCATCCAGATTGACTCCTCTGAATACCAGTTGCTTTATGTCGACAATGATGCCGTGATATCCGAGTCCTATATCTTAGAGACCAATTCCGTATTAGAGCCAGAGTGCCTCCCGATGGAGTGGAACGGTACACAGAAAGACTGTACCAATGGTGAAGTGCAGTGTATAGACATCACCAATGAGTTTCACGTGCACAAGGGCATACTGAGAGACTCTCACACAAGCCAAGTGTTGTGTATAGACACTGTGGACCTGACAACTGACACCTTTGATACTCAGGACATCCTGATGAACATTCCTGGGGGCAGGGTTGATTGGACCAACACAGACAGTCTACTAGAGTCCTTATTATGGTTAGATGAGGACTGACAGTAACCCTGAAACAGTATTTGGTTTCCAACAGGACTATTGTGAACAGGACAGTACCTGGCCTATACCCAAGTCTACCGCTGATGTACTGCATATGACTGCACTCTGTCTGTAACTCCACTGTTGTATTATACCATTGTACACATCCACACTGTTGTATTACACCATTGTACATATCCATATATCCACTGTTGTATTATACCATTGTAAACATCTATGTAACTCCACTGTTGTCATTAACCATTGCAAATAAATTCTATACCTTGACGTACTTGTCTTGTGTAGTAGTTGTGTACTGCAGTCATATGTTATTTTGTACAACTGACACAGGATCACGATAGACACCAAACACAAATGCGGTTCACTACTTTATTAGCCTTTACGGTACATATTCCTAACATCATACTCAATCTCCACTATGGTGAGAAGCATCAAGCACAAAGTGGTAACAGGTAAAGGCCTCTTCTGAAAGTCACATAACCAAGAAGGTCATTGTTGCGCCAATACCGGCCAATCCGAAAAGGGTCATGATGATGTTCCTACATCTGGACTCAGGTTCTGCTACTAGAAAGAACTCCGCGAACCCATTCTGGAACATTTCAAAAGAAATATTAGATTACAGGTATACCAAGACAATGGTGGCATCTCTCAGTCATTACTGAACGTACCCAGGAGTTATGTTTGACTAGCCAGTCCGTGTGGTGAGTGGCCAGGTACTCTGCTATCTCTTCTCCCACCACGTCAACACAGTCGTCTCTCCCCTTGCCTCTCAAGTACTGGCACACCGCAGCCCCAAAAGACATCAGGCTGGCAACACGGCCCCAGTTGACGGTCCCGTCTTCAAAGATGATATGGGCTACTGAACTGAGGAACTTCACGTCATCCCCTCTGTCATCCACATAGAGTGTGTTGATCATACCTGTAAGGTCAATGGTGCAACAGATGTTAAATTACTTTGTCACTGGCTTGTGTTAGCTGTTGGTGTCATAACCCAATACCTACCGTTGTATGTGTATCTGTGCTTCTCCAGTAATTGCCCGATAACTCTACTCGTTGTTGACAGAGCTTTGCTTTCGTTCCACCTAGGTTTCAGAAGTCCCGTACATTGTCCTAGGACACATTTAATGAGTTGCCTGGTGTCTATGTCCAGGGCTCCGGTCTGGTGATGGTATGTTTCCTGATGTGATATCTTCATTGTGTGCATTTATGAGTCGCTGGTAGCCTATGGTACACCTATGACTGCAATGATAGTCTGCAGGCGTGTTGACACTTATATATACATGGTGGGAGTTATTCACGCTAGCTCTAACACTGACAGAATGCAACTATTACACCAGGGGTAACATCGGCCTTGTGCAGTCGGCCAGGTCAAAGAGACAAGAGGATATCAAAGACGTACTTCATGTTACGTTTATTTAAATACAGCAACACTACAATCATTTTATCACCCATGCTCATAGAATGTCTTATGTTTGTTACAGTAGAAGGTAATGTGCAACAACAAAAGAAGAGTAACATGTCAAGGTATAAAAGTGAAAGTCTTCAGCCTCATCCGATGTTCTTTGGTCATTTCATCGCAGTGAGGGTGATGTCCCTGGGAGGGTAGGTACCTTCCCTGGATGGTGAGGGTGCTGCAGACAACACAGTGGTTCAGGCCGCTGATTGAAGTGTACCCATAAGCCGAGTTGGTGATGATGCTATCAGGGAATGCAATCTTTCCCCTCCTGTACCGTTCCTTCCTCGTAAGAGCATTAGCTCGTCTTCTCGATTCGTGTACCTATCGGTGAGGTACTTACAGCGGCCGCTTGTGTTGTATACGTGAAAGATGTGCTCACCTAGCAGGGTATTGTTCTCAACAAAGTTCTTGATTTCAAGGTTACACATGAAACATTTGTGTGTGTCAACCGTATTTGGAAGGTAGTACATGTTGGCAGACTCTCCTAGTACACCAAAGTGTTTGGTGCCGTAAGCTAAGGAGCTATCCAATATGAGGTCTCCCGAGCTGTACTCATGTCCAGGTCCTCTCCTAGTGAACAGGGGGAGCCGTTTGAGCGAGTGATGGTAGCTTCTTCTTCCAGTGTATACACTGGCACATGGGGATGATCATCCCGCTTATTATCTCCGTACCAATTTTGAGCGTCTTGACGTGTTACGGCTCCGATATCGGCTGGGTTGAGTGCAGATTCAGATATGAACATCTTCCTGACATGAGTTTCACCTTTCACTTCTAGGGTTCGAAGGAAGGTATACATTTCCATTCTAAGGTAGCTCTCGCCTCCTATCTCAATATATTCCGATCGTGGACCGGTAGCTGTGTAACAAGCGTTCATCTTTTTTTCGAGGAGAACGTCCAAAGGGTTCAGGCCTACAGCGCTTTTCAGCTGTCCAGGAGTGTGCTCAGGCCGTCCGTTTCTACGGTGTCTGTAGAGCAAGCTACATGTTTCCTCAGGTATTCAAAATGTAGCCTCTTCAGGGTGAGTTGTAAGAATTGCTTCAGGCAAGGTCATTCTATGTTTTTCAGTCCCGATGAGTTTGTCAACCGGTGTTACTTGGCTTGCAGTTATAGTGTTCAACTGCATCATTCCGATGTCGAAAGCCGAACTTGTAGCAGCTGCCTTCCGTATGATGTTAGGGCTGCGTCAATTCAATTCTGGTATCAGAACAAAATTTAACACTAGGCTACTGAAAATATTTTCAGCTGTTTATTAATAGAATTAGTCAAGCAGAATAAATGGTAAATGCAATCTTCGTATATACGGGTTCACTGTAACACCTCGCAGGGCAAACAGAGAACTGAAAATGACATCATAAGTTCTTCATTAAATACTCTGACAGAGATAGTTCCCGCTCACTGCTGGCCTGTCAGAGGGAGGATGAGCATGGTTTAAACTTACTCATCCTATCGTTGGCGTGCAGGCTGGTCCCAGCCTCTAGACGCATCTTTGATGCCAAGCATAGTTGTCTTCTAGCTTATCTTCATGTGTGTACCCGAGAGTCAGACACCCAAGGACAGTGCCTGTTTTTATGCTACAGTTAGGACAGTTTCTGCTTTTGTGCTACAGCCATCTTCCATTCTACCAGCCCCTCCCGTACACCTGTCCTTGAGCGGCCCCACAACCAGGCATTGTGTGTGTGTGTCACGAGTCTACTCAGCCTACACTCCTACTAGCCAGCAACCCTCCAGTTAGTCATGTCTATTATATGTTGCTCAATCTATGTTAATACAATATAAACCTCTTAGTGCATTACAGTCCGTTCATACTTAGGCCTACATCTACTGTAAATGGTAATGCATCACATCTAATAAGTGAAATAAAACCCAACAATGAAGATCAAATCGTTGTTGAACTGGGTGTATTGAGGGTACACTGTGCGGTCGTAGAAGTAACTAGGCTCCACAAACAAGAGTTTATTGGCTAGAGCTTCATCAGTACGCTTGGTTGAGGTTACCATGACAGCCTTCATGTCTGCACCTGATCCCAGGTCCGTTTTATGATCATGGTTTAAAGGTTTGAAGCGAACATCGGCATCCTGATAGACCAAGTGGTCAGCCTGATTGGCGTATGCAGTGAAAGCGACAAAGCGCAGGACATCGGAAGCAGATGCGTAAAACTTGTTGCCTTTCAACTCTTGGTAAGCTTCATATAGATTGTCATAATGCTGTACAATTGAGTTGGCATCGACCGGCCCCTTTATCATTGTCATCATTTATTTTGCTTTAGTAAGCACATCCTTATCCAGTTCCATGACAACTCTACTCTCTTCCACAACACCGGCCTTTTTCAGGTGATCCATTGTCCCAGCGTCCAAAACCAGTCTGTTCTTATGGAAGAAGTTTGCCTGTTCCTTGATAGCAGTCATGTGGGGCATTAGATTTTCCCAGTTACCTGTCCACGTAGTGAAGTATAACGTGTCTTGAGTTTGGGTCAGTCCCCTAGACACTAGGGCTAGAATCACAGTCAGTGCTACTGCAGAGCCTGACACTGTGTATAGACCCATCTCTAGGTTGAGACTAAGTCGTGGTATCCTTTGTAGACTAAGTCGTGGAATCCCTTAGTTACATTGTCTACAAGTGGCAATATGAGTTCCTTTTATACCTTACGACTCTCAGGGAGGATGGGGGTGGAGATCACACAAAGCCATAGGACTGAGATCGGAAAGACCCCAATTTCAGTAAATCCAACGAGGAGCGCCGTATCCAGTCTAAGGCAAGCCATAGGACTGAGATTGGAAAGTCCCCAATTTCAGCAAATCCAACAAGGAGCGCCGTATCCAGTCTAAAGCAAGCCATAGGACTGAGATCGGAAAGTCCCCAATTTCAGCAAATCCAACGAGGAGCGCCGTATCCTATCTAAGGCAAGCCATAGGACTAAGATCGGAAAGTCACCAATTTCAGCAAATCCAACGAGGAGCGCCGTATCCAGTCTAAGGCAAGCCATAGGACTGAGATCGGAAAGTCCCCAATTTCAGTAAATCCAACGAAGAGCGCCGTATCCAGTCTAAGGCAAGCCATAGGACTGGGGATGGGACGTCCAAACTGGGAGTCAATATCACACTCAGGGTGGGAATCTCAATGAGCTATTTTATTCGAGCACACATAGGCAATGTATAAGTTGACAATGGTAACCCGGTCTGAGGGATGTCAGGTTGCAACATTCCTCTCTGTAGTTGTTGACACTATCTATATACATGTGATGTGACTGTATTGTACTTTGGGAATAATAAAACATTTTATTTGAAACATTGTTTAAGGATCTGTTATGACTTTATTTCATAGGCATATAGACATTGACATATATCATCATTAGATACATAGGTTACATAGTCACACTATAGACCAAGTGTTATTAAACTAAACAGAGTACCGTGCCACTTTACTATTAGATACCCCCTTTCCCGTTGTTTGCCTAGTCCAATGGTCATCATCATTTCCCCTTACGAGAGTGGTCTTCCTACACTTGGCGCAAGACGTAGATGATATCTTACGTAGAATCTTGCACACATCAGGGTTGACAAAGGTACTGCTGCATACCACACAGCCCTGAGTCAACATCTCACAAAGGTCACACAGATCCTTTTGTGTGAACTCGCCAGGCTTAAGCTTTTCCAACAGTGACATCAAACTGCTTTCCAGCCGGAGTCCCTCCTTGGGATCCATAATGCACACGTTGATCATTCCGAGCAGGCAGCATACAGCGATGCACTTCCAACTCTTGAAGCATAACAACCTAATGTCCAATGCACATTTAGAGAACAGCTGGGCAGCTACCAGTGTGACACTTTGATTCAGCACATGGATAGGTGACAGGGTACGGGACGTGTGTGCTCGGACATGTTCCAGGATTAGATACTTGCACAGTATACTGATCATGTTTTCACTGTGTGTGGGGAAAACGGATCCTTTCAACTTGGTAATTATCCGCTTCTCAGCCTCTTCTATCCCTTGTACATCTGACAAGATGTACACGTTGAATCTTGGGTTATCCGTGTCTCTGGAAGATTCTGTAACACATGCCTTGTTTACCCAGTCCCTGTGCTTGACAATTCCCTTTAGATTACATATTGTGTTCACACTATGCATCTTAATCGAGAGCGATAGGCATGCAGCTCGGATGTTAGAGATGTTTGTCAGCAGCTGATACAGGTCCTCTCCGAGGTCTACATAGGTGGTTATGTATCGGTCCATGACATTCACAGCCGGCATAAAGACAGAGTGGTGCTTCTGGGTGTAGATCATGTCGACCGGTATCATGTTAGCAAACCAGCTAATGGTCGCTAACTGATGGTTCTGGTAGTCGGTGAAGGTATCATTGGTTAGCTCCTGTGGATTAGGGTGATCCACCCCTGTCTCGTTTGCAGTGTTTGTACTGTGCAGAGACAATTGGTCCACCAAGGCTCGCTCCAGTTCAACCTTACCCATCTCTGGCATACCAAAGTCCAATTTTGGAAATGTGAACACGTGGCGATCCAAAGGGGTGAACGGAGTGCAGTCTTGCTCGTACCTGAACAGCTTACGGGGGACAAGGTGCTGTTTCCTCCTGGACTTGATCTGAGTAACTGTTGTTGTTGCAGTTACAGTACAAGACTGTGCTTGTTGACAATATCCATTAAGCGGTTCCATTTCAATATCATCAGACCAGGTGATGTTGAGTGTAAGATCTAGTTCACATCCTCACCCTTTATAACCATTTTGGATATTTAATTTTACCAGTTGCATCAAGCAATGACTAGCCCTTCCGACCTCGAGCTACACCGCCGACCAAGCCTAATGGCAATAACCTCTGGTTCAGATAGACTTGTGAATGTCTGAGGGACGATGTGTGTTGCCTCAGGACTTGGAATTGTCCTTGTACTCTGTTAGTGTGTCAGGGGCTGTGACATAGCAACTACGGCTATTCCCCACTAGCAGTAGGAAATGATATGTACTCAATGGGACTACCAACACAGAAAGGAATAAAGACACGTCACAGGTCTACATTGAGTCACGATTTCTTTATTCATTGTACAAAGCATTGTATAAACTAACTTAAACGCATATACATGCCACAAATAACATAGGTGAACAGCATATCGGGTTCAATAAAGATTCAAAGGTTACACAGAACAAGTAGACAAATCATCTGTGAGGTTAGTTGTTAGTTACAAAACATGGTGCAAAATCACGCCCGGTTAAAGGGTTATCGGGCTCCCTTTTGTGATTGCAGCATTCCGTCATTGTCACACGGGACCATGGGATAGATTCTCCAATGATAGAGAATATGGAGCCCCTGAAGGTCTGCAGGGTTGTATAATCTGCGGCTGTGATATACATCCCGAGGGCCTCTATGATGTTCATGGCAAGGTCCTTATTCTGACCCTTAAACCTCTCGACATTGTACATGTCCAGCCAGGTTTTCACATTTGTGTGTACCGTGTTTCTTTCGAATATACAGGCCAAGCCATTGACGATTGCTTCCACCAGGTTCATATCGTCCATCTCATCCCGATGAAGGTGCTCAGGGTGATGGGGGTTCTTCTCATAATGGTGCTTGAATCCAATGTTTGCCATGGCTGACATGTCATCCTTGTTGTCAATATACAGCTTCTCCAGTGAGCATGCTTGTACTTCTTCTTCGGTCTGGTTACCTCCGTAACGTTTGTTGAGCAGAATCCGTTTCCTCTTGTTTACGTCCGCGGCTTCCTTGTCCATGTGTACGGCCATGATACCAGAGTACGCAGCTGCTTCAATTGCACTTGTCTTGCTAGTCATGACACGCAATGCTTCTCACATAGTAGCGATCGGCAAGCAGGTCCAGAGTGTCTTCACAAGTCCTGGTTGCTTGTTCTAGAGCTCTGGCAACCACAACGCCGATCATGGTCACAAACATGTTGTGTGAGAGGAAGGCTTTGTGGTGTTCTCTCAAGGGGAGACTATTCACCAAGGCTTTCTCACACTCGGGACTCCAGATGTTGGCATCTGAAGCGGCGCACAGGACATGCACCAGTTTAACAGTGCCGTACTTGGTCGTAGGGATCTCAATCTTCACCTTCTTGGCACGTGCTCTCATTACGATGTCATGTATGAAGGAATTCATCGGGGCTGGCTTGTTGACATATTTGTTATGCTCGGGGATCAAGGGTAGCGGGTTCGGTGGCACACCAGTAACCTTAGCAGGGGCTCTGGTTTTGGCAGTAGGAGGTTTAGCAGAAGCCATGTCTCCCGAGTGGAGTCCTAACACGATGTAAATGTACAAGTCAGGGACGCAGGTGGTATCTTATGCAGGATACGGGAGTTGAAGCTAGCAAGGTTAATAAATAGAGATGAACCACACTATAGGTCCTATAGCCAGTGGGAAACTGGCCGCTGTCAGACGTGGTGATGTGTTTACAGGGGCAAACACATTAACATGGGCAAAACATTAACATGGGATCCAATGTGTACTTTCCTCGCAACGGTGCAATTTGAAACAGAGAAACTGTGCACTTCATTGGTGTAGCCCACTCTAGCCGACCTCTTACACTGGTAGGTTGCAGTGTGGTTGCACGTGTCACCATATATCATTAGAGTCTTTACTTGTTACGTTATGGGTGACCTTCATCCCTGACTGTATATTGTACCAGTCCTTGTATTTGGAGACATGGCCCCGTTGCTCGATGCGATATAACCTGTACATTATGTTCTCCTCTGTCAAGATAAGCCAGCTAGTGGTCATAAAGTGGTGAGGATTCGAGTTTGGACATACAAGTTGCAGAGGTGTAGCAGTACGGTTAGGAAGAGCCTTAATCCTTGGGACTGAAGTGAAAGTAGTAGAAAGAGGCTCGGTGGTAACATCCTTGATCTTGGCCTCTGTGTGAGGTGTAAGGAAATTAAGGGCCGTGGCCATATCACCACTGGCATCCACAGTCTCAGTTGTAGTGCCAACATTCCAAGGTCCGGTTGTAAAGGCTGCATGTTTGGTTACTGCCATACTAGGCCTAATTGCTAGATACCCATATGTGTTGGGTAATGAAGTAGTGATACCTACTGGTATCATTGAACCCCCGGTGCGGCTGATTGTACAGGACATGATCTGCATTGAGGGGAGAGTATGATAAAGTGCTGGGGAAATCTTTAACTACATTTTCCAGGGCTCCTTCGATCAACGTCCTGTAGTATCACATCACATCCACCTCATGAGGGTTAGAAGTAAATCCCTTAGCCTTGTATGATAACAGTTTGGAAACAGAGTCGGACACGGCAACGTTGTGGTTGTTGCCGACACGAGTGTCCATGAGAGCGGCCAGATCGTTGAAGGCTGAGTTTAGTAATGTCATGGCCCATTTGTATTCCAGCGTGGCTGTTGACAGTGTCATAGTTGCATCGTGCCAGCTGCCAGAATAACACAATTGATCACAACCTTTATGAGACTCATGTAACCCTCTGCAGGCTACCTGGGAACACTTCAGGTAATTTACTTTGAGTTCGGTCCAGTTGAGGCCTATAAAGAAATGGTAGGCAGTGTAGGAGCTGCGCCTCTCCAGTGTGCGTATCTTCCATCTGCCTGGCCTGAGTATCACCCTTTGGTCGAGGGAGTCGGGAGACACTTTACCGTTTCCGATGAAACGGACAGGTCCTGAAACTAGACCTTCCCCTCTGGGGGTCCCGGCCCCTGCGGTTGACAGTGATTATTGATTAGAGACGAGGTGAACAATAGGAAGCAGAGCTGACAGTATCATATACATGGATCTGAGCGAGGGTGCATTGTAGTTCGTCATGTCCATGGTGTTGGGGTTCACAGCAGTTTCCTATAGCGTTGTTGGCTATAGAGGCTTCCTTGACACATACAGCAAAGCATTGTGAGTATGTTAATGTTGATTAGTACAGCTAGTACAGTGGAGCTCAGAGATAATGCAGAGGTGTGGGTTGACATAGACATTAAGCGCTTCACTGTCTGCCCCGTAATCTTCTCATTCTCTTCGATCAAAGTACCGATTTGAGAGAAGACATCACTTCGAGTCTTGACAGAGTGGTTCATTGTAGTCACGCAATCGTAGGTGTTCTGAAAGAACGCATCGGAGTACGGTAAGTGGTCAGCCCAAATCAGGTCAATTTCAGGGCAATAGAGTAACGCTAGGGGTTGGACAATCTGTGTGGTGAGCGGTCCCACTGTTGTAATATACTTTTTCACCTTGGAGACGAGAGGCTCTTCTGTGTGCATGTAGTAACCCGGCCTGGGCTGAGGCAAGGACATTTTATCCGATCCAAAGGAGAATGGTTTGAGTTCACATGGGATTGTAACGTGTTTCGCACCATGATTAACATGGATTATCATTTTAATAAAGATTTTCTCTGATGATTCCATATGGCTAGAGATTGCAATCGGATACCCGGTGCCCCCTTGTGGCCAATTGTTATCAACGTAGTCTCCCAGCTCCATGCAAGAACTGGAGCCTCTGATGCACTCAACCGTTTTCGATATCAAGTACATACTGTCAATGATTGCTGACAAGCCCTTGGAGCCTTGGTGAGAGGGCAGGGTGACGCCTCTTGTCACTATTTGCTTGCTGGACAGCCAATCTTCTTCCTCTCTAGTCAGTGAAGGTGTTCCGAGCCAGCAGCTCCAGTCCACTATACTCTGGACAACAGCCTGTCTCAAATGTCTGGTGATGGGTAATGGTACCAATAGCCTAGCACGATGCTCAGCCCCGCTAATGTAGCTGTCACAACCTTTTGTGAGGTTCTCCTGTGCTTCACTCTGTATACCAAATGAAGGGAACTGGAGGCCATTGCTCCTTACAATGGTAGAATGTGAATGGATGCAAATCATGTCCCTATCCTGATCAACGAAGGCTACAGTATCCTTATAATTCAAGTTGATAGCCTGTGAGCCGTAGGGTATAAACTTAACCCTCTCGATAGCACTCCGGATGATGTGTTCACTAACGGGTAAAGGAGTGCCTACGTTCATGTCTGAGGACAAGCCCAATCTCAGGTCAGGCATATCGGGAACCAGGACAAAGCTTTTACTGAGAGGTATCCCCTGGGTGGCGTGCTGGAAAAACATTGAACCTTCCAGTTTGTACACGCCATCCACCTGAGCGTAAGAGTATGCTCCGTCTCCGAACGTTGAGTTTCTGGTGTACCGGTAATGTAAAGTGCGGAACTTGGTGGCTGTCAGGTTGATTATGTTTGAGAGCTCCGTGAAGGTCGGCAGGCCTTTGGTGTTACCAAAGGTGTAGTCAAGGTATCCCAGGGAGTATCTACACACCCCACTTGGCCATATCCGCTATGATCCCAGCAAGGTCTCGCATAGAATAATGGACCCTATTGTCATCCAAGACAACATGGTCAGGTTTGGCATGTCTGTTGAGCAACAGCGGCCACTTGCAGTCAATGTTTGGTGTGTAATCGCTCGACGGCACGGTCACCACTATCCCGGCTCGGTTGTTCGATATCTTGCATAGCTCCTCAAATACCAATAATCCTGTCCTCTCCGGGTACTCGTCCTCACGGGGTAACCTGATTGTGTACGGGTCACCGGCTGTGTACTCTCCTACGGTCCAGCGACCAGGCCTTACCCGCTCACACCCTGTCTTCCGCTGAGTGAATATGGATATAGTGTCCAGGCTCAGAAAAGCTCCATATGACGCCACAAGTAGCCCCAATTGCTGTAGCTCAGTCTCTGCTTGCTCCTGCTCAGACTCGAAAGGGTATGATTGTGTGTAATTGCCATATTGATCACGGGGAGTGTACTGCTGAAACGGCAAACTACCCTCTTCTACATCCTCAATGTCTACTGGATGATTGACTTTGGGGCAGATGATAATTATGAATCTATCCCTACACACTATACAGTTCATGCCTGTTACTGGTGTGTCATGACAGCCTGGAATGGGGTCATCCTCAGGGCTATTGTAGAGGATGTTGTTATCTTTGTCATATATGGTTATAGGTCCAGAGCATTTCTCTGTGTTACTGCATTTAAAGTAATTGTACATAGTTGTGTAGTATCTTTTGGTCCTTATGACATTGGCAATCTGGTATGCTGAGATCCCAGGTATCAACTCTAACTTTGATCCGTATAGGTTGTTGATAATATCAAAGTCTGACGCCTTTACTGTCTCGACGTGAACGTCGATGACTATCACCCAAGGACCTCGGTTCAACTGGGACTGCAAGATTAATATCCAGTCAAGTACAGCAGCCAGCTCTTCCTGGTAGGGGATCGGGTCGGATGGAGTGTATGAAGCTAAGCTTCACACCTATCTTAGCCCCCCAGTCCTGACGGATGATAGTTTTCAGGGTATCCTCGGCCTGAAGTGGTATATACACCTGGGACATTTTCACATTGTTGTACTTCGATAAGGATCGTACGTCTATGGGCAAGTACTGATCATTGAGACTCCGGGGAAGGTGTTCCATTATGACCTCGAAGTCGACGAGTACGACATCACATCTCATCATGTCTAGAGGAGCGTACGGGTTGTCTCGTGTTGCTCCAGACAAGATTGTGACTAGACAGAAGCGTTCCGTTTTAGGTGGGACCGAACCATATACAACCCTGCCCTGGTTCTTGACCGAGACATCGGGCTCCTGGTGTGTAATTTCTAGCGTCCAGTCGTTGTTGCTGCCCTCGACTCCTTTTGACAGGTGTGCGAACGAGGTCGTGATGCATGTAGGCGAGCACAGACCATCGGGGTTTGCGTAGTGGAGCAGAGCATGGGTGCAATTGCAGGACTGGTGCAGCTTCGGTTTCCACAGGCAGTTGACATCGACATTCTTTTGTAACCCTAGCATGGTTTCCCGATGAGTGTCATAGATTTCGAGCTTGACATGGAAGGAGTCCAATCGGCCGCAGGTGAAGTCTTCTATGACCAGGGAGATATCGAATACGTGCACGAAGAAGCCAACTGATTTAATGGTGGTCCAGTTCCGACCTCTAGGGATGTTGTATTGAGCCTGCCCGGAGACATGACCCGGCATGTCTTCCCACACCACCCACTTACCCCAAGGCTTGCCCCTGAACCAATATAGCACTTTAGGTATGTACCTTTTCTCCATGCCCAAGGGGATGGTGAGTCTGGTCTCTACGGCAAGCACGTCATGTTCCCCTATCCACAAAGGATTGGTTAGGACGTGAATGGCGGTTCACATCTTTCCCAGTAACAAATGGTTTCACCACGGTGTTATATAGTTGCTTTGAGGTGTCGTAAAAAGACAGCTTGTTCAGCCTGTAGTACAGTGATTCTGCTGGGAACCCCATGTCATGTAACATTTGTTCGAAATTGAACATACACCGGGTCAGTTCTGCATAACCGGTCATGTGTCTGCAAAGTTTCTCTACTATGCCGCTAGGTATGTCCCGCACCCAGTTTGTAGTCAGCTCCTTGAGCGTATCAATTACGGGTGTCGACTGTATATTGGTGAAGAGGTCCTGCACCTTATAATGTTCAGGATTACCGCAAATCGTGTTATGTCAGAATGTGCCGGGTAGGATCACACTTTCATTTGTTGGACAAGAGATGCTGTGACGTTTACAACACTCTTCACCTTCATACATCCCCAGGAAATAGCCTCTAGGACACACGGCTGCACATCGTCTTCCTCTTGTGACCTTGTAACGCAGGGATGGTTGCCCCAGAGGACACCTGTAAAGACATAGTCCAACGCCGTGGTCGGTGCACCCAACAAGAGCAAATGGCGGGTCGTAGATTTCAGAGTAGTATTCTACATCATTACGGCAGTTGAATAAATTGGTCTTTACCAATAAACGATCGCGTCTCGTGCTACCCAGACAAGTCAAGAAACACAGAGCCGTTAGCAGATATGTTCGGATCAGCAGGGAACTGGCCATTGTTATCACATGTGGACATTGTCCGATTAACGAATCTGTTAACCTCTCTAGGGTATGTGGGACGAAATCGTCCCACCTACTCAACAGCCAGTGGAATCGAGTGGCGCGATATTCAAATACCTTCAAAATGCTATTACTTCAATTTCTCAAACATATGACTATTTTACACCATTTTAAAGACAAGACGCTCCATTATCTAACCACATTGTCCGATTTCAAAAAGGCTTTACAACGAAAGCAAAACATTAGATTATGTCAGGAGAGTACCCAGCCAGAAATAATCACACACCCATTTTTCAAGCTAGCCTATAATGTCACAAAAAACAAAACCACAGCTAAATGCAGCACTAACCTTTGATGATCTTCATCAGATGACACTCCTAGGACATTATGTTATACAATACATGCATGTTTTGTTCAATCAAGTTCATATTTATATCAAAAACCAGCTTTTTACATTAGCATGTGACGTTCAGAACTAGCAAACATACCGAATTTACTAAATTACTTACGATAAACGTTCACAAAAAACATAACAATTATTTTAAGAATTATAGATACAGAACTTCTTTATGCAATCGCGGTGTCAGATTTTAAAATAGCTTTTCGGCAAAAGCACATTTTGCAATATTCTGAGTAGATAGCTCGCCATCACAGGCTAGCTAATTTGACACCCACCAAGTTTGGCAATCACCAAACTCAGATTTACTATAAGAAAAATTGGATTACCTTTGCTGTTCTTCATCAGAATGCACTCCCAGGACTTCTACTTCATCCACAAATGTTGTTTTGGTTCAAAATAATCCATAGTTATGTTCAAATATCCTCTGTTTTGTTCGTGCGTTCAAGACACTATTCGAACGGTGACGCGCGGACGCATGTCGTGACAAAAAAATGCAAAATATTCCATTACCGTACTTCGAAGCATGTCAAACGCTGTTTAAAATCAATTTTTATGCGATTTTTCTCGTAAAATAGCGATAATATTCCGACCGGGAGACGTCTTTTTCGTTCAAAGACTGAAAATGTAAAATGGACTCTTCACGTGCTCGCGCGCCCCCGTCTCATTGTTCTCAGATCGACCACTATCCAAATGCGCTACTGTTTTTCAGCCTGGGACTGCAATGTCATCATTTAACGTTCTGGCGCCTTCTGAGAGCCTATGGGAGCCTTAGAAAGTGTCACGTTACAGCAGAGATCCTCTGTTTTCAATAAAGAGGGTATAGAAGGGCAAGAAATGGTCAGAGAGGGCACTTCCAGTACAGAATCTTCTCAGGTTTTGGCCTGCCATATGAGTTCTGTTATACTCACAGACACCATTCAAACAGTTTTAGAAACTTTAGGGTGTTTTCTATCCAAATCATACAATTATATGCATATTCTAGTTTCTGGGCAGTAGTAATAACCAGATTAAATCGGTTATTGCAGGCCATTCATCGAAGCAGGATTGACCGTGCGAAGACTAGACATTGACGGTGGACACGGGGCTGATATCGTTGTAGACATACTAAAGTGGGACCCCGTCACAGAGTGGCAAGGGCCAGCTCCCGACATTATAGTCGCCGGACCACCTTGTGAAAACTACAGCATAGCAAAGACTAATGCCAATATGCCGAGGAACCTGACGATCGCAGATTCTCTGGTGGAAAAGACTATAGACATCATAGAGCACTTCCATACAATCAACCCTACCATGCAGTACTTTGTGGAAAACCCAGACTCCAGTCTGCTCTGGAAGAGATGGGTTTCGCACAGGCTTTACGAAGACCTCGAGAATCACCCGTTGAGCATGTTTGTGAAGCGGATGAATGATGGTGAAGGGAAGAAAACATGTCACAATGTCACCCAGGCCAAGAGCAAGGGATTCAAGATGTCTTGTAAAGACCCCAGGGCTGTCAGACTCGATTACTGTCAATACGGCTCAAAGTACAGAAAGAGGACTCGGTTCATGACCAACAACCCATTCAGAGGCAGGAAGTGCAGAAAGGACTGTGGCAGCATCATCAACGGGAAGCACATCAAGGTAGCTCAACGAGGCCCTAGGTCGTCATCGGATACAAAAGGGGTCACAGTAGGAAAGACTACACATACATTAGACGAGCTACATGCCTATCCGGACGCTCTCACGACCAGAATATTTAATCACGTTGACAAAGCCGTCCCCCGTGAGAGACAGGGTCTTGGCCCCCTACGACCGGAGCCCACTTTGACTCCACTTAGGACTTGATGGCGATGGTTACTGTTTGTTTTATATTGTTACACTCTGCCTTACTGAATGTCAGTGCTATCCATGCCATAGGTACTATAGTATGTTGTGATATACAGTGATGATATTGAAATGTGAAATAAAAGACATAACGAAATTCTGGTTGGTATGGTTGTGTATTATTGGAAGAAAAGACACATTGTATACATACACAATACATGGATACATATCAGGTTACAAAACATTTGGGTTTCGTTTGCGTAGCAAACACCAGAGCGCCCAGCTTGGACTTTGAGTGTACTCGTTTGTGTATAGGACAAGGGTAGGTTGTAAACGTTTCAGTCGCCTGGACACAAAAGAGTCCAGATCCGGTCTTCCTGATAGTCACAGGGACACCCCACAGCAATGTTAGTCTCCTAGCTTCGCTTTCTACCCGGGTTTGATTCGGCACTCCCTCGGTCACGGACACTGGGAAGGGTTGACAGTATCCCCGATCTTTTAAGACGCATCAAAAACGGCTCCCGATCGATGTTACGTCAGATAGTATGGGGTTAGAGGAAAGGCCAACTGAAAGGGACAGGGGGTCATCACAGCCCAGGTCTTCAATGTCTTGGGTGTTGAACGTATCCACGTATTCGAACCCAGAGTTATTTTTATAACAGTTGGACAACCGAACAGACTTCCTAAACGAGTATGGGCCTTTGTCGATAGATGAACGTCTGTTGTCAAGATCACAGTTGAGCCTCAGATACCCGGACCCAGATGAGTTACAAGGTCCCTTTCTCATCGCATGTGCAAGGTTGCAGAGTCCGCACGAGTCTGCGTCTGCAGGGTAAGACAGCAGAACGTACTTCATGGAGACCCTCTCCATCTCGTCCAGTAAAGGTCTGTAGGCCTCTATACCATCAACACGGCACAGTTCTACCGGAAGATACCAGAGCATTCTGAGGCTCAGCTTGGTCTTGACAGAGGACGCCCTGACATACACGGCGATCATACCAACCACCTTTGCAAGCTCTCTGAGAGACGAATCAGTCTCCAATTCGAACATCTTTGCCTTCACAAGTCTCACCAGAGACTCGACTATGACCAAGATCAGACTCGTTGTTAAAGCAGCAGATACTTTATGCTTGGTGGAGCGATCGGCTTCTGTGGCGAATTTCTTGTTGCATGTCTGGCAACACTTGAGGTCCACGTCCAAGTTCAATCTGCTAACAGGCCTGCCGGGTAGAAAAACCTCATTGTAGCACAGGGGAGGGGTACTGTCTCGGTTCGCCACCATGGTGCTCAAGTGTCCTCTGGATGTGATCGTATACCGGTGTACTGTGTTACCCGTCGCAGGGTCGACGGGGTCTTCCATGAGCAGCACGGGGTTGACGGATCCCGACTTCTCACGTGACGGTAGCATTGATAAGGGCTCTCGGGTGCGTGTTATACAGTAGTTCACCAGTTGATCCAAAGTCAGATCGTGGCTCGTATACACTGTGAAGGTATAAGGGAAAGCCCTAGGTCTATCTGTTAGAGTCCCCGGGAGGTTGTTGAAGGTCTCTAAAGTGGTGACGGCATACATCGCAGTCATTTCTTCCGTAGGGAAAGGTGAGACAGGGGAGAGTATCTCTCTGACACTTGGTTCACCTAGAGTTTGTCTTCCAGCTGAGTCGTCTACCTCATCGTAGCACTTTATTGTGTTATGGTCGAGTTTCAACAAGACCTCATCTCCTAACCCTCCTTTATCTCCAATGTGTAGCACTTTGCATTCCCGATCCTCTTCGAGTCGAGCCTCTCTGTCTTCGGGGTATTTCCAGTGTGAAAATGAGATATGATCTACCCCGACCAAGGGGATCCCATGAAGGGACTGGTGATCCTCAGCACTGCGGTCCAATAGTCCCCCTGTAGCTAGCATTTGGCTAAGTTCCCGGGGGTTCCAAGCTAACCTTATCCGAGTAGTACAGACCAAGAGCACGGTTGTATAGAGGGTAGTGATGCATGACATCGTACCGAATGCTGAGCATATCGCTTACGGTCTGGGAAAATAGACAGTGTAGCTTTTCACCGAGCTGAAGCTCCTCATCCTGTTGGTACTGTGTGTAGTGTTCTAGAAAGCTTGCGCATGTAACACCCTTCGACATACACATAGCCACAAAATCACCCTGGGTAGCTACAGATTGCAGGTCTGGGATTTGCTCCAAAGAGTCAAAATATATGTCTCTTCCCAGTAGGCAGGTTGTGTTACCCAATCCCCCGATGGTAACATCAGCTAGTACCCTGGTGAGGTGGCCCGTCGTGTCATTAAAGTCTGAGGCTAATATGCAGGCACGCAATAGGTCTCCTCCTCGCAGGGTTAAAGCACTAGGAGACGTGTTCCACATGTGCCACTGGCTAGTCCGGCACCCTAGGGTGAAGTAACAAGTCACCGGATGCTTTCCAGATGTGTTACTATCATTTAGGGTATATTGTCTCAGGTTCAGAACCTGTGCCTTGTTCACGTTAGACTGCATGATCCCCAAACAAGAGACATATTAGATGGGAACAGACAATGCATCGGCGTATATATGAGGGATTGCGTTGCTGTTCACATCATGGGCTATGTGAAAGGGGTTGGATATACGCACTGTATGTTACACAGAGTAAAGCAATAACACATATCCATGTCAAAGGTATCGGATTTTATTGGTACACACAATGGGACATTCACCTGTTGTACATGGTAAATAAAGTATTCAGTGGTTGTGTGTAAACGATAACAAGGTCTATGTACATTCCAATTATACACCCAGTGGTTAGTGTTCCAGGACTAGTGTTTTATAGTTACACCTTTAGGTCGTACAGACTATCTTTAAGCTTGCTTATCAGCTGTGTCATTTTCATATAGCAATCAGGGGCATGAGCTCCGGACAAGTTTCCACACATGTAACACCAGTGCCGTTCAGCCAGTGTGAAGTATATTAGGAACTTTACTTCAACTTTAGGACGATTCCAAGCGTCTGGGGCAGTAATCACGTGTGGGTGCGCTATGAACCCTCTGCGGAATCTCTCTTGTCCTATCTCAATCTTTAGCCGGTCAGGGCTGTAGTTTGCCTTTAGGTATGGACACTCTCCTTTGGTAAAGAAGGCGTGTTGATTCAGGAACGTGTCACCTGGCACAAAGTCTGATATACCCACATTGCAACTGGAACACTGGTGACTCTCCCTTTCCGGTGTATTCCATGTTGGTTGGGTCTCCCAACCAGGCAAACCTCGATAGGTTGGATCTGCAGCCTACAACACTGTCAGATTCAGCGTTGGACGCTGATGTTACCATAGCCTCCTGTCTCGGAGGCAGCCCCATCATCATTGCTTCGCACGCAAAGAAAGACTTGTCACCAGGTTGCACGTTCTTCCCTCCGTTTGTTGCTGTCATCCATCTAATACGACCCGGCATGTTTGCATCCCAGTATGGGCCGATACCGGTTGCACGGTATTCTCCATTTCTGAAAACTATATCAGAGTGGTTTGTGGGTTCTCCCAAACGTACATGTTTTTTTGGTGGCCATTCCATTGTGGTATCTTGCTCTGCACGTTCACACTGAACTGTATTACAGAGTGCTACCTTACCATGACACTCTGTATAGTCAGTAAATATGGTAACACAAGGTTATAACTGGCAGATAGTTTGAGTGATTCATCTCCTTGCGTGATGTCCTCTTGTTTGCGTAAAGTGAGCCATGGCCCCATTGGAGGCGAGAGAGAGTGGGAGGGAAGAATAGGCCAAAATTGAGAGAGAGAGAGATGTGTGTGTTAGAGATGGTGTTAGTCTCCACTATTCAGAAGTTAAATGCCTACTCTTCGCAGATTACCTATGCCTGCTGTCACCCACAGCACATGGCCTACAGCAGAGCCTGGACCTGCTAGAGCAGTACTGCCAGACCTGGGCCCTGGCAGTAAACCCCAAAAATACTAAAATAATGATTTTCCAGAGAAGATCCAGATCTCAGGGAATTAGACCAAAGTTCTCAATTGGTACAAAATATATAGAGTACTGAACACACTACAATTACTTAGGTTTAATAATAAGCTCAACTGGACACCTTAATGAGGCAGTGAATGAACTGAGAGAAAGCGCGCAGGGCATTCTACGCCATTAAAAAGCAAATTCAAATTAAGATTTGGCTAAAAGTAATTGAATATGTCATTAACCCAATTGCACTTTATGGCAGCGAGGTGTGGGGTCCACTTGCAAAACAAGATTTCATCAAATGGGACAAACACCCGATTGAAACTGTCACAGAATATGTCGTACTCTTCGGCGAATATGTCGTATGGGAGAGAGAAGGACCAAGGCGCAGCGGAAGTGTGAATACTCGTCTTTAATTACCCAACAAAAGGAATAAAGCATCCACAGGAAACAATAAACATGACAGCAGCAACAGTTTGCAGGCTAGAAAACGCAGTGCAAAACAATTCCCCACAACCCCAAAGACAAACACACACACCTATATAGGACTTCCAATCAAAGGCAACTATACACACCTGCCTTCAATTGGAAGTCCCAATCATCAACCCAACATTTAACAAACACAAACCCCCTGCCACATCCTGACCTAGACTAAGCAATACGCCCTCTGCTGGTCAGGACGTGACAGAAACCCTACATGCAGAGTTCTGTAAGATTCTCCTACGTGTCCAGAGGAAAACTACAAACAATGCATGCAGGGCAGAATTAGGCCAATATCCACCAATAATAAAAACTCAAAAAAGAGCAATTAAGTTTTGGAAACATCTAAAATATAGTGACCCCCTCTCATATCACTACCAAGCCCTGCAATGCCAAGAGCTGAGCAAAGAAAAGAGTCCCCTCATCCAGCTGGTCCTGGGGCTGAGTTCACAAACCTGTTCTACTAACACACTGAAGCCTCAGGACCAGAACATCCAATCAATCAGAATAAACCAAATTACAACACAGTCAAAACAAAACTACATTGCTTATTGGGAAACACAAGCACAAACACAAAGCAAAATGCAGTGCTCTCTGGCCCTAAATCGACAGTACAGTACACCAAACCTTAGAAAAACCTTGACAAAGTACAGGCTCAGTGAGCACAGCCTTGCCATTGAGAAGGGTAGACACAGGAAAACCTGGCTCCCTGTAGAGGAAAGGCTGTGCAACCACTGCACAACAGCAGAACCTGAGACAGAGCTGCATTTCCTGACAAAATGTAAAAAATATAAAACAATTAGAGAGTGTCATTTCCCCAAATTTGAAACCCTTATTCAAGGTTTCAAAGACCTCTCTGATGAGGATAAGCTACCCGTCCTGTTGGGGGAGGACGCAGAGAGCTGTGTGTTGGCAGCGCACTACATTGCTGCCTGCCATAAGTTGAGGGACAGTGTCTGACAGATCAATAAACCTGCACATGTACTCTACTGTATGGCTATTGTTATTGTTGAATGTATGGTTATTTTGACCCTTGGTTATTGTTGTTACTGTTGTCCCGTTGACAATTTTGATTCTCATTTTTATTTATTTTTATATTATAAATATCCAAAATAAGCTTTGGCAATATGTACATTGTTACGTCATGCCAATAAAGCGAATTTAATTGAATTGAGAGAGCCAACTGAGAGAGAGAAACATAAAGGGTGGGAGGGCAGAATAGCCCACATTTGAGAGAGAGAGAGAGGCAACTGAGAGAGAGGAACATAAAGGGTGGGAGGGAAGAATAGCCCACATTTGACACATGACGCGTGGTTGGAAAGATATAATTGTTCTCGGATGGACATTTGAACTCGGTTTGGAAACATCAGCCATGGCCCCGTTGGACACATGAGGTGTGGTTGGATAGATATAATTGTTATCGGATGGACATTTGAACTTGGTTTGGAAACATGAGCCATGCTTAGATAGCTCAGCTGTAGCAGGGGTAATACAGTCATGCTCATATAACAGAGTCTTTGTGGGGTGTATCAGTCATGGTCCAATAACCAACCAGTGTTGAGTTACTCTGATTGCAGGTGATGTCACTACAGACTGCTATGTAAAAGCCCCTACATAAGGCATAAGGCACTTTCTGGAGAGTTTGAGAGAGGTCTAACAGGCTCCCATTCTATCCAATAGACTACAGTGGGCCACCTGTTATTTAACGGCTGGTTCATATGAAAGAAACACAAGAAGCGTCTATAAGAGGTGATAGACATCGATAGATACTGAACATAGCAACCATGGCAGGTTTAACCACAAGATATATTGTGGCAGACCACCCTCCTTGGTATTACAAATCGGATTACAAAGATGTCTTCACTTGTAAAAGTACACAAGGACTGTTTGATAAAGTGGTCCACCTGATGATGTGTAAGCAACAGGCGCTTTCGGAGAGAGAGAAAAGGTACAAACCAAAAACAATCTATAAGATTATCAGGGATATGGTAATCAAGGACTCTAACACTATACAGGAACAACAACCATCACGTTTGTTATTGTTTGCGCTGATGGACCTAGTGGACATTGAAAGTGGTACAGGCTTTGAGTCTATGTCAGGTGTAGACAAGGCTGGTCTCAAGCACGTGCTACTGGCATACGGTAACTACATGAACTTATATATACCGACTAAAGAACTGATAAGTCCCAAGGGTAAGAAGGTGATTCCAGTGGTCACACAGTACTCTGAAAAACACAACTTTGTCTACTGCGACACAACAGGTCCATGATTGGAACCTACACCGTTGGCATCCCCACAAATGGGAAAGGCAATGGGAAGTCATACTTCGTTCAAGAGGTACTATTTGTCCCGGGACTCGAGAGTCTTGACTTGCTGAAAACTGTCACTGGTAGCATGTTCAAATTTTGGGACTTGACCCTGGAAGTGCCCACTCACTCTACAGCACTCACCCCTTCCTTTCAACAGATTCAGCCTGTCCAGTTGTTACGCACGGAGGACAACACAATGTCCGCCCAGGTTCTAGTCTCTCACATGGAAGAGATAGCCCCCATGTGCTGCGTACTAGGCACTGCTTCGGCTGACATGCTGAAGAAAAAGAGGGAGACAAGAGTTGATTGTTTCACGGAAAATGAAGTGATATGTGACCTAAAGCACTTGCATTATGAGAACCATGACCCTCGTACTGTCTACTTTAGAAGGAGCAGCAAGTTCCTGGATGGCAAGCGGGTGAACCTGGTACCTGTTGTCGTACTTAGAAAGGGCCAGGCTCTGGCTTCTGAATTGTACGTCTCTACTACTGTGAGGTTTTGCAGGGCCGTGAAGCAATCATAATGCGTCAAGGGCAACGGTGAGCTGGTGAGCTGTTGGAATGACACACTAAAGGAGCTTGGGAGAGACACGTTTATCACCGGGCCCGAAATGTATCAGGAGATACACAATCCTGCATTGGCAGCGTTCATCAAGTGTGTGAATCCAACCAGCTGGTGCAATTACATACCAAAGCACGTGGAGAGTATGATTAGTGACCCTATCATGGTGGAAGTGGTAGAACTGGCCATTGTGTATATGGACTGTAAGATCCCCAATGCGTTTGCCGTGGCAGAGCTACTACACTGCCAACTTCAGAAGGTGAAAGACTACGTAATGTTCTGGGACATGTACTCCTCTGACAAGATCATTCACACAGCAGTAAAAAAGAAGCGTGCCAGTATGGTGGAGCAGCAGATGAGCAAGGACTGGTTAGAGTTGGCTCAAATTACGTGCAGATACAGGCGACAGAGGTATGGTAGCGATGGGAATCCTGAAATGGCTTCAGCGTGTGAAGAGCTGTTCAAACCCCACACACCTGACAACGTAGCCAAAGCCCAAAAGACCTGGCACTCTCTGATCAAATACGATACAAGCAAGATCAAGGACAAGGATTTGGTAAAGATGTATGCCACTGCCAAGGTGCTATTTTTAAAACTCCGCACCTATCAAAACAAATTAAAGAAATACCTGAAGGTAGGAGAGGGAGAGAGAGAGAGGTGCGATCCAGAGAGCGAATCATCCTCCCCACACTCTACCCAAGTGCAAGACCCTGATATGTCCTCTAAGAATCCGGCTCATGTCGACAAGCACAGCGAAGAGGAAACTGGGACTGGTGACAGTGAGAAGTCTGACACTTGTTACTCTATAGTCACACCTGAAACAATTCCCATTTCGACGTGGATCAAGAACCTTCCCACTCTGCTGCTGAGTGAACCTTGGTTGAAAGATGAAAGTCTCAGGAGAGACGCTGTTTGTACTCTCCTCGGATTGGATAACACCCTTTTGGACAAAAGACACGGGGACATCCTCGCCGATTGGGTCAGCAAAAACGAAACCATTGTAAATACACTTCAGAGCCACGGCTTGCAGGACAGACTCAGCAAAGCCCTGATTGATAGCTTAGAGTGTATGTCCACCAACAATTGGAGACGCAAGATATCACTATCCTTCCAGGGTACCCTGTATCAACCCAGGGGTGATTCGGCTCAACCTGGGGCAAACCTGTCCAGAAAGGGTGATTCGGCTCAGCCTGTTGGAAACCTGTCCAGATCAATGAAGCATGGAGCCGAGAGAGCGAAACGAGATTCCGGTAGCACCCACATTGGCAAATATGCTAAGAACCAAAGTCCTTTGCAGACGACCAAACCGGTAAATCGGGATCGATCGGCTTATAAGTCAAATAAGTCAGTGGGCAGAAAGTTATCATGGTGGAAGGGTTACATAAAATACCACGAATCACAAGTTCACAACCTGCCCCCCAGGTGCAGTCGTGACGATGACCACCCTTGGCTGAGCCAAGCAGAGGAAGCCACCAGCGAAGAGGAAGATTGTAATGTAGATGAGAGTAACATCCCCGGTGACGACTTGGAGGCTACAATGGGCTATGACAACAGCGAGGCCCTTGACGAATACGATTACAGTGACTCATTCATAAATGACCGATCTACTGGCAACAAACATAGCAGTGAAGAGGAAGAGGAGGATGATGCATTCTGTGCTCAGGTGAAAAAGAGGGCAAAAGTGGCTAAGTCTAAAACCAAGAATGCTAAGCAGGGACATAGGCATAACAGCTGGTCACAATCAGAGTCCGAACAGGATGCCCATTCCTCTACGCCTAGCTGTAGTGGGTTGAGAGAGGAAAGGAGCATATATAAACGCGCACTGCTTTCTGACTCTGAGGATTCTATAAGGCCAGATTGCAAGCGTGTCAAACTCACAAAAACCAACCGCTTGCATCACAAGAGAGAATCTAAAAAGAGCAGGAGGGACAAGGGGAGTAAAGAGCCGGTTCTCAAATTCATAGGAAGGAAAGATAAAGCGTGTGCTAAAAAGAGACTGGACAAGTCTAACACAAGGTGTGAAACTGCAAAGACCAAGATACAAACCCACAACCGAGATTCACAACGATACAAAAATAAACTGTCCGATTCTGAAGAAGATGAGGACGACTACCAACGGGAGGGTCCCGCTCGGCAAAGTATAAAAAGGGTACCTTGTTCCAAGTCAGAAGGCACTCGCTCTCCAGTTATCGATACAGACTCAGAGCAGGAGGACGCACGCACCCCTAAGAAGATACAAAAAAGCCCATTTGTCAATAGGTCCCGGGAGAACCTTGACAACCCAGTAGCCGAGAGGTCCCTAGTCCAGCAGGACGTTTCCAAACCCCAGCAACTTGTCAACCTCCCAGGTGTTACAGGTTCACATCGAAGGTCTGATGTGTCACAAGTCAAAGGACACAGATTACATGTAGATGCGGGGAAGGCAGCCAGTGTCACTGATCAAGCTGCCTGGCTAGCGGACACCACTCAACGCCAGTGTTTGGATCAGGAGGACCGCGGAGAGTATCACCATACCAATCCTTCTGAGCCTACATCCGCTGCCAAGTCAGAGTGCCAGTCAGAAGAGAACACGGGGTCTCAGTCAGAGAACGATTCCGAATTGGACTTTAATGCTCGACTGTACATAAACCCTGTAAGGGCAAGGTGTAGCGAATCTGAAACATACTCTGGTGAAACTGAATATTTTGTTTCTATGTGATAGCAGTTATGTCTTCCCATATAATAAAGACGCAGCCTGTACGTGGGCCGAAAAGTGCTTACGTTATAAGATATTTAGAGGGGCTGGCTAACAGTGTCTCTGTCTCACAGTTAGACGAACCGTGTACGTCTTCAGCGGTGCTGTCAGCTACGTATTCAATAATACCAATGTCTTTACTTTGATATGGAAATGTGTTAACCTGTGTGACTGCCCTATACTGAAATGTATACCCATCCTTTGATATGGAAATGTGTTAACCTGTGTGACTGCCTATACCGAAATGTATACCCATCCTTGTATGACTGTCACGGGTGTCGTTGTGTAGCGATGACCAAAACGCAGCGGGAATGTGGATGCTCATCTTTATATTTATTAAATAAAGAGAACACGAAAACAACAAAACAAAGAACGGCAGACAACAGTTTTACAGGCTATACTCACAGCAGTGCAAATACAACTACCCACAAAAACCCCAGGTGAAAACAAGCTCCTAATATATGACTCCCAATCAGGAACAACAACGTACAGCTGTTCCTGATCGGGAGCCACACAGAAAACAAAGAAATAGACAAACCAGAAAACCATAACCAGAACATACACTGAAACCCCGGAACACATAAATATAACACCCCTTTAATAACACACACAACCCGAACCAAACAAATACCCTTCTGCCACGTCCTGACCAAACTACAATACAAATACTCCCTCTACTGGTCAGGACGTGACAATGACATAATAAACTTGCGTTAAACACCGTACATGCATCAGGATCTATTTGTGTGTTGTCTTTGCGTCTGTCTTCACCTACATGCATGTAATTATCACCCTTCTATAATATAACACTGGACGCTTAGAATTGTACTTGCATCACACCTTTATTAGTTGATACAACAAGGAAATACAAGGTACATACTGATATATAGTATTTCATATGTACAGATCCTTCATGTCACACAGTGGGGTAGCTGTTTATGGTACATGAGCATATAAGCTATGCCATCGTATAGCATAGATCCAGCTTCGTAGGTTGACTTGACATCTTCCCAAGAGCACACTCTGACATGAGAGTCGTCTGCGAGATACCAAATGTCGTTGTCGTCTCGCACATAAGCTGTGTAATGTCCACAGTAGTGAGTACCACGGTGGGCTACAACAGCGTACAGCGTGTATACAGTAGCTAGCGGCGCTTCAGGTTCTTTCATGATATATTTCAGGTCCAGTGTCTCAGGGAAAGCAAACCTTGTGCCTGTCTTGACTATATCAGTGGTATCTCTGCCAATGTTCCTAACACGTTCGATCCTCATACACACAACCTGCGGCAATGCCACTACCTTGCTGGTGATTTCAATCAGAGTTCCTGTGTGGCAGTGTGTACAATGGTAGTCACAGGTGGTAAACGTGTTGTCAGTGTACAATTTGATATAGTCCTGCAGCTCTGTGGGGAGATTATCGCCTATCAACACTGTGATCGTGTTGGACTTACTGAGTGTGGACTGGACTGTGTTACAACGGAGGCAGCGCACACGGTCCTCATTCTCAATGTCCCACAAAGAACCTATCCTCTTAGATGTCCCACAGTCGTCTGCTAGAGCGTTGATGATGCACTTGAAGACCACGTCTGAGTCCTCCTGAACATCGAAGGGGGCTCCTCTGTACAATGTCATTGCGTACACTAGTGAGCTCGGATCACACGGTGACATGTTGCCTTTGGTCATATCGTAGATGAGACACTTCAGCCTCACTGCCACCGTATTAGGAGACCGGTGATCTTGATCATCGACCAGTCGAATGAGGTCCCGCAGCTCACGTGTCCCTCACAGCACTTGGACAACGCTGTTGATGCTGCAGTAAGCCCCGTAATTGATCAAGCCGCGCATAGTGTAATGTGGGCCAGGGAGACCAATGAGCCTTGGCAGAACAGCAACACAGATGCCGCCATGACCCAGTCGACAGCAGTTAAGGCTATCTAGTACTTTACGTAATTTAGTACTCGGTCACACTGAATGTCTTCATGCCATTGAACAGCTCTCTGAGAGATAACACAGCAGACCCCTCCAGGCTCATTAGAACCATGAGTATTGTCATCTTGTAATAGTTGAGCGTGAACTCCTGCACGGGTCCCTGTCGCTTACACTTTGTGAACAATATGACTGGGGCCCATTTGGACTCGATCTGGGACACTAAGTCGTGTGTGAAACAGCTACCGTTGTCAGTCAGTAACTTTGACCGGTCCAGTTGATCTATCCTGGCAATCCCAGAGAGGGCCGAGACGTTCAGAGTCACCTTTGTCAAACCCTGCGTACAATCTAATGTCGTCACTTCGAGTCTAGATGATCCGAATATCTTCACCCTCATCCTTAGCACTATGTTCCTAACCAGTGTAATCAGCTAAGTGTCACCTGGGCCTTCTGCTGTCTGGTTGCCTCTGTAAGGCTGAGGTTCTCCGTATACCAGCAGTTTGCCGCAGCTTCTATTACGAGCGTCTTCTTCCTCACCCAAGTATGTCAGCCAGTCTGGTATTTCGGATGTGTAATCTCTGAACGTGAAGTATCTACCGAGTAGAGTTAAGAGGTGTGGACTTGTCCTTTCTCCGTTATTGAATTGTCTCAACCACTAGATCGAGTCGGTCAGTACCTGCGAGGTAGACGTGCCGGTACTGAGATTACAAAGCCATTTGCACACGTTCGAGTTGGGTAAGTGCTTTGCCACCATAGTAGTACAGAGACTGGTCAAGTTCTTACATTGGTCACTGAACATCGAGGCCAATTGCTTGTTGAAGTTCCTGCTCAGATAAGGGACAATGTCGATCATCACAGCTCCTTTGCCGATAAGGATATATCTCCATTCTGTCATGTGAGTAGGTAGCAACCTCGTATCTAGGGTCGCCTTGAGCGTGAGAAAGACTTGTAGCAGAAAGGCGTATACCGAGTTAGGTGAGTCTGTGACAGTCCAGTTAAACACCTGCTTGCAGTCATCGAACAACTGAGCGTATTGGAAGATGAGCACATCCTTGCGCATAGAGCACTTACACAATCCATCTATAGGACCAGCAAATATAAGAGGGTGCATTTGGGTCATGCTCTGTGACTGGATAACCACGCTGTCTTTGAAGCGTGCTATCTCCTTCTCGTTGGCACTCTTCAGAATGACCATGGTTGTGTTTATCTCGCCCTCGATGCTCTTGCCTCTCATACTCACCCTACCCTCTATGTCGTCACCGATATCCTGTGCTGGCTCTGTTGCCGGTATGCTGCTGGGTGGTTTCGGTGTACCCTCGCCACTAGCGTCAGTACTGGTCCCCTTGGACTGGCTGACAATGCGGTTGTCCACACTGGCTCCCACTTGGCCTTTGGTGTGGTCTAGAGCCGTGATCATCTTGCCTCTCATATAGCATCACCGATATCCTCGACTGCGGCCAGTGTGCTACGGGGTGGGTTTGATGCATCCTCGCCACTGGCTTCAGTAATAGGCCCCTGGGACGGGCAGACAATGAGGTTGTTCACACTGGCTCCCGCTTGGCCTATGGTGAGGTCTAGAGCCTTGTTAGAGTTATCACCCACAGACGCTATATTACAATTGCCATTGTTGACTATATCATCACCCAAATTGCTACAGCTCAAAATTTCTGCCAAGTTGTCACTCCATTCAAGGTTATTCAAATCCAGTAGAGATACCTCCCTTGACACATGCCCCTCATCAGGGGTGACTGAGTTTTCTATACCGTAAGCCTCCTTGGATTGGACAGGAAGAAGTTCATCTGTCAGTTTGTGTGTCTGTTTCACATCTATTATGACGGACGGGTGAGGATGAAGCTGCTGCTGTGGACAGTGTTGGTTCGAAGTACCCACGTCTGGACGGTCTACGTACATCTTGGAAGGTCTGACCTCGGACTGATTGTCTGTTTCAGCAACCTTGCGTTTGCTATACTTGCTCTTGTATAGACATTCGAGCTCTGTGACCTTGCTCGAGTACCAACTGTACGGCTGGATAAGATCAGGAGCCAACCTGATAAGGTCTATTCCGTAGTAAACTTTGTGATCGGACCCGATCACTGTAACCGAGGATCGTGTTGCCGATCTCTCTTCCACAAGTGTAGTGAGGTCCTTGGGGACACAGTCGTTGGCCACTATTATGTCGGTTGACCTATAGTTCCCTACCTGTACGGACAAGGGCATCTGTGTGGAAGGGGACTGAGCATCCTTGACATCTAGCGCCAAACACTGATATCGTCTGAGATTAAGCAGTGTGGAACGAGACCATCTCTCTTGAGGAAACAGGGTAATGCATAGCACTCCCATGTGGACAAAAGCTTTGTCCACTATCTTGGAGCCAATGACAGAGAGTTTATTGCGTATAGTCCTCACGCTGGGCCTTGTGTGTTTGTATTTAGCTTGAAGAAAGCTAGCGTTTATCGATCTCATGTAGCGTATGTCCAAAGTCTCATCGTCGTCCGGTCTGTAAACCCCTACCATATCAGATAGATTGGCAGCGTATGTCATCTTACAATATTCTTCGTCCGAACCTTTGTATTGGAACAAGGGCGAGCAGCTGTGTAACTCCCACATCACACAGTACCAGCTGAATATATTGCTCCCCGTTGCTGAGTTCAAGCACCACAGCACTTCGGGGGCCATGTTAGTGCGGTTGCCCCGAGGCTGATCTGGGGTAGAGAAGTTGCATGATGTGCCAAATTCGCTGATCTTGAAAGCAAAGGGTATGGCCTTTCTATCAGGCTGGTGACAAACCAAGACGTTCCTGTGTGTGAAGTCCCTGTGCTGGATGGTTCTCGATCGAAAGTATTCTAGCCCTCGGAGAGTGTCCAGTTCTACCATGGGGACTACTGAGGTGTTTTGTATACGCCACATGAACTCCTGTAGCGAGAACAGTGCTCATTCCATGACTATAACTGCTCTACCTCCCAATTGGTAGCCTGGAATGTCACACCAAAAGCCTCCGAACGTGCGGAGGATGTTGGGGTGTTTTATTGACACGCCGATCATCACCTCCTCCACCTGCGAGGCAATGTGCGCATAGCGACTAAATTCATTGTCTATGAAAGGAACACTCCAGTCCACCATTTCCGGAAAAAGGTTGGTCTTTGCAACTAGGTGATCGTTAACTTTAACGGTCACCCCAAAGCCTCCTCGACCTAGCACTATGTCCAGTCTGGACACCAAGTCTTCTATGTCAAATTCACATTTCGACCACGTCGGCCCTGATATGTTAGTGTAGATGCTCCAGCGACGGCCGATTTCGGTAGGGCTTAGAGGCTTGTACATTCGCCCAAATTTGTCTATAGTCACTTTGGCTGTCCTAGGTGTAGTTGTCTTGTAGCTCATATTCGAGCAGCCATCTATCACTGGATGTTCCTGCTGAGGCATTGCTTGGAGGTCCTCAAGTGTAGCACTCGCAAACGTCGGGAATATGAGCATCCTGCGATTGTGGACTTCGGTCCGTGTTTCCCTTATCAACTTGGTCAGCTCTGGAGAGTAAGGGGCACTCACACGGCATTGTATCACCCTGAACAATACGATTGAGTTGTATTTACTGCTCATGATCGCTGGTGCGGAGTCTCGTTTTATGTATACCACTATGTGATCCTTACCCTCTAGCTGAGGTTCGTCTGAGATGCTCACCACTCCGACAGTTGTGAGACTATGCTCTGTGATAACATTGTTGAGAACTGTTACCGTGTCCTCATTCTGTCTGAAGGTGAAGTTGTCAGGGTTTACCCCAATCCATGCCAGCACGCTTTGAACATCGTTATAACACAAGGTCTTAACGTGAAACAAATTGTAACGCTCTACCAGTCCTAGCAACCTTTCGGCATTGCTTATGGTTTGGTTCCTTAGCTGGGCCATTTCCTTTCGATAGTCCTGACATCTATGACATAGGCTATTGATCTGTAACACATCAGGTGTAGTAAATAGGAGATGAACGGTTCGGCTCGTAGAGAGATCGTGTTCTCTGAACACGCTTCCGTATCACTGTTCGAGTGCCTGATCGTGGCAGGAGCGCAGCTACGGGTCTGTTCCAAGACAGTGGGTTGAAGAGTGGAGAAACTCTCTAGATGACATTGCAGGTCTTGAGAGATATGTGGAAGAGAGCAGATACCTTTTATATACCCAGAGGTGATGTGGAATCTCTCCATCACATGGAATGCTGTAGCACTGCGCGCAGCGGAGCACCTATCCCTGATCCGATATTATCAGAGCCTGGCAAATTCTCCAGATACTACATATATCTGTTGTTTCGTTACTGTATCACTTCAGCTGGCCCGACGACATACAACCAGCAGCCCAAGATGAAAACATTTCCCTTAGGCGATATACCCAGGAGCTGGCTCCTGTCTACAGTGTCTACAAACCTCCCCTCAGCTCCACCTAGCCAAGAAGGAAGCTTCACGAATGGGTTCCCTCAGTACCTTCCCCAGCCGCAGCATTCACCTCAACCTCTAGAGAATCATCTGTATCCCCAGCAGCAACATCTTCAGGCTCGGCCACAGCAGCATGTCCGGCAGTATAATGGACAGGTTGACTGTACCAATCCACAGGAGCAACGCCTCGCTTTGCAATGCACCACCAAACAGTTATATCCAGCTCTGACTGAGCACCAAGCTAGTGAATCCTCCCATATGAAGCCCATGAGGGGTCCAAGTACTAAGCCTAAACCAAATAATCTGTTTAGGAAAGGGTGTTATGACTCAAACGTTGACAGTGAGGAGGGGTATTGAGTGTGTGAGTGTGAGTGTGTGTAGACCACGTAACCATAGTACCGGTCCTTAGTAATATATTGTCTCAAACATTAACAGTGATGAGGATTATTGAGTGCGTGAGTGTGTGTAGACCATTTACCCATAGTACAGGTGCTTAGTAATGGAGTGTGGTTTGACTATTATATGTCTTACGTACCAGGACTATTGCCTGTGTGTGTAGAACATGTAAGCATAGTCCAGGTACTTAGTACTGGAGTGTTTACGGACCGTCATATATATATATATATATATATATATATACCTTTATGACACAACGCAGCCTCTACAAGGCACTGAATGTAATAGCAAACATTGTATAATATCACTCCCTGAGCTAACCTGGTTGAATAAACAGTCATTGTTATATGTAATATCAAACAGTCTACAATAGCAGTCCCTGAGTTAAAATGGTTGGAGACACGGGCCGTGTTTGGAGGATATTGTTTCTTTAAGAACACTAACAGTGGGGCTGACGACCTTAGTGAGGCTAATCACCACAGATTGCAATGGCAGCAGCAGCATCCACTAGAACAGATGCGATGGCCTGTACGAGTGAGGTGATACCGATGAAGAGACAGAACACAGAATACAATACGTCAAGCATCGAGGCTGCCGCTGGTCCCACCGGTGCCACCCAGCGCAGTAGCGACATGGTGTGTGTTTGGAGGTGATGCTTGAAAAGGACAATCCGAGGGAGCGCAGATTCGGAATTCTGCCCAACTGCAGCCACTGTTATTGCCTGGAGTGTATCCGCACGTGGAGAATGGTGAAATCTCACGATATCAAAACCGTTAAATTGTGCCCAGAGTGCCGAACTAGGTCGCACTTTTTCATCCCGAGTGATCACTGGGTCGAAGATAAAGAGGACAAGCTGAAACTGATACAGACTTACAAAGATTTCCTTGCAAGTAAACCGTGTCGATACTATGATCGAGGTCCTGGTACCTGCCACTTTGGCTCAAAGTGCTTCTACAAACACCACTGGCAGGAGGGACTCCAGCCCCAGAGTTTCCAGCCCCAGAGTTTACAACCCCAGAGTATACATCCCATGTGGACGATGGTGTGGCCAGAGTACGGTTACACATGGCCATTGTCATCTGAGACCGAACAAGAGGAGACCGGGTACCCGTTTTACCTGAATCAAATGTTGCTCATGTTGCTGGCTGATGACAATTGAACTTCTTCTGCCTATTAAACGGCTGAGTTTAGAGCTACATCTGTTAGCCTCCACACAAAGTCACAACCTAGGGCTGAACTGTCTTTATTTGTAATATTTGTAATAGAGTTATGTTGTCATATAATGTACATGCAAGGTTCTGTGTTATAATAATATCAGGTTGTCTCTGTTTGAAACTAATTGCTATTTCGTATACCTTGGATGATGTTTATTGTGTTGATGTATCATTATTACAAAATAAAGTCCGGACATTGACAAAGTGTTCGACTATGCTTTCTTTATTTTAACATCACAGCACAAGGACAAGTTTACACATACATTCACACATACACCAGAGTGCGGTGACATTTGTAAGCATTCTTGAAAGAGGTTGCTCCGGACCCAGGGTAGCCGATTCTGCTTAAGTCGGCTCGATATCCTTTGGCTCGATAGCTGCAGTTTCCAGGGGTGGACCTGCTGGTACCTGGAGACTCTGCGTTCCCGTTACGGATCCTGTGCACCGGTCTAAACCGGACTCGTCCCTCTTGTCTCCCTTTCCTTGCTCTCACAGGGACACCCAGTCGATCTTTAACTGAGACACCCAGTCGATCCTTAACCTGTTAGGGCTAGGGGGCAGTATTTACACGGCCGGATAAAAAACATACCCGATTTAATCTGGTTACTACTCCTGCCCAGTAACTAGAATATGCATATAATTATTGGCTTTGGATAGAAAACACTCTAAAGTTTCTAAAACTGTTTGAATGGTGTCTGTGAGTATAACAGAACTCATATGGCAGGCAAAAACCTGAGAAGATTCCTTACAGGAAGTGCCCTCTCTGACAAGTTCTTGTTCTTCTTGACTCTGTTTATTGAAGACTGAGGATCTTTGCTGTAACGTGACACTTCCTACGGCTCCCATAGGCTCTCAGAACCCGGGAAAAAGCTGAATGATATCGAGGCAGCCCCAGGCTGAAACACATTAGCGCGTTTGGATAGTGGCCGATCAGAGGGCCATCAGACTAAGGCTCGTGCACGATGGGATCCCATGCTTTTACGTTCTCTCTCGTTGACTGTAAACAGGCTTGGCCGGTCGGAATATTATCGCTTTTTTACGAGAAAAATGGCATAAAAATCTGATTTTAAACAGAGGTTGACATGCTTCGAAGTACAGTAATGGAATATTTAGATTTTTTTTGTCACGAAATGCGCCGTGCTCGTAACCCTTATTTACCCTTTCGGATAGTGTCTTGAACGCACGAACAAAACGCCCCTATTTGGATATAACAATGGATTATTTGGGACCAAACCAACATTTGTTATTGAAGTAGAAGTCCTGGGAGTGCATTCTGACGAAGACAGCAAAGGTAATAACATTTTTCTTATAGTAAATCTGACTTTGGTGAATGCTAAACTTGCTGGGTGTCTAAATAGCTAGCCCTGTGATGCCGGGCTATCTACTTAGAATATTGCAAAATGTGCTTTCGCCGAAAAGCTATTTTAAAATCGGACATATCGTTTTTTGTGAACGTTTATCGTGAGTAATTTAGTAAATTCACGGGAAGTGTTCGGTGGGAATGCTAGTCACATGCTAGTCACCTGCTAATGTAAAAAGCTGGTTTTTGATATAAATATGAACTTGATTGAACAGACATGCATGTATTGTATAACACAATGTCCTAAGATTGTCATCTGATGAAGATCATCAAAGGTTAGTGCTGCATTTAGCTGTGGTTTGGGTTTATGTGACATTATATGCTAGCTTGAAAAATGGGTGTCTGATTATTTCTGGCTGGGTACTCTGCTGACATAATCTAATGTTTTGCTTTCGTTGTAAAGCCTTTTTGAAATCGGACAGTGTGGTTAGATTAACGAGAGTCTTGTCTTTAAAATGGTGTAAAATAGTCATATGTTTGAGAAATTGAAGTAATAGCATTTCTAAGGTATTTGAATATCGCGCCACGGGATTCAACTGGCTGTTGACCTAGCCCAGAGAGGTTAACCGAGACACCCAGTCGATCCTTAACCGAGACACCCAGTCGATCCTTAACCGAGACACCCAGTCGATCCTTAACCGAGACACGTTCCTTGCAATTGGAGACACTTGGGGTTGTGCTTTGGGGAGAACAGTTGAAACTTAGGTTCTTGACTCCCACTCGATCCCTTATTGATAGGGTCTTTATCTTGCACGACAAGTTGTCGACTTCCAAGGGTCGTCTTTTCCTTGGGGCAGATGGAGTGCATTGCCTCCGATCTACAAATTGTTTCTTCGCCAACACCTTTCGTAGCGTATTGCACAGGTTCTGATGTTGTGTAGCGAAAGATGCTCCGTAATCATGCATCAGTTCTCTGTGTGAGATGGCTAGAAACCTATCCAAGGTGACATGCTTGAAGTTGTCACTGTGACAACATTGGTCCCATTCTGTCAGATAGGACTGTACAGCCATGTCTTGCAGATGTGGCTATTGTGTAGGAACCTATGTTGAGATGTGTACAATGTTAAATAGAAACTATCTTTGGGGTAGGTAGCCTTTATCCACTTTGACTACATTGTCCTGGTTGGAGACATCCGCCACGGTTGACCACAGTAGCCCCGGTCAGAGTGCTTAGACACTTAGGTGATTCGACCCGATCGGATGTCTTAGACCTGGCTGCTGAGTCAGCCCTGATCGGATATTACAGATCCCATAGACACATCATGGGTAGGACACTTCAGCCCTGGTTGGTGATATGAGCCGTGATCCTTGATGTATTCTCCATCTGATAGACCTTGGTGAAAGAATATATATATATACAGTCACATAGGGCAGATACACTTACACATCTCCACAGCTCAGAAAGATACCAAAGTAGATCAACAACATGGAGCTGACTAATACATTCAAAATGGCCAACTACCTCATGAGAAACAAAGACGTGTTCCAGAAGCTGGATGCCGCAATACAAGACCACAGAAACATGCCACTAGATAGTACACAAAGAGAATCACTACGCATTATGCTTAGGAGGAATAAGTCAGACACCTTTGTGAAATATCCCGAGACTCTGATAAATATAATGTACTCCTACTTGGGCAGGGAGGTTGCCTGGACTCTTATCGTGGACACACTCCGAAAGCACCATGTTGACTTCAGAATCACTGACATCGAAGCGCACGGCCTTGAAGGGCTGGCTAAACATGATATGTATCGTGATTCGAACCCACGTTCAATATTGAAAAACACACTGGTCAACCTCAGCCACGCTGATGTGAACCGAGTGAAACTGTTGCTGTCATGGGAGATTGTCAAGGGGTACAATCATATTCCCTATGGTGTCATTGAAATGAAAGATATTTACAGCCTAGCAGATAAGATTTACTCTATCCACTTTCACAGCGCAGTCTATGTGATGACTGATCCTGACACATATAGAGCAAATGGACCTTGTCGTGGAACTAACCTCGGCGTCAACTGAAAAGAGGCAAAGAACCAGAGTGGCCCGAACCCAAAGTGATGCCCGGTGACAACAGATTGTACGGCTCTCCGCAGCACAGAAAGGTGTTATCTTTATCATGTCAATGTATATGTAACCCATCTTTTTGTATATGTGAAATAAACCCCAAACCTGACATATGTACTAATAGTGATTGGTTATTGTGTCTTCATTGTGCTATACAAATATAACCACATTTCATGTTGATGATACGCAAGAAACAAGTGTTAAAGGAAAGACATTTGCCAACACTCACACTGTACCTCTAGGTAATGACCTGTGTATAGCCGTAGACAACACAGTAGAGTACATCCAGTGTTCGGACACTCTCACCTTCACAATGTTCAACCATGACGAGTACTACAGTAGTTACTGGTGGATTAACAACAAGGACGATTGGCTCAATATCTCCTTAATAGCGGCTCCGTTGATGATTGTTTTTGGTTTAGCACTGCTGATAACTCACAAGACCTGTAGCAAACGGGCATCGTCCCCTATTTACACACCATGTTTGCGTGTACATTCGCTACAGTATGACGCCGTGTATGTCCCCACAACGTGCTACTGTGATGAGGTTAGATGCGAGGGGACCTGCCAGTGTGAAGGCAATGTCGTGGAAGCTACAGCCTCCTCTGTGATTCCAGTTGTGGACAAAGGTAACTATATCTCCGGCCCATATAGCCTCTTATCTTGCTACACCTGACACATACAACTGTGGTTTACTGTCTGTTTCTTACTCCTTCCTACCTGTACATCTGAATAGAACCAGGACAGATCGAGATGGTCGTGTGACACCGGGACCCAGCTAGAGTGAAAGAGGATATGTAGCCCTTCTGAAATGAGTTGAGTTGTATAACCTATAACCTACCCTTATAGCTCCTGATGAAAATGATGTGCTGGAGTAGATACACCTCAACCCGTTTACCTGTCTCTGCTGTTTGGAAATGTCAAACCGCTACCTTACTTGTGGACACGTCATGTGTATACAGTGTATAAGAAAGATCAAGAAAGATGGTGTCCTTGACTGCCCAATGTTCAGAACACAGTCCATCTGTAACAGACCCTTTATATTAGTACCAGACTTTGTGTTTACATGTCATGCATGTTCTAGTCACAAGGACTGGGTTGGAGACTGTGGCCATGTAACATGCAGATGCTGTAGCACCTGTTCTGAATGCTCTACATCCATTACAAAACTCAGCAAACTGTATACAGTAGTGTAAATGACATGTAACCATAACAAGGGCCCTATTGGCAAGGCTTGTATTGTGAAATGAAATGCTTTTATTGTGTCATGTTCCATTGCAAAAGACAACATATTCCATATAACATACTATGACCCTGTCAACATATAATATAATGTAATGTTTTATTGTATATATTACCTTGTAAAGAATAAACTGTTTTATACTACTTTAAAATAACATTTTAAAATAAAAGCATTGTATATGACATGGATTGCCCTATAAAAAATAAACACATTTAATAAACCACTTTGTTGTTGCAATGTTGATTGAGGAGTTTGTTGAAGACTATCCAACTATAAGTCACCTTGTAGTACAATGTGACTAGTTTCAATAGTATCTACACTATGTATTGGGTTGGAAACGACTGGACCTTGACATGAACCATCAGAAATGTGTCTAAAGGCCTGCTTGGGTACCTGGAACTGTGATTCAAAAGGTAGCATTGCAAGATTGTATGTGTAAGAGCCTTGGCCTTTCACAGCAAGCAGGTAGTATAATTTGCCCCTGTTCTCTCTGTATACTATGATGGTATGTACACAAGTCTTCTTGTATTCCGCTCCATATATCTCGTGCTCATCCCCTGGGGGCCAAAATATAAAAAGGCTACATTTCAGTTTCTGAGAGAGTTGTGTCATCTGTGAGCAATGACAGGTGCTTTGGTTATATTCTGACAGAGCTTTGACTACATCTTCAGACACCTCTTCAGATACTTGTAACACACTCAATAGAGTGTCAATATGCTTCTGACATCCTAAATTGATGAGCTTTAGATCTTTGTCTATCAGTGATTGTGCAAAGTAGCCTGGAATATGTCTCCTAACGTTAGTATCATTTTCACTGAGTTCAATGTCAAACATGTAGACATTACTGTGTTTACTGCTATAATCGTTAACAACAGAGGGGTTACTATTATCTTGTCTTATTAGTTGACAGCAGTCAACATTGTTGTTATGCGGGGTATCTTGGGACTCGATCTTCACTGGAAGATTAGGCTCTTCTTGCTTCTCTGGTTTCACTGTGTATTCCGGGTTCGCTTCGTGTTTCACTTGACTCGTACACTCTTGCTTCTTACACACAGGGTGGTCATCTGAGCTCCTCTCCAATGTGGCAATTGGACGTAACCTGCGTTTTACTGGGGTTTTGATGGTTCTGTGTCTTGTATAACTATAACCGCTCACATCCATGGGTCAATGTTCTGAACTCAGACTTTGTATGATGTTGTGTATCTCACGCTCATAATCTTTGAACAGCTGACCTGTATCTGACGGAGTGTCCATATCCTCTTGAAAGCAGTGATCGTCATCCTCCTAATTACCTGGATAACTGTTCCTTTAAGAACCCTCTGGATCATTTCAACCGAGGCTGCTGACTGACCTGTTATCCTATCTACCACAATGCTATGGTCACAATTGGAAATTTGAAACCCAAACAACTGATCAGGTGAATGCAATGTCCTTTTAGACATCTGCAATTGTTTGCTCGTGGTGTCTATTTCCCTATCCTGTGTGTCCATGGTCTGACGGAGCTCCTGGTTGCTTGCAGTACATTTGGCAATGGTGTCAGTAAGCTCTACATTTTTTGCTTTCTGCTGAGATAGACTATCGGCTAGCTGAGCTGTTGCGAGGTGGGCGTCATATAGGTGTTGTTTGTTCCTAATCTCGGTTTCTTTTATATGACCCTTTAGAGTTGCCTCATTCTTTGACAAGGTGACCTTATCATTTTCCAGAGTATCTATGTAACGCCCTGGCCATAGAGAGGGTTTTTTTGTTCTCTATTTTTGGTTAGGCCAGGGTGTGACATGGGTGGGCGTTCTAGGTTTCTTTTTCTATGTTGGTGGTTTTCTTTGTTTCGGCTGTGTATGGCTCTCAATCAGAAACAGGTGTAGATCGTTGTTGCTGATTGAGAGTCATACATAGGCAGCCTGTTTTTCCTTTGGGGTTTGTGGGTGAATGCTTTCTGTTTAGTTTGTTCCTGACAGAACTGTTGCTGGTCGTTTTTTGGTTCCTTTTGTATAAAGTGTTCATTCGGTTATTAAAATTCATTCAAGATGAACACATCCTCCGCTGCACCTTGGTCTTATTCTGACAACGGCCGTTACAGATTCACCCACCAACAACGGACCAAGCAGCGGAGGAAGGAGCAGCACCAGGAGAGGAGCATTATGGACTCCTGGACTTGGGAGGAAATTTTGGACGGGGCAGGACCATGGGCTCAAGCTGGGGAGTATCGCCGCCCGCAGTGGGAGATCGAGGCAGCGAGAGCGGAGAGGCGATGGTATGAGGCAAGGGAGCGCAACAGGCACGAGAGGCAGCCGGGGGCACACGGGGAGTGTGGCAGAGCCAGGATGGAATTCTGGGCCAACTCCCCGTGCTTACTGGAAGCGGCGTGGTACTGGTCAGGCACCGTGTTATGCGGTAGAGCCCACGGTGTCTCCAGTGCGTGCTCATAGCCCGGTGCGCTACATCCCAGCCCCCCGCAAGTGCCATGCTAGAGTGGGCATCGAGCCAGGACGGGTTGTGCAGGCTGTGCGCTCTAGACCTCCAGAGCGTCTTCAGGACCCAGTCTATCCTGTGCCTGCGCCCAGAACCAGGCCTCCTGCATGTCTTCCCAGCCTGGTGAGTCCTGTGCCTACGCCCAGAGCCAGGCCTCCTGCAGGTCTCCCCAGCCGGGGGAATCCTGTGCCTGCACCCAGAACCAGGCCTCCTGCATGTCTTCCTAGCCTGGTGAGTCCTGTGCCTGCGCCCAGAGCCAGGCCTCCTGCATGTCTTCCCAGCCTGGTGAGTCCTGTGCCTGCGCCCAGAGCCAGGCCTCCTGCAGGTCTCCCCAGCCTGGTAAGTCCTGTGCCTACGCCCAGAGCCAGGCCTCCTGCATGTCTCCCCAGCCAGGGGAATCCTGTGCCTGCGCCCAGAGCCAGGCCTCCTGCATGTCTCCCCAGCCTGGTGAGTCCTGTGCCTACGCCCAGAGCCAGGCCTCCTGCATGTCTCCCCAGCCTGGTGAAGTCGCCGGAGTCGCCCTCCTGTCCGGAGCCGCCGGGGTCGCCCGCCTGTCCGGAGCCGCCGGGGTCGCCCGCCTGTCCGGAGCCGCCTGGGTCGCCCGCCTGTCCGGAGCCGCCAGGGTCGCCCGCCTGTCCGGAGCAGCCAGGGTCGCCCGCCAGCCGGGCGCAGCCAGGGTCGGCCGCCAGTCCTCCGGTGCAACCAGGGAGCCACCTAAGTGGGCTAAGCCGAGGGTGGAGCGGGGTCCACGTCCCGCACCAGAGCCGCCGCCGTAGGAAGGCCCACCCGGACCCTCCCCTTTAGAGTCAGGTTTTGCGGCCGGAGTCCGCACCTTTGGGGGGGGGGGGTACTGTAACGCCCTGGCCATAGAGAGGGTTTTTGTTCTCTATATTTGGTTAGGCCAGGGTGTGACATGGGTGGGCGTTCTAGGTTTCTTTTTCTATGTTGGTGGTTTTCTTTGTTTCAGCCGTGTATGGCTCTCAATCAGGAACAGGTGTAGATCGTTGTTGCTGATTGAGAGTCATACATAGGCAGCCTGTTTTTCCTTTGGGGTTTGTGGGTGAATGCTTTCTGTTTAGTTTGTTCCTGACAGAACTGTTGCTGGTCGTTTTTTGGTTCCTTTTGTATAAAGTGTTCATTCGGTTATTAAAATTAATTCAAGATGAACACATCCTCCGCTGCACCTTGGTCTCATTCTGATGACGGCCGTTACAATCTATCTGCCATTGAAGGATAGTCTTGTCTTTTAGATGGTCTCTCTGCATCATCTCCATGCTGGACTTCACTGTGTCTAGATTGCTGACTAATTGCTCTACTTTCCCACTCCACGAGGACCTTTCAGTTTCTTGTTGACTTGTGATCCTGACTATTTCTATTTTTAGGTTTTCCTCTGCGCATTGCTGTACAACTCTTGTAGTTCACTGATGTGATTGTTATTCTCCAGTGATGTCCTCTGGATTTCATCATTGTATAGTTCTTCAATTGTAGCAGTTTGTGTCATGATAAACAGCTCACGCTGTAGTTTATCAATGTTTTCCCTGGCCTTGTTGCACTCGGATTGCAATCAGACATTTTCCTGCCTGGCGAAGATGAGATCCTTTTGATGTCCTGTGCTCTCAAGTGTCCCAGGTGAAGGCCGGTTAGTGTTGGTCTGGATAATTGCGACGAGAGCACACACTATCTCGACTACAAGACCCCATTGTACCTTAAGAGACTCGCCAATGTGAGGAGCCGAAAATATGATGCCTCTGTCAGTGGACAATTCCTCAAAAGCGGTCCGTATGGTCTTAGTTTCCAAGTCTCTGGTATTATCGGATTGGCAAAGCAGCTCTTCTAAGACAGGTTTCAAATCACGGGTAACATCTCCCTTTACAAAGGCCGCAATGTACTGCAGCGCTTGGTCTGCTACTTTGACATGTTGTGGGCCTTGTATAAACATTGTCTGTCCAAATGTATCCCTTAGACCATTCCCCAGGTCTACAGATGATGATATCGTAACATCCGCACAGCTCCATAGCTAAATCGAATCCTATTACATCCCTAGCGTTTGTGCTCTCAAATAGTTGGAACCACTTAGCCAGCTCTTCGAAATTATTCCCCAGTGCCTCTACTGCCACTAAGGTGTCATTGAGGCTGCTAGGTGAGGGAGATCCTTTGCCCGGGGTTGTGGGGATGGCAGGCTCTATGACAGGCTCTGTACTAGATGTTGAGGGCTCCTTCTTGATGTCCAAAGGGAAGAGTTTTGATATGATACCGAACAACATTGCATGAGAATCTCTGCCAAAGTCCAATCGAAGTGGAGTATCTACTGTGTTCGGCGCCTCTGTGGTGTGATCCTGACAGGTAGAGTTCCCAGAACCTGTATTTACGGACCCTTTCTCCATGCGTGTAGTACCCGAGTCTCTCACTTTGTCTCTGTCGACAGTCCTTTTGCCATGACCACCAGCCAGGGTCAGAGTCTTCTTTGTGATCTTTACTTGTGCTCTTTTGCTTCTTTCTACATCTGTCTTCTTGTTCTTCTCGTCTCCTGTACGTTGAAGAGATTGTCCCAGACCTGTATTTCTGTCGATGGTCTTCTCTGTTACCTGCTTTGTCTGTTTTCTGTCCCCAGTAGCACATTTCGTCATCTTCCCACCACGATGCAATCTGCTTTGCTCTTCGTTCACACCCGGGGCTGATTCGGGCCGTGGACGTGACGACGTCTTCTTCTCCTTGACTCTGGTCGACTTCTTCTCCTTCTCTGCACTCGTACTCTCCCTTCCACTTGTCCAGTTCCCATTGTTCCTCACAGCTCGCTCTGTAGACCCTTCGGTGATTGAGACAATATCTCTGTTCTCGGTCTGCCTGGTAACGGGCTTTTTTCTCTGATCCAGCCTCAATTGATCCATCTCGGTTATGTCGGGTGACGGTAGCACACAGAGTTGTGCAGATGCCACCCAGGAGCAAATTGTCTATCTGTAACACAGCTGACACTCTCTTGGGCCTTGACTCACACACCACGGGTGATATTCGATAAACGTACCCGCAGCGTTGACACAGCTCGTTCTTCTCTCCTTCACTTAGGAGTAGACTAACGTCGACTCTCAAGGCCCTTGACTGTTTGTCTAGCTCCTGTGACCAACGGTCCAGTACTCCACAACACAGGGCCGTGAGTACGACTGCCCAGTAGGGAGCCTGTATATTGTCTTTGGTAGCACTTTCCTCGGAACACCTAGTCACCTCTAAACCTGTGCACGTGAGCCTTACTCTCAACCACCGAGCAGCAGATGGGACTGGCGCTAGGTCTGTCTGTTGGTTAACAGTCGCACATGTGAGGGTGCCTAGTTCAGAGTCTAGCTGCCACAATACACACGTCCCCCAAAGCGCTCTGTGTGGATCGGGTATGGTGAGAATGTCACGGTATCTCGGACACTGCAACCGTTCCAGTGTTAGCCTGCTCTGTTCGTGCAAAGCCTTGAATGCAAGCGGGGCCGCTAGTATAGACAATGTCTTGCTTACCAATTCTGAGGCTAAACTATCTTTTTCGCCAGAGTCCGGGGTGTATGAGGTAAAGACTAAGGTGTTGTTCACGTAACGGTTCATATTGGCGTATATCCTTGAGACGATAACATCGGGTTGGTGTCCACACACCATGTCTCCTGTGTAAGGGTAGGTCAGGTGGGGCACTGTCGTATCATTGTGTGTGTTGATCTTCACCCAGGCCAAGGGCGCTCTTGCTAAAACGCTGATCCTTTTCACTTTGTGGCCCTTGGTATCGGTGTACGTGTTGGTAAAATGTTTGGCTGTAACGAGTCCGTAGCTGTCTCCGCCGTGTGTGTATACAGCCCGGAGAACAATATACCTCGTACTTGGGATCACATGCGACTCTACAGCTATGCGAAATAAACCATCAAGACCGGACTCCGTCAGACTTTCAGATATAGGCATTCTCTTCCCTATATCAGACATGTGCACCCAGGCGTAGTCTACACGACTTATAAGATGTACATCGTCGAACCTTACAGTCATATGACACGTACAGCTCCAGTTGCCTCTCTGAAAGGGTCCCATGGTCATATGCCCTGAGCTAGAGAAGCATGAGCGGGCACTGTGGTGTGGAAAACACGGGAGACAGTGAAGAAGACGGGAGACAGGATTGTGTCTAACACAAAGATTTTATTTATGTCTGTGGTACAAGCCAAACACAATGATACAAGACAGTCTATAGTATAACAATCACCAAATGTACACAAAGCAATGAACAGTCAGTCCTGGTCAATTACAGCTTTTGGCTTTTCAACAGTCAAGTCTTCCAATATAGCCTTGTACCCTCCATTACTGTCTTGATCCACTTCGCCTTGTCTGGCTCAGACATGGACCTCAGATCCTGGTTGTTCAAACGACAGTCAAGTTCCTTGTGTTCCCATTCCTCATCTGAGTAATCCTCACACCTGTAAGAAGTCATTTCACCAAGTTCAAGGAAGCAGCTACGAGTGGTATTACATTTGAAAGTATCCAGATACTCTCTCATATACTCAGGTTCCTCCAGTCCCATGACACTCTGCTGCTTCGATCATTGTATTATCAAACGTGCAAGGGTCCACGTGCTCTACTAGATGCGATGTCCGATCCTCAGCCAAGGTTTCAACTCTGTCTTTACACTCGGATTCCGTTGTGGTGATATCCCTGTACAGGGCCATAATATCTTGGATGGCTCCTTCTTTTCTGTCCAGCCTATTGGTTATGCTTAGGTACAGGTAGAGATTTTTGTTGCCGCTGACCGAGAGTTGCCGATCACCTCGGACCCTCCGCCACTCGGTGTCAAAGTTATTAGCTCTGTAGTGTGTGCACATTATATATTTAAATCTAGCAAAGGGTATACAGTGTACCGCTCTGAACAGCGCCACGTCCGCATGGTGCACAATGCCTGATGTTGCTTCAACCACTGCTTCGGCCATAACTTTGTCCTTATTGGTGACGTCCGCTTGGTGAACATTACCTGAGGCGTCTTCGGTCATAGCCTCCTCAGTCTTGTTGTGATCCATAGTGTCTATTCGGATGTGTCATATAGGGTCAGAGGTGCAGACCACACAGTGTTTCCATATCCACTAGTACTTCGGAAAAGATTGGCTGCTTGCATGTCATACAGGAGGTGTACATCTGTTTCATTTCAGTAAAGGTACAAGTGTTGATGACATTGGTGCTGAGGGGTACGTTTATCATGGGTGCAGCGCAGCACAATGACCCAAACCTCATCTGTTCGAAGTCAAATTCCACATCTATGTTTCTCGGGTTGCCTTTCACCTCAGAAGAGTGGAAGGTCTGATTCTTCAGACATCTCGAGCACCTCAAGTCTCCATCCTGATTAGGGGTGCGGGAGCTGGGCTGTCCCGGTATGAGGAGTATCTGCTTGTGGTTGTGGTCAACCCAATTGATGTGACAGTTGAGCACAGCGTATAGTAGCATCTAAGACCAGAGCGGTAGTTAGCGCAGCTTCTGAAAGTGTTCACTGTGGATGATGTCGACGGCTTGCCGCAGTTCGGGTAGACAGGCCGCTGCCATCTCCAGTGGCTGATCTGTTGTGTAGGATACAGCTAGCTTGTAGTAACAACTCAGACCCCATTCGGAATTGAGTGTAAGCATAGGGTGTCCGACACTTTTCACCACCTGGAAGGTTCTTATGAGTTTCGCCTGGTAAGATTTCCTCTTCACTGAAAAACTAAGTTTAGTCCACTTTATTGAAGCTTCCCCATCTCTGGGTCGTTCGCCGGACTGTGGGTAAGGTCGCTTCCTTTCTCGATTGGACCGTTTGACCTTCCCGTTCTTGCTATCCCTATTATCACACAGACCTGTGTCCTGTTTACTCGTACACATTGAAGATGAACAGGGTCCTGGTTTCAGCAGGTCACTTTTCTTGCTGACAGGGTTAACACTCTTCAGTGGCGTTGAGCCTGTTGCAAGGGTGTCGCCGCTCTGATTTGGTATCCGCGCAGCAAACTCATGTAGACTGAGCAATAGCTCGGTTGCTGATTCTCCAGTGTGTGGAGGACCGTACCCTCCCATGTCTTCCCTCACTTGGACAAGAGAGCTGTAGTCAGACATAGGTGCCTTGCTAACACATACCATATGAGGTCCGACATCACAACTGCGGTAGGCTGTCCCGAATACATTTTTACACAGGGGCTGTGGCTGTAACAATGGTCTGGGGATGGATGAGTTGGCTCTAGTTCTATGACACAGAGGCGTTTTGGATACAAGGGTTCCCGTTGGTCGGTTACGCTCTGGTTGGACGTTATGTCCATTTGCAAGGAAGCTGAATGCCTCGGCTCTAATGGCACACAACTTCTCAGTTGACTCCTCCCTATATAAAGCCAGATCCTCCTTTTGATACCTATAAAAATCTGCCAGGAGAGCCAGTCTGATCATAACTTCATACCCCTGCATCTGAGACAACTCCTCTTTGCTTGGCAACACAGTACTCGACTCTTGTGATTCAATTAGGGCCTGAGACAGTTCATCCCAGAGCTCCAAAAAGAATTTGTAAGTGTCACCGCATTCCGAAGTCCTTGTCTTAGACGTCAACATCTTGACTAGTTTAGTTGGTAGTCGTGGAGTAGACCCACTATCTCTCTGTTTAGAATGACAAACTTTGTTAAGAACTCATACGTTTCTGTGTCGAATACCTTAGTGGAAGTGAGCAACAAGCTCGACGCCAACATAGCCCTAGTCAATGGTAGGATCGATGACCAGGAGAAGAAGATACAGAAGAATAACAACATCGTTAACAGCAACTTTGCCATGATGAGGAACACGGAGGCCGCCTTGAGTGACACCAACGTCAAGTTCTCAGTCATGGCCAGTTATCAAATGTGGTACGCTCAGATGCAGTGTCACCCATCAGATGATGCACGCCGCTATGCACACCAAGTTCATGACCAGAGGAGTGGAAAATTGTCTGAGGCAGATAGCGTCAAAGCGCTCAGGGAGCTGCCCCAGTGGCATGTCAGTCATGCAGGATCACCCCGGACTGTCCGAGTTTCCAACCGTCAGCACGGCCCTGTACAAAGACAGAAAGCTTTACATAGCACACTCTATCCCAGGGACTGTTGAGAAGACCGTAGTAAGAGGGATCATACCCATGCCAAAGATGAGCACGGACGGAGTCCCTTGCTGGCCCGACTACAAAGTGTGGTTGATAGGTGGCAGGTATTACGAACCGTCCAACTGTTACGGCAAGTACTGTCACAAACCCGAGCGTCACGAGAGGTACCTCAGATGTACGAAGGAACCCAGCGAGTGCTAAACAGTATGCTCCCCTTGTCAACGAGGTATTTGCTACCAGGATAAGAAAGTCAGTTGGATGGAGGGTTCGGCCTCCATAGAGATCGAGTCTCCTCCGCTAAAACCCTTCTCCAGGCCGCACATATCAGACGGACCCATGTCTTTCTCAGATCTAGTGAAAGACAGCATCCCGGACATGTCAGAACTTGAGTTGCTGCATGCCATAAACACCAGCATAAAGCTCATGGACGTGAGAGAAGACCTGGAGAATATCACAAGAAACCTACAAGAGTTAGACAAGCGGCACAATGAGATTACGGCTAGCAGGGTAACGTTCGGAGGGTGGCTTTCAGGATTGGCGAGTGATGCGGCCCTATGGACATCTGTAGCTATTCTCATGGCTTGGTCCACGGTGCTATCATTTGGGATCGGGTACATGTTTTTATTTGGAGGTGGTGGTGTTGGGGGTGCTGGTGCGTTAACTTCTATGGGCTATGTGGGACACACTATCAACAGCCAGTGAAATAGCATGGCGTGAAATACAAAACAGCAAAAATCGCATAATTTCATTTTCTCAAACAATCAACTATTTTACACCATTTTAAAGATAAACTTCTCGTTAATCTAACCACATTATCCGATTTCAAAAAGGCTTTACGGCGAAAGCATAAAATTAGATTATGTTAGGACATAAACTTCACAAGAAAAACCACACAGCCATTTTCCAAGCAAGGACATGCATCACAAAAACCAAAAATACAGCTAAAATATTCACTAACCTTTGATGATCTTCATCAGATGGCACTCATAGGACTTCATGTTACACAATACATGTATGTTTTGCTCGATAAAGTTCATATTTTTATCCAAAACCCCCATTTTACATTGGCGCATGATGTTCAGAAAATGTATTCCCACCAAAACTTTCGGTGAATGAGCACATCAATTTACAAAAATACTCATCATAAACGTTGATAAAATGTACAACAGTTATTGAAAGAATTATAGATATACTTCTCCTTAATGCAACCGCTGTGTCAGATTTTAAAATAGCTTTACGGAGAAAGCACATTTTTCAATATTCTGAGTACATAGCTCAACCTTCAAAGCAAGCTATACAGATACCCGCCAAGTTCTGGGGTCAACTAAACTCAGAATTAGTATTATAAATATTCTCATACCTTTGCTGATCTTCGTCAGAATGCACTCCCAGGACTCCTACTTCCACAAGAAATGTTCTTTTTGTTCGAAATACTCCATATTTATGTCCAAATACCTCCATTTTGTTCATGCATTCAGATCACTATCCAAAGGCATAATGCACGAGCGTAAATCCAGACACGTAAAGTCAAATAGTTCCATTACCATTCGTAGAAACATGTCAAACGTTGTTTACAATCAATCCTTAGGGTCTTTTTAACATAAAACGTCGATAATATTCCAACCGGACAATAGCGTATTCATTACAGAGGAAAAAGAAGGAGCGGCGCGCCAAACGTGCCCGCACACAATAGCGTATTCAAGGAGCGGCGCGCCAAATGTGCCCGTGAAGTAAACAACTCACTGGTCCCAAGCAGTCCACTCATTGACTGAGCTCCTATTTTCTGCCCAGTAACAGAAGGATGAAACATGTTTCTAAAGGCTGTTGACAGCCAATGGAAGCCTTAGGAAGTGCAACGTGACCCCACAGACACTGTAGTTTCGATAGGGATTCAAAAGAAGAACTACAATTCTCAGATTTCCCACTTCCTGGTTGGATTTTTCTCAGGTTTTTGCCTGCCATATGAGTTCTGTTATACTCACAGACATCATTCAAACAGTTTTAGAAACTTCAGAGTGTTTTCTATCCAAATCTACTAATAATATGCAAATATTGACTCTGGGCCCGAGTATTAGGCAGTTTACTCTGGGCACGCTTTTCATCCGAAAATGAAAATACTGCCCTCTATACCTTAAAAAGTTAACGAACCTTACAAAAATGCGGTATAAAATGTTATAGACACCAACACCCTTGTAAATCTGTGTACAAACTTTATATCCCTTTGCCTATGGATGCTTGAATAAATGTCCTACATGTCAAAGACTCTGTGTTCTTGTGATTGTGTCTTTTATGATATGAAAGTAGGATGGGGAGAGGAAACACGGTTAGGGTAACAAGCACACTGATTTCCAACAGGCTTCTGTAGTTACACAACTTTATTTATGTCACTGTACACAATGGACAGAGATGTTTCAAGGTCAAACATTGGTTTATACAATCAGACCAATACATTTTTATTATACACTTTGTTTCTGTAAAGCTCACATGTGGTCACAGGTGATCTGTATTCAGCTCAGACAGTCATTGAAACACGACAACAATCTTGGTGTTGATTTCATGCCTATCTCCTGATCATCCATAACTAACTGGCATCAGTAACACTGCCAGAGTCCCGGAAGCGACAACTCCTCCGCCTGAGCGCAACACCACGGATGCGTCTCCCCTCGAGATAACCAAGTCGGCAGGTTCAACCATCACCAGTTCTGGTTGCTTCTCAGGGATCACCATCTCCTTTGGTGGCTGGAACCACTCACCCGAGTGTTGCCGAAAGAACCATCCCCCGGGGGAGACTGTCATGCACTTGTTCAAGCGAATGTAGCGGTCAATGATCATGGAACCCTTGACATGTATGTTGCATTTACCCCCGTTGACATCAGGTTCGATCTTGGTATAACCGATTCTGTTCATAGTCAGGTCTTCCGTGTCTTCTTTCTCTTAGGCCAGTATAAAATTAGGAGCCAGGACCAGTACACCGTGGGAGCTGACGCCAGGGTCATCTTTCTCCGTATAAACGACCACGGCGCCATTAGCCTCTGTGTCATAGTGTAAACCCAGGCCCTCTCCGATGTCTTCGTCAAATTTTGCCAATACTCCCCTGGAAATGAGCACTCTGCCCTTTGATGTTACATGTTCATACTCCCTGAAGCGAACACTGGTTCCATCTCTGGATATGACCACATCCGTGCTGGATGATTCCATCTGGTCATCTGGGGTACACTGGTAGTGTTGTGTTTTGTGCAGGTTTGCATGGATTACATTTGTGAGACTACCTTCGATTTTCATATTCTCGTACAACTCTGACACCACCGAACCCTCCTTGTTGTTCATGTTGCCGAGCAGCACGGCCATGGACACTGAGCCTTCAGTACGCTTGGCTGGATCACATTCATGACTTGTGGTTGTGTGAGTCATGGCTCTAGTCAACTGTGTGTTGATAATCGTTACTGCTATGGGATCCTAAGGATCTAACAGAGTGTTAGGTTTCCAGTGAGCTCTCTTGGTCACATTTATACAAAGGTAATAGCCAACCAAGCGCCTCTGTAATAGAGACAGAAAAACACAAAAACCGGAGAATACAGTTGATGTGACCTGATATTGAATATGTAATGCAAATGAAAATTATAATGGAAATGCAAATAAATTGTTGAATGACTATGAACATGGTCTTTTGCCTGCTATCGCCTGCAATGCAGTGACGAAAACGATATGACAACAATAACATCTAATGTAACTGGCCCCTCTAACAGTACAACTGGCCCCAGCTTGGCCCCCCCAGTTGAAATGGTCTAGAACCGCCACTGTGTGCAATGTCACATGCATCCCTATAAATTAATTAGGGTGGGACAATTTCTATTGTAGATACTCGAATTGAAATAAAAACAAAGTTGATTCTGGAAATATTCTAATGGTGATTATTAGGTTGCATAAACATGATTAGTGCTTTCCCCCCACAATTTTGGCCTTCAAATTTGAATAATTAAGGAGGAAAGATTGCTGCTGTTGGTCAATGTTCAGAGTGTGGGACACAGGCGGACTGGCTCTGACTGGTGAGAGAAACTTGCTTGCTTGCAGCCTAGTGCCCCAAGGTTCATAGAAACAGCCCTTCTCTAATGCTGTAGCCTACTTGAAACTAAATATGTTAAGGTTTATAAAACTACCAAAGTTGTCTTTGAACTCTCTAAAATGAGCCCAATTTTCCCATTACCAATTATCACTAGTTTTGAGAAATAGTGCTCACCCGTGAGATGCGTATTTCATAATATAAACTTTCTCAATTTCAAAAATAATTGTTCAAATATCATTCTTATTTGTGCTCATGAATTGACCATGCACTATTTTATTTGCTCCAAGTTAGCTTTTTAAGAGAGAGGAGAGAGAAAGAGAAGAGATGTGCGTTATTCAGCTTTTTTTCAAACCACGGCCTCTAGGGACCGGGCCAAACCAAAAGCATAATTGGCTATTGGCTATAAATTTGAAATTCAGTAGCACTGTGTTATGTGTTGATGATCAGTTACTTGAGAAGGAGACCAAGTCAAGACGCTGGACCGGGTGGATTCAATTATAGTAAGGCAGCTTTATTAAGAGACAAAGATATTTGGCAAAACGTGCACGGACTCGTTCTTTTAGCTCTTATGGAACTAGCGGAAGCGAGCCCCGTAAACATATTGTGCATCTGATTTATACAACATGATTGTAATGACGTATGTTGAGTCTTGTAGATTCGTCCTCCTGACTGGTCGATGAGTGGAGTGACGATCTGGTCTCGGGTCGGTGTCGACTCCCCATTGGTCCATGAGTGTGTTCTTTGTTCCACTGACCCAGCCCTCTGGGATGGGTTTGTGTGTGTGTGTACGTGTGTATTTTGTGCTGAGTCCTTGTCTGTGTATCTCTGTAGTCACAAGATATTATTGCGAGACTGGACGTTGACCCCTGTGATCAGGTCATTTCCTGTTTTATCAGTGCTGTGTAAGGTCTAATTCGGCCAATCTGTTTCTGGGTGTGCGTATATAGCTAGTATCAGTTCAACACAGAATGTGTCTTTTGTATCAGCAGATAAGTGTTGCGCAATAGACCAGCTTATCAAATATATTTATTACAAATCCCCCTCTTCACGTCTCCTAAGAGACGTGACATATATATATATGAATAGGAAAACAAGGGCAAAATTTGCAAGAGGCAAATTTTGTGAGTCCCCCTCTTCACGTCTCACAAGAATATGTAAGTAGGTTCTGCTTCCTCAACAGTAAACCAAGGATCATTGCCCATAGCTGGATTCAGTGTCCTCCGGGGTCACTTCCATCAAAGGCATCATTCCAGTTGCCCATCTGCTCCGTTATCAATCTCTCCAGAATCCTGGAAATAAGACCTCTCGCACACGGGACCAAACAACAACCCCACAACACAAACACACTCATACCGGTGAAAGCAGCCCATAATACAGTTCCTACAACACTTTTCCATTTCCCAAACATGGGCTGTGTTATCAGGAATGTACGTACAGCAATGAACCTAATCATTCTACCTACACCATCCTCCTTTGCCAATAACATATCGAGAGTCAGTCAATTTTACCAGGTCATGAGGGGGGTGGCGGATAATTGGTCAGAGAACCTCTTTACTGCATCCCCGGTTTCATTCATGAATATATTTGATTCATAGCTTTGTATTCATCTGGAACTTCCCTGAGGATGCCAATAGCATCCATCTAGACAAAGCTACTCCCATCCTGGTCAAAACTCCTCCTGTACCTACTTTAGCCTCCTATAACTGGTCTCTTATCACTAATTCGAACTGGTTGGACCAATAACCCCAGGGCGCAAGTTCCTAACCACCCTTTGTGGTAATTCTTGTCGTATGCGTCCTTCGCTGGTACTAGCCCACCCTTCATCAGTTATAGGTGCTATGAGGTTACACATTTTCTCCTGTGCTTTCAAACCTAAGTCAGTCACATTAACGATTACCTTTCCAGCCATTAAAATCATCTTAATTCTCGGTGCCATTCTTGTATCTATAACACTGGTGCTCATCAGGAATCCAGGTGAACCGAGGTGGGTTGGCTGAGCACTTCAATCTGGCCAACCCCAATTCCTGTACAGTTGTCTTCTTTCCCAGGAAATTGTTTAATGTTTACCTTAAATCCTATATCTTGATCTTCTTTGACTCCTTATTCTGTAAGTCACTCATCAGTGTATTATATAGTTTATCCTCTACTTTTTCTCAATGACAACGGTATCGTATGATTAGTGCCAGAAGGTGGTGGATCTGAATGTATCAGTCAGATTAGACTATGATGCAGCTCAGAGTCTAAACTCTTTCCAAAAACCGCCAACCCTCTCCTGCCCTTAGTCTCTCTGCTAGGTACCACCCCATACTCACACCTCTAGGAGCACACACAGTGATGAACGGTCGGGATAGGAAATCTTCGTTAAGGAGGTAACCCCCGGACCCTATTGGTATCGTTTCTTCTCCTAACTCTGTGTGTGATCAACAGTGTTCATATGTGTACATACCTCCTTGCAGTGGGTAACGTGGACCCAAGTGACTCTCTCAGCTTTTCTAATGGCAAAGGCAGTGGCTTAACAGAACCTGGTATGGGCCTTCCCAACTGTGTTGCTTCCAGTTTTTTCTCCTCAGGGACTGGATCCACACCCAGTCTCCTGGTTGGATTGAGTGAATCACCTTCTCCTGTAATTCACCTGTTGGACACAAATTCTTGGACATACGGGTTTGGTTAACAAACAGTCTTCTCATGTGCTCTGCCAGTATATCTTTAATTTCTATGTCTACCTGTTCTGGTATCTCTAACTCTGGCATTCTATAGGCTCTACCTGATTAGCTAATCTGTCATTCATTCTTTAAAGAGATAGATCCCAGTAAACCAACTCTAGGGATAATATCTCAATTCGGAATAGTTCAATAAGTCCATTTCCAAATGTTGGAATGGAAATTCTACAAAAATGTTTTTTGTTCTAGTAGCATCCTATCCTGTTCTATCGCCTGCTCTACTATACTCCCCCTTTTTATACATGGCTCAAGCCCTGTATCAATTTTGCTGCATTTCTTAACAATGTCTTTTGTAAGGTTAGTAAATTATCCTTATGTCAGCCCTTCTCTTGTAGGATTGCCCCCTTTCATTTTCCACATGTCCAATTCTCCCTGGGGCATTCCTCCTTAGCTACCCTGTAACAATTCTCTATCAAGTGTCTTATCTTCTTTAAGATTTAACTACTTTCCATTAAATTATCATATCTTTTCCTAGCGAATTTTACCCTTATTGTTCAAGGAAAATAGACTTAAGGAAGCCTACCCTTAGTCTAAGGCTTTACCCTTTTAGTCCTATCATTGGTTCAAATTATCAATTGTGTCTAAGAGCTTTAACTCCATCATTATTATCAGTTCTACAAATTCCCTTAAAATCAATATCACCAATGCCCTTAAATTCACCATCCAAATGGCTTTTCAATGTGGCTGATCAGACCACACAGGAAAAGTCACCAGAGGGGTTAAAAAGTCATACCCCCCTTTCAGAACCGTGTTTCTTACTACATTAAACAAATTAAAGCTAAGAACTTTATCTACATTTGTATCCCAGGTTCCCAGAACATCCCTTATCAAAAGAATTTTGTGTGTTTATTAAAACTCAGAAAACAAAACTTCCAAAATGCCATGTGTGTATACCCCTTTAAGATATCCTGTCCCTAGGATTTTTCCAAAGACAGTTAAGCGCTCCTTTTTCCATAAAATAACCACTTTGTCAGCATTTCCTCATACTACACCGATTCAAAAACCCAAACGTTAACTACAAACCAAACCTAAAAATACTTTATAATTCCATTATACTCCCCCCGGTCATTAGTTTTAAACTTACTTGAACATGCGCTACCCTTGGATACAATACTGTACTTCAAACCTATTAAACTCCCCTACTTTAACATACTACTTTACTAATTTAACCCAAGATTGCTTAAAACCTTAAACCCCTTCAGTTTGTCTGCAAACCGGCCCATTCTGTTTGCTAAGAATACCCTGCCATTATACACAACTGTGTTTAATGGGCACCGTCCCTGTAAAAATAAAATTAACTCCTCCTGCAATTCACTTTACTAACTTAATATTTTTCCATGCAATGTTCAAATCACTGGTGTCAATCAACGAATCAACATTCTCCACCAGTGAGAGCTCCTAAGGATACTCCGGCAATGATTATGAAAATAACAAAACAGTGGAGCTGATATCCCCAGCCGCTCCCAGGGAGGAAGGTACCCCGACCCTGGGCTTGGCGCCTTAGGTCGTGGAAACGGGAGCTTTGGTCCCATTTTCCCCAACTAAGGTTTCAGTGGTTGGAATCGAATTTTAGGGCGCGCAAATCGGCCCTGGTTTCAGTCAAAGTTCTGGAAGGGGTTGGGGCCGGAGTGCAGTGTGTAAGGTGGTGCCAAGGCGCGCCTGATTTGCCTTTGACCTGGACAGAGTGTGAAGTAACTTCCTTCACTTCGTACGGTCCAGTCCACCTGGGTTCTAGCCACTTTCTCTTGTGGACTTTGACCCTCACCCAGTCCCCAACTTTTACCTTCAGTGGTGGCGAGTCTCCCGACAGCTCCCCTCTCTTGGACCTTGCGGATCTGTGTGGAGAGAGCTGCAGACAGTTCCGTCAGTTTTCTCACATAGTCAGACATTCCAATTCTCAGCACATCAAGAGGGGGCATATGACCTCCCTCCCTTGGTGGGCCAGGCATGACTCTCCCCGTCATTATCTCATGGGGAGAGAGATGGGTCCCCGCCCCTGGCGAGGCCCTCATGGCCATCAGTGCCAGTGGTAGGGCTTCCACCCAGGTTAGCTTCGAACCTGCACATACCTTAGCAATCTTAGCCTTAAGAGTTTGATTTGCACGTTCCGCTAGGCCCTGAGATTGTGGCCTGTACACTGACCCGAATTTGTGCACAATTCCAAACCTTTCCTCCACCTGTCTCAGGTGTTTATTGCTGAAATGGGATCCGTTTTCGGAACGGATTTGTCTCGGAGCCCCATACCTAGGTATGAGGTCTCTTTGCAGCCATTTGATGACTGATTTGGCATCTTCCCGTGCCGTTGGTATTGCCTCTACCCACCTAGAGAACCTGTGTACCATTACTAACAGGTACCTTTTTCCTCCCCCCACGTTATCTGCTCCCATGTCTGTGTAATCTATACTAATGTCTTGGAAACAGGCATTGGGTACTGGGTAAGCATATCTGTTTTTTTATATAGAAGCGCCCTTCTAGTCTCCTCTATAGCCCAAACTCCTATTCTCAATTCTGCTTCTGCCTTTTCTCTGTTCTTAGTCCCTATTTTCTTAAACATATGCTTTCTGTTACCTTCTATCTCACCTTCTATTCCTTTCTGAACTGCCTCCTTCAAACCTTCCTCCATCACCATCAGCTGGCCTTTAGTGGGAGCTCCCCCGCTAAAATAGCCCGCCTGTGTCCATCTCAACTTCACTTCCTCCCACACTTTTCTTATTACTTTATATTGTTCCTCTCCTCCAGCTCTATCCTGTATTTTTTGTTCCAAATATTCGCTGAATTTAAGTTTGGTGGGCGGAATAGCTGCTATGTTATTATTTGTATAAATGTCCCTCTATCTTTGTATACTTAGCTCGTCGTTGGTCAAGACCAGCGATGTATTCACGGTGCTGGCTCAGACTTATCTCTGGTGCCCCACCCTCGTAAACAAAGTTTTTTGAAATATTAGGACTAATATTTTGAATAGGCTAAAACATTAACCCGGTCAATACCAACTCCCCGGTGATTACCCCAATTTGGTGTTCAATGTTATTTAGGTCCCCCGCAGTACTTGCAAATCAAATCCTCACTCAGTTCTATAGACAGACAGATCGCACACCCGGGCTGAAACCTAAACTATTGGTATAGTTTCGGACCTTCGGGGTACGTACAAACAAGCACACTCAAACAGGGCTGGAAACAAATTCCAGACGCACTGGAGGCGCACAAATCCCTCCCTAAACAAAGTCAAAACCGGAACTATTTCTAGATCTCCGGGACGAAACTAAACACGTTATTACAATGTACGGGACTTCCGACCAAAATCGGTTTATCTACCTACTTGCTACTTCAATTATTCCCTAAGCAAAGTCAAAACCGGAACCAGAATAAATTCCAGATCTCCGGGACGAAACTAAATAATTTTACAATGATTAATATGTTTAAGTTATATTTACTTTACTGAATCCGCTTGTTCTGAGTGTTCCCTTCTGGTCAGCTATTCCAGTAGGCCTTCTCTATTTAGCAGATGTATACTATCAATGTTGCACCACACAGGCTTTTAATTTAGCATGGGCGATCGACACACGGTCTCTCTGTTCACTCTATTCACTATCCACACACGATCTCTCTATTCCATTTTTATGTATCCGACTTTCTATTGATGTCCCTTATCCACACGCCACGGTGAATGGTCATAATCTCACGGTATACATTTGTACCAATCCCAGTTTCTACTGATGCTACTTGGTATCAAGCCTATTACCACAAATATCCTTGTACTCAGCCCTTACATTTTGTTATTACAATCCTATACAATATTAACAGTAATTCATACTCACGCCCGGTACTTCTGATCAAAATTTGGATAAGACTATAATACAATATGCAGATTTTGTTTTAACAGGCTCTGCTTACCTTTTATTAGTCGAGCTCGTTGATCAGTTTCCCGGGGCAAGTAGAATCACCGATGGCTCCTGCGGACAGGTCACCCGTCCTCACGAGATTGTCCTGGACTTGTCCCCTCTCACATCAACCATCTATGGACCGAATTCAGAAGTATGAAACCGTCCTCTGCTACCAAGTTTTGTTGATGATCAGTTACTTGAGAAGGAGACCAAGTCAAGACGCTGGACCGGGTGGATTCAATTATAGTAAGGCAGCTTTATTAAGAGACAAAGATATTTGGCAAAACGTGCACGGACTCGTTCTTTTAGCTCTTATGGAACTAGCGGAAGCGAGCCCCGTAAACATATTGTGCATCTGATTTATACAACATGATTGTAATGACGTATGTTGAGTCTTGTAGATTCGTCCTCCTGACTGGTCGATGAGTGGAGTGACGATCTGGTCTCGGGTCGGTGTCGACTCCCCATTGGTCCATGAGTGTGTTCTTTGTTCCACTGACCCAGCCCTCTGGGATGGGTTTGTGTGTGTGTGTACGTGTGTATTTTGTGCTGAGTCCTTGTCTGTGTATCTCTGTAGTCACAAGATATTATTGCGAGACTGGACGTTGACCCCTGTGATCAGGTCATTTCCTGTTTTATCAGTGCTGTGTAAGGTCTAATTCGGCCAATCTGTTTCTGGGTGTGCGTATATAGCTAGTATCAGTTCAACACAGAATGTGTCTTTTGTATCAGCAGATAAGTGTTGCACAATAGACCAGCTTATCAAATATATTTATTACATATGTAAACACCCAGAAAGCCAGTATGCCGCTTTACGGTGGGAAAATTACTTCCTAACAATCAACTTCATCATGGTATATTATTGAGGGGGTAATGTCTCTAATATTGGGGGGGTCATGACCCCTCTTCCCCCGCAAGTTAGCTATTGCCTCTCCTCCACAACCAGATGATCAACTGACTGTCCCCTGGGTTGGTTGTCCTGTTGAGTGTTTTCTGTTAAAGTTTTCTCTCACCCTGGCTGGCAGCCGCCGAGTGTGATGCTTGCTCAACAGCTGGATTCAGTAAGGCACAAGGATCGGGACAAGGGATGGAAAGGCAACAGCCGTAGGTAAGAGGCATGAAGCAGGTGAAACCTAGGCTAGCTCACTAATCACAAAGGACAGGTGTGAGTTTGGCAAGACAACAGGAGGCTCCTGTTGAGCTTTGGCCTATATTCTTCATGAACTGCAAACAACCCTGCTGTCAATTAAATAGCCTTTGTGTTCTTGAGCAGTGAAAGTTCTGTGTGGCTCAATCAGTAGATCTAGACAAAAGCATGGTACTGGAAATGCCATGGTGGGTTCCATACTTCGAGTACTGCTGGGACCACCGATATGTAAAATATATGCACACATGACTAACTTGCTTTGGATAAAAGCATCTGCTGAATGTTATACATTATTATTATTGTACTATGAAGAAGTTTTATTAACAATGAGCTGGATACCCTTCAGAAATCTAGGAAAGATTGACTTTTTTTGCCATGATGGTAACAAATAAATGTTTGTTACAATAGGTGCGATTGTGGGTGTTAAAAGTCCTACTCCAGTCTCCTTTTCACTTAATTTATCACCTGATTGACTTAACCAAAGGCACATCTCCATAGGTGGTCCAGGTATCCGCATGACACGGCACAATTGGCCTTTTCCTCTTTTGTTCTCTATGTCTCCTCTGTTGTTCCCTTAAGCAAGGGGGGAGGCAGATGACATCAGAGGTTACCATAGGACAAACTCCTTAAATGGCCTACTCCTTAAAGTTTGCAGTTGTGTCTAAAAAAAACTATTTTGCTCAAAACCCTTAAGCGTGTCTACATTACTATATTTACATAGTAATGATTCAGTTGTTGAAGACAGCTCCGGATACGATGAAATGCAGTTATATATTTAAGCCATAAGGCACGAGGGGGTGTGGTATATTGCCAATATACCACGGTAAAGGGCTGTTCTTATGCACGACACATCGCGTAGTACCTGGACACAGCCCTCAACCGTGGTATATTGGCCATATACCACACACCCCCAAGGTGCCTTATTGCTATTATAAACTGGTTACCAATGTAATTAGAGAAGTAAAAATAAAATGTTTTGTCATACCTGTGGTATACGGTCTGATATACCACTGCTGTCAGCCAATCAGCATCGAGGGCTCGAATCACTCAGTTTATAATTAGAATTATCATTAAAATCACACATAGACATATATCACCACATTCACAATAGCATACTGGAGAGATGGGGATGTAGTTATGTAATGTGATGATCCCCATATCTTCCCTTGGGATTAAATTAACACTCAATCTCATACAGTGCTACAGCAAGTACTGAATATACCCTCCTCACCATTCTCCCTTCACTTCATCGAACCCCTCAACTTTCATCTATAGATACCATTCACACGTCTTCACCGCTCTCCATTGTCATGTAACCAGTCACATTCACACCTAACCATTCACTATTGTTTCACCACTCAGCTTCCTCATTTCATCTCTCCTATCATTCACACCTCAACCATCATCCTTCTCACTCGACACAGAAAATAGGTTGACTGACCCTCTAGACTAGAGTCTAGACAATTTGCAAACGCATCCTCCCTCCCTTGAATATTCAGATCTGGGCCCGTATCCACATTGCATCTTAGAGTAGGAGTGCTGATCTATTCGGAGGCGCTTTGTGGATATGGGCCCTGATATGACCAGAGATGTGAACGCTATGTTGTGGGGCCCTGATTTCAACTGTCATATCATGTTGGAACAGTGATGACTCCCAAGGAAAGTGAAAACAGTTCCTATTTTGTGGTTGTTTTGACCACTGCTGAACTAACAGGCAGCTGGGGTATCCATCCTCCTCTATTCCACATTGTGTGGGTTGTCATATATGGATGGCCTATATGTCCTATATGTACATATCTACCTCAACTAGCTTGTACACCTGCACATCGACTTGGTACTAGTATCCCATGTATATAGCCAAGTTATCGTTACTCATTGTGTATTTATTACACTCTACTCTTCCCTTTCATAATCAAGTCGCTATCTTCTATGGCAACCCCCATTGTAATAACTGCACTATATCGAGTTACCTTACTTTGAAGCGATCAAGTGTGGTTACTCCTCAACCACCCTCAATTGAGTCATCTTATTCTGAAGCGATTGGCTGTGGTTAAAGTAATAAAAAGTACATGCTCAAATCTTTTCAAAGCAATAGGCTGAGGTCATCATGCCAAACAAAAATAAAACCTGAACTAATAAACGCAATTAGCCGTGGCTCAGATGTGCTACAGACACTTGTACAGACAATATGCAACGATCTGACAAGTATACTGTAAGTGACAAGGCATCTGTTAATCTCGGTCGAATTTCACTTTTGGTTCAGTCTCCAAGCAACGTTCAGCATCAAGAAGGTGTGGTAAAACTCAGGAAGAAGTGTAGCGCTCTTCAACTGGAAAGTGTACTCAGGTTCAGCTCACCTACACACTCGTGTCCTCTTCTTCAGCCTTAGCAGGTGTAGACAGATGGTGTAGTATAGGGTTCCCCAACTGGTGTTGTAGAAATATTGGTCCAATAATATTTCTCAGATACCGGAGCTTGTGAGTTCAGTATAGACTTTATTACAAAGTAACAAGCCAAGCTGGTCCATGGAGCAACTGCCTTCCCCAGTCTCAGCACACTCCTTCTATACAGTTTCATCCTTACATCACATACATAGTCACTCCTCTTTATGTACAGTTGACGTCGGAAGTTTTTGTAAGTCGGTTACGACATCTACTCTGGGCATGACACGTAATTTTTCCAACAATTGTTTACAGATAGATTAATAAACTGTATCACAATTCCAGTAGGTCAGAAGTTTACATACACTAAGTTGACTGTGCCTTTAAACAGCTTGGAAAAATCCAGAAAAGGTCATGGCTTTAGAAGCTTCTGATAGGCTAATTGACATCATTTGAGTCAATTGGAGGTGTACCTGTGGATGTATTTCAAGGCCTACCTTCAAACTCAGTGCCTCGTTGCTTGACATCATGGGACAATCAAAAGAAATCAGCCAAGACCTCAGAAAAACAATTGTAGACCTCCACAAGTCTGGTTCATCCTTGGGAGCAATTTCCAAATGCCTAAATATACCACATTCATCTGTACAAACAATAGTACACAAGTATAAACACCATGGGACACACCGCCGTCATACCGCTCAGGAAGGAGACGCGTTCTGTCTCCTAGAGATGAACGTACTTTGGTGAGAAAATGGCAAATCAATCCCAGAACAAAAGCAAAGGACCTTGTGTAGATGCTGGAGGAAACAGGTACAAAAGTATCTATATCCACAGTAAAACGAGTCCTATATTGACATAACCTGAAAGGCCGCTCAGCAAGGAAGAAGCCACTGCTCCAAAACCGCCATAAAAAAAGCCAGACTATGGTTTGCAACTGCACATGGGGACAAAGATCGTACTTTTTGGAGAAATGTCCTCTGGTCTGATGAAACAAAAATAGAACTGTTTGGTCAGAATGACCATCGTTATGTTTGGAGGAAAAAGGGGGAGGATTGCAAGCCGAAGAACACCATCCCAACCGTGAAGCACGGGGGTGGCAGCATCATGTTGTGGGGGTGCATTGCTGCAGGAGGGACTGGTGCACTTCACAAAATAGATGGCATCATGAGGTAGGAAAAATATGTGGACACATTGAAGCAACATCTCAAGACATCAGTCAGGAAGTTAAAGCTTGGTCGCAAATGGGTCTTCCAAATGGACAATGACCCCAAGCATACTTCCAAAGTTGTGGCAAAATGGCTTAAGGACAACAAAGTCAAGGTATTGGAGTGGCCATCACAAAGCCCTGACCTCAATCCCATAGAAAATGTGTGAGCAGAACTGAAAAAGCGTGTGCAAGGAGGCCTACAAGCCTGGAGGCCTACAAGCCTGACTCAGTTACACCAGCTGTGTCAGGAGGAATGGGCCAAAATTCACCCAACTTATTGTGGGAAGCTTGTGGAAGGCTACCCGAAACATTTGACCCAAGTTTAAATTGTTTAAGGCAATGCCACCAAATACTATTTGAGTATATGTACACATCTGACCCACTGGGAATGTGATGAAAGAAATAAAAGCTGAAATAAATAATTCTCTCTATTATTATTCTGACATTTCACATTCCTAAAATTTAGTGGTGATCCTAACTGACCTAAGACAGAGAATTTTTACTAGGAATAAATGTCAGGAATTGTGAAAAACTGAGTGTAAATGTATTTGGCTAAGGAGTATGTAAACTTCCGACTTCAACTCTATATGGCTTGTGGTGCCTGTATTGATTAACTAAAGTACATATTCAATGGTCTTCACCAGTTGTGTGTCGTCTGCGTAGCAATGATAGGAGAGACCATGTGAGGATATGACAGAGCCAAGTGACTTGGTGTATAGCAAGAATAGGAGAGGGCCTAGAACTGAGCCCTGGGGGACACCAGTGGTGAGAGCACGTGGGGCGGAGACGGATTCTCGCCACGCCACCTGGTAGGAGCGACCTGTCAGGTAGGACGCAATCCAAGAGTGAGCCGCGCCGGAGATGCCCAACTCGGAGAGGGTGGAGAGGAGGATCTGATGGTTCACAGTATCAAAGGCAGCAGATCAGTCTAGAAGGATGAGAGCCGAGGAGAGAGAGTTAGCTTTAGCAGTGCGGAGAGCCTCCGTGACACAGAGAAGAGCAGTCTCAGTTGAATGACCAGTCTTGAAACCTGACTTATTTGGATCAAGAAGGTCATTCTGAGAGAGATAGCAAGAGAGCTGGCCAAGGACAGCACGCTCAAGAGTTTTGTAGAGAAAAGAAAGAAGGGATACTGGTCTGTAGTTGTTGACATCGGAGGGATCAAGTGTAGGTTTTTTGAGAAGGGGTGCAACTCTCGCTCTCTTGAAGACGGAAGGGTCGTAGCCAGCGGTCAAGGATGAGTTGATGAGCGAGGTGAGGTAAGGGAGGTCTCTGGAAATGGTCTGGAGAAGAGAGGAGGGGATAGGGTCAAGCGGGCAGGTTGTTGGGCGGCCGGCCGTCACAAGTCGCAAGATTTCATCTGGAGAGAGAGGGGAGAAAGAGATCAAAGCATAGGGTAGGGCAATGTGAGCAGGACCAGCGGTGTCGTTTGACTTAACAAACGAGGATCGGATGGCGTCAACCTTCTTTTCAAAATAGTTGACGAAGTCATCCGCAGAGAGGGGGGGGGGGGGGGAGGGAGGAGAAGGTGGCAAAGAGCTTCCTAGGGTTAGAGGCAGATGCTTGGAATTTAGAGTGGTAGAAAGTGGCTTTAGCAGCAGAAACAGAGGAAGAAAATGTGGAGAGGAGGGAGTGAAAAGATGCCAGGTCCGCAGGGAGGCTAGTTTTCCTCCATTTCCGCTCGGCTGCCCGGAGCCCTGTTCTGTGAGCTCGCAATGAGTCGTCAAGCCACGGAGCAGGAGGGGAGGACCGAGCCGGCCGGGAGGATAGGGGACATAGAGAGTCAAAGGATGCAGAAAGGGAGGAGAGGAGGGTTGAGGAGGCAGAATCAGGAGATCGGTTGGAGAAGGGTTGAGCAGAGGGAAGAGATGATAGGATGGAAGAGGAGAGAGTAGCAGGAGAGAAAGCGAAGGTTGCGACGACGCAATACCATCTCAGTAGGGGCAGAGTGAGTAGTGTTGGAGGAGAGCGAGAGGGAAAAGGATACAAGGTAGTCGTCGGAGACTTGGAGGGGAGTTGCAGTGAGATTAGTAGAAGAACAGCATCTAGTAAAGATGAGGTCAAGCATATTGCCTGCCTTGTGAGTAGGGGGGGACGGTGAGAGGGTGAGGTCAAAAGAGGAGGAGTGGAAAGAAGGAGGCAGAGAGAAATTAGTCAAAGGTAGATGTAGGGAGGTTAAAGTCACCCAGAATTGTGAGGGGTGAGCCATCCTCAGGAAAGGAACTTATCAAATCAAATCAAATGTATTTATATAGCCCTTCTTACATCAGCTGATATCTCAAAGTGCTGTACAGAAACCCAGCCTAAAACCCCAAACAGCAAGCAATGCAGGTGTAGAAGCACGGTGGCTAGGAAAAACTCCCTAGAAAGGCCAAAACCTAGGAAGAAACCTAGAGAGGAACCAGGCTATGAGGGGTGGCCAGTCCTCTTCTGGCTGTGCCGGGTGGAGATTATAACAGCACATGGCCTAGATGTTCAAATGTTCATAAATGACCAGCATTGTCAAATAATAATAATCATAGTAGTTGTCGAGGGTGCAACAAGTCTGCAACACAAGGGTAAGTGTCAGTTGGCTTTTTCATAGCCGATCTTTGAGTCATCTCTACCGCTCCTGCTGTCTCTAGAGAGTTGAAAACAGCAGGTCTGGGACAGGTAGCACGTCCGGTGAATAGGTCAGGGTTCCAGCAGGTCTGGGACAACAGGTCTGGGACAGGTAGCACGTCCGGTGAACAGGTCAGGGTTCCATAGCTGCAGGCAGAACAGTTGGAACTGGAGCAGCAGCACGGCCAGGTGAACTGGGGACAGCAAGGAGTCATCAAGCCAGGTAGTCCTGAGGCATGGTCCTAGGGCTCAGGTCCTCCGAGAGAGAGAAAGAAAGAAGGAGAAAGAGAGAATTAGAGAGAGCATATTTAAATTCACACAGGACACCGGAAAAGACAAGAGAAATACTCCAGATGTGACAGACTGACCCTAGCCCCCCGACACATAAACTACTGCAGCATAAATACTGGAGGCTGAGACAGGAGGGGTCAGGAGACACTGTGGCCCCATCCGATGAAACCCCCGGACAGGGTCAAACAGGTAGGATATAACCCCACCCACTTTGCCAAAGCACAGCCTCCACACCACTGGAGGGATATCTCCAACCACCAACATACCATCCCGGGACAAGGCCGTGTATAGCCCACAAAGATCTCGGCACAGCCGGCACGGCACAGCCCAAGGGGGGGCACCAACCCAGACAGGAAGACCACGTCAGTGACTCAACCCACTCAAGTGACGCACCCCTCCCAGGGACGGCATGGAAGAACACCAGTAAGCCAGTGACTCAGCCCCCGTAATAGGGGTAGAGGCAGAGAATCCCAGTGGAAAGAGGGGAAACCGGCCAGGCAGAGAGAGCAAGGGCGGTTCGTTGCTCCAGCCTTTCCGTTCACCTTCACACCCCTGGGCCAGACTACACTTAATCATAGGACCTACTGAAGAGATATGTCTTCAGTAAAGACTTAAAGGTTGAGACTGAGTCTGCGTCTCTCACATGGGTAGGCAGACTATTCCATAAAAATGGAGCTCTATAGGAGAAAGCCCTGCCTCCAGCTGTTTGCTTAGAAATTCTAGGAACAATTAGGAGGCCCGCGTCTTGTGACCGTAGCGTACGTGTAGGTATGTACGGCAGGACCAAATCAGAAAGATATTGACGCCTTATCAAGGCGTCAAGCTCATTGATGAACTCTCCAAGGGAACCTGGAGGGCGATAAATGATAAGGATGTTAAGCTTGAATGGGCTAGTGACTGTGACAGCATGGAATTCAAAGGAGGAGATAGACAGATGGGTCAGGGGAGAAAGAGAGAATGTCCACTTGGGAGAGATGAGGATTCCAGTGCCACCACCCCGCTGACCAGATGCTCTCGGGGTATGCGAGAACACGTGGTCAGACGGGGAGAGAGCAGTAGGAGTAGCAGTGTTTTCTGTGGTAATCCATGTTTCCGTCAGCGCCAAGAAGTCGAGGGACTGGAGGGTAGCATAGGCTGAGATGAACTCTGCCTTGTTGGCCGCAGACCGGCAGTTCCAGAGGCTGCTGGAGACCTGGAACTCCACGTGGGTCGTGCGCGCTGGGACCACCAGGTTAGAGTGGCAGCGGCCATGCGGTGTGAAGCGTTTGTGTGGCCTGTGCAGAGAGGAGAGAACAGGGATAGACAGACACATAGTTGACAGGCTACAGGAGAAGCTACGCTAATGCAAAGGAGATTGGAATGAAAATTAACTAAACAACTGGGGAAGCGAGAGAGCAGGGCCTCCCTCACTAACCATTCACTGAAACACTCAAATATAACTTTTCAAACTTCCACTTTAGAAATGATAATTGATGTAAACTACAGTGGTTCAATGTTTCCAGGAATAGGCTCAAACTTAGTTTATTCAGCTAGATAACTTGGTACAGTATTCTTCCGTGAAACCCACCCAGTGGAAACCCACACAGTGTCCTATGACGCCGTAGCTAACTAGCATGCTAGCATCCAATAACACACGGTTAGCACCAATACTTGGTTACAACAAACTACCAATGGATCATTCGTGTCCGTGTCTAGTTCCTTTCATAACGCAGAAGTAATTAAACGTTGGCTAGCTAACACAAAGTCAGTCCTGCTAGCTACACAACTCGAAAGTTCAGAAAGTTAAGCTTACGTTGCAAAAATCTTATTGACTAAAAATTATACAGTACTGCTAGCTGGTAGAGTTGGCTAGCTAGCGGTGGCTGCGTTTACCTTTATCTTTTATCTTTGATACAGAGACAACTATATAGCTAGCTAACATTACACTAATCAAAAACTTCCGTTGTAATGTATTTAGTTTCTACAGTACTGCTAGTTGGTAAAGTTGGCTAGCTAGCAGTGGCTGTGGTGTTGTGGTGTTGGAAAACGGCGCAAACGAACGAATACAGCTGGCTAGCTAACCTTGTTAGTTTCTCAAAGTTAGTTTCTCAAAGCTACACCTACACCTTTAGCTACACCTTTATCCTTGATGCAAAGACAACTATGTAGCTAGCTAGCTAACATTACACTAATCAAATCATTCCGTTGTAATGTAATGAAATGTCATATTACCTGCGGAGCGAAGTACAGCACGACTACTCACTCCAGCATCCTGTAACTCAATTCCTCAATTCACTCCAGCATCCTGTAACTCAAGCCACATACACCTTGTTGAAACACTTGAAAAAACAGCATATCATCTCCTTCCTAGCTCCTGTGATCGAGATCAAGGGTCTGGGTATGTAACTGGAGGACACAAACAGTACGCGCCGTTCCTCCTGCTGGCATGTGCTTTCAAAGTCCTTCAGTCTATTGGTTATGTACCATGTGTATTCATGAACAAGCAGCTCTTGGTCCAGGATAGAGCTGTACTCTCCCCTATACGATAAGTCCAGGTCTACTAAGAAGTCGTACTTGAAGTCCTTATCCATCACAGTGTCATTCATAAACAGACCATGTGAGTCGAGCTCCTGTTTACCCCCTCTAATTACTGCATAATCCACAGAGAAAGTACCGTAAGCACCTCTTGTGTTTGACATTATATCACCTGTACTGACTGTGCTGGGATTCAACCCAGTTGCAGTATTATTAGCCAGAGTTACTGTTAGGTATATGAGTTGCGGTTGGAATGATGTTACACTCCCTTGGCAAGGATGTATCTATTACAGTAGTTGTATATTGTACAACAACCAAGCCATATGATAAAAGCGCTTCCATGAAACATCAAGTCACAAGGCACTATAGGGGTAGTGTTAGGAGCACAGTTAAAAAGACTGACAGTTATGAACACCAGGTAATTCATTCACACATAGACACACATGTACCACATATAGACCAGTCATGCCTTCTGTGTGTCGTTCACTGGTGTCCGTCTAATACCGCATGGAAGGTGTTGAACAACACATAATAGACAACCCTCTCCATAGACCTCCAGACCTTACAAAGGTCCTCATGAGTGCCCATTTTCAAGGTCTCCTTGAGAGGATATGAGCAGTTGTTGTTGACCTCAATGTTGGTGTGATGTGTGAGCGCTTGATCGACGCTTAAGGTGATTGTTAAATCGAAGTCTCCGTTGTCCATTTTTCTGGGGCAGATTAACTCCGAGCTGAACGGAGTTTGAGGCTCACTGACGGCACATCTCCCCTTCTCCAGATAATAAACACATGGTGCTTGTACCTCGTGCATAAAGCGGTGAAACCTTTGGTGTTCAGAGCGCCGTGTCTGTATCTCATTCAAGGTTTTAGTCAATCCCGGAAACCCTAGACAGGTAATAGTTGTCTTGTATCTGGCAAAGCCTGAAAGTCTCACGGTGTAGTTCAGTTTGAAAATGGGTGGCGGTATACCCAGTTCGATCATATGGTCGTGAAGCTCCCGAGTATCTCTTTCCAGCTTCGATCGAGTGGAACACAAAGCTATCGGTACAGTTTGTTTCCCTGTGCCAAGGCCATGGCGCTGCTGGTCCATCAGGACTTTGGCCATCATAGTTAGGTCCTACTGCATATTCTATCTGATACGATCTGGAATGAGATTGTGCTGTCAGCAAAAATATGGAGACATTAATAGGTCAGAACAGTTCCTTGTGCAGTTGAAAGACAAGAGATTGGAAACTTGTAGAGATATACGGCAAATGGAACTGTGACTAGTGGCTCAACAGAGGCTCATGAACTACACCACGTTTCACATTTACGAACGTCTACTGTATATAGCCAGACTCTCGCGACACCCATAATAGCGTTTCGCTCTACGCATATCCAAATGTGCAACTTTTTCTAAACAATCACTAATCTGTTCCAAAAGACCACCAGGATTGGTATGGCCACAGACACACATTTCCCCTACCAGTACAACGTACTGCCCTTTGAATGTTTGGATGAGTCCTTCGTAGCCGCTAGCATGAAAACAAGGGTATATAAACATCAAGGTGTCCGCTTCAGTGTATTTGTCAACTTTCCCTGGTGCGATGGTTGTTAAGCGTAATAAATGGACCGGCCTACTGAGATACTGAGTGCTTTGTCAACTACTGTAATGGTTGGGGGGTGTAGTTTGTTGTTATACTGTACCTAACAAATGTACATTGTGAATATACTCTATAATAAACCATACATCTATCAGTCTGATCTACTCTTTTTGGTTTCACACAGACACAAGACTCAGACATGTACCCATTGTATTATATTGTATTCTGGTGTACATGCCACAAATGTACAATACTGTAAAAGCAGAGGCTACACAGTGGTTATTTTATGAACAGGCTACGTATGGATGAACAAACAGTGGGCAGACACGGAAACATTGGGTCCATGAACGCCATAGCGTAACATCGGTTGGAACACCCACTAGTTGTTTGATTACCAAGCAGTATGTAGATGGTCCTATGCCCAAACATGTTACATTGGTTGGACTAAAGAGCAATATGTAGACACTCAGCAGCATTTGGACGTTTAGAAGGCCATACACGTAACATTTCCTTCAATGTCACAGCAGGAATTGGGCTATCCAGCAGTTGTTGGACTAAGGAGCTTTGTATATCCAGCAGTGGTTGGACATCTGGAACTCCATAGATGTGACATTTATTGGCTGGCCAAATGAGCTTGGCTCTACACTTCCACTTACCATAGACATGTCTTAAAAAGGCTCTTGTCCTTTTACCAAAGGTGTCAGTAGCCTGTTAGACTTAGAGCTCTACAATGGACTCACTTGTCAATGGCACATTGAATAATGTTACAATCTTCAATAGATCATCAAAGTACCCAGATTCAGATTCACATTGTTATAGTCTCTATGAATACAGCCGCACCATATACATCCCTGTTTTACATGCGCTGGTTATGGTCACGGGGTTAATTGTCAATCTATACATGGTCATCACGATCTACTGTTCCTGTTCAAAGGACTCGGGGAGGCAAAGCAAGGTCCTCAGTGATATCGACGTTTTCTTTTCACATCTCGGGGTCTGTGACATAGCCACTTTGCTCACTACCCCGGTGTGGGTTACGCAGACGATTCTCGTGAAGGGCTGGGTGTTTGGCTTCGTCCTGTGCAAACTGATGAAAGGGGTGATCTCAGTACGTAACACCAAGCGTAGGCTTTGAGGACCTATACACACACAAGCCTATCCAACCAGCTCAGCTAATGACATATGTTTTGTTTCCTTATTCCTTACAGTTCTCTTTCCAGTACGGAATATGTCTCATGGTCTACATCAACATAGAAAGATACATGAAGGTGGTACACAACAGAACAACACTGAAGTGCCTGGTGAACAGACGTGCGTCAAGCAGAAGGAGAATCATGGCTCGATTGTGTGCCTGTGTACCCATGCTCTCGGCTCTGTTGGACATATGCTATTACACTGTTCGTCCCATATCTGAGACTAGCATGATCTGTTTCAACCCTATGCATCCCACTCTCCGGCTTACAGTCTTCTGGGTCAGGATGATCATTTGTTTCATCGTACCTATTCTTGTTCTCGTTTACTGCAACGGCATGATAGTGTACAGTGTCAGACAGCACGTGAAGCGGAATTCGTTTGGACATACGATGAAAAGGGCACAGGTTTTAACATTTCTCACTGCGACGTGCTTTATGTGCTGCTGGATACCCTGGATCGCAAGCACTATCTACTACCGCTCCCATGTCCAGTGTGAGGAGGTGAAGTACGTGGTGCTCAATGTCTGCATAGCTATGGGGAACATGCACTGTATCACCAGTCCCACTTTGTATATAATTATGAAGTCTCGCAGGGCCCTTCATCAGAGACAGGAGAGTCAAGCTGGAGTATGAAAACAGTTGCTCGGTCTACTGTCACGTAGCTAAGAAGACCTATGTGGCTCTCAGTCACAACCTGGATGACAAGGGTGATCTGTCTTCGATCTCCGTAAAGGTCAGGGGGCTGTCGGCCTTCAAAAGTATGCACTCCCCTTGTGATTCTGCCGTGACGGACACCTTCATATCCTGCGTCATGAGGGGAGACTGCGTCAAACTGGAGACTGACACGTTATCCTGCTTTTCAACATCTCCCTGGCACCAGCTCAAGGCTGGAGATGTAATCTTATACCTGGAGAGGGAACCGATCCTGGACAATGTCGGGCAGTGGTTAGACTTACATCGAGCTAGCTCCTTCCTCACCTCTTACAGAGTGGACGATGTTATAATGTTGAAGCTGGACTCTGGGTTCTCTGCTGTCTCTACGACACTGGTCCCCGTACAGGGCTATGAGTCTGCGGCGAGCGACACCATCACAGTGAGAACACTTTACAAGGACTGGAAATACTGCTTGAACCACATGTTCTCGCGCAAGGAAGCCATCCTCAGAGACCTGTTAGCGTGCAAAGCATCGCAACTCATCGCGTCCAAGATGGCAGCAGGGTTCTTTCCTTGGAGCAGTCTCATCAAATCATCAAAGAACAAGCACTTTAGTCAACAAACGCTGGATCGCTTGAAGGTAGCCAACTCCAATGTTAAAACGACCTACCTACCTAGAAACGGTGAAGACGTGGCTACAGCACATTACAGGACTCTCTGTCAAGCCAGTCGCATGCCCCGAGTATCACAAGTGTAACCCTTGCGAAGCAGCCTTCTACAGATACACCCTGTGTTAGCCTGGAGGTTCAAGGGGTATCACGGCCATGTTCGGTGGATCGCTCATATGCGAGGACAAGCGTTCTGACACAAGCAAGGTGTCTGACGGTGATAATGAACACGTGTCCACTCACGTTAGAGATGCCAACACGGAGGATCATCACAACCAGGCCCCCTAACCCAAATCGATTCCTCGTCTTACACAGAGATCATTTCACACCCCTACCAGCCTTTCAACAAATGTTTTGCCAACTCCAGGGTGCTGATAGCTCACTATGCAGACTGTACCTTGGTGAACCGATCTGGAAAGCTTTTAGCTCACTGCATTATAGACTAATGCTTACCCCGCTACATGTACAGTTCTGCCCTTGGCTCCCACAGCCTGGATGATTGCAAAGAGCACTTGCTCACCTCAATCACCTCAGTCAGACAGAGGCTGAAGAGGGCAACCATGGCTTTCAACTCGGTAATGAACAACTGCCCCGAACACATGATACCCGTCTGCGGTACTAGTGAGTTGGAGCACCTAAGGATAAACAGGGAAATGGTGGCGCGTCTGCCCGGTGAGAAACTCGAGGTCTGTAGCAATGTAATCACCAAGGACATGTCCCTACAGCCCCGTGATGTCTACAGGAACCTAAGTGTCTCACTTGGGAAAAGGCTCACAGAAGCCATATCGGAAGGTTTATTGTCCCTTGTCGACAACGACTCTTGCTCTGCCGCCTCCATCTTGCTTTCATTGCCGATTGTCATGTTGCAAGACGCTGGGATCACATACTCTACTACTGGTAGGATTTCCATAGTGAGAAGCGAGCTGTGCGAGAGGACTCTAGTTGACCTGGCAGGCCTTCTGTATCAGACTGTACTCATGTTGCAGATACAGACCCCTGACGCTTTCAGCTCTGGGCCTGTTATGTACCCAGAATCTGTTCTTTACTGTTGCGCCGACACAAAAGTCATGAGAACCTGGATCCAGACATTTAGGGAGAAAAAGTGGATCGCCCCTGTCCGGGCTAAACTCGGAAAGAGGAGCCGTCCTCTCTCTGACTGCAGGCTGGTTACGTATCATTGCACGGGATGTAAAAACTTCTACAAGGACCTGTTCACCAACAATATCCCCGGTCACAGGCTTATCCAGCGTGTCTACGGCGAAGACAAGAAGAGACAGATAGGATGGTGTGTCAATGAAAGACGGTGGCTCTCGTGATCCTTACCCGGCCTGGCATTGCTCATCGCTCTCCTCAACAGTGACACTATCCAACATTTGCCTGAACGTAGACTGAGACAAAAATTACCGTATATACCATTTCGTATACATGCATCGAGTACAGACCGGTGATATTCAGGAAAGATGTAATTTGTTCCTCAGACACAGAACCCCATCAGTTGTCACCCAGTGACTCTACAAATGAAAGCCATGATCTGTCCAATAGAGGCCAGTTTCCATATGTCACTTCCATCCCAGCCATTTCCAATAGACATTTAATGTTTCTTCCCCAGTGCTGAGACAGGCTAAATGTGTTAATATCCTAAGAACAGACCTTGCTATTTAACTGCTTCCCTGTAATAGTTGGTTGGGTAAACACCCGGGGGTTGTGTAGACATGCATGCTTGGATTAATGCCCCACAGCTGGATAAACAAGAAGAGTCAGGATGAGCCTGCAGGAAGGGTACCACATTAGGCAGGAGGATGTCTTCCCTGTAACGCACAGCGTTGAGATTGCCTGCAATGACAACAAGCTCAGTCCGATGATGCTGTGACACACCGGTCCAGACAATGACGGAGCCTCCACCTCCAAATCGATCCCGCTCCAGAGTACAGGCCTCGGTGTAACGCTCATTCCTTCAACGATAAATGCAAATCTGACCATCACCCACATTGACACTTATTTAACTTCAGTTTGCAGTGTGGACAAGTTACAATGACTTTTCTTGACTTGCCATGTATGTTGGGACCAGGTGATTTCATTCTTGTACATACTATGTGTAGGCTCGCTATGTGTAACTTAGGGAATGGCATCAACAATACACATTTAGAGCCAGCCAAACACAACAAGGCACACAATGAAGAAACACAGAAAAATCAACATCAAATCGATTACATAACTGTACATGTAAACCTAGGCTTACTGCTCAAGTAGGCACATTTGTCCAAATAAGATTCCCTCATTGTAAGCAATTAGCTAGCTCACATGCAAAAGGTTGCTATTGCTAATTAGCTAGCTCAAGTGCAAATGGTTGCTAATTAACGCTATGCTAACATTGGTGTGGTAGTTGGTTATAGAAAAATATACCACTGCACTGGTATAACATGAACATTACAAAGTACATTATGCATAATGACAGTCTCACTTACTTCCATGGTTTATATTGTTATCCATGTAGGTTAGGTTCGATTAAGATTCACTTCGTTGACACCTTCGGCGTGAACCTCAACTTGGGTGACCTTGAAGGAGATGGGAAGGGTTCAGGTTAAACGCGTTTGACTCCGCCCACATTGAGCCGGGCCCCGAACTGCACACCTGCAGTCAGGAGCCTTCTCTTCTGGAACGTTCAATTGAATAGAAACGATGACGTACCAGAGAGGAAGCGAGAGACCCAAATCGGCGGAAAATCTGTTTCCCTCCAGCAACTGCCGTTTTTTATGTATGGAGGTCAATGAGAAAGTCGAATTTGGTCGACCAAAAAATGTATGGCTTATTTGTTACATTGATTTGATCTAATAGACGTTTCGTAATGCTTAAGTTCTTATGAGTGTACTGATTTTAGTAGGACACGTGACATATAGGCAACTTTATATCAGCGTTGTCTCGTGATGGCTATGCATATTCATGTTATGAGGCTAGTAGCATAGACTCTCTCATTGAATACAGGCCGTTGACGTCAACAACCCTCATCGAATAGTCAAAACCAGATTACAATAATGAGATGTATCCACCAATCCAAAGAAAAGAGGGGCGGGAGCTAAACAGCCCACCGTGGTACTTTGTGAACAACATTTTACATTTCAGTGTTTAGCAGACACTCTTAGCCAGAGTGATTTGCAGTTGTTTGGGCATAGATTATTGTATTTTTTTTCTCCATGCTGGTACCCCGTGGGAATTGAACCCACAACCCCGGTGTTGCAAGTGTAACAGTGTAGGTTCCGTCCTTCTCTTCGCCCCAACCTGGGCTCGAACCAGGGACCCTTGCACACATCAACAACTGACACCCACGAAGCATCGTTACCCATCGCACCACAAAAGCCATGGCCCTTGCAATGCAAGGGGAAACCCTACTTCAAGCCTCAGAGCGAGTGACGTCACTGATTGAAATGCTATTAGCGCGCACCACCGCTAACTAACTAGCCATTTCACATCGGTTACACAAGCACCATGCTCTACCAACTGAGCCACAATGACTCCCCTTGTTAGGGTGGAGAGACATGTATCTCAAATGTAAAATAATTGTTTTTAAATTAACTAAGCATGTCAATTAAGAACAAACCCGGACGACTCTGGGCCAATTGTGCGCCACCATATGGGACTCCCAATCACGGCCAGTTGTGATACAGCCTGGATTCAAACCAGGGTGCCTGTAGTGCCTAAGACCACTGCGCCACTCGGGAGCTCACTAATTGTATTGGTTGCATACAAGTAAAATGCTTGTTAGTATAGTCATATTTGGCTGTACTGAAAGACCAGTTGAAAAACAGGGAAGATTTGAATCAAGCCACACCCACCAAATGGGAACAAACGTACCTCAAAGTCGACAAGAACGTTTTGGGGGGAAACGTATGGTTCAGTACAAACAGTTCCGCAACGTAGCAAACGTTCAAGTGAATTGAACGCACCTCAGAAAAAAAGTTACTGTAGCAAACGTAGTTGGCGTGGCTGCTGAAACTGGAGTCAAAGGAGCAATTTGAGGATTACGAGTTTTAACGGACAATGTGTCTTTAAAATAATCTGTAAATACCATTTCAGAAAAAGTTGGCGTGGCTGCTGAAGCTGGAGTCAAAGGAGCAATTTAAGGATTACGGGTTATAATAACGGACAACGTGTCTTTAGAATAATCTGTAAGTACCTTTTCTAAAATATAATTTTAGGTCTATCTCTTACTAACATGAAGTACATAGCTAGCCATGCTGGACAGCAGATAACTCAAGCTGTAGGCAAATAAAATCTGACTAAAGCAAGGCAACTATGTAAGGCAGTGTTCATTTGACCGACTGAAAAGGAAGAAAGTAGGCTTTATTTGTCTCAATGATCCTGCCTATGATATTGTGATTTATTAATACATTTTCGAATTCCAAAGCGCATAACAATTTAGACTAGTTTAGTGTCTTTCACATGATACACACGTGACACAGGGTGGTCCGGTGTGGCTGACTAAACTCAACTCCATCGTGAAGGAAGTTTCTCAACGGAGTCGAGCAGAGAACAGGCTTTGTGGAATTAATCTCCGACTAAATCTATTCGCTCAAGGTCAATACTTCAAAAAAATATTTAGTTCTGAAATGCATACCTTGAATCTCCGACGACAGGCCTAGGTCTCCAAATATTTATTGAGCATGCGCATTTTCGCTGAGTTGCCATCTTCGAGAAAAAAATTATAGATTTCAGCAAACAAAGGCACGCATCTACAGAGGACAAACATAGATACAAGGTAAGCGTTTCACAATGTACATTAAAGTAGGCTACAGACCTTGGGTGAATGAAGTAGTCGCGCACTTACAAAACATATTATATTTTTGAAACTGCAGTATAACAAAAGTTATACTGCACTCTAACTGCAGTTAGACTGCAAAATTACAACAGTGAAAAAAAACCTTGTTTTGGACGAAGTATTTGTAGCATACTGTAGTTATATTGCACTCTGACTGCGATCATTTTTTATAAGGGCGTAACGTTAGCTGAACTTCACGAAGCCTGGGGCCTCATTTATTAACAGTGCTTACATTTTTTACGAAATTCTGACGTAAATGGAGATTCTAGGATTTGTGTGCACCACAAATTATGGGGATTTTATAAAACTGTCACACACAACAGCCTAGTATGTTTTCATTGATTAAACTGTGCCATATTATATTTGTGCTTTGTGAACGAGCGCTAGAACCCTGCCGGGAAAACGCCTTTGTTCTCATTTTATGGTAAGAAAAACACCCCAATTTGGAGATGTTGGAACTGGGCCATGAAAGTTCCTTAAAGAAAGCACAATGGCAAATTTCAACGTGTGTGTGTGTGTGTGTGTAGAACGTTTCAGTGGTTTTTCCAAACAAAAAAACGCTTGCAGCCAAGTGAGGGCCAGACACTGTATGCGCATTCTGCAAGATTGATTGTCATTGGGAACAATTTAAAAGTAAATGCTACAGCCCACATTTCTTTACAAAATACATTGTTTTTAAATATTTTGTTGATCTATGAATGATTGGTTTCATCTCCTGGTTCGATATATGCTCTGAAATGTAAAGGTGCTACATGTAATATTTTTTCATTATAATTCCAGAAAATGTCTTTAATATATCTACAGTAATAGAGGAATAATAGTGTTCAAAGACATTTTCCACCAAAATAATGCATTTTAATGTTGCAGCCTTCTTATTGGTGAGCCGCCCGCTAACCGATTGTGCCACAGCTACATGCTGTGCTTATAGGGGATTTTCCATGACATGTGTTATGTATCTTAGAGTAGTAAGCAGAATCAATATTGGCTTTACCGTATGTGTGTGTGTCTTGGTCATTAGGCAAAGGAAACGGTCATTAGGCATTTTTTTGTATCGTTGCTATGGTTACGCCACCAGTAGAATCTATGCTCAGAAGTCTGTGCCATTAAGAGGAGGGATATCCATGTTAAGATAGGTGTAAATGCCGTGGAAAATTGTCTTAAGAATAACACTTCTTACAAGAACTTGTAAATTCAATATAGACTTTAATATAGAGTAGTAAAGCCGGTCCGCGGAACAACTCCTTCCTTAGGCCCCGGCTCTGCTTTTATGCACATACAATACATAGGTCCACCCTTTATGTAAATGAAGTAAAACCCCCTATGCGTTCTGCCACCATTATCTTTCAACCCAATGGGTAACGCCCATATCTGAGGATAACGCCCACATCTGCTTTTAGCTCTAACATAATGGTGGCTAAACTCTCCTCATATGGATATGAAAATAATGCATGCATTGCATGCTTACGCTTGGCATATATTTAGTCATGGCCATACATTCAGCTTGCCTGGCCGTTGCGTGGTTCCTACTTGGGGATGTATGGCCACCTGTTATCTCCATTCAGGGCCAGCTGCCAGTCTCCTCTTTCGCTAGCTAATGTATTTCTATTTTTCCTTCCTTCAGCACGTCTACCTTTCTCCCACATAAACAAGTTAGAAGGAAGACGAAGAGATAAGCCAGCAGCATACCACCCTGCATCCCACTGCTGGCTTGCTTCTGAAGCTAAGCAGGGTTGGTTCTGGTCGGTCCTTAGATGGGAGACCAGATGCTGCTGGAAGTGGTGTTGGAGGGCCAGTAGTAGGCACTCTTTCCTCAGGTCTAAAGAATATCCCAATTTCGCCTTGTTACGTTGTAATAAAGTCTATTTGAATTCACAAGTTCCGGTATCTGAGAAATATTATTGGATCAATATTTCTACTACATGCCACAATTTTTTAGGATGTGGTACTTATACAAATCTCTCAGCTCCAGTCAATTTGGCAAGAGTTTTTCTGGCCACAAATATAACATGTAGCACCTTTTTTAAATGGGCTATGATGTTGCACATCTAATATTGTACAGCAATACTGTAGCCTACCCATACTGTCAAGGCTACCGATCTGTTTGCTTTCGAGAATGCTTGGCTATTGAATGAGTGATTTGATAAATGTGTATCAGATGTCAATCGTACTCTCCTTGCGTTGTGTTTTGTCCAAATAAATCACATCAGCCAGTGGTCCCAGTTGAGCATCATTTATTTTTGTTGCTGTTGTTAAATAGGAAACAGCACGTTAGTTGTGCAGGGCTTAACAATGTTGATGGCTGTCGATGGTAAAATCTGTAGCATGAAAACAACTGTGTTAGCAGTGGGTTTATGTGACCACATGTATACATTAGTAATGTGTACAAGTTTGCTGTACATTGTAAAACAGTATTCAGAACGTGACCTACCCCTTGCATCACATTTTCAGACTGGGGAGACCTGATGTTCGCGATCTCCCCCTGTCTGGAAGCGGGGCCAATCACAACACGCCTTATTGTCATCAGAGTTGAACCAACCAATAAGAATGCTTGAACATTAAATACACCTTTCTTTAGAGGCAAGTGGAAACATAACCAACCCTGTTACAAATGCTAGCCTACTATTTATTGTGTGGTGGGAATAATTTATCACTTATGTCAGAAAAGGAGAGTTGTCCTGCAATAAGATTATTTAGGCCTATAAAAGTCAAGTAAACATATTAGACGACATGCTGCTATGCGATCTCCTTACCAACTGCAAATGCATCTGTTTTATCATTAGGTCTACCATTATTAGAATTCCTGTGCATCAAACACCTCCCATTTCTCCAAATGAACAATATGCCTATATCATATCAAAGTTTATTTGTCACGTTCACTGACTACAACATGTGTAGACCTTACAGTGAAATTTACATTTTACATTTTACATTTTAGTCATTTAGCAGACGCTCTTATCCAGAGCGACTTACAGTAGTGAATGCATACATTTCATACATTTTTTTAAAAAAAAATTTGATTTTTTCCTGTGCTGGCCCCCCGTAGGAAATGCTTACTAACCAACAGTGCAATTTAAGTAAAAATAGGTATTAGGTGAACAATAGATAAGTAAGGAAATAAAAAAACAACAGTAAAAAGACAGTGAATAATAATAATAATAGTTGGGCTAATTGAGGTAGTATGTACTAGAGGGTGGCCGATTTATTCTTTTTTGATACCGATTATTGGAGGACCAAAAAAAGCCGATACGGCTTAATCGGCCTTATTATTATTATTATTATTATTATTATTATTGTTTTAAATTTTTTTACAATTTTTTTTTATATTTATTGTTTGTTTATTTCCTTTTTTGTAATAATGACAATTACAACAATACTGAATGAACACTTATTTGAACTTAATATAATACATCAATGAAATCAATTTAGCCTCAAATAAATAATGAAACATGTTCAATTTGGTTTAAATAATGCAAAAACAAAGTGTTGGAGAAGAAAGTAAAAGTGCAATATGTGCCATGTAAGAAAGCTAACGTTTAAGTGCCTTGCTCAGAACATGAGAACATATGAAAGCTGGTGGTTCCTTTTAACATGAATCTTCAATATTCCCAGGTAAGAAGTTTTAGGTTGTAGTTATTATAGGAATTATAGGACTATTTCTCTCTATATGATTTGTATTTCATATACCTTTTGACTATTGGATGTTCTTATAGGCACTTTAGTATTGCCAGTGTAACAGTATAGCTTCCGTCCCTCTCCTCGCTCCTACCTGGGCTCGAACCAGGAACACATCGACAACAGCCACCCTCGAAGCAGCGTTACCCATGTAGAGGAAGGGGAACAACTACTCCAAGTCTCAGAGCGAGTGACGTTTGAAACGCTATTAGCGTGCACCCGCTAACTAGCTAGCCATTTCACATCGGTTACATCAGCCTAATCTTGGGAGTTGACAGGCTTGAAGTCATAAACAGCGCAATGCATTGCAAAGAGCTGCTGTTTGAATGAATGCTTACGAGCCTGCTGGTGCCTACCACCGCTCAGTCAGACTGCTCTATCAAATCATGTATATGTGTCGCGCTGCATGAGGCAAATGCTGGTCACCAGATACTGACTGGTTTTCAGATCCAGATTCTCAGACACCCCCTGGCATGTATGTCCTGGATGGCTGTGAGCTCTTCCCAGTGATGCGCTGGACAGTCGGCACCACCCTGTATAGGGCTTCCAGTTGAGGGTTGTGTACTTGCCATACCAGACGGTTTTACAACCAGTCAGGATGCTCTCGATGGTGCAACTGTAAAAGTTCCTATGGATCTAATGGGCCATGCAAAAAAATCTCAGCCTCTTGAGGGAGAAGAGGCACTGCCATGCCTTCTTCACGGCTGTGCTGGTGTGAGAAGCTCTTGACCCTCTCCACTGCGGCCCCGTGGATGGGGATGTGCACCCGCCCCTGTTTCCACGATTGTCACCTTGGTCTTACCTGTCGTTGAGGGAGAGGTTGTTGTCCTTGCACCACACTGCCAGGTCTCTGACCTCATCGCTGTTGGTGATCAGGACTACCACCATCGTGTCATCAGCAAACTTGTTGGGGTCGTGTGTGGAAACAGTCATGTGTGAACAGGGGGCTAAGCGCACACACCTCGGGGGGGGGGGGGGGGGGGGGGGCATGTTGAGGGTCAGCATGGCAGAGGTGTTGCCTACTCTTACCACCTGGCTTGTCAGAAAGTCCAGTTGCAGAGGGAGGTGTTGCAATGTATGTGGATCTATCTGTTGGGGCAGTATGCAAATTGGAGTGGGTACAGGGTGTCTGGGATGATAGGCTAGTCATGGAACAGAACTCTTTCAAAGCACTTCATTATTACAGATTTGAGTGCTACAAGGTGGTAGTCATTGTGGCAGGATACCTTGGAGTTTTTGGGAACCGGAATGATGGTAGTCAGCTTGAAACGTGAGCATTACAGACTGGGACAAGGACTGGTTGAAAATGTCTGTGAAGACGCCTGACAGCTGGTCTGCACATGCCCTGAGGACACACCCTGGAATACCGTCCGGACTTTCTCACCGAGGCTGACGTGAGATCACCCTAACCTTGTGCGTAATTCTCTTAACCTTGTGCGTAAGTTGACCTAGTTTCCCCCGCTAGTCAAAACCGGCAGACCTGCCCTGAAAGCAGTGAGTATACACTAATAGTACAGTGTAGCCTAGCTAACGTGACTCACGTGGTACACAGCAAAGGGAGAGCTGTCTGGACAGTAGTTGTAAATGGGTATCTTTCCAGAGTTAGCACAGCTGATTCAACTGGTCTACTAATTATCAAGCCCTTGACTACTTGAATCAGGAGATCTAAAGGTAACTGCCAAAATAAAGGAAACACCGGAGTAATTGAGAGACAAAGTATATTGAAAGCAGGTGCTTCCACACAGGTGTGGTTCCTGACTTAATTAAGCAATTAATATGCTTAGGGTAATTTATAAAAATTCCCAGTTGCCCATTATTTTGGCCACCATGTCTAGAAGAGATCTGTGACTTTGAAAGAGGGGTTTGAAAGGAGTGTGTGGCTGCATTTACACAGGCAGCCCAATTCTGATATTTCTTCCACCAATTGGTCTTTGGACAAATCATATCAGATCTTTTCACAGCAGATATTTTTCAGAGCTGATCTGATTGGTCAAAAGACCAATAATATATATTTTTGAATTGGGCAGCCTGTATCTGTAACCAGGGCTGCATTCCAAACACTTAACTTCTCTAGTGTAGGTGGGACAGGCCAACATCCGGTGAAATTGCAGAGTGCCAAATTCAAAATACAGAAATACTCATAATAAACATTCATAAAATATACAAGTGTTATCCAGCTGCTGTGTCAGATTTCAAAAAGGCTTTACGGAGAAAGCATACCATGCGATTATGTGAGGACAGCGTCCCGCTTACAAAAGCATACAAACATTTTCAAGTAGAGGAGTCACGAAAGTCAGAAATAGCGATAAAATGAATCAATTATCTTTGATGATCTTCATATGGTTGCACTCACAAGACTCACTGTTACACAATAAATGTTTTTTGTTCGATAAAGTCCCTCTTTATGTTCCAAAAACTCTGTTTTGTTGGCGCGTTTTGTTCAGTAATCCACTGGCTTCAGGGCGGTCAAAACATGCAGACGAATACATCCTAATAGTACTGGTAAAGTTCGTCGAAACATGTCAAACGATGTTTATAATTAATCCTCAGGTTGTCTATTGTCTAAATAATCGATTATATTTCAACCGGACAATAGCGTCTTCAATACAAAGGAAAAAGAACGAAAGGCGCGCTCACGGTCATGCACAAAATCTAGCTCTGCATACTTCACCTGTTCAGTGACAAAAAGGTATTTTTAATCATCGTTTTTCAAAATACAAGCCTGAAAGCATGTCTAAAGACTTGACATCTAGTGGAAGCCATAGGAACTGCAATCTGGGTCCTAACCTATAACATAGTCAATAGGCATTCAATGGAAAACAACTCGCATCAAACAAATCCCACTCCCTGGATGGATTTTTCACAGGTTTTCGCCTGCCATATCAGTTCTGTTATACTCACAGACATTATTTTAACAGTTTTGGAAACGTTAGTGTTTTCTATCCAATACTACCATTATATGCATATCCTAGCTTCTGGGCTTGAGTAACAGGCAGTTTACTTTGGGCACGCTTTTCATCCGGACGGGAAAATACTGCCCCCTACCCAAGTGAGGTTAAAAGACACACCCTATCCCCTCAGCCCTCAAATTAAGTGGACACTTCTGATGACGTATCATGATGTCTGACTAGTGCACACTTGCAGGGCGAGGGAGGAAGGAATGATTTTTAAATGGACCGCCCTTGCCCGGAAAGTCATCAGTCATGCATCCCGCAATGATTGTGTTTTCAGCAACCGGTAGCTTGTGGGTGCTTTATATGCACTACAGTCAATTATGATTGCATGTCTACTTATATTAACTATATAATTATTAATATATGGCTACTTTATGATAGCTAGCAAATGAATTGGCTAACTAACGTTAGCTTGCCTAGCTGGAACTTCTGAAGAATTCAACAGCCTTGGTTTCTCAAATGACTGCCTCGCCTGGTTCACCAACTACTTCTCAGACAGAGTTCAGTGTGTCAAATCGGAGGGCCTATAGTCCGGACGTCTGGCAGTCTCTATGGGGGTACCACGGTTCAATTCTCGGGCCGACTCTTTTCACTGTGTATATCAATGATGTCGCTCTTGCTGCGGGTGATTCCCTGATCCACCTCCACGCAGACGACACCATTCTGTATACATCTGGCCCTTTGGACACTGTGTTAACCTCTCTAGGGTAGGTGGGACGAAATCGTCCCACCTACGCAACAGCCAGTGTAATCCCGTGGCGCGATATTCAAATACCTTAGAAATGCTATTACTTCAATTTCTCAAACTATTTTGAGAAATATGACTATTTTACACCATTTTAAAGACAAGACTCTCCTTTATCTAACCACACTGTCCGATTTTAAAAAGGCTTTACAACGAAAGCAAAACATTAGATTATGTCAGCAGAGTACCCAGCCAGAAATAATCAGACACCCATTTTTCAAGCTAGCATATAATGTCACATAAATCCAAACCACAGCTAAATGCAGCACTAACCTTTGATGATCTTCATCAGATGACACTCCTAGGACATTATGTTATACAATACATGCATGTTTTGTTCAATCAAGTTCATATTTATATCAAAAACCAGCTTTTTACATTAGCATGTGACGTTCAGAACTAGCATACCCCCCGCAAACTTCCGGTGAATTTACCAAATTACTCACGATAAACGTTCACAAAAAACATAACAATTATTTAAAGAATTATAGATACAGAACTCCTCTATGCAATCGCTATGTCCGATTTTTTTTTTTTTTTTAAATAGCTTTTCGGTGAAAACACATTTTGCAATATTCTCAGTAGATAGCCCGGCCATCACGGCTAGCTATTTAGACACCCAGCAAGTTTAGCACTCACCAAAGTCAGATTTTACTGTAAGAAAAATGTTATTACCTTTGCTGTTCTTCGTCAGAATGCACTCCCAGGACTTCTACTTCAATAACAAATGTTGGTTTGGTCCCAAATAATCCATAGTTATATCCAAACAGTGGCATTTTGTTTGTGCGTTCAAGACACTATCCGAATGGTAAAGAAGGGTAACGAGCACGACGCATTTCGTGACAAAAAAAATCTAAATATTCCATTACCGTACTTCGAAGCATGTCAACCGCTGTTTAAAATCAATTTTTATGCCATTTTTCTCGTAAAAAAGCGATAATATTCCGACCGGGAATCTGCAATTAGGTAAACAGCCCGAAAGAAAATACAGCACGGGGTCGAATCGGGCACGCGCCTAATTCCTTTGTCCTCTTATCGGCCACTTGGCAAAGGCGATTATGTGTTTCAGCCAGAGGCTGCCTCGTCATCATTCAGTTTTTTCCCGGGCTCTGAGAGCCTATGGAAGCCGTAGGAAGTGTCACATTACAGCTAAGATCCCCACTCTTCAATAAACAGAGACAAGAAGATCGACTCCTTGTCAGACAGGCCACTTCCTGCATGAAACCTTCTCAGGTTTTTGCCTGCCATATGAGTTCTGTTATACTCACAGACACCATTCAAACAGTTTTAGAAACTTTAGGGTGTTTTCTATCCAAAGCCAATAATTATATGCATATTCTAGTTACTGGGCAGGAGTAGTAACCAGATTAAATCGGGTACGTTTTTTTATCCGGCCGTGTAAATACTGCCCCCTACCCCCAACAGGTTAACTGATTTTTGTACTCTGACGTCCTTGGGTAGGTGGAGGGAGTCTGGAAGGGTATCTAGGAATCTTTGGGTTGTCTGAGAATTTATAGCACAGCTTTTGATGATCCTTGGTTGGGGTCTGAGCAGATTATTTGTTGTGATTGCAAACGTAATTAAATGGTGGTCCGATTGTCCAGGATTATGAGGAAAAACATTAAGATCCGCAACATTTATTCCACGGGACACAACTAGTTCCAGAGTATGATTGTGGCAGTGAGTAAGTCCGGAGACATGTTGGACAAAACCCACTGAGTCGATGATGGCTCCAAAAGCCTTTTTGGAGTGGGTCTGTGGACTTTTCCATGTGAATATTAAAGTCACCAAAAATGTGAATATTATCTGCCATGACTACAAGGTCTGATAGGAATTCAGGGAACTCGGTGAGGAACGCTGTATATGGCCCAGGAGGCCTGTAAACAGTAGCTATAAAAGTGATTGAGTACGTTGCATAGATTTCATGACTAGAAGCTCAAAAGATGTAAAACGTCTTTTTGTAAATTGAAATTTTCTACGTAAATGTTAGCAACACCTCCGCCTTTGCGGTATGCGCGGGGGAAATGGTCACTAGTATAACCAGGAGGTGAGGCCTAATTTAACACAGTAAATTCATCAGGCTTAAGCCATGTTTCAGTCAGGCCAATCACATCAAGATTATGATCAGTGATTTAGTTCATTGACTATAACTGCCTTTGAAGTGAGGGGTCTAACATTAAGTAGCCCTATTTTGAGATGTGAGATATCACAATCTCTTTCAATAATGACAGGAATGGAGGTCTTTATTCCAGTGAGATTGCTAAGGCGAACACCGCCATGTTTGGTTTTGCCCAAGCTAGATCGAGGCACAGACACGGTCTCAATGGGGATAGCTGAGCTGACTACTCTGACTGTGCTAGTGGCAGGCTCCACTAAGCTGGCAGGCTGGCTAACAGCCTGCTGCCTGGCCTGCACCCATATCTCATTGTGGAGCTAGGGGAGTTAGACAGGGCTCTATGTTCATAGATAAGATGAGAGGACCCCTCCAGTTCGGATGGAGTCTGTCACTCCTCAACAGGCCAGGCTTGGTCCTGTTTGTGGTTGAGTCCCAGAAAGAGGGCCAATTATCTACAAATTATATCTTTTGGGAGGGGCAGATCGCTCTGGCCCCCCTCCCAGATGTTTCCTTACTCTTCAACTATTGTTGGATGTTGAGTTCCACTACCTTCTCGGCCTAGTTTCACAAAAACGAGCTTTTCTTAACAGGAACTGAGACCCGACTGTTGTTCTTTTACAGACTTCCTTAATCTTAATATACAGAACTAAAATTGACTGACCTGAAACCGACACTTTCTGTATTTACCCTTTTCGCTACGGTAACACACACAAGCTCCATCAACCTAACCCATACTAATAAGCTAATTATACAATAAAAATGGGGGCAAGTCATACGGTTTCCATCACAGGAAACAATACAGCACAGATTGAAAATGTACCGTAAATAAAAAAAATTAAGCTCTGATAAATCCATCCCCTGTGACAAACTCATGTTTTATGAGAGACATTATATTGTCATGAGAATGTAGTGATGAATGCATCATTAAGTCAATGTATAACCTTGAGTTCGAGAGAGGTTCAATTTCTAGTAGCCGTTTTATCTTGACGTGACCGCTTGTACTTCTACTGGACTCAAGTCTCCTCCATTACCTTGAGTCCACTTATATCTGATAATTTTTGTCTTCAGTTCCCATCTGTACATTCTCACGGGGAGTAAACCAATGTACCGTTCCAGACCCCTCAACCTCCAATGTGTGTATGAGTTTATCTGTTGCGTACCCTAAGTCATGGGTGTAGCGCTGATGCGGTGTGCCCACATCTTGGGTGTCTCCAGTCGAGCGGCCCACCTCAGTTTAGAACAGTGGTGAAAAAATATCAGCTAGCCTACCAATCACTTCTATGCTTTCAAAGAATATGATGGCTTTCTGGCACCAGATTGCCATACCCTAGATTTTTACCATTGGATTCAAGCTACATTTGTTACTGTGCGTTTTGTTGGGCTAATCCTGGTTTAACATGTTTCTCATTTCAGAAATGGTTACGTTCTGCCATACCACAGGGCAGAAGGCGAGACTGAGAAGCCAAGGAGAATGCAGACCTCTACCTGGCCCCAAAGTGGACCGGATCGATCAGTCACTGGACAATCCTCAAGTCCCCAAGTCACCAGTGGTCAGCTGAGTGGGAATCCAAGCACCTATTCTCATCAATATGGGCCGGTCAGACCATCTGTGGCGTATACACTAGGTAGGGAAGTCGGACCAGCAGTCCCATATACTCAAGGTGGTGAATGCCTACCACACAGCAGCCAAGTAACCAGTGTAGGTTACTGGAGTGGACAGACCCAGAATAAACAGGCACCCACAAAAGAGAAGGCCCTAATGGCCACTAGTCCCCTTTTGACATCACTCTTGACTAACAATGCGGCTGCACAATCAACTGGTGTTACATCACAAAGTGGATACCATCACACCCTGCCCGGAAGGGTTAACGATGCATTTCAACCCACTTTTCAGCAGGGACATGGGTCTTTGGGTGGTAATAGTAACAATTCACAGAGGTTGGTACAGGATGGTCAGGGTGCAACCATTCACTGCCCCTCTGATATTAATGCATCACTGAATACAAATTGTATTTATCTCCAAAGCCCAGCAAGTGGCAGTCAGCAGCTGGTACTTGGCAGACAAGAGGGGGCCTCCAGTGGTACCTCTGCTGCTCTTGCCATGGGTAGGAGTCCCAATCATGTCAATCATCAATGGACTGTAGCCAGTGGAAAGGATTCAAGTAGGATGGCAGTTCAAGCGCCTCATCAGGGGTATCCACAATCACCAAACTCTTTGCAAAGTGCACAGGAGACAAGTAGCGTGCCATCAAAGACATCTCCACTGTCTCCCACAGCATATAAACAACTGTTGTATTTGGTTCTAAATCAAAACAATAACAACAGGACTGAGATGAACAGGGTTCAACATGGCACACCTGTCCAAACTGACCCATCAAACCACAGTCAAATGTATCCCTTCCAACCTCTCACGGACAGCAACAACCAGGTCAATCTATCGAATGCTACAGTGGGGCAGTCAATGCCAATACATAACATTAGCCAGAATCCTCAATACAATGTTATGCATAACCCTTTTCTTAATAATTTTCAAAGATATCGCCCTGCAGGCCTTACCAACCCACCACAACAGAACAGACTTGTGTCAAATTGTGCAAATATGAACAGTCAGACAGGGGCCATTGAAAATAATGCACACCATGCCCCATATCCTAGGCCCCATTTTGAAGGTGTATCTAACCTACATTACAAGGCAGACGGCACATATGTTCTGGTATCCAACACTGGACCATCGTCATCTGTGCCAAACAATAGTATACAGTCTTCAGTCGAGCACACCCGTGAGTCCGCTCCTCCACCATACCCAGGCCATCACTCCCATGGACCCGTGCTGAACAAGACGGGACATGTGGTTGGGTCAGGAGCACATTCTCTGCAATGCATATCAAACCAAGGCTCAGCCCATACCCTACGTAACAAGCCAAAAAATGTTCTGATATCCAACACTGGACCATCATCATCTGTGCTAAACCATGGTATGCAGTTTTCAGGCCAGCAAAACTGTGAGTCTGTGCCTCCCTCATACCCCATAAGACAGGGCTATTACGTAACGGTAACAGAGGACAAAAGTGGAAAAGGATTTAGAGCAGAAAATGTTATTTTGATAGGAGATAAACCTAATGAAAGTGCTCTGGTACGGCAAGGATCATCTGCAAGTAATGCCCCCTCTGTTCCTACGGTGCAGAAGGCCATCGCCGTTGTACAACCACTGTCGCAGTGTATGCAGACAAACACATCACTCAATGTGGCTGATAGAATGCCCTTGACTACCCAAGGTATGTCATTCTCAACTGGTGGTGAAAATGTGAGCAACCCTGGGGAAGAATCTTGTGACCAAAGTCCATCACAAACCCAAACAACCCTTACCGTATCTGCTTCTTTGACAAATGAATCTGGACAAAAGGTCCCCAAGGTCAGACCAGAAGCTACATTAGAAGCGGGTGCTGAAAAAACACTGACTCAGGATTCAGAAACTTCCGATGTTGAACTGGCCAAGACATATTCATATTTTGAGTCTGAATGGTCACTATCAAACTGCTTACATGTAGAGAAAGTGGATTCTCAACCATTATCTAATTTGAAATGTCAAGCCACTCAGAGGAAAGAGTTAGCGGGCACAGAAATGACCACTCATGTACATGTTAACCAATTGAGTGAGGAAACAAATGAAGAAGTAGTTTCAGATGAGGACATTTTTGAATTGTCCTCAGTTCCTGTAATCAAATGGAGACTTGGTAAATTGAAGGAGTTGGTAGACACTGTGCAACATCCAAAATGCTCAGAGACACTGGTTGAAAGCAAGCTACTAAGCCTCTATTGGGATGGAGATGGGCAGAAGCTTATGGATGCTGCAAGATCTGGTATTTTACAGAATATAATGCGAGAGGTTAGATCTGTGTGTGGCAAAGATATGTCATCACAGTCTGTCATATTTTCACAAGTCAGGCGCAAAAACTGGGCTCAAGTTGAAGAGAAATGTGTCATTCTTAAACATGATTCTGTTTACCCTGAGGTCCCAGGTCAAGAGTCCTCATGGTTGAACACCAATAAGCAGCTTGATGACATAGACAGGGAGTTTGGATTCCCATGGTCACTAAGATATGACCAACAGACTCTTCAAAGAGGAGATGAACAACCAAAACGGAATTTTACCGAAAATGAAAATTCTGCAGACTCTGCCTGTGACATGCAGACTGAGGTGATTCAGACAGAGAGACCAGCACCCTCTGAATCTGATCCTAAAGAAATCCAAGGGTCAAGTTTGGCACACAGCTCGACACAGACCCTCTCACCAGTTAAGAAAGAAAGTGAAAGCATCATTTTTTGTGACCCATTTTCCTCCCTGGAGATCAAAGTGCTGCCACCAGAAGAGGCTATGCGGTTTTTCAATGGCCAGCTACTGCAAGACAAAGTGGGAGAAGACCAGTTGAAATTGCCAGTGGATGTGGAGCTGAATGAGTTGAAAGATTACTCCGTGGAGGATAAATCATCTGAGGGAGTAGATGTAAAGTTGACAACTGTAAAATACGAAGTGGATGTCCAATCGGAAGATTACTGTTGTCTCTCACGTTGGAAGGCAGTGTTCAGTGGGTCCACCAATTCTTTGTCCTGCAAATGCCAGTACAATACTGAATTGGGTTTGACAAAGGCCACTGTGAATGCAAAGATGTTTGTCGAGGGAACTTTGGCTGTTGAACCGAGCACAACAAATGCAGAACAAAGGGAAAGCCTGCATTTATGTAAATCCAATGGCACAGCAGAAGGAAAGATCAAAGGGAATCCTGGTAAAAATGGGAATCCCCAATCATGGAAATCTACAGGCATTGAATGCCAAACTCTTGTCTTGTCTGATAGTGAATCTGAGACTGATCGCCCATACACTAATGGGGCGAAGAGCTTGCCATTGTCAAAACCCCACTCACTGTGCCTGCCCATCAAGTGCCCAAACATTGTTGAAGTTGAAATTGAAGATGTCTTCTCGAGCTATGAAGACTTTCTCAAGGTATCCACCCCAATGTCCGAGCTAGTGTGGGACAATGTACAGCCAAAGCAGAAACTACCAGGTCCACTCCAGAAACAAATGGAACGTGTACAAGCACTTAGTGTCACTTTGGAAGAAAGGAACCTTGGGGGTAGTGAAGTCATTCCTACAGTTACCATTCCTACTTCTAATCTGCTATGCCAACCAGCAGAGAAAATCAGTTTTCTAACATCACTCTCCTTGGCACAAAGATGTCACAAGCATCTATCTCCTAAAATAAATCGTACCTACAAGGTTAAACAAAAAGGGGTTGGACACAAGAGATGTGTTGAAGGTCCTCATTCAAAATTGTCTGTCCCAAGAAAGCGAAGGAAAATAAGGGAAGGTTTGGGTCCCTTCATTCAACTTGTTCCTGAGGTCAACTTGACTGACACAGATGACTATTTCGAGCCACCCAATACAAGTACTTCTAACTCTTTGGAAGAAGAGCGACCTTCAAACGGTCGCAATCTCCAGAAGCCAGCAGAACCTGGAGTTAGGACTAAGATTTCAAGGGTCACCACAGTAAGTCTGGCCTTGTTTGGTTCCTCGCCCCAGAGGACAAATGGGACTGTAGTAACTGGCCAACGCAAGGACCATAATTCTTCTCGACCTAGACCTTTTGCAGACAAAGCTCCAGCACCTCCTCTAACCCTCAGTGTGAATGTCAAGTCCTGGAGGATAGAGCCCTCCGAGACCAGCCCGCCAGTGGAAAGCCCAGTCAGACAACGGCTCTTCAACGAGTGGGAGAACAGTTTTGTGCCAACAAAGTCCAGGGGCAGAGCATCAAGACTACGAAGCAGAAGAGGCTTTGCTCCGAAGATTGTTTGTGCTGAAGTTGCCAAAAAGACTGTTACCTCGACCAGGACAGATGGTAATGCATTATCCTCTGAAAGACAAGCCACACCAGAAAGAACCGTAAGGGCCAAGCAGACTTTGCGGCACATTGAAAGAGAGAGAATCTTAAATGGCCTGAAACTCAGACTGAAGAAATCTAGGATCAAGGCGGTGCCTTCCAGCAAACCTGATACAGTGGAAAAAAGTACAAATAAGATCAGGAGCCCTGCTCTTTTGCCTCTTGAGGAGAACAGTGTTCTGAGGTTCAGTGTGCTGCCAGAGTCGTTCAACTTCAAAGATGGACAAGAACCCATGGACACTCGGACACAGACTGGTTCAATGAAGGGTAAGTAGTACCAAAACAGATATCCTTGCTCTGTCTTACTTAGGGCTGGGCGGTATAGCATATTTTACTGGCTTCCGTATTGATGCAAGGACCAGTTTGGGTTTTAACTTTACCTTCTAAAACTGTATTTCAGTCTTTGGTTTGTTAAATGTGATATGCAACTCTGGCGCGTGAAATGTCTTTTTTTTTTTTTCACTCCGTTTGCTTGCAAGTGGTCCCTCTCCTCGATGCTGCTTTCTAAGCATTCTGTAATTACACTTAGTTTGTGTATCTTAGTCTGCAAACATCTAGTTTGCCTTTTCTTAGCAAGTGGGGGCTAAAATAAATCATGTTCGCCACTAATGCTAATCGCTAACTAGTTATCCAAATGTAATCAATCGGCGCAAACGTAGCTAGCCAATAATGCAGCCTGATTGATACCATTGCTGATGCAGGCCTAGATCAGTATGTTTCTAAATCAGAGAGGAATAGACGGGCTAGTTGTTTAGCAACACAACCGATGCATGCGCAACTGTGAAGTAAAACATTTGTTTAGTTGTTGACATGTAAACTATATTTCTTCAATGTTTATTGAAAACAAATACATTTGCTCAATGAGCACTTGTCTCTCAAATACATTGTTACAGTTGTTGGTTAGCTAGCTAGTTTATTTTCTCCATATTAGCATTGACATGAAATCGGTCAAAACACCTCAAGACATTTGTATCAAGAAAAAGATTATACTAACTGAAACAAGTCCCTTACGATTCCCCACATGACAGTTTCTTGTATTGTTGGTAGCTATCTGGCTATCCAGAATCACAACAACTCAAACTTCTGTCCCATTTGAAGCGTGCGGATCGTTTTCGTGACGTCAGCTAACCCATCTTTAGGCGAAGCATGATTTCTAGCTAGCTACATGATGTAAGAGAATACACACATAATGTAACATTGTATAGGGTCCTCTAGGAAACACTGACCAACACGTTCTTTCCTATCCTGTAAAAATAATTCCTCCCTCGCTTATTAATTTGTCAAATAACAATGTATTCAAAGTGATGCCCTCTATATTCCAACTATTGAATTACAATAATCATTATACTTCCATGATTTCAACACTTCGCCAATAAACTACTGTAGGCCTAGATTTGTTTTCTCCCATATCTATTAGAGGTCGACCGATTTTATGATTTTTCAACGCCGATACCGATTATTGGTGGGCCACAAAAGCCGATACTGATTAATCGGCCGTTTTTTATTTATTTATTTATTTGTAATCATGACAATTACAACAATACTGAATGAACACTTATTTTACTTAATATAATAGATCAATAAGATCAATTTAGCCTCAAATAAATAAGGAAACATGTTCAATTTGATTTAAATAATGCAAAAACAAAGTGTTGGAGAAGAAAGTAAAACTGCAATATGTGCCATGTAAAAAAGCTAACGTTTAAGTTCCTTGCTCAGAACATGAGAACATATGAAAGCTGGTGTTTCCTTTTAACATGAGTCTTCAATATTCCCAGGTAAGATGTTTTAGTTTATAGTTATTATAGGAATTATAGGACTATTTCTCTCTATACGATTTGTATTTCATATACCTTTGACTATTGGATGTTCTTATAGGCACTTTAGTATTGCCAGTGTAACAGTATAGCTTCCGTCCCTCTCCTCGCTCCTACCTAGGCTCGAACCAGGAACACATCGACAACAGCCACCCTCGAAGCAGAGTTACCCATGTAGAGGAGGGGAAAAAACTACTCCAAGTCTCAGAGCGAGTGACGTTTGAAATGCTGTTAGCACGCACCTGGGTAACTAGCTAGCCATTTCACATCGGTTACACCAGCCTAATCTTGGGAGTTGACAGGCTTGAAGTCATAAACAGCAAAATGCATTGCGAAGGGCTGCTGGCAAAACGCACGAAAGTGCTATTTTGAATGAATGCTTACGAGCCTGCTGCTGCCTACCATCGCTCAGTCAGACTGCTCTATCAAATCATAGACTTAATTATAACATAATAACACACAAACACGAGCCTTAGTTTCCGGATTCGACCATATTAATGACCTATCATCTCGAAAACAAAACGGTATTCCTGTTACATTGCACAACCTTCAGTGTTATGTCATAATTATGTAAAAGTCTGACAAATTACCCAAAGTGTTGCATATACCCTGACTGCGTGCAATGAACGCAAAATGACACAATTTCACCTGGTTAATGTTGTCTGCTAACCTGGATTTCATTTAGCTAAATATGCAGGTTTAAAAATATATACTTCTGTGTATTGATTTTAAGAAAGGCATTGATGTTTATGGTTAGGTACAGTCGTGCAACGATTATGCTTTTTTCGCAAATGCGCTTTTGTTAAGTCATCCCCGTTTGGCGAAGTCGGCTGTCTTTGTTAGGAAGAAATAGTCTTCACAGTTTGCAACGATTTTAAGAAAGGCATTGATGTTCATGGTTGGAGCAACGTGTACCTAAGCGATTATATGCAACGCAGGACAGGCTAGATAAACTAGTAATATCATCAACCATGTGTAGTTAACTAGTGATTATGATTGACTGATTGTTTTTTATAAGATAAGTTTAATGCTAGCTAGCAACTTAGCTTAGCTTCCTACTGCATTCGCGTAACCTCGTGGAGTGCAATGTAAAGCAGGTGGTTAGAGCGTTGGACTAGTTAACCGTAAGGTTGCAAGATTTAATCCATGAGCTGACAAGGTAAAAATCTGTCGTTCTGCTCCTGAACAAGGCAGTTAACCCACCGTTCCTAGGCCGTCATTGAAAATGAGAATGTGTTCTTAACTGACTTGCCTAGTTAAATAAAGGTAAATAAATAAAAAAAGGCCAAATCGGCGTCCAAAAATACTGATTTCCGATGGTTATGAGAACTTGAAATCGGCCCTAATTAATCGGCCATTCCGGTTAATCGGTCGACCTCTAATATCTATCATGCAGCCCTACGGGACAGTGTGAAAATGATACAAAAAGTGCAGGAAATGCAGAACATTATTTTTGGTTGAAGTTGTTTTATACTGTTCAATCAGAATGTAGAATGCCACATTGAAATCACTTAATTTATGTGTTGCCACCCTAGGGTCCTGAATATTTTGAACTTGTATTATTCAAAAACATAAAATTTGAACAATAGTGTGATATGAGATTTTGGCCATATCGCCCAGCCCTAGTCTTACTCCAATTATGGTTACTCCAATTATGATTACCTGTAATTAGACATTTATACCTACCCTTTTCACATTGAAACACTTTTTCCCATAAGAAATGGCTGGTGCTGTTGCTACGACGACTGAGAGTCCTAAAACAATAGTCCGGAAATCCCAAGGTAATAGCATGCTCTATCAACCACTTGTTGAAAATGTATGTATTATGGCTTCCTACATTGCATGTCTTTTGTAAGGAAAGTGGGTTTTGTACACTACCGATCAAAAGTATGGGGTTATTTAGAAATGTCCTTGTTTTTGAAAGAAAATTTTTAAAAAATGGTCCATTTAAAATAACATAAAATTGATCAGAAATACAGTGTATACATTGTTAATGTTGTAAATGACTATTGTAGATAGAAACGGCTGATTTGTAATGGAATATCTACATACAATGTGTACAGAGGCCCATTATCAGCAACCATCACTCCTGTGTTCCAATGGCACGCTTTGTTAGCTAATCCAAGTTGTTTAATAGGCTAATTGATCATTAGAAAACCCATTTGCAATTATGTTAGCACAGCTGAAAACTGTTGTGCTCATTAAAGAAGCAATAAAGCTGGCCGCCTTTAGATTAGTTGAGTATTTGGAGCATCAGCATTTGTGGGTTCGATTACAGGCTCAAAATGGCCAGAAACAAAACACTTCCTTCCGAAACTCGTCAGTCTATTCTTGTTCTAAGAAATGAAGGCTATTCTATGCGAGAAATTGCGAAGAAACTGAAGATCTGGAACAACGCTGTGTAGTACTCCCTTCACAGAACAGCACAAACGAGCTCTAACCACAATAGAAAGAGGAGTGGGTGGCCCCGTTGCACAACTGAGCATGAGGACAAGTACATTAGAGTTTCTAGTTTGAGAAAGACGCCTCACAAGTCCTCAACTGGCAGCTTCATTAAATAGTACCCGCAAAACACCAGTCTCAACGTCAACAGTGAAGAAGCAATCCCGGGATGCTGACCTTCTAGGCAGAGTTGCAAATAAAAAAACATATCTCAGACTGGCCAATAAAAATAAAGATTAAGATGGGCAAAAGAACACAGACACTGGACAAAGGAACTCTGCCTAGAAGACCAGCATCCAGGACTCGCCTCTTCACTGTTGATGTTGAGTCAGGTGTTTTGTGGGTATTATTTAATGAAGCTGCCAGTTGATGACTTGTGAGGCGTCTTTTTCTCAAACTAGACACTCTAATGTACTTGTCCTCTTGCTCAGTTGTGCACCTGGCCACCCACTCCTCTTTCTATTCTGGTTAGAGCCAGTTTGGGCTTCTCGGTGAAGGGAGTAGTACACAGCGTTGTACGATATCTTCAGTGTCTTGGCAATTTCTCGCATTGAATGGCCTTGATTTCTCAGAACAAGAATGGACTGATGAGTTTCAGAAGAAAATGCTTTGTTTTTGGCCATTTTGAGCCTGTAATCGAATCCACAAATGCTGATGCTCCAGATACTCAACTGGTCTAAAGGACAGTTTTATTGCTTCTTGCACAACAGCACAACAGTTTTCAGCTGTGCTAACATAATTGCAAATGGGTTTTCTAATGATCAATTAGCCTTTTAAAATGATAAACTTGGATTAGCTAACACAATGTGCCATTGGAACACAGGAGTGATGGTTGCTGATAATGGGCCTCTGTACGCCTATGTAGATATTCCATTACAAATCAGCCGTTTCCAGCTACAATAGTCATTTACAACATTAACAATGTCTACACTATATTTCTGATCAATTTGATGTTATTTTAATAGACAAAAAATGTTTCTTTCAAAAACAAGGACATTTCTAAGTGACCTCAAACTTTTGAACGGTAGTGTATCTATGCAGTTCCAGATCTCTCTTTATTCCTTTCTGTCAAATGTGAGGTGTTTTTTGTTGTTGTTTTATTTATTGTAACAAATTAACTATTACACTCCCAGTAGGTTTATGGTCTGCTTGCCCTCAGAAGAGATATTGTCCTCTCACCTCTTCGACCACTAAAGTCCCCAAGTCTTCCTCCACTGCCTTCCATGAGTTTCAGAGGAAGTTCAAGCGGCTATCCCAAGACTAGTTTGTATTGCCTCCAGTTATGGAATGGAGGAGTGGAGTGAGGACTGTTGACAATCTGATTCTTGTAACTTGTTTCCCATGGAAATATAGTCTGTGTACAATTTTTTTTGTTTTGTTTATGACAACCTTTTTCATAACAAAATTATGTTATTTTGGAATGCAGAAATTGACCTTATTGTGGTAAGGTTGGGCAGTTCATAATGTTTTTTAATTTTTTTTTCTTGTAGTTATTGTTTACATTTCTTAAATGACTGAGCCAATATATCTGACAGTATCCTCCTCTACCTCAGGCCTGACGGTCAACATTGCGAGACTTTGTCATTAAAAAACATTAACCAAAGTTTTGTGGCCCATTGGATGGCTATTTTCTTTTCACTGTCATTTCAGACTTTAAAAAAAAAAAGTTTTGGGTGAACAATATTTTATGCAAACCTCATGTTTATTGTTTGCATGGATTACAGAATTTGGACTATGCAAAATGTACTGCAGTTTGTTTGAATTTGTAGGCTACATAATTTCACTTCTTGACTCTTACCTTCTACACTCTCATACCTTATCAATAGTTATTTTGCTGGAGTTTAAAATGTTTCCTTTTGTTGCCACAGGATGAACAGTACCGTATGGTTCAAGATACTGTGACAGCTTAAACAACGCTGCACTGCAGTAGTTAGACCTTTTGTATTCTGGTTCTGTATTTTAGTATTAAACTTTTATAGTTATTTGTAGTTCTAGATTAAAATTTGTGACAGACAAAAACTGAACGTGTGGCAGACAAAAACAATCAACAGGAAACGTGTGTCATTAGTAACCTGGTGCATTAAACGTATTTTTTTTAACTTTTTTTTTTTTTTACCTAGTGTTATTTCTTTAATATGTTGGTTTATTTGATTTGTTTCTAAATAAATATTTTACATACTTACATTGATATTTATCTCTAGAGCATCCTTCACTTGGATTTTCTTGTTGACTTTAGAGGGTACTTGCAGGTTGGGTACATTCTGTTGCCAGAGCCAGATGAGTCTATTGGTTAGGTGTGAATGCTAATCCAGAGCAATTAGCACTAGTCTGTGACACTGTTGGGTGTCAGTTGCTTAGGCTCCCAGAGTTGTTCTGGATTGCAAACAAAAGTTGTTCTCACATGAGACCCTTTGAATTCTTAGGATGTGTTTTTGATGGCCTCTTTCAAACCACTTTTATATTACACCTCCACCTTTGTTCAGACACTCAGAATGTGGAGGTCGTTGCAGAATGTCCAGAACGCTCAGGTGCCAACGCAATGTCTCAACCATTAGGGTTTGTACCCATTTTTTCACAATTCCTGACATTTAATCCAAGTAAAAATTCAGTGTTTTAGGTCAGTTAGGATCACCACTTTATTTTAAGAATGTGAAATGTCAGAATAATAGTAGAGATATTTATTTCAGCTTGTATTTCTTTCATCACATTCCCAGTGGGTCAGAAGTTTACATACACTCAATTAGTATTTGGTAGCATTGCCTTTAAATTGTTTAACTTGGGTCAAACGTTTCGGGTAGCCTTCCACAAGCTTCCCACAATAAGTTGGGTGAATGTTGGCCCATTCCTCCTGACAGAGCTGGTGTAACTGAATCAGGTTTGTAGACCTCCTTGTTCGCACATGCTTTTTCAGTTCTGCCAACACATTTTCTATAGGATTGAGGTCAGGGCTTTGTGATGGCCACTCCAATACCTTGACTTTGTTGTCCTTAAGCCATTTTGCCTCAACTTTGGAAGTATGCTTGGGGTCATTGTCCATTTGGAAGACCCATTTGCAACCAAGCTTTAACTTCCTGACTGATGTCTTGAGATGTTGCTTCAATATATCCACATCATTTTCCTTTCTCATGATGCCATCTATTTTGTGAAGTACACACTTGTGGGGGTGCTTTCCCTCCTGCAGCAATGCACCCCCACAACATGATGCTGCCACCCCCGTGCTTCACAGTTGGGATGGTGTTTTTCGGCTTGCAAGCATCCCCCTTTTTTCTCCAAACATAATGGTCATTATGGCCAAACAGTTCTATTTTTGTTTCATCAGACCAGAGGACATTTCTCCAAAAAGTATGATCTTTGTCCCCATGTGCAGTTGCAAACCGTAGTCTGGCTTTTTTATGGCCGTTTTAGAGCAGTGGCTTCTTCCTTGCTGAGCGGCCTGTTTTACTGTGGATATAGATACTTCTGTTTCCTCCAGCATCTTCACAAGATCCTTTGCTGTTGTTCTGGGATTGATTTGCACTATTCGCACCAAAGTACGTTAATCTCTAGGAGACAGAACGCGTCTCCTTCCTGAGCGGTATGACGGCTGCGTGGTCCCATGGTGTTTATACTTGCATACTATTGTTTGTACAGATGAACGTGGTACCTTCAGGCGTTTGGAAAATAAATTCTGAGGTCTTGGCTAATTTCTTTTGATTTTCCCATGATGTCAAGCAAAGAGGCACTGAGTTTGAAGGTAGGCCTTGAAATACATCCACAGATACCTCAAATTGACTCAAATGTTGTCAATTAGCCTATCAGAATCTTCTAAAGCCATGACATTTTCTGGAATTTTCCCAGCTGTTTAAAGGCACAGTCAACTTAGTGAATGTAAACTTCTGACAGAGATTATTACACTTACAATTCAGTATGTAAACAATTATTGGGAAAATGACTTGTGTCCTGCACACAGTAGATGTCCTAACCCACATGCCAAAACTATAGTTTGTTAAGAAGAAATTTGTGGAGTGGTTGAAAAACAAGTTTTAATGACTCCAACCTAAGTGTATGTAAACTTCTGACTCCAACTACATAGATTGGGTAGAACAGTATGTAGTGGACATTTTAGTGTCCTGTATCTGTAAATGTGTGACATGTAGCGTGTTGTTTCCTGACTGTTAGGCTGTTCTGTGACTTTGCTCTCAGGGAGGAAACTGATAGAAGAAGAGCAGAAAGAATGGAACCCATTTGTACTTTCGCCCAACGCCTAGAAACTGTGTGCAAGGTTATCAGTTTATTGCACCCTGAGAGGAGACGCCTAGTTTGTGCATGAGTATAAAGAGTGCTGAAGGGGAAGCACCCCTTCAGAGCTTCTGACACACTTGTGCGTTGAGTATTGTTTGTTTGTAACCTATCCAGACGATATTGTGGGAGAGAATTCGATGCCACTAATTGCATTTGCTATTTCTGAGAAGAGATCATGCCAATAATTACATTGGCTAAATGTAGAAATGATGTCACCTAGTGCAAATGCTGTTTCTGAGCAAAACTCATGCCATTGATTACATTAGCTAATGTATATGACTACATTAGCAAATGCCAATGATTACATTAGCTAATGTACGTGACTACATTAGCAAATGCCCACGACTACATTTGTTACATCTGGACATACAAATGGAGACAGGATGGTAACAAAATGACCAATACGTGAAACATATGTATACAATAAATGTATCATTTTTGTATTACATAAAAGGTCCTGCCACCATTATAATTTAACTCTAAGCAGATGTGGGCTTTAATGGGCGTGGACAAGCAAGACCAGGCACTAAAAGAGAATGATGGCGAAAGGAAAAGGGGAGTTATTCCATTTGCATGTGGGGTGTACCCATATGCGTTATGTAAGGATGTAATGCTATAAAGGCAAAGCTCTGTGCTGAGAAAGACGGTTGTTCCATGGAATAGCACGACTTTGCTACTTTGTAATAAAGTCTAATTTGAATTCACAAGTTCCAGTAAAGGTGTAATATTTCTGAGTCAATATTCCACAACAATATCAATAAATATCTGTTCATTTAACTTAGACTTGGAGTCCTTAGTGGTAGTTTCGACAAGTATGTAAACATTAAATTGACCAGTACATACAGTGAGGGGAAAAGGGTATTTTATCCCCTGCTGATTTTGTACGTTTGCCAGCTGACAAAGAAATGATCAGTCTAAAATTTTAATGGTAGGTTTATTTGAACAGTGAGAGACAGAATAACAACAAAAAAATCCAGAAAAACATGTCAAAAATTTTATAAAATGATTTGCATTTTAATGAGAGAAATAAGTAGCACAGCTGCTTCCTGCCACAGACAAAGCAACAGGATACAGTATATCTATGTACTAGACAGCAGACAGAAACAGCAGAAACACACAGCTCTAAACGAATACTGCCAGATGGCATATTCTCAATGCAATTATTCAATTTGCATCTCAGCTACAGATCACTCCTCATCACTTCACTACAGATCAGACTGGATGGGAAACAAATGGATTTACACAACCCACACTGTTACAGCCCTGCTACACTGTTTGTATGGCAGAGAGACTCGATGCATGCAAGAATACAGACCTGATAATACTGTAGAACACATTTTGCATATCAAATATTTATTTATTTTATTACTATTTGGCATTGCTTTTGTTTAGCCCATTTATTTTTATAGGGGTAGGCTTTACCATGACTGTTTGTAATTTTGGAAAAACGTAATAAAAAAATGGAAAAGAACAGATAATTGGACCCATTGTCTGGTGAATGATGTCATGTGAGATTAAATGGATAATAACATGAGTGAACTGGTGTTGATGCCTATTCATCAACAAAAAGATATTGAGCACATGGAAAGATTCAGTAGGTTTTTTACTTTGTTGGCATGAAAGCCAAGGCACATGAAATTGACTATCCAAAGTAACCATTTGATTTAATATTGCATGCTATCTACACTGAGTGTACAAAACATTAGGAACATTGTCTTTCCACGACATGACCAGGTAAATCCAGGTAAAAGTTATGGTCCCCTATTGATGTCACTTGTTAAATCCACTTCAGTCAGTGAATATGAAGGAGAGGAGACTGGTTAAAGGAGACAATTGAGACATGGATTGTGTATGTGTGCCATTCAGAGGGTGAATGGGTAAGACAAAATATTTAAGTGCCTTTGAATGGGGTATGGTAGTAGATGGCAGGCACACCAGTTTATGCAAGAACTGCAACACTGCTGGGTTTTTCACGCTCAACAGTTTCCCGCGTGTATCACGATTGATTCACCAACCAAAGGACAACCAGCACACTTGACACAACTGTGGGAAGCATTGGAGTCAACATGGGCCAGCATCCCTTTGGCACGCTTTCGACAATTTGTAGAGTCCATGCCCCGATGAATTGAGGCTGTTCTGAGGGCAAAAGTGGAGGGTGCAACTCAATATTGCGAAGGTGTCCTTAATGTTTTGTGCACTCAGTGTATCTTGATTCCATAAGTATTCAACCCCCTGAGTGAATACATGTTAGAATCACCTTTGGCAGTGATTACAGCTGAGTCTTTACGGGTAAGTCTCTAAGAGATTTCCACACCAGGATTGCACAATATTTGCACATTATTCTTTAAAAAAATAATTCCAACTGTCAAGTTGGTTATTGATCATTGCTAGACAGCCATTTTCAAGTCTTGCCATAGATTTTCAAGCTGACTTAAGTCAAAACTGTTAACTAGGCCACTTAGTAACATTCAATGTCGTCTTGGTAAGCAACTTCAGTTTGCGCTTCTCAGTGAAGAGAGTAGTACACAGCGTTGTACGATATCTTCAGTTTCTTGGCAATTTCTTGCATGGAATAGCCTTGATTTCTCAGAACAAGAATGGACTGACGAGTTTCAGAAGAAAGTGCTTTGTTTCTGGATATTTTGAGCCTGTAATCGAACCCACAAATGCTGATGCTCCAGATACTCAACTAGTCTAAAGATGGCCAGTTTTATTGCTTCTTTCATCAGAACAACAGTTTTCAGCTGTACTAACATAATTTCAAAAGGGTTTTCTAATGATCAATAAGCCTTTTAAAATGATAAACTTGGATTAGCTAACACAATGTGCCATTGGAACACAGGGGGGATGGAAGCTGATAATGGGCCTCTGTATGCCTATGCATATATTCCATCAAAAATGTGCCATTTCCAGCTACAATAGTCATTTACAACATTAACAATGTCTACACTATATTTCTGATCAATTTGAGGTTATTTTAATGGACAAAAATGTGCCTTTCTTTCAAAAACAAGGACATCTCTAAGTGACCCCAAACTTTTGAACGGTAGTGTATATATACAGTACCAGTCAAAAGTTTGGACACACCTACTCATTCAAGGGTTTTTCTTTATTTTTACTATTTTCTACATTGTAGAATAATAGTAAAGACATCAAAACTATGAAATAACACATATGGAATCATGTTGTAACCAAAAAAGTGTTACAAATCAAAATATATTTTATGTTTGAGATTCTTCAAGTAGCCACCCTTTGCTTTGCACACTTTTGGTATTTTCTCAACCAGCTTCACCTGGAATTATTTTCCAACATTCTTGAATGAGTTCCCACATATGTTGAGCACTTGTTGGCTGCTTTTCCTTTACTCTGTGGTCCAACTCATCCCAAACCATTACAATTACGGAGACGTAATTCATAGATCGGCAGGTATGGCTAAATGTTCTTTACCATTCGGCCATTAGATTTGCCACCAATGCTTCTTATAGCACTCATCCCTGCACTCTATGCTCGTCAGTAAACTGGTCATCTCTCTGTACCCGTCGCAACACCCACTGGTTGATGCTTATTTATAAAACCCTCTTAGGCCTCACTCCCCCCTATGTGAGATGCCTACTGCAGCCCTCATCATCCACATACAACACCCGTTCTGCCAGTCACATTCTGTTAAAGGTCCCCAAAGCAAACACATTCCTGGGTCACTCCTCTTTTCAGTTCAGTGCAGCTAGTGACTGGAACGAGCTGCAAAAAACACTCAAACTGGACTGTTTTATCTCCATCTCTTCATTCAAAGATTCAATCATGGACACTCTTACTGACAGTTGTGGCTGCTTCGTGTGATGTATTGTTGTCTCTACCTTCTTGCCCTTTGTGCTGTTGTCTGTGCCCAATAATGTTTGTACCGTGTTTTGTGCTGCTACCATGTTGTGCTGCTACAACATTGTTGTCATGTTGTGTTGCTGCCATGCTATGTTCTTGTCTTAGGTCTCTCTTTATATAGTGGTGTGGTGTCTGTCTTGTCGTGATGTGTTTTGTCCTATATTTTTATTTTACTTTTAATCCCAGCCCCCATCTCCGCAGGAGGCCTTTTGCCTTCTGGTAGGCCGTCATTGTAAATAACAGGGATGCAAACTGGTGAGGGCCGAAAAAGGTGACACTTTTTTTTGCACTGAAACGTGCTAAAAATCTCTGCTTGGGGGAAATGCAGGTTTTAACTAATTAAACAACAAAGAATATGATCTACATGATCATTCTCTGTGTAAAATAAAAAGTGGTTAATGTGAACCTAACTCACAGCTAAAAAAATTCAATAAAGCGATCCAATGTTATTTGTTGCCTGGACTTTACTGCAAATGACACTCAAGTCTTGAGAAAAAACAATACACTAATATTGCAGTTAGCCATGACAGCCTTTATAATGGAACATTTGTGACCACACACACACATCTAAATATTGCACTTGGGGGGAAAAACAGCTTAAAGTAGAAATATAATGAAACAAACAGGCATTCTATTTTCGCTCTATAGTGGCCACTACAGGAGACATCGGTCAAGTGCACAAGGCTACATGCGTGCAAAAATAATGTTCACTGAGTCAATTTTTTTATAATCCCCCCTCACTCACCAAACCCACTGGCTCCAGGTCATCTACAAGACCCTGCTAGGTAAAGTCCCCCCTTATCTCCGCTCACTGGTCACCATAGCAGCACCCACCTGTAGCACGCGCTCCAGCAGGTATATCTCTCTGGTCACCCCTAAAGCCAATTCCTCCTTTGGCAGTCTCTCTTTCCAGTTCTCTGCTGCCAATGACTGGAACGAACTACAAAAATCTCTGAAACTGGAAGCACTTATCTCCCTCACTAGCTTTAAGCACCAGCTGTCAGGCAGCTCACAGATCACTGCACCTGTACATAGCTCATCTATAATTTAGCCCAAACAACTACCTCTTCCCCTACTGTATTAATTTATTTTATTTTGCTCCTTTGCACCCCATTATCTCTATTTCTACTTTGCACTTTCTTCTACTACAAATCTACCATTTCAGTGTTTTACTTGCTATATTGTATTTATTTTGCCACCATGGACTTTTTTGCCTTTACCTCCCTTATCTCACCTCATTTGCTCACATTGTACATAGACTTGTTTTTCTACTGTATTATTGACTGTATATTTGTTTTACTCCATGTGTAACTCTGTGTTGTTGTATGTTGTCGAACTGCTTTGCTTTATCTTGGCCAGGTCGCAATTGTAAATGAGAACTTGTTCTCAACTTGCCTACCTGGTTAAATAAAGGTGAAATAAATAAAAAACTCACACACAAATGTTACTGTCAAGTTCAACACAACATAAGCAAAATCTTTGGGCTACACTGCACATTATTACAATTGTACACTTTCTGCCCGTGGACATCTATTCTACAATGTGCCAGCAGAGCATGATACCCTTTGTTGGCATAAATTATCTCTTTCAGGCAGAGTACACATGGCATACCCCTTTTAATCCACTGTATTGAAAAAGTGAGAAAGAGGGAAAGTGTGTGGTGTTCCTTTCATCTCCATAGTGGCATCCAGCTACACTTGATTGCTGAATGCACTTTTACAAGCAACGCCTCATTTTCACCTAATTCTCAAATTCCTGAAAATTAACCACATACTGTAGAGTGAAAACATTAGTTCACAGATAGTAGTTTGTTCGTTAGCTAGTTAACATTTCACGCAGATTGCCAGGGTCCAGTAAGCAACTAACGCATTATAATTTGAACGGCAAGGAGTCATATACCAGTGAATACTATAGCGAATTGGTTAGGTTACTAACGTTAACGTTAGCTCATCTGATGTTGTAACGTTAGCTAGTAAATGTTAGCTGTCCGACTTAATGTTAGCTGTCTGAATTAGCCAGCTAATTTTCACACCATAAACTCAAATAAACACCACCCCCCCTGCCCAAACTTTTCACATCAGATTTACACGAATCACGTAGGACTAGTTTGCATCCCTGAAATAAGAATTTGTTCTTAACTGACTTGCCTAGTTAAATAAATGGGGTTGAGGTCAGGTGATTGTGGGGGCCAGGTCATTTGATGCAGGACTCCATCACTCTCCTTCTTGGTCAAATAGCCCTTACACAGCCTATAGGGGTGTTGTGTCATTTTCCTGTTGAAAAACAAATGATAGACCCACTAAGTGATAACCTGGTGGGATGGTGTATCATTGCAGAATGCTGTGGTAGCCGTGATGGTTAAGTGTGCCTTGAATTCTAAATAAATCACTGACAGTGTCACCAGCAAAGCACCATCACACCTCCTCCCCCATGCTTCACAGTGGGAACCACTGGGAACCACAGTGATCATCCGTTCACCTACTCTGCATCTCACAAAGACACTGTGGTTGGAACCAAAAATCTCAAATTTGGTAGCCACCCTTTGCTTTGCACACTCTTGGCATTCTCTCAACCAGCTTCACCTGGAATTATTTTCCAACAGTCTTGAAGGAGTTCCCACATATGTTGAGCACTTGTTGGCTGCTTTTCCTTCACTCTGCAGTCCAACTCACCCCGAACCATCTCAATTACAGCGACATAATTTATAGATCGGCAGGTAAGGGTGCTCTCAGGCGGCTAAATGTTCTTTACCATTCGGCCACCAGATTTGTCGCCCATGCTCCTTATAGGACACATCACTGCACTCTATACTATGTTTCACAGTGGGAACCACACATGCGGAGATCATCCGTTCACCTACTCTGCGTCTCACAAAGACACGGCGGTTGGAACCAAAAATCTCAAATTTGGACTCATCAGACCAAAGGACAGATTTCCACTGGTCTAATGTCCATTGCTCGTGTTTGTTCTTATTGGTGTCCTTTAGTAGTGGTTTCTTCTCAGCAATTCAACCATGAAGGCCTGATTCACGCAGTCTCTGAACAGTTGATGTTGAGATGTGTCTGTTACTTGAACTCTGCGAAGCATATATTTGAGATGCAATCTGTATCACGGCTCAGGCTAAGACTCAGATGCAGACACAGGAGGCGGATAGTACAAGTCTCAGAGTTTACTACAGTACAAGGGGCAGGCAATAGGTATATCAAGGCAGGCAAAGAGTCGTAATCCAAATCAGAGTCAGGCAGGTACAGGACGGTAGGCAGGATCAGTGTCAGGACAGGCAGAAAGGTCAGAACCGGGAAGACTAGAAAAAGGCAAAACTAGAGCACAGGAAACACAGCAACATGCTGGTAGGTCTTGACGGGACAAGACGAACTGGCAACAGACAAACAGAAAACGCAGGTATAAATACACATGAGGTAATGGGTGACACCTAGTGGGGGTTGGAGACCATCACACCCTAAAACAGATCAGGGTGTGACAGTAACCCCCTCTAGGGGCATCACCTGGTGTCCTACCCTGGGAATACCTGGTTGACCAGGGTGTAGATGGCAGAAGTCAAAGATGAGGGCTGGGTCCAGGGTGTTCCTCTCCTCACGGGCCATAACCTCGCAGTCAACCAGGTACTGGAATCCCCTGCCTTGAGAACGCTCAGGAGGCACCTCACCATGTACACTGGATGGCCGTTGATGAGATGGGGTGAGTGGTGGGCCTGGAAACAGGAGACAAAGGGCTGTGAGATGGGTTTAGTTCTAGATACATGGAAAGTGGGATGTATACAGAGGGTGCAGGACAACAGAATGCAAACAGCAGAGGGTCTAAGGACCTTAGAGATTTGGAAAAGGCCAGTAAAATGGGGGGGAAATTTGCGGGACTCCACCCGGAGGGGCAGATCCTGAGTGGAAAGCCATACCCTCTGCCTAAGACACTAGCAGAGAGCAAGGGTCCGGTGGCGGTCCACTTGTTGGTGATGCCTGGAGGTGGTCTTCAGAAGAGCAGCCCAGGCTCTCTTCCAGGTATGGTGACAGCGACAGACGAACATCTGGGTAAAAGGTATGCTGACCTCTTCCTCTTGCTCTGGGAAGAACTGGGGCTGATATCCCAGGGAACACACAAAAGGTGAGAGACCAGTAGCAGAACAGGGAAGGGTGTTGCTGGCATATTCCACCCACACAAGTTGCTAGCTCCAGGTGGTGGGATTGGTAGAGACGAGGCAACGAAGTGTCATCTCCAGGTCCTGATTGGCTCAATCCAACTGGCTGTTAGATTGGATGAAAACCAGAGGACAAGCTGGCCAACGACCCAATGAGAGTGCAGAAACCCTTCCAGAACCGGGATGAGAACTGAGGACCAAGATCGGACACCATGTCTTCAAAGTCCATGGATCCGGAAGACGTGCTGCACCATGAGCTGGGCCATCTTCTTAGCTGAGGACAACTTGGGAAGGGGGATAAAATGGGCAGCTTTGGAAAACCTATCCATCTGACAGAGGGAGACCCGTGACGAAGTCCAAGGGTATATGGGACCAGGGGTGGTGAAGAACAAGGAGTGGTTGGCAATGAACGCGGATACGTCAGGAACCATGGTGGGTCTCCAAAAACATTGTCGGATGAAAGCCAAGGTCCAACGGGAGCCAGGATGAAAGGTGAGTCTCGAGGAATGTGCCCATTCCAGGACCGGCGCATGGCAGAGTCCGGGACAAACATCCGATTACCCGGACCCCCCCCCCCCCCCCCCCCCCCCGGCCCGGTCAGCTGCTGGAGAACATATGAACGGAACCTTGGGAGAGGTGAGTGCAGAGAGCGGGGAAGCAAGGGTGCTATAACCCTGGATGAAACAATGGTAGAAATTAGCAAACCGTCATTTCTCTTTGCTCATTTGAGCTGTTCTTGCCATGGTCTTTCACCAAATAGGCCTATCTTCTGTATACCACCCCTACCTTGTCACAACACAACTGATTGGCTCAAACACATTAAGAAGGAAATACATTCCACAAATGTACTTTTAATAAGGCACACCTGTTCATTTAAATGCATTCCAGGTGACTACCTCATGAAGCTGGTTGAGAGAATCCCAAGAGTGTGCAAAGGGTGGCTACTTTGAAGAATCTCAAATATAAAATATATTTTGATTTGTATAACACTTTTTTGGTTACTACATGATTCCATATTTGTTATTTCATAGTTTTGATGTCTTTTCTATTATTTTACAATGTAGAAAATAGTAGAAATAAATAAAAACCCTTGAATGAGTAGGTGTGTCCAAACTTTTGACTGGTACTGTATATATCTTCATTTATTTCCACAATTAACAAATAATTTGCGTAACAATGTAGGCAGTTCATACAAAGGATTGTTACCTATAACCAGGATTGGCATTACAAAAATACAAATTTTGGCAAGCAATTACTATTTTGGCAAACAATTATTGTGATTCATCCCGCATTGTCCTAAACATCATTGACCCTGTCATGTCTGTGACTATCATTAAATGTGAAGACTGTTATTTTATCAAATCAATTCTCTATGTGTAATTATTATTACATGTTTAAACTGATCATGTGAACTTTAATTAACATTGAAGTTGGGGCACCACGAGAAAATGTTTATAGTCTCTATTTCCCAAATCGACTCTTCAGATATTTTCATATCTTATTGAGTACAGTCTTGTATTAATGTATTATTATTACCTCATCAGTTCTCATTACTGAATGTCGCAAACCCTTGGATAGCTGCACAAACCTTAGTTTTCATATACAAATTGGCTTAATTAGTTATTTACTAACTAACTAAACAAATCACAGAAATACATAAACAAACAATATAGTTATTGTTTACTAACACAATGCATTGATAAGTCCCTAGTGGGCTAAACTGGTATGATGGCTTGGTAGACAATGGAAAGGGGGTGGGGACAGATAAAAAGCGGGAAAGACAAAATGGATTCACTACACACATGCTAATCTTTTGCACATTAACAGCCACTCATTTGAAAATAATTGCGACGTATATATTTATGCCCGTATGTTGTTGCTGTCTTCTCTGTTGGAATCGCCGGTCCATCTGCTGGAGAGTCAGTTCATCAAAGAGTCTCTGGTTGACTTCCCCAGAAGACACAATGTCTTTCGTAGTTGTCGCTTTCTCAGCGGGTCTGGATAGTGTCTGTTGTAATGGATACGTCAGGCGTACAGATGGTCGTTTCATGGAATAGATGCTTCCGCGGTTGTCGGTATTCTCGTGCTAGAATTTCCAGCTGCAGACTAGTAATTCTACGTCTAGGATTTGCTCTTATTCTGTAGTGATCAATAGTTTCAGAGATGAACCATTTCCAGCCGTGTAGCCAACACTACCCGCTGTCTGGTCTCCTGGGCCTATAGAGTTGTAGTTCTTAACCATTTCAACATGTAACGTCAGCTCCATGTTTTCTAGTCTAATGTAAATTTCATCAGGAGTGGGTTTTATACACTTCTGAGAAAGGGGCGGTCCATGACGCCAACGTAATGTCTATGCTCACGTGGGCGTGGCCACTGATTTGGTTAACTTTATGTGAAAACCCATATTTTTTCATTTAGAAGGTTGACATCACACCTTTTCACAAATTGTTTCATGTTTATCACATACGTTTCACAATATTTAGATGTAAACCCCATAATTAAGAGGTGCACACAACCAAAGACACAGGAATGAGTGTTTCCTGTCCTTCATGAGATCCCCAAATGAAACACACTCTCCATGACTGTCCCTTAAGTGTCCACAGACCACTCCCACATTCTCAAAAATATAAATATGTTTTAATTATTCTATCTTTTGATGTCCAAGAGTCTCTGTGTTCCACAGTTTACATTCCAATCTGTGAACCCTACAGAGCACAGAGGCAGCGTATTTTATGACCGCCATCAAACAGCCGACTTCCCCCTCTCCCCTACGAGAGAGAGCACGCTGTAGAGCGGACCCACTGTAACCTGATCCTTCAGATCGTCACTGGAGAGTTATGACAACCCATAGCAACAGATGTGACACACACACACACACACACACACACACACACACACACACACACACACACAGATAAGCTAGTACTAATAGAACCCAATTCTATTGCATAAAACAACCATCTGATGCAACAACAGTATTATAAAATAGTCTTGTAGTTTCTCCACCATAACACACACTCCCCACCCTTCCCCCACAAACAACCACAAGCTCAGATGTTCAACAGTTGTTCCATTCCCAAGCACAACTCAAGAGAAAACTTGATGTGCGAATGCATGTACAGTTTTAGCTGTTTGAGAAGGCATGCAAAATTTACCAAGAATGGGGAGATTTGATTAACCAATGTCAAGTCCTAGCTGAAACACACACACACACACACGCTGGTCAGAGACCTGGCCGGGTGGTGCCAGAATAACAACCTATCCCTCAATGTAACCAAGACTAAGGAGATGATTGTGGACTACAGGAAAAGGAGCACCGAGCACGCCCCCATTCTCATCGACGGGGCTGTAGTGGAGCAGGTTGAGAGCTTCAAATTCCTTGGTGTCCACATCAACAACAAATTAGAATGGTCCAAACACACCAAGACAGTCGTGAAGAGGGCACGACAAAGCCTATTCCCCCTCAGGAAACTAAAAAGACTTGGCATGGGTCCTGAGATCCTCAAAAGGTTCTACAGCTGCAACATCGAGAGCATCCTGACCGGTTGCATCACTGCCTGGTACAGCAATTGCTCGGCCTCCGACCGCAAGGCACTTCAGAGGGTAGTGCGTACGGCCCAGTACATCACTGGGGCAAAGCAGCCTGCCATCATGGACCTCTACACCAGGCGGTGTCAGAGGAAGGCCCTAAAAATTGTCAAAGACCCCAGCCACCCCAGTCATCGAATGTTCTCTCTACTACCACATGGCAAGCGGTACTGGTGTCATGACGTTGCCCTCTTTGGGTACAGCGAGCACTATTCCCCCTCCCTCTGCACCATCCCCCCATCTCTGTCTCCCCTACACCCAGGCTGCTGTGACCTCAGGTCGTAAATTCCTGGAGGAGAATCCTTCCTCATGGCCAGACAATATAGAGAGAGTGAGTTTTCATAGAGAGAACAAAGGAATTTCTTCCACCTCACAGAACTGGAGGTCCGAACAATATTTATGTTCTGGAAAATGTATAAAAGATCGGTGAAGAATCCAGCTACAAACTGGTCCGTTTAGTATGATCTTGTGAAACTCATGATTGACAATACGGCCACATTACCATAACGCTGTTTATACAATAGCCTCAGTTATGAGGCTTACATCTAATGGTTGTATAAAATGAATGAATAAGGATGAAGATATTTGTGAGATGATGGGATGCTGTGTAATGATGTTAATGTGAGAGAATTGTATTTCTGTTTAAAGTTTCACAACATCCTTGGCACGCCCCCAGGAGCACAGACAGGACCTGGCGTCATGAGACAGCCCTTTTCGATGTTCCGAATAAAACCCCCACCTGGGTTTTCTGTCAGCAGACCGAGCTGACCTCAATTACGAGATGGCTAAACGTTGCAGACCAGCTTACCACGAGAGGGCCAAGGTTTGAGGAGAGACCATAAACCTGAGTATAAGCTAAGGTTTGAGTAGATGGCTGAATCTTTTAACCATACCACGTGGTTAAACTCTTAGACTATCGATACCTGGGGATTCAGTGACCGCCTGCAGGGAGAAACTTTGTTGCGGGGCAGGGGAAAAAGAGGGTGGAGCATCGGGGCTAGTCGCATTAGAAGGGGTGGGATATGAGGAAATGTTGGACGGGCATGGAGTCATGGCTGAGTCAAATAGGAATCCTGACTTAATAAAGTGGTGATTAAAAAGCTCAGCCGTGTGCTTCTTGTCAGTAACAACCACATCACATCAACAACCACAACCACATCAGCTGTGAGGAGGAGGGTTTATTCTCCAGGTCTTTAACCATTTTCCCGAAATTATTGGAGTTAGACCCATAGAGGGAGAACTGCTCCTTAATAACTAACACTTATTTCTCATTTGCCTGAATGAGAGCCAGTGAGCCTGAGTGTGTGTGCTCTCTTCCCTCCACCGGTTTATGACCCCCCATAAATACCTTTCCCCCTTCTCTCCACTTTTGAAAATCCTTTGTTACCACAGAGAGAGACTTTGCAATACAGTAACATCAAAAGGTTGGGAATGGAACAATATTTCTGTAATCCAACCAGTTGAAAGTATCCGTTGATATTTAAGAATATGATGTCAGATCAGTTGTTGTCTGGGACATTATTACTGATGACAGGACAACATAAATTGTATCTTGGAAAGTCTACACATTCTAGTTATCAGATTCACATGGAATTGTTGTACAATTTAAATGTTTAAATATGAAACTATTTGTGAAAAGATTAAATGTTAATTTTAGCCTTCTAAATGATAGAATTGTTTTCATCAGTAAACTACGCTCACTCAGTGGCCACACCCAAGTGAACAGACATTGATTGGAAAGGGATGAAACACGCCCTTCTCTTCTCCAGTATAAAAGCCCCCGTGACCCAATTCACGTCAGACTAAGCAAACCCAGCGTGAGCTGTGGTTGCGAATGGTTAAATATCCACTCTACATAGTGAAATTTACATGAGACCAGATCACGGGGAGGTGACGATCACCACGCTGGAAGGATGAAATCCTACTAGACCAGCAAGAATTCAGCACAAGCTGATTATGGCAAAATGGTATGAACTTTGAACTCTTATTCACTATAGAAGAACTGATACATCCTAGAAGTGAAGTTATCAGCTGCATGTGTAAACGTGCGTAGCCTAGGAAAGGACAAACAATCTCCTAATAAGAACGACAGAGTATAATGTATCCGCTCTACAACACTACGACCAGAAAGATTCTTCAAAGGACAATGGCGATCTCTGCTGGGCAAACCAGTCTTCCATCTTCTACCCATCTATCGAAGCGCAGCTCAGTGTAGATACAGTTGAAGTCAGAAGTATATGTAACAGTATAGCTTCCGTCCCTCTCCTCGCCGGGCTCGAACCAAGAACCCTCTGCACACAGACAGCAGTCACCCTCGAAGCATCGTTACCCATCGTGCCACAAAAGCCGTGGCCCTTGCAGAGCAAGGGGAACAACTATTTCAAGGTCTCAGAGCGAGTAATGTCACCGATTGAAACGCTATTAGCGCGCACCCCGCTAGCTACCTAGCCATTTCACATCGGTTACATATACATACACTTAGGTTCAAGTCATTAAAACACGTTTTTCAACCACTCCACAAATTTCTTGTTAACAAACTATAGTTTTGGCAAGTCAGTTAGGATATCTACTTTGTGCATGACACAAGTAATTTTTTCAACAATTGTTTACAGACAGATTATTTCACTTAATCCCAATTCCAGTGGGTAATAAGTTTACATACACTAAAATTCCAGAAAATTGCCATGGCTTTAGAAGCTTCTGATAGGCTAATTGACATCATTTGAGTCAATTGGAGGTGTACCTGTGGATGTATTTCAAGGCCTACCTTCAAACTCAGTGCCTCAACCAAGACCTCAGAAAAGAAATTGTAGACCCCCACAAGTCTGATTCATCCTTGGGAGCAATTTCCAAATGCCTGAAGGTATCACATTCATTTGTACAAACAATAGTAAGCAAGTAGTCTTCCCTGTGGCTCAGTTGGTAGAGCATGGTGTTTGCAACGCCAGCATGGTGTGTGCAACGCCAGGGTTGTGGGTTTGATTCCCATGGGGGGCCAGTACAAAAAAAACGAAGAAAAAAAAGAATGCATGAAATGAAATGTATGCATTCGCTACTGTAAGTTGTTCTGGATAAGCGCATCTGCTAAATGACTAAAATGTAAGTATAAACACCATGGGACCATGCAGCTGTCATACCACTCTGGAAGGAGATGTGTTCTGTCTCCTAGAGATACTTTGGTGTGAAAAGTGCAAATCAATCCCAGAACAACAGCAAAGGACCATGTGAAGATGTTGGAGGAAACAGGTACAAAAGTATCTATTCACAGTAAAACGAGTCATATATTGACATAACCTCAAAGGCCGCTCAGCAAGGAAGAAGCCACTGCTCTAAAAAAGCCAGACAACGGTTTGCAGCTGCACATGGTGACGAAGATTGTACTTTTTGGAGAAATGTCCTCTGGTCTGATGAAACAAAAATAGAACTGTTTGGCCATAATGACCATTGTTATGTTTGGAGGAAAAAAGGGCATGCTTGCAAGCCGAAGAACACCATTCCAACCGTGAAGCACGGGGGTGGCAGAAACATGTTTTGGGGGTGCTTTTCTGCAGGAGGGACTGGTGCACTTCACAAAATACATGGCATCATGAGAAAGGAAAATTATGTGGATATATTGAAGCAACATCTCAGGACATCTCAGGACATCAGGACATCAGTCAGGAAGTTAAAGCTTGGTCACAAATGGGTCTTCCAAATGGACATTGACCCCAAACATACTTCCAAAGTTGTGGCAAAATGGCTTAACCTCTCTAGGGGAGGTGGGATGAAATTGTCCCACACTATTCAACAGCCAGTGACAAATCAGAGCGTCAAATTTAAAACCACAAAATGTCATAATTCAAAGTTCTTAAACATAGGACTATTTTACACCATTTTATAGATACACTTCTCCTGAATCGAACTACGTTGTCCAATTTCCAAAAGGCTTTACAGCGAAAGCAAAACATTAGATTATGTAAGGAGAGTACATAGACACAAAAAAACCACACAGCCATTTCCAAGCAACTAGCATGCATCACAAATACCCAAAACACAGCTAAATGCAGCACTAACCTTTGATGATCTTCATCAGATGGCACTCCTAGGACATTATGTTATACAATACATGCATGTTTTCTTCAATCAAGTTCATATTTATATCAAAAAACAGCTTTTTATATTAGCATGTGATGTTCAGAACTAGCATACCCACCGAAAACTTCCGGTGAATTTACTAAATTACTCACGATAAACGTTGACAAAATACATAACAATTATTTTAAGAATTATAGATACAGAACTCCTTTATGCAATCGCTATGTCCGATTTTAAAATAGCTTTTTGGCGAAAGCACATTTTGCAATATTCTGAGTACATAGCTCGGCCATCACGGCTAGCTAATTTGACACCCACCAAGTTTGGGACAACCTAAACTCAGAATTACTATTAGAAAAATTGGATTACCTTTGCTGTTCTTCGTCAGAATGCACTCCCAGGCCTTCTACTTCAACAACAAATGTTGTTTTGGTTCCAAATAATCCATAGTTATATCCAAATACCGCCGTTTTGTTTGTGCGTTCAGGTCACTATCCGAAGGGTAACGCCCGAGCGCATTTCGTGACAAAAAATTTCAAAATATTCCATTACCGTACTTAGAAGCATGTCAAACGCTGTTTAAAATAAATGTTTATGCTACTTTTCTCGTAAAATAGCGATAATATTCCAACCGGGCAACGTTGTATTCATTCAAAGACTGAAAGAAAAAAATGGAGAAGTCTCGTGAACGCGCATCTCCAGTCTCACTGTCCCCAGGCTGACCACTTACAAACTCTGCTGCTGAACTTTGCCCAGAGACAGCAGACACCCCATTCCGCTTTCTGGCGGCTTTAGAGAGCCAATGGAAGCCTTAGAAAGTTTCACGTTACAGCACAGATGCTGTAATGTTGATAGAGATGCAACAGAAGGACAACAAATTGTCAGACAGCGCACTTCCTGCATGGAATCTTCTCAGGTTTTGGCCTGCCATATGAGTTCTGTTATACTCACAGACACCATTCAAACAGTTTTAGAAACTTTAGGATGTTTCTATCCAAATCTACTAATTATATGCATATTCTATATGCATAATACTGCCCCCTATACCACAACAGGTTAAGGACAACAAAGTCAAGGTATTGGAGTGGCCATCACAAAGCCCTGACCTCAATCCTATAGAAAATTTGTGGGCAGAACTGAAAAAGTGTGTGCATGCAAGGAGGCCTACAAACCTGACTCAGTTACACCAGCTCTATCAGGAGGAATGGGCCAAAATTCACCCAACTTATTGTGGGAAGCTTGTGGAAGGCTACCTGAAATGTTTGACCCAAGTTTTAAACAATTTAAAAGCAATGCTACCAAATACTAATTGAGTGTATGTAAACTCCTGACCCACTGGGAATGTGATGAAAGAAATAAAAGCTGAAATAAATCATTCTCTCCACTATTATTCTGACATTTCACATTCTTAAAATCAGGTGGTGATCCACCTGATTTTAAATAATTAAACCAATTTTTGTATTGTTGATTCAACTTGTTAGCCAGGGTTTGTGAAGATAACCAAGAAATGTACGACGTTCAGATGAGACTGAATAAGGTGACGATTAATAATTGACTGCTATTGATATAAAAGATCTTCAGAGCTTTAAGAGTTAATTCGGAAGACAGCAGATCAAAAAACACTTTTCCGTGGTGCCCCAGGTTATTAACGAGTGAATTGTTGCATGGTTTAATTCAATCACGTAATAAATCAAACGTTAGGTAATCGATTTGATAAAATAGCCTGTCATATAATTTAATCAGTCAGAGACATGACACACCCAACTGGTAATTACGACTTCACAACAACTAAATTCCCACTTCCCACTTGTTTAAGAAAGCAGTATTACTCCACCAAAATCTTTCTGCGCGAGATGAGCGGACCAAGTGGGAATTTCTTTCATAGAGGTCTATGAGAGTGTCGAATTGTTGTGAGGCTTTTTTGATCTAATGAAAGTTTCGTAATGTTAAAATTGTTACAAATGTACTAATATAAGTGAACGCACTTGGCATTCCGGCAACTTTGAGAAAAACTACTTAGTTCTGCCTGTTGTTCACACACGTATCTGCCCTCTCATTGACTAGAATGGTCCCACCTGATCTTACCCCCTCCGGCCTGCCTTCTATCTTTGAAGAAATGTTTGGTCACTCGACCATCTTGTCAATACTCCGATAGCCATATTAGACTGCAGCTACCCATACTTGAGTTAATGCGCCGCAAATGCGCCGATTGATTCATCATGTGACAAAGCAGCAGCACGCCCACACGACACTCAAACTCTACTGAACAAAAATATAAATGCTACATGCAACAATTTCAGAGTTACAGTTCATACAAGGAAATCAGTCAACTGAAATAAATTCATTAGGCCCTAATCTATGGATTTCACATGACTGGGAATACAGATATGCATCTGTTGGTCACAGATACCTTAAAAGAAAGGTAGAGGCGTGGATCAGAAAACCAGTCAGTATCTGGTGTGACCACTATTTGCCTCATGCAGCGCGACACATCTCCTTCGCACAGAGTTGATCAGGCTGTTGATTGTGGCCTGTGGAATGTTGTCCAACTCCTATTCAGTGGCTGTGCGAAGTTGCTGGATATTGACAGGAACTGGAACAAGCTGTTGTAAACATCGATCCAGAGCATCCCAAACATGCTCAATGGGTGACATGTCTGGTGAGTATACAGGCCATGGAATAACTGGGACATGTTCAGCTTCCAGGAAATTGTGTACAGATTCTTGAGACATGAGGCCGTGCATTTTCATGCTGAAACATGAGGTGATGGCGGAGTGATGAATGGCCTCAGAATAGGCCTCAGGGTCTCGTCACGGTATCTTTGTGCATTCAAATTGCCATAGATAAAATGCAATTGTGTTCATTGTCCGTAGCCCATGCCTGCTCATAACATAACCTCACCGCCACCATGGGGCACTCTGGTCACAACGTTGACATCAGCAAACCGCTCGCCCACACAACGCCATAAATGCTGTCTGCCATCTGCCCGGTACAGTTGAAAGCGTGATTCATTGAAGAGCACACTTCTCCAGCATGCCACTGGCCATTCCCACTTTAGTCGGTTATGAAGCCAAACTGCAGTCAGGTCAAGACCCTGGGAAGAACGACGAGCACACAGATGAGCTTCCCTGAGTTGGTTTCTGAGTTTGTGCAGAATTCTTTCTGTTGTGCAAACCCACAGTTTCATCAGCTGTCTGGGTGGCTGGTCTCAGACGATCCCACAGGTGAAGAAGCCTGAAGTGGAGGTCCGTTGCTGGTCTGCGGTTGTGAAGTCTGCGGTTGTGAGATGCACTGTCAAATTCTCTAAAACATCATTGGAGGCGGCATATGGTAGAGAAATGAACATTCAATACTCTGGCAACAGCTCTGGTGGACATTCCTGCAGTCATCATGCCAATTGTATGCTCCCTCAACTTGAGATATTTGTGACATTGTGTTGTGTGACAAAACTGCACATTCCACAGAACAAGGTGCACCTGTGCAATGATCATGCGTCTAATCAGCTTCTTGATATGCCACACCTGTCAGGTGGATGGATTATCTTGTCAAAGGACAGACACCCTCTAACAGGGATGTAAACAAATTTATGCACAAAAGTTGAAAGAAATAAACCTTTTGTGCACATGAAAAATTTCGGGGATTTTTTATTTCAGCTCATGAAACCAAAACTTTACATGTTGCGTTTAGTGTATGTGTTCAGTGTATGTGGGGGTGCATCCTGTTTCCATTGATCATCCTTGAGATGTTTCTACAAGGTCCCACAGTTGACAGCGTAAGTCAGATCAAAAACCAAGCCATGAGGTCGAAGGAATTGTCCGTAAAACTCCAAGACAGGATTGTGTCGAGGCACAGATCTTGCGAAGGGTACCAAAACATTTCTGCAGCATTGAAGGTCTCCAAGAACACAGTGGCCTCCATCATTCTTAAATGGAAGACGTTTGGAAACACCAAGACTCTTCCTAGAGCTGGCTGCCAAACTGAGCAATCGGGGGAGAAGGGCCTTAGTCAGGGTGGTGATCAGGAACCCAATGGTCACTCTGACAGAGCTCCAGAATTCCTCTATGGAGATGGGAGAAACTTCCAGAAGAACAACCATCTTTGCAGCACTCCACCATTCAGGCCTTTATGGTAGATTGACCAGGCGGAACCACTCCACAGTAAAAGCCACATGACAGCCCACTTGGAGTTTGCCAGAATTCACCCAAAGGACTCTCAGACCATGAGAAACAAGATTCTCTGGTCTGATGAAACCATGATTGAACTCTTTAGCCTGAATGCCAAGCGTCACGTCTGGAGGAAACCTGGCACCATCCCTACAGTGAAGCATGGTTGTGGCAGCATCATGCTGTGGGGATGTTTTTCAGTGGCAGGGATTGGGAGATTAGTCAGGAACGAGGGAAAGATGAATGTAGCAAAGTACAGAGAGATTCTTAATGAAAACCTGCTTCAGAGTGCTCAGGACCTCTGGTGCACTGGTGTGAAGGTTCCCCTTCCAACAGGACAACGATCCTAAGCACACAGCCAAGACAACACAGGAGTCTCTGAATGTCTTTGAGTGGCCCAGCCAGAGCCCGGACTTGAACCCAATCAAACATCTCTGGAGAGACCTGAAAATAGCTGTGCAGCGACGCTCCCCATCCAACCTGACAGCTTGAGAGGATCTGCAGAGAAGAATGGGAGAAACTCCCCAAATACAGGTGTGCCAAGCTTGTAGGGTCATACCCAAGAAAACTAGAGGCTGTAATCACTGCCAAAGATGCTTCAACATAGTACTGACTAAAGGGTTTAAATACTTATGTAAATGTGACATTTCATTATATAAATTTGCAAACTTTATAAAAAACTGTTTTGCATGGTCGTTATGGGGTATTGTGTGTAGATTGATGAGGCAACAATTTGTTTTAATCCATTTTAGAATAAGGCTGTAATGTAACAAAATGTGGAAAAAGTCAAGGGGTCTGAATACTTTCCGAATGCACTGTATGTTTCTGGATGATGCACCATGCTGCCTTGTTGACAACATGACTGAGTGGCACAGATTACTGTTCCATTTGAGAAAGGCACTCCCTCTCTGCTTTTGGACAATGGTGCAGAGATGGCAGAAGCAGTGGAACAGAGACACTAAGGGCAGGCATCTATTCCAAGTACAGAGACAAATCGGGGAAGGGAGGACGGCAGGAAGAGACAGAAGAGAGGAGGCCATCTTAACAAGACTAAGGATGGGACACAGCCGGTTGAATAAGACATTAAATGTGATAGGAAATCTTCCAACAGGAAGAAGATATGATTACTGCCAGGAAACAGAGACAGTGGAACATGTACTGATACAGTGTGGGCAGTGAGGGAAAGAGAGAGACTGAGATCTGTGGGGGAAAATCAGAATTAGCTAAGTAACATAACATAATTAAAGTCTCATTTGCTAAATATGTTTTAATTGCTGTTGATATGTCTCCCTTCAGACTCTGGTGTTGGCGACTGCACTTCCTCCTTCATATGGGCCTCAGTCACCTGGGGCCCAGAGAGGGGAGAAGTCAGAATTGTCTATCACATGTCCCTGTTGCTGTGCAGAACATCAGAAAGAAAATAGGGCAAAGGAGGTCAGAAGGGAACATTGTTTCCATACATGAATGTGTCTTTACCTATTGCAAACCATGTGAAAGGATGGTGTGAGTAATGGGGAACCAATCACTTGTCTCCACAATGTCTGTGCGTCAGTCAGCCCCTCCTTGGGACTTGGGGGAGATTGTTCTTTCCACTGGTTCCCTTTTTAGCACGGTGGAGACTAAGTAACAACAAATGTCCTTTTAAATTCTTAGTACTGAACAAAACAACAAGTTCTTTGTATTTGGGGCCAAGGTCTGGCGCAGGATGTGTGGGGTTAGTGTTTGGAACCATTGTACCATCTCTGAGGTTGCACCTATCCTGAGATAGTATATAACCCAGAGGCTCACTCCAGTCAGTGGACTCTCACTCCATTCACTTTGTGGGTGGTGTGACCACCTCCCTTATCGATACGTTTTTAATAAAGTTATTATCCTGATTGGTGATGGAGCTTGTCTCTTCTCATTATTGATTCAAATATCCACCACAGATCCAGTATGAGGGAGAATGGTCAACAGGAATTGAGTTTAAAGAGCATATTGAGTAGAACATCATTTTAAAGAAATGGTGCTGGCAGGTAGGATTTAGTTCCTCCCTGTCTCTGGCCCGCACTCCAGTACAGTAGGTGGTGGTGATGCCAACCACCGTTAAACCCCATCGAAAAAGAAGAAGTGGCAGCTGGCCAAGTATGGATAATTGCATTCACAGACAGAAGGGGTAACCCAGACACGTCACAGGGGCTATAAAGCTGAAGCATCCATTTAGAACGTTTTATTACCACCAAATATGAGAGTAATGGGACTAGGTGAAACTGGGCTGACATTCTGCAAATTTTTTCATTGATGAAAAGTCTGATCTCAATAAATGTTTCTGTTCCCGAAACTAGAATCTGTTACAGTGCACTAAGTTTTATAGACTTGACGCAACACATGCTACAATGCGCCAATAGGATCTCGCTAGCTCATGCTTGGCTTTGCTCACCTTCTTGCTTGTTCCGCCCACTATGCTTAATTTGCTCCCACTGTAAACGACACTGATTACCTATCTTGGGTTAGTTAGAAATATATTTGCTGCATACGTGGGGTGTGTCTGAAAGTGGGCGTGTCAACAGAAGGGGGAGGCTCAACAGTGATAGGCGTTACACCAGAGCTCTGTAATTGGTTAGACGGTTTTGATTGAGTGTGTTGTTTTTCGTTTAACACGTTTTTATTGGTAAGTTCCCGACCGTGTGAAACAAAACTGGGGGAGCTAAAAGCCACTGTATTCTTAATAGAGAATCATACTGTGTCACTTGAATGTTAACAAAACACACAACACCTCACTTATGAAAATATGAAAATAAAAATAATTTTCACAGCGGTTATTAGTCTACCAGTTTTTTATTTATTACCAGTAAATCTTTATTATTAGGCCTATACTTCATTATGACATCTGTTCGGCTATCATCTGATGATGACAATAAAATGGTGTTTTGTGAATAAGGCTCATTATAATTACTCTTGTGTAATTGGGCAGCAAACAGCCTACCGTTTTTTCATTTACCAATAAATCTATGTTTTATTATTATAACTCATGGCATCTATTTGACTATCATTAGATGATGACAATAAAATAGTGTTTGGCTAAATATAATTAATCTTGTAAAATTAGGCAGCAAACCAGCTTAGAATTAAGTGTATTCAAGGACAAGGGTTAACAAAACAAATCCATTACTAACATGCCTCACATCAGAAAACCACTGTACACAACAGATTGAAAGACAATGGCAAATGAACTTAATGACTTCTACATAAAGTTTGACTGACATTACTTCTCTGCCAAGTGTATTAACATGCTCAACACCATTGTTATTGATGGCCGTGACACCAAGTTAGAATTTAACCCTAGAGAGGCCACAAGAGTCTTTAAGTAAACTGGCAACAGGTCCTGATGGCGTCTCTGCTTTGTACAGAGGAACTTACACAAGCCTGGGTCCCTGTCTTTCAGAGGTCTGTACATTCATCACCCCTCTTCCCCAAAAGCTTTCTCCCAAAGAAAACAAAGACTGTAGAGACCTCCATTATAATGAAGTGTATTGAAGAGATCATGGTGTGTATGCTTCGGTCAGACTAAACACACTGTTGGACCCATATCAGTTTGCTTACAAATAGAAACGTGGCACTGATGAAGCAATCCTCAGTTTTAACAATTGGTGTCGGATGAACAGGATTCACCCTTGAGAGACAGACTTGGTGGGAAGGAGAATTGGTAGTGGAGGTGGCTGGCCTAACAGCCAGCAGCATACCACACTGCAACCCACTGCCAGCTTGCTTCTGAAGCTAAGCAGGGTTTGTCCTGGTTGGTCCCTAGATGGGAGACCAGATGCTGCTGGAAGTGGTGTTGGAGGGCCAGTAGGAGGCACTCTTTCCTTGGGTCAAAATAAAATATCCCAGGGTAGGGTGCAGTCTGTTGGATGGGATGTTAAATGGGTGTCCTGATGCTCTGTGGTCACTAAAGATCCCATTGCACTTATCGTAGGAGTGTTAACACTGGTGTCCTGGCTAAATACCCAATCTGTCCCTCATACCATCACAGTCACTTAATCATCCCCAGTTTACAATTGGCTCATTCATCAACCCTCCTCTCCACTGTAACTATTCCCCTGGTTGTTGCTGTAAATGAGAATGGGTTCTCAGTCAACTTACCTGGTAAAAAAGTAAGCTAGTTTCTTACCTGTGCCCCATGTTTTTTTTGAGGTTGCTAAAAAAAAAGTATCTGTAGGAGAGTGAAGTTTCAATTAGTTAATGTGAAACCATTGTTGGTGGGAGGGGTACCCCGAAATAGAGTCTGGTCATCATAAGGGTGCAGACTATTGGTAGTAGTTTTGAATTGGGGAAGGACTGTGACTAGGACATATAGAGGGTCTCTGGGTGGGGGCCTAGGTGCTCGGGTGAGGGCATTACAGTCGGGTTGTATCATTGTATGGTCTGGAGTGGGAATTCACTATACAGAGTCTCACCATAATGTGCTGTTGTTTGGAGGGTCGTTCAACGCAGGAGGGTCATATTAAGTGATCGATTCAGGTAGGGGTGCGTCCCTATCAGACAATAAATGTGTGGTTGTTTTAAAAAAAAAGTTTTTACATTTATTTAACTAGGCAAGTCAGTAAAGAACAAATTCTTATTTACAATGACAGCTTAGAAACAGTGGGTTAACTGCCTTGTTCAGGGGCAGAATGACAGATTTTTACCTTGTTAGCTCAGGGATTTGATCTTGCAACCTTTCGGTTACTAGTCCAACGCTCTAACCACTAGGCTACCTGCTGCCCCATGTTTGGTGCAAAGACAGGGTTCAAGGGAAGGGGATACTGGAGTGGAGACTTGTATTTAATATAGGTGAAAACAATGACTGTGTGCTGGTTTTCATGGGTGAGAGCTGTATGCAAGTATCCACAGGTCCTCAAATGGCAGCTTCATTAAATAGTACGCACAAAACACCAGTCTCAACATCAACAGTGAAGAAGCGACTCCGGGAGGCTGGCATACACTACCGTTCAAAAGTTTGTGGTCACTTAGAAATGTCCTTGTTTTTGAAAGAAAAGCACATTTCTTGTCCATAAAATAACATCAAATTGATCAGAAATACAGTGTAGACATTGTTAATGTTGTAAATGACTATTGTATTGGCACGTTGTGTTAGCTAATCAAAGTTTATAATTTTAAAAGGCTAATTGATCATTAGAAAACCCTTTTGCAATTATGTTAGCACAGCTGAAAACTGTTGTTCTGATTAAAGCAGCAATAAAACTGGCCTTTAGACTAGTTGAGTATCTGGAGCATCAGCATTTGTGGGTTCGATTACAGGCTCAAAAGGGCCAGAAACAAAGAACTTTGTTCTGAAACTCGTCAGTCTATTCTTGTTCTGAGAAATCAAGGCTATTCCATGCGAGAAATTGCCAAGAAACGCAAGATCTCGTATACAACGCGGTGTACTACTACTCCCTTCACAGAACAGCGCAAACTGGATCTAACCAGAATAGAAAGAGGAGTGGGAGGCCCTGGTGCACAACTGAGCAAGAGGACAGTACATTAGAGTGTCTAGTTTGAGAAACAGACGCCTCACAAGTCCTCAACTGGCAGCTTCATTAAATAGTACCCACAAAACACCAGTCTCAACATCAACAGTGAAGAAGCGACTCCGGGAGGCTGGCAATCTATGCAGGTGAAGCTGGTTGAGAGAATGCCAAGAGTGTGCAAAGCTGTCATCAAGTCAAAAGGTGGCTATTTGAAGAATCTCAAATCTAAAATATATTAATTTGTTTAACACTTTTTTGGTTACTACATGATTCCATATGCGTTATTTCATAGTTTTGATGTCTTCAATATTATTCTACAATGTATAAAATCGTCAAAATAAAGAAAAACCCTTGAATGAGTAGGTGTTCTAAAATGTTTGACCGGTAGTGTATATATATATTCGAATTTGTAGAAATAAGTAGATAAATAATTGGAACATTTGTGAGAAGAAAACAGTAACAAATAAATAAAATAAAAGATCAATTAATTCAGAAGTTCCAAATTGCTAAGGTAATAGAGTTATTGAGTGATGGCCCAAGTATTGTGGAAGGTTTCTCTCTAAAAACGCTACAATATAACCCTACTGTGTAGAAGTGAGAAATATATATTCAGTGTACAGAACTTATATTTTCAGCACTTGGGAGGTAATTTTTGTAAATACCGGTGGAGACAGGGTAAAAGAGCTTTGTGGTAACATGGCTATTTCACCTGAAAACTCCACAGATCGGTGGGCACAAACAGTAAACAAGTTGGGTGAGGATGCTGATGAGGAGTGCAGAAGCATGTATAGGAGTAGTCACCGTAAGTTTCCAGTATTTCCAGTTACAGGAAAAGACGTCCCTGAGGATATATAGAGGGAGGTAATTATGGGATGTTTTGCACCAGGGGTGAAAACATGTAGTCAAAAGTGTGCTCCGATGCTATGGAGCAAATGGTTATCTCTGAAACAAAACACCCGTAGTGCATGGACAGACCTAACTGCAGCAGCGGTGCGGGCAGAGTCAGGGCTAGAACAAGTGGGGGGCCCGAGTCAGAGTAGTGGTGGATAATTTCCCAGCTGGGGGAGGGATGGGTGTTCTCAAGGTAAGGCAAATTGGCAGCCGAGCAGGAAGAGGGAGAGAAACTATAAATCCGGAAAACCTGCCAGGGGTGAAGAAATGGGTTGTTTTAAGTGTGGGAGTATGCCACACTGGATAAGAGAGTGTAAGACAGCCCTAGGGGGGAAGCTGGTGAAGCAATTTACCCCATCTAACAACAAGGCAGAAAAAGGCCATGCTAGGAGCAGCCAGAGGGAGGAAGGATGATTCTGAAGCTTAGGGGTGGTTGACCTCTGTGCGGTCAGTGGTAATAAAAGGCATTGATGGGTTTTATATGGAACGTACCGTTGGAGGTCGCGGGACATTTAACTTTCTTATAGATACTGGTGCCGAAATTTCACTGATTCCTTTTAACTCTATCACAGAACATTTTGAATTTGAGGCTGAAGCACCCTATCATGGGATTTCAGGAGTGCAACAAACAGCACGTGTCACTATTCCACTGTCGATTGACTTCGGTTGTGTAACAGTGACAGCAAAATTAAGAGAAGCTCCAGTCAAGGAAGCTATATTGGGTTTAGACATAATGGCTATGTCCCTGAAGCATGGATGTTTATATAAGGGAATATGGAGTACCTACCACGAGTACGATGCATAGAAGATGCCAAACTTGATTCAAAATGGGATACATATGACTGTTGGGCAAAAGATAGATTGGATTACGGTTTTTGAAAGACTGTGAACCAGTGGTTGTGGAGGGGGAGCCTCCTCCCCCACAGAAACAGTAACCCATCAGGAGTATGAATCTGTAGATTCAGACAGAGGGACTCATTTTACCTCAATGGTGGTATAGGCTGTGTGTAAGGGTTTAAAGATTAAACAATCCTTCCACACTCCATATCAGCCTATGGGAGCGGCAAATGTTGAACACAGCAATAAAACGTTGAAGGAGAAACTCACCAAGGCATTGTTGTCGGAGCAAGGCTCATGGGTAGACCATCTACCCGCAGTTCTGATGACCACCAGGGCGGTGGCAAATGCTAGGACTCACTTGTCTCCATTCGAGATACCTATGGGTAGACCCATGAGGGTACCAGGGGCACCAATATCTCAGCTGGAGCGATGTGATCTTCAAGGGATGGGAGACAAACTGCTAAACTATTGTAAACAACTTACACTTGTATTGAGTACTGTATCTTCCCAGGTGAAAAAGGCCCACCGTAGACTCCCCCAGGATTGGAAAGCACACTCACTACAGCCGGGAGACGAGGTGTACTTGAAGGTCCATCAACCGGGTACCCTTTCAGCCGAGGTGGACCGGACCCCACACTGTCCTACTAGTGACTGACACAGCAGTGAAGGTGTCGGGAAGGAAGACCTGGATCCACGTGTCCCAGGTGAAAACTGCACCAACACCTACTGACTTGGGAGAGGCTGAGCAAGATGGAGAGGCTAGAGCAGGATTTGATAGAGGAGGTGATGATGGAAAAGAAGGAGGAGTGTAGATCACACTGTAAAAGGGCAATAATGTGGGGCATAGGGACATTTTTAGTTGGGGTAGTGTTTATGGTGGCTGCTATAATCACTACCACTCCAAGAGGAGAAAATCAAATAACACTTTATATAGAGTGGATAGCTCGATATGAAGATAAACGGGTTTATTGGGAGAGGGTAACATCAAATGTTGCTGAAGCCGTGAGCGTAACTATTTAAAAGGGCATGGTGATATGGGTGGCTCCAATAGAAAATAGGTCTAGTGTCTTAGATGTACGATGTTCTGATAAGGCGATGGTTCTTTTACAAACAGAAATTTGGAAAGAACGTAATGGAACAGAGAGTTTGAAGAATGAAACCATATTCTCGTCCCTCCCTCATCTTGGCATTGTGTGCGATAGACTCCAGTTAAAATAACAGCAGTTACTAACCTTCAAGTTAGTGTGAGCGGGGGACAAAACTTCAAGCCAGGTGAAGCTACAGATACGAAAGAGAGGGGATTATATCGGAGCAAGAGGTTTTACATACCTGTCACTCCGTATTACCCAACACCAACAGGAATGAAATGGTCTGGGAAGATTTTGGATATTGGGGAGAAATAGCTTGTTGGGGCAATCAGACCCTGGACAATATTATGCGAAGAGAGTATAATGACCAGATAGTCCTTGTCGTTAAACGGCATGAGGAAAGTGGGGGATATGGGCAGATGAAGGCTTATTTACAGGCTCAGTTTGGCCCTACTTTAGTTCATGAGACAAATATACACCAATGTCTGTGGCAGAGTGGGGGAAGTACAGGACATTCCTATGAAGTGTTGGTGTCGGAAGTGGGGTTAACACATGTAAGCCCTCTTCAGGGTATCCCGAAAACCAAGGCCATAGTCTTTACTGGGACAGGAAATAGAGGAATAAATGTGACAGAGGCGGAGGGATGCCTCGCCTATAAATTAAGAAAATGGGTGATAGACTCATTAGAGAATGATACCACTCCACTGTGTAGAGTTATACATGGAATAGTGCAGTGTGGGAAAGACAGTGGTCTGTGCAGAGTCGAAGGACTACTATGAGGATAAGCTCAACATGGAGGACTCCAGGAGGGTGATCATAACCGTATCAAAAATAGTGTTATCATTTCAGACTTTAATAGCCACATATGGAGAAGATTTTACTGATGATGGAACAACAAATGAAAGGGCAATGGTGGAAAAAGTACCCAATTGTCACCCAGTAAAAGTGAAAGTAAAAGTGGAAGTCACCCAGTAAAATACTACTTAAGTAAAAGTTTAAAAGTATTTGGTTCTAAATATACTTAAGTATCAAAAGTATCAATAATTTCAAATTCCTTACATTAAGTAAAGCAGACCACCATTTTCTTGTTTTTAAATGTACAGATAGCTAGGGGCACACTGACACTCCAACACTCAGACATCATTTATAAAAGATGTGTTTGTGTTTAGTAAGTCTGCCAGATTTAAGGCAGTAGGGATGACCAGGGATGTTCTCTTGATAAGTGCGTGAATTGGACCATTTTCCTGTCCTGCTAAGCATTCAAAATGTAATGAGTACTTTTGGGTGTCAGGGAAAATGTATGGAGTAAAAAGTACAAATTTTCTTTATGAATGTAGTAAAGTACAGACACCCCAAAAAACTACTTAAGTAGTACTTTAAAGTATTTTTACTTAAGTACTTTACACCACTGTGAGAGGGTTGCCACAGACCCATGTATACAAGAAGCTGTATTCCCAGAGAAAAATCTTGCAGTAGTGGTGGCAGCCCATCTGTTGCAGGGGACAATAAGGAAGCATGTGACCCAGAGATATGTAGAACTAGGAAATAGTCAAATAAAGAAAAACCCTGGAATAAGTAGGTGTGTCCAAACTTTTGACTGGTACTGTATATATGATTAAATCATCTGTGATTTGGTCGGCTATGTATGATAGGGAGATGTGCAGTATTTGTGATTGGAAGTACTTTCATGTTTGTATTGTTACTGTATGGAGCAGCTATGTGTGTACAATACATATTTCCCCTTGGGGACAATAAAGTAAATAATAACCTTTTAATAACATTGAATAACCTTTTAAAACAATGATCTGTCCAGAATGAAAGAATTACATATTAATCGTGGAATACATTAAGCTTTACACCTGATGAAATGTTAAAATGTGTCTATGTCCTGTTCAATGGGTTTAAATGTCTGTCTGTACATAATGTTGTGATGTTTATACTGTATGTTCACCTGCCCGGGGACTCCAGATGTAAATTAGCTGTCGGCTAAATCTGGTGCAATGCATCACTTCTCATATTCTTAGACTGGTGTTTTGTTGTACTGTACATTGTCCCTGACAAATAAACATAATAAATAAATCATATTGCCTATTCAGCTTAAGCTAGACAATCCTGAACCACAGATTTTACATGCAGTACAAGTAGTGATAGACAGACTCTCAAAATCACACAAATGTTTAGCCTGGTCTGATGGTTTCCCATTTGCATCCAAATTTCATGCAGGACAATAATTAAACAATAATTAAAGACATAATGAAATTACAAAAGAGGGCATTTTGTGAGATATTCATTTAACCATGTACAGCCCAAACAGAATGGCGTTTGGAATATGCATGATAAGGTACTGGAGGTGTTGACCTGGAGGCGTGTCATGATGTCATGTCAGTATTATCATCATGACTAAACCAGTTGGACATTACAAGCATCTATGCCTAATATGAATCCTAAAGAAACCCCTCTTCACAGACCTCTTTGTCTTGACATTACTGACAATACAAATGTACAAATTCTAGCTTGGCATGGCAACGTGACAATAATGAAAGCCAGAATGAAATAATGAACGAGGCCTTTTTACTGTGCGATATTTCTTGCATTTCCATGACTGATAAAAACGTTTTCCATGGGTCCCTTGTCCTTCTGCAGCAGACATATAGTTAGCAATATGTTTGGAACATCGAATCACAATAAAATCACAGTAACGAATCGCAATATAGAATGGGGATATTGTATTGTGAGGTCCCTGGCAATACATATAGAATGGTGGTAATGTATTGTGAGGTCCCCGGCAACTCCCAGAAGAATGCCATGGCTTTTCCCCCTTTTTTTCTGGTTTGTCACAAACTTCCTTCCCACATTGTCCCCCCCACTCCCGCTCCAGCGCTCGACGTCGCCGGTCTACTTACCACCGGCCCTGGCAACAATTATTTTGCACACCTGCTCCCCATCATTACGCACACCTGCTCCTTATCATTACTCACACCTGGTCATCATTATCCCCTTGATTACTCCCCTTTATTTAGCCCACAGTAGACATCAGTCATTAGTTAGTATTGTTTTCTCTCACGTTCTGTACGCTTCTCATGTATTAAACTCACCTTCTTCCGGAGTATTACGTTATGCACATACAATTGTTTTTAAACAACTTGTCACGCCCTGACCAGGGGAACTCTGCTATTTTGGTCAGGGTGTGGTATTTCTATGGTTTATTTTCTATGTTTTGTTATAGCCTTTCTTTGTGGTTTATTTCTATGTTGGGTGCGGGGGTGATTTCCAATCAGACAGCTGTCGCTAGTTATGTCTGATTGGGAATCACATTTAAGTTCCTTTCCCCCCACGATGTTTGTGGGTTGTTGTCTCTTTTGTTTGAGCAGTTAATGATCAGGCATTTTCTTGGTTTTGTGTACGTGTTTATTTCGGTGTAAAAGAATAAACATGTGTTCGCTCCCAGCTGCGTTTTGGTCCGCTTCCTCGTTACCTGACGCCGATCGTTACACAACTGCTCTAAAAGACGGTCATTGTTGTGTGTGCATTTGGTTCCACAAACTGGAAAACATTCCCTCTAAATGTAAACGTTATTAAAAGAACAAAATAACAGTGAGAACAGTCTCCTAACAGTCTTTTAACAGCCAGACGTGTCACGTCCTGGCCAGTATAAGGGTTAATTGTCATTTTAGTTTGGTCAGGACGTGGCAGAGGTATTTGTTTTATGTGGTTCAAGGGTGGTGTGTTAGTTAGGAGGGCGTTTGATTTATTATTTCCGGGTTTTGAGTTATGGTCTATGTTGATGTATTTCTATGTGTAGTCTGGTTGATCTATTTCTATGTTGAGTTAATTGGGGAGGACTTCCAATTGAAGGCAGCTGTGTGGTGTTGCCTTTGATTGGAAGTCCTATATTAGTTGGGTGTGTTTGTCTGTTTAATTGTGGGAGATTGTTCCGTGTTTAGCGTGTGTAAACCTAACAGGACTGTCAGTGTATCGTGAGTTCGTTTTTGTTATTTTGTATGTTCGTTTTGGAATTTATTAAAAGTTCATAATGAACTATCTCAACTCTGCTGCATATTGGTCCTCATTTTCCGATGATGATTTCGCCATATCGTCAAACGACGAGGAAATCCGTGACAGAATCTCCCACCAAACCAGGACCAAGCAGCAGAGGAAGGAGCAGAGGAATTTTGATTTGGACAATCGGGAGAGATGGACATGGGAGCAAGTTATGGCCGGAGAGGGCCCATGGAGAATGGCTGGTAAGGACCGGGAACGTTTCCGAAGATCACGACTGGCGGTGAAGCACGAGAGGCACCCCCAATAATTTTTTCGGGGGGGGGGCACACGGGTAGTTTGGCTAGGCCTAGGAAGAGCCGGAAGCCAGCTACCCGTGGTTATATGGAGGAGCGTATGAGGTGGAGAGCGCCATGTTTCGCGGAGGAGCGCACTCTCACCCATACGCACGCACAGTCCGGTGCGCGTTATTCCAGCCCCTCGCAGGTGCCGTGCTAGAGCGGGCATCCAGCCTGGTAGGAGGATGCCTGCGCAGCGCATCTGCTCGCCGGTAAGCCTCCGAGGACCAGGCTACCCAACTCCCGCTCTACGCACGGCTACCATCAGGCCCCTGCACAGCCCAGTCCGCCCTGTACAAGCACCCCGCTCGTACAGGGCTACTAGTTCCATCCAGCCAGGACGGGTTGTGCAGGAGGTAAGATCAAGACCGCCTGTGCGCCTCCATAGCCCTAGGTTTCCAGCTCCTGTCTCTCGTGCGGACCCGGAAGTACGTCAGCCCAGTCCGACTCGTCCTGTTCCCGCTCCCCGCACTAGCCTGGAGGTGCGTGTTCCCAATCTGGTACGTCCAGTACCAGCACCACGCACCAGGCTTCAAGTGCGTCATCCCAGTCCGACGTCGACAGAGCTGCCCGTCAGTCAAGAGTCGCCAGAACTGCCCGTCAGTCAAGAGTCGCCAGAACTGCCCGTCAGTCAAGAGTCGCCAGAACTGCCCGTCAGTCAAGAGTCGCCAGAACTGCCCGTCAGTCAAGAGTCGCCAGAACTGCCCGTCAGTCAAGAGTCGCCAGAACTGCCCGTCAGTCAAGAGTCGCCAGAACTGCCCGTCAGTCAAGAGTCGCCAGAACTGCCCGTCAGTCAAAAGTCGCCAGAGCCGCCCGTCAGTGAAGAGTCGCCAGAGCCATCCACTAGTCAGGAGCTGCCAGAGTGGCCAGACTGCCCGGAGATGACAGAGTGGCCAGACTGCCCGGAGATGTCAGAGTGGCCAGACTGCCCGGAGATGTCAGAGTGGCCAGACTGCCCGGAGATGCCAGAGTGGCCAGATTGCCCGGAGATGCCAGAGTGGCCAGACTGCCCCGAGCTGCCAGAGTGGCCAGACTGCCCCGAGCTGCCAGAGTGGCCAGACTGCCCCGAGCTGCCAGAGTGGCCAGACTGCCCCGAGCTGCCAGAGTGGCCAGACTGCCCCGAGCGGCCAGACTGCCCCGAGCTGCCAGAGTGGCCCGACTGCCTGGAACGGCCAGAACCGGAGCCACCTCCAGATATAGGTGGGTTGGGGAGGGGGGGTGTAGCACAGTGCCGTCGTTGACGGCAGTCACCCTCCCTTCCCTCCCTTTAGTAGGGGGGAATTTTTGTTTTGTTGTTGTTGTTTGGGGTTGTTTTTTTTTGTCTTAAGGTGCTTCCGGGGTTAGCACCTTTAAGGGGGGGGGGGGGTACTGTCACGTCCTGGCCAGTATAAGGGTTAATTGTCATTTTAGTTTGGTCAGGACGTGGCAGAGGGTATTTGTTTTATGTGGTTCAGGGTGGTGTGTTAGTTAGGAGGGCGTTTGATTTATTATTTCCGGGTTTTGAGTTATGGTCTATGTTGATGTATTTCTATGTGTAGTCTGGTTGATCTATTTCTATGTTGAGTTAATTGGGGAGGACTTCCAATTGAAGGCAGCTGTGTGGTGTTGCCTTTGATTGGAAGTCCTATATTAGTTGGGTGTGTTTGTCTGTTTAATTGTGGGAGATTGTTCCGTGTTTAGCGTGTGAAAACCTAACAGGACTGTCAGTGTATCGTGAGTTCGTTTTTGTTATTTTGTATGTTCGTTTTGGAATTTATTAAAAGTTCATAATGAACTATCTCAACTCTGCTGCATATTGGTACTCATTTTCCGATGATGATTTCGCCACATCGTCAAACGACGAGGAAATCCCTGACAGACGTCTAGAGCGCCATGATATCATCCTCTTGCTGGGAAGGCGGAAAGCCTTCTCCACCAGATCCTGCCTGCGAATCCTGTCAGAGAAATTCTATAGGAAGAGAAAGACTGTAGATTCTTCTAACAACAGCTTTATTATAGAATTTGCAAAAATGAAGCAATCAACCATCACCAAGAATGGTTCAGAGTTGAAAGCTTAATAAACATAATCCGGTCTTTTATATAAAAAAAATTCAACCCCTTTCTGTATACGTGGCAGTCAGCAGATGGTGTGTAAAAGGCAATTAATTGTCTGTGCAGATTTAAGATAGACAGTTGAGCCCTCAGGCTAACTGCATTCACAACAGTAAACACTATAATGTGCTCCTTTCTGCAAGTTTCCATACATGTGACTTCTTGTAGATAGTATACCCACGGGATGTTGCATGCTGCAGTTGCAAACAAACGGCTCTTAGCTGTAAGCCCAGTCTTATGACTAAGTCCCACAAAGACAAGTTTGTATCAGGTTAGAAAAAACACTAGCATATAACAAGAGACTGTTCTTTAAGCAGTAAAGCACAGGATTACTAATTATGTCATTTTCCACAACTATCCTCACCAGTCCTTCACTATGAACTTAGTGATGACAACGTCTCCCTTCTGGTTGAGGCGGTGATAGTGGTCCACACACTGGTCCTCTATTGCTGGGTTCCAGGCTGGCTCCACGAGGAAGACGCGCGAGGCGGCTGTGAGGTTTAGCCCCACCCCTCCGGCTTTGAGTGACAGCAGCATGATCAATGGGCTGCATCGTTCTAGAACTCCTGGACCACCTGAGCCCACCTCTTCTGGCTCAGTGTCGTCCAGACGCACAAACCTGAACCACTCTTCCCTGAGTGGGACTTCCAGTATAGTGAGAAAGCGTGTGAACTGAGAGACAACCAGACTCTTGATGAGGATGTCCTCACTGTGCAGTCTGAGCATGTTCAACATTAGAGCAGGGTTCTCCAACACTGAGAGCTACTCTCTTGTAGGTTTTTGCTCCAACCCCAGTTGTAACTAACATGATTTAGCTTATCAACCAGCTAATTATTAGAATCAGGTGTGCTAGATTAGGGTTGGAGTGAAAACCTACAGGATGGTAGCTCTCCAGGAACAAGGTTGAGGACCCTGCATTAGAGCCTCCACCTTGGAGCTGCTCCTCCAGTTCTCTGAGAGGTTGTTCTCCTCCTCCTCTTCCTGAGGAAACTACACCAGCTCCCTGGCCTTGATCTGGCCTCTGCACAGAGGGCACCGAGCCTGCTCCTGCTCGGTACGTATGACCTCTGAAATGCAGAGTCTGCAGTATACGGTTGCACAGTGTGTGATTAATGGCAGATGGACAGTCCAGACTCACAGCACACTCCTCATCAGAGACAGTGTCCAGCACTAGCCTCAGCCTCTCTATCAGACGCACTCATAACTCTGAAGTGGTCTTGCCCAGTAGGTCAGGGTGGCAGCAGAACTGTCTCAATCTGACCAGGATGTCCAGAACATCCGCATAGTTCCTGAGGACGGTCCCCTCCGGAATATTCCTGCCGATGGTGGTGCATCCCTCTGTCCGTGCCAGCTCATATTCCATTCTCTCTTTGTCAGCTCCACCTCGGGCAGAGAGACCAGAGGCCGCCCACACACGACTGGTGAAAGCTCACACAGACAATGAAAGCTCTTACAATATTTGATGATTACATTTATCTAAAACAGGTTATAGGCTACATGTGCACCACCAAGTCAGAACAGTAGGCGAAATGAAGAGGGGTAAATAGACCAAATTATTAGGGTGAGGCACATTGAACTCCGTTTTGGGTCTTTGCATTTCAAAAAAGATACATGTCATAACACTATGACGTTAAATAAGCTTTAATTTGACACGTCAAATAACAAAATTCTATTATAGAATGTTGTGTGTGCTGAATTTTCACATGCAAGCCAAGCGCCACCACTACTATCAGTAGCACTGTCAAACAAGCACACACCTGTCACAAATTATGTGTTTACAATACCGCGTTGGTGAAAATAGACCAAATTATTAGGGTGAGGCACATGGGCTACTAACATCTTACTACACAACAAACTTAGTATTACTTTCTTAGGTACAGTATACATATCTCCCTTGTATATTACATAATTTATGCAGCAGCACACAAGACATTTTTGGACTGACCTTGTGATATGCTCATTTAAACAGGAAGGTGGCTGGCGCGGCAGTCCTTTGTGGGCACATTTTGTCATCAATGTCTGGCATTCTCTGAATTTATGGTGGGAAACGGGGGAAAAAACACACAGCCACCTCACTGAAAAGCAAGGCTAGTGATTGCTTTGAAATGCTTGCAGTTAGCCACTGATTCCTTCCAAATGACTCATTGTATAATTTCTCTTCATTATTTCTCTTCATATGACAAGGATTAAAAATAATTTGCCAGTAGATTGTGGACTTGATTCATGATGATGACTATAATGTGATTTGACGTAATTTTATCTGTGGCCAATGACCTTGAGCCTTCTTGGAAGGGCACTTGTAATATAGCAATGGCAGTGGCAGGACACAAAGGGCTGAAATGTTGGATGTCTACCCTTACTAAGGATTTAAATTTAGCGATGAGGTGGTGTTCCGATGAGTGACAGAAGACTGAGCCAATCACGGCGCAATACTCCTATTTTCTGCTGGCTAAAAGTAATTATTTTTCAAAAGTATCTGTAATCTGATTACAATAAAACATTCAAAATAATTTAAAGGCATAAAATACACTTTTTCTCTCCGGGTAGGTGTAGTTTGCCCCGGGTGAAAAGTGACTGACTGGGATTGTTCGACATTGCGTAGTGATGGGAAATTCGCCTATTCTGTGAAGAGCGCGTCTGCAATCATTCAATCCGCCCTTGCACTCCTTCTAAACAACGCATTTTTTTAATTAATTTTTTACAATTTGTCAAAAACGCAGTCCACTCTGTGTTACAGATTATAATTTTGGAAACAGAAACCTGTATGGAGATCAAATGTTTCATCGATGAAAACACTTGCTGAATTTCGGCCAAAATCTTGCTCCATCTTTTCCCACAGCCGACCACTGGGCTTCCTGTCGTCACCACATTTGGTAGTGGGTGGAAACGCCAACCGGATGCTTCACATTTATACATCCGGTGAAATATCTGGCTCATTGTTCAATCTTGGTTTGGATCACCTGTCAGCGAGCTAGCTTTAGGAGGTTAGCTTCTCCATACCCACTTGCCCAGACACGGGAGTGGCATTAGGGCAATGGATTCGCTTTTGAATATGTGAGTGGGTAGTTCTGACAGGTTACAGAAATGTTCGTTTTTGAGCGTCTATGAAATGTGATTTGTAACAAATCGTCTAGCTAGCTTGCTAGGTGTCTAGGGTAGCTAACGTTACCTTCTAGTTAGATAACTACATGTTCATTGATGTACATTTCCATTCTTGCAGAAGCGCCTTATATGTCTCAATCTATGCGGACAGATACCTCAGTAACTTCATGGCTTTACCTGCGGGCATAAAAGACACGCTGCTACGAATCATGTCATCACAGGGCACGGTGACCGACCTAAACATCAGCCAGGTATTAGCTGTGTGTTATATGAAATACGGTTGTCCACTGTGGTTCTGGAGAATTCCTGTTCTGGAACCACAGTGGACACTTTCAGTTCTGACTGTGTGCAGGTTTTTGTTCCAGCCCAGCAGTACATATGTCATCCACCAGCAGCGGCCTCAATTGAGCTAGGGCATGTGTTTAGCCAAGGATTATGGATATATTTACAAGATACATCTCTCCACCCTAACAATGGGAGTCATCCACAAAGCGGCACAGCAGGTATTGGGAATTTTCCAGTACATGTGTGCACATTATTCATTCATCTTAGAGTAGTAAGCAGAATCAGTATACTCTATATGTGTGTCTAGGTCATTAGGCTAAGGGAAGCCATTAGCTAGTCCGGTGAGGTTCATTAGACGTGCATTAGGAGCATAGGTTTGTATTACTTAAGCACTATTAGACATGCACATGTGTTAGGAGTGTGCATGTCTGTTTATTTTTGTATCATTGCTATGGTTACGCCTCCAATAGAGTCTATGCCCTAATGTCTGTGCCAATAAGAAAATGGAAACCAAGCTGAAGTGAGTGCAAGGCAAAAAGATAACGGTGGCTAAATGCCAGAGTTACTATGTGTGTGACGTAAGGATGAAAACTGTATAGAAAGTGTTTGCCGAGGCTGGAAAGTCAGTTGGTCCATGAACCAGCTCGGCTTGTTACTTTGTAATAAAGTCTATTTGAATTCACAAGTTCCGGTATCTGAGAAATATGATTGAGCAAATATTTCCACGACACAAGCTGTCTAGCTCCCACCTATTATTTTTTGGCTTGGTGGATACAATTCAATATAGTAATCCTATTTTGAATATTCGATGAGGGTGGTTGAGGTGAACTGCTTGTATTCAATGGAGAGATGCGCTATGCTACTAGCCTCACCATGAATATGCATAGCTACCCTGAGACAACTCCGATATTAGTTTTTTTTCTCAGAATTGCCGGGATGTCACGTGGCCTACTTATTAGTACATTTGTAACAACTTAAGCATTATAAAACTTCTATTTGATAAAATCCATCTCACGTTGAAAATAAACCCTAAAAAAGTTTGACGACCAAATTCGACACACTCTTATTGACCTCCATACAAAAACGACTTTCTTGGTGGGCGAAACAAAAAAACACTACCTGTTGGAGGGAGACAGATTTTCCCCCGAGTTGGGCCTCTCTTCCTCTCTAGTTTGGCCAGCACAAACACACATGATTCTAATCAAAGTCATGTTATTCATTCTGTGTTACTACTGGGATAGAACCAACTCCTGCACACTTCCTACTGTGTTTGCCCTCAGCTGATGCATCTTGGGACACACAAGCTGGACATGGTGAACTGCAGAGTGTCTGACTCCGCCCTGCAACAGATCCGCTGTCCGCAGCTCCGGATGATCCTTCTACGGGGCCACCCCAGCATCACCTCAGATGGTACCTGCCTACCAAATGTAACAATTTCTGTGTTAAAAAAATAAAAAATCAGTTTACTATTGTTAGTCAGCACCTCTACCAACATTCTTGGATATGCACCAGCTCATGCTTTTTACTGGACCATCTCTTTGTTTACAATACAGTACTTTACAATGTAATGAACATCATAATACAATACATCGCCGTTGATAATGGCTGACCCTTGCTGTGACCCCACTCTCCGAGGTTGTCTCAGGGGGAGTTGGGATATGCAAAAAGCACATTTCCAATTCACACATGCATATAATACAGACTTGTACATGTGTGAAACTGGACAAATATAAGCACCCACAAAGTAATTATTATTACAACACAATATGACATATGATATGATCTAATACAGTTAGTTACATTGCTCTATACAACTAACATGTTGATTGGTCGGTTCTCTGTAGGTGTGAGGGCCCTGGCGGCCTCCTGCCCAGGCCTGCAGGTCGTGGACCTGACTGAGTGTGCTGCAGTGACCGATGAAGGGGTCCTGGCGCTGGCCCACGGCTGCAGTTCGCTGGAGGTCCTCTCCCTCTGGGGCTGCTCTGCTGTGGGAGACGCCGCCCTGCTGGCACTGGCAGGAAACTGCAGGCTTCTCCATAGCCTCAATCTCTCGGGAACCCAGGTAATTCAATTGAGTGAGTGAGATGCTTATTACGTTTTCACTGCAGATTCACGCACAGATTGGATGACATATCTCTCTTATAAACTTAAACCCTGGGTTTAGGACTGAATACTTTGTGAAGGCTGCGCTCCTCCTATTCCTAAGATTTAGATTATCTTAGTATATCAGGAATTTATGGTTTATCCCTCTGGAACGCAGCATTACCAGGTTGGTACTTTGACGCTTTGGAAGAGGAACATTTAATTTGTCATCTTATATGGCCCGAATAAGGAACAGGTTATCCTGTTCCTCTTAGTATCTGTAAGATTGCTCAATCACACGGTTTCAAGTTGCCCTTTTCACTTAATCAGTCTGTTTTATAACTGTTTCTAAACTGCCATGTTATAACTTTTTGTGAAACAATCTTTTGTGGTTTCTGTTAACTGGGGTTGTGTGTCCTTGGTCTGATTTGTCTGCTACCTCTGGAACTGTTATCTAGTGATAAGTAGAAGTAACTGACTCATCCAACTGGCATATGACACCCCCCTGCACCCCTCCCCATTTTTTCTATAAATGTCTGCGTGAACAAAGAGCGAGTCTAGTTGTTTATTCCCTTGCATGCATGCTCGTAATAAAGCTTTTGTATATTGAGATCCAACTGCCTTCTGAGAGGTTTTTCCACCACAACACACATTAGAAGTACCAAACTTCTGATGTAGCTAATGTACACTGCTTTTTACTTGTAAGTATTTAGTTGTCAATCACCTCAGCAAAACTGAGATCATATGCGTTTTGTTTCAGGTTACAGATGAGGGTATCATTGGGCTGGCTACTGCACCGTGCTCTAATAGTTTGAAGGTAAGAAGACCAACAAATGTGCATATGAAAATCATTTCCTCATAGAGGACAATAAACTCTGTCCCTTTATTCTTTTGTTGTTGTGTAGATCTTGTTTGTTCAAACTTAAAATGATCAATTAATACCCCTAGTATAGTATAAGTGTGCAAAAAAGTAGCAATGTGCACAAGTTCTTCAAGGTGATGGCTATGGTGATGGCTTTGGCAGCAACTTAGTATCTATGCACACTTGCAAAGTCTAATTTGTTTTTATGCAAAGACTTCCAAGTGTGACATTTTCCCATGTTATTTTGGAGCCAGAGTATTATGTCTAGGCAGACAGGGATCTATTAACTATGTGATTGGATGTGTTGTAGGAACTCCAGTTGGCCCGATGTCGTAACCTGACAGGCAAGGCAGTGAGGGCTGTCCTTACAAACTGCCCCAACGTCCGGATCTTTACCTTCGACGGATGTCCTCTCATCACTGGTGAGCCTTTAGCTCAAAGTACAAGTCGTCTACTATAACAGCGTTAAGAATGTACCGTAAGCTCACTCCACAGCTGATTAGAAATGTTGCCGATTGAGTTATCCAATTAGATCTTTTGATAGCTCAAACAGTTGGTAGGTTGAGGGCGGTCACGTGTGTCTGCGAGCAGAGAGCCTGGTATGGGAACCGGGACAGTGGAGGAAAAGATATTGTTAGCAGCACTGTCTGTTTCACTAGCCCAGTCCAGACCTGTATGTGTGTTTATAAATTAGTATTCAAAAGACAAGTGTGGTAAATTTGCAACTGTATAGTGTTAGTTATTTACTCTGAAAATTAGAACCTCACAGACACTAGAGAAGCTTAACCAAGTTGAATTATTCCCAAAGGGTCGATACAGCTGTAATTCAGACAACCGACATTTCACACAAGCACTGATATTTAACCCTTTCTCCTAGGCTGAGTCTCCTCCTCCACAACTGAACAGCCAATGCATCTCTGTTGCTAGACAGAACCTTAGTAATATCTGTTCTTCCTCACTTCATCTAACCTGACCTCTACCCCAAAGTGCTCACTCCTCCCTAACTCAAGGTTGTCATGGTTATTGATACCAGACTGTCTCTCTTCTCCTCCCAGAGGATCTCTGATGGCTAACAATAACATATCCTGACATAATGTAAACATTATGCATTACACTCTCTCCCACAGTGACATTGTTAGTTTCTAAGATCTCCACCCATCTCCTCTTACCAATGCCTGCCACATGTAATTGCTTCCCTGCACTCAACACATCCCAAGCTTAGTTGCACACACTATATACCTTCCTCCTATAACCCTTAACTTCTGGTGTAGACCCTCTAAACCTTAGCACTCCATCAGTGACATGAATAAGTATATTTCACATTCACAAAACCCAACAACAGCTAAAACCTTAAACTCCTTTGTCTTTCAGATCAAGAGGCCCTGCATAACCTTTTAGACCCAGATAAGTTCCAACAGGTATCATGGACAGTGTACTGAGGGAAAAGTTACCCATAAATGCAGACCTAGGAACAGATTACCCTACCCACAATCCTTAACCTACCCATTAGATTATCTGACCCTGGATCAAGGCGTTAGGAGCAACTTGTACTTACTCCAAGGGAGCACTGAAGAGGATGACAGGAATAAACACACAAACTCCTTAAAATGATCGAAGCTTCTGGGACCAAAGTGACTGAGCTAGGCTAAGTGATTGTTATTTACAGTTCGGTCTCAGTAAATCTTAGCTTTATAGTGTGATTATCATCAGTAACAGTGGTTGAAGATCAAACCTCGATAGTTAGTTGGATGTGCTGCTCAGTGTTGTATTCTCTGTCAATGTTTGCAATTTATACACAGAAAAACATTTCATATTTATTTATTCTCTAACATTTCTTTTTTGTAAATTCACTTAGGACATTCTTTTCACTGTACTTCATTTGAGATGTACTTGCTGTAACCTAGTTGTTTGCACGCAGAACCCTGTCCTAGATTTAGAAATTGTTACTCAGTTTTTGTTGTAAATATGTAAGCACGAAAGTAGTGATACAATCTTACATTTGGAAATAAATAAAATGTTGGAGCAAAGTCTGTTCAGGTACACTGTGATGAGAACTGCCTGTTTAACTATATGTGTATCTTTGTAACATGGGAAAAACATGCTTCTCTCTCTAATATCTGTTTGGATGTATGTTAGATAAAGGCTCTTCTCAGGAAGGTATGGGCTTCTTTGCCTTTGTACTTCTTATGTAAAACAAAGAAGACAAGATGTACCAATACATACATGACCTTCATTACAGAAGGTATGCTGATGGAAACATGATACACCTGAGCTCAATTTCGAGTCTCATCGCAAAGGGTCTGAATACTTATGTAATTAAGGTACTTTTTTTATTTTGCAAAAAAAAATAAAAAAATATGTTTGCACTTTTTCATTATGGGGTATTGTGTGTAGATTGATGTGAGAAAACATTTATTTATTTAATACATTTTAGAATAAGGCAGTAACGTAACAAAATGTGGAAAAAGGGAAGGGATCTGAATACTTTCCAAATGCACTGTACATTTAGAATACATTACAAAGATAAGAAAGATGGTAGCTGAGAATTAACCAAAGATTCTAATATTTTAGCTAGGCAAGAAGGCCAATAATTATTTAGGTCACAAGGCTCATAACCTTTGTGAAGGGGCGTATATGGACCACCTTACAAACCCTTGGGATAGTACCAGGTTAAAAATAAGGGTTAATGATTCAGCAATCAAAGGGGCAGAGAGCTGCAGCAAAAATGGACCAAGCATATCAGCGCCAGAGGATTTTTTTTAACATCAGTCTTAAACAAGGCATCTAGCACATAACAGAGAGTAAATTGTTGAAATGAAAACAAAGATTCCCTAGAAGTTGACAGATTAACTGTCGAGTCAGCGAGAGTCTGGCAGAGGGAAGAGCAGATGATTGACTGACCAGGGTCAACTACACCACCGTTTCTCTCAAATGCAAAGCCTGCCGAGATAAAATGATGATTAAAAGCATCACTTATCCAGTTCTTCTCAGTTATGATGCCAGAGTCAGGCAGAACTTGATAAGGCAGGGATGAAGAGGAATTTGTACGCTTCAGTGCATTTACTGTTTTCCGAAATCAGAGCTTAAAAAATAGCTTGATTTAGTTTTCTTAATCGAGATAGTACCACTGTTTCTAAATTGTCTGAAGGATTGCCAGTCCACTACAGAGTCAGTTTTCCTTTCTTTGGCCCAAGCCTGATTTCTCCTCTGAATGAGCTCAAATAATTCCAAAGAAAACCAAGGGTTTAATCTATATTTGACTCCGAATTATTTAAAAAGGGCGTGTTTATCTGCTAGAGGAATAAATATGGAGTATAATTTTTCTAGAGCCAACTCAGGGTCAGGAGGTAGTGGCTAAATCAGGACATGTCATGAATGAGAGTAAGGAGTGTGGATGCCCCCTACTGTTAGGTCATTGGATTGCAGTCTGACTGCAGTGTAAGTTTACATGCTTTATTGTTTACACAGATGTGATTGATTGCATTTGAAATATGTACTGTATTACATGTGTTACTTGTCATTTTCAATTCATAGATCTGTGTACAACTTTGTTGAGACAACACCCCATACTACTGTGGCATTATTGCTGGGTTTTGTATAAAAGAGAAACGGTTAGGTTTGAGATGTCAAAAGAGGTGGTTGTTTAACGACAGTACATTTGACTTCATGGCAAAGAAGATTGACAAGTTTTGAGTCAATGCCAGGCACTTGCTGATATCAATTCGACAATCATATGTCAAGTGTCACGAACAACAACAGTTAAAGGAGTGCTCTAAAGCACATACAAATATGGGTTCGTGAAAGATGTCTGTCAGAGTTCAGGCAGGTAGCGCCACACAGTGCTGCAGGTCAGTCCATAGTTCTCCTCTCTGACAGCTTTAGGCAGTTCAAACTGAGCCTCCTGACGCAGGAGCCTCCTGATGCCGTGTCCTTCAAACTGGGCCCTCCCCGGGTCTCCTATCAGGACCTGTGTCCCGTGGGTCTGGATGCAGCAGTTTAACCAGCTGTGAAGGCTGTCGGCCAACGCCTCCTCATAGAACATGTCTCCCAGGAGGATGAGGTCATATTCCTCGGGCTCTGAACTAATCACATTCTCCGTATCACAAGGGAGGGGGTTCAGGCCATTCAGCTCACAGTTCAGCTGGGTCGCTATGGCTGCAACTGGAACGAGAGGGAGAATCAGGACAGAGGTCTTCATACCCCAAGGATAGAATCAATCAGTGAAATGTACAAAAGTGTTGTCTTACCAGGATCGATGTCATTGGCTACTACATGAGAAGCACCGCAGAACTTGGCAGCTATAGCAGAGGCTCCACAGCCGCACCCCAGATCTAACACTCTCTTGCCCTGCGACACTCCAGGGTTACTTAATAGATACCTGGAGAGGTGGTGGGTTATATTATGGGCTTATTAGTGGTAATTAATTTGATCCATTTCATTTGAATACAATAGTGCTTTCAAAACAATAACGTACCTGGCGAGTGCTTGTCCCCCTGGCCAGTATATTGCCCAGAATGGGTCAGAGAAAGGCCACAGTTCTGGTCTTGCATGCCAAAACCGACAATTTGGGGTGAACAGTCTCAAATGGATTTCTGGGGTCAAATTATGCTTTCTTACTATCTCAGTGTTTTCTATAATAAAGTTCTTTATATCACTATCCGAGGCAAAGCCTTGAAGGTACCTATTTGTACTATTTGTGCAAAGTGTTTTGACAATGTTCATATAACCCACAAGCCTGGTTAACATTTTGTTAGCTAGCTAGCTACCTAGCTTCTTACTAAATCATAAAAGCATGCCATCAAACACACTACATAGACACGTTCACAGTAAGCTAGCTGCAAGTCTACCAACTATATAGCTACCGACGGTTCAGTATTTTTCCCCATTTCACACAGAAATGTCAACATGTAAATCCTAACCAAGGAAGGCACAAGAGCGTTGTTCCCACACGGAAGCAAAACATGACAGGACCAAATAAATGTACAACGCTTATATGATGCCACTGCACTATAGCGAATAGTACTTTTGGTTCCGCTCTGTAAAAGAAATTCAGCCAATCTCATGTGGATAATGTCAATGCCAAGCTTCTCATGGATGGGGCCAAGGCAGCATCATCTTTCCACTGCACACTCAGTGCCATTTTAGGCAGATTTCATAACTTTTGATTGGGCAAATGTATTCATTTATTCAAAAAATTGGTAATTTGGTGTCTCTTGATTGAGTAAGAAGGTCTAGGCATGCATGTCAGAACATATTATAACATGCTATTACTATTGTTAAGAAAGAAATTAGATAAGTAGACATGAGCGGAAATAATCACAGGAAGTGCACAGCTCTACTGTGCGTAGTAGTGGTGTAGGTGTACACAAAGGGTATGGAAGCCCAATCCCTCCATGGAAAAAAAATAATGTCGATACTATCAAAAAAATGTCAAGATACTATCTAAAAAAAAAAGTAGATACTAAGTGGAAATTTTGAGATAGTAGACCATACTTATAGGAAATGTTTCTTCATTTGTAACAGTGTGTGGTGATTTCAGAGGTTACACCACAGGTCCCAGACTGGTGGTTCCAGATCTGGTAGGCTACCTAACCAGGTAAAACTTCAGACCCTACTTGTAGGGTATGACATAGAAATAAATCAGCTGTTAAACAGTTTTATATAGGCTATGATGGGACTAGATGTTTTCGAAGCAGGTCATATTGTTTTAAAAAAAACTAGACAACTGCTATTGGATAATAGTACTGAACTTGCTTTATGCAGGGTTGCATTGTGTAGGACTTTGCATCTGTAATGTAAAAGTTAATCACACAGTATGTCATCACTTTTGTGTTGATTGATTAATTCAATAAACTATAAAAAATAAAAAGATTTGCACACTCCATATATAAACTCCCAGCAATTTATTGGGTAAATCACCAACATTTCGGCATCACTGTGCCTTCTTCGGGATAACGTCATGAATACTTGAACAAGATTATGTAGACAAACAGTGCAATTAGTGCAACCAATGACAATAGTGAGGGGTGTGTCATAATGATTTAGTTAATTAGAATGGATTGAGTGAAACTGTTAAAAAACAATAGTTTATGGCATATGAAATACATTAGGCTATTGTTATCATATGCAAACATAATTGAATATTGTACATAATATTAGCATCAACAAACATTATTGTTTAATTCAATTTCACATATTTAATTAATTCAAACCAATAATTTGGGATTGATAAAGTCTAGGTAGCCTAGCCAGCCAAAGTTTAAATATAAACCAAATTTGATCACATTTATATTTTCTCTTAACATATACACGTATAAATAGGCTTATTTTAGGCTTTAAATACATAACATTACCGCTTTGTTCCCCCTGGCCAGAGGAAATCAAGAGTACATAGGCTTCTCTAGGCTACCTGCAGCTGTGGTTGTTATCAGTAGGCTACAGTAGATCAGACTGAAGCACCCTGTTAATTATGCATGAGTTGACAAATCATGAGGCAAATCAGTCTAAACAACAGTACTTTGTCCCTATTTTCAACGCTATTGTGTCAATATTTTTTATTCAATTGAATCAAAAATGTTGGGGCAAATGCCATCTGGCCAGTAGTTTGTGCTGTGCTGATCAATGTGAATAGATGGAAATTGCCACATAATGCTATAAATGAAGGAACATGTATAAATATGTTCTACTATCTCTAAATTTCGAGTTAGTATCTCGAAATTTCAAGTTAGTATCTTGCAATGTTGAGATAGTATAGACATTGTAATTTTTTGGGGTGGTGGGAATGGACTTCCATACATTGTACGTTTGAAATGAACCATACCTTGAGAGACTGTTGTTTTGTTGGTACTGAGACTTCACTGACATCTGAAACTGAAAGGAGATCACATTGAGTTTCAGATGTCAGTGAAGTCTCAGCACTGACAACAACAGCCTTTTAGGGTATGTTTCATTTCAAACTTACAATAGGTTTGAGGTTGAACAGTGTGGCTCAGTTGGTAGAGTATGGTTTTTGCAACGCCAGGGTTATGGGTTCGATTCCCATGGGGGACCAGTATGGAGAAAAATGTATGAAATGTATGCATTCACTACTGTAAGTCGCTCTGGATAAGAGCGTCTGCTAAATGACTAAAATGTAACAGAGAACAATAACAAGTGCTTGTGATGCGGAATGACAAGGGATGTTCTCTTGATAAGTGTGTGAATTGGACCATTTTCCTGTAAGGAGTACTTTTGAGTGTCAGTACTTTTGGGTACTTTTTACTGAGTTTTTTTCTTTAGGAATTTAGTGAAGTAAGAGTAGAAGTTGACAAATACCGTAACATGCTGACCACACACGAGAGTTGCAAAATAAATGTGCACATACTTGTTATTCAATCATTGCACCACACTGCTCGCACACGTCAACGAGTGTGTGCATAGCCAGGCGCTTGACGAGCTGCAAGTCCCGCCTCTCCCATCTCCTCAGTGGTATTTAGGAGCATATACCCACATGGGTGATTGAAAGATGAACTGAGGTCCACACTCCAGTTGGTAGTGGTAATGCACCTTAAAGTTGGTTGCCGACCGCCATATGAAGTTCAAACAGGAAGAAGAAGAAGCCTGAAGGAGGAGAGATTACTAGAAACGAACTCGGTTTACCTTTTTATCTGTGGATTAATTGTTGGAGTAGAGGACCTTGTGCCTTTCAGGTAAAATAACAACCCAATGTTTATATCCCAGGACAAATTAGTTAGCAACAGCAAGCTAGCTAAATTGCCAAGAATGTTTAATGCTTTTCGACATGTTCCCAAGTTAATTTAGTTGGTTCAGAATTTGTTTTGATCTGATGGAGTCTGATATGGGTGGACATGTAAGGAATAATTTCCCTTTACCTAAGTGAATTGTTTAAAGGCGTTGTATAGAGACCCTCAAATATTTCCTTGGCTTCCTGAGTGGCACAGCGGTCTACGGCACTGCATCTCAGTGCTTGAGGCGTCACTACAGACCCTGGTTCGATTCCAGGCTGTATCACAACTGGCTGTGATTGGGAGTCCCATAGGGCGGCCCACAATTGGCCCAGTGTTGTCGGGTTTTTTTAAATGTATTTTTATTTTCAATTTCGCCTTTATTTAAAAGGATAAACATTCAACATTGGCCATGGTGTCAATCCAGCATGACTTTTGCCACGCTCAAAACAACTTGAAACTCAGAACTGGGAAATCTGATTTCAGTGAGTTCAAGACAACTGGGAACTCTGGGGGAAAAAATGAGCTCCGACTGGGAAAATATGTTTGAACGGTCATCCAACTCGGAATTGCAAGTCGGGAACTTGGGCCTCTTTCTAGAGTCTTGACCTGACGTCTTCATGATTCAACCTTGTTTTTTTCAGAGTTCCCAGTTGTCTTGAAATCACCATAAATCCAGAGAATGTCAGAGGTCATTGGTCACAGATAAAATTACGTCAAATCACGTTATATCTACAGCAGCTTTGATTGGACTGCTGATTTTGTGAGTCCAAAAATGTCTTGTATGCTGCTGCATAAATTATGTAATATACCAGGGAGTTAATACTTCTGTAGCTAAGAAAGTAATACTAAGTGTATGTTGTGTAGTAAGCTATTAGTAGCCCATGTGCCTCACCCTTATAATTTGGTCCCGTTTCCCCTACTAATTTCACCTACTGTTTTGACTTGGTGATGCACATGTAGCCTAAAGCCTGTTTTAGAGAAATGTAATTGTCAGATATTGTAATAGCTTTCATTGTCTACTTATATGCCCCCTATATTTATCCTACGATTCTGACTTGGTGGACAGGCAGAATAACGTAATAACGGCCCATGATGTCGCCAGAACTTGTAAGACTGCTATGGGATGGGTTTAACATGAATTGTTGAACAAGGTTTGTGCTCTGTCAACAAGTTAGTATACTGTACTGTATATAAGCTTTGGTAGATAGACTTTCTCAGAGCTATGTTTTGGGAAAACCTTGTCGAATGCATTTCTTAAAACCATTTCTTCTTTCTCCAGCCATGGACATCATAGATCCCATCTTGGGCATAACGGAGAAGCTCTACTCTCTATGTGGTGAAGTGAAAGCCAACAAGAAGCGATGTCAGCGTTTGGGTATGCGTGTAAAAGCCTTGGAAGAGCTGGTGAGGGCGATAAAGGTGAAGGGGCTGGGGGAATACCCTGCCCATGTGGAGAACGGCCTGAGTGAGCTCAAATTCACCTTAGAATCTGCCCAGGATGTGGTTAAGAAATACGCCAGTGCCAGCTACCTGAAGCGCATCCTGAAGGCCTACGACCAGGGAGATGATTTTGAGAGTTTGAATGAGCGCTTGAACGATGCAGCTCAGGTGCTCTCGCTTGCCCTGCAGGTGGACCAGAGACAGAAGCTACAGCAGGTGTTTCAAGAGGCGACACGATGGAGAGAGGATGAGGAAGACAGGGAGATTGATTGTCTGGAGCTGCAAAAATGTGAGACACTGAGTACACCGTGTGTGGGGTGGGGCAATTTCAGGCAGGTGACATTGTGCCAATTAGGGATGCACGATATATCGGTGAACATATCGTTATCGGCCGATTTTTAGCTAAAAATGCCAACATCGGTATTAGCCGACGTCTAGTTTAACGTATTCATCAACCTGGCCAAGGCTTTCGACTCCGTCAATCACCACATTCTTATTGGCAGACTCAACAGCCTTGGTTTCTCAAATGATTGCCTCGCCTGGTTCACCAACTATTTCTCTGATAGAGTTCAGTGTGTCAAATCGGAGGGCCTGTTGTCCGGACCTCTGGCAGTCTCTATGGGGGTGCCACAGGGTTCAATTCTTGGGCCGACTCTCTTCTCTGTATACATCAATGATGTCGCTCTTGCTGCTGGTGATTCTCTGATCCACCTCTACGCAGACGACACCATTCTGTATACTTCTGGCCCTTCTTTGGACACTGTGTTAACTAACCTCCAGACGAGCTTCAATGCCATACAACTCTCCTTCCGTGGCCTCCAACTGCTCTTAAACGCAAATAAAACTAAATGCATGCTATTCAACCGATCATTGCCTGCACCTGCCTGCCCATCCAGCATCACTACTCTGGACGGCTCTGACTTAGAATACGTGGATAACTACAAATACCTGGGTGTCTGGCAAGACTGCAAACTCTCCTTCCAGACTCATATTAAGCATCTCCAATCCAAAATGAAATCTAGAATCCGCTTCCTATTTCGCAACAAAGCATCCTTCACTCATGCTGCCAAACATACCCTCGTAAAACTGACCATCCTACCGATCCTCGACTTCGGCGATGTCATCTATAAAATAGCCTCCAACACTCTACTCAACAAACTGGATGCAGTCTATCACAGTGCCATCCGTTTTGTCACCAAAGCCCCATACACTACCCACCATTGTGACCTATACGCTCTCGTTGACTGGCCCTCACTTCATACTCGTCGCCAAACCCACTGGCTACAGGTTATCTACAAGTCTCTGCTAGATAAAGCCCCGCCTTATCTCAGCTCGCTGGTCACCATAGCAGCACTCACTCGTAGCACGCGCTCCAGCAGGTATATCTCACTGGTCACCCCCAAAGCCAATTCCTCCTTTGGTTGCCTTTCCTTCCAGTTCTCTGCTGTCAATGACTGGAACGAACTGCAAAAATCTCTGAAGCTGGAGATTCCCATCTCCCTCACTAGCTTTAAGCACCAGCTGTCAGAGCAGCTCACAGATCACTGCACCTGTTCATAGCCCATCTGTATACAGCCCATCTATCTACCTCATCCCCATACTGTATTTATTTATTTATTCTGCTCCTTTTGCACCCCAGTATCTCTACTTGCACATCCATCTTTTGCACATCTACCATTCCAGTCTTTAATTTCCGTATTGTAATTACTTTGCCACCATGGTCTATTTATTGCCTTAATTCTCTTATTTTACCTAATTTGCACTCACTGTATATAGTTTTTTTCTACTGTATTATTGACTGTATGTTTTGTTCATTCCATGTGTAACTCTGTGTTGTATGTGTCTAACTGCTATGCTTTATCTTGGCCAGGTCGCAGTTGTAAATGAGAACTTGTTCTCAGCTAGCCTACCTGGTTAAATAAAGGTGAAATAAATTTTAAAAAACGCCCGATGTGCAAAACCGATATCAAAGCTGACGTACATGCCTATATTACGAAGGTACATGACGTAATGACGCCACGTATAATGTTGCGCTATGCGTGCAACACAGCATTCCTAAACTAGCCCACAATGTCTGCTGTGTGGATCGAGCAGTCAACTCAAAGGCAAAATCCATTAAAGCCAAGATAATGGAATTCATTGCCCGTAACAATCAAGCGTTCTCTGTCGTGGGTGATGTTGGCTTTCACCGACTGGTCGAGCACCGGTTAACACTACTAAGTGCGCTATTTTTCCGATGGAACGCCGTTTGAGTTTTTGCCTGTCAAAAAAAGGTACAGTAGCACTGTCAAAGCTGTACAAAAAAGTCAGCAAACAAGTAAACACCGGCCTTGAACGATGTGTTTACAATACCGCGTTGGTAATAAAGCATAATTTGTTCGACTGCAACTGCTGGGGTAGCTAGCTCTAGCTTGCTAACGTTACCTATCTAGCACCAATACAACCAGCCTGAAAACAATTACCAGTAGAAACTGCAGTTATTTTCGTTATTCTTAGCAATGATTTAGAAATCCTTGTGAGTAAGTATTAGCTAGGTTGCCTATTGAACTTGAGTTCATGCAAATAAATAGCTAGCCAGCTACTAAACCCTGTTGCCCAAACTTAACGTTATAAGCAGCCAGCTAGCTTCATCTGGCTAGTGATGCTCGACCGGACTGGGTTATGTGTTGTGAAGCTAGACACAATAAGGATTAAGCGCAATAGTGGAATTTGCGGTTTGCCTTCAAAATAAAAGAATGTCATTAACAGTGATGCAAATGAATACAAATAGTAGAATTATACCACACTTTTATTTTTTAGGCTAACCGCAAAGTCCACTATTGTGGCTAATCCTTGTTGTGGCTAGCTTCACATAGATGGGTCCGACCACCATTAATCAAATAAGAACGGTCTTATAAATTAGGGTTATTTTAGATGATGACACATAGCTATATAGTTTGCTAGCTAACTATAGCTACTGAAACAGATTATGTCGTGTCATTTGACGTGTATCTTTTTTGACACCCAAAGACCTAAACGGCGTTGCATAGAAATCCTGGTTGAGAATGAAACAACTGAAAAAACGAAACAGCACAGCAAGTAAGTGAAAGAGATAGGTTTATATTATGTTACTGGTAATGGGGACATACGTAAATGCCAACAAAATAACTATTTGGTCAGTGTGTGTGTGTGTGTGTGTGTGTGTGTGTGTGTGTGTGTAACCTTTAACTAGGCAAGTCAGTTAAGAACAAAATCTTATTTACAATGATGGCCCGGACAACAACGCTGGGCCAATTGTGCGCCGCCCTATGGGACTCCCAATCACGGCCGGATGTGATACAGTCTGGATTTGAACCAGGGACTGTAGTGACGCCTCTTGCACTGAGATGCAGTGCCTTAGACCGCTGCGTCCATGTGTGTGTGTTTTAACTATTTAACTGTACTAGAATGCTTAAAAGGCAGCTAAAATGTTTAATATTGGTTATCTGTGTCTGTTTTTTTTTTTGGCAAGGAAAATATCTAATATCAGTATCAGACAAAAATGTCATATCGGTGCCAATATAACCCACAGTGCTACAGTCTCTGGCGGAGGGCACCAAGGAAAGATTGGACACAATGCATGAGAAAATGGACTCCACCGAAAAGGATGTGAAAGACATCAAAGCAATGTTGGAAACCTGTGAGTAAGCCTATATAGATAAATGTCTAATGTAACTAAAAAAGTTTTGTCCTTAGTTGTTGCCAATTGATCACATTCAAACATCATACTGCATTTGGTAACTACTATTTCATTTGGATTCAGAGCAACTGCTGTGTTCATTAATCTCACATTCCCCAACTAGCACCAGGTGATAAAAAGGGACTGAGAGTCTGTTTGCTTGTTTGTTCCTGTGTGGTTTACACCTTTCTACGTTTTTGTTTGATACTACAAGCACTATTGTTCCACTCACACAAACTATATTGACGGCACTCTGCACAGATGAACATTATGTGCATGGGATGGTAAACAATGTGGCATTCAAATCAGATACCGAAACACAGTTTTGCATCCTGCACCAGGCAAGCACCCTCCATCCGCACTGTTTACAACACTGTGTTGTCCTGTGGTACCTAGAGTTATCTGTGTAAGTGATGTGTTATGTTCCTAAGTGCCTGTGTGACTTTATCTTATTGGCTTTGTTGTGTGTTATCCATTTACAGTACAGAAGCCCAGCATTTTAATTCAAGACATCAGAGAGATTAAGCCAGAGGAGCTGACCTACGACATGCCCAAAGAGCCCATATTAAAAAATGACAACTCAGTGTTGTACAAAGGAGAGTATAACAAATTCACAGTAGCCATCAAAAGATACACCTACCCAAGGAGCACAAGCCCAAGGTATGTAGCGTAGCATACAAGACATCTCAGAAGTATTGTAGTATAAACTTCAGTTCTAAACATCTATTTGTCTAATCGGTAATGTTTGTCCCACGCAGTCAGGTGAGAAGCATATTCAAAAAGGAGGTGGCGACTATGAAGCGCTTTGAGTCGCCAAACATCCTGCGAATGTTTGGGATCTGTGTCCAGCAAGAGGGCGGTGAGTGAGCTACTCTATTTGTTTTACAGTATGTGAAATAGTTGCTGGACAAATAGGAGATGGGATATAATCACCATGTGATTGCAGGATATGATATCAAAATGTGATGATGATGTGCCCTTGTTGCATTTAATCATCCTTTTCTCTACCCTTGTTGTCCTGCAGGTCCCAATCCAAACTACCTTATTGTGATGGAGTTTTGTCAGAAGGGAAGTCTAAGGGAGGTGCTGGATTCCCAAAGTAAGCTGCCCTGGGAAAGAAGGGCCCGCATGAGTCTGGATGCAGCACAAGGCCTTTACAGGTACAGTATACCACTCTTTACCCTGTGCCTTACACATGTAGACCAGACAGTACACCTATTACACATGAAGCACCATCTCTGCCATATCGTTGCCATAAATGTGTTATATTTATACAATTTGAACTAAGGAATTGGCCTATCATACATTTATGTTGAATAAGGTCTCTGTCGCAACCAGTACAGACACCTTCAACATGAAATGTTGGCGGACATGAATGTTGGCGCTTTCCACCAGCGCGGTGGAAAGCGAAACCAAAAGCTGGCTAATAAAGTCACACCCCTGCCACAGCCAAATGTCACTGGGTACACGTCGGGTACAATTTGGCTAAATTCAACAGAGGAACGTTAGATGCTATTCATGCATCTTATGATCCACCTATTAACTTGTACGTACCAATACTATACAGTATGCTCTGGTGTTTCCCCTTCACTAAAATAATGGGTACACTGTATCTGTGCCCTGTGCCTTGCTCACCAAAGTTCACAGAACAAGAAAGTGTATCCTAATCACACTGAGCTACCCTGACATGACTAGCTAATCCCTCTCTCACTGTAGATTACACCAGTCTGAGAAGAAATTTCAAGTGCATGGATGCATCAACAGCAGCAAGTTCCTAGTAGATACTGGGTACAGAGTGAAGGTATGAGGTTTAATGCATTCCACTACACATCCATGTGTGTTTGGCACTACAAAGTGATAGGCGAAGTACTCCACCTCAATGTAATTGTTGTGTGGTCAGCTAGGAGGTTTGGAGCTGGCGAAAACAGAGACTTCGTTGAAGAAGTCTAAGGACCGGAAGAGCTGCTCCTTATGCTACAGCTCCCCGGAGCTGCTTGAGAGTATCAACCACCCCTACAACAAAGCCTGTGAGATGTACAGGTCAGCTATCACACACTCAGATATTGTAAATTAATAAAATCACAAACCCATTAAATGTTTTGTTGAAATTGTATTTGTTAGTCTAATGTAGGCCCTCGGTCTACTGAAAGCTCACTCTGTTTGAATTGTGTCCATTGCAGTTTTGGCATTGTCCTGTGGGAGATTGCAACCCGCAAGATTCCCTTCAGAGGTGTGTCAACTCTGTGTTTATTAAACACAGCCTTTCTACTAACAGCAATGCCAATGATACATCTGAAAATAGCATGGTTGAGTTTTCTCTTTCTCTATAAGCATATGGTTGCTCTGTCATATTTAGACATCTGTCATTCCATTTCTGTTTTCTCTTGTCTTCTGATCAGACTGCTTACCAGAAGAGGTGTTAAAGAGGGTGAGTAAAGACAAATATACTGAACCTCTTCCTGAAGACTCCCCAAAACAGTTGGGAGAACTGATCAACGCCTGTCGCTCCTATGACAGCTTCCACAGGCCAACGGCAGGAGGTAATACCTTCAACACACACAACTAATAGGCCTAGACATTGACATACTGTAGGTCTACATACAATTATTTCACCTGTTCCATATTGATTCCTATTTGTCCTGTTATCCTTGTTTCTTATTTCCATTCTGATCATCATCATTAAGAGGTGTTATAATACCCAGGACGGATTGTTTAATCAAGTCTGTCTGTTCCACAGTGTTGGTGGACAAGCTCCGCAAAGTGGTGGAGCAGTTAAAGGAGGACTAACAGAGTTTCATCTCCAGAGTTCTCAGAAACATGGCTGGAGAAGAGGATAAACAAGAACAGTTATCAGCTCCAGTTTAAAGACATCAACTGACCGCCCCAAATTCATCATGGGATGAACAACACCACACCTACAGACGTTCGATCAAGTGCCTGTGATGTCATTTAAGCCTAGTACATTTTCACGTCATTAGTCAGGAATAACTTTGATTGAAACTGTGAAATGATTTGCAATTGATTTGACAAATTATTAAAGCAACACCATCAAATGTTTGCTACTATGGTACAAAGCTTTGAAAATAAAATATGTAATAACGAAGCGATTTGTTTGTAACTGACAATTTACAGTATTCAGGCCAGTATTCATTTGCATAATATTTAGTAGTCTGGCGCCGCACCAATGGTGGTGTTGAAACATTATGGGGCGGGTCATTGAAGACTGGCGGGGATATTCGAGCCTTCCAAATGACGACGGAGATAGCAACGAAACTAGGAACGGATTATTATTACATCAAATTAATGTCATGCTTTAAGAGTAATGTAGTTTAACAATTTAGCTTGTCGCGGTAACTCACGAAGTTTGACACTGTCAATGATTGTTTTGGTAAAACGAGAATTTAAGGTAGGAAGAGGCGATCTGCTAATTTACACTGCCCGGCAAGCAGCAGCCTGATCTGAGTGGAGCTAGCTAGCATTACAACTAGCTAGCTAGTTTATTAGCAAGGAGGCTATTTCCAAAGAGTAGCCACTAGCTATATATGAAAACTCCGTACTTTTTCATTGATCACATTCGAGACTCACGAAATATCCACATCGGTAATGTACCCTAACTAGCTAGCTAATTGTGATGTTTACGGTTTCAAGTAACTACAGTAGCTAGCTGCCCTTAGGTAGCAGAGCGGCCTTCGGTTTCGGTCTCAATGTACGGTGAATTTGCTTGTTCCAAAATCCCGCTTCGTGTTTTGCACTGCCTAGCAGTTGGCTAGTTAACTAGCTATCATTGTTACCTAGCTAACGTTAGCTGGCTACCTATTAACTGTGCCAATTGTCACCTAACATTTACCTTACATAGCTATCTATCTAATGTATTCTCATTTACATAACTGGTCTTATCACTGATTGTTCGTCCAATTTAGCTTGTTAACCATTTTTCAAGTAACGTTGTGTGGCAATTTAGTTAACTAGTTAGCATTGCATACAAGTTACAGTGCTTTCAGAAAGTATTCACAGCGTTTTCCAAGTTTTGTTCAAATGGATTTTGGCATTTCTTTTGTTAACGATCTACACAAAATACTCTTTCAACGTGGAGAAAAAAAAAAATATATATTATATATATATATATATATAAAAACACTATATTGATTACGTAAGTGTTCAAAACCCTGAGTCAATACACATTGGAATCACCTTTTGCAGCGATTACAGCTGTGATTCTTTCTGGGTCAGTCTAAGAACTTTGTACACCTGGATTGTACAATATTTTCCCATTTATTTAAACGATCCTTAAAGCTCTGTCAAGTTGGTTGTTGATTATTGCTAAAAACAGCCATTTTCAAGTCTTGCCATAGATTTTCAAGCCGACTTAAGTCAAAACTGTAACTAGGCCACTCCAGTGAATATTTGGCCTTGTGTTTTAGGTTATTGTCCTGCTGAAAGGTGAATTTGTCTCGCAGTTTCTGGTGGAAAGCAGACTTGAACCAAGTTTTCCTCTATGATTTTATATGCTTAGCTCTATTCAGTTTCTTTTTATGCTAATCTCCTTAGTCCTTTGCCGATGACAAGCCTACCCATAACATGATGCAGCTACCACCATGCTTGAAAATATGAAGAGTGATACTCAGTGATGTTTTTGTGTTGGATTTTCCCAAACATAATGCTTTGTATTTGGTACAAAAAGTACAATTACTTTGCCACATTTTTTGCATTATTACTTTAGTCCTGTATTGCAAACAGTATGCATATTTTGGAATATTTGTGTTCTGTACAGGCTTCCTTCTTTTCACTGTCAATTAGGTTACTATTGTGGAGTAAATCTTGTGGCGGGCCGGGTGCATGCCTGCTGACTTCGGTCACTAGCTGTACAGGGTTTCCTCTGACACATTGGTGCGGCTGGCTTCCAGGTTAAGCGAGCAGTGTGTCAATAAGCAGTGCGGCTTGGCAGGGTTTCGGAGAAAGCATGGCTCTCGACCTTCGCCTCTCCCCGAGTCCGTACGGGAGTTGCAGCGATGGGACAAGACTGTAACTACCAATTGGATATCACGAAATTGGGGAGGAAAAAGGGGTAAAAAAATATATATATTGTGGAGTAACTACAATGTTGTTCATCCACCCTCTGTTATCTCCTGTCACAGCCATTAAACTTTAACTTTTAAAGTCACCATTGGCCTGATGGTGGAATCCCTCAGTTACCTTTCTCTCCAGCAACTGAGTTAGGAGCGGCACCTGTATCTTTGCAGTGACTGACTGTATTGATACACCATCCAAAGTGTAATCAATAACTTCACCATGGTCAAAGGGATAGTTAGTCTGCTTTTTTAAATTTTACCCGTCTACTAATAGGTGCCCTTCTTTGCGAAATATTGGATAATCTCCCTCGTCTTTGTGGTTGAATCTGTGCTTGAAATTCACTGCTCGATTGAGGGACAAAGTGAGTCCATGCAATTTATTATGTGACTTGTTAAGCACATTTTTACCCCTGAACCTGTTTAGGCTTGCCATAACATAAGGGTTGAATACTTAGTGACTTGACATTTCAGCGTTTAATTTTTTTATGATTTTGTAAACGTTTCTAAAAACATTTCCATTTTGACATATTATCGGTTATGTGTAGATAAGTGACACAATCTCAATTAAATACGTTTTCAATTCAGGCTATAACACAACAATGTGGAAAAAGTCAAGGGGGTGAATATTTTCTGAAGGCATTGTACATAACCTGATTTTTGTTGTCACCATAGCTATGTGGCTCCAGGCAGCATTGCGTGCCCTACGGGGTGTATTGTACTCTTTATGCAGATTCTGTTGCAAAAAAATAAAAATAAACATTTTGTAACAGAAACCATTTATTCCAAACGGAAAACCTTTTGCAACAAAAACAAGTTTCTATTGGACAAATTCAGCATAATAATTACAATGTATTTTACGTAGTGCTTTTCAAATGGAGGCGATGGAGGTGGACTTGCTGCTGGGGGTCCCCAGGAGGGAACCAGAACCAGATGGTATGGCAAGCCACGTAGGGCTCCCTATCATCATCCCTGACTCTGGCAGCGAAACTGAGGTAGAGGACGAGGCAGACGCGGCTCCCCTAGACCCACCACGGCTCCCGACCACATGGGCGTTCAGTCAGAACCGAATCAGAGTGGAGGGTCAAGTTGGGCCCAGGATCAGAACGGAGGGTCATATTGGGCCCACGGTCACTACAGCAGCAGCCCTGAGGCAGCGGAGAGCCAGGTACTTATGGTTGGACTGGAGTCACTCCCTTTAAACTGTACCGGAGACATTGTATACTTCATTGAGTACCTATTTTACCAACAACTCATTTATTGTTCCTGTATTGTCTGTGTGTGATAAAAGGCCAGGCGTCAGGGCGCTCTACCCCACCCAGACCTCTGCCTCTGCTCGCCGCTTCCTAGATTTCCTGCTGCGAGTCCCTGCAGCCAACCCTGACTCTGGCAATACCACAGAGTCAAGCGAGTCAGAGGATGAGGCAGACCCCGCAGGGCCAGTAAACCCTCACGACCCTGACGAACCTGCTGTTCCCTCCAGCCCTCGAATGAACCTTCCCGTGGCAGCCACGCCACTGCAAGGCCTAAATCCTTCAGGTAAACCAACCTCGAGCTCAAGTCTGATCCACGCATTGCCATTTTAGACTGTCACCTATGAAGAGTTAAATCTAACCATGTCTATCCTGTGTATAGATTCTAATGCAACCACAGAGGCTGCGAGGACAGAGACTGGAAATCAAGTGAATCCTGAGGTAAGACCACATTCATTGCCAGTGATGGGACTAGAATCTTGGAGGGGAATAATATTTCCATGATTAGCTAGCTAGTGCAGTTTCTGTAGTACCATTGGCATGCTCTCTCGGTCCCCTTTCAAGAGTGTAACAGCCCCAGTGGCCACCAGTGGTGCGGCTCTTCGGTCGTCCCAAGGGGATGAGGGGGATGGGGAGACCTGCTCTATCTGCTTTGAGCCCTGGACCACGTCAGGGGAGCACCGCCTAGCCACCCTGCGCTGCGGACATCTCTTCGGCTACACCTGCATCGACCGCTGGGTGAAGGGCCAGGGCCAGGGAGCCAAGTGTCCCCAGGTCAGTGTCTGCATGTCTGTCTGTCAGCCTCGGCATGTCTGGGGGCAGAGGAGTGGAGATGCTCAGGAAGGTCTGTACTCAGTATTTGCAGTCCCTCCTTAGTGACTCAAAGCTCCTTGTTCCACTGTAATGACTGGTACCAAATTGACTCTGTGCTGGAGACGGAATTTCCTCAAGCACTCAAAAATAATTTCAAACAAAATAAATGCCTTCTGAATTACTTAAATCTGAGAAAATACTGCCACAGTGACTAAAATACACTTGCATTGACTTACCATTACAGACAATGATGTAATTTATTGATAAGAAAACATTCTCTCAGATTATGTCTAGTCCTTATAATGACCTTTACTGCTCTGTGCATGTCTGCAGTGCAACAAGAAGGCCAAGCGCTCTGATATCGTCCTCCTGTACGCACGCAAGCTGAGGGCTTTGGACAACACAGAGCAGGAGGATATGAAGAGGTAAGGTAGCTGAGCTCCTCTTGATTTGACCTTCTTCACTGCTGTGTGTAGGGAGCGGTTGAGAGAGTGATGCACACTTTTCTACAATGCATGGGAAGAGGTGGGCTGCAAGTGATAGGCCCTAGTTTTCTTCAAGTAGCCAAACAACAAAACTAGACTACTTAATTGGGAAGTATATATACGTTTAGCTCTGCTAATGTCTGAAATTCAGATCTCTGCAGCATGCTCTGTAACATCTGATTGTATTGTTCAGTCAACAATACAATCTGATGTTACAGAGCATGCTGCAGAGATCTGAATTTCAGACACTAGCAGAGCTAAACGTACAGTATCCCACAGGGACACACTCTTAAATAATTATGAATAGATCCACCATTGATCACAAAAACAACACTTGTTACAGAATATTTTACATAGAAATATCATCTGTCAGACAAACCATGCCTAAAAGAGGTTTTAGTACAGGGGCTATATGTATCAAGCCTCAGAGTAGGAATTATTTTCTAAGATCAGTTTTCAAATCATTAAAATCCAGACGGAAAATATTGACACAAAAAGCAACCTAATATCACACAGTCATCCTCTCAGTCATTTAGTAAGTTCACCATTCTGCCATTCTCACTGTTCAAGTGCTATAAGGAAACTGTCTCTCACAAAGACCGCCACAGGAAAGGAAGACCCAGAGTTACCTCTGCTGCAGAGGATACGTTCATTAGTTACCAGCCTCAGAAACTGCAGCCCAAATAAATGCTTCACAGAGTTCAAGTAACAGACACATCTCAACATCAACTGTTCAGAGGAGACTGCGTGAATCAGGCCTTCATGGTCAAATTGCTGCAAAGAAACCACTTCTAAAGGACACCAATAAGAAGAAGAGACTTGCTTGGGCCAATAAACATGAGCAATGGACATTAGACCGGTGGAAATCTGTCCTTTTTGTCTGATGAGTCCAAATTTGAGATGTTTGGTTCCAACCGCCGTGTCTTTGTGAGACACACAGTAGGTGAACGTTTGGTCTCCGCATGTGTGGTTCCCACCGTTAAGCATGGAGGATGAGGTGTGATGGTGTGGGGTGCTTTGCTGGTGACACTGTCTGTGATTTTATTTAGAATTCAAGGCACACTTAACCAGCATGGCAACCACAGCATTCTGCATCGATATGCCATCCCATCTGGTTTGCGCTTAGTGGGACTATCATTTATTTTTCAACAGGTCAGTGACCCAACACACCTCCAGGCTATTTGACTAAGAAGGAGAGTGATGGAGTCCTTCAAGACTGTTGGAAAAGCATTACAGGTGAAGCTGGTTGAGAGAATGCCAAGTGTGCAAAGCTGTCATCAAAGCAAAGGGTGGCTAATTTGAAGAATCACATATAAAGTTTATTTTGATTTGTTTAACACTTTTTTTGGTTACTACATGATTCCATGTGTTATTTCATAGTTTTGATGTCTTCGCTGTTATTCTACAATGTAGAAAATAGTCAAAATAAAGAAAAACCCTGGAATGAGTAGGTGTCAACTTTTGACTGGTACTGTATGTTACAGCACTTTTGTTTCAGTAATAAATATGTTGAAATGGAACCAAATTGTCGTCGCTGCAGAGATGTTTGATCGGGTTCAAGTCCAGGCTCTGGCTGGGCTACGCAAGGACATTCAGAGACTTGTCCCGAAGCCACTCCTGCGTTGTCTTGGCTGTGTGCTTACGGTTGTTATCATGTTGGAAGTTGAACCTTCGCCCCAGTCTGAGGTCGAGTGCTCTGGAGCAGGTATTAATCAATGATCTTTCTGTACTTTTCTCTGTTCATCTTTCCCTCGATCCTGACTAGTCTCTCAGTCCCTGCTGATGAAAAACATCCCCACAGCATGATGCTGCCACCACCATGCTTCACTTTAGGGATGGTGCCCAGTTTCCTCCAGATGTGAATCTTGACATTAAGGCCAAAGAGTCCAATCTTGGTTTCATCAGACCAGATAATCTTGTTTCTCGTGGTCTGAGAGTCTTTAGGTCCAAAAAAAAAAAATGTCTGTCGTGCTTTTTACTGAGTGGCTTCTGTTTGGCCACTCTACCATAAAGGCCTGGCTGTGGTGGAGTGCTGCAGAGATGGTTGTCCTCCTGGAAGGTTCTCCCCCTCTGGAGCTCTTTCAGAGTGACCATCGGGTACTTGGTCACCTCCCTGACCAAGGCCCTTCTCCACCGATTGCACAGTTTGGCCCGGCGGACAGCTCTGGGAAGAGTCTCGGTGGTTCCAAACTTCTTCCATTTAAGAACTATGGAGGCCACTGTGTTCTTCGGGACCTTCAATTCTGCAGACATTTTTTGGTGCTGTTCCCTGGATCTGGGCCTTGACACAATCCTGTCTCTGCGCTCTACGGACAATTCCTTCGACCTCATGGCTTGGTTTTTGCTCTGACATGCACTGTCAACTGTGGAATCTTATATAGACAGGTGTGACTTTCCAAATCATGTTCAATCAATTGAATTTTGCACAGATGGACTCCAAGTTGTAGAAACATCTCAAGGATGATCAATGGAAACATGATGCACCTGAGCTCAATTTCGAGTCTCATAGCAAAGGTTCTAAATACTTATGTAAAGGTACTTTTAAAATTATTTTTGCATTATGGGGTATTGCTTGTAGATTGATGAGGAAAACCAAATTAATTCAATACATTTTTAGAATAAGGTTGTAACATAACAAAATGTTGGAAAAGTTAAGGGGTGTGAATACTTCCCAAATGCACTGTAGGTCTAATATGATAGTCTGCCTATAACCAGTCTGAGTAGGCCTGTAACTCCATTCCTTTTCTATTCAGTGTTTAGAGAAATTAATCAAATTGGAAATGAGCTACTATCAGCCTGGTTAATGCGATGCATGTCTGTTGAATTGGGAGAAATCCACCCGCACTCAGCCCTGCCCCACCTTCTCAACCAGTCAGGAGCCGCTACTGCGTTGTGGCCTTGGCGTACTTCATACTTTTTACTATACGACGATGAGTATACCACGATGAGTGCATATTATGCAGTTTAAGGATGTAGTACGCTGGTATGGGTATTCGGACACAGCCAGTGAGTCTGAATGTGTTGTTATATGTGCAGGTCATTGGAGCAGGAGCAGTCAATGCGTAGGAATGCTGAACTAGAGTCAGCCCAGTGCCGGCTACAACTGCAGGTGATGACAGACGAATGTGGGAAACTACGCAAGCAGATACAGGTACTTTGTTCCTTTTGATGTTGTCATTGATTTATCTGTAATCCCCCCCCTCTCCCCCATCTGTTTATCAGGTAGATTAGAACAACAAGCTGTAATCATTGATATTAATCATATCTTGATTTTCAAGGTTGTGTTGATCACATCTGGTATGCTTGAACACGGACTTCCATTGAACAGTTGGATCACTCTCTACCTTCTCTCCCAGGAGTTGAAGACGCTGATGGTCCAGCCTGGCTGTAGGCCCTCTAAGAACTCAGGGGCCTCTCTCTCCGGGCTCTCACAGAGGCAGGACAGCACCCAGGGGGGCCACTACGTCTTCTCCAAGGCCGTGCTAGTGTCCCAGGCGGGGGGCTGCAGGGTGCTGTCGTACTGTGAGCCCCTCAGCTGCCTGCTGGCCTCCCATCCCTCCCCACACACCACCCTGGTGCCCGGTAAGACCTTTGATATGCTTTCAGTACGGAATAACTGTGAATTTTTTGATTTTTGCATAGATTTGAAAATATCAGAGGGCATATTTTCAACCGTCTGAAATATTTGCTACCTCCCAAGAAGCATGTCTGAGTTTTGTAAGACATGAAAGACATTTCTTGGAATAATTTCTCTCCCTCCCTCATACGCTTGGTCTCTCTCTTCCTCTCTCTGTGTCTACCTGCCAGGCTACGGTGTGAAGAAGGTGAGTACGGTGAATTTTAAGGCATGCCAGTACGTTCCCATCCATGTCAAACAGATCAGAGGCCTGGCATTCAACAGACAAGCTGACAGCCTCCTGCTCTCTGCTGCCCTGGACAACACCATCAAACTCACCAGGTAACCACAAGAGACAGTCAGTCAGTGTCCAAGCAGAGAGATATATCAGCACAGTTTATTTCAGAATGGTGTTGACTTAATAGCCCCAGGCTCTGATGGAGAAGAACATTGCACTTGCTAAGGTAGAACATTCTTTGATTGCAAGAATCAGTCAGACCTAGATTGAAAACAAAACGCTGATGGTTAAAAGGACAGTATTTATTTATTTCTCTCCTGCAGTCTAATGACCAACACAGTGGTGCAGACGTACAACACGGGTAAGCCAGTGTGGAGCTGTTGCTGGTGCCTGGACAACAACAACTACGTGTACGCTGGTCTCAGTAACGGCTCTGTGCTGGTGTATGACACCAGAGACACCAGCACACACGTCCAGGAGCTTCAGCCACTACGCTCTAGGTAGGTCTGATAGCCAGACCAGGGGGCATAGGTCAGCTGTCTATATTCTCAACCACAGTTTGGCCCACTACACCTACAGTTGAAGTCGGAACTTTACTTACACTTAGATTGGAGACATTAAAATTCATTTTTCAACCACTCCACAAATTTCTTGTTAACAAACTATAGTTTTGGCAAGTCAGTTAGGACATCTACTTTGTGCATGACACAAGTAATTTTTCCAACAATTGTTTACAGACAGATTATTTCACTTATAATTCACTGTATCACAATTTCTTTGGGTCAGAAGTTTACATACACTAAGTTGACTGTGCCTTTAAACAGCTTGGAAAATTCCAGAAAATGATGTCATGGCTTTAGAAGCTTCTGATAGGCTACTTGACATCATTTGAATCAATTGGAGGTGTACCTGTGGATGTATTTCAAGGCCTACTTTCAAACTCAGTGCCTCTTTGCTTGACATCATGGGAAAATCAATATAAATCAGCCAAGACCTCAGAAAACAAATTGTAGACCTCCACAGGTCTGGTTCATCCTTGGGAGCAATTTCCAAACGCCCGACGGTGCCACGTTCATCTGTACAAACAATAGTACGCAAGTATAAACACCATGGGACCACGCAGCCGTCATACCGCTCAGGAAGGAGACGCGTTTTGTCTCCTAGAGATGAATGTACTTTGGTAATAAAAGTGCAAATCAATCCCAGAACAACAACAATGTGAAGATGCTGGTGAAAATGGGTCTTCCAAATGGACAATGACACCAAGCATACTTCCAAAGTTGTGGCAAAATGGCTTCAGGACAACAAAGTCAAGGTATTGTAGTGGCCATCACAAAGCCCTGACCTCAATCTTATAGAAGATTTGTGGGCAGAACTGAAAAAGCGTGTGCGAGCAAGGTGGCCTACAAACCTGACTCAGCTCTGTCAGGAGGAATGGGCCTAAATTCACCCAACTTTTTGTGGAAATCTTGTGGAAGGCTACACAAAACGTTTGACCCAAGTTAAACAATTTACAGGCAATGCTACCAAATACTAATTGAGTGTATGTAAACTTCTGACCCACTGGGAATGTGATGAAATAAATAAAAGCTGAAATAAATCATTCTCTCCACTATTATTCTGACATTTCACATTCTTAAAATCAACTGGTTATCCTAACTGGCCTAAGGTCATTTTTAGTAGGATTAAATGTAAGGAATTGTGAAACTGAGTTGAAATGTATTTGGCTAAGGTGTATGTAAACTTCCGACTTCAACTGTATCTATATATCCTACAGTGCCTTCAAAAAGTGTTCTTCCCTTGGACTTTTTCACATTGTGTTGTGTTACTGCCTGTATTTAAAATTGATTACATTTAGATTTTGTCACCAGCCTAAATGCAATACCCCATAATGTGAAAGTGGAATTATGTTTTTTCACTAATTTTTACATTTGAATGAAAAGCTGAAATGTCTTGAGTCCAAGCATTCAACCCCTATTTTTATTGCAAGACTAAATACTTTCAGGAATAAAAATTTTCTTCACAAGTTGCGTGGACTCAATAATAGTGTTTGATATTTTGATTCAAAATACGGGAGGTTTTCCAATGCCTTGCAAAGAAGGGAACCTCTTGGTAGGTGGGTTAAAAGGAAAAGCAGACATTGACTATCCCTATGAGCATGGTGAAGTTATTAATGACCCTTTGGGTGGTGTATCAATACACCAAGTCAATACAAAGATACATGCGTCCTTCCTAACTGTTGCCAGGGAGGAAGGAAACTACTTAGCAATTTCACCATGAGGCCAATGGTGACTTTAAAACCATTACAAATCAAATGTAAAACCATGACTTAGTTTAATGGCTGTGATAGGAGAAAAGGAGGATGGATCAACATTGTAGTTACTCCACAACACTAACCTAATTGACAGAGTGAAACGGAAGCCTGTACAGAATAAAAATTGTCCAAAATATTAATTATGTTTGCAACAAGGCACTAAAGTAAAACTGTAATTGTTATGTTTGGGGCAAATCCAATACATTACTGAGTACCACTCTCCATATTTTCAAGCATGTTGGTGGCTGCATAATGTTACGGGTATGTTTGAAATCGTTAGACTGGGGAGTTTTTCAGGATAAAAGTAACGTAATGGAGCTAAGGGGTGACTCAGGGGTGTGAATACTTATGTAAATGAGATTTCTGGGTTTCATTTTCAATACATTTGAGAGAATCTAAAGACATGTTTTCACTTTGTCATTATGGGGTATTGTGTGTAGATGAGGGAGGAAAAATATTTTAAATACATTTTGAATTTAGGCTGTAACACAACAGAATGTGGAATAAGTCAATGGGTATGAGTACTTTCTGAAGTCACTGTAGCTAGGGCCCAGAGGTTTTCCTCCCTGACCACAGGATCTGACCAGGAACAGTTAGATTTGGTATTTTATTTTCAGCAGTTGGGTTTTGCTACTCATTCTCAAAGATGGTTAAATGTAATATGTACATGGTGTGTGAAATGTCATCCACATGATGTAATACATATACAGTGTGTGATTTAAAACCACAAGGCCAAACCATGACCTCTGGCTCGTCCCAGGTGTCCCGTGGCCTCCCTGTCCTACGTGCCTCGTGCCTCCTCCAGCTCGTTCCCGTGCGGCGGCCTCATCGCAGGTTCTTTGGAGGGGGGCTGCTTCTGGGAGCAGCTGGACGGCACCACTTACAGACCCCACATTTTGCCCCTGGAGACAGGAGGCTGCACAGACATCCAGGTGGAGCCAGAGAGCAGACATTGTCTGGTCACCTACAGACCAGGTGAGAGACTGAGGGACAATGAAGTGCTGTCTGTAGTAAAGAGAAGGAGCTAAAGTGTGTGTCATAGCATTTCCACCAGAGATTTTTTGTTGTTACATATAAATAAAAATAATCTTGCTCTTTTGTCTATAATAATCTCATGTAGTAGGCTATACTCGCACTGTATCTGCGTGCTGTTGGCTAGAGCGCATGTGCCCAGATCAGAGTGGGCACATTCGCTATACAACGCTAACATTTTTGAAAATGCAATTTAAACCCATTTAAATAGTATTTCCTATTTGGTACATGGGAATTAAACTGGAGCCATCATCATCATGTCACCAGAATAAGACCCTCGATGTTTATTGGGAAGCAGCATCAAGCTCATCACCGTGCACTTTCACCACCCTGTGAAGTTCATCATAACTTATTTCATCTATAGCCTAATAAACCGCATGGTTTCCCGAGTCATCGTGGGAGGACCACACCCCATATCATCGCGTGACTCCAAGTTTACTCTGATATGATGGTTATTATATCAATATGTCGCATAAGGGTGTTTTCACAGCCATTTCTCACATAATTAATTTTACCGACACAAAAAGATCCCACCATGTCGAATGAACTAATTATCTGTTGGCATTTATAAAATTGTACGGAAACTTCCTGTTTCCATCACAGCTGTTGTATTTTTTTTTTATATATATATATATATACACACACACACAGTATGACTTTACTTAACGCTGAATAAAAATAAAATGTATAATCTTTTGTCTGATCCAATTCTGCTTGATACTGCTGCCAGAGTCTTTGTTGGATCTAGGAAATCTGCCCACTCTCACACTAGCCCTGGCTTCTGGCTGCAGGATTGATTATAATATCTCTAAGCTCGGCATGAACTAAAGCCTGAATTCCCCAGTAGCTCTCTTGGACCAGGGTCGGTGTTGACCACTAGCACCAGTATTTTGACTGACAGTCTCTGTGTTTGACCCCAGGGCGCTCCAACCCGTCTCTGCGTTGTGTTCTGATGGAGCTGAACAGGACTTTACAGCAGGATGCGGCCCAGGAGCCCTCGTGTTCCTGCTACCCTGTCCAGACCTTCAGCGCCGGCTCCTCTTGCAAAGTGCTCACCAAGAACGCTGTGTTCAGAAGCCCGGCCGGGGAGGGCTCCACTTTGGTCTGTGCCGGGGACGAGTCCACTAACTCCACCATGGTGAGCCACTGGCTAGTGTGTGTGTGTGTGTGTGTGTGTGTGTGTGTTCACACGTATACAATGGTGAGCAATGATTTAAATTCTGTGTATCACTTGTGTATAGAATGGTGGGCATTGGCAATAATAATTGTTTTGTGAACATCTGTATGCCGCACTGAAAACAGGGTCAAGGAAATCATGGTCCACTGTGGAGACAGGGAGCACATTGTGTCAGTCATTACAGATAGAGCCCTAAACTTTCACCCACTGCTGCGATTAGGGAAGAATCAATGGTTCAACTGTTTTGTAGTTGAAAGAACTCAATAATACTGAGAGGCATATGACTCTGATTTGAGGCAGTTTGGAGATAGTTTGAAAAATATGGAACGGCATCAAAAGCTTCACATTGATCTATTGATTCTAACCATGTCATTTTGTTCCAGGTGTGGGATGCAGGGAGTGGATCCTTGATTCAGAAGTTGCCTGCTGACCTCCCAGTGTTGGACATCTGCCCGTTTGAGGTGAATCAGGGCAGTTACCTGGCATCGCTCACTGAGAAGATGCTCAAAATCTACAAGTGGGAATAAGGAGAGATTATGGAAAACACACACCACCAGCATAGAGCATGTATGAGTAGCGTAGCTGCTGCACTGTATAAATGGCATCCATTTAAAATAGCCTTTTCTTAGACTACAGAGGAGCCTTTGTTGGGTTTGCTTTGCAGTGGAGGGACTGGAGAGATATCACACTGCTGAACTGTTATCAACAAACTGATAGCTGGAGTGCCAGTACAGCTACACCACTGTCCTAAATGTTTACATTTGAGGATAACTGAAAACATCCCATCAAAATGAACAAAAATGACACAACAGATATAGTACAGGAAGACAAGGGTTTCCTACCCACTCACCACTTCCCAGCATTTTGCTCTGTAGCTTTTCCTCTGGATGTGAAGATTAATCTGTTTTTGTCAGCCATGCTGCTGATGTTTGTTTTAATTTTGCAATGTTGTGTTTCTTCACTGGGCCATGTTCAGTAGCCAAACGTTCTTGAACGTTGCAGATAGAAATACCATGAATAGAGCCGATGTGAGTCCTTACTGTACATATCAGAGGCATGTTTGAGCTACATTGCCTATTTCTATCTGAATGTTCCAAAATGTTAAATCCTGCTGAATGTGCTCCTGGTCTTAGGCTGCGTTCACACAGGCAGCCCAATCGTGGGGCGCGTTCAGCAGGATTGAACGTTTTGGAACATTCAGATAGAAAAGCTATGTAGATAAAACATGTCTCTCTGATATGTAGAATAAGGAATGCCATCGGCTCTTCATTACATTTTCTATCTGCAACGTTCGAGAACGTTTGGCAACTGAACATGGCCCTAATCTTTGTTCCACTAATTGGTCAAAAGTCCAATCACATCAGATCTTTTCATTTATCTTTTGAGCTGATCTGGTTGGTCAAAAGACACATTTAGTGAAGAAAATATCAGAAATGGGCTGCCTGTCTAAATGCCACCTTTTGAGATGGATGAAAATCAGGACATCTATAGCTAACAAGTTATATTTCCTGTATTCTGATTAGAGCCTGATCAGCAAGCTTTTTCAAAAATCTTTTAAAAATATACTAAAAATTATTTGCTTATTTTAGATCCAGAGGATATATATACATGTATATTTTATACCAAATGTTTATACAATTTCAAATGTAATAAAATATAAATAATTGATTATTGTTCATCCTGATGTAGATGGGGGGTGATATCCAGATTCTTAGCTTTATACTGACCTCGTGCCATACCAGGATAGTTTGTAATACTGACACTGAACACAAGGGGTGCTATTTTCAAACCACACTGATGTGCTGTAATCCAAAGGTTAGCAATGCTAACAAGTACATGTAAAATACCATAGAAAATGCTAAATAAATACTAACAAAATGTGAACATTTTGTACAGTTTCTGACCTAAACTATACAAGTAACTAAAAATGTTACACAGTTTGCTGCACGCACAAAACAGTGACTTAATAGTTCTAAGATATAGAGCTGGCAAACATTTAGTTGTGAGTTCCATATTGTAATTACATCACCTGGCGCATGCTTGCACAACAGTGAATGACACTCAAGGCTCTGGTCTCGTCATTGTGTGCTTGTAAACAAACGTGACGTGACTGGGTACTGCTTGTAAGCTTCATAATAATGTGACAGGTGAGATGAAGAATGCAATGTTATTTATCTCCTAACATATTGCGCTTGTTGACTGCAGGTATGTACTTAAAAATCTCCACATTTATAAAAAATCATGTTTCAACAGTATTGGCGGTATTGCAAAAGCCTCCTGGGTCTTTTTCCAAATACCCTGTTGTACGGTATATACATTGTACTGCCCAATCCTATCCTGGTGTGTGATTCATACTGCAGATTGCTAGCTGCAAACAGTTAGCTAGCTTGTGTAACAGTGTAGGTTCCGTCCCTCTCTTCGCCCCAACCCGGGCTCGAACCAGGGACCCTTGCACACATCAACAACTGACACCCCACGAAGCAACGTTACCCATCGCGCCACAAAAGCCGCGGCCCTTGCAACGCAAGAGGAAACCCTACTTCAAGTCTCAGAGCGAGTGACGTCACCGATTGAAACGCTATTAGCGCGCACCACCGCTAACTAACTAGCCATTTCACATCGGTTACACTTGCTATTTTCATAAATCATATTTTTTCAATAATAAACATTGTCTTCAACAATGAGCATTGTCTATAGTGCTCTTTTAAAGATCAGTAATCAATGATTTTGTATTTTCATAGATTAAATATCAGTATCATGGGTTATGTCAGGAACAAATGAGAGCAGACAGAAGTCGGATTATAGAAACAAAAGTACTAGATTTCCCCATTGCGATAGCGAATTTACACAGGCAGCTCAATTCTGATCTTTTTCCACTAATCGGTCAGTTGGCCAATCAGAAAAGCTTAAAAAGACCCTACGTGAAAAGATCTGATGTAGTCAAAAGATCAATTAGTGGGAAAAATATCAGAATTTGGTTTCCAGTGTAAACGCAGCCGTATAGAGTCCCAAACTATATCTACTTGTGTTTATTGCAAGTTAAAAGGGTGATTGTGATACAGAGAAACTAACGAGTCGCACCATATCAATGTTCCCAATTAGATGTTCAGTCTAGAACATGTAGCTCTATGACTTGAGGTTGCCAACAACGCACACGCCGACGTATGCACGAAAACGTCCCATCCCACTAGTCATAATTTGTAGCTAGCAATCCAAGCTAGCTAGTTATCCGAAGATGGCGGCTTGTAGACGTGTTCCTCTAATGCTTTTGATGTCTGTCCTTTTGTATATGCATCCCATTCGAGGACAGAAATCTGCGAACAGTGTAATCGCCAATACTGCAGTTAGGGTTAATATCCAGGCTCAAAACCAAGCCGCAGTGCCGGCTGCTGTAAATGGAGGTTCTCCAGTCGTCGCGGCCTCGCCACCTCGTAGACGGACCAGCGGCTGGAAGCTGGCCGAAGAGGGGGCTTGTCGGGAGGACTTGACCAGGCTTTGTCCAAAACATTCCTGGAACAATAACCTGGCTGTGCTTGAGTGCCTCCAGGATAGGAAAGAGGTATGGTGGAGTGAGCGATATTGTGTCCAGAGCTTGGGTGTGGGCTTTACTCAAACTATAACGTTATCGTTAGCTATCCGATGCTAACTTTTAGCCAGCTGGCTACTTGGGTACAAAAATATGTAAAGAAAGTATGGTAATTTATTATTCAATATGCTTCGAGAACGTCATCATTTGAGAAACGTACTGAAAATACGGATTTTTTTTTTTTTACAATTTATTTAGGTCCGTGTTAGCTAGTAAAGTGAAGTCTTCATCACTTAACGTGAACTAACGTTAATTACCTAGTCACCTAGCTAATATCTACAGATGTGCCAAGCTATGGCCATTGGCATTGCTAAATTAGCAATGGTTAGCTTGATCCTCTAATGATATGTTGGGAATCATGCCTAACACATATTTACTGTCTATCAGAGCCAACATTTACAGCAATGTCCTGTTTAGAGGAAGAATAGGCGGATGTAGGAGGAGATTCAAGTGACGGTTTTTAAGCTTCCAGCCAATGGTTATGGATAGGCTTGGGAAAGGCAATATCTACAGTAATCTGTGTTGAGGGACCACCTGTGTTGAGGGACCACCTCTGCCTGGGGCCAGAAAGCTAGAGGTGAGATTCGCTATCCTAATCTGAACCAGTACAACCTGGTCTTGAGGAGACAATTAATATGACGAGATCTCCTCTGACGCTCAGGATCCCATTAGCCGGCTCTGCAAGCGTAATGGTATTACAGCCTTGCATAACGACTGTAATGGTGATTGTTGCTCTGCGAAACTCCATATTTTGGTGAGTACCGAACTTATTTTCACACATTTGTAGAGCTGGGATTTGAATTGACGGATCCTGGACATCAGAGGAGGTCATGTCATTTTCATCGTCTCCTCAAGCCCATGTATTGGTTCAGTCCAAATCCGGTGTTTGCAGAAGGCAGATTTGTATAAGCACCTGAGCCTCAAGACAATGGCCCTGAGAGCTCCAGTGGCTAGTACCTGCAGTTTTCTGGTGTGATGATCATCAGTCACTTTGGTTTGCTTTCCTTGATCGTTAGACATAGACTCTAGACTATCTATTCTAGAACATGTTAAGCCTTGATTTTTTTGGGGGGGGGACAAGGAGCTTGTCTAATGTTAATGACAGGTAGTTTCTCTCATCTCAGTCCTCTTCATTGTGAAATGTATTATTTTATTTATTTTCACCAGATGTTGAGGCCTATTTCAGTGGCCTGTTCATTGAGGAGGCTGGATAGTCATGCAGTCTTGGCTTAGCTCTCTTGGCTGTGGGTAGTTTTGAGGCACACAGAATTTTGCCTGTCTCCAGGCTACTCCTCTCACTGTCAGCCTCCCTGGTAGTTGTGGTTTTGTTTACGTGGTCCATTCACAGAGTAGGGAGGAGGCCATGGCAGTGTGGCTTTACTTTCAGGCTTTGTGGATTGACTCATTTAGTTCTGAAAGTTCTGGTTTGGAATTTTGAAACACTTCTTCAGCTTCAGAGCCCTATACTACGAACGCAGTTTGAGGTGTTGGCGAGGTAACTTTGGTCAACTCTGAGTTCAACTCAGGGTAACCGGTACCACAAAAGTGGCTCACCTTTTTGCCAGGAAAATTGCTATAGCAACGAATCCTTCAGAACTAACCTGCTCCGGAGCAGGCGAACTCAGGACTTCATTAACCCTGAATGAAGTGTCTAAGCCATGAGTTGAGAACCAATGAAATCAGATGGGCCTAACCTTGCAAAGATCACCCCCTTCATTTGAGTAAGACAACAGATTTAAAACATTTGATTAATAAAATATTTTATGTTAAAATACCTAATTTGCCTATCACAACACATTTTAGAAATAACAGCATTTGCTTTTGCACTATTGGATTCAGAAATTTGTGAAAGGCAAACAGACAGCTGCAATCAACCATAGACCTACTGTATAATCCATATATGGCAGTTCTCATTCAAGTTAAGACTGGCTGCCATTGCTAGTGTACCCAATGGGTTTAATCGTCAAATTGCCAGGGTTAGAGGTTCCAAAACCCTACTATGGATTGTCTATGACAACAACCTGTTCCACAGATAGGAGCGATAAGCACACCAAAGACAGCATTAAAGATAAGTAATGAAATAAAGACATTTCTAAAAGCCTAGGCCTAATTTTCAAGAACTTTTCTTTCATTTTGATTTTGGCACAAATGAAAATGTGGCACTAACTTGGCCATGGAGCTAAGAAGAGTTTGGCATTCGACTAGCCATGTGCGACATGCACGCGCAGATATAAGCCTGCTAGAGTTTGTTGCAAGCGGATGAGTGACATCCACTGTCGTAGTACGGATAAAGCCTGAACTAAAATGTGAGGCTAGCTAGCTCTGGAAAGCTGGCTACCACCCGGTTACTCAACCCTGCACCTTAGAGGCTGCTGCCTTATATACATAGACATGGAATCACTGGTTACTTTAATAATGGAACACTAGTCACTTTAAAATTGTTTACTTACTGCTTTACTCATCTCATATGTATATACTGTATTCTCTTCTACTGTGTTTTAGTCAATGCCACTCTGACATTGCTCGTCCTAATATTTATATATTTCTAAATTCCATTTAACTTTTAGATGTGTGTATTGTTGCGAATTGTTAGATACTACTGCACTGTTGGAACTAGGAACACACAATACACCCACAATAACATTGCTAAATATATGTATGTGACCAATAAGATTTGATTTGAAAACCCTAAGTAGATCTAGCTTGCTTAATAGAATACCCCTCAGGGGTAAATTTGAGACATTTTGGAAATTTCTCTCAGGTTCAATCTTTAAAAAAAATATATATATATATATTTGGCTATTCATAGTCTCTAGAGCTAAAATGCATTGTAAGGTCTTAGTTTTGGTAATAACAAGTGTTGTTTTTATTGCAAAAGGCTATTGTCCCACTAACACTAGATTTTCATTTATACTGCCAACTGCTGTTTTGTTTACAGCAAATAGGCCTAAACATTGACGTCCACTCGCCCAGCCTTAGTCACCTGTGGGGAAATATTGATGACATTTCATTGCACGCTGCAAGGAAATCTGTACTACACAGCAGTTTCTCTGCTTGATGTAGGCTAACCTTATTAAACTGCTTTGTTCTCAAATTCACATAAGCTCAAAACCTGTGCAGGCGTGCACTACTTTCATGGTTTCTGAGGTCAAGGATAGGCCTAATGCCCAGTTCAGATACAACAGGCAACATAAGACTCAAGACAAAACTAGCCAATTTTAGAATGTTTTGATGTAGATCCGCTGACTGAAGACCTGGCATTCAGATCAGACAGTTGCCACAGTAACGGTGCCTCTTTACAATGACAACGAAACAAAGTTGCCACTTGCATCAGGGTATTGTATCATGAAATATGTATGCACCAGAGACAGGGCACTTTGACTTGTCAGAGAAATATAAGCAAGCTAGGTTAGCTAGCTGCTTGACTGAACGAGTGTTAGCGCAGTGTTCTCTAACTAGCTAAATGGATCTGTCTTGTTGCAAGACTTTAGCTAAAGATTTGATATGTTGCATTTTGGGAAATCCAGCAGCCGACAAGAGACGTTCAAAAAAACTCAGATCAAGCAAACTGCGCTGCAGTATACCTAGCGGTTAAGGGCATTGGGGCAGTAACCGAAAGGTCGCTGGTTCGAATACCTGAGCCCACTATGTGAATCATCTATGTGCCCTTGAGCAAGGCACTTAACCCTAATTGCTCCTCTATGTCGTTCTGGATAAGAGTGCGTGTTAAATGACTGAAATGTAAATGTAGTAAAATCATGTCTCATGTATCTGAAGTGGGCTTAGGATAACTTTTTAAAGATGATATCACAAAACGTCTTCCATCAGACACATTTCTAAAGTAAAAATCTATACGCATGTAACGGACATTTTTAAGATCAATAAAGTTTATATTCATTTTAGAGTGATTAACAACACAATGTGTAGCATATTTATATACAGTTGAAGTCGGAAGTTTACATACGCCTTAGCCAAATACATTTAAACTCAATTGTTCACAATTCCTGACATTTATTCCTAGTAAAAATTCCCTGTCTTAGGTCAATTAGGATCACCACTTGATTTTAAGAATGTGAAATGTCAGAATAATGGTAGAGAGAATGATTTATTTCAGCTTTTATTTCTTTCATCACATTCCCAGTGGGTCAGGAGTTTACATACACTCAATTAGTATTTGGTAGCATTGCCTTTAAATTGTTTAACTTAGGTCAAATGTTTCAGGTAGCCTTCCACAAGCTTCCCACGATAAGTTGGGTGAATTTTGGCCAACTTGAGTGTGAATATAAAGAGCGACATCTGGAGTGAGGGTCTCGAGGGAGCTGTCTCTGAAGGGAGGTGACATTAATGGCCTGTAGGTGATGTATGTACATTGAGTGAGAAAATGTCAGAGGGAGGAAAAATATACATTTTGAGATTTTTGCCTGATGTACCCACACAACACTGACCATGGCATTGCTTTGTGATTCCCCCTCCCCCCCACAGATTTAGTCCAAAAGTGACTGATATTTAGTAGACTGGTTTACAATGGCACAGAGAAGCTGGGGCTGCATTGGTTAAAAGCAAACATTTTATTTCTGAGATTAAGGTCTGTGCCCAAGAACGCCAAGGTGACCTGTCTAAATGACTATCGCCCCATATGTAGCCATGAAATGCTTTGAAAGCCTGGTCATGGCTCACATAAACAAAGTCATCCCAGAAACCCTGCACCCACTCCAATTCGTATACCGCCCAAACGGATCCACAGATGATGCAATCTCTATTGCACTCCACACTGGCCTTTGACTGGACAAAAGGAGCAGCTATGTGAGAATGCTGTTCATTGACCCAACAAACTCATCACTAAGCTAAGGTCCCTGGGACTAAACGCCTGCCTCTGCAACTGGATCTTGGACTTCCTGACAGGCCGCCCCCACGTGGTGAGGGTAAGCAACAACACATCCGCCACGCTGACCCTCAACACGGGGGGACCTGGAGGGGTGCGTGCTTAGTCCCCTCCTGTGCTCCCTGTTCACCCACGACTGTGTGGATGTGCATGACTCCAACACCATCAAGTTTGCAGAGCATCTTGACTGGCTGCATCACTCCTTGGTATGGCAACTGCTCGGCATCCGACCGCAATGCGCTACAGAGGGTACTGTAGTGTGTACGACCATGTACATCACTGGGGTTGAACTCCCTGCCATTCATCCCCTCTACATCAGGCTGTGTCAGAGGAAGGCCCTAAAAATTTGATATCTCGTATTTTCCTTGCCAAAAAAAAAATGATACCGAAAAGCATTCTAACACAGTTAAATAGTTAACACACATGGACCCAGCAGTCTAAGGCACTGCATCTCAGTGCAAGATGTGTCACTACACAGCCTGGATTCAAACCGTCCGGCCGTGATTTGGAGTCCCGTAGGGGAGGCGTACAATTGGCCCAGCGTTGTCCGGGGTATGCTGTCATTTGTAAATAAGAATTTGTTCTTAACTGACTTGCGTAGTTAAGTAAAGGTTACACACAAACACACCCAACACACTGACCAAATTGTTATTTTGTTGGCATTTATGTATGTCCCCATTACCAGCAAAACATAATATGAACCTATTTCTTTCACTTACTTGCTGTGCTGTTTCGTTGTTCATATGTTCAGTCGTTTCATTCTCAACCAGGATTTCTATGGAACACTGTTTGGGTCTTTGAGTGTCAAAATGTTTTCCTATTTGACACGTCAAATAAGCTTGTTGACCAATCAGGACCTGAATATGACTGCACGTCACATTTAACGCTTTCATACATTTTTTACTTAGTTATTACACATTGATTACAATATCACTCATATTTCATATGTCAAAACGATTCATTGATACGTATGCTATGATGCTGATTAAGTTGTCTCGCGCACCTACAATGCTGGTCATAAAAAAAAAGAAGCTAGCTAGCTCATGGATGCAAACAATGTTCTTCCCCAAAAACATAGCAAAAAGACATCTGTTTCAGTAGATGACACCTAGCTATATAGTTAGGTGTCATCTAAAATAACCCTAATTTATAAGACAGTTCTTATTTGATTAATGGTGGTCAGACCCATCTGTGAAGCTAGCCACAATAGTGGACTTTGCGGTTAGCCTAGAAAATACAATTTTGACATTCTACTTTGTGTTCATTTGCATCACTGTCAATGCCATACTTTTATTTTGAAGGCTTGCCGCAAATTCCACTATTGTGCTTAATCCTTATTGTGGCTTGCTTCACAACACATAAGCCGGTCCGGTCGAGCCTCACTAGCCAGATGGCTGCTTATGACGTTAGGTTTGAGCAACAGGGTTTAATAACTGGCTACCTATTTATTTGCACGAACTTACGTTCAATTTCAATAGGCAACCTAGCTAATACTTACTCACAAGGATTCCTAAATCATTGCTGAGAATAATGAAAATGACTGCAGTTTCTACTGGTAATTGTTTTCAGGCTGGTTGTATTGGTGCTAGCTAGGTACCAAGCTAAAGCTAGCTACCCCAGAGGTTGCGGTTTAACAAATTATGCTTTATTACCAACGCGGTATTGTAAACATCGTTCGTGGCTTGTTTGCAGACTTTTTTTGTACAGCTTTGACAGTGCTACTGTATCTTTTTTGACATGCGAAGACCCAAATGGCGTTCCATAGTATGCATGTCGTGGAGCTAATAGCAGTGACACTATTACTGTGTAACTCCGGTAGGGCAACATCTGAAAAATAGCCCACTTGGTAGTGTGTACCAGTGCTCGACCAGTCGGTGAAAGCCATCACCACCCACAACAGAGAACGGTTGATTGTCAAGGGCAATGAATTCCATTATCTTGGCTTTAATGTAGTTTGCCTTTGAGTTGTCTCGCAGGAATTTTGTTTTGTTGACTGCTCGATCCACACAGCAGACATTGTGGGCTAGTTTAGGAATGCTGTGTTGCACGTATAGCGCAACATTTTACGTGCCGTTGTTACGTCATGTACTTAAGTTATATAGGTATGCACGTCAGCTTTGACATCGGTTTTGCACATTGGCGTTAAACTAGACATCGGCCGATACAAATTTATTTCATAAATTAAAACATGTTTATGTATATTGTGCATCCCTAGTTAAAATAGCTACCCAGACTATCTGCATTGACTATTTTTGCACTAACTCTTTTTGACTCTGCACTCACTGGACTCTACCCACATACTCACACATACAGTACCAGTCAATCAATCAAATGTATTTATAAAGCCCTTCTTACATCAGCTGGTGTCACAAAGTGCTGTACAGAAACCCAGCCTAAAACCCCAAACACCAAGCAATGCAGGTGTAGAAGCACGGTGGCACTCCCTAGAAAGGCCAGAACCTAGGAAGAAACCTAGAGAGCAAACTGGCTCTGAGGGGTGGCCAGTCCTCTTCTGGCTGTGCTGGGTGGAGATTATAACAGAACATGGCCAAGATGTTCAAATGTTCATAGATGACCAGCAGGGTCAAATAATAATAATCACAGTGGTTGTAGAGGGTGCAACAGGTCAGCACCTCAGGAGTAAATGTCAGTTGGCTTTTCATAGCCGATCATTTAGAGTATCTCTACCGCTCCTGCTGTCTCTTGAGAGTTGAAAACAGCAGGTCTGGGACAGGTAGCACATCTGGTGAACAGGTCAGGGTTCCAGAGTCACAAGCAGAACAGTTGAATCTGGAGCAGCAGCACGACCAGGTGGACTGGGGACAGCAAGGAGTCATCAGGCCAGGTAGCCCTGAGGCATGGTCCTAGGGCTCAGGTCCTCCGAGAAAGAGAGAGCATACTTAAATTAAGGACACTGGATAAGACAGGAGAAATACTCCAAATATAACAGACTCACCCTAGCCCCCCGACACAAACTATTGCAGCATTAATACTACCAGTCAAACATTTGGACACACCTACTCATTCAAGGGTCTTTATTTATTTTTTATATTTTCTACATTGAAGAATAGTAGTGAAGACATCGAAACTATGAAATAACTCATGGAATCATGTACTAACCCCCAAAAAATGTTAAATCAAAATATATTTGAGATTCTTCAAAGTGGCCACCCTTTGCCTCTGACAACTTTGCACACTCTTGGCGTTCTCTCAAACAGCTTTGTGAGGTAGTCACCTGGAATGCATTGCAATTAACAGGTGTGCCTTGGTAAAAGTACATTTGTGGAGTTTCTTTCCTTAATGTGTTTGGGCCAATCAGTTGTGTTGGGACAAGGTAGGGGTGGTAAACTGAAGATAGCCCTATTTGGTAAAAGACCAAGTCCATATTATGGCAAGAACAGCTCAAATTAGCAAAGAGAAACGACAGTCCGTTACTTTAAGACATGGACAGTCAATACAGAAAATGTCAAGAACTTTGAAAGTTTCCTGAAGTGCAGTTTCAAAAACCAAAAAGCGCTATGATGAAACTGCCTCTCACAAAGACCGCCACAGGAATGGAAGACCCAGAGTTACCTCTGCTGCAGAGAATAAGTTCATTGGCGTTACCAGCCTCAGAAATCAGCAATTAACTGCACCTCAGACTGCAGCCCAAATAAAAAGTAACAGACATCTCAACATCAACTGTTCAGAGTAGACTGTGTTAATCAAGTCTTCATGGTCAAATTGCTGCAAAGAAACCACTTCTAAAGGACACCAATAAGAAGGGACTTGCTTGGGCCAAGAAACACAAGCAATGGACATTACCACCAGTCTAATCTGTCCTTTTGGTCTGAGTCCAAATTTGAGGTGTTTGGTTCCAAGCGCTGTCTTTGTGAGACAGAGTATGTGAAAGGATGATCTCCGCATGTGTGGTTCCCACCGTGAAGCATGGAAGAGGAAGTGTGATTATGTGGGGGTGCTTTGCTGGTGACACTGTCAGTGATTTATTTAGAATTCAAGGCACACTTAACCAGCATGGCTACCACAGCATTCTTGCACGATCTGTTTTGGGTTTAGGCCCACTATCATTTTGTTTTTCAACAGGACAATGACCCAACACACCTCCAGGCTATGTAAGGGCTATTTGACCAAGAAGGAGAATGATGGAGTGCTGCATCAGATGACCTGGCCTCCACAATCACCTGACCTCAACCCAATTGAGATGGTTTGGGATGAGTTGGACCGCAGAGTGAAGGAAAAGCAGTCAACAAGTGCTCAGCATATGTGGGAACTCCTTCAAGACTGTTGGAAAATCATTCCTGGTGAAGCTGGTTGAGAGAATGCCAAGCTGTCAAGGAAAAGGGTGTCTACTTTGAATAATCTCTAATATAAAATATGATTTTTTTGGGGTTACTACATGATTCCATATGTGTTATTTAATGGTTTTGATGTCTTGTCTATTTTACAATGTAGAAGTAACTTGAATGAGTAGGTGTCAACTTTTGACTGGTACTGTACTTATATTGACACTCCAACACATTCACACTTACACACATTCGCCCACACACACACACTTCCACACCACTCACATACGTTGCTGCTACTGTCTTATCGATCTTATCCTGTTGCCTAGTCAGTTTACCCATACCTAATATGTACATAATTCCCATTAATTGAGGAAGATAACGGAAATACCCCTGCAACTCGACTCTGTCCTGGTACCATGTGTATATAGCCAAGCTAGCATCGCTCATTGTGTATTCCTTGTTACTATCATTTTTGAAATTATTTTTTTTTTTATACAATGTTGGACAAGGCCCTTAAGTTAGCATTTCACTGTTGGTATACACCTGTTAACAATGCATGTGACAAAACATTTTGATTTGAAATTTCATTAGCCTAGGTGTCAGTATGGCCTACATATGGTATCTTGGCTGCACCATTTATCCTATCCCAACAGTGTGGGTTAGGTGTAGCCTACTATTTACTTAGACAGTTTAGGCACATTGTGTCAGTGTTTTTATCGGTACTCTAGACTCTGCTCTGCTAGTGAGGGTGTGAATCACTCCTTATGAATGGGTGAGACTAACAAAATGCTGCAGCAAATGAAGATGGCAGATGGTCCGCAGTGCTAATGTGTGATTAGCATGATAGCGGTACTCAAGCTCTCCTCGCACACATTACTAGACAAGTTGATCTCTGCCAGGGGTAGATAGATGAGAGAGAGGATTCACCGTGGGGTGAATTGGTTGTCACTTTACCAGCTTTACAGAGGGAGATGAAATGCAGTTTGTGAAAACTTGTAGTCTGTGTATTAGGGTTGCACATTTTGGGGAATATTCAGAGGTGGACATTTTCTGTGGGAATTAACGGAAATATATGCTAATTAATATTAATACCATTTAAATGTAGTTTTTTGCATCGGACATATTTACCATATCATATGGAGACAGAAACATGTACCTGACCATAAGTAGACGTAATTGAAAATGATTAAATCCTATCAATAAAAAATAAAAATATTTGGTTACGAATTTAACTTTAATTAGTGAGTTGATTCTTCACATGGGATGATTTCACTGAACAACAAAAGGGAATATTGAATGATCCATCGCATCTCCCAAAATGTTTTCAACATCTGTAAAATGATAACCAAAGCTTTAGTTTCTAGACTGTCTTCCTCTCAGGCTTCCATGTCTTCTCCCTGGACCTCAATGTCCACCTCTTGAACATCAGACTCTGAGGCCTCATCTTCACTGTCACTTTCCAACCTTGTTGAAGATGGCTCGTTGTCAGGCTCAAAAAGCCTCAAATATGCCCGGATGCCCAGCAATTGTTCAACCCTTGTATTGGTAATCCTGTTCCGTGCTTTGGTGTGTGTGTGTGTGTTCCCAAACAAGGACCAGTTGCGCTCTGAGGCGGCTGATGTTGGTGGGATTTGGAGGATGATGGCGGCAACAGGGGAAAGAACCTCAGATCCACAAAGTCCTTTCCACCAGGTGGCTGATGAGATATGTTGGCATGACTGCCATATTGCATCTCCATTCCAAAGCCATTGCTTGGAAGTGTACTTCGTCAGACTGCCAAGAACCCTGCCCTCGTCCAGGCCAAGGTGGTGAGACATGGTAGTGATTACACCATAAGCCTTGTTGATCTCTGCACCAGACAGGATACTCTTGCCAGCATACATGGGGTCCAACATGTACGCTGCGGTGTTTATGGGCTTCAGGCAGTAGTCTTCACGCTTTTTGATGCATTTCAGAACTGTAGTTTCCTCTGCTTGGAGCAACAGTGAAGTGAGCAGGGCAGTGCGGATTTCTTCTTACATCTGCAAGCAGAGTCTGAACATCAGACAGGATGGCATTGTCTCCCTCAATCCGTACAATGGCTACTGCTATAGGTTTCAGGCTGCTTACCACTCTCTCCCAAAATACATCATCCAGGAGGATCCTCTTGACGGGGCTGTCCATATCGGCATACTGTGATTATAGCCATTTCTTGGAGAGACTCCTTCCCCTCCAGGAGACTGTCAAACATGACGACAACACCACCCCAACGGATAGAACTCTATCCAAGATGGCGTTGCAGTCAGACATCTTGTCGTGTCCCATGTATGTATCTTTTTTCTTCGCATATCTTTTAAAAATATTTTTCTAAACCTGAACTTCAGAATACTCTCCTGCAACCCGCCTCACCCAATGTGGTGTGGATCTGCTTTTTTCTAAAGTATTTTTCTTTACATTTGAACCCCAACAGAAGCTAGCTAGTAGTCAGCTAACCACTGCTAGCGGTCATCAGCTAACCTTTAGCTCGGAAAACTCTTGCCAGTTTGCATGACGCGATTCAAACCAGAGCATACTGGACTTATTTTCTCTCCATATCCCCGGATTCCTACCGCAAGCTCTGTATCTTTTCACCTGGATCATCGTAGCTAGCTAGCTGCAATCCGAATGGCTAATCCTGGCTAACGTCTCTGTCCCGAAGCAAGCGCCAATTAGCCTGGAGCTAGCCCATGCTAGGCCCATCTCCCGGCTAGCTGAAGAGGTCCATCAGCCACTCCTGGGCTACAATACCTGTTTTGCCAATTGGCCTGGACCTATTTTACTGCCAGTTCGGAGCCCCACCGATCCTTCATGACTGGACTACCGACGTAATCTGCCCGAGGGGGTTCTTCAACTGGCTACAACGTCACGACATCCCCTGAATGCCCATCTGCTAGCCACGGCCCGCTAGCTGTCTAGAGCATATTGGACTGTTAGCTGAAGAGATCCATTGGCCAATTTCTTGGGCCACTATACCTATTTTGCCAATTGGACTGGACCCCCTTTACTACTCAGAACACTACTAATCCATCACGACTGGTCTGCCGACGTAACCGCACGAGGAGGCTCCGCACAAGGCTATAAGACTTCTTCCGTCGCGACGTCCCTCTAAGGCCCTTCTGCTAGCTTGCTAGCCCCATCTCGCTAGCTGTGTCTCTAGCCAGCCTAACTACTCACTGGACCCCTATGATCACTCGGCTACGCATGCCTCTCCCTAATGTCAATACGCCTTTGTCCATTGCTGTTCTGGTTAGTGATTGTCTTATTTCACTGTAGAGCCTCTAGCCCTGCTCAGTATGCCTTAGCTAACCCTTTAGTTCCACCTCCCACACATGCATTTACATTTTAGTCATTTAGCAGACGCTCTTATCCAGAGCGACTTACAGTAGTGAATGCATACATTTTATTTTATTTTTCCCCCATACTGGTCCCCCGTGGGAATCGAACCCACAACCCTGGCGTTGCAAACACCATGCTTTACCAACTGAGCCACACGGGACCAGATGCGGTGACGTCATCTGGTTTAAATGATATTTCTAGAGACAATATCTCTCATCGTCACTCAATGCCTAGGTTTACCTCCACTGTATTCACATCCTACCATACCTTTGTCTGTACATTATGCCTTGAATCTATTCTATCGCACCCAGAAACCTGCTCCTTTTACTCTCTGTTCCAAACGTACTAGACGACCAGTTCTTATAGCCTTTAGTCGTACCCTTATCCTACTCTTCCTCTGGTGATGTAGAGGTTAATCCAGGCCCTGCAGTGCCTAGCTCCACTCCTACTCCCCAGGTGCTCTCATTTGTTGACTTCTGTAACCGTAAAAGCCTTGGTTTCATGCATGTTAACATTAGAAGCCTCCTCCCTAAGTTTGTTTTATTCACTGATTGAGCACATTCTGCGAACCGGATGTCCTAGCCGTGTCTGAATCCTAGCTTAGGAAGACCACCAAAAACCCTGAAATTTCCATCCCTAACTATAACATTTTCAGACAAGATAGAACGGCCAAAGGGGGCGGTGTTGCAATCTACTGCAGGGATAGCCTGCAGGGTTCTGTCTTACTATCCAGGTTTGTACTCAAACAATTCGAACTTCTTCTTTTAAAAATCCACCTCTCCAGAAACAAGTCTCACCGTTGCCGCTTGCTATAGACCACACTCTGCCCCCAGCTGTGCCCTGGACACCATATGTGAATTGATCGCGCCCCCAATATCTTCAGAGCTCGTGCTGCTAGGTGACCTAAACTGGGACATGCTTAACACCCCAGCCATCCTACAATCTAAGCTTGTACCTACCAGGTACAACCCCAAATTCTTAAACACGGGCACCCTCATAGATATCATTCTAACCAACTTGCCTCCAAATACACCTCTGCTGTCTTCAACCAAGATCTCAGTGATCACTGCCTCATTGCCTGCATCCGTAATGGATCTGCGGTCAAACGACCACGCCTCATCACTGTCAAACGCTCCCTAAAACACACTTCAGCGAGCAGGCCTTTCTAATCGACCTGGCCAGGGTATCCTGGAAGGATATTGACCTAATCCCGTCAATAGAGGATGCCTGGTTATTCTTTAAAAGTGCCTTCCTCACCATCTTAAATAAGCATGCCCCATTCAAAAAATGTAGAACCAGGAACAGATATAGCCCTTGGTTCACTCCAGACCTGACTGCCCTTGACCAGCACAAAAACATCCTGTGGTGTACTGCATTAGCATCAAATAGCCCCTGCGATATGCAACTTTTCAGGGAAGTTAGGAACCAATATACACAGGCAGTTAGGAAAGCAAAGGCTAGCTTTTTCAAACAGAAATTTGCATCCTGCAGCACAAACTCAAAAAAGTTCTGGGACACTAAAGTCCATGGAGAATAAGAGCACCTCCTCCCAGCTGCCCACTGCACTGAGGCTAGGAAACGATGTCACCACCGATAAATCCACTATAATAAATCCCTGCACCTCCCACAGCAACTCGCCCAAGCCTCCCCCATTTCTCCTTCACCCAAATTCAGATAGCTGATGTTCTGAAAGAGCTACAAAATCTGGACCCTTACAAATCAGCCAGGCTAGACAATCTGGACCCTCTCTTTCTAAAATTATCTGCCGAAATTGTTGCAACCCCTATTACTAACCTGGTCAACCTCTTTCATATTGTCTGAGATTCCCAAAGATTGGAAAGCTGCCGCAGACATCTCTAGACCCAAACTGCTACAGACCTATATCTATCCTACCCTGCCTTTCTTCGAAAGCCAAGTTAACAAACAGATTACCGACCACTTTGAATCCCACCGTACCTTCTGCGCTATGCAATCTGGTTTCAGAGCTGGTCATGGGTGCACCTCAGCCACGCTCAAGGTCCTAAACGATATCATAACTGCCATCGATAAGAGACAATACTGTGCAGCCGTATTCCTTGACCTGGCCAAGGCTTTCGACTCTGTCAATCACCACATTCTTATCGGCAGACTCAACAGCCTTGGTTTCTCAAATGACTGCATCGCCTGGTTCACCAACTACTTCTCTGATAGAGTTCAGTGTGTCAAATCGGAGGGCCTGTTGTCCGGACCTCTGGCAGTCTCTAATGAGGTGCCACAGGGTTCAATTCTCGGGCCGACTCTTCTCTGTATACATCAATGATGTCCCTCTTGCTGCTGGTGATTCTCTGATCCACCTCTACGCAGGCGACACCATTCTGTATACTTCTGGCCCTTCTTTGGACACTGTATTAACTAACCTCCAGACGAGCTTCAATGCCATACAACTCTCCTTCTGTGGCCTCCAACTGCTCTTAAATGCAAGTAGAACTAAATGCATGCTCTTCAACCGATCGCTGCCCGCCCGTCCAGCATCACTACTCTGGACGGTTCTGACTTAGAATATGTGGACAACTACAAATACCTAGGTGTCTGGTTAGACTGTAAACTCTCCTTCCAGACTCACATTAAGCATCTACAATCCAAAATGAAATCTAGAATCGGCTTCCTATTTCACAACAAAGCATCCTTCACTCATGCTGCCAAACATACCCTCATAAAACTGACCATCCTACCGATCCTCGATTACGGTGACGTCATTTACAAAATAGCCTCCAACACTCTACTCAACAAATTGGATGCAGTCTATCACAGTGCCAGTCTATCAATGCCCCATATACTACCCACCATTGCGACCTGTACACTCTCGTTTGCTGGCCCTGGCTTCATACTTGTCGCCAAACCCACTGGCTCCAGGTCATCTACAAGTCTCTGCTAGGTAAAGCCCCGCCTTGTCTCAGCTCACTGGTCACCATAGCAGCACCCAGCCGTAACACGCACTCCAGCAGGTATATTTCACTGGTCACCCCTAAAGCCAATTCCTCCTTTGGCCGCTTCTCCTTCCAGTTTTCTGCTACCAATGACTGGATCAAACTGCAAAAATCACTGAAGCTGGAGATTCCCATCTCCCTCACTAGCTTTAAGCACCAGCTGTCAGAGCAGCTCACAGATCACTGCACCTGTACATAGTCCATCTGTAAATAGCCCATCCAACAACCTCATCCCCATACTGTATTTATTTATCTTGTTCCTTTGCACCCCAGTATCTCTACTTGCACATTCATCTTTTGCACATCTATCACTCCAGTGTTTAATCGCTGTATTGTAATTACCTCGCCACCATGGCCTATTTATTGCCTTACCTCCCTTATCTTACCTCATTTGCACACACTGTATGTAGACTTTTTTTCCTACCCTATTATTGACTGTATGTTTGTTTATTCCATGTGTAACTCTGTTGTAATGTGTCGAACTGTGTTGCTTTATTTTGGCCAGGTCACAGTTGTAAATGAGAACTTGTTCTCAACTAGTCTACCTGGTTAAATAAAGGTGAAAAAAAAACTGGTGTTGCTGGGCAGCTTCAATGTGGTGCTCTTATTGTTCTCACTTTGCTGCTATAACTTGATGACCCTTCACATACCTAAATGTTTCCTTGGGTTTCTTGTAGAGTGTATCCATTGTTTTCAGTGCCATGATGTCCTTGAGGAGCAGATTCGATGCATGAGCAGCACAGCCAATGGGTGTGATGTGAGGGTAGGACTCCTCCACTTTAGACCAAGCAGCCTTCATGTTCGCAGCATTGTCTGTCACCAGTGCAAATATACCTTCTGTGGTCCAAGGTCATTGATTACTGCCTTCAGCCCATCTGCAATGAAGAGACCGCTGTGTCTGTTGTCCCTTGTGTCTGTGCTCTTGTAGAATACTGGTTGAGGGGTGGAGATGATGTAGTTAATTATTCCTTGCCCACGATCGTTCGGCCGCCCATCAGAGATGATTGCAATACTGTCTGCTTTCTCTATGATTTGCTTGACCTTCACTTGAACTCTGTATCCACCAAATTGGTAGATAAACCATGTCTGGTTGGAGGGGTGTATGCTGGGCGAAGAACATTCAGAAATCTCTTCCAATACACATTGCCTGTGAGCATCAGAGGTGAACCAGTTGCATACACAGCTCGAGCAAGACATTCATCAGCATTTCTCTGACTACGTTCCTCCATTGAGTCAACTTGATTCCAGGAGGACCATGAGCTGTTGCTATCGATAAGGTGTCTGATTCATCATTTTCACCTCGAATAGAAGTAGAGGGACTTTTGTCAGAGGTAGCTTGTTGTGAGCGCTGAGTGAACTTTAGACCAGATGATTCTGCATCTTTGTTGCGTTATTCACATATGAGTTGGCACAGTATTTGCAAATGTACACAGCTTTTCCAACTACATCATTCTTCTGCAGTGAAATGTCTCCACACATCAGATGGTGCCGGTGGCATTTTCCTGTAAAGATTAGATATAAAAAATAAATAAATATATATATATATATATATATAATACAATTCCAAGTACAGATAAATAGTTAAGCAGTTAGATTAAACAACTCCTTTGTAAGATAAATGTATTAAAATTACATGTGTATGGAAACAAGTGAATTAACACTCAGTTAGCAGGCTTAAGCAAGCTAAAACCCACATGGTAGCAAAAACTAACTAGCAGAAATTGTTAGGAAGTTAGAAATTATTTAAACACATTTTGCTGTAGGCTACTATTTACTAGTTAACAAAAAATGTCATATAAAATATATTCACCCCACCCAGTATTGTGATCAAAACGTATCAGAAAGCATGTAGTCCTTGGCTCAGACAGTGTAGTAGTGTGAGCTCAATAGCATCTAATTAGGGTGCAAGATCTTGAGAATCAGCTGTACATGTGATGGAAGAAAGCACTGTGCATGCAGAGGGTTGCAATTCCATTGAATTGGGGATAGTTTAACCAAAATATGCCACAAGACCTAGAATTGCCTTGTGTATACCACAAAAAAGGTTCACTGTTATAAGCTAACTTTTTAAAAATGAATTTAAGCAACATTCCCGGGCTTAACTTCCCATGGCAAATTTCCAGAAATTTACCGGTAAGTTTCCGACCCTTTGCAACCTGTGTGTGTGTTCACTCACTCACTAGGGAGGGGCACGGTTATTCGAATATCCAAACAGACGTTAGCATTCGAATACTTCAAAGAGTAACAAGAAAAACAGGCCTATTTTATCAATGGAAAAGGCTTTATCAATATTAAATACACTGCTCAAAAAAATAAAGGGAACACTTAAACAACACAATGTAACTCCAAGTCAATCACACTTCTGTGAAATCAAACTGTCCACTTAGGAAGCAACACTGATTGACAAATTTCACATGCTGTTGTACAAATGGAATAGACAACAGGTGGAAATTATAGGCAATTAGCAAGACACCCCCAATAAAGGAGTGGTTCTGCAGGTGGGGACCACAGACCACTTCTCAGTTCCTATGCTTCCTGGCTGATGTTTTGGTCACTTTTGAATGCTGGCGGTGCTTTCACTCTAGTGGTAGCATGAGACGGAGTCTACAACCCACACAAGTGGCTCAGGTAGTGCAGCTCATCCAGGATGGCACATCAATGCGAGCTGTGGCAAGAAGGTTTGCTGTGTCTGTCAGCGTAGTGTCCAGAGCATGGAGGCGCTACCAGGAGACAGGCCAGTACATCAGGAGACGTGGAGGAGGCCGTATGAGGGCAACAACCCAGCAGCAGGACCGTTACCTCCGCCTTTGTGCAAGGAGGAGCAGGAGGAGCACTGCCAGAGCCCTGCAAAATGACCTCCAGCAGGCCACAAATGTGCATGTGTCTGCTCAAACGGTCAGAAACAGACTCCATGAGGGTGGTATGAGGGCCCGACGTCCACAGGTGGGGGTTGTGCTTACAGCCCAACACCGTGCAGGACGTTTGGCATTTGCCAGAGAACACCAAGATTGGCAAATTCGCCACTGGCGCCCTGTGGTCTTCACAGATGAAAGCAGGTTCACACTGAGCACATGTGACAGACGTGACAGAGTCTGGAGACGCCGTGGAGAACGTTCTTCTGCCTGCAACATCCTCCAGCATGACCAGTTTGGCGGTGGGTCAGTCATGGTGTGGGGTGGCATTTCTTTGGGGGGCCAGAGGTAGCCTGACTGCCATTAGGTACCGAGATGAGATCCTCAGACCCCTTGTGAGACCATATGCTGGTGCGGTTGGCCCTGGGTTCCTCCTAATGCAAGACAATGCTAGACCTCATGTGGCTGGAGTGTGTCAGCAGTTCCTGCAAGAGGAAGGCATTGATGCTATGGACTGGCCCGCCCGTTCCCCAGACCTGAATCCAATTGAGCACATCTGGGACATCATCTCTCGCTCCATCCACCAACGCCACGTTGCACCACAGACTGTCCAGGAGTTGGCGGATGCTTTAGTCCAGGTCTCGGAGGAGATCCCTAAGGAGACCATCCGCCACCTCATCAAGAGCATGCCCAGGCGTTGTAGGGAGGTCATACAGGCACGTGGAGGCCACACACACTACTGAGCCTCATTTTGACTTGTTTTAAGGACATTACATCAAAGTTGGATCAGCCTGTAGTGTGGTTTTCCACTTTAATTTTGAGTGTGACTCCAAATCCAGACCTCCATGGGTTGATAAATTGGATTTCCATTGATTATTTTTGTGTGATTTTGTTGTCAGCACATTCAACTATGTAAAGAAAAAAGTATAAGATTATTTCATTCATTCAGATCTAGGATGTGTTATTTCAGTGTTCCCTTTATTTTTTTGAGCAGTGTATATTTATGACATTGCTAAACAGAAGAATATTTCACGACGTTCTTAAATCAATATTTTAATGTAGTTTTCATGACTTGCGCCCCGAAGACCTACCGTAGCGTACATGGGTTTCACACGTTTGTTATTGTCGGCCAATCAAGGTGGCACTAGTAAATGGCTCCATGTGTAGCAAGTGAAGAGGGAGATCTCTAATCATAGCTAAATGGAATTAACGTTACGGAATTAAGTTAGCTAATTGAGGAGTCCGCTACAACGAGCAACCATCAGGTAGGCTGTGGAATCTGAATGGATTTGCTGTAGCTCAGGACGGGAAGCACAGCAAAATACAGTAGCCTCAGTTAGCCTAGCTAGCTGGCTATCTTAGCTAGTTTCTTTCCATCGATTTGATGCATTAGACGGGCACTACCAGATATGATGATGATATATGGGGTCTACAAGTTTGTCTAACTAGCAATAGTCCGTATGCTCGCTCGTCAAACACACACTGACCTCTGCCCATCCCCCGAACTGCTGCAAGCAGAGTGGCACCTCTCCCAAATTGCACAACAAATCAGTTTCAATGTTTTAATCAAAGTATTTTTATTTTGACTGGGGAAGAAATGCATGATATTCAAATAGTCACATTATTTCAAATGCTAACACAAGATTTGGCTGCCATGTGGCCCTGCCCTCCTGTAGATTGTAGTAGGCCATTTTGTAGAGATGTTATTTTATCACTATAGCGCTGATTGGTGCTTAGTTGGACAGGACTGCATTGCTTACAGTCAGTCAGTCTCCTGCAGCTCAGCTCCCATAGGGAGGCCATACATCAGTCAGCCTGGCCTGAGAGGTGCTAAGGAGAGGCATGCAGACATTCCTCTCCTCCTCAATGGCCTTGGGATAATTTAGGAGGTGGGCTCAGTCAGGACAGTAGCTATATTAAGCACAGGCCCATTAACGGTATAAAGTCAAATGGGACTGATATTGACAGGTGACACTCGTATGTTTCTACAGCCCTACAAGTTGTTGAGTCATTACATTTTACTGGTGGCTAAGTGTTGTGTTCAGCTCTTCTCTACTCCACGCTAAATGACAACCGAAGTGCTGCATCACTGTATTTGTTTGTTTGGCCTTGTGCTCTTAATTGCTCACTGCCCAGCATTTTCCTGCTTCTCTTTACGGTTCGCATCATAGTTTGACCTTTTTTTTCTCTCCAGGAAACCGAGATCGCTGCTGACTGCAACCATGTAAGTGTTTTGAACTCCCTCCCTCACATCATTAAACCGTCCTTTCAGTTTGTGTAACTGAATGTGAATAACGATTTAATACAGCGTTGTTAGCCCCACTTGTGGTCTGACCTGCTATCACACCCCTGCTTGAATTTCCCACTCACAGTGGACCTGTACTGTTTTCTCTGAGCTATCAATAGACTTGTTTAATGTCTTCTTTCTCCAGCTCCTGTGGAACTACAAGCTGAACCTGACGACTGACCCCAAGTTTGAGTCTGTGGCTGTGGAGGTGTGCAAGACCACCATCACTGACGTAAGTTTGCTAGCTAGCTGGCAGAGCTTTATGGATCTGACTATAGGTAATAATCATTATTATTTGGGTGCTTATTTGTCCTGTTTCACATATGTACAAGTGTGTATTATACACATGCAGGAAATGGGCTTTTTGCATATCTCAACTCCCCTTGAGACACCCTCCGCGAGCGGCCAGGGTCAGCCATTATCAACGGCAACCCTAATTGCTCCAGGGTTAAGTGCCTTGCTCAAGGGCACATTGACAGATTGTTCACCTTGTCGACTCTGGGATTTGAACTAGAGGTCGACCAATTAATCGGAATGGCCGATTAATTAGGGCCGAGTTCAAGTTTTCTTAACAATCGGATTTTTTGTGTGTACTAGGCAAGTCAGATTAAGAACACATTCTTATTTTCAATGACGGCCTAGGAATGGCGGTTAACTGCCTTGTTCAGGGGGGATTCGGGGATTCGTTTTTGCAACCTTCCGGTTACTAGTCCAACGCTCTAACCACCTGCCTTACATTGCACTCCACGAGGAGCCTGCATGGCAGGCTGACTACCTGTTACGCGAGGGCAGCAAGAAGCCAAGGTAAGTTGCTAGCATTAAACTAATAAAAACTATCAATCTTAACATAATCACTCGTTAACTACACATGGTTGATGATATTACTAGTTTATCTAACGTGTCCTGCGTTGCATATAATCGATGCGGTGCCTGTTAATTTCTCATCGAATCACAGCCTACTTCGACAAACGGGCGCATTTGCGAAAAAAGCACTGTCGTTGCACCAATGTACCTAACCGTAAATATCAATGCCTTTCTTTAAAACCAATACACAAATATATATTTTTAAACCTGCATATTTAGTTAATATTGCCTGCTAACATGAAATTGTGTCACTTCTCTTGCGTTCATTGCACGCAGTCAGGGTATATGCAACAGTTTGGGCCGCCTGGCTTGTTGCGAACTAATTTGCCAGAATTTTACGTAATTATGACATAACATTGAAGGTTGTGCAATGTAACAGGAATATTTACACTTAGGGATGCCACCCGTTAGATAAAATACAGAACGGTTCCGTATTTCACATTAAGAAAATTAATGACCTAAGGCTTGTATTTCTGTGTGTTATTATGTTTAAGTCTATGATTTGATATTTGATAGAGCAGTCTGACAGAGGTGGTAGGCGCTCTTAAGCATTCATTCAAACAGCACTTTCGTGCGTTTTGCCAGCAGCTCTTCGCTGTGCTTCAAGCCGGGTGGGTATAATTTGTGGAACGTTCCAACAGGAATCTATTCCAAAAACTTCGTAAATAACAAGGTTGCCAAAAAACAACGCATACAAAGTTGTATAGCGGCAGAATAAGATGCCGGGTAGGGAGTCGTCTATTTCATTGCATTTTTCACTCATCACGTTTATTCCGAAAAATGTCTGTCCTCATTCTGGTTGCCTATGGACAAACATTAAGAATAAGCTACGTGGTGAGTTGATGCCTATTCGGCAGCTAGTTAGCTAGGTTTGTATGCGTTGCTACTTTGTATGCGTTGTTGGTTGGCAACCTTTTACTTTATAATTTGTTGAACGTTCCAACGGGAATCTGTTCCAAAAAACGTAACCACCCCTTCAAGCCTATCAACTCCCAAGATTAGGCTGGTGTAACCGATGTGAAATGGCTAGCTAGTTAGCCGGGTGCGCGCTAATAGCGTTTGAAATGTCACTCGCTCTGAGACTTGGAGTGGTTGTTCCCCTTGCTCTGCATGGGTAATGCTGCTTCGAGGGTGGCTGTTGTCGATGTGTTCCTGGTTCGAGCCCAGGTTAGGAGCGAGGAGAGGGACGGAAGCTATACTGTTACACTGGCAATACTAAAGTGCCTATAAGAACATCCAATAGTCAAAGGTATATGAAATACAAATCGTATAGAGAAATAGTCCTATAATTCCTATAATAACTACAACCTAAAACTTCTTATCTGGGAATATTGAAGACTCATGTTAAAATGAACCACCAGCTTTCATATGTTCCCATGTTCTGAGCAAGGCACTTAACCTGTTGAGGACAGACGTTCCGCTAGCGGAACCCCTAGCCAACAACCAATGGCATTGCACGGCGCGAAATATAAAAACCAACTAAAATACCACAATTCAATTTTCTCAAACAATCAACGATTTTACACCATTTTAAAGATAAGACTCTCGTTAATCTAACCACATTGTCCGATTTCAAAAAGGCTTTACAGCGAAAGCAAAACATTAGATTATGTTAGGAGAGTACATAGACACAAATAATCACACAGCCATTTTCCAAGCAAGCATATATGTCACATAAACCCAAACCACAGCTAAATGCAGCACTAACCTTTGATCTTCATCAGATGACACTCCTAGGACATTATGTTATACAATACATGCATGTTTTGTTCAATCAAGTTCATATTTATATCAAAAACCAGCTTTTTACATTAGCATGTGATGTTCAGAACTAGCATACCCACCGCAAACTTCCGGTGAATTTACTAAATTACTCATGGTAAACGTTGACAAAATACATAATTATTTTAAGAATTATAGATACAGAACTCCTTTATGTAATCGCTATGTCCGATTTTTAAAATAGCTTTTCGGCGAAAGCACATTTTGCAATATTCTGAGTACATAGCTCGGCCATCACGGGTAGCTAATTTGACACCCGCCAAGTTCGGGGCAACCTAAACTCAGAATTACTATTAGAAAAATTGGATTAACTTTGCTGTTCTTCGTCAGAATGCACTCCCAGGACTTCTACTTCAACAACAAATGTTGTTTTGGTTCCAAATAATCCATAGTTATATCCAAATACCTCCGTTTTGTTCGTGCGTTCAGGTCACTATCCGAAGGGTAATGCGCGAGCTCATTTCGTGACAAAAAAATTCCAAATATTCCATTACCGTACTTCGAGCATGTCAAACGCTGTTTTTAAAAAATTTTTATGCTATTTTTCTCATAAAATAGCGATAATATTCCAACCGGGCAACGTTGTATTCATTCAAAGAGAGAAAGGAAAAAAAAATGGCGAGTTCTCGTGACCTCGCATCTCCAGTCTCACTGTCCCCAGGCTGACCACTTACAAACTCTGCTCCTATACTTTGCCCAGAGACAGCAGACGCCCCATTCCACTTTCTGGTGGCTGTAGAGAGCCAATGGAAGCCTTAGAAAGTGTCATGCTACTGTCACTGTCTCTGGCACCTAGCAACACCTAGTACCAACACACCGTTTGTAAGTAGGCCTAACACACCCATGCACTTAACTGGAAAAGCTTAAATTACAGAAAAAAGTGGCCTGCCTATAGTAGTTCCTTCAATTTCTTTAATCATGAATTGGTTTTGGCTTAATCCCTACGTGCACAGGCCTTTGATGCCCATGCAAGCTAAATTTGTAAGAAAGATATATATTGTGACATACGCTAACCATAATTTTCCTCTTCTTCCACTCAGATAAAAGAATGTGCGGCGGAGGAGAGAGGAAAGGGCTACCTGGTTTCCTGCCTGGTGGATCACCGCGGCAACATCACGGAGTACCAGTGCAACCAGTACATCACCAAGATGACCAGCATCGTGTTCAGCGACTACCGCCTCATCTGTGGCTTCATGGACAATTGTCGCGAGGACATCAACAGCCTGCACTGTGGCAGCATATCCACCGGCGAGAAGGTGACTGCTCTCGTGGCCTTCTCTCACCTGTCTGTTATTGCTCTGTGATATATCAAAGTACATGCTATTTAGCAGACGCTTTACATACATTTGGTTCCAGGAATCGAACCCACTATCCTGGCCATGCTTTAACAGCTGAGTTACAGAGGACCACATCTATAGGAATAGCTCTAACCTTGTCTAACTGTCATACACACCTGTCTCTTCTTACTGTCTACTCTCAACTCATTTCACTGGCGACTCAGTAGCCTACACGTCTCTAAAGATGGAACACTTGCTCACTTTTTAAATCAGGAATTTGTCACGAGGGCTTTATATAGCATTAGATTTGTATGAATCGGTCTCTGTCTCTAGAGGTAACAAAAAAAATGGACAGGCGCAGGATATGCCCATTTTTTGTTTGTGCTGGTTTCTAATTTGTTTGGTTTTCCTTTTTATTTGACACTTTGTGTTCCACCATGGCTTATGACTACATGAGGTTTCCTGCTTTGGGCATAATGTAGTCAGGCTTGAGTTACTGCCTCTGTGCTGCTCTGAGCTCCAGTGTGGTTTTCCTGGCTATGAGTCCTCCTGAGTTTGCGCTCACTACAGTCAGTAACTTAGCTACTTCAGTCATGATTTATGACATATTTAGCTTCCACGCTCCCAAAACTCCCAGTGTTAAACAATTTATATTTTCATCCTGGCATCCTCTGAATTATTCATTTCTACAGGATGATTAATGACCATGCCTTCAGGAATCAAAAGCCAGTTGTCAGGGCAACACATCGGCAATAACTCCTGACGCTGAATTAAATGTTGGTCCTTTTTTAAATATTTAACTTCTCTGTATTTACTAGTGTATTTCCTTCCCTCTCTGGCTGTTTTTGTGGTTGTGTGTTCTATTAAATTGCTAAAAGAAATCCTTTGCAATAAAATATTTGATAAAAACATCGGATCCAAAGCGCAACTCTGGGCGCTAACACTTCTCCTGGCCTCACACAGAGAAGCATCAGTACATAAAGGCTTGTCAGTGCTGTAGCCAACTTGAATGTATCCATCTCACTGTCCCCATGCCACCCTGTCTGTCCCTCAGGACGTGCACTCCCAAGGTGAGGTGATAGCATGCCTGGAGAAGGGTCTGGTCAGGGAGGCAGAGGAGCAGCCCGGGGTCCATGCCATCAGGCCTGACTGTAAGAAGGCCATCATGCGTGTGGCCGAACTCTCCTCAGACGACTTCCACCTGGACAGATACCTCTACTTTTCCTGCCGGGAGGACCGTGAGCGCTTCTGTGAAAATGTGAGTACCTTCTTCCTGTTCCCTTCTCGTCTCTTTCATTTCATTAGAGGCTAAATATTGAGATTCGGGGTCAGATGCATTGACTTTTATCCGAGTTGAATCCAAGCTCCTTGCAAAGGTGTTTTTGTCACTAACTTTGGGAATGTGAAAATGAATTCATCATTGAATCACAATTCTATTGTCTTTGATTTCCAGACTCCAGCCGGAGAGGGCAGAGTCTACAAGTGTCTCTTCAACCACAAGTTTGAGGAGGCCATGTCTGAAAAGGTACGTGTTCTGCTCTTCAGCCTGGTTGGAACGGAGTCATCGCCAAAATAATCATATCCATCTTCTGCTACTTGTCATTTGTCCATATGAATAATGCTGTTATTGCAAGGCATTTTGTCAGCATGGGTGTCTAAAATATAGAGAACACCCTTGAATGGGAATATCTGTTGGGGTAATTCCATTCTATTAGTCAGTGAGTCAGGTGGAGATTGTGACCAGAGCTGTGTTTTGGTTGACCTCCACAGTGCAGAGAGGCCCTGACCACGCGTCAGAAGCTGATTACCCAGGACTACAAGGTGAGCTACTCCCTGGCCAAGGCCTGCAAGACAGACCTGAGGAAGTACCGCTGCAGTGTGGACACCAACATGCCCCGCGCCCGCGAGGCCCGCCTCTCATATCTGCTGCTCTGTCTGGAGTCTGCCGTACACAGAGGTTAGGCTGGCTGTCTCTTCCTAATCTATATCTGTGTCTCTCCCTGTCAATCTGTATTCGTTTTTCTCTCATACGGTGTCACACTGCTGTTACTTTGAGGGGTTTTCTCTCCACTTAATGAAATGAAATGGCTTTGTAGTGCCCCACTTGCAGTTCCTATGTGACTTTTCCTGATGTGTGTGTTCCAGGTCGTACGGTAAGCGGTGAGTGTCAGGGAGAGATGTTGGACTACAGGAGGATGTTGATGGAGGACTTCTCTCTGAGCCCTGAGATTGTGTTGCACTGCCGTGGGGAGATCGAGGCCCACTGCTCCGGCCTACACCGCAAGGGACGCACCCTGCACTGCCTCATGAGGGTGGGCCGAGAAGACATGGGCACCATCGACAACCTCTGCCAGAAAGCTGTGAGTTCACAGGGTTCTCCCCAGGAGTGGTGCTGCTGTGTAAGGTGGGCGGGGGAGGTCTGGAAGGGGGCAATGTTCAGAGGTTTGTTTCATTTAGTTTATTTTTTGTAGTAAAAAAAAAAAATGCCCGTGAAATCACCAGGAATTAATCTTAAAATTAGTTTAATTTAGGATATTCCACCACCGAGGTCAAACAGAAAAGAGAACCACTGTCAAGTTTTACAACACGTGCAGTTTGCCTAGTCATCTAGTTGTGTAACCCTCCCATTACCAGACAGTGGTTGTTGAAGGTTTGGGTCTCTTTCTCTTAGCTCCAGACCCTGATCCAGGAGGCTGATCCTGGGGCAGACTACCGTATTGACCGGGCCCTGAACGAGGCTTGTGAGTCTGTCATCCAGACCGCCTGCAAACACATCCGCAACGGAGACCCCATGTGAGTCACCAAATTGTCCCTCTCTTCTGCTTGATTTACGCAAAGCTAGCAGAACATTTGTTTGTCAAATTGCATGCAGTACTTTGTGTATCTGTGGAATTGTTAAGCTCTAAAGTGCTTGTGTGTAGGATCCTGTCTTGTCTGATGGAGCACCTGTACACCGAGAAGATGGTGGAGGACTGTGAACACAGGCTGCTGGAGCTGCAGTACTTCATAGCACGGGACTGGAAGTAAGTAGCAATGCTACTAGTTTATGGTGATGCTTGTCGTGGAATATTCTAATCAAGTGAGAGACTGGCATTTCTTCTAACAATCACGTCTATTCAATATTGATTATTTATTGCAATAATGAGGCTGGTCGACCGCACACTTTAAAGTGTGTTGCCGAGAGCTTAACCTCTATGGGCTAGGTGGGACGTTAGCGTCCCACTCTATTCAACAGCCAGTGGAATCGCGTGGCGCGAAATACAAATACCTCAAAAATACAATAATTTCAATATTTCAAACATACGACTATTTTACACCATTTGAAAGATAAGACTCTCGTTAATCTAACCACATTGTCCGATTTCAAAAAGTCTTTACAGCGAAAGCAAAACATTAGATTATGTTAGGAGAGTACATAGACACAAATAACCACACAGCCATTTTTCAAGCAAGCATATATGTCACAAAAACCAAAAACACAGCTAAATGCAGCACTAACCTTTGATCTTCATCAGATGACACTCCTAGGACATTGTTATACAATACATGCATGTTTTCTTCAATCAAGTTCATATTTATATAAAAAAACAGCTTTTTACATTAGCATGTGATGTTCAGAACTAGCATTCCCACCCAAAACTTCCGGTGAATTTACTAAATTACTCATGATAAACGTTGACAAAATACATAAATTATTTTAAGAATTATAGATACAGAACTCCTTTATGCAATCGCTGTCAGATTTTAAAATAGCTTTTTGGGGGAAAGAACATTTTGCAATATTCTGAGTACATGGCTCAAACATCACGGCTAGCTAATTTGACACCCGCCAAGTTCGGGGCAACCTAAACTCAGAATTACTATTAGAAAAATTGGATTACCTTTGCTGTTCTTCGTCAGAATGCACTCCCAGGACTGCTACTTCCACAACAAATGTTGTTTTTGTTCCAAATAATCCATAGTTATGTGCAAATACCCCTGTTTGTTCGTGCGTTCAGGTCACTATCCAAAGGGTTACGCGCGAGCGCATTTCGAGACAATTTTTTTTCAAATGTTCCATTACTGTACTTAGAAGTATGTCAAACGCTGTTAAATAACATAAAAATTGATTTTATTCTCGTAAAATAGCGATAATATTCCAACCGGACAATACTGTATTCATTCAAAGAGAAAAAGAAAAAATGGCGAGGTCTCGTGAACGCGCATTTCCATTCCCTTTGTCCTCAGGCAGACCACTGACAAACTGAGTTACTATACTTTGCCCAGAGACAGGAGACGCCCCAATCTGCTTTCTGGTGGCTTTAGAGAGCCAATGGAAGCCTTAGAAAGTGCAACATAACCCCACGGATACTGTAGTTTCGATAGACAAGCAAAAGGAGAACTACAAAATCGCAGACAGGCCACTTCCTACTTGGAATCTTCTCAGGTTTTTGCCTGCCATATGAGTTCTGTTATACTCAGACACCATTCAAACAGTTTTAGAAACTTTTGTGTTTTCTATCCAAATCTACTAATAATATGCATATTCTCATTTCTGGGCAAGAGTAGTAACCAGTTTAAATCAGGTACGTTTTTTATCTGGCTGTGAAAATACTGCCCCCTAGCCCAGACAGGTTAACCTTTACAGAGCAATCCTGTTTCTCATATAGCTGACACTAAGAATGCTTAGTCATGGCTGGTTCCACCCCTCCCGTGCAGATCGGCCATCTTGGGTTCATCTTATGGTTATCTGCACCTGGTGCCGTTTTAACCCAACCCCGGTTTAGTTTCCCAGATTCTTTTGCTCCTCCAGGCTATCTCGGTTACACCCACCACATGTTGTCTATGTAATCTCAGGCTGCAACTCAGTTGTCAGCTCAAGCTCCAGAGGCCCAACTCAGCCCCACAGATACAGATGAGAGAGTACTCATAATAGCTTTTCGATGCATAAACAGTATTAAACAATCTTGTAATTTTTGTCTCATATGCTTCACACATTCAAAGCCTATTAGGAGCCTGATCAGACTCCATATTAAGGGTTTTTAGTATGCCTGGTCAGTGTGCCCTGGTATGGTTTCCTACACTGTGCTTTTGCTTGTTTTTTGGGTCTAGGCCGGGTAACTGTAAAATCACTTTGTGACAATTGCTGATGTAAAAGGATGTTATAAATGTATTTGCTTAATCCTCACACACACTCCTCTTACTGTCTGCCAGACTGGACCCCATCCTCTATAAGAAGTGCCAAGGCGATGCCTCCCGCCTGTGCCACACCCACAGCTGGAACGAGACAAGTGAGATGATGCCACCTGGTGCCATCTTCTCCTGTCTGTACCGCCACGCCTACCGCACAGAAGAGCAGGGACGACGGGTAGGACTGATTTCACCGCAGTGCGCTGCACAAAAAGTAGCTATCAGTGGCTAATGTAGAGGAACATCAATATAGATGTAGCTAAATGTCAAATTATCATAGAAAACCAAAATATTGTCTGAAGTGATCTAGGACCTTTTTAGAAATGCATCTGTCCTCAGTACATTCTGAAGGTGTTGTCCTTTTTAAAAGGGAAATGCAGTGGAAAAAACAGGAAGACGTGTTTCCGTTGTAAGTTCAGTGTTTTTGTTGGTGGTGATTATCACGATTTGATTGCGTTCTGATTCCTGAAGTTGATTCTGGTCAAAATGAGGGCATATTATAAATTTTGCTTGTTAAAGAATGTCTTCGATTACCGTAATTTCCGGACTATTAAGCGCACCTGAATATAAGCCGCACCCACTGAATTTAAAAAATAATATTATTTTGAACATAAATAAGCCGCACATGTCTATAAGCCGCAGGTGCCTACCGGTACATTGAAACAAATGAACTTTACACAGGCTTTAATGAAACACGGCTTGTAACAAAAATAAATATGCTTTAATGAAACACGGCTTGTAACAAAAAATAAAAAAATAGCAGTAAACAGTAGCCTACCAAGAAAGTCATTGGTCACCATCTTCCTCCTCCTGTGCACTGAAACCATCTCCTTCGGTGTCGGAGTTGAATAGCCTCATAATTGCTTCATCAGATATTGGATCGTTTTCATTGTCGCTCTCGTCACTTTCATCCGGAGGCAAATCCCCCGCTGAGCCCTCTTCAACACGCAGCAGTCCAGCCTTTCGAAACACGTTGATGATAGTGGATTTTTTGACAATGCTCCACGCTGTCAGGACCCACTGGCAGACTTGACCATAAGTTGCTCTTCGCATGCGGCCCGTTGTAGTGAAGGATTTCTCCACACTTGTCATCCAAGCCTCCCACTGAACACGGAGCGACACCTTAAATGCACGATTTACACTGTCGAGTGGCTGCAAATACTTTGTTGTGCCCCCAGGAATCAGGGTGACAAAATGACTACCGTAATCAGAATGATGGGAAGTTTGAGAGCGCTCGATTTAATCTAAACAGTAAACAAAAAAGTTGTTTGACCTTAACCCGTTCGGCAATTTCATTGGTCTAATGAAAGCTTCATGCCGCCAAAAAACTGAGCACGTCACAGAATGTTTATTTTTTTTTAGAAAAAAAAATTGAAAGCGGGAAAAATCCATATATTAGCCGCGTCATTGTTTAAGCCGCGAGGTTCAAAGCGTGGGAAAAAAGTTGCGGCTTATTGTCCGGAAATTACGGTACGTTTTTGATACGACTTAAAGTATGAGCGCATGCACCTCTACATGTTGAATGTGTCATTGGTATCAGCAGTGGGATTATGTGATGTAACGATCACTATACTCAGGAAATGGTCTTGAGAATGACTACCTTAAAAGGCCCAGTGCAGTCAAAGTTCTGTTTTCCTGCAGAAACGAACACTGTAAAAGTGTTAAATGGAATCTGTGTAATTTCCTGGTAGTTCCTGGTTGAAAATGCAATCTACGCAAGACCTCATCAGCCTGATTGGCGTGAGTTTCGGCTTGCCTGGTGTTATCACCAGGCGGGAAATTGGTTAATAGATCAATAAGAGTTCCAAACCTGTCTACCAATAACCACTCCCAGACAGTCCTAGCAAAATTCTTGCTCTAGAATGACGTGAAATACGTGCCAATTCAATTAGTGTCTAAACCTAGTTATGTTTTTGCCTATGTCAGTATGAATCACACACAGTGAATCATTAGATTGTTCTCTACAATATTATAACATTTAATATCCTTGTACAGTGTTGATTAAATAAGATTGTTTGTTGTGAACGTTGCTAGTTTAGACCGCACTGGTCTTGGTTGTGTCGCTTCCATATTTCGACGGTGCGAGGTGGTTACATTTGGAGGCGTTTCCGCGTTTTGGACCAGTCAGAATCAACTTGATACCCTTGTCATTTTCATCTCGAGATCCATGACTTTCTATTCCTCAAACCCTGTTCAATCAACTTTGAGAGGGCCTGTTTCTATGGTGATTTAAAGGGAAAACTCAGAAATAAACCAAAAAAATGGGGGAGGGTAGATATTGAAATTCTGTTTTGATAGCTTTGTAAATGAATGTGTGTGCGCATTTTTTATATTTTTTTCCTGTGGATTTAATTTATAAAAAGCCCATGTTATCACACACGAACCTGCAGGCACTAGCTAGCTTGTCAGATGACGCTCGACGTTGGCGCCGTTCTGCTCACGGAGCAGTGTCCGAGTTCTATTGAGCAGTGACCACTTTTTGACCATGGCTGTAATAACATTCTAATCTCTCTAATCATGCTATATTCTCTGAGTAAACCATCTTTACCAGAAATTATTTGATATTGATATAATAACATCTGCATTGGGCCTTTTTAATATTTGACTGGAATGGTTGATTGGTGACGTTAACAGTGGGATTATTTATTGTGATTGCCTATTCAATATACTGAAGGTACACTACAAGTAAACATGTAATTCTGATGAGGCCTTCCATAAGTGTTGACACCTGTCTGTCTTGGGGGCTCCTAACTCCCCTACTGTCTAGTACTTTTCCTGCATCCTAAACAGGGTTGGCCTCAATTCCATTTCAAATCAGTAAATTTAGGAAGTTCCTGAAAGTCCAATTGACCTGATTGAAATGGAATTGATCCAGATCCTGATTTTTTTTTTTTTTATAATGTTGAGTTCTATTCTTTTTGATATTCTTTAGCTGTCCCGGGACTGTAAAGTGGAGGTGCAGCGTATCCTCCACCAGAGGGCGCTGGATGTGAAGCTGGACCCCGAGCTGCAGAGACGCTGTATGACTGACCTGGGGAAGTGGTGCAGTGAGAAGACTGAGTCTGGACAGGTACTGGAGGAGACCACTTGCTGTCTGTCACAGCAAATTCAGACGACTTGCATAATAAACCATCTCATCCATTCATTGAATTGTAGCCTGTAACTCTGACGTGATGGTTTTGCTTTAAAATGCTGGATGCAGACAGTCCTTTACTATGGAATATGGCTGTACATATTGGGGCTAGATCAGGGGGACAGTAATTGCACAACCAGGGTGTAAAAAGTTTGACGTGGACTTTTTTTTGGTGTTCCAGGAACTGGAGTGTCTACAGGACCACCTAGAGGAGCTGGTGTCAGAGTGCAGGGATGTGGTGGGCAACCTGACTGAACTGGCGTCTGAGGTGAGAGAGACGGGAGTACCAGGGACAGACACGCTGACTAACTGACTGACTAGCTGACTGACTGCTCTGTAAGAAGAACTGGCTGTGGTAAACTATGGTTGGTCACATGGTAACAGGGCATTCTTCTCTCTCTTCCCACCAGGACATTCAGATTGAGACCCTGCTGATGAGAGCCTGTGAGCCAGTCATCCAGTCGCACTGTCACGTGAGTCCTACCTCTACCACCGCCCCGAGTGCCCTCTCAGGGTTTCTCATACCACCAACCCCCATTTTAACTCCACTAACAATGACTGGGATATCTCTCCTGTCAAGAATGTAAAATGATCCATTAACTGATTTAAGTGATCAGGTTATCCTGACCACGTCTCCCCTTCTCTCTCCCAGGAGGTGGCAGATAACCAGATCGACACGGGGGATCTGATGGAGTGTCTGGTGCAAAACAAACACCAGAAGGAGATGAACGACAAGTGTGCTGTGGGAGTCACACACTTCCAACTGGTGAGTCTGTCTCCCAATTCCAAATAAACTCCCAACACTGGTGTCCAATCTGAAATGATTGGATAGATGGAAGTGAGAAACATACAATATGCCTCTAAACCAACGCTTTCATCCAAAGCAACTTGCAGTGAGTTCATCAGTTTGATAGTATGTGAGAATTGAACCCACGACTTTGACAGTTGCTTCTCTCCCATTTTTCTGCGCTTCCCTTCTCCCTCTCAGGTCCAGATTAAGGACTTCCGTTTCTCCTACAAGTTTAAGATGGCCTGCAAAGAGGATGTGCTCAAACTCTGCCCCAACATCAAGAAGAAGTGAGTCCCGTCTGAGAGAGAACCTGGGCATAGTTGACCAAACTACAGTCAAACTTTAAACGGACCCAAACATTGTCTCTGCTGTCTCTCTAGGGTGGACGTAGTGCTCTGTCTAAGCACCACAGTGAGGAACGATACTCTTCAGGACGTCAAGGAGCAGCGCGTGTCTGTCAAGTGTCGTAAGCAGCTGAGGGTGGAGGAGCTGGAGATGTCTGAGGATGTCCGTCTAGAGCCTGAGCTCTACGACTCCTGTAAGCAGGACATCGGGAGGCTGTGCCAGAACGTGGCCTTCGGGAACGCCCAGGTAAGGCCCACTGACAACTGTTTGTGTGCCTTGAAAAAGCATTTAATAAACATAGTATTTTTCATAACTATTGATTACGATGATGGCAACTATTGATGACTGTGACGTTTGTAATAGGTGATAGAATGTCTGAAGGAGAACAAGAGGCAGCTGACCCAGCGCTGTCACCACAGGGTGTTCAAGCTGCAGGAGGTAGAGATGATGGACCCAGAGCTGGACTTCCAACTCATGAGGGTCTGCAAGCAGATGATTCGGGTATGTACTTTTCACACTCATTTTAGCACCGAATGCATAACACAAGGACCCTGGTCCAAACCCAAAGCAAGGAATGTAAGGAACTTTTCAACAATGTAGCTATTGTCAAAGGTGCCTCAGTCAAACCATGATTGCTGATTACGTTGTGTCCGCATTAAGTTACATTTCAGAGTAATTATCATTTTCTGAAGGAGAGGTCCCTGGATGCTACTAAGACTGTCCCAGACAGACATGATGACTGGCTTGTCTGTTGGTCTCTCCCCTGTGTCTTCTCTCCCAGTGTGTGTATATAATCTGCATAGATGCAATACATTTAATCGATAATGAAGAGCAACGTTTCACCAGCTACGCTGCCTTCATCTGTGTTTCTGAGTGTCCTAGTGTTGTCTGTGTCTCTGCCAGCGTTTCTGTACTGAGGCTGATGCCAAGAACATGCTGCAGTGCCTGAAGCAGAACAAGAACAGCGAGCTGATGGACCCCAAGTGTAAACAGATGATCACAAAGAGACAGATCACACAGAATACAGGTGGATACTGAATATACACATACACTATAGCTCACAATATGAGCAGAGATTATGGCTTTCATCAAACATACAGTACACAACACCTCTGTAGTATTACCCTACCCCTATGGTTCTCACCCTGTCTCCCCAATCTAACCCCTATGGTTCACCCTGTCTCCTTCTGTGTTCTGTCCAGACTACAGGTTGAACCCAGTGCTGAGGAAGTCATGTAAGGCTGACATCCCTAAATTCTGCCAGAGCATCCTGAACAAGGCTACAGGAGACAGTGAGCTGGAGGGACAGGTTGTCTCCTGCCTCAAACTCAAATATGCAGACCAGGTCAGACTACACATGTTTAATGGGTCTCCTTATACGGACCAGAAATATTAACGCAACAATTTCAACTGTTTTTACTGAGTTACAGTTCATATAAGGAAATCAGTCAATTGAAATTAATTCATTAGGCCCTAATATATGGAATTCACCCGACTGGGCAGTGGTGCAGCCATTGGTGGGCCTGGGAGGGCATAGGCCCACCCACTGGGGAGCCAAGCCCAGCCAATCAGAATGAGTTTTCCCCACAAAAGAGCTTTATTACAGACAGAAATACTCCTCAGTTTCATCTGCTGTCCGGCTGGCTAGTCTCAGATGATCCCTCAGGTAAAGAAGCCAGATGTGGAGGTCCTGGGCTGGCGTGGTTACACGTGGTCTGCGGCTGTGAGGCCGGTTGAATGTACTGCCTAATTCTCTAAAATGACATTGGAGGCAGCTAATGGTAGAGAAATTAACATTCAAATGTCTGTCAACAGCTCTGGTGGACATTCCTGCAGTCAGCATGCCAATTGCACACTCCCTCAACTTGAGACGTCTGTGTCATTGTGTTGTGTGACAAAACATCACATTTTATTGTCCCCAGCACAGGGTGCAGCTCTTTAATCAGCTTCTTGATATGCTACACCTGTCAGGTGGATAGATTATCTTGGCAAAGGAGAAATGCTCACTAACAGGGATGTAAACCAATTTGTGCACAACTTTTGAGAGCAATACGCTTTTGGTGGATATTGAACATTTCTGGGATCTTTTATTTCAGCTCATGGGACCAACATTTGACATGTTTATATGTTTGTTCAGTATAGTGGACCATGTTTGGTAGGTAGGTTACACGTACTGTTTGTCTGTGTGGGTGTACTTAGACCATTCTCTTACGTGTGTGTCCACAGCGTCTGTCTCCAGACTGTGAGGACCAGATCAGAGTGATCCTACAGGAGTCAGCTCTGGACTACAGACTGGACCCCCAGCTGCAGATTCACTGCACTGATGAGGTGATTGGGTCTAAACAGGGGTGTATTCATTAAGTCTTGCAATGGAAACCATATACAGTTTTTAAGAACCAAACGGAACGAAATGGGGAGGGACCTTCCTGAATTTGCCAAATAGAAACTCTTTGCAAATCGTTTTCCGTGTGGAGTAAACAGTTGAAATATTTCGCTACGGAATCGTCGCAATGAATACACCCCAGGACTATTACAAACACACACGCTTTGTAACACAGTTAAGAAATGGTGGTTATACGTTACCCTTGTGCGTGTCAGATCTCTCGGCTGTGTCCAGAGGAGGCTGCGGCCCAGGAGCAGACCGGTCAAGTAGAGGAGTGTCTTAAAGTCAACCTCCTCAAGATCAAAGTGGAGGGCTGCAAGAAGGTGGGTGGTTCTGTTCTCTTCCCTCTCCTCTTGGTAAACAGAAACTGACAATGTTCAGCCATCTTAAAAGCCAAGAGTCTGAGAAACATCCGTTTATTTCTCTTTTCACCCCCCCTCCTCCTCTCTGCAGGAGGTTCTGAACATTCTGAAGGAGAGTAAGGCAGACATCTTTGTGGACCCTGTCCTCCACACGGCCTGCGCTTTGGACATCAAGCACCAGTGTGCTGCCATTCCACCAGGACGAGGACGCCGTGAGTAGTACACACACACACCACCTGCACATTTGTACAAACACCTCTGTCCTTCTTACATACATCCCAGTCTCTGTAAGGCCTTTTCCTCTGTGTTGAAGCCTTTTTGCTTGTGTTCCTCGTCAGAGATGTCCTGTCTGATGGAGGCTCTGCAGGACAAGAGGGTGCGTCTGCAGCCAGAGTGTAAGAAGAGACTGCAGGACCGCATCGACATGTGGAGCTACGCTGCCAAGGTGAACAAGACGCACGCACAAACATACCAACAAGACGTCACTAGCTTGCCTAAACACTCGCACCTGAGTCCCTTCAAAACAAGTGCGAACCTACCAAACATTACCACCGCACTTTTTAATGCGTGTACATTTTTTGTCATGAATTGAGCTATCTGTGGATGCTACCCTCTTATTGCCTAGGATTCAACTCACACAATATCACATTGAACAATTTCTACTTTTTCATACTTTGACACCCACACCTGCTCCCCTCCCCCTATGTCCCTCCAAGGTGGCCCCGGCCGAAGGCTTCTCCGACCTGGCCATGCAGGTGATGACCTCACCCTCCAAGACCTACATCCTGGCTATGATTGGCCTGAGCGTGTGCATTCTCTTCCTGTTTGGCCTGATGTGTGGCCGCATCACCAAGCGATTAATGCAGGAGCAGAAGGACAGGTAGAGAGAGGGGCCACAGAACCAGGATAGGGCCCTCACTCAACATAGCCCCAGCTGCCCTGACCTTAGCCTGGCTTCATGTACAAACCATCTCCTCCTTTTTATCCTCCCCTTCTACCACCCCCCAGCCGCCTCCACATCCCTCCCCGAGACTGGCTTCTAGGGGGGAGCCAGCCATTCGAGCTTTTGTCATCATTGCTATGCTGTCGGAGGGCCACGTAGGGTGCGGGCCTGGCCTAGATTACCCAGTCTATCCTATAATAGTTTGTTTCACTGGTGTGAGTGTGGACATGCTCCGACTGTGAGACCGACTCATAACCCCTCCACCATCTCCACTCCAGTGTCTGACTGATGTTCTGAAGTTATACAGGAGACTTCTAGAAGGACGCTGCCGCCACCTGTTTGTCCTCCATCGCTCCACTGCTAACCAGCTAACGCTAACAGACCTGTACCGTCGGGCGGCCCAGTTAGGCCAGCCCGATGGGGCATAAGCAAAAATTCTGGATTCTGCTTTTGGTTTCTCTTGCAGTGGTTTTCTTATTTGCTTTATCTCATTTAGAGGTAATATTTCTTTACAGATGTTTTCTGTGGGTTGGGGGGGGGGGGGTGGATTCACAATAACTCTTACTGTTTATGTGAGAGAGACAGAAAGAACCTCTCCGTACTTATGTTCTTCCTGAGGCTTTCAATGATTTCAGTACTGATAAATTGCTTTTAGTGTGTGTTTGTGAGAATGAAAGTGTGTGAGAAATGGGAGTATTAACTGTTTTTCTATTATATTGTTCTTCTCCTGAGAGGCCGGTGGGGGGGTTGACTGACTTCAGGTTGCCCATGTTTATTACATTCACTGATTTGCCATGAGACTGCCAGGTGTGAACTGTCCTCCACCGACTGAGCCGCATAGAAGAGTCCAACAGCCTACAGTATATTAGATCAGTCGTACACTTATAATAACTGATGATAAATAATAGTGATTCATCCATTTGTGATTATACTGACAGACCTGGCAGTGTATCATAGATGGCTCCAGTGCCAATGCTAACCGCATGGGTGGTATGGTAGAGAAACGGTTAGCATTGACCAGATGGCTGGACATCCAGGCGAGTAGTCACACACATTTCTCTCAAGGTACTCAGAGTTAACAATGGGCATTTCAAAGTTGGAGAGCTGGGTCTAGGTCGTCTGATTGGACACAACACTGGTGACAGACGGTGCAGAAAGATAAGTCTAATTTTGAACACTAACATTTCCAAAGCTTCCCATGTAGCAGGTTTAAGCCAAGGGTATCGGTAGCGGCGTTAGGATGGTGGTAGAAGGGGTCAAGAACAATGCAACAAAAAAATAAAGACAAGTGCTTATAGAGAAGTTTTTGTTTGAAATTATACTGGAACCATTGCACATTTTATGTTATTTTAGTTATATATGCACAGTACCAGTCAAACATTTGGACACACCTACTCATTCAAGGATATTTCTTTATTTTTACTATTTTCAACGTTGTAGAATAATAGTGAAGACATCAACTATGAAATAACACATATGGAATCATGCAGTAACGAAAAAAAGGGTTAAACAAATCAAATTATATATTTGAGATTCTTCAAATAGCCACCCTTTGCTTTGACGACAGATTTGCACACTCTTGGCATTTTCTCAACCAACTTCACCTGGAATGCTTTTCCAACAGACTTGAAAGAGTTCCCACATATGCTGAGCACTTGTTGGGTGCTTTTCCTTCACTCTGGTCCAACTCATCCCAAACGATCTCAATTGGGTTGAGGTCGGGTGATTGTGGAGGCCAGGTCATCTGATGCAGTGCTCCATCACTCCTTCTTGGTCAAATAGCCCTTACACATGCTGGTGGTGTTTGGTAATTGTCCTGTTGAAAAACAAATGATAGTCCCACTAAGCGCAAACCAGAATGGATGGCGTATCGCTGCATAATGCTGTGGTAGCCATGCTGGTTAAGTGTGCCTTGAATTCTAAATATATCACTGACAGTGTCACCAGAAAAGCACCATCACACTTCCTCCATGCTTCACGGTGGGAACCGCACACCCGTTCCCCTACTCTGCGTCTCACAAAGACACGGCGGTTGGAACCAAAAGTCTCACATTTGTACAGACCAAAGGACAAATTTCCACTGGTCTAATGTCCATTACTTTTGTTTCTTGGCCCAAGGAAGTCTCTTCTTATTGGTGTCCTTTAGTAGTGGTTTCTTTGCAGGAATCTGACCGCAAAGCACACCTGTTAATTGAAATGCATTCCAGGTGACTACCTCGTGAAGCTGGTTGAGAGAATGCCAAGTGTGCAAAGCAGTCATCAAGGCAAATGGTGGCTACTTTGAAGAATCTCAAATATAAAATATATTTTGATTTGTTTAACACTTACGATTCCATAATGTTATTTCATAGTTTGTCTTCACTATTATTCTACCACGTAGAAAATAGTAAAAATAAAGAAAAATCCTTGAATGAGTAGGTGTGTCTAAACTTTTGACTGGTACTGTATATTGTTTGGTCCTAGCCTTATTTATTTGTTTACTAATGGTCAAAGTTTGAGTCCTTTTTTTGATTTGAATGTTCTCTTGTTGCCTTTTCTCCAGAGCCCCACAGTGGTGTTAAAATACTCGTAAAACCTAGTGGTCAAATAAGGAAATGGTTCCAATTTGTTTTTCACATAGGGGATTTTAGAAATACTTAAATAAGGGCTATTTCTCATGTAGGCTTACCCTGGTGTGACGTTTGGATAACCATATAAATCTCAACCCGACAAGGTGACTTTTATCAATATATTCGGCTCTATTTACTCTGATTCGAAATGCAAATTAGCATGAAAGTAGACATAATGCAAAACTACAAATCCCTGTTGACACCTTTGCTAACAGGTATTGTGTCAATTTAAAACTTGCACAAGACAATTCACATAATTATCAATTTAAAGCAATGTAGCCAATTTGTTCATTACTACATTTAGCTAACATTGGATAGTTAATCCAGAGCTTTTTACCTTTGAATCATTTCAGCAGTTCTGCATGTTGTCTACTTTTATGCTAATGAGCATTTTCTAATCAGAGTAAATGGAGCCGACTGTGTTGATAAAAGTGACCTTGTCGGAGACCGATTTACATGGTTATGAAAACGTCACGCTAAGGTAAGCCTACATGAAACACAGCCCTTATTTTCAGTGTTTCTAAAATCCACAATAGAAAACATTAATGGTGGGAAAACGATTGGAACCATTTCCCTGTTTGACCACTAGGTTTTATGGGTATTACGACACATACTGTGGTACTCTATTGCCTGTATAGCAAAAGGCTTTCACCTTCGAGTGAAGCCTGGGAGCCGAGGGTGGTGGTGGGGGGGAAGAGTTTGGGGGGAGGGGCTTGGTGTTGTCACTCCAGGAGCTTCTTTCCTCAGTGCGGGAATGAATTCTGTCTGTTGCCATTTTTGTTTTAGTTATTACTGAACTCAAAGTACTTATTCAGATGGGACCTAAACTTTAACCAATCCAGTCAGAGGAAAGCCCTCTCAACGAGAAGAGTTCAAAGGCATTTTCATGATGATTCAACAATCGTTTTCGCAAAACAGTCATGCCATGTAAATGGGATTTTAGTAGTTTTTCTCCTATTGCTACTATGTCATTGCCTTGTTCTTGAATTGGTATGAGGTGTGAGTCCTTCCTTCCTTGCTTGTAAAAACAGTTGATAATTTGACTTGTAAAATGGACTCTGCTGTAACGATCCAAAAGGTAGATTTGTCAATGCGTGCCTACTCTGACAATCCCAGATAGTGTTCCTCCATGTATGTACATAGTGTGTGTGAGATAGGGATCCTTCATGTATGTACATAGTGTGTGTGTGTATATATACATATACCACAGGCCCCTGGCCCACTCCTAACACCCCTTCAAACTGAGCAAAGGTGTGCATGTGCACCCCTCAAAGCGGTCATACCCCAACTTGGGAGAGGGGTAACCTTCTAACAGACGGCTAGAAGAGATCTCATGGCTTATTATTTTTTACCAGCACTCCCCTCTTGTGCTGTCCAGACTGCATTAAATACTGTTGAGTCGTTCTACTGTTGCTTACTGTTATTTCTGTCTGTCTAAAGCTTTCATCAAGTCAAAATGAAATGATAACTTTAACAATGACTAACATATGATTTAAGATTATGATGATAAAATGTTTTGTAATGTGTTTCAATTTACGGAGGTCCTTTGCTTTTATCTCTGATTTTGCCATGTACTTGAGATGTAACAGAATAATGTATTTCCCTGGTTTAGATTTTTGTTCTGTACAGATGAAGTTGGACAATTTGTTAATAAAGACTGCAGGTTTTTATACTGTTCTCCACTGCGAATAGAATGACCAGTACCAGCATAATGTCTATTGAGAGAGGTGTTGGGACACTGGGAGGATGGAGGTTGTAGCGCCAGGCAGAACCTCAAAACTCACTTGGGACAGCTTTTTGATTATCTACACGAACTCACCTACCCCCTCAGTTTAGGTTCCAAGCCAGGAGGGTCTCATGTTCATTCCAGCCCTCTGCACACAGTTCATCTAGTCTAGTGACACAAGCAGCCAGTATTGACACATGGACATAAATTTGCAGATTCTTGTTGATTTTAGTACATTCTGAAGCATACCCAGTGATCAAAACTTCAGTCAACTTTTTTCTCCAGCTCCACAATCTGCATGACATCCTACTGTGTGCCATATTCCATCCCATAGTCACGTTGCCATACCTCTAAATTCACTTCGTTGCCACGCCATGTAATCCATGGCTTCTGGTTGGGGTATGTACGTACAGTCACTGTGGGGCCAATGTCATCAATGCACTTATTGATGAAGCCAATGACTGATGTGGTGTACTCCTCAATGCCATCTGAAGAATCCCGGAACATGTTCCACTCTGTGCTAGCAGAACAGTCCTGTAGCTTAGCATCTGCTTCATCTGACCACTTTTTTTATTGATCAAGTTACTGGTGCTTCCTGCCTTCATTTTTGCATTTAAGCAGGAATCAGGAGGATAGAATTATGGTCAGATTTGCCAAATTTAGGGAGAGGGAGAGCTTTGTACGCGTATCTGTGTGTGGAGTAAAGATGGTCTAGAGTTTTTTTTCACCTTTTAGTTGCACATTTAACATGCTGGTGGAAATTAAAGTCCCTGGCCGCTAGGAGTGCTGCCTCTGGATGAGTGTTTTCCTGTTTGCTTATGGCGGTACACAGCTCATTGACTGCGGTCTTAGTGTCAGCATCGGTCTGTGGTCATATGTAGACAGCTACAAAAAAATACAGATAAACTCTCTAGGTAAATAGTATGGTCGAGAGCTTATCATGAGATACTCTACCTCAGGCGAGCAAAACCTTGAGACTTCCTTAGATATCGTGCACCAGCTGTTGTTTACAAATATACATAGACCACACCACTTTTCTTACCAGAGGCTGCCGTTCTATTCTGCCGATACAGTGTAAAACCCACCAGCTGTATGTTGTTCATGTCGTCGTTCAGCCACGACTCGGTGAAACATAAGATATTACAGTTTTTAATGTCCTGTTGGTAGTTTAATCTTGCTCGTTGGTCATCAATTTTATTTTCCAATGATTGCATGTTTGCCAATAGAATGGTCTGATCTAAGATCTGTCTATATAACATTACTCATTATGTGTGCGTACACAGGCGCCCAGGCTGAGCCAGTGGGAACAGCTGACACTCACCAATGTCTGAAACACAGTTTGTCAATATGTCACTGATATAGATAGTACTTTAGTTTACATACAGTATTTTGTAAGGCCTCTTCCAATATTTGGTATTTTATTAGGATCTCCATTAGCTGTTGCAAAAGCAGCAGCTACTCTTCCTGGGGTCCACAACACATTAAATATAATACATTACCTCAATAGACAAGAACAGCTCAAGGACAGAACTACATACATTTCAAAACAAAAGGCACACGTAGCCTACATATCAATGCATACACACAAACTATCTAGGTCAAATAGTGGAGAGGCGTTGTGCCGTGAGGTGTTGCTTTATCTGTTTTTTGAAAACAGGTTTGCTGTTTATTTGAGCAATATGAGATGTAAGGAAGATAAGGGCTCTATATAGTACTGTACGCTTTCCTGAATTTGTTCTGGATTTGGGGACTGTGAAAAGACCCCTGGTGGCCTTGGTGGTGTGTCACAACAGTGCACTGACCTCACTCCTACATAAAGATCCCATGACGTACATACAGTTCTAAGATTGTGTGGTTCTAAGAACCGATTGGTTCTTAAAAGTGAAACACATTTGAAGTAGGGGAGCCTGTGGTTTTCGACCATTTCGGTGGTTGACTCTTCTTTCTTCTTTCAGGTAAGATTTGTCCGTACTGACCTGTGCAGATGTTGCTGTCGCGGCCGCTTATGCTGAAGCCTGTGTTATACGTGCAGCGGGAGGAGCTGTGGAGGAGGATGAAGTGGAGCGGGAGGACGAAGAGAGGTAGGATGGCGTGGGTAGGGCGGCAGGGGTTTAAGACTGGGGAACAGAAAGAGACCTAAAAGGTTACACCACACAGCAGAGCAAGTAAAAGCAATAAGATACATTCTACATACAGTAGTAAAGAGGGATTCCTCACTCATGAATATTGAATACAGTAATATAACAGTAGAATAACATCATGTTATCCTTCCAGGCACGGAGGGAGAGTAGTCACAGACAGAGGTGGGCGAAAGGCTCAGGGCTCTGACTCACCCCTGCATGTGGGCTGCTGGCTGCTCCACTTCAGAGACGCCAGTAACACTGGTCTGGGGCTCCAGCAGCTCATAACCAGCCTTACAAAGTGCACCTCCTGCCCCACACCAAACAACCTCACCAGCCTCCCACCATAGGCCAGGCTCTCAGGTTCAGGACCGGTAGCTGGGGAGGGAGCAGGAGAGGGAGAGACATACAAACAGTAAGACAATCATGAGACATTCAGACAGAAAAGTATAACACAAGACATTGGCAAATCCAGTAATTATTGAAGTGCTAGTGCAATAATATATATTATTGTAAAAGAGAAGAAACAGTCATGTGCAAATGGCAAACTAAACAGACGCTGTATCTATCTCTCTCACAGTTGTGGGCCTTGGTGGTGTGTCTGATGGTGACAGTGCTGCTGTTCTGCAGGGCGCTCAGTCTATTCCTCAGGGAGCGAAGGCTCTGTTGGTAGGAGTCCTCCTTGAGACGAATATATTGATATGTCACCTTGTCCGAGAGAGATTTACATGGTTATCAAAGCATCATTACAGAGTAAGTCTACATGAAACACAGCCCTTATTTTAAGTGTTTCTAAAATCCCCTTTGGGAAAAATGAACGCTGGAAAAATTATTAGAACAATTTCCCTGTTTGACCGCTAGGTTTTATGGGTATTTTGACACCTCCACTGTGGGGCGCTTTACAGAACGCAGAAATCACTCTGCCATTTGCTGGTTGCAAAAATTCTAATAGTTTGCCTAATTTCAGTTAATGTGACAAAACAAGCAAGAGAATCATTGTACCATCTAAACTGCTGTGAAATATATTTCCAATAACTGAAAATATTGTATTTTCAGCTGTTTGAAGCTGGTGTACAATGCCGAAAGTAAAAGACGCAAAAATGTAACTTAAGAACGGGTAGCTTAGAAATATGCACATATAACATATTGTATCTACCACTTCTTAGACTTGCTTTCAATGAGAATGACAGATCTATAACATCTATGTGGATTTGGTCAGATCGCCCCGAAAAGTTGCATATTGCAGCTTTAAAAACCTCTTAGATGTAAACTAGTACCGTGGTTCTGGTACTAGTTCCGGTCATCATTTTCCCTCATAAATCGATCTGTAGACACCTTAGATCTAAATGGCTTGCATTGAGCTATAGCCCTGGTTCCCATAGACACAATATTTTTTCTGAGCTTATGTGATTTAGAATGTGAAATCTGAAACCACTTGAAGATGGGATGTCCCTACTACCATTTCATTCACTTTTCCGACTGTCCATCAACTCCTGGCTGAACCCTATGTCATAGCCACTGAGAAAGCACATGCTTCCAATTGTAGTGCAGCAGGAGAAAGTGGTTTCATCACGGTAGCACATTCAGAGATCAAATTAAAGCCATTAATCTAAAATAATTTGTAGATTTTAATCAAAAAACACTTTCTATTTGTTATAGACGGACTAATATGAGATGAAAGGCAAATTCCTAATGAGTTCAGGAAGCCAAGCTAGAGCTCTGTGAGACACAGCGATGGGGTCAGCCATTTTGATCAAGGGAGACCTTTAGAAAATATGCACATTTTCTCTAACACTAAACATACAAATATGTATTTTACAGATATAAGGAAGGTGAATTCTTATAGGTTGTTTTATAATTTTATTATGTTATATTTATAAAGCATATACGTCATTTCAGTTCTTATTCATAGAGTTTTGTTGAATATGAAATACATCATATAAAATATTTTCATATCTTTATCATATTTGTATTGTGTACTTGTCCTTGTGTCCTCAAAAGTGGCTACAGCGCAGTAATTTATAACAATTTTTTTTACCGGAAAGTTGAGATTGTATCCTTTGAGTATGCAGCATTACTAATTATTGTTTATGGCCCTCTCATGATAAATAATTACTTTTGGAGACTATGTAGAACATTTCGATTACATTTAATTATATTGAACTCGTTAAGTAAAAAACGAAAGTAGGATGGTTGGTCGGGGTGGATAGGTGGGCGACTGTACACTGAGTGCACAAAACATTAAGATCAAATCAGATTATTTGTCACGTGCGCTGAATACAACAGGTGTAGACCTTACAGTGAAATGCTTACTTACAGGCTCTAACCAATAGTGCAAAAAAGGTATTAGGTGAACACCAGCTCTTTCAATGACATAGACTGACCATGTGAAAGCTATGATCCGTTATTGATGTCACCTGTTAAATCCACTTCAATCAGTGTAGATTTTGCCTTTGAAAGGGGTATGGTAGTCGGTGCCAGGCGCACTGGTGGTTTGTGTCAAGAACTGCAACACTGCTGGGTTTTTCACGCTCAACAGTTTCCCATGTGTATCAAGAATTGTCCTCCACCCAAAGGACATCCAGACAACTTGACACAACTGTTGGAAGCATTGGAGTCAACATGGGGAAGCATCCCTGTAGAACATTTTCGACACCTTGTAGAGTCCATTCCCCAACGAATTGAGGCTGTTCTGAGGGCAAAATGGGGTGGAACTCAATATTAGAAAGGTTTTCCTAATCAAATCAAAAGTTAATGGTCGCATACACATATTTCACATATGTTACTTCGGGTGTAGTGAAATGCTTGTTTTGTACACTCAGTGTATAACGCGAACATCTAGCAACCCAAAGGTTGCGTGTTCGAATCTCATCATGGACAACTTTAGCATTTAAGCTAATTAGCAACTCTGCAACTACTTGCTACTTTGCAACTACTTACCATGTTAGTTAACCCTTCCCCTAACCTTAACCCTTTAAGTTATAACCATAACCTTTACCACAACCATAACCCCTAACCCTAACCTCTAGCCTGGTTAACGTTAGCCACCTACCCCTGAGTCCAGGTTGCAGTAAATTCGTAAGATATCATACCTTTTTGAAAATTCATAACATATTGTATGAATTGCAATTCGTAACATATTGTACAAATTGTAATTCGTAACACATCATACGAATTGTAATTTGTAACATATCATACAAAATGGATGATGGACATCCATAAATTAATATATACCATACCATGTAACATTAATTAATTGGCATGTCCCAGATTTATTTTTACTATCTTACGCCCACCCCTGCGTCCTGGTTGCAGCCTCGAGAGCAGATGCCACATTTCTCCATGCTTAACAGACAACCAGTTTAAAGTCAAAATGAGGACCTGAATCTACCACATGCTGAGTAGTCTCTCTCTTTCATGCTTCAAGTCTCCCCCCTGTTTATAGGTGCAGCTTGCTAGATGTCCACAAGGTGACTCCTTTTGTTTGCATTCCTCCAGACTAGAGTCTCTAGACTACACCCATATCCACTACACCCATATCCACTACACCCATGGCTCTGAATTCTCCTGTCTTGGCTCTGCTTTTGGAAGATTTGAAGTAGTCATGAAAAACTTGTCTGAGCATTTTGTAATTAGAGGACCGTGTCATTATATGTTTTAGAGACTGCTTACATTATTGTGAATAGTTGCTATGATATTTTGATTTTACAATGAGACACAACAGCTCAAAAACAACAGTTTTTTAAATGAACCTCAGACTCCTTCAAGTCACTATGCATCAATACTTCAAAAGTGTCAATTCTTAAACTCTTACCGTGTACCTATGTTTGTCCTCTGCATGCCTTTTTTTGTTTGCTGAAAACCATACTTTTAAAAAAATAAAACATTAATCAAATACAACCACTGACTGTTTCCTTGTTGAGATTCAATTGGCACATGCACATTCACACTGAGTTGCCATTAGAGCAACAGCAACGAGGAAACAGTCGGTTGTATTTGATTAACGTTTTATTAAAAGTATGTATTTCAGCAAACAAAGACAGGCATTCAGAGGACAAACATAGGTACACCGGTTTAGCAACTCGAAGAAGGTTGGAGGTTCTTTTCAAACACTCTAGTCTGTGATGTGAAGAAGGAATCTGTGTAGTGTAGTCTACAGGGATGGCGTGTGTGTGCGCGTGCGCTGCTCCTCTCCAGAGCATAGAGAACCTGTAAACTTGCATAAAACGGGGGATTTAAAAAGGACATGATTGGAAACAGCCTAACAGGGACAATGACATTGGGATTAACTTTCAGGCCAACTCAAGCAATATTTTTCTTGGTTGCTGCATTGTATGTCAAACTAGAATTGGAGGAAGGGATTACAGTTACAATCCTCTTCTAAAAACCGCTGTATCTTAATTACTTTCACTTCAGGGTAGAGGAGGAAGCCACTACCAATTACACACACAATACCTTTATCAGGCCTCTCTGTCTCTCACACACACAGATCTTCTCTCTCTCTCTCTCTCTCTCACACTCTCTCTGTCTCTCACACATTCTCACACTCACTCACACATAAAAAAAAAAGAAAGACCGCGATAATATGGAGATTGCGTGATACAGCTGGTCAGGTGTATAAACTAACGATTCCCTCCAAAGGAGAGGACCGTAGAGCTGAGTTAGCCCTCTCTCTCCATCCCAGTGAACTATCATCACCCACAGTGTTAGCTAGCTGGCTCCCTGGCCTACTACCTCTGACAAGCCATTAATGGTGAGCAGCTCAGCTCTGTTTGAAGGCTGTATTAATTAGGGAAGAGGATGACAGAACCCTCCTGGAGTTCACTGATCCTCAACAGTGCTTGCAGCCACAAACCGGTTTCTTCCGGTTCTCTTCATTCAAGACCCATGATGAGGATGTATGTTCTCTATTATATTGTGTGGTAATTTGGGGGGTGTTACTATAACTGAAGTTGCTTTGTGGTGTTGTGTCATTTCTCACAGGTGCTGATTGGCTGAAGACTGTCTCTCCTTCTGAAACTGTATCAATGATTGTACACACATTGTAGACAATGTTCCGTCTAATTTTGGGGGGCACTGAGCAAATTTTAGGTCTTGTGATCAGAAACTTTGAGGAACTTCCGGTTCGCGTTTACCGTGAATACTAAGGCTACACCCTTACAGTTTTAGACAGTAGCTAAAAGGCTATTGCAGCTATTTAAGCATAATGTAGTTCTACCAACAATACCAATGGAGCAAATCCCATAACATTTTCACATGGAAATAGCTTTTGATTTCTATGATATAGCCTTCAGTAGCCTATATGTGGTGTTCATTGCAGGCCTACATTAATTGCATATTGAAGCCTGTCTCAAAATACAACACTGCCCCTTTAATTAAAATAAGCTTTTTTAACTGACTGACTTTTCAAAGACAGGTTGAAATGTAGCCTACAGGTTTTGTGCTCTTCTAGGAAGCATTATTTCCCCATTGCTGACCTATATGTATCTATAACTGGGCTAATAACTCGCACATAATATCAACAAATGTGCAAACACGCTGTTTCTTTTTTATTTTAACTTTATTTAACTAGGCAAGTCAGTTAAGAACAAATTCTTATTTTCAATGACAGCCTAGGAACAGTGGGTTAACTGCCTTGTTCAGGGGCAGAACGACAGATTTTAACCTTGTCAGCTCGGGGATTTGAACTTGCAACCTTTCGGTTATTTGTCCAACGCTCTAACCACTAGGCTACGCTGCCGCCTCTGCTACCCCTGCCAATAGAATTCTACTCTGTTTCGCTCTGGTTCTGCGTATAACAAAATCACAGACTAAATATTGCAAAGTTAGATTTGTTTTGATTTGTTGCATTGAAAGGGCATGATATAATGTTGATTCGATCACAAAAAAACGTTGATCTATATAGTACAAACTAAAGGGGCGAACTATGAAATGTAATCTATTGGGTCTCTGCATGGCATTTCTTCAGCACGGCAGTCCTTGAGGAAGTGCGCAGCACCCAAAAAAGTGAGAACAAGGTGATCTCCACTATGTTTTCCAGTTTGCATTCATTGGAACTTTCAACCTCGTTTTAAACCAGAGATGCTATCTTTTTCAGTTGATAGCAGCATATCCTCAGTGGAATGCATTGTATGTGCAGTGGTAGTGATAAGGACTGGCTGACAGGGGTAAACGTCATAGATAAATAAATAAACTCGAGACCACAATCCACTCAATATCATCATATCTTAATTAGATAGGATGAGTTGAATTAAAATGTAATCATTAAATTGATTTTCTAATTAAAATGGAGTTAGCTGATGGTCGATCTCATTGGCTCGACAGTGTGCAGGCATTGATCTTAGTGTGTGTGTGTCTAAAGCGTAGTTGTGTATTTCTTAACTTTGAGATGTATGTACAGTGCAAGTCAAACGTTTGGACACACCTACTCATTCCAGGTTTCTTTTTTTCTCCTATTTTCTACATTGTAGAATAATAGTGAGACATCATAGTTATTTCATAGTTTTGATGTCTTCACTTTATTCTACAATGTAGAAAATAGTAAAAACAAAGAACAATCCTTGGATGAGTAGGTCTGTCAACTTTTGACTGGTACTGTATGTATGTAACTGAACAGTTTTTAAATGTATATAGGCATGGTACTGAGGGCATGTACATACAGTTGAAGTCGGAAGTTTACATACACCTTAGCCAAATACATTTAAACTCAGTTTTTCACAATTCCTGACATTTAATCCAAGTAAAATATTCCCTGTCTTAGGTCAGTTAGGATCACCACTTTATTTTAAGAATGTGAAATGTCAGAATAATAGTGGAGAGAATTATTTATTTCAGCTTTAATTTCTTTCATCACATTCCCAGTGGGTCAGAAGTTTACATACACTCAATTAGTATTTGGTAGCATTGCCTTTAAATTGTTTAACTTGGGTCAAAAGTTTTGGATAGCCTTCCACAAGCTTCCCACAATAAATTGGGTGAATTTTTGCCCATTCCTCCTGACAGAGCTGGTGTAACTGAGTCAGGTTTGTAGGCCTCCTTGCTCGCACACGCTTTTCAGTTCTGCCCACAAATTTTCTATGGGATTGAGGTCAGGGCTTTGTGATGGCCACTCCAATACCTTGCCTTTGTTGTCCTTAAACCATTTGGCCACAACTTTGGAAAAATGCTTGGGGTCATTGTCCATTTGGAAGACCCATTTGCGACCAAGCTTTAACTTCCTGACTGATGTCTTGAGATGTTGCTTCAATTTATCCACATAATTTTCCTTTCTCATGATGCCATCTATTTTGTGAAGTGCACCAGTCCCTCCTGCAGCAAAGCACCCCCACAACATGATGCTGCCACCCCTGTGCTTCACGGTTGGGATGGTGTTCTTCAGCTTGCAAGCCTCCCCCTTTTTCCTCCAAACATAACGATGGTCATTATGGCCAAACAGTTCTATTTTTGTTCCATCGGACCAGAGGACATTTCTCGAAAAAGTACGATCTTTGTCCCCAGGTGCAGTTGCAAACCGTAGTTTGGCTTTTTTATGGCGGTTTTGAAGCAGTGGCTTCTTCCTTGCTTAATCGCCTTTCAGGTTATGTCGATATAGGACTTGTTTTACTGTAGATATAGATACTTTTATACCTGTTTCCTCCAGCATCTTCACAAGGTCCTTTGCTTTTGTTCTGGGATTGATTTGCACTTTTCGCACCAAAGTATGTTTATCTCTAGGAGACAGAAAGCGTCTCCTTCCTGAGCGGTATGGCGGCTGCGTGGTCTCATGGTGTTTATACTTGCGTACTATTGTTTGTACAGATGAACGTGGTACCTTCAGGCGTTTGGAAATTGCTTGTGGACCAGACTTGTGGAGGTCTACAATGTTTTTCTGAGGTCTTGGCTGATTTCTTTTCATTTTCCTATGATGTCAAGCGAAGAGGCACTGAGTTTGAAGCTAGGCCTTGAAATACATCCACAGGTACACCTCCAATTGACTCAAATGATGTCAGTGCCATAGTGAGTGACCGATGTGTAGATTTAATCTCTGTATTGTTGTCTGAAGGAACGGTGTGTGTGTGTGAGACAGTGGGGAGGGAGGGTGGGAGTCTCTCTGACTTGACTGAGCTTTGATGTCGCTCATGCTTGATTCCCTCTGTTCTTCCGCTGCATGAAAGATGAAACGACTGCATGGTGTTTTCGGAGCGAGTATTGCTGACACGGCTTAGTGAGATAGAGATAAGGGGGGGGGGCAGTCAGGTGATAGAAAGAGATGAAGAAAGAGATGGGAGCGAGAGACAGAGAGAGAGAAATAAAGATGACCATTCTGGGGCAAACCTCTGTGAGTGAAGAGATGAGACTGTTCTTACTCAGAGAGAATCTCCCGTCCGTCTGTCCTGCTTTCGTCTTTCACAGGTTGATGATGAGGCACTTTTCTAGGCCCAATCTAGCTAGCAGCTGCTGTTTAATTCTCTAGATGACTGTCAGTGATGAACCTGAAGAATGCTCAGTGAATGCTTTATCAAGAGATGGAGACTGCAATCAAGATTATGACCAGTTGGCCCCAGTCACTAATCTTATACTGCACAGTAGCTTACATATCTTCTTCTGCACGGAAGCCTACATGTCTTCTCTGGTTTTATATTACAGCACATTGAATCCAGTGAGTGAGTTGGTGCTTGAAATCTAGTCAGACCGGCTCCAGACATAAGCGACATATGCGGTCACTTAGGGCAGGGATTCCCAAACTTAGTGCTGCCCCCCCTGTACGTTTTGGTTTTTGTCCTAGCATTGCACAGCTGACTCAAATAACCAACTCATCATCAAGCTTGGATTATTTGAATCAGCTTTGCAGTGTTATGGCAAAAAACAAAATGTGCAGGGGGGGTTGCAGGACCGAGTTTGGGAAACCCTCGCTTGTTGTTTTGTTCCCCCTGTCCAGACGCTGTTCTTGTTTTGTTATATGTCTGTTTATCCTTTAAATCTTCACTCCCTGTACTTGCTTCTCGTCTCCCAGCGTCTGTCCTCACACAATTAGCCATGTCACCTATCTAAACTTGTAGTTTTCATGGCCCAGTACCGACCTGTCACGCAGGGCACATGCCCAGTGGCCATGACCTCCAGGGGGCCCACATTGATTTTGTTAGTCACACTCACTCAGATATTATTAACATGCCATAAGTCATGGCAAAATGTGTAGAATTGCAAGGAATTAACTTTAAAAAATATTTTGATCTCCACCCCATGGAATTAAAAAAAATTGCATTACATGTGTTATAAAATTGCAACGTTTTCTCTCCGCCCCGTGAAATAAATTGTAGAACTGCAGAAAACGTTCATTAAAACTGCAACATCTATTCTTTTTTCTTTTTCATTTTTTACTCAGTCGGGGTCTCAACTTACTATTAAGATTTAGAGACAAGTAGCAAGCACGTACCCAGGGGCCCTGACATCTCGGGGGCCCACATTGATTTTGTTAGTCATTCTCACTCAGATATTATTGACATGTAAAACTGTAAAAAAAAAAAAATATCTCCACCCCATGACAAAATGGGTAGAATTGTTGGAAATTAGGTGTAAAACACTGAGCCACAACATGAGTTTTTTCCACAGACTCCATCTGTGATGCCTGTCTCAGCTCAAGGATCTGTCCTCTCTCTCCTCTCCCTCGGCACAGCCTGCATTCCTCCAGTTCCTTTGCTACTACAATAAACAGTGATAATTCCTGAGTGCTCTGTGTGGCTGTGACATACAGTACAAGCATCCACACAGCTATACCATTCTCTCCAGTCCACACAGCACCCCCCTGCCTGTTACAGAGTGGGTCAGCCCACCACCCCATTGTGGAGCTTGACATGGTACATCCCGCTGGTACTGTTCTTAGAGCATGGTCATTGATTCCATAGTGAACAGTCTCCTCTCCTCTTTGTCAGGGTTGCAGGGAGGCACTGGGAAGGAGAGATTAAAAGAGGAGAGTCTCCACTGATTCTGCTCCTTTTCAAGGCATTCCTCTGCGCTCTCTCCCTCTCTCTCTCTGTCCCCTCCCCCCTCCCCCCCGGTATGACCCTGTTCAAGAGTGAATATCACAGCCTAAGACGTGAGTATAGGGCAGTCTGCCTCTCTCTCTCTCTGTGTGTAGTTGTGTGTGCATGTGTCTGTGTTAGTAAGAAAGCACATTGATGATGCATCAGCGCATATCTAATTGGTATTATATACTGTATGTTTATTGTGCCTGAACTTTAGGTGTGAAGTCTTATCCTTTGATGAGCTCTACTAACACATATTCCATGCGCAGATACCTGACAACATCTGATCAAGGATGCTTGACTATCTATGCAATGAAAGGGGTGCCTCGTAGTACACTGACTGAAGCATGTCTAGAATGTAGTTTGTGTGTGTGGGTGAGAGGTTGGTGAACTGAGGTGATTGAAGAGGCTATGTAGATAAGTATCTGCCAAGATGGCAGGAATTGATCAGATTCTGCAGCTTGGGTCAAAGTAAATGAAGCCTCTGTCACTCACACACTGAGAAGGACAGATGTGTGTGTGTGTGTGTGTGTGTGTGTGTGTGTGTGTGTGTGTGTGTGTGTGTGTGTGTGAGAGAGAGAGTGAGAGAGTGTGTGAGTGAGTGAGTGAGTGACCCTTGTGTAGTGGATGTAAACTCGCCCGCAGCACGTTAGAAGTTGTGCAGAAGGTTGCTGCTCAGGGCATCCCAGCTCAGGGCAAAACAGAATTTCCTTACAATGGATCTGTGACCCCCCATCCACTGTTGGGCTCTGTCCGGTTAAAGGGAGGAGGTTAAAGGGGGGTGAATGTAGTTTTGTGTTGTTGTGTGAAAGGTTGCTATTTCGATCTCCGCTTTGGGCAGAACAGAATGCACTCTATTACACTTGCAAAATACAATTGATTTCCACATTATCATATTGCTTATTGCTTATCTTTAGGGGGTTTAGTAGCCTGTACGTATGACGATTCAGCCTACTAATATAGTTGAATCATATTATAATAGACAGACACCATTCGATTTACCACTCATATACACCTGCTGTTATTTTCTTCTAACCACAATACTACCCTACCAAGCAAAAAGGCAGTAACTGCTCATTTGGACAAGTATCCTGCCTCTATTGTATTATGTTTTGGAGAACATGGGGGTCATGTTATCAGTAACTGCATAAAGTTACTGTGAAACCAAGGTAAATAAAATCTGTTTTTCTCAGTTCCATGCTCTGTGGAACTGCCTTTTTGCTTGGTAGGGCAGAATACATAAATGTCTCTATATAATTAATAATCACAGTGCATAATATACACTGAGTGTACAAAACATTAGGAACACCTGCTCTTCCATGGCAGACTGACCAGGTGAATCCAAGTGAAAGCTATGATCCCTTATTGATGTCACCTGTTCAATCCACTTCAATCAGTGTAGATGAAGAATTAGGCCAATACTGCACATTTTTGTCCAAAAGGCAGGCTCAATGTCTCCAGATAATTAATAACCACAGTGCATTATATATATTATCTCATCTCCCTCTCTCTCTCCTCCTTCTGTGCTATATGTTTCCCAACAATACAAGGGAATAATAAATAAATAACCCTAATCATTCAGTCAATGATGCGCAATTACCCATTACCAAGCTGTGAGCATTCCCGTGACCTGACAGCGATATCGATCTCCGGGGTTGGGCGATTAAAAGTGCCATGGCAGCAGCTAACAGATGGCAGGCGATGGTGCTCATAAACCCTGCACTAAAACAGTAATGCACCACAAACAGAAGAGTGCCTTTCTGTCATAAACAAGGCTGTCATGGGGTGTCATTTCTGTAAGGGTGGGCTTTGGGCCGCTGCCAGAGTCTGATGTATAGTACGACTGCTGTTTAACACTGTGTGCTGTGCCGGAGTCTGATTTACGACTGCTATTCAACATTGGGCTGTGTGCTGCTGCCTGCCATTTGGACAGAGATGTGCAGTCCTAAGTAGATAGTTGAGACCTAAGTAGATATCAATGTCAAACTATCAAATTCTAACAATAAACATTTATACTGCAATGTGTATGTTTGATTGAATTCCACCTTTTGTTTGGACTGACAAGAGATGCTGGACGGACAGGTAGGGCAACAGGGAGGAAGAAGAGAGAGGGCCGGCTGCCTGTCAGTCAGGCCCCTGGGTGAAGGTGAGGGAGTATGGAGCGCTATAGTGTCAGTAGAAAAAAAATAAAGGAAGTACGGTGTCCCATGCTCTTTGAGAGCGAGAGAGAACACTGCATTGACAGACAGGTACATGTTGGAAGGAATGAAGCAACACAACTGTGAGAGGCTATTAATTTGACTCTGGCAGACGGAGGGCAATTAGGCTCAGAGTCCTCTCGTTAATTTGTCCTTCTGGGAGTGTGTGTGTGTGCATGCATCTGGCAGCCCACTCTGCTCACCTGTCCAACTCTATTCCAGTTTCCTCAGGGGTTTGCTTTACGAGGTCACAGCTGTCCTAACACCTGACATTACTAAACCTCTAAATGAATGTGACTTTATAGCCGTCGTTGTATTGTGTTTCAGATAGGACCATGACTGGGGAACTGAGGACAAGCCGCCCAAAGACGGGAACCAAGAGACCCAGCAGTGAGGCCTACAGGCGAGTCAAGGTTCAGCCTCATTAAGGGCATGAACCACACAACTACCACATTCCCTTATAGCCTTTACTGCTATGGGGTCATTCCATGAAATTAGTGCCTTTGATATTTTAAGTATAAATTGTTCACCAACATTGAATCGTAAAAGCCTGTTATATTAAATGAGGCGCCGTTTAATATAGACCACATGGAGAATTCAATCAATCAGATTATGAATATTAATAATGTTTTTTTGTTTTTTTACATGTACAATATATATATATTTTTTTTATATATTTTCCTTTATTATTTTATCCTAACCCTACCATCCCTCCCCTAATTGGAGTAAACTCATGGACAACAACTCTTAGGCTTCTACTTCCAGCTTATACATACTATATACATTTTACAGACACAGTATATTTTACAATAGTTGTCTTTTGTTTGTTTTTAGTCCCATTCTTCAACTCCACTCAACCCCTCCCATCTCTCTGAACAGTGATCACCATCAAGTTTTAATTTCTATTTGCCATATATTTTTCAACTGTGCTGTGATGTTTCACAAAAGTTCTGAACCTTTCTATTCTCATAGATTCTACATATTGTAAATTAAAGATAAACATTTTTACTAAGAGTATTATTATATTATTGATCGATTGACTATGACTTTTAAATCACCCAGCAGTGCTAGCTCCAGGTAAATGTTTTAAATCACCCAGCAGTGCTAGCTCCAGGTAAATGTTTTAAATCACCCAGCAGTGCTAGCTCCAGGTAAATGTTTTAAATCACCCAGCAGTGCTAGCTCCAGGTAAATGTTTTAAATCACCCAGCAGTGCTAGCTCCAGGTAAATGTTTTAAATCACCCAGCAGTGCTAGCTCCAGGTAAATGTTTTAAATCACCCAGCAGTGCTAGCTCCAGGTAAATGTTTTAAATCACCCAGCAGTGCTAGCTCCAGGTAAATGTTTTAAATCACCCAGCAGTGCTAGCTCCAGGTAAATGTTGCAATTCTTCAGCCGTTCCTAAACCTGCGACCAAAAACAAGCTACATACCTTATGGACAGTACCAAAACAAATGATCTACTTATTCTGTCTCTTCGAGCTGAGATGGCTGTATCCTCCATATATACAACATTATATTGGTTGCAAGAATTTTGTATAATAATTGAAATTCAAAAACTCAGAGTTTTGAATCAAGCATTCTTTTGTGTAACAGTTCATAAACCATGTGCCATGGAATCGGCACATTGAAAATCTCTTCCCGACTATTTTGCAATCTATATGACACAGCTGTAAATGTTTTGGTCCTTAAATGGAACTGGTATACCTTTTAATTTATTACAATTTTCTTCAGCCAATTTTGGTCTTTAATGCAGGGCCGACAGACAACTTCCTTACTTTTTCCCCCTTCCACTTGCCTCTTCCATTTTTGCGGTAATGCTGCAATTAGTTGGTTATAATTTTGTGTAGAGCAGACATTTCCATATTTTTTTAATAAACTCTTACTAGCACCAAAATTCAGCATTATGACATGCCCCTCCGTTGACCCTCTGTGACTTCAAGGAAGATTTTAACCCACTCAACCCCAAGATTTTCACCATCATTGTTAAACCCTAGTTATTTTGTTTCTTTGAGAGTCATTTCTGAAGATTATTATTTATTTCAAGTGAATAGTGATTCACATACGCTATATATACAAAAGTATGTGGACACCCCTTCAAATTAGTGGATTCGGCTATTTCTGACACACCTGTTGCTGACAGGTGTATAAAATCAAGTACGCAGCCATGCAATCTCCATAACAAACATTGGCAATATAATGGCCTTATTGAAGAGCTCAGTGTCTTTAAATGTGGCACCGTCATAGGGTGCCACTTTTCCAACAAGAGTTTTTCCCTTTTTGGGGGGGTGTGTACTTTTTTGCCCCGATTTCAGTTTGTCAAATTTCAACCCTGCTAGAGCTGCCCCGGTTGCCAATCACCATATAAAGTCCACAGAAAAAGAAGAAGAAGAAATTACTAGAAGACAACTTTGTTACCCCCCCCCCCCCCTTTTTTCTTTGGTGTGTACTTTTTTGTCCCGAAGTCAGTTCGTCAAATTTCAACCCTGCTAGAGCTGCCCCGGTTGCCAATCACCATATAAAGTCCACAGAAAAAGAAGAAGAAGAAATTACTAGAAGACAACTTTGTTACCCCCCCCCCCCCCTTTTTTTTGGTGTGTACTTTGTTGTCCCGAAGTCAGTTCGTCAAATTTCTACCCTGCTAGAGCAGCCCCGGTCAACTGTAAGTGCTGTTATTGTGAAGTGGAAACGTCTAGGGGCAACAACGGCTCAGTCTCGAAGTGACAGGCCACACAAGCTCACAGAATGGGACTGCCGAGTGCTGAAGCACATAGCACATAAAAATCATCTGTCCTCGGTTGCAACACTTACTACTGAGTTCCAAACTGCCTCTAGAAGCAACATCAGCACAATAACTATTTGTTGGGAGTGTCAAAGTAGTTCTGCAGGAGGGGTGAAGTCAGGCGCAGGAGACTTAGGTACGTGAAACACGTTTAATGAAGAATGCAAGTCCAAAGAACCGAACCGACAAGGCTGGGTAAAAATAATTCCAAAGCAAGACAAACACAGTCTAGGAATGTAGCGGGACGCAGCCCAGCAACCCTAATGCCAAAAACGCGTAACGTATTCTTAAGGACAAGAAAAAATAATCCCCCAACCTACAACAACAGACACGAAACAATCCCGCACAACCCCCACACACAAAACAGACAGACTAAATACCCCACTAATTACTAAACACAAAACAGGTGCTACCCTAACCAGACATTACCAAACGAAAACAGAAAAGGAAATCGGTGGCAGCTAGTAAGCCGGCGACGACGACCGCCGAGCGCCGCCCGAACGGGGAGAGGCGCCACCTGTGGACGTTGTGACAGGGAGCTTCATGAAATGGGTTTCCATGTCTGAGCGGGCGCACACAAGCCTAAGATCACCCTGTGCAATGCCAAGCTGCGGCTGAAGTGGTGTAAATCTTGCCCCCATTGGACTCTGGAGCAGTGTAAACGCATTCTCTGGAGGGATGAATCACGCTTCACCATCTGGCAGTCCTAAAGACGAATCTGGGTTTGGTGGATGCCAGGAGAAAGCTACCTGCCCCAATGCATTGTGCCAACTGTAAAGTTTGATGGAGGAGGAATAATGGTCTGGGGCTGTTTTTCATGGTTCGGGCTAGACCCCTTAGTTCCAGTGAAGGGAGATCTTAACACTACAGCATACATTGACATTCTAGACGATTCTGTACTTCCAACTTTGTGGCACAGTTTCTGGCAGGTCCTTTCCTGTTTGAGCATGACAATGCCCCCGTGCACAAAGCGAGGTCCATACAGAAATAGTTTGTCAAAATCAGTGTGAAAGAACTTGACTGGCCTGGACAGAGCCCTGACCTTAACCCCATCAAACAACTTTTGGATGAATTGGAACATTGACTGCGAGCCAGGCCTAATCACCCAACATCAGTGCCGACCTCACTAATGCTCTTGTGGCTGAATGGAAGCAAGCCCACACAGCAATGTTCCAACATCTAGTGGAAAGCCTTCCCAGAAGAGTGGAGGCTGTTATAGCAGCAAAGGGGGACCAACTCTATATTAATGCCCATGATTTTGGAATGAGATGTTCGACGAGCAGGTGTCCACATACTTTTGTTAATGTAGTGTACATCTGTTCCTTTTTTTAATATGGTGAAACTATTCCTTTTAAAATAATTTTTTCATTTCATTGAACATCTATCTAATAATTAAATCCTAGTGTAAAAGCAGGTGAGCTTGTTTTGGGCATTTGCTGGTGTTTTGTAGTGGAGAACTGAGTGTAACACTCCACTGAAGTGTTGTCTGTGAAATAATTGTCAGAGTAGAGAACACACGATTTTGTGTGACTCAAAATGGGTCAAAATTCTACAAACTTGGTTCTATTTTTGACTCTTGACGCGCTGCAAGTCCCGCCTCTCCCATCTCCTCATTGGTTTTTAGGAGCATATACCCACGTGGGCGATTGAAAGATGAACTGAGGTTCACACTACAATCCAGTTGGTGGTGGTAATGCACCTTAAAGTTGGTTGCCTATCACCATATAAAGTCCACAGAAGAAGAAATTACTAGAAGCTAACTATGTTTTCTCATTAAATTTTTTTGGTGTGTACTTTTTCCCCCCAATTTTGTGATATCCAATTGGTAGCTACAGTCTTGTCCCATCGCTGCAACTCCCCTACGGAGATGCGAAGGTTGAGAGCCATGCGTCCTCCGAAACACGACCATGCCAAGCCGCACTGCTCACTTAACCCGGAAGCCAGCCACACCCATGTGTCAGAGGTAACACAGTACGGTCAGCATGCATGCGCCCGGCCTAACACAAGGATTGGACAAGGACATCCCGGCCGGCCAAACCCTCCCCTAACCCAGACGATGCTGAGCCAATTGTGCACCGCCTCATGGATGTCCCAGACACGGCCAGCTGCAACACAGCCTGGGATCGAACCCAGGTCTGTAGTGACGCCTCTAGCACTGCGATGCAGTGCCTTAGACCGCTGTGCCACTCAGAAGGCCCTAGGTTTCCCCTTTTATCTGTGAAATAATTGTCGGAGTAGAGAACACACGATTTTGTGTGACTCAAAATGTGTCAAAATTCTACAAAGATCCAGAAAAAGGACCTTGTGCATTTCAGGTAAAATAACTACCTGCATCTGGTGTGGATGGACAAAATCAACATGCGTGCGATGGCGCATGAGCGTACCTGGTCTAGTCAGCATGTTACAGAGAGCACGTTGTTTTGGGAGCAGAGAGGAAGAGCTTCTTTATTCTATTTCCCCTACTGTACCATACCATATTCATTGATTATGCGTTAGTACAATAGCTTTGGTCCAGTTTTTCTTAAGTACTCTTAAATTGTTGCTAGTGTTTGTACTAAATTATCCTCTAAATTACACGTTGCTTTTGCTTACATAGTGAGTAAAGTCAATGTAGGTAGCTTGCTAGCTAGAGTTTCTGCTTGCTAGTAGCTCCTTGACTTCATAAATCTTAGTAAAATCACTAGTGATGTCTAGTGGAGGCCATATGCAGCCAAAATGTACTTTATTTCTCATTATTTCAATTCACAAGATAGAATGATGCCGCAACGCGTCAGCCTTCAAAAATGTAACCTCTACAATTCATGAGCTTGGACGCTGGCATTGGACGTGATGAAACGTGAGTGCAGCTTTCATTGATTTCAAAGGAAGCAGTCCCTCAACTGCTGATGTCTGACGACAATGTCGGACGCCTGAAGACTATAGCATAGCAGTGCCGTAACATGTCAACCCCGTTACCCATAGATAAATATTGTAACAATTAAACATTTTTGTGAAGCTTTCATTTGCCTCACCCTGTTGCACACAACACACTTCCATTCCCCCTGTCAGAAGGGGATTCATGGCTGATTTAAGATGAAATCGTCAACCCTGTTATGGTCAACCTTGTTACTTTATTTCAAACTTAGTGTAGTTAGTTTTTCATTTAAAAACATTTTGAGATGGGAAAACTTGATTTTTATGAAGTTGAATATGTGCTCTTTATGGCAGAATGTTAAAATTAGGTGAAATCCTTTAAAAAAATGTGTTACCCTCAAAAGGCATCAAATTGGTGGAACGACCCTATAACTCATAGTGAAAGAACCATCTCCCAATTATGTCTAGACTTAGACAATGGATAAGTAGTTTAAAACATGTCTGTTCTTATTTGAGGAAATGAGAGCCTCTGTCATTTCTCAATAGCAGTAGCAGTTTGTTGTTAAAGCAGTAGTTACCACAGTGTTATTGTTGTAGTATTCACTGTTACTTCACTACACGTTTGGCCTTGCTGAATGTGACTCTATAATCTGTCTGGACACTCCAGGAGCAGGAGCAGCTGCTGCAGAGGAATGCCTTTGTCAGAATCATTCAGTAAATCCCAGCCCACAGCTGGTTTATACTAGGTCTAACGACGTGTTTAAAGTGGCAATCCTAAAGTTTGCATCTAAACACAGCTATCCAACTGCTACCGTTGCTGTTGCTACTGCTGTTGCTACTGCTGTTGCTGCTACTGTTGCTACTGCTGCTACTATGGTTACTGCTGTTGCTGCTACTGTTGCTACTGCAGTTGTTGCTTCTGCTATGGTTGCTGCTACTGTTGCTACTGCAGTTGTTGCTTCTACTATGGTTGCTGCGACTGTTGCTACTGCTATGGTTGCTTCTACTATGGTTGCTGCGACTGTTGCTTCTGCTATGGTTGCTGCTACTGTTGCTACTGCAGTTGTTGCTTCTACTACGGTTGCTGCTACTGTTGCTACTGCTATGGTTGCTTCTACTATGGTTGTTGCTACGGTTGCTGCGACTGTTGCTACTGCAGTTGTTGCTTCTACTATGGTTGCTGCTACGGTTGCTGCTACTGTTGCTACTGCAGTTGTTGCTTCTACTATGGTTGCTGCTACGGTTGCTGCTACTGTTGCTGCTGCAGTTGTTCCTACTGTTTCTCCTACTGTTGCTTCTGCAGTTCTTGCTTCTGCTATGGTTGCTGCTACTGTTGCTACTGCAGTTGTTCCTACTGTTGCTTCTGAAGTTGTTGCTTCTGCTATGGTTGCTGCTACTGTTGCTACTGCAGTTGTTCCTACTGTTGCTCCTACTGTTGCTTCTGCAATGGTTGCTGCTACTGTTGCTAATGCAGTTGTTCCTATTCTTGCTCCTACTGTTGCTACTGCTATTGCAGTTGTTGCTTCTGCTATGGTTGCTGCAACTGTTGCTGCTATTGCAGTTGTTGCTTCTGCTGCTTCTGTTGCTGCTAATGTTGCGCCTACTGTTGCTACTGCAGTTGTTGCTTCTGCTATGGTTTCTGCTACTGTTGCTGTTACGGCCTGGCTACACTATAGCCATAAGTGCGTCCTGCATTGCCATCAGCCGTCAGCTGTTGAAGAAATGCTTCCTTTGAAATCAATGAAAGCTGCTTCACTGCCCGTGTTGCACTCGCGTTGCGTCACGTCTAATGGCAGCGTCCAAGCTCAATAATCGCAGAGGTTCCTTTCTATCTTGTGATAGAATTACTATCTTGGGAATTGAAATAATGAGAAATAAAGTATATTTTGGTTGCATATGGTCTCCACTAGACACCACTGGTTATTTTACTAACATTTATGAAGTCAAGTATAGCAGCTTTCATTGATTTCAAAGGAACCATTCCCTCAACGGCTGATGTCTGACGGCAACGCTGGACGCCTGATGGCTGTAGTGTAGCAGGGCCATTATAGTGGAGCTGAAGTGTTATAGTGGAGCTGAAGTGTTGCTGCTGCTGGAAAAACCAACATAAATGAAATGTATCACTATTGCTGCAAGCAGACAAAGGATTAGGGTGTTTTTGAAAATGTGATTATTCTTTGAAACTGTTATGGTGTGTGACCCATGCAGACCTAATTCCAGCCCCACGATAGCGGCCTCTACTCTAAATCTCACCATCACATCCTCTCTGGATGTTTTGTTGGCCTGTAACGCTGGTTTAAAACAGCCATGCTACTGTGCACTATTCTTTGGTGCAATGTCTCCACGTTTACATTTTTGGTTCTTGTAATGGGGCATAGTTAGTTTTCATTAGATGGGAGGAGAGACAACAGGCAGAGAAGAGCAGGCTGAGTGAGGCATGGACGCCCATACAGCTGCTGGGCGATGCAGTACAGTACTCCCTCCGTTTCTCCATTCCTCTCTCCCTGTTTGTCAGCACCATGGCTCCCCTCATCCTCTCCTCCCCTCCTCCCCCTCCCTTCCCCCCTCTTCCCTTCTCCTTCTCCCCTTCTCCTCCTACCTACCTGCACCTCTACCGCACACTGCCACACTCCATTAAAATCCAGGTAGCAGGTAATAGACCCTATCAGATATTTATGTAGTTGGTGCTGTATGTTAACTATTATAAACTGGGTGTTTCAAATGCTGATTGGCTGAAAGCCGTGGTATATCAGACCGTATACCACGGGTATGACAAAACATGTATTTGTACTGTTCTAATTGCATTTGTAACCAGCTTATAACAGCAAAAAGGCACCTCGGGGGTTTGTGGTATATGGCCAATATACCAAGGCTAAGGGCTGTATCCAGGCACTCTGTGTAAAAACAGCCCTCTGTGTAAAAACAGCCCTTAGCCGTGGTGTATTGGCCATATACAACATCCCCCCCGTGCCTTATTGCTTAAATATACATGGGTTCTAACTTAAAAAATGATTTGTTAGTTTACAATTGCACAATTTATGCTACATGCATATTAAAACCAGGAAGACTGCCGGAAATGCCCGAACACAAGATTGTAATTTTGACGACTCGCATGCTGACCACACCGCTTGCGTCGCAAAATAAATGTACACATACATGTTATTCAATCATTGCATCCGCACTGCTTGCATGCGCCAACGAGCGTCTGCGTTGTCAAGCGCTAAAATAGAAGTCAGTTCTATTTGTGACGCTGAACGCTGTGCAGGTCCTGCCTCTCCCATCTCCTCATTGGTTTATAGAAGCATATAACCACGTGCCATCTCCTCATTGGTTATACCCACGTGGGTGATTGAAAGAGGAACTGAGGTCTTTCGGTCAGTTGTGGTAATTCACCTTATTATGAAAGTTAGATGCCAATCGCCATATAAAGTCCAAAGAAGAAAAAGCCTAGAAGGAGGAGAGATGACTAGAAACAGTTGACCGTCTAATGTGTGGATTAATTGTCGGAGTAGAGGACCTTGTGCATTTCAGGTAAAATAACAACTGAACGTTTATGTCCCAGGACAAATTAGCTAGCAACTGCAAGCTAGCTAGCTAAATTGCTATAAATGTTTAATGCTTTTCGACCTGTCCCCAAATTAATATTTGTTGATCCAAGATGGCGTAGCAGTCAGACATCTTTGTCTTTGTCCTGTCGTGTCTCTTGTATATATCTTTTTATATATTTTTCTTCGTATATCTTTTAAAAATATTTTCCTGAACCTCAACTTCTAAATACTCTCCTGCAACCCGCCTCACCCAGTGTGGCGTGGATCAGTTTTTTTCTAAAGTATTTCTATTTACTTCGGATCTGGAATCCCTCAACTGAAGCTAGTCAGCTAACTAGCTACCAGCTATCAGTCAGCAAACCACTGCTAGCGGTCATCAGCTAACCTTTAGCTTGGAAAGCTCTCGCCAGTTCGCACAATCGTGACTCAAACCAGAGCGTAACGGACCTATTTTTTTCTCTCCATATCCCCGTATTCCTACCGCAAACTCTGAAAAGTCAGGTCTGTACCCAAACAATTTGAGCTTCTACTTCTAAAAATTAGAAGTAGAAACAAGTCTCTCACTGTTGTCGCTTGCTATAGACCACCCTCTGCCCCAGCTGTGCCCTCGACACCATATGTGAATTGAATGCCCCCCATCTATCTTCTGAGCTTGTGCTACTAGGTGACCTAAACTGGGAAATGCTTAACACCCCGGCCATCCTACAATCTAAGCTTGATGCCCTCAATCGCACACAAATTATCAATGAACCTACCAGGTACAACCCCAAATCCGTAAACACGGCCACCCTCATAGATACCATCCTAACTAACTCACCCTCCAAATACACCTCTGCTGTTTTCAATCAAGATCTCAGCGATCACTGCCTCATTGCCTGCATCCGTAATGGGTCTGCGATCAAACGACCACCCCTCATCACTGTCAAACGCTTCCTAAAACACTTCTACGAGTAGGCCTTTCTAATAGACCTGGCCGGAGTATCCTGGAATGACATTGACCTCATCCCGTCAGTAGAGGATGCCTGGATATTCTTTAAAAGTGCCTTCCTCACCATCTTAAATAAGCATTCCCCATTCAAAAAAATGTAGAACTACGAATAGATATAGTCCTTGGTTCACTCCAGACCTGTCTGCCCTTGACCAGCACAAAAACATCCTGTGGCGTTCTGCATTAGCATCAAATAGCCCCCGTGATATGCAACTTTTCAGGGAAGTTAGGAACCAATATACACAGGTAGTTAGGAAAGCTAAGGCTAGCTTTTTCAAACAGAAATGTGCATCCTGTAGTACAAACTAAAAAAAGTTCTGGGACACTGTAAAGTCCATGGAGAATAAGAGCACCTCCTCCCAGCTGTCCACTGCTCTGAGGCTAGGAAACACTGTCACCACCGATAAATCCACTATAATTGAGAATTTCAATAAACATTTGTCTATGGCTGGCCATGCTTTCCACCTGGCTACCCCTACCCCGGTCAAATGCCTGGCACCCTCCACAGCAACCCGCCCAAGCCCCCACCATTTCTCCTTCACCCAAATCCAGATAGTTGATGTTCTGAAAGAGCCGCAAAATCTGGACCCCTACAAATCAGCCGGGCTAGACAATCTGGACCCTCTCTTTCTAAAATGATTTGCCGAAATTGTTGCAACCCCTATTACTAGCCAGTTCAACCTCTCTTTTGTATCGTCTGAGATTCCCAAAGATTGGAAAGCTGCCGCGGTCATCCCCCCCTTTAAAGGGGGTGACACTCTAGACCCAAACTGCTACAGACTTATATCTATCCTCCCTTGTCTTTCTAAGGTCTTCGAAAGCCAAGTTAACAAACAGATTACCGATCATTTCGAATCCCACCATACCTTCTCCGCTATGCAATCTGGATTCAGAGCTGGTCATGGGTGCACCTCAGCCATGCTCAAGGTCCTAAACGATATCATAACCGCCATCGATAAGAGACATTACTGTGCAGCCGTATTCATCGACCTGGCCAAGGCTTTTGACTCTGTCAATCACCACATTCTTATTCGCAGACTCGACAGCCTTGGTTTCTCAAATGATTGCCTCGCCTAGTTTACCAACTACTTCTCTGATAGAGTTCAGTGTGTCAAATAGGAGGGCCTGTTGTCCGGACCTCTGGCAGTCTCTATGGGGGTGCCGCAGGGTTCAATTCTCGGGCCGACTCTCTTCTCTGTATACATCAATGATGTTGCTCTTGCTGCTGGTGATTCTCTGATCCACCTCTACGCAGACGACACCATTCTGTATACTTCTGGCCCCTCTTTGGATACTGTGTTAACTAACATCCAGACGAGCTTCAATGCTATACAACTCTCCTTCCGTGGCCTCCAACTGCTCTTAAATGCAAGAAAAACGAAATGCATGCTATTCAATCGATCACTGCCCACACCTGCCCGCCCGTCCAGCATCACTACTCTGGACGGTTCTGACTTAGAATACGTGGACAACTACAAATACCTAGGTGTCTGGTTAGACTGTAAACTCTCCTTCCAGACTCACATTAAGCATCTCCAATCCAAAATTAAATCTAGAATCGGCTTCCTATATCGCAACAAAGCATCCTTCACTCATGCTGCCAAACATACCCTCGTAAAACTGACCATCCTACCGAACCTCGACTTCGGCGATGTCATCTATAAAATAGCCTCAGACTGCATCCAATTTATCACAGTGCCATCCGTTTTGTCACCAAAGCCCCATATACTACCCACCACTGTGACCTGTACGCTCTCGTTGGTTGGCCCTCGCTTCATACTCGTCGCCAAACCCACTGGCTACAGGTTATCTACAAGTCTCTGCTAGGTAAAGCCCCGCCTTATCTCAGCTCACTGGTCACCATAGCAGCACCCACTCGTAGCACGCGCTCCAGCAGGTATATCTCACTGGTTACCCCCAAAGCCAATTTTTGTTCTACTGTATTATTATTGACTGTATGTTTTGTTTATTCCATGTGTAACTCTGTGTTGTTGTATCTGTCGAATTGCTATGCTTTATCTTGGCCAGGTCGCAGTTGCAAATGAGAACTTGTTCTCACCTAGCCTACCTGGTTAAATAAAGGTGAATTAAAAATAAATACAAAATATAATTGGTTCAGAGTTTGTTTTGATATTTCAACCTGCGTGTCGTGATCGCGTTTGGTGTGGGGGGATGGAGTCACATGGTAAGCCTACTGTAGCCTACTGTACATGGTAAGCTTGTGCTCACCAAGTTGTACTAGTTTTTGTATGGAAAACGGCTGGGATGGTGTTTCTTCAATATTCACATCATATTGATACAAATACAATCTCAATAGAATAAAAATCTAATTTCGTCAATTACATTGAGTGAAAAATGTATTTGAGTGAACATTATCAAGCCAGCAGCAGATGAAAGTGAATTCTCTCCTCCCACTATCACCGGTTTTAGTTTGCGGCTGTCATTGTCGAGCTGACTAGCTTTAGGATATTTACTAGTCCATACCAGTGACAAATGTGGCTATGTTATCGACATATAGCAATACACAAACAATCTAGCTAACTAATTTTGCCAGCTGGTGTCACGTTCTTCAGAAGGACGGGACCAAAGCGCAGCGTGCGTATAGTTCCACATATTTTATTTCAAAGTGGAAATTAACAAAACAACAAAGACCAAAATGAACGTGCCGTTCGTAGCACACAATGCACTAAACAAAACAATATCCCACAAAACACAGGTGGGAAAAAGGCTACCTAAATATGATCGCCAATTAGAGGCAACGATTACCAGCTGACTCTAATTGGGAACCATACAACTCACCAAGATAGAAATCAAATGACTAGAACACCCCCCTAGTCACGCTCTGACCTAAACACCATAGAGAACCAAGGGCTCTCTATGGTCAGGGCGTGACTGTACCCCCCCCCATAAGGCGCGGACTCCGGCCGCAAAACCTGAAACCAAATGGGGAGGGTAGGGGGGGTGACTAGTGTCGGTGGCGGCTCCGGTGCGGGTCGCCGCCCAGACCCCGGATCCAGCCATGGAGCCGTGCTGAACGTCGTCCCTGGATTGGGCATCGGCGCAGAGGAAGGCTCCGGCCTTGGAGCGGTACTGGATGCCGTGCCTGGACTGGGCACTGGTGCAGAGGAGGGGTCCGGCCATGGCGCTGGGTTGGACACCGTGCCTGGACTGGGCACCGGCGCAGAGGAAGGCTCCGGCCTTGGAGCGGGACTGGACGCCGGCTCAGAGGAAGGCTCCTGCCATGGAGCTGGGTTGACCACTGTGCCTGGACTGGGCACCGACGCAGAGGAAGGGCTCTGGCCTTGGAGCGGGACCGGACGCCATGCCTGGACTGGGCACCGGCGCAGAGGAAGGCTCCTGCCATGAAGCGGGACTGGACGCCGTGCCTGGACTATACGGACCGTTGACCGTCACTGGAAGCTCCGGGCCGTTGACCGTCACTGGAAGCTCCGGGCCGTTGACCGTCACTGGAAGCTCCGGGCCGTTGACCGTCACTGGAAGCTCCGGGCCGTTGACCATCATTTGAGGCTCCGGACCATTGACCGTCGCTGGAAGCTCCAGACCGTTGACCGTCGCTGGAAGCTCCAGGCTGTGAACCGTCGCTGGAAGCTCCGGACTGTGAACCGTCACTGGAAGCTGTTACGAACCGGCTCAGGGTTCGCAACAAAAGGGAGACAACGTGGAGACAAGGTGTATCAAAAATATATATTTATTAAATAAAACAACTAAGAAGGTAACAATGGCATGTGTAATCAGTAATCAGTAGTGTAAGTGAGTGTGTTGCATACTTGAATGTAATAATGCTGAGTGTTGAAAGGTGCCAAAGCAAATAACCAACAAAACCACAAAACTACACAACCAAAAACAGCAAGGTGTCTGTGTGGAGAGAGTCTCCTCAATGAATGGGGAAGAGGTCCATTTATCCTGGGAAACACCTGAGCCCAGGTGTTTCCCATTTATCTGACGACCCTTCCAACTCCGCCCACCGGCCTCCTAATAAAGAAACAAGAACAAGAGAGAATACGGCAGACAGAGTGGGAGGGTCGTCACACCCCCCCCCATAAAACCGGGGACCAACAAGGGCCCCGGAACAACGTACCAGCCTCTGCGTCCCAAATTTACAAGAGGTTACATGTGCACCTTCCACTTGCCCCAGCCAACCTCCTTCTCCCCAGACCTCAGCAACCTTTGTGTACAGGAAGCAACTTTTAAGAGGAAAGAAGAAAACGAGACCAGGAGGGAACAGACAGGAACGACAGAACACGACAACCCCAAATTGACACAAGCCTCTGCGTCCCAAATTGACACAAGCCTCTGCGTCCCAAATTGACACAAGCCTCTGCGTCCCATATTTACGAGGTTACATGTTCACCTTCCACTTGCCCCAGCCAACCTCCTTCTCCCCAGACCTCAGCAACCTTTGTGCACAGGAAGCAACATTTAAGAGGAAAGGAGAACACAAGACCAGGAGGGAACAGACAGGAAAGTTAGAACACGACAAAACCAAACAATGGTCAGTCACATAACACTCAGGAACAGGTCACACAAGAGACCGTATCTCCCAACGGTTCATAGTCACTCCTCAACGGTTCATAGTCACTCCTCAACGGTTCATAGTCACTCCTCAACGGTTCATAGTCACTCCTCAACGGTTCATAGTCACTCCTCAACGGTTCATAGTCACTCCTCAACGGTTCATAGTCACTCCTCAACGGTTCATAGTCACTCCTCAACGGTTCATAGTCACTCCAACAATTCTGCTGAGCACACCAGACCACAACAAGAGAATATACAATCACACCGGGCACCACAGAAAAGAGATGAGAGATGGAGCTTCCCCAAAACTTACAATAACTCAACCCTAGTCTTCATGCAGATTTGCGGTGGGTAATTATGCACTGTAGCCCGCTGGCGAGGAAGTAACCCCCCAGCACGCTGGTAGATTCCACCAAGCCACGGATGTGCTCCCGAGACAACTGCTCAGTCCACAGACACCACACAAAAATAACAAACTTTAACAATGCCCAACATATTCCAAAATGAAACACGTCGCTAAGCCTATCAGGGGAAAAAGACTATAGCTCCAGGTAGTAAGTTTCACTACCCTATCCAAATCTCCCACCGAGGTACACAGCTGATTCTACTCACCTCAGACCAATGTTCCAACAGCGAGTACAACAAGTGTTTCCAGGCTGGGCAGAGTCCTGGAAACTAACCAATGTACTCTCTCCAACGCAGCACACAAACAAAACAACCAAAGGCAACCAGTACTGAGCACCAAACTCAAACTAGCAAACAAAGCACCTCAAGTTAACATACCTCCACGTTTTCTCCCAAACACAAGTTCAAGATCCTGGATGAGCCCCCACTTGTTACGAACCGGCTCAGGGTTCGCAACAAAAGGGAGACAACGTGGAGACAAGGTGTATCAAAAATATATATTTATTAAATAAAGCAACTAAGAAGATAACAATGACATGTGTAATCAGTAATCAGTAGTGTAAGTGAGTGTGTTGCATACTTGAATGTAATAATGCAGAGTGTTGAAAGGTGCCAAAGCAAATAACCAACAAAACCACAAAACTACACAACCAAAAACAGCAAGGTGTCTGTGTGGAGAGAGTCTCCTCAATGAATGGGGAAGAGGTCCATTTATCCTGGGAAACACCTGAGCCCAGGTGTTTCCCATTTATCTGACGACCCTTCCAACTCCGCCCACCGGCCTCCTAATAAAGAAACAAGAACAAGAGAGAATACGGCAGACAGAGTGGGAGGGTCGTCACAAAGCTCTGGACTGTAAACCGTCGCTGGAGGTTCCGGGCTGTAGAGGTGTACTGGAGGCCTAGTGCATGGAGCCGGCACAGGACGTACCAGGCTGGGGAGGCGCACTGGAGGCCTGGTGCGTGGAGCCGGCACAGTTGGCACTGGACTGGTGACACGCACTTCAGGGCGAGTGCGGGGAGCAGGCACAGGACGTACCGGACTGGGGAGGCGCACTGGAGGCCTGGTGCGTGGAGCTGGCACAGGTGGTACCGGACTGGTGACGCACACTTCAGGGTGAGTGCGGGGAGCTGGCACAGAACGTACCGGACTGGGGAGGTGCACTGGAGGCCTGGTGTGTGGATCCGGCACAGGTGTCACCGGACTGGTGACACGCACTTCCGGGAGGATGCGGGGAGCTGGCCCATGAAGCACCAGACTGCTGACAGGATCTTCAGGTCGAATGTTGTGCAGAACACACCTGACCAACATCTCTGTCATCTCTCTCTCTCCCAACTTCTCCATTGCCTCCCTGACGATTTCTGGCTCTTCAGGACGAGTGTGGGGATCTGGCACAGGACGTACCGTTCTGGAGAGGCGCACTGGAGGCCTGGTGCGTGGAGCCGGCACAGGTTTCACCGGACTGATGACACGCTCCTCCAAACGCCTGTGTTGCCGCATACTCCTAGCACACCCCTCTCTCCGGTATCCTTCCTCACACTGTTCCATCGACTCCAAGGCGGGCTCTGGCACTCCCCGCTGCTCAGTCGACCACCCCTCGTGGCCCCCCCCAAAAAAAACATCTTGGGTTTTCTGTGGCCGCGGTCCCCGGCGTCGTCGCTGTCCTTCCTGCGTCCTCTGCGACTCCCGCCAAGGAAGGGTCTCGTGTCGTCCCATGATCTCCTCCCATGTCCGAAACTCCTTTACCTCATGAACACACTGCTTGGTCCTTGTGTGGTGGGATATTCTGTCACGTTCTTCAAAAGGACAGGACCAAAGCGCAGCGTGCGTATAGTTCCACATATTTTATTTCAAAGTGAAACTTAACAAAACAAAGACCAAAATGAACGTGCCATTCGTAGCACACAATGCACTAAACAAAACAATATCCCACAAAACACAGGTGGGAAAAAGGCTACCTAAATATGATCCCCAATTAGAGGCAACGATTACCAGCTGCCTCTAATTGGGAACCATACAACTCACCAAGATAGAAATCAAATGACTAGAACACCCCCCTAGTCACGCTCTGACCTAAACACCATAGAGAACCAAGGGCTCTCTATGGTCAGGGCGTGACAGCTAGAAAGAAACAGCCACAAAATCATTCAGAATCGGAGGAACAGTAAAGCTAGCTACAGCAAGCTAACGTTAGCTGATGCCTCTTCAACAAGAAGCAACTGTGACAACATTGATCCTAAGATCAAAAAGTAAACTTTCCCATAGAACAAAATCCACAATCCAAATCTCCCAGATTCGTGATCAGATCCATGACCAAAGCGTTGCATTTCAATTTAGCCCTCAGGCAGGCTCTATTAAAAATTCCCCTGGTGCCACAGACACCATCCAACCAACCACTCACACACACATAGAGACAGCCAGCGGCTCCCAAAAGACAACTCATGAGGCAAGCTCCAGAAATAAATTTTCCAATTGAGCAAAATCCACAATTCACACCTCTAAAGAAAACCTGTCTCCTTTCTCCTAAATGCCACCAGATCCATGATCAATCGAATACATGGCCAAAGCTTCGCATTTTGCTTTAGCCCGCCATCCACACACATAGCTAGACACACACACAGTTTCGGCTCCAGCCACAAGCCTCTATAGAGAAACATTGACCTCCATTGCAACCAAAACTACTCTTTTCCTATAGGCTTGTACTGCAGTGCATACGGAAAGTATTCAGACCCCTTTTTTCACATTTTGTTACATTACAGCCTTATTCTAAAATGTATTAAATTGTTAGTTTTCTTCATTATTTCAGCTTTTATTTCTTTCATCACATTCCCAGTGGGTCAGAAGTTTACATACACTCAATTAGTATTTGGTAGCATTGCCTTTAAATTGTTTAACTTGGGTCAAACGTTTCGGGTAGCGTTCCACAAGCTTCCCACAATAAGTTGGGTGAATTTTAGCCCATTCCACCTGACAGAGCTGGTGTAACTGAGTCAGGTTTGTAGGCCTTCTTGCTTACAAATGCTTTGTCAGTTCTGCCCACAAATGCTCTATGGGATTGAGGTCAGGGCTTTGTGATGGCCACTCCAATACCTTGACTTTGTTGTCCTTAAGCCATTTTGCCACAACTTTGGAAGAATGCTTGGGGTCATTGTCCATTTGGAAGACCCATTTGCAACCAAGCTTTATCTTCCTGACTGATGTCTTGAGATGTTGCTTCAATATAGCCACATCATTTTCCTGCCTCATGATGCCATCTATTTTGTGAAGTGTACCGTCCCTCCTGCAGCAAAGCACCCCCACAACATGATGCTGCCACCCTCGTGCTTCACGATAGGGGTGGTGTTCTTCGGCTTGCAGGCCTCCCCCTTTTTCCTCAAAACATATCGATGGTCATTATGGCCAAACAGTTCTATTTATGTTTCATCAATCCAAAGGACATTTCTCCAAAAAGTACGATCTTTGTCCCCATGTGCAGTTGCAAACCGTAGTCTGGCTTTTTTATGGCAGTTTTGGAGCAGTGGCTTCTTCCTTGCTGAGCAGCCTTTCAGGTTATGTCGATATAGGACTCGTTTTACTGTGGATATAGATACTTTTGTATCTGTTTCCTCCAGCATCTTTACAAGGTCCTTTGCTGTTGTTCTGGGATTGATTTGCACTTTTCGCACCGAAGTATGTTAATCTCTAGGAGACAGAACGCGTCTCCTTCCTGAGCGGTATGACGGCTGCGTGGTCCCATGGTGTTTATACTTGCGTACTATTGTTTGTACAAATGAACATGGTGCCTTCAGGTGTTTGGAAATTGCTACCAAGGATGAACCAGACTTGTGGAGGTCTACAATTATTTTTCTCATCTCTTGGCTGATTTATTTAGATTTTCCCATGATGTCAAGCAAAGAGGCACTGAGTTTGAAGGTGTAGGCGTTGAAATACATCCACAGGTACACCTCCAATTGACTCAAATTTTGTCAATTAGCCTATCAGAAGCTTCTAAAGCCATGACATCCTTTTCTGGAATTTCCAGAGCTGTTTAAAGACACAGTCAACTTAGTGTATGTAAACTTCTGACCCACTGGAATCGTGATACAGTGAATTATAAGTGAAATAATCTGTCTGCAAACAATTGATGGAAAAATTATTTGTGTCTTGCACACAGTAGATGTCCTAACCGACTTGCCAAAACTATAGTTTGTTAACAAGAAATTTGTGGAGT